>NC_066617.1:162431992-163631992 GCF_025201925.1 Gopherus flavomarginatus | reverse complement strand
GTCATGGTCAAGCCCTGCTCCCTGGAATACCAGCTAGTGCTTGGAGGACAATGCCAGGGGATTGCTAATGACGTAACAAAGACTGCTACTGACTGAATTTCCGTCCTCCACATTCCAAGTATTACGCCTAACAGAGGCATAATGTCTCCCTCCAGCCACTGTCCCTTGAGAGCAGCATCTGTAGTACCCAAGCAAGCATTCCACCGGCTTTTTGAGTCAGAATTTGGCTTTAATATAATTAGTGCACACAGTATATATATATAAATCGAGGCATCTGTTTTAAAAATGTAAGAGAGAGCAAGCTATTCTTCAGAATTTTTAAGCAATATTTTTTGAGTGTTTTACTACACATTCATCTCCCGCCTGCATGTATGATACTCATGCCGCTCCTGATCTCAGTGCTTCTCACTGTGAGTCCTGACCCTCTTTCAGATGTGACATTGACAATATGCGATGTTTGGTTAGAAACTGACTATGCAAGACAGAGATACGAGTACGTTCAGTTAGAAACCAACCAACCAACCCACCCTGAGAGAAGCACAGAAGTCTGACCAGATACCTGACCACAAAACTAAGATGGAAAGATACACAGAATTCTGACAGCAGCACCATAAAAAGTTACAAGAGACAGAGAAATCTGAACAGAACACAAAACTGGAATGGGAGGGAGGGAGGCTTGATCAAAATGGCATTGGGATCCAACCCGAGCAGGATAAAACTATGTGAGGCACAAAAACCTGTGCATTGAAGCAGGAAGCTACAAGTGAGAATCAAGTCAATTTCACTAGAACAGCAAAAAAAATCCAACAACCAAACAAACAAAAAAACCCCAACAACTATATTAAGAGGAACAGAGATCTGGTTTCCATTACAGTTTAAAACTATAAGATTATGCCCTCTAGGGCAGCAGGTAAGAGATCATTTCAGAACACTGTGAAACTACAAGAGGCAGAAAACCCAGTGAGAACATCAGGAGGCTTCACTGAGAAGCAGAGAGTCCAATCAAGCTTCTGCAAAACTACAGTGATACACAGAGACCCAACCTGAATTACACAGAACTACGAGAACCATTGAGACTTGACAAGAGCAGCTCAAAACTTTAATGAGCTGCAGGGAAACCAAACTGCATTGCACGGAACTGCAACAAGAAATAATATGCACTGATCGCATCGGACTAGTAACTCTACAAAAGACAAAGAAATCTAATAAAAAACATGGCAAAACTCCACGGAGAGACATGAAGACACTACATTAATAGGCAGGGGGTCCTACCAGAGCAGTGCACAGCTAGAAGATGCACAGAGGTCAAAACACTGCTGAACTACAACATGAGGCCAATACTTATCAACTTTTTTAATGGTGTGTTTTTTACCACTTACTTCCCAGGTAAATGTTTAATGTAAAATTCAGCTCATGTTCACCAGCAATGGCCAGGTGTTGGAGGTTTTCGGGTGTTTTTTGTTTTTGTTTTTTGTTTCCTTTTTGCTGAAACAAGAAGTCTTTTGTAGGACATAAAATGTACTTACAGTGGTTTCCAAATGGTGTCACTCTTCAGGTAAATCACTCCAAGCCTTGGCCCTAGTGCAGACATTCATTGGGGCAGGGGACAGAGAGAGGCTGTGTCTGTACTGGAAAGAAACAAAAGGAAAGAAGACAGGGGAATTGTTAATAATTTATCAAGAGTGAGAGAATTTGCTACAAGGTTAATCAGTATTCTCCACATCTATATGGCAGAGTGAGGCAACCCCAGCTATAAATGAGGATAGATTCCGGTCCCTAGTCTCCATGGCCTAACCATCCAAACTATTTTGCGTAGGTAAGATAGGGAGAATCAAGCAGCAAACTGCCACACAATAGAATTCCCTCCTGGTCTTGCAGGTTGCCTACTATGACTGTAGCTGCACTGAGCACCAGCAGGCGCTGTAGTGCAGAAAAGGCACCAGAATTTTCCCCATTGTGTTATCTAACTCTGCTCAGAGAAGAAGACAGAAAGAGCTGCCTCTAAGCTAAAATACAGGTGAAGGAAGGAAAAGGACCTGTCTTCCTCCTCCTGCTTTCTTTGTATCACAGAAACAGTGGCTAAAATAGAAGTGTATCAGTCCAAAGGCAGAAACTCCACCTACTTCCTCATTTGGACACCAGTGGGTGCTACTTTAGTGACAAAAACCAACCAGGGAGATAATTTATTCTCAAAGAATCCTGTGGCACCTTATAGACTAACAGACGTTTTGGAGCATACAAATGAGCATAGTCTATAAGGTGCCACAGGATTCTTTGCTGCTTTTACAGATCCAGACTAACACGGCTACCCCTCTGATAATTTATTCTCAGTCTTTCAGCTAACATCAAACCTTAGTAACAGTTTTATGTCTGAAATGTCTTCTCTGGAGGCCATATCCTGCCCAGAGGAAGGAGTAAACTCAGTGGTCTAATACAGAACGGGCCCCATAAAAACCCTTCAGAACCAAGCATCCTTGATATTTGGTAGAAGGGGGAATTCAGCATCCAGACCTGACTTTTGCAATAGTTCCTGCTTTTATAACTGGCTAAACCAAATCTCTGGATCAGAACTCTACAAAATATTGGGATTTTTTAAACATTTTGCGATTGAATCCATCACTAGACTAATAGGACTTCTCTTTCTCCAGCTATTACAATCCTTTGGTAGTTAGTGGTGAAGGATGGAAGTGCATCTTAAACCAACATGCAGATGACAAGCTAAATCCTGCTCACTTTACTCATGCAAGTAGCTCCATGGAGATCAGTGTCTCCAATCCTGCCCACACTGAAGCCAATGGTGCTACTCGCCTGAATACAGGATTTTCAGTAGGATCAGTGAAGAAAAATGAATATTTGCTTAATCAACAAAATCAAACAAACCCACAGGTAAACAAAAACGATACAAAGTGTCACTGTTATTTCACAGGTAATTAACATTACTGAGCAGGTCAGAATGTACGCTAGGAAACTCATCACAGTAATATTCAAAACCACTAATCAATATAGCAGACACACTGGAATGAGTGCCTACCAACACAATTAAGTATTCTCTCAGTGCATTTTAGATGACACTGTAATACTGCATTTCGCAAAGTATACTTTCAGGATCAGTTTAATGTGCACCTTTTGTAATAATGATGGCTAATGGCAAGCTGGATCTGTATAAACAGACACACGATGCACCACTTGGCAGTTACACTTCGCAGGGGCTGAAGCACACATTTTCTCTGAGGTTCCAGTTTTTGTAGACACACAGCCCTCCATAAAGTTTGTTTTGAATTTCGTATTTAAACAAATTTGAAAGATCAGTACAAAACTTATTCAGAACCACCGAGTTTCACTATATTTGGAGTGGAGCAGTAAGTCAGCTCCTGATTCGCTTGAAGAGTTCACAAACCAGAGTGACAAACATCAAGGGTTGAATTTCAAGGGTGTAATGATGCCCAATATGTGCACAGTTTTAGATTTCATTGCTAACATTTAGCATAAGATTTCCTTTCAATCCTTCTCCCTGCTTACCTTGTTTTCCATACACCCTTTATCTCCCCTTCTATTAATTTTGACCTTGCTTCCTATGTACATTTCATCCATGTCATTCTGTCCTTTATTCTGCCCCTCTCCCCACCTTTCTATAGTCTAAATCCTGAAGTCCTTACAGAGGATCCAATCCTACAGTTTATCTGCATGCTTAACTTCCACAGTAGATTTTCAGGCAGAAAGACCAAAGGATCAGGCCCCCAGTCCTTCTTCAGTCAGACAAAAGGTCTATTGACTACAAGTTTCACACAAGTCAAGACTAAGGAAGGACAGAGTTAGCCATATGTATTTTGTTACACCTCTTCTTTCTACAGATACAGACTAACATGGCTGCTACTCTGAAACCTCTTTCTTTCTGTGTCATTTGTTGTGCCTCTGGTGTTTGGGACTCTAATCTAATTGATCCTTCATTCTATTGGTGTGGCCAACACTCACTCTGTGGTTCATAACCAAATGTGGCAGGAAGAAAGGATGTTGGGGATGGGCTGTTCACAGTCACATATGGGAATCAAGTATTGAACCCCCATCGAAAGTCAACTGGATTTAAGAGCCTTACTCCCTTAGGTACTTTTGAAAAAACCCACTCTGGGTGAAGAGCATGAAGAAGATTGTAAGTCCCAGAACACTTAGCCAGTTTCATTGTTCCTTTCTTCAGAGCGTCTTGTATGGCATGAATATCTTGGCTGTTTTCATTTAATATTAAAAACATACTGGAGTGGGATACATGACACAGATGATTTCATTTAAAATATAAAATCAATGAAAATGAAGGTTGAT
This sequence comes from Gopherus flavomarginatus, assembly GCF_025201925.1. Taxonomy (NCBI): domain Eukaryota; kingdom Metazoa; phylum Chordata; order Testudines; family Testudinidae; genus Gopherus; species Gopherus flavomarginatus. The sequence continues at coordinate 163,627,678 of NC_066617.1, read as the reverse complement.
CAGACCAGGAGAGTGGAGTGGGGGGTGGGGGCAGAACATGGTGGGGAAAGCAACATCCAGAAACACTCTAGGAAAGGGGTCTTGAGCCAGATGGGAAGGCTAACAGATAACATGGATTTTGGAGCATGAGAACATTAGGCAAAAAATAAAACATCTTTCACAAATAACAGTAAGGAAGCAGGGGACTGGATATCAGGATTCCTAGGTTCTCTATGCGATTCTGCCACTGACTCACTGTGTGAGTTTTGGAAAGTCACATAGCCCCTCTGCACCTTGGTTCCTTCTCCTGTAAAACAAGAATATTAACATCTACTCCACAGGGTTGCTGCGAGGCTTAATTAAGATTTTGAAGACACTGAGTTTCTTCCATGAATGCACTATGGAAGTACAAAGTATTAGTTAAAAACTTTCCATTAATGTTACTAACTTGGGTATTTTATACATATTTCTATATATATTTACATGTATTCCAACCCACCCAAGTCTTATTTAGTATTTTAGAGGGAGGAAGACACATTAATCATTTCATTATTTGTATTAAAGAAGGTTCATTTATGATAGCAGTGAGGTACTTCAGATTGTGATTTAAGAGGTGCACTTTAGGTCAATTTCTGTGTTGGCTTCAGTAGAGTTGCAAGGGGCATAAAGCCAGCACAAAATGTGGTCCTTTATAACAGTGCTGATGATTAATGGGCTCCCTTACCATAACTCCATATCCTGATGCTCTGATCCTCCTCTTTCCCCTTTTGTAATTTGTGTCTTCACCCTTCTTTATTTGTTTGCTACCTGACGTGAGTTGTTCATTAATCAGCACCATTGATCAGAAATGATCTGTCAAAGCCTATTATTTAAATTTCACATAAGCAGTGATGTTCCTACTTTGCTCCTAACACAGTACATACAAACAAAATAATCTAGATGTATCCACTTTCCTGTGGCTTCCTTTCTTGTTAACTTAAATAGCAGCAAACATAAGCTTCCTGCCTGCTCTTGGACCTGAACCTGGCTGCTTCCAGGGGTTGTTTCCTGAAGGACCCTTCTTTCTTCGTCCCTAACTCTAGTTCCTTTTGCCTCAGACACCCCCCCCCCCCCAATTCCTTTTCTACTTCCTGTTTGGAGCTAATAAAACTCACATGATCTAGATGCCATGGTCAGTCAGCAAAATAGCTCTGCATTTTTGTGCAGGGATTCAGCACCTGATGTCCAGATCTGGAGTTATTCTCTCTCAGTGATACATGGTCAAATGGGCTCAATTTTGTAGTGAAAAACTGATTTTTTAGATTGCCAGTGCTGCAAACCTGCACTGGGATCTGTAAATCTTTGTTTCTTTCTGCCTCGTATATCACCCCCCGCAAACTGGTTTGTTGATGATGTGTGAGGCAGCAAATAATCCCACTTGCTGTCCTCATGTGGTATTGGTTCTGCAGGACTAAATGGCAGTAAGAACTTGTTTATGTCATTAAAAGGAGCAGATCGGATTCTGAACACACATAGGGTAGATCTCTTGAATAAGAAGGGACAATTTTAACAGCCACTTTCTTCATCAGAGAGATATTTTAAATCTGGGTTATCTATGCCAAGTATAGTTTTGGTCTTTGTCATTATTACTTTTTGGAACTGGAGACACCCAGAAACATATTTGGGTGAAATTCTTCAAGCATCTGCAAAGAGATGGTGCCATCCAGAATATCAGGTTCAAGAGCTGTCTAGTGGCACAAATGAATGATTCTAGGTGCACTTTACTAATCCTTTGTAACGGGATGATATGCACCCTGACTACTATGCACCCTGACTTTAGACATCAGTGTAGAAGCTGGGCCTTCTTCCTAGCAGTCAGTAGATAACCAGCTGTGCTGCTTTATACCCAGAATGGAGAGGAAGACAGAATTCTGTCTCTGTGTGTATACATAAGAACATAAGAATGGCCATACTGGGTCAGACCAAAGGTCCATCTAGCCCAGTATCCTGTCTGCCAACAGTGGCCAGTGCCAAGTGCCCCAGAGGGAGTTAACCTAACAGGTAATGGTCAAGTGATCTGTCTCCTTCCATCCATCTCCACCCACTGACAAACAGAGGCTAGGGACACCATTTCTTACCCATCCTGGCTAATAGCCTTTAATGGACTTAACCTCCAGAATTTATCCAGTTCTCTTTTGAACCCTGTTATAGTTCTTGCCTTCACAACCTGCTCAGGCAAGGAGTTCCACAAGTTGACTGTGCGCTGTGCAAAGAAGAACTTCCTTTTATTTGTTTTAAACCTGCTGCCTAATTTCATTTGGTGACCCCTAGTTTTTATATTATGGGAACAAGTAAATAACTTTTCCTTATTCACTTTCTCTACATCACTCATGATTTTATATAACTCTATTATATCCCCCCTTAGTCTCCTCTTTTCCAAGCTGAAGAGTCCTAGCCTCTTTAATCATTCCTCATATGGGACCTGTTCCAAACCTTTAATCATTTTAGTTGCTCTTCTCTGAACCTTTTCTAGTGCCAGTATATCTTTTTTTGAGATGAGAAGGCCACATCTGAACGCAGTATTCAAGATGTGGGCGTACCATGAATTTATATAAGGGCAATAAGATATTCTCCATCTTATTCTCTATCCCTTTTTGAATGATTCCTAACTTCCTGTTTGCTTTTTTGACCGTCTCTGCACACTGCGTGGACGTCTTCAGAGAACTATCCACGATGACTCCAAGATTTTTTTCCTGATTTGTTGTAGCTAAATTAGCCCCCATCCTATTGTATGTATAGTTGGGGTTATTTTTTCCAATGTGCATTACTTTACATTTATCCATATCATATTTCATTTGCTATTTTGTTGTCCAATCACTTAGTTTTGTGAGATCTTTTTGAAGTTCTTCACAGTCTGCTTTGGTCTTAACTATCTTGAGCAGTTTAGTGTCATCTGCAAACTTTGCCACCTCACTGTTTACCCCTTTCTCCAGATCATTTATGAATAAGTTGAATACGATTGGTCCTAGGACTGACCCTTGGGGAACATCACTAGTTACCCCTCTCCAGTCTGAAAATTTACCATTTATTCCTACCCTTTGTTCCCTGTCTTTGAACCAGTTCTCAGTCCATGAAAGGATCTTCCCTCTTATCCCATCATAACTTAATTTACATAAGAGCCTTTGGTGAGGGACCTTGTCAAAGGCTTTCTGGAAATCTAAGTACACTATGTCCACTTGACCCTCTTGTCCACATGTTTGTTGATCCCTTCAGAGAACTCTAATAGATCAGTAAGACATAATTTCCCTTTACAGAACCATGTTGACTTTTGCCCAACAAGTTATGTTCTTCTATGTGTCTGACAATTTTATTCTTTACTATTGTTTCACCTAATTTGCCCAGTACTGACGTTAGACTTACCGGTCTGTAATTGCCTGGATCACCTCTAGAGCCCTTTTTAAATACTAGCATTATATTAGCTATCTTCCAGTCATTGGGTACAGAAGCCGATTTAAAGGACAGGTTACAAACCATAGTTAATAGCTCTGCAATTTCACATTTGAGTTCTTTCAGAACTCTTGGGTGAATGCCATCTGGTCCCGGTGACTTGTTACTGTTAAATTTATCAATTAATTCCAAAACCTCCTCTAATGACGCTTCAATCTGTGACAGTTCCTCAGATTTGTGACCTACAAAGGACGGCTCAGGTTTGGGAATCTCCCTAACATCCTCAGCCATGAAGACTGAAGCAAAGAATTCATTTAGCGTCTCTGCAATGACTTTATCATCTTTAAGTGCTCCTTTTGTATCACGATTGTCCAGTAGCCCCACTGGTTGTTTAGCAGGCTTCCTGCTTCTGATGTACTTAAAAAACATTTTGTTATTACTTTTTGAGTTTCTGGCTAGCCGTTCTTCAAACTCCTTTTTACATTCTTATTACATTTTTACACTTAATTTGGCAGTGTTTATGCTCCTTTCTATTTACTTCACTAGGATTTGACTTCCACTTTTTAAAAGATGCCTTTTTATCTCTCACTGCTTCTTTTACATGGTTGTTAAGCCACAGTGGCTCTTTTTAAAAACTACTGCACACAGTGCACCTGTACAACAGAGGCACAATTTGCACCTCAGAAAAGATGAAATCTCAGGAGCACAGGGCACCCTGTAAGAAGATCAAAGTGTGGTTTGGAGGGCTTTGGAGCTGTGCTCCGGCTCCGCTCCAGCTCCAGGCAAAAACCTGCAGCTCCACTGCTCCAGAGCAGTTCCGCGCTCCAGCTCTGGGCTCTGCTCCAAAGCCCTGGTGGTTTGTTCATAGCAGATAGAGCTTTAATAAATACCACCACTGAAGGGAAACTTGCTTTTCCCCTGCCCTGCTAGGAGTATTGTGTATCCATTTCAGACATGTGGTCCTGAAACTCAGACAATCATTCCTCTATGGATTGGATATTTGTAGATAAACCATTTAAATGAGATGCACTGGGATGCTGCTCTAGTCTGGTAAAGGCTAGTTTCTCATAAATACATCTTTGTAAAAAGTACTGGAGAGAAATACTTTCCCTCGAATCCCAAGGGTTCCTATCGAAATCTGGAACAGCTATTCATGTTTAGAGTAAAGGCTGCATCATGTTCCCAGTATTTGTCATACAAAATCTTTACTACTTATCTGTATCTATTTCTCTCTTTCCCTAGCCACCCCCCTTCTTTTTTATCTGACAGTGTAACATTTCACCATGCGTAAGCCCCAATTCTTTGCTTAAGCTGGAATTTGGCATTTAAAAAAAAAAGTCCAGACCCCATCATAATACACTGAATTGTCAGTTCCTGGAGAACTAGCAGGCTGGAGAGGAGGATTTATCAAGGGGCTCTTGTGAATTTTTGTGCTCCTTTGTCACTGATTGGATTGACTCTTAAATAGTGTTCACGGTCAGTATCTGATATTCCTTTCCCTTTTTGCAATGAGAGTTTCCAGTTCAAAGTCTCCCCTGTCTCAGAGCAGGGGTCTAAAGAACAAGCCCCTTCCTGCCAAAATCCCACGGAGTATAAGTGATCCCTTCTGCCACAATGTGCTGTTCTTCATTGTGTCAGCGCAAACACCACTGGCCCAGCACTGTGCTAGCAGGTACTGGAGAGGTTGGCTTTCATTTAAGATATAAAACAGAAGACCTGGCTATTTGCTGTTAAGAAAGATCTCATCAAGTCCAGATTTATGCACAGGTATAGGTAAGAAAAACACTCTCACAGTCACACAAACATGGTATGGTTAATATATAATGTATATATTTTCCTTTACTACATTTTTGAAATATCTTATCCAAATTTTGAAAATACATTATATTACATCCAATTCTGCCTGTCTACATTCTTGTAAAGTGTCCATCATTATTGTATTTGAGTGCCTCACAAAATTACAGTGTGGAAACATTTCTTATCACCCTATAGAAGTCAGACATGAGTAAGTGAGACAAATATTTGAGGCCTGATTCTGGTTTCACTTGCGCAGATGGAAATAAGGAAGAACTCTCCCATGGTGAATTGAGTTACACCTGTGTTCAGCCTCTGGGGTAGGGACTGTTTCATACCTGTATTAGTACAGCACTCATCACAGTGGAGCCCCAATCCTGACTAGGGACTCTGGGTGCTGTCCTAAGATATAGATGTACTACTTCTAAGACTAAAACCAGCGTGAGCTCGGAAACAGACCATACATTCATGTGCCGAGAGTACAACACTAAGACACAGCCTTGTACTTATTACAGGTTACAATGAATCAGATGTTTGAGTTAGTAGTTAAAAAAAGGAGAACGAGGTCATAGATAGAGGAAGAATTAAAGAAGAGAACAAGCTGCCATTCAGAAGTTTTTTGAAGCCACAAGCAGCAGCAGTCATCGAAGATGGCCAATGCAGCATGAGGGCAGCTGCTTAGTCACCAAGAAAAACATTTGGACAGAATTACATTGTCGTGCAATTTCAGTCAACAAAGAATAAAGGTGAGTCCATTCCCAGAAAACATTATCATAACCAATGCCCCTGCCACTGAAATGAGTTGTCATCACTGCACCCACTAAGGACCAAGAAAATGACTAGGAATTAACATTGTAACAGTAATGTATCCATCCCCTCCACTGCTTTGGCTAGTTATGACAGATGAGCTTCATGAACATTTCATTGCTAAGGAACCCTGTCAAAATATTGGTGATTTCTCCAAATCTGTTCAACATCATGGAGATGTCAAACGAAGTCTGAAAGGACATTATTTCTGAGGCAGAACAAAAACAATGCAAGCATCAGAGAGAATGGCTGGTCTATTCTTCACAAACTGGTTCAGTTTATTGCTGTGTTTGCAAACTTTTCAGCACCTCTCCAAAACAACAAGCTTTTAGTTCCGCAGGTGTCAATAAATGGAAGAATTCCTCAAAGAGGAAAAGATCTCCATTTCCCATAGATAAGAAGTTGCAAACTGACAATCAATTCTCACCTGTCTATGCACATTGACTGTATCATGTAACAATAAATAATGCATCTCCTGGCAACTATCCTGGAGAGAATGGTCAGAAGTGTACAACACTTAATGTAGTACGGTTTGGTCTTTTTGGTGGCCATAATATCCTTGGTTCTCACTCTTTCATGGTTATTTGCAACCATCAGCCTGGATTCATCCCTTCCTGGCTAATGAAAAGAAACTGGCTGCTAACTGATTCATTCCTGTGGTTCACCTTACAGTAAAGATGCTGTAAGTATGTGCAGTAACTATGCAATACAAGTCACAATCATCCTCGGTGTAGTTCCACTGATGTGAATGGAGTTATACCAGGTATGAATCAACTTGTCACAGATATGCAGAGAACAAAAAGAAGCAAAAGAAAATCTGGATTCATCATGTATTTTCATCTATTCATCCATTTCTAACACACTAATCACCAAAATGTATTAAAATTGACAAATGGAAGAATTAAAAATATCTCAGCATCATCTTGGTAGAATTATTTTCCTCTCTCAGCAAGATTTTAGCAGATGACTTTATTTGGAGAGAAATGTCTTTTAGGAAGAAGAAAACTTGCTAGCTAATATGAAAATGTAATGGTCTGCCCTATTACAGTCATCAATTTTACAAGACTGTGATAAATTTTGTACAAAGCATGCCTTGTGATGTATCATTTGAAAATTCATAATCTGCTGGCCAGAAGTTGTTGTTTATACAGAAAAGCAGTGTAAAAGGCACCCCAGGCTAAAGAATTGAGGGGACACAACTATTCAACAGTCCAGATTGTACCCTGGGGAATGTCACAGCAGGCCCATTTGAAAATGTGTGTGTTGCATTGTGCTCTAAGAGAGGCAAGACATAAGCTCTCCCTGACTTTGTAGGGTAAGGAGTTCATAACCAAACATCCTTCACTGAGAATGTCTCATCCCCAGCTCCTGAGATTCTCACCATGCTAAAAACGCTAAGTTTCACATGATGTTATCAGCAACAGCATCCCAATTTTCTTGCAAAGTCAACAGTTATAGAATCAGTAACCAACCCAGTGAAAAGACTAGGTAAAAAGAACCAGCAACATACTTTTCCAGATGTTTATATGGCTCTTCCTGTATACTTAATGATTCCAGACTCAAATTACACAACTGAATGCTCTTTTAATTTATGTCGAAAAGGATTAAAGAAAAATACACGGGATCCATGGTGAGAGAGGGAAACTCGGAGCTTTGGTTCCATTATCCATTGAGTGATAACTGACTGTGGTCTTGGAGTTTGAAGATTTGATCAAAGAGATTGCTTCCTGGAAAACAAGGAGAATGCCACCGTAGACTTCCTATTTCACACTTCGGTGACAAAACACTAAGCTAAAAAGTTTTAGATGAACCCATGAATTTATTCCAAACCATTGTTTGACCAAACTGATGGTTATGCACATTTGTGAAATATATCATTTAAAATGTCAAGTCATTGAATGAAATAGGTCCTGAGGTGTAATGTATATTTGTTATAATTATTTAATATTTTAAATAAGTTAACGTATTAACTGTTTCAACACAGGATTTCTTAAGTATGTCTAAAATGTAAAGATGACAGCTTAAGCTGCCATGTTAGGATCTGGCTTTCAAAAACTCTGTACATCTGGTAGGAAAGGTTGGATTCAGAATTTGAGTGCAGGCTCATTTGTAATGAATTGTATGTGCTACTTTTCACTTCTCTCCTGAAAGTGTGTATAGTGTGGCTCAGACAGAATGACTGCTGAATACCAGTAGCAGGTAAAGTGATCCCTGTTGCATATGGCATAGTGCATTACTAAGAATTAAATAATCGTAAATATTATTTTAATTGTTCTTATTCCAGTATTTGCCAGTCTCAATCACTTGGGGTTTATTGGAGTTCAGTATTTAGCTCTCTCCTGGGCATATTAAGGGATATTTGTCCAGTTATTTCAAAAGGCTTTGAGAAAAACTGAAGGCAGTTGCCTCTCCTGTTAGATAAGTGCTGCTAATGTAGGAGTTCTGTTTTCTGACTACTAAAAACACCATTTCCAACTCCTTAGTTTCTTCTCCTTTGACAGCAGAAGTTACTACGTAGAATGGTTTAGATACGTTTTTGCTGAAATTTACAGCAGTCTTCCAGGTACTGCAGAGAATGGCGCAGGAACACTGGCTTTGGGTGAGTAACAGCTACTGCAATCCTTTGCCTTTCCAGGAAGGTGGCATTGTAGGAAACGGTGTAAGTGTGTTGGTTTTGTGGGGCTCACAAATACTCCATTCTCATATCAGCAAAAAGCTCTGAGGGGAATGGTGCTGGATCGGCTGTTAGGGAAGCTCATACCTTCCCTGTGCCAGCAGAAATCACTGCAGAGAATGATGTCAGTGAGTGGGGCTGTGATGGAGCACTCAGCTACTTTGATCCCTGCCTCTCCCAGCAGGAGGCACTATAGAGAATGATGCGGAAGTGCTGACTGTAGGAGGCTCACAGCTATTTTAGTTCCAATCAAACTTCACAATTTGCTCTAATGAAGAGTGTTGGCAGAAGTTCAAAGCTACTCCAGGTCTTAACTCTCCTGGCACGTGACTCTAAAAATGATGTAGAAGTGTTAACTACGGAGAAGCCAAAAGTTGTCTTGGTTCCAGTCTTTCCCAGCAGAAGAAACTGAGAAATAGAGTAGGAGTGCTAATTGTGTTCACAGCTACTTCGGTCTCACACAGCATAGTGGAGACAGTGTGGGGAATGGTGTAAGGAGTGCTGACTAGGGTCCACTGTCAAAGCTCCTGCAGACTCAGCCTCTCCAGGCCAATGCCACTGACACAGATGCATCAACTCAGTGAATCTGGGAGACTTCAAGAGACCCAGAATTAGCAGCAATCTCCACTCCTGATAACCCAAGTGCTCTGTTTGAGAGGCGGAAGAGAGCAGGAGAATGGCTGTACTCAGCCAGCATTGATTTCTCCAGCCTTTTGTCTGTGTCTGCTTTCTGTCTCGTTTGGAGGTGGTTACTGTTACTACAAGTGGCATGAATCATGTCTCTGTTAAAAAACAGAGCTTCACTTGTCTTACATAATCCCTGGTAACTGAATGTCTAATAATAGCAAACCATTTCCAGGTAGGGAATCTGTCTACCTACCAGACACACACACACACTCCCAGTGCTCTCACTACAGGGAGGGAGTAAAGGTGATTTTTTAAAATTCTGAATTACAGGAGCTGGTGATTATTGTTTTAAAATGCAGCACATATATTAAACACCTCAGGAATGTGCAACACTTCCTGCAAAAACAGAGCACCCAGACGGAGCAACGAGAAACCCAGCCAATGCCTCTGAGCTTGAGACGAGTTTGAGCTGCAAAGTTCATTTGGATCCTGATCTGAAAGCCTGACTGTCTCTGCATCTGTGGTCCTTCTTTACTCTACCCCGGAAGGCACCTTCTGAAATAATTCATTACTGTATCATTCCGGGGGAGGTGAATTAAAATGGCAATTATATCACTTTGAAACAATATTAATAGCATGTTTCAGGGGTATTTCAAAAAACCAAATGCTAGAAACTCAGGATATTCACAAGTCTTCAACACCAATCTTATTTCTGAACTACCCCAAACCCTCCACACACCCACATAAAATAGCAAAATAGGAGAACCTCACCAAGAGCCTGATCCAAAGCCCACTGAAGTCACTGAGAGTCGTTCCACAGACTTATATATTGAGTTTTGGATCTAGCTCCAAATGACATAAGAAACTTAAATCTGCCCTTTGAAAGTATGGGTTCAACTGTATGAAATGCCACCTCTCCCCCACCCTCCTTTCAGCCTACATCAGGTACACAGGGATCCCTGCTGTGTGTCAGGACAGATTTAGGGTAGATCCTTGTACCTTGGGATTTTAATGAAACGTGAATTTCATTAGCTTGAGAATTAAGAGATCTGCAATCTAAACTTACAACTAGGTAGGATAGGCTTTTCGTTAAAGCCCATCATTTGCGATTTGGCACATCTGTTCTTTCCCAGCTTCTGATACATGGTTAAGTTGCTTAGTCGCTCTGTGCCTCAGTTTCCCCACATGTAAAATTGGGGTATTAAGACAAACCCCATTCCTAGAGTATTCTGAGACTAAATTAATTAATGTTTGTTCAGCACCTTTAGATCTTCAGAGTAAGGGGTTGATAGACATTCAAAGTATTATTGTACCTCAAAAGTAGCTATCAGAAAGGCAGTGGACAATTATCTAGTGTGAATGAGATCTCACAGAAATTATAAACATTCAGACTAAAACTAAAAAATCCCTATTGCCATTTTTTGTTTTGCAGGATATTGTACCATCTGTACTTTTCCTTAATGGGACAAAACTTAGCATCTGATCTGCCATAATGGAGCACACAATGGGGTCCATCAAATTCAATATCCAGCCTCTGGTAGTGATAAATACTTGATATTTCAAAGGGAGCCATAAATGCAGCCATAATACACTGCACTTAGATTGTAAGCTCATTGAGGCAGGGTCTGTCTTTCTATTCTGTGTTTGTTCAGCACCTAGCACCCTGAGTCTTGGTCTGTGACTAGGGCTCCTAGGCACTGTAGTAATACAGATAATACACAGTAATAACAACAATAATGGCTTATTAATAACAGCCCAGACTTTGAATACTGTGTGCAGTTCTGGTCATCCCACCTCAAAAAAGACACATTAGAATTGGGAAAAGTACAGAAAACGGCAACACAAATGATTAGGAGCATGAAATAGATTCCATACAAGGAGAGATTAAAAAGACTGGGACTGTTCAGCTTAGAAAAGAGATGACTGAGGAGAAATATAATAGAGGTTGATAAAATCATAAATCATGTAAACAAAATGCATAAAGAAGTGTTATTTACTCCTTTGTATAACACAAGAACCAGGGGTCACTCAATAAAATTAATAGGCAGCAGGTTTAAAACAAACAAAGGAAGTACTTCACACAATGCACAGTCAGCCTGTGGATGTCATTGCCAGGGGATGTTGTAAAAGCCAACACTATAACTGGATTAAAAAAAGTAGTAAATACATTCATGGAGGTTAGGTCCATTAATGACCACAAGCCAAGATGGTCAGGGATGCAGCCACATGCTCTGGGTGTCCCTAGGCCTCTAGCTGCCTGCTGCTGTAGCGGGCAATAGGGGATGGATCACTTGATGATTGGCCTGTTATGTTCATTCCCTTTGTAGCATCTGGCACTTGCCACTGTCAGAAGACTGGATACTGGCCTAGATGGACCATTGGGCTGACCTGATATGGCCATTCTTATGTTCTTATTGCATAATGATGCTCACAGAGAACAAATTCCTCCTGACCTCTGCAGTTATCAGTTTTCACCCTGACATGGGACATTAGTTTATTCTGCATTTCCAAAATAAAGTCAGATCCTGATCATCCCAAACTGCTATATTGTAACAAATTTAAGATGCGTTTGAGCAACTAATTTTGGAAGTGGAGTTGGATCTGGACTTTCCTAAAGTTCACGGCTGTTCAGATCTGGGCATTCAGTTTATCCTTATTCCTGCTGTGTATAGGGTTGCCAATTCTCCAGGATTGGCCTGAAGTCTCCCGGAATTGGCATCCGTCTCCTGGTGACTAATGAAAGCAATCCAGGAGATTTTAACAGGCTATTTTAAGAAAATGACATTATATCATGCTGAAAAAAAAAATCTCCTGGAACAGCTTCAGTCAGAGTTGACAGCCCTAGCTGCGTACTGTGGGCATACAGTAAGTGGTCAACTTGATTGAGGGCCTAGTGGAAAATGGTCGATTACAACTGTTATTTCTCATCTTAACGTTTTCCTTAGCCATGACTATGTTTCCACATCAGGGGATTTTGGTTCTATTCCAAGTTATGACCGTGGCTCACTGTATGACTATGGGAAAAGCACTTCTTCTCTCTGGAGGTAATGCTACCTACCTGCTTTGGGACCTATGGATTATGTATGGTATAGCAAGTATTATTATTATGAAAACAAAGTGGTTCTAACTGATCAAAAGCATCTTAAATTAGAGATGAGCCTGAACCCAAACTTACGTTGAGATGTCTGAAATTTAGATATAGTTCAAGAAATTCCACTGGACCAGTATCTCTTAGAAATATTTTATGCAACAAATACTTTTATTTTTCACTTGGTGACAAAAAGAAGACCAAATGTATTGTGTATCCAAAGATCCTTGCTGGTCTGAAACAAGAAATTTCAGACTAAAGGGTTTTAACAAAGGTCTGAAGGCACATGAAAAAAGCTGCTTAGAATTGCAGGCAAAACCATCACACTAGCATTGTCAGGCAATGCTACAATATCTAGCAGTGCCACTGAGTTCAGTGTTTACTCAAGCACATTAGCACCAGGGGAGATGAAGGAAAGAGGAGCAGGCTTTTCTCTTTCAGTCTTTGGCTGTGCACTGGTTCTGCAGAGTCAGCCTGTCATAAACAGATAGCTAAGGGTTAATGTCTCTTTCACCTATAAAGGGTTAACAAACAGTGACCTGCAAACACCTGACCAGAGGACCAATCAGGAGACAAAATACTTTCAAATCTCGTGGAGGGAAGCCTTTGTTTGTGGGTTTTGGGTTTGGCTTTGTTCTCTCTGGGTCCTGGACGGGACTAGAGGTGCAACCAGATTTCTGCCAATCTCCCTGCTACAGTCTCTTATCTATTCAGAATTGTAAGAAAGAAAAGGCGGTCATAGTCTTTTAATTTGTTTTTTTTCCATTTGCATACGTGTACTTGCTGGAAGTAGCTTAAATTGTGTTTCTGCTGGAGAAAGTTTCTTTCTATTGTTTATAGTTGAAAGACCCTGTAACTTTTTACCATCTCAAGTGCAGAGATAAACCTTTTACTTTTTTCTTTCTTTTTAATTAAAAGTTTTGCTTTTAAGACCTGTTCGATTTTTTTCTCCTAGTTAAGGTTTAAGGGAATTGGTGGGGAGAAGGGAAGGATAAATTTTCTCTTTGTGTTAGATTCACGCAGCTTGAATCTGTACAGCCTCTGGGTGAGGGGGAAGGTAACACTCCTCTCGGTGTGGTGATTCAAGAAGCTGAATCAGGCGATCTCCTAGTGTTCCCAGGGCGGGAAGGAGCTGGGAGGAAGAAGGGAGGGGGAAGGGAATGGTTTATTTCCCTTTGTTGTGAGACTCAAGGAATGGGTCTTGGAACCCCCAGGGAAGGTTTTTGGGGACCAGAGTCTATCAGGCGCTCTACTCTAAGTCCTGATTGGTGGCAGCCTATCAGATCTAAGCTGGTAATTAAGCTTAGGGGAATTCATGCAAGTACCCATATTTTGGACACTAAGGTCCAGAATTGGGAATTATACTTGACACAGCCAAAACCAGGCTAGTTGCTCTGTGCACGTGTGTGTGTGTACCTGCACAACCTTTAGAGCCCACTGCATGTTTTCGGTAGCACTGATGCATACTACAGCTACTAAAGGAATGAACTCACTGTTCCCAGGGACGACTAAATCCTTCCTCCCTGTACAAAGCTGAAGTAAATGTACAAGTTTCTCTACTAAAGTTGTGGGAAGGTGGGGGGGGGGGTGCAGAGGGATGGAATCTTCTCTCTTAGGCTGCTACTTCAGCCCTTGGTCTGCAGTAGCTTCTACAGCTATTTCCCCTTCTCCCTAACCCACAGCCCCCCCTCACACCTTTGTTTAACCATGGATCTTCCTGCCATGCCCTTGCCCCTGTCCTCATTCCTTCATGCTACCATGGATGGTAGACCAGCAGAAGGCAGCCCTGCAGTATGCAAGCAGTTCAGAGACATTTCCTGTGAAAACTTTTTGAAGCCTGTTCTCCTCTTCTCTAAGCTGCAGATCCATTTCCAAACTAGATCTCTACTACTGCCTATTACATGTCCTATATGCTAGTGAAAAGAAGCCAGGATTTGGGCCTAGCAAAACACCACTAAAGTGGCTCGCTAAACTTTGTAGTCCAGGAATGGTGTGGACAGTGTCAGCTCCTGGACAGATATGGATCTGTGAGGAGCATTCAGGATGGAACCCAGTGCTAGTTCAGGATTCACTCAGAAAAGAAAGGTGGTTTATTTCACCTCTTAAAAAACTACAGAGCAGCCTTCCCTTAAAAGGTGGAGATGTGGTGAGGACTGATGGAAGCTAATCAGCAATGACAGACTCACTTTCAGGTAGAAATGGCCAACCAGATTCTGCCCTCAGCTACAACCATGCAACCTTGTTAATAGGCTTAGATGGGTGTAATTGAGATAAAAATTTGGGCCAGTACCTTCATTTGTAGTAAAAAATAAAATGAATACAAATAGTGCCTTGCTGCACCAGGCTTCACTGTAAAAACTCCAAGGAGCCAAGCAAGTAAAAATTCTCCCAAATCATGCTGGGCTGTAACTGCAAATGACTTGTATTATGCAGATATCATCACAGGACTGTGTTAGTGCCCTGAGGCAAGGAGTGTGGCTTTTCTACAGGGACTGAAAGTAACTTTCCTTCACTGGCTAGTGACCCCAAGTCAGGCAGTAACACATTCAGGTCTTGGTCACTGTGCTACTGTGTGAAAGTTAGAGAGAAAGATGCAGGAAAGAATCTTATAGAAGCCAGAACTTGGACATGAATTTCTGACTCTATAACACTAATTTAGGAATAACAGAGTTCATCTCTTAATTGCTGATCATAGCATGATGTCCAGGTCATATTCTCCTCCTAGATAGCTTGGCACACAGTTTCTAGTGCATCTTGACAATTTTTCTTTGGATTGAAGTTAGTGCGGAAAATTGTCACGAGCAGCATAGTGAAGGGTTAAACAAAAGTTAGACTCAAGTTTACAAATCCATCTGAACTGGCTTCAAGTAGACATGAAACACCAATGCATCTGGAAAATGGAACTAGCCATAGACGGTTCTTTACCATCTGGTCTCAAGAACATTTTTCGCTTGGGAGTTGCATAAGCAATGAAAAAAAGCACATAAACAACTTCCCATACCATGTTTTTGGTCACTTGTAATGACGCATTACAAAGTAAACCAGCTAAATATGCGCAACTGTGCCTCACGCCAGATGACAACATGTATTATATAACAGCAATCCCTGACAGAGAGCGATTTAATGTAAAAGATTAGGACACAGCGCATACCCAGGAGTAAATACTCTCTGTGTGTGAGGCTTGGCGGCAAGCTTTGTTTCCTTCTCAAAAACCCCACATCCATTCTATAAGCCAGAATAGCGAGGGGTCTCACTTTGTTGTTGTTGCAAATTAAAACAATATGACTTGTTGCATCCAGTGCTTTGAAGGGGAGTTTAACTGAAATGGATGTCAGCTTTGGGTTGTTTGTTTTTTTTAAAAAGCTAATTTAACACATTTTAGTTTAAAAATGGATTTTAAGCAAAAAACAACTCCTTCAAAGATATATCACTTGCTTGGGCTGGCTCTATCTTCTGAGAGACTGTGGGCCAGGTTTGCCCCTTGCAGGGTATACATCAAGAGCAAACCCACAGAAATGAGCTGTCATAAATCAGAGCAATATTGTCCGTCTATCTAAGGTAGTATAAGACTATGTCTACACTGCCGCTGCAGCCATGCTGCTGTAAGGTATACAGCAGGGATTGCCTACCCCAGTACACAGTTTAGCCGCTCTACTGCTAACAAAATAAAACCACCCCCAACGAAGGGTGGTAGCTTTGTCGGTGGGAGAGCGTCTCCTGCCGACAAAGCACTATCCACACTGGTGCTTTTTGTTGTTAAAACGTCTGTTGGTAAGGCTGTGTTTATTTCACCCCCTCGAGTGACAAAAGTTTTAACAAGAAAAGCGCAGTGTAGACATAGCTGAAGTGTTAGAGGAATCACGCCATGTGTGCGTCCCTCTCCAGTTCTTTCAAGTAACTGAACTAATGAAATCAAACTGAGAAGCATGGAGAACACCCATTACCAGTGTAAGCACAGCGAAGCATTGTAGGTGAAGGCAGATAGAAGGCTAGAATGAAGCAGAACATGCTACTGAAGGAAAGGAGTCTGCATCTTCTCTGGGGCAACTTTTGAGGTTAAAATTAGTGAGACTTTCCCCACTTTTTGCACTGATGCTGGTACATTGGTGTAACTACATAGGTACAAAAAGCACCGGCGAAGCCACACCCTTAGGCATAAGGAACTTATGAGGATCCGAGGAAACTGATTCTCCAATCCAATGTCTGTAACTGTCAGAAGTCCAGTTGAACTTGGACCTCCAGATTTTCTAGGATAAGCGACTCCCTGGTTTGGTAATACTGGGTTTTCCTAGACGATGACCCTGCTTGCTAGAAACTGCAGCACTGAGTTACTTCTAAAGAAATGGCTCATCTTACAGCAGCAAGGGCTCAGGTTTGTGTAAACTGTTTTGAGATTTCACCTGAAATCAACTAGGTATGCAACTCATGTAGATCACCTCTGTAGGAGGGGAATATTAATATAGCTTCTGAACTTGCCACTTCATTTACAACAAAGTCCGGACTGCATCCACCCTTCGCATCTGCCTTCTCTGGTGGCCCTAGAGCACAAACACCCTTTCCCCCGACCCTAATATTTAACCACCACTCATCAGAAAGATTCTAGGCTAAACTCTCCTCCCACTTACAAGGGTACATCTCCTGTTGATTTCAGTGGCAGTTGCATCCATGTAAATACAAACAGAATTTGGCCCTCTGTTTTTTTCCCAAGGAAGACTAATGATCAAATAATTTTCTCACATCTCTGTTTGCACTTTCACAGTCTGGTTACATTGATTTGTGTCTCATAAGTAGACGTTTCCTTTGTTGGTTACAAATCAATGTTATAGACCAAGGTTGCCTGCACATTTCCCCCTCTCCCCTTTTTGTTTGTGTGAAAAAACAAAGTGTGGTTTCAGTTCTGTTTGCTTTATACATGTGAACTTTCTTAATCAATGATACATTTAAAAAAAACAACTGAAATTCCAGCTCTCCCTTCAAAAACAGGAAATGTCTTTCCTTACACTTTTAATTACTGGGATGCTTTATGTATGATAAACACCTTTATCAGTCCGGCTTTGTTAACCTAGTTATAATCCTCTCCTTCAGACATCACAATATTTCCCATAGTAGCCCACTGTGATATCACAGACAGCTATGACTTCATGGTATGAGTAACGAAAAAGTAGGCAAAGGTTATAGTCTGCAGCAGGATTGAGCTGCCACACAAATCTCCCGAGAGGAAAAAAAGAAAAAGGATTTTCAGTTGGCTATAGAGCGGCAATGAGATTTCTGACTAGTGTATAAAAATACAACACTGAAGATAGCTGGGTATTTTATTACAAGTGGATAAGCATAAAAAAGAAAAGGATAAACAAGAAAACAGACTCATCAATCGGAATGTACTAAGCAAAGGAAGTTACAGGTGAAAATGCAGAGCAGCACAGTTTGATTCGCTTACATTAAAAGAGCTATGCACAACATCCTTTTTTCCACCTCAAAAAGACCCAATCAATTTTAATTTACCTACTGTGAAATAGTTTAGGTATGTCTTAAAGTTCTACTGGTTTGATAGAAAATACATGGCTGCCAGTAAATAGCAGCTAGGAAGGAGAACTGGAAGAAGAAAAGGTTTAAAGAACAGAAGATCAAAAAGAAATAATCAAAAATCCGTTTTTAAAATAAAAAATGAGCCTTACATTGTTTTCATCATCATCCAATAGAATGTTCATCAATCAAAAGGAACTATGATCTAGTGGTTAAAGTACAGGACAGGGAGTCAGGAGATGTGCATTCTGTACCCAGCTCTGCCGCTCAGGCATTGCATGGCCCTTGTCCTTCTCCTCAGTTTTCCCATCTGGAAAATCAGGATAATACTATAGTGACATTCATTAATGTCGATAAAATTTCCTAAGCTGCTTGTGTGGAAGGAATTGTAGAGAGAAGTGAGAGAAGGACGGAGGAGATGAGGGAGATGCTAAACACCCCCTCACCCCCAAATCCACCACAAATCAGAATCCATAATACTAATTGCCTCTTGGGAAATAGGTAAGGAAATCAGACCACCTCCTGACTGGATGTCATCTTTTTGGAAGATTCTCATATTACAGTGATGGGTGTGGTACAAAAACCTAGACAGCGTAAATACATAAAATAGGTTAGAGAGACAGAGATAAATAGAGATATGGAGAGAGACAGGGATTTCCCACCCCACCTTGCACAGGTCTAAATAACAACAGAAGATGTAAGGCAGATAACAATCAAGCCCACAGAAACTAATCTATCAATCAAGTATTTCTATAGAGCCTGTCAGTGTAGTAACTAACTGCTGAACAGGCACATTGGATTTGCATGGTGGTGGCCGTCGTGAACTTTATAAAGGTTCTGCTCTTCATGCTTCATGTTTTGAGAAGTTTTGCTTGTGTTATCTGTTGGCTTGTTTTAAACCAATTTCAATTATGATAGCAGGGGCTAAAGCAAAACTGGTATCTGAACAGGGTTGCTAGGCGTCTGGTTTTTGAATGCCCGGTGGAAAAGGGACCCTGGCAGCTCCAGTCAGCACTAAAAGTCCGGTCGATGGTGCAGCAGGACTAAGACAGGCTCCCTGCCTGCCCTGACTGTGTATGGCTCTCGGAGGTGGCCGATATGTCTGGCTCCTAGGCGCAGGGGCTGCCCAGCTCCGCAGCTCCCATTGGTTGGGAACCGTGGCCAATGGGAGCTGCGGGGGTGGTGCTTGCAAGCGTAGCCAGCACACAGAGCCCCCTGGCTGCTCCGCCTAGGAGCTGGACATGCCATCTGCTTCTGGGAGCTGCCTGAGGTAAGCACCACCCTTCCGGAGCCCACACCCTAAATCCCCTCTCACACCCCAGCCCCTGCCCCAGGCTGGAACCTCCTCCTGCATCATAATTCCCTCCCACAGCCCTCACCCTATCCCCTGACCCAGCCCGGAGCCCCCTCCTGCACTCCAAACCCCTCATCCCCAGCCCCACCCCGGAGCCCACACATCCCCCTGCACCACAATCCCCTGCCCCAGCCCTTAGCTCCCCCCTGCACTCCAAACCCCTCGGACCCAGCCTGGAGCCCCTCCTGCACCCCAAAGCCATCATCCCCAGCCCCACCCCATAGGCCATGTCCCCAGCTAAAACCTTCACCCCCTCCCGCACCCCAAGCCCCTGCCCCAGCCCAGAGCCCCCTCCTTCACCCTGAACCCCTCATTTCTGGCCCCATCTGGAGCCTGGAGCCATCACCCATTCCCACACTCCAACACCCTGCCCCAGCCCGGTGAAAGTGAGGGAGGGTGGTGGAGAGTGAGAGAGGGAGGGAGGAGGCATGGAGTGAGCAGGGGTGGGAACTCAGATGGGTCAGGGCAGGGGTGGGGCCTCGGGTAAGGGGTGGGGTACGAGGTGTTCAGTTCTGTGCAATTAGAAATGTGGCCACCTTATATCCGAATCCAAACATCTTCAAAGTTCAGATATATATGGATATGGGGTTTTGATTCCATCCATTGTTTATATAGGTAGAGGTCAGCCATCTGGGTTCACCTCCTCTAGAAGTTCAGGATGGGGAAGAAATCTGGAGCTCACATTTTGCTACAGATCCCATGTCATTTTAAAGTTACTCTCCTGAGGGGCCCCTACCCTGGATGTGCGAGATAGCACACTTATCCTTACATTACAAACAGTTACACTTGCTTGACTTCACTGGGAGTGTATGGCTAGCTGAATGCAAGTTTTTGATATACATGGGGAAACATGGTGTAAAACCCAGTCCATGGAAGTTGGTTCAGGACATAAGTGTATCTGAGCCATTAACTAACAGTGACCATAACAACAGCCACACCGGGGGAGGGGGCTGTCATATCAAAAGTTCAGTGAGAAACGTAAGGAAGTGGAATTTAAACAAGAGAGTTTCAGTCAGAAGTGGCCTGAAGGAAAAATTAAGTTCAGATCCATAGAAACAGCATGGAGGTTGCCAAAGAATCTTTTATAAGCACCCCAGATGGTGGCCATAGTCCAAACCAAACATAGAGAGGAAAAAGTCAAGAAAAATTTGCACCATTAAAAAATTGAGCAATCACATCACAAAGGCAGTGAAGTACAGTAATACAGTCTCTATATGACTCAGAGGTGACATCACCTGGAATGCTACATTCATTTCTGGGCACATCCTCATCAGAGTGATTGGAGAGTTCAGAGAAAAGCCACATAAATGATCCAGGTGCTGGAAGGACTGACTTATTAGCTAACATTAACAGCTCAATCTGTATAGACTGGCTAAGTGACGATGATTAAGAGAGGGGAGAGACACGATAACAGATAACAGTATGCAGCTGAAAGGTGTAAAAATACCAAAAAAGGAGAAGAGTTACATAGAACAGTACAAAAGGTATAGACATAAGATTAAGAGTTGGAAAATTTAGGCTGACAGCAAAATATATTAGGCTGTGGAATAGCCTCTTAAGGAAAGAGACAGAAGCCCCCCTTGCCTGAAACTTTAAAACTAGACTGGAAAAAGCACTAAAGATGTGATGCAGAGAACAATCCTGCACTGGATCCTGGGAGATGTGCTAGGAAGGCTTTGATATTGACAGTTTTTCCAGTTCCATGATTCTAAGGTACAGGAGTTTTTTCTGGCTCAAAAAAACACACACAAAAAAACCTCTTCTGTTTTAAAAATATGGAAACTTGTGAAACAAACTTCAGCAGACAAAATGATGAATAGTTAGAAGGAGACTAAATTAATGCCCAGTGGATACTCCATTAAATTAGTCCCAGATGGCACTGTAAAGAGACAGCTGAAATGGCCTTTTTAAACTCAGGTGATACAGTGAGGAGAGACTGATTAGTCGAGCAGGGTAATGGCTGAGGTGAATGGAGAGATACACCTATGGAACAAGGATCAGATATAATAACTATGAGTGGGGGTAAGTGACTCCACAGGGGGCAAATGACCTTCTGAATCGGAGCTAGGTGGCCCACAGAGGGGATAACTTGTGATATTACAATCAGCAGAGATTTATAACTGCAAACCTGGCCCTGCAAAGAAAGGGCTAGATCTTGCTCCATTGAAGTCAAAACTCCCAGTGACATCAATAGGAGCAGGAGCAGGCTGTCACAATAGAGGGGCTCAATCTACATCAGTAATGCTTCTCTAGCTCTGAACATTATATTTAGGCTTGTGAAGGGAAAAAGCAACTCTTTCCCTAACTGAGCACTAAAATGCCATGCAGTGCTATACACACATACAGAGAGAAAAATCATAATGCCGTTCAGGTGGGGGAGTGGAGGGGGGGCAGACATATGAAAGTGATTAGATGAAATGCTACTGTCAATTCCCATTCATAAGCACTCTAGAATCAGGGAATGGAGGCTGGATAACCACCAGCAAAACCTGAGATGTACAAGTTACTGCACAAAGATAAACCAAACCAGATCCTGTGTGATTTCAACCTGCAGTGCAACTAGCTCTGAACTCCCCTACCTAACTGGACAGTAAGGAATTCAGGTGGGGTGGAGGAAGGGAAATAAACTTTTCTTTACTGAAAGTTTGAAATCACAGGCTCAGCAAGACATTGGCTTTTCACTGCATTTGGCCCTATCATCAGATGGAAAAATAGGAGTATCAGCATGTTATCTGAATGACATTTGCTTTTCTTTTTATATTTCTTTTAATTAATTTTTAGGGTAAAAACTCCTCTCTGGGCAAGAGAATGAAGTGATGAACCCAGGAACTGAAGCCTCTTTTTTTGGCCTACAAAGGAAGTGCTCCACAGAATGCTCAGTTTACTTCTGCAGATTCCAATACCTTATTATTTTAGTGGAGGAGGAGAGAATCTGGGAAATGTTAGCTCTCATGAAAGTGAAAGGCTAAAAACGCTGGCTAATGCTAGGCATGTTAAGCTCAACCACTTTGTAAGGGTCTCTCACAGAACTCTGCCAATGCACCTGCCACTGGCCTGCTATTACAGCCCTGTGCTCTCCACCCAGTACTTCCACTATAGGTCAGCAACCTGCAGTTTCCCTGTCTACTTCTGTTCTGGCCCTCCTCCACAGCTCTGCCAGTGCACTTCCTTCCTATCCCTTAGCGTTCTCTGCAGTTCCAGTCCCAGACCTCTTGAGCAGGCCTGCCAACCATGGGATGGTTTTATGATGTGAACAGAAACCCCAACAGGGATTAGGCTGAGATACTACCAAACTCAATTTTAACTGTGACCTAAACTAGTGGAGATCTCTTTTTTTGGGGGGGCTCATATACTAGCTCCAGAGGGTTCCTTCCCTCAACTCCACCTATAGGATTATGGTCCAGCATATAATACATCATTAGAGAATTAAAGTGATGTGCAGTAGTACTGACATGTGATGCTAGACCTGTGTGCAAGAATGCTCCCTTGTGGTCCATGCTTTGTAGCTTTCTGCTGTCCCCTGCCAACTAACCCCATGTACCTGTTCAGATAAACAGTAGGGACATTTGTAGCTCTCATTAAAAGAATTGGAGGGAATCCCTGCTGAGCCTGAGAAAATACTAGGAAAGACATGCAGGCACATGATACTGTGAGGTATTACAACAAAGTGGGCTTGATTCTGTGTCAAACAAGGCTGATTGCCTCTGCATGTGCTTTCCAACTGATTATGCATGTTGGTACCTTGATTTTCATATTTAGAAGCTACATGCGATACTTCACTGCTTACCATATCTTCTGCAGGCACTGTGCTCAAAAACCTAAGCAACACCATAAAAAACCTTCTGCATAGTCAACAGATGAGGCATTTCTGGCAGTATTCTAGCTAAGATACTATTTAAGTAGGTATTTGAGAAATGCAATGTTTAATCACAGCCCTCTCTCCACATGTGCAAACTAATTAAAAAAGTTAAATCCACAAGTCTCTCTCTCTCTCTATATATATATATATGGGGATATTTTTCTTACACCAGGGTTCTGTTCAGCCTGCCCATCCCTGCAATCCTTGCCCTAGGGCACTGCTCTTGTGACTGAGAGCTGAGAGCTTTTCTAAACACTCAAGCAGAGAATTACAAAACTCACTAGTGACTGTAACTGTTTGGAAATAATGTAATTTTTATCACTTTGACAGTATTTACAACTCCCTAAACCATAAAATGTTTTTCAATGTTATTTGTTAAAGTTTATAAAAATGAGCCTACTCAAAAACACTAGGCACATATATAAATTAAACCTAAAACAAATGCATATACAAAGAAGGCTCTGAATCTGCCCACTATTGCCATTAAAATGTTCCCAGGCCACAGAAACCAAATCCCTCTCTCCCTCTATTCACTCATCCTCCCCTCAATTCAGCCTCTCCGAAAAAGCCTGGGAAAATAGATAGGTCTTTCTATTGAAAGTCAACAAACTTTTGCTCTTCCAGACCAAGAGAGGAAAATTAATGTCAGAGCTGATCATCCACCAGTGAGACACTGAACACTGCAAGAGAATGACAGGCCAAGCATCCCAGTCATTTGTTAAGTAAAAGCAAAAGGAGAGAAGCCATTGCTAAATGGGTAGGACCCAAGCCATAAAGGCCTTTACTAGGTCAAAAAGCAAGATCAAGAATTACACCCGGGAATGACGTGGAAGCCAGTGCAACCTCCGGAGCACTAGCATGACATGCTTCATATTGGAAACATTATTATGTAAGAAAAGAAGTAAGCTGGGCTGTGCACCAGGTGAAGTTTTCAAGTGTCCTTCAGGTGTAGTTCCATGAAGAGCAGATTGGAATAATCCCATCTGATGGTGAGGATGGCACAGATAACCCATGGCAAGGCCCACATGCAGAAAGATCCAGTTGTAACCTCCTTGCCAAATACAGATGGAAAAAGGCACACTTATATGCAGAAGGAATCAAGTTTGCACAAGAACTCCAAGTTCTTGCAAACCTAAGTAATAAAGGGCAGTCAGACTCATGTAGGTCCTAATTTTCAAATATGGTTATCCAACTGGACATCCAAACCTTGTATTTGGGCTCTCTATTAAGGACTTAGTCCCACAATATAGGTATTAACACACCTAACCTCCAATCTGATGTCTGATCCAACACCTCCTGAAGTAAAAATTGGGATCTTGAAGATCCTACTCCTGGGGGAATTCCGCATCACTGTGTGTGCTCAGAATTCATGTCCCCACAGATTTCTTTGCTTCCCTGCAGAAAATGATGGAGAAGCAAAGGCAAGCTGCAAGAGTGGTCATGCACCCATTCCCAGCAGTGCGGTGGCATGGCTTTGGGTGACCAGAGCAGCTGATGGAGAGGTAAATCACCATGGGGAGCAGGGCTCATGCAGGTAGTGAGGAGCAGGGCTAGGGATGCCCCGGCTGGTGGATCCTATCCCGTGCTGGGCTCAGCTGTTAGTCCTGGCTTGGCTGGGGTAGGATGGGACTTGTTCTTCTCCTGCAAGGAGCAGCCAGGGCCAAGGCCAAGGCCACCACCAAAAACCTCGCCAACTGTAGGAAGCTGCACTCCAGCCCCCTGCTTCCTGCCCCCATTGCTCCTCAGCCACAGGGGGAGGAGTCACCGTAAAGGGAGCTGCTCCCCTGTCTGCCAAAGCCCCGTGCCTCCAGACCAGCCCTAGACCCAGACCCCCTGTCAAATCTCACCCCACTTTACCCAGAACACAACCACCAATCCTCTGCACCCAACCCCTCCACCCCGCTGAACCTTATCCACTGCATCCAGAGCCCCCTTGCACCCAACCTCCTGCACTGAGCCCTACTCCCCTACCCTCCCACCAAGCCCCTCCTGCCTGCTTCCGGATCCCCAACCCCTGCACCCAGACCACCCTCTGCTGAGCCCCCCCCCACTCAAATCCCCACCAGAAATACCCTGATGAGTCCCCTGCACCAAGACCCCCAACCCATGGAGCCCCAACCAGCTGTACCCAGACCCCTACTCCACCAAGCCCCACTCTCCCAGCACCTGGACCCCCCTGCTGAGGCCCTCCACCCGTAGATCCTCCTTGACAAGCCCCAACCATTTTCACCTTGACCTTCCCACAGAGTTCCATTCCCCCTGCACCTGGAACCCCGCCCCCCCAGCGAGCCCTTGTGCATCCAGAGCCCTCCTCTCCCCAAACCCACTGAGCTGCCTGCACCCAGATTGCCCCACACAGAACCCACACCTGGATCCTCCCGCATTAAATCTCTCCACACTTGGATCCTTAGCCTGCTTGCCCCACATCTGGATCAAGGGCCAGGGCTGGGGGTGCGTGCGAGACTCTACTCCTCTTGCTTACTATCTTAGTGAACCTGGCACAGGGGGCAGGGCCATAGAGTGTTTCTGGGGCAGGCCTGGCCCTTGCGCTTTGTCAGGGTTGGGTGCAGCCTCGTTGCCGAGTCCGTGTTCCAAGGAGGTGCTGCACAATGAACTCCCACCTCCTTGTAGCCAGTAACCTGTGCTCCCCACTGCCATGCTGGAACCTCCACATTTATGTATTGACAAAATATGCAGAATTTTTTTTGGCACATAATTTTTAATTTTTTGGCACAGAATTCCCTCAGGAGTAATCAGATCCAAATGCAAAGTTAGGACATTTTATTATGACACCCATGATACTATCAGACTTGGTTGACAATCTTACACAAAGAAGCCTCATTAGACAGAAACAATGCAATACAAGCTTATCCTACAACAACTGTGGGGCAGCTACAAAAATAACTCCAGCAAAGATCTGCACCATCTCTTCCCTGCATTTGACCTCCAGTGCACCAGCAATTTGCATGCATCTACTGCTAGTAGCAACAGATGCTAGAGCAGGAAAACCCAGCTACCAGAGTGGATTAATGGTGCATTAACATGAAAGCCCCAGTTGTGGCTATTTAAATGCTAACAGCCTTAAGCAAGTTATCCAACACACAAACTTATAGTGTGAGCCACTAGAACTTAATTATGAAACATCTGGGGCCAAATTCTGCCCTTTGGATTTGCACAGTGATCCTACTGAAGCTAATGGGAGCCCCATGCACCATATGAAAGGCGGTGCCTGGGTCCGGAAAAGGACTATTTTATGTTGAAGTAATGGGTTAATTTTTACCAAAGACTTTTTTAAAATATGCCAAACATCTTTTTTTTTTCATTTTTAAATTAATCATCACCTAAACTCCTGGGTTGGTCAGGCATGCCCTGATTTACATTCGTCTCTAATATCCTTGAAAAACTAGCTAAAGAAAAGCACAGTTTTAAAGCCTGGCACGTTGAATTCAAGTCCCATTAAATCTGGCAGATTTTGCCCATGGTTTTCTATTGACCCTGCTGGCAAGTCTCCTTTTGACACTCTTCTGATGCACCTTTTCCCATCCAAAGGGCTTTTCATGGTCCAAAGACATTTTCTGACCAGGCAGAGCATATTTTCACCTCCTTCTCACCTCCCAGAACAATATTCCAGGGCGGATCAGGAGGTATGCTATTAAGCCCAAAGCATGACACAGCAACTCTTGCATTGCTGCTAACAGATCTGTTTGATTTCAAATCTTCTGGGCAGCAGTAGGTAAACACAGATTTTGTTTTAGCAGCTCAGTGACAGTTAAGTGAGCATCTCACCAGGTTGTACACAATAAACCTCCTATAATAGTCATTAAGTTTTGCTTTGGTTTAAATTTTGGCAGACGTGGCCTTAGTCCCAGTGAGATTTTGGTTTCCAGAAAATTTAGAAAACATACTGATTTTCCACTGCCTTGCTCCTTTACACCCGCGCAAAATAAGTGGAAAATATTCCCATCAGTGTTGGTGAACACTGATTTCTGATTTGGTAGCATCATACACCCACTTTGCACTAGTGATAGTAACTACACAAGGTGCAAGGCAGTTAAGAATCAGGCCCATTATGTTCTTTGCTACTTTTTTAGAGATAGGCCCACAAATTGTCAGTGGAGCACGAGGGGTCAGGCACTGAGAGCACAGGAGAAACAGACTCTTTCTGCTCTCAGTTCTGGTACCCAAATCCAGATCCAGCAGTCTGCAGCTGCCCAGAACTGCGACTGCAGGGAAAATCCTGCTCAACTCCCATCTGCAGCATGCTCAGTGTGGACAGAATCTTCAGAGATCGAGGCTAACATATCTCTATGGAGCATAGGCAACAGTGATTTTTCAGAGGCTTATAACTTGGCCAAACTTGTACAGATTTTCATCAGGATGCAAAAAGGAAGGCCATCCCACTACCAAATTTCAAGTCCCTACTTCAAAGCATGGGGGTGGTACAGCTTCTCAAAGAAAAAGTCACCAGAATATTTTAACATGGCAAAACACCTTATTTTTTTCCTAGCCTCATTTCTGGACATGGCTCCACAACTTTGGCTGAAATTTTCCAGAACAAAGTTGGTCTGAATCAAATATGCAGTATAGAAAATTTCAACCCAAATGTTTAAAATTTGACAAAATAATAAGCAACTGAAAATGCGGTCTTATGATGGGCAATCTTAACAGTTGGCACTGTTACTAGCTGCACCCATAACCCAGAAAAATACTACCCTTCAGACACACACATTGTACAATATATGCATTCACATTTAATGAAGTGCCAGGGGTCTATTTTAACCTTGATTTGTAGGCTTTTAGTAAGGCAACACTCATTAGCGTTAATGTCTGCTGTTAAGAATATAGGGTGGGATTTTCAAAAGCAGTTAGGAGCACCAGTCCCATTTAATTTCAATGAGATTTGTGCACCTATTTCACATAGGCAGTTTTGAAAATCACCCTCATATCCTTTAGTGTACGTATTCTTATGAATGGATGCATTATAAATTGTACCTGGCTGCTTCATCTCATTTTCCCTTTTCCTTTTCTTTCCTTTTGGCTATCCCTTATTTATCTTTTGTCCTTCTTTAACATTCCACTTATGTTCTGTACTCAGATTTACTTACTTTATGATAATATCCTCTCATCTAAATTTATTTTCTTGCTTTTCTGTCCATGTCTCCCAGGTTTGTCAATGTCATCCATCAGGGTAGCATCTAAGTGCTGTGTCATGATTTTTTTGTTTACCTTTAGCTTGCATTTATTATGACAAACTCTCTCAGCCTTGCTCCCACACTCTTACTTAACTCTTATTTCCTAATCTCCTCAGTTCACACCAAGCACAGGGGGGAATTAAGTATTTGTAGAGGCAACGATTGACAGCAAACACAGCATCTGCATGTGCCAAGATGCTACAGTTTGTACAGTGAGGTGAGACCTCTGTGCCCAATACGCCTTCCTTGATTGCACAGACATTTTAAGTGTGACTGCCGAACATTGTTAGCCCAATGACTCCCTGCATCCTCTTCACTTCCTTTTCCCAGGCTAGCAGCCTGGTACACTGAAGAGAAATCACAGGTTTTCTAATTAGGTTTGTGCCTGCACAGTGGAGAAACCTAAATACAGGCCAGATATGCAAATGATCAGGAAGAGTGTGCTACCCAGATTCCACTGGTACGGACTATCAGACTTTTGCCCATCTGATTAACTTTCCAACTGTTCCCTAATTACTATGATAAACACATAAGGACTGTGGCCTCTCTTGAAAGAAAGAAAGAAAGAAAGAAAGAAATTTATCAGCAAAAACTCACAAAAAACTCTGAAGTCATACAATATTTTATCTTCTGTGGTTCAAATATTTCATATATAGCAAATCCTCTAGAGGGCACATGAGACCCAGATGGTCCTGTAACCAGCTTGGCAGAGGGAATCCATGCCCACTTCCAAGATGTCAGACTGGAGACTACTGTTGGGGCTATGTGGCTTCTTGACTGCTACCTGCATGGATGTTTGGGAGGCATCATGCAACCCACTCCAATGCTATTTCCTCATTGAATCTGTGTCTACCTCTGGCAAAGGGAAGGCATGTCCAGCAACATGAACGCTATGTGGCCTGCCCCAAAGGGGTTTTTCTATGCTTAAGATGAGTAGCTGGGGAATCCATCCAGGATGTGCAGCTGCAACAGGCTGTGAATACGACCCTATAGATGTAACCTTTCCTCAGGTTTAACTACGATCAGGGGCGTGCCAAGTGCGTGCCTGGGGCGGCAAGCCGCGGGGGGCGGCCTGCTGGTTGCTGTGAGGGCTGCAGGCAGGCAGCTCTTGGCGGCACGCCTGTGGGAGGTCCACCAGTCCTGCAGTTTAAGCGGCAATTCGGCAGCAGGTACGCTGAATCCGCATTACTGGCAGACTTCCCGCAGGCGCACTGCTGAAAGCCGCCTGCCTGCCATGCATGGGGCGGCAAAATACATAGACCCACCCCGGCTATGATAGGGTGGTCCTTTGGCAGGTCACTTTTCTGCAAAGTGGAGGATAAAAGTTATCTAAGTCTTAGACTGCACTAAAGCTCTTGGGAACTATGGTGTCTCAAGTGTTCTGATAGAAGGCAGAAAAACATAGACAGTGAATCTCCTTAGTTTATGAGTGGTTTTATGAGTAGCCTTGGCTTACATAGCTCAGTAGCTTATGACTACTGCAATAACAAAGAGTTACTTTTTTTGCTATATTTTTGCAAGGTCTCATGGGAAGCTTATTTTGCATACACTGAGAGAGTGTTTGCCTGATAAACTGCACGTACTGTATGTCTGTCTGGCACAAATGAGAGAAATTTGTCCTCTCATTTACAAGAGTCTATTTATAGTGGTACTTACACGATTGACCCACGGACTCATGGTCTTCCTGTTCCCCCCACAAACACTGAAACAGAAGCTTTCACACTCACCCAAAGCCCATGACAATTATGCCTCTTTAAGTCCTGCTTCCAATGAGGGTGATCACAGGGACCACAGATGCCTAGGGAAGGCTCTGATGAAATAGATCAGTAATAGCATCTGGCAAGGTGCATGGTCACAGCAGAAATCTACATACCTCATGTTGCTGTGAGGCACCAAAGGTGAAGATCAAGTGTCTTTGAACACATAAGGAATGTGATGTTTGTTGTTACTATTTCCTCCTGAAATATAAAAATTCATGCCCTGCTCAGCAACTCTCAGGATTTGCCTCACAATATTTCGCAAAAGTAGCTTAATAAGCTCTCAACCACTTTGATGAAATCTCAACAGCATAAATCTTTGTCATCTAGTCAGATTCATTCTTTATGTCCATTTTACAAAAAAACATATACCATATATCTAGAACAGATATCCTTGTGTTAGATTGCATAGGTATGTGCTAAATAAATTTACCATAGGCCTGCATAGTCAACATAGTACAAATCCTAGGGTTTATTCTAATATTTGGAAACACTGTTCATCTTCAAACAGCCACCATTTAAAAAGCTTCAACAAGCTAGAGCAACATTTCCTATTTCTCCTCACAGATACACAATTCCTCCTTAAAAATCACACCTGCCCAAGGCATGGGGGTTCAATCCTGCCCCAGTGACAGGTTTTCTATCTATACAAATTTCACTACTTTAACATCTGATATTTTGTACTGGAAGAAAGGAGAGTTTTGTCCCACTGCGAAGGAGAGGTTCCCAACTTCCTAACTGGATATGCAGCCCTCACTTCTAGCCCTGATCATGCCCAAGAGATCAAAATTAATGTCGTGTCATTCACAGGCTATTTTAGGTCATTTATAGGGTTTTGATATTTATTAGTTTGAATATTTTTCTCCCACTGTGCCCTACACTGTAGGATTCATGAACCTAGGGGACCTGGGTTTGCAGATGACGACAGGTGACAAACTGTTCCAATACGTTAAAAAAACACAACTCAATTTTTCCTCAAATATTTTTTCTGTAACATGTATGGCATCTACAGACTATATAAAGGTGTATATATAAAGATAGAACTGGGTTTGTAGTATTCATTGTGAATACATAAATAAACTCAGGGTATGTCTACACAACAAAAGCAGTGCACAGGCTAGCCTACACCAAATTTGATTGAATCCAGCTAGCGTTAAGTAACAATAACAGAGAAGCCAGCATGGGCTTTAGAGCGACCTAATGAACAAAGTACATAGTACCCAGGGTCTGTGCCAGGCTTGTGTTACCCAATCTGAAGCCTGTGCTACTCTGTCTCTATTGCTACTGTTACCTCTGCTAGTTGGATTCAAGATAGCTTGGGCAGGTTAGCCAATACACAGCCTTTGCTGTGCAAAGATACCCTCATTTACCCTTTTTTTTCTGCTTGGGAAGCATTTGTGAGCCAAGTTAAATTTTGCAAACATATTTGCTATTCCTAAGTATTTGCTGACTGACCTGGATGAATGTTTTTCACCCTATCGAATGTTTGTGAATGGTTCACTTTTACCATTCGTTATTCATACTGGTTTATTCAAAGGTTAACTAAGTCACATGGAATTATTTCTGCTTCCTGATTTGTTAACCAGGCGGGATAGAAATTGATGATTTTTTAAAAAATTGATTTTTAAAATTTAAATTCAAATATTTAAATAAAGGTTTATTTTATAAATTTTTTTATAAAATAAACCTATTTTAAAAAAAATAAATAAACCTATTTAAAATTAAATTTGAAATTATGACAGTTTATGTTAAGGCCTAATCTTACTATATTCTATGAGTCAAACCACTGAGCTGGTTGAAGTCACTGGCTAAGCACTAGAAGCAGAGTTTTCTGAAGTGCTAAACCAGCTTTTGTCATTAGTAGCCTTTTCTGCAGGTGCAGCCAGAATATTTTATTAATTTCAGTTTATTCAGCTTGTTCAGTTCAATGGCTAGTTCATTCAAGGTTAAGAAACCAATCAGAGTTGAGAAAGCGGAAAAATATTGTTTTCCTCTTCCAATATTTGACTAAAAACTAGGTGTAAGAGGATGAATTCTATTAGTTCTAAAATCTTGAAGGACATGGTAACTAGAGACCATCAGCTTAACTCAATAACTACAGGTAATACTTCCTTTGTTTAATAAATAAATTAAGTTTTAAATGTAAAACATGTTTTGATAAACTTTCTGATGATTTTTTTTCTTATGTATCCAGCTCATTTAAGGAAAAAAATTGCTGGTTTTGTGCATTTTTAATTTAATTAGAATTTCTGTCCAAATAGAGCTTGACACAAATCACAAGTAAAAAATTAATCATCGCCTAGTAAATAAGAAATGAAACATTCACCATTTTCTAACATAATAAAATGGTAAACATCAAGAATAATTACTTGCATATATGTAGACGGTCTACAGATACAGTGTATCTGCCCAGTTAGCAAAGAAAAAAAAGGCATCACCAAATATAATGCAAAGGCTATATTTCGTTGCAAATCATCATGTTTTCAGTAATTCCCAAGCTATTAGAAGCAACCTTTCTTTAGGAAAATAACTAAAAAGTACAAATGCAAAATGAGATTAAAATAGATGGTTTAAATCAAGATTTTCCAATTGCTGGTTTAAATCATGATTAAAGCCAGTGATTTAAATCAATCCAGCCAGATGCTAAGTGAAGATTTTTCACCTGAATATTTGTGAAATGCCAGTAAAAAGAGGCACAAATATAGTCAAATCAAATAGACATTAAAAATGTGAACAAATTTTCACTGACAACTTTTCCGCAGTGTCCTGCCAGCTCTAGTACTAAGGTACGTTTAAAGGTGGAGGGATAAGACAACTCATACAAACAACATAAACGCTCACATTTGTAAGCAGTTTTGCTGTAATATATAAAAACCATATACGAATTACATGAGGGGGTGAGATGGAATAAAGGATTTACCAGAGCTCATGTTAGAATTTCTGCATGACTTACCTACTGGTGGCTTCTCTACTTTTGAGCAATGTGGCCATCCCAAACTCATGCCTTTAAAGACTTTATGCTGCACAGCATTGTTATGTACACTTTATCCACACTACATCAATACAAACTGCAATCTACACATTAATTATGTGATTTAGCCTGGCAGTGCATTGTGCTATTACATGGGGATTCAAGTTTGGGTCCACTGACTCCCCTGACCAAGAGAGGCTGGGAGAGATATGGAGGCAGCTGACTTAGCTGCTGGGAGAAATGAACATTGATGTAATTTTCTAGTGAGCCTTCTGGGGATGGTAGAGAGCACCATTCCACTCTCATCTGTCAAAGAAAGGATTGTTATGATGTATGGAGTCTGAAGGTGGTGGCAATGGGGAATACATTGTGGGGAGTACAGGGAATTTACAGGGTTCTTCCTCACCCCACTGAAAAAAGTCAATAGATTAATATATGCAATAGCCTATCACCATCTCAAAAGCAAGACCGTTAACTGGCTGCTTTCCTGCAAGCTATGCTTTCACCTTAACTAAATGTATTGAGAAGTGAAATAGTAGTGTATTAGTGGACTAGGTTGCATAGCAATGAAAATGGAAGAGAAGACATTTGCTTGTTAGCACCACGGACAGAGCAGTCAGCAAAAGGGAATCCCTTTTTGTCTGGGAGAACAAAAACAAAATCAATGTCAAATTTAAATGTGCTTCTTATCAGTCTTATACATTACAACCAGATTCATATTTTACACTTACTAAAGAGGGGAAGGGAGGAGAAAAAGTCTAGAAGATAAAATCCTAAAGCTGTCAGCAAGGATTTCTTCTGATCATGAGAGGTACTGAGCTCCTGCACCACTGACATCAATGGGAGTTGCAGGTGGCTCAGCATCTCTCAGAGTCAGACACTTAGCTATGTGATTAATTCACTTTGATACGAGTTATAAAACTAAACCCTCTGTGAAATACTTTGAAAATTACACCTAAGAAGCGGAAGAGAGCAGGACCTTAACATACCTCTCCCTTTCCCTTCGATGAGAACAAAAATACTTCATAGGACCAAACCTACATTTCACTGTTCACACATTACATTTCAGACCAGTGGTTCCCAGCATTTCTATCTGTCTATCGTAGGTATTTATACAGTTCCCACTACTACAGTATCTGAGCACCTTGCAATCTATACTATATTTATCGTTGCAACCCCTGGTGAAGTAGGAAAGCACTACTTATTCCTGTTTTACAGGTTGGGAACTAAGGCACAGATAGGTTAAGGCAAAAAAGAGTTACGTGTTATGATGCTGAGAATCACAGCACACAGCTTTTAGGTGCGTAGAAAATCACTGCAATTCACAAAGCCTGAGTTTGAATGCAGGGAGATATACAATGAATTCAGGGAGATACACATCTTAGACAGTGGTTCACAAAAGACAGCACACTAGGCAGGGAGCTGCTTAAACTAGCCAATGGGAGTGGCCGACCAGAGTGTATGCTATGCCCTGCTCCTCTGATGGAGATAGGCTCCTAAATCCAGGCTGCAGGAAGGCACCTAGATCTGCTAGCAATTCACAGCTGGGAACCCTCTATGCTGTTTTTGCAAGAAACAAGGGGTTGAGTGGAGGGAAAAGAGGACCTCCCTCACAACTTTTAACCCAGTGGTTGGGGTACTCTCCTGGGATATGGAAGACCCTCAGTTCAAGTCCTCCCATCCACCTGAGTGGGAGAAGAGATTTGAACAGGGGTCTTCCACCTCTCAAGTGAGTGCTCTAACTATTAGGCTGTGGGATAGTATGATGTACCAAATAACTAAAAAGTCACTGGAACAGGGGAACTGGATCCCACTTCCTGGGTGAATGCTCTAACCACCAGGTTATAGAGGCATTCTTATGCTTGTTCTCACTCTCTCTCTTTGGCCCCAATGACTCTTTCATTATTTGTCCAAAGTGAAACAACTTCAATAGGAGAGACTGAGGGAGACCTGAACCAGAATATCCCACAGCTTTGCAGTTATGGTACTTACCTGAGAGATGACAGAACTGTATTCAAATCCCTTCTCCCCGTCACGTGGAGGAGGACCTGAATCAGGGATCTCTACTATCCAGGTAAGTGCTCTAACCACTGGGCTAAAAGGCATTAGAAAGGTCCTCCTTCTTCTCCTCTTCCCCTGGCTATTTTGGGTGAATTCATGTGAGAGGTGTGGTCTGGCAGGTATGCTCAGAGGGAGCCTACCGGATTGGGGCCTGCACATGAGTTAGGCTGCCATGCCTATTTTTCCCTGGTTCATGAATTGCTCTGAGGCTTAGGCAGGAGATAGGTGCCCAGGTGCCTAGAGGGAGGCAGCATGGTGCATGGTCACAGGCAGAAACATAGACACCTAGAGAACTTTTACTGAAAAAACGTAGGCGCTGATCACCTTTAGGTACCTACAGGGTTCATGGGGAATTGAATTGCAGTGGAGCCTAAAATTGGGACTTAGGCACCTAACTATTTTTGTGACTCTAGGCCCAAGTGACTTGCCCAAGATCACACAGGAAATCTTTGGTTCAGCAGGGATCTGAGCTCTGTTTTTTCAAGTATCAGCTCAGTGCTCTAACCACTAGATCGACCTTCCTTTTCCATTTTGGTGTTGGAAGTGCCCTCAGTCTGTGCTGGAAACATACCTGTCCTTTCTATGTGTCCTTATGCCATGCCCTGGTCACTTCTTCCAAAGGTTTTTGGCCATTTTCTTTTCTCATCTCTGCTGACCTCTTCTGTCTCCACTTTTCCCCCTTCTTGCCTCTTTCTCCCCCAGCTCTCAGCCATTCGTTCTCAGATTCTTCCCCCTCCGTCTCATCTAGTCCTCTTTCTGGCTTTTCTCTCACCCTTTTCTCATCTTCCTTGGTGCTACCTCATTTCTAAGCCCTGCCCCTCCACTACACTTATTAGAAGGATTCATCATGCTGAAAGCAGGGGAGGAGCCCGTGGAGACAGGTGCTCTTCTGGAAGCAAAAACCAAGCACCTTGGGTGCTCCGCTGCTCGAGCAGAGCAGAAAGAATGACCTGCCACTCTCTGCTTTCATTTCAGGTACATTTCACCAATGTGCTGGGATATGCACGCACAGTTTCTGGATTTATAGCATTGGTATTAATCTATAAAGCTAAAAGGTTTGGGACCAACCTACTCAAAAGACAGCTTGTCCTTCTGTGTCCTACTGCTGAGAGCAGCAGAGGCAGCTGAGCTGGAGGCCCTGCAGAGGAGAGGTTGCTGCTGACAGAGCAACCTTCATTCAGGGTCTCTGACCTTGGACCTTACTTTCTGTCTGTGTTCCATCAAATCTGGTAACCTCTGGGCATTTTGCAAAGTCATTTCTTTTCCCCTAGGCTTAGGGGCTGGGCTATTCCAGGGGTTGCATGAGTTTGGGTTTATTTTATTATACTCATTATATCTGTTGCTGAGTATTGTGTATTTTAATTTGAGTATCGTATTGTGTATTTTAATTTCTGTATTGGGTGCTCGGAGCATAGCATGGGCAGCTATAGATGCATTTATAAATCTAAATAAACCCATCATTATATACATGGGAATAGCTTCTGCAGCCCAGTTAGGAGGCATGGCAGATCCCCGCCCCTGTTTCTCCCCTCTTTCCTTTCTTTGCCAGCACCTCCTGCTGCTCCAATCTGTCGCATGGTGGTCAGTGAAAGATAGGCAAAGGGACAACCCTTGTTGCTTAGAGGCTTCCTTTGTTTATTTTTGCCACCACTGCTGACTCAGGCCAAATGGCACTGGCAGTCACATACAGCAGGGACCACTGCAACTCTGCCCTGAAGAGGTCTTGGGCATATCTGGGAGCCAGAGCTGTAGACTGAAAAATGAAATGTGCATTTAACAGTGTAAAGTTCAAACTACAAACTAAAAGAAACTGTCAATTATAAACATTTATGTGCATGGTAGGGGCCTGACATGAAACAATGTCCTCTTGGGGCAGAAGCCCTGTCTTTTTATATGGCAGTACAGCACAATACATGAGACTGACAAATAAGACGTGAGAAAATGGAAGTTGATGGTAGTTCCATGAGAGGCACAAATGGTTAAGTCCTACATGCTTCTGTTCCATGTCCCAGCATTCCTTGGCACTAGGGCACATCCTTAAGCATGGATTTCTTGGCTTTTATTGGCTTTGCATTCTACCCTTAAAGCTCTGTCAGTATAATATTAATGCTTGAATTTATTATACAGTTTACTGCACAAAAAGTTCCCAATCATATTAGAAACAAGTCTCCAGTCCTGGATTTTGGGTTGGGTATTTTCTGCTTAGATTTTGAATCCATTGCTGTTGTTAAATAGTGTTTCCCCATCTTTTATTCTTGTTCCTGTCTGTAAATAATGCTAAGGTGGGTCAGCACCTGGAGCTTTGTTGGTTTTCCAGAACCCAGACTAAAGCAACGACTTCTCTTAAACCGCAGCGAGAGAAGAAACGCTTTTTCTGCCTGGCAGCATTTCAGAGGCATTAAGTGTAAGAGGGAAGGTAAGTAATTCGCCATGCTTTCCCATTTCTGTAATGGGGGAGGACATCTTGATACATTTACAATACTCCTCTGGGGATATTTCATCAGTTATACCTAACTCTAATGGACAATAATTGATTCGAACTTTCTACTTAGCACAGGGCTGTAAACAGTTTCACTCCAGGCTGCAGCAATGAACTGGCATTTTGTAAAATGAGAGAAATTTAGAAAACTTTTGCAAGTATCAAGAGAAGAAACAGCTTGTCCTCTTGTTTTTAATAACAGAGCTAATTGTTACAAACTCCAATTATATATATTCCATTATAATACCCCCAATATTCTTTCATCAGGGCTTTATACTTCAGCCACATAAATTCACTTACAGCTGAGATTTGCCCTACCCCAGGATACAGTGTGTGAATGTATTTTTATCAGCAACATATTAAATAAGTCAGGTGTTTTTTTCTTTTGTAGAATCCAAAAGGACAGATTCCCCATATTCTGCTCCTGGACAACACTTCCTAACTGCTAGAGCCCATTCACAAAGTAGGCTCTAACGTTGGTGGACTGATGCCTCTACTTCCCTGGCATCTTTTTTCAGGGCCATGCCTGATGTTGTTTCACTGCTGGGCATAAGAGCAAAATTCCATCATTTTAGATTTTCCAAAAATTGGCAAATATAACGTTATATCCTTGCCAAGGTTTGCAAAGTGAAAATAATGAGTTTCTTCTAGCTTTGCCCTGTTGCATTACAGATTTACGCTAAAGGTTGCAATTGAACCAAATGATCACATCAGTAATCCACTTTTTAAAAGAACTCCCTACATATATATCTGCACCATGATAAGCATGATGGTGAGCTCTGAAAACAGTTTCATAAGGGGTTCACTTTCCTTTACAAATAATATCATCTCTCACAGAAGATGAGCAAAAAAACTATTTTCTGTTAACAAGGTTAACACTGGAATACAAATAGACAAATTCAAAGTTAAGATCAGCTCAGCTTGTTGTTTCTCAGAATAGCAAGCATCACGCTGTATGACTGGTTTCTTGCACTCTTTTTGTTGTGTGAGGGACAGAGGGAATCTTGTTTTCTGCGTCATCATCTAGAACTGGTGCTGGGAACAATTTACTGACCCTCAAAGCTTTTTTACTGGGCCACAAAAGTGTTTCTAACACTGGCAGGTCACTAGGGGTTTGTCTACACTGCAATTAAAAACCTATAACTCACCTGTGCTAGCTGACTTGGGCTCACGGGGCTCAGGCTAAGGGGTATTTAATTGCAGTGTAGACATTCGGGCTTGGGCTGGAGCCTGGGCTCTAGGACCCTGTAAGGTGGAAGGGTGCCAAAGCTTGGGCTCCAGCCCAAGCCTGAATGTCTACAATGCAATTAAATACCCCTTAGCCTGAGCCCCACAAGCCCAAGTCAGCTGTCCCAGGCTAATTGGCCTAGGCCAGCCACAGGTGTCGAAATGCAGCGTAGACACTACGTGTCATACTTTAAAACCACACAGTTCTGGCTGCTCTTATGGTCTTGCTATTTGAAAGCTGGAATCTCAACCTACTTTCAGATGATATCAAATAGTGAGACTTGATCTTCAGGCTTTTCTCATGTGAGTAGTCTCATTGTCTCACATGAGTAAGGCCTGAGAAGATCAGACTCTTGATTTCCAGTTCTACTAGTTCTCAAGATGATACCCATTAAAATCATGTCAGAATTGAAGTGAGTAAAAAGGCAAGATCACCAGAATGATGTGGCTTTAAGATTTCATACATCATGAACTGTCATGATGAGTAATGAAAAGCATTTGAAAATCGAGAACCACAGCTTTCCATGGTATATGGCATCCATTTTTAGGCCTGGTGATTTATGATATATTGGCTATTAACTACTGGTCGCCTGATTTGACAGTGCTTTTGGCACTCATCCAGGACTGACATATACAGTTAATAGTAAGCGTAAATTTCATTCGTTGGTGTGTGTGTGGAAGTACTACATATGAAGGACCCTCCCTCCCACCCCGTGGTCACAAGGAAACTGTACAGCCATTGTTTCCTGGCTCCATTCTCTTTCGGATATTGTAATTATCTCTACAGCAGTCCTACTCTTGATGAAACTTCAAATCTGCCTGGTGGAGCATGGTATGGGGGCAAGGACAAGAATATTGTGCCTGAATGTTTAATGCAAGCATCTCTCTGTTTATTTCTTTGGGGTGTTTTTTTATAATGAAGTTTGTTGATTTTACTTTACAACAATGGGCATAGCCATATTCTAAGTGTCCTAGTATGATCTACTTATTCAGGATGAGACAATACCTTATTCAGGATGAGACAAATTTGCAATTTGGGAATGGCAGAAGATGAATATGAAGAATATTAAGAAAAGCTTGCATTGACACAAAGCACAATGGATTTTGGCTGAGTATTTCACAACTCCAGCACATCTCAGAGGGAAACTGACAAAGGGAATTGAGATGTCTAATATGGCCTTTTACAAAAGTAAGGCCATGTACGCAGAATGGGCTGAAATCATTAGACTTCAATAGAATTACACCAGCAACACATTTGGTCCAATCTCTTTCCCCACATCTACATGCAAAGATATTGATTCTGAAATAAATGGTCCTGTTTATTTTGCCCATTAGTTGCCTTCTTTCATATACCTTAAAAACAGCAACTTTAGATGTTTACGTCCAAATTGGTGATCCAATTGATTGCTTCAGGTGTCATGGAGTGGATGGCAGAGATACCACCAGGATATGATCAATTAGGACAGTGGCTGACAAGATGTTCCACAGTGTGAAGTCCATTTCTGCAGTCACAGATAGGATTGTGTCTTAGTCCCCGTTAATGGAAGAGGTATGTGCATCTGTCATGTGATGTGCAGATGCAGTTCAATATCTTTCTTGGGAGGGAAAAACCATTGGTTCTTCAGCTGGATCCTCGATGAGACATTTGTTTAGGATGTTGAAATCCTTCCACCTTGCTCACCATTGATCTTTGGGGGGAAACCCTGAGTCTTTGAGCACTTGCACTGAAAGCCAAAAAGGTTTTCTAGATTTGATTTTTAATCTCAGTATTTTATTTAAGTCTTCATGTATTGGGATATCCTTGTTCCCTGGAATACAATGGGACTTCCAAAGAATTCTCATATCACAATGATTTTGGGGTGGGTGATTGTGTGCTAGTATGGGAAGCCACAGATGTGGTGTTGATTTTACTGTTCTGGTAATGATCTGTATGGCAGTGTTAAGTTGGGAGTTGATGAGTGATGTGTGGGAGCTGTTTTTAAGAATGGTGAGGAATATTCGGCGGTAGAGTAAACAAGGGCCGGTGAATGGGTCCATAGAGTTTTTGCATTGGCTCCCCAAGTTGTTTCTGCCAGTTTCTGGATAGAATTTACACACATTTTTATTTTGTCATGCCAATTACTGCTTACTTCACACAACATAGAGGTTAGCAGATGCCAAGAAGTGGCACAAGATCTGACTCTCAATGTTTTGAAATTTCCTCTTCTGTTGCAACAATACATAAGAATACAGGAATTGCCATACTGGATCAGAACAGTAATCCATCTAGTCCAGTGGGTTGGACTAGATGACCTCCTGAGGTCTCTTCCAATCTTAATCTATGATTATATGACTTCTGTTGGGTTGGATTTTCATCTTCTGAAGGATATCTGTTTGGCATGAATAATCTCTTATACCTTTGCCATTTAACCATACTGGGTTTTATCCTTGTCTTCCTGCTTCCTTTCTTGCTTTTTGGCATGCATTCCTTCTGTGACACCGTTATAGCATGATTAAGTAAACTTTATGCTAATTTCAATTTCTTCATCTGGACATTAGGATCTTTTTTGACTAGTTTCCTCATTTCAATTAAAAAAAAATCAATCCCCAGCCCCAAAAACAACACAAACAAAAAAATGTTAAAGTTGAGTTGGATGGATGGTGTTAGTTTTTGGAACTTATTAATAAAAGCATTAAACCTGAAGCAATTCCTTAACATCTTGTAGCATACTCCAGTTCCTAAAAGACATGTTTTAATTCGGAACACCATGCTATGCAATGGATACCATCCCAAGCATATGATTTAGTCCCTATCCCTTTTATCTTAATAAGTGTAATTATGATGTTATTAATTTACTTTACAAGGAAATACAGATGCAGCATCTGGCTTCCAGTGATATGCTGATATTTACGCTATTGTATAGCTGGTCTGGATGAATCCTAGAGAGATAAAATTACCCTCCTGAAGATACATACTGAGAGAGTGCTCAGTTCCGACAAGATGACAGAACCCTTCTAACTCACACCCTTTACTATCCATTAACACTGTTCCCCCATACAAGAAATGAACTGACTTCTATATTCATAGTCACAAGAGGCTTCTGGCAAAATTTTTAAGTCTTTGGGAACCATGCTAGATAGTCAGGGGCACAGAAAAAGTTTAAGAACAAGTAATTTCTTGTGTATGTCAAAACTCCATATGTACAATTTTTAATGTGGATTCCCTATAGAGTGTTGTTAAAAAGGGTGCTATTTTCCTTGCTGACCCTACCAGATGGGATCAAAGCTTATATAAAATGGGAGCTAGCATATGTGATTTCCAAAGTTTTTTCATCCATGTCACTGAGTACAGCCAACAGATGGCTGAAAGAAGAAAATACTGCCGGACACCCCTTTCATGGTATAAGTTGGGTAAAGGTTCAAAATAAATTACGCCAATCCTTTATCCATGCAGTTTAGGATGGTTTCAGATGGAAGAAAGATATTAGAACATCATTCCCATCACCTATTAAGGGTAAAATATAGTACCCAAATAAAGATGGTACCATATGATTGTGGTCAAAAGGCCAAGAAGCAGCTTCTCTCACCCTAAAATGCTCAGGTCAGCCCCTGACTGACTGATTACAGACCCTGAAGAACTGATTAAACTTAAAGAGGCCTGTAGCACAGAGAGAGAAAATGGGCATATTCAGAAAGGAATGAAGACACCCCGCCCACTCTGTGGTTGCACAAACTAGTAAACAGGATTCCTCCATGCATGCATCCATCTATCCCAAACTACAGTACAATTGCACTCCCCTAAATTAGAGCTTCAAAACCAGTAACTGTGGTCCTCTATCTAGCACTCTTTAAAAAAAATTGACAAACTTGCATTTCTTCTACCAACCAAAATATTTAGTCAATTAATTATAACAATTTTTAATCAGAATGTTGGTAGTATCTGGAAGAGGTGGAACTAGAAAGGCCAGTGCTCTAATGGATAAAACCAAGAACTGACTAAACTAGAAGATTGGGAAGGGAAAAGCCTATAGTGCCAATGCCGTTCTAGCAGAGGGAAGGGCATAATTTTGATTACAGAGTGCTAGGTAACAGGAAAGAACCCAAAGCCTTTGGTGACACCTAAAGGCAGCTGGAATAATGGAGACTTTCTAGGGACGTTCATTAAAAGAACATGTTAAAATAAGGATGAAGGAAGAGTACAGGAAAGGCATAACTTGGTTTTTTTCAGTTTATTAAAGGAAGTAATATACACCCTCCCAACCCCTTATTGGAGGCAGACAGATTAGCCACACTCATATATTTAGTCAGTATATTAATAAAACTGTTCTCAAACTCAGTTTCACAAGGGAGACGTACCAGCATCTGTGGTTCCAACACAGTGCACAGATATAGAGGCATGGAAAATCTCACCCTCCATGGTGGCCTGAGTGAGGCAATCTCATTAACATCTGTCTGCCAAATGAATCAACAACAGATTCAATAAGAATACAGGAAGAACAAAAATAGATCTTTTGACCAAATAGAAGACTCTTAATGAGATCAGAGTGAATTTAATGGGAACCTCTCTTGTGCTGGATAGACAAGATCCCAGACATCTTTCTCCTGAGTCTCAGTAGTTAAGCCAATAGATTTCTAGTTGCATCATTAGGTTCAAAATCAAATGGACTGTGATTGAAATAAAAGTCTTATTTCTGACTTGCTGATCTAAACAGGTCAAATGAGCCCAGGGGCATGACTTTCATCAGGACCTCAATGCAGTCTATAATTTTCCATGCACGTATAATTGCACCTGCAATTAATCATGGG
This sequence comes from Gopherus flavomarginatus, assembly GCF_025201925.1. Taxonomy (NCBI): domain Eukaryota; kingdom Metazoa; phylum Chordata; order Testudines; family Testudinidae; genus Gopherus; species Gopherus flavomarginatus. The sequence goes on along the minus strand of NC_066617.1, from coordinate 163,584,075 downwards.
CACAACTGATAGCATTTAGGTATTTGATTATCTGTTCGGCAGGTGCAAAAGATAGGACATTTAGAGGTGCCAAATGCACCTTCAATTCATGGTGGACACCATTCTTTATAGACACAAAATTGCATCTGTGGACATAGATGCCACTGTTGAAAATCAGGCTGCAAGTTTTTTACTATTACTTCCATGTGCGTGCCTGCTGCTGTATTATAGTCACTTCTTTTTTTAAAATAAGTTATTTACTGTAAGCGTGGTTCTGCGAGATGGGATGCAGACATATATTTCATTTAAGTGTGTGCATGTCCAGTGCACTGGAGCCAGAGAATTTTGCCTTACAGAACTCATAGAAGGCAGTATTTGTGCCTCATGGCCATAGCCCCTCCCCTGGCTATATGAGGCAGCACCCCCAGGTCTTTCATACCAAATGCGGAGACTAGACTCTGACAGAGAGTTGACAGAGGGTGGTTCATGGAATACACATTTGCATTACATCTCAAAGAACCATAGTTACAGTAAGTAACTGTATCTTCTTCTTTGAGTAGATGCAGCTGTGTACTCCACTTAGATGACTCCCAAGCAGCACTCATAGGAGTGAGGCTTGGAGACTACTTAAACAAGGACTGCAGGACCGCCTTTCCAAAGTTTGCATCTGCTCTGGATGCCACGATGACGACATAATGATCCGTAAACGTATGTATGGACAACCAAATGGCAGCCCTGTAAATGTCCAATATCGAGAAATCACTTAATACCATTGATGTGACTTGCATGCTTGTGGAATGAGATTGCATTAACTGAAGAGGTGTAGTTGAAGCTATTTTGTATGCCGCATTGATATAGGAAGTTTTCCACTTAGATATCGTATGTGAAGAGACTGTCGATCCTTTCAGACAGTCTCCATACAACACAAACAGATGAGGCAAAGCAGAAAAGGGTTTAGTTCTGCCCAGGTAGAAGGCTCAGCATTGTCTGATGTATATGTAGGCACTTCTCCTCAGAGGATGAATGTGGCTTAGGAAAAAACACAGGTAAATACACTGCCTGGTTCAAATGAAACCGAGAGAACACTTTTGTGTGTGGCCACAGCCAGGGTCGGCTCCAGGCGCCAGCATTCCAAGTTGGTGCCTGGGGTGGCAATTTGTAAGGAGCGGCAGTCCCTGTTGTTTTGCCCCCAAGCAGCGCATCAAAATTGCCACCGCAGACGGCGGGGACAGTTCGTTTGCCCTTAGGGCGGCACGTGCGTTTCCACAGTGGCGGTAATTTGGCAGCAGCTTCTGTGTTTAGCTGTCTGCGGTGACTTCAGCTAAACACAGAAGCTGCTGCCGAATTGCTGCTGCCACAGAAATGCGCCTGCCGCCCTAATGACACAGGACTGCCCCCGCCGTCCACGGCGGCAATTTGGTGTGCTGCTTGGGGTGGCGAAAACTGTAGAGCTGACCCTGGCCATAGCGTCACTTTGTCTTTGGAGAATTGTGTATAAGGAGGTTCTGCCATTAAAGCCTGCAATTCACACTCACCAGAAATGCAGTTTTTTTGACACAAGAGAGGAAAGGGACAAGATGCTGAAGGCTCATACAGAGGTCGCATCAGAGCTGCTAAGACCATGTTAAAGTCCCATAAAGGAACTGGTTCCCACACCGGAAGATGAAGACAAACAATTCCTTTTAAGAATCTTATTACCATGGCAATGGAAAATACTGATCTTCCATGAATGGGTGGATGAAATGCTGAGATGACCAACGGTGCATCTTCAATGAGCTAAGCATAAGGCCCATGTCCTGAATACACCCCAGTGATCTATTGAGTAGGACCTGTCAAATAGCTACCAGACACTGCTCTTTCTCCTCATTCAACCACAGAGCAGCCATGCCATGAGATTCAGGGAGCTGAGCCCAAGACACAAAGTGTGATTGTGATCGTGTGAGCAGGACAGGATGGAGAAGAAAGGATATGGGAGGCTGAATCGACAATGCGAGAAGTCTGGAAAACTAACGCTGCTTTGGCTATACCAGGGCAATGAGGATGAGCTTGACCGGATCTGTTTTCAGTTTGAGGATGACCTGTGGAATGACTGATATTGGAGAAAAAGCAAAAAAGGAGAGCTGCTTGCCAGCTGAGGTAGAAAGTAACAGACAGGGAACCTGGACTGAGCTCCCTCAAGAATAGAACAGATGGTATTTCCTGTTGTCCCTTGTAGCAAACAGGTCAGTTGTTGGTATGCCCCAAGGTGCAAGGATGACTCGCAGAACACTGGGCTTCAGAGACCACTCGTGACTCAAGGAAAAACTCCTGCTGTGATGGTCCGTGAGATGATTCTAGATCCTAGGCAAGTGGTCAGCTATCAGAGTGATGCTCTCCTCGATGCAGAACTGCCATAGCTTGATTACCTCTTGGAAGAGCACCTTGGAGTGTGCTCCCTCTTGCCTGGTCACAGAATACATCTGTCATAAACAGATAGCTAAGGGTTAATGTCTCTTTCAGCTGAAGCACCTGACCAGAGGACCAATCAGGAAACCAGATTTTTTCAACTTTGGGTGGAGGGAATTGTGTGTCTAAAGTCTTTGTTTTCTGTCTGCCTGCTTTCTTTGAGCTTTGGAGAAGTAGTTTCTACTTTCTAGTCTTCTGTTTTTAAGTGTAAGGACAAAGAGATCAGATAGTAAGTTATATGGTTTCTTTTCTTTGGTATTTGCATGAATATAAGTGCTGGAGTGCTTTGATTTGTATTCTTTTTGAATAAGGCTGTTTATTCAATATTTTTTTAAGCAATTAACCCTGTATTTTGTAAGGTTATGATAACATCACAGTGGTATTGTCAGTAAGTAAGTGAACCACTTTACCCCTGATGCAGTCCAGAAAAGAGTGATAGGTATTGTAGATGTCCCAAAGCTCCGGCTTGTTGACATGGAATGAAGCTTCATGCGCTGACCACAGACCCTGAACTTTCAGCAACCCCTGCTGTGCTCCCCAATCCATCAAGGAGGCATCAATGACAACAGTCCTGGTTGGTAGGACTGGACAAAGGGAACATCCTGACATATATTCTCCTGAACTATCCACCACTGCAAGGAGTCCAGGATGAATGGAGGGAGGTGGACCAACCTGTCCATGGAGTGAAGAGTTGCATGGTAAGCTGTCCTGAGCCACAGTGGAAGAGGATGAAGAAACAACCTGGCATATTGAACCACATGTGTGCATGCGAACATGTGGCCCAAGAGCCTCGGCCACACCTGAACTGTTGTGGAAGATAGAGACTGCGGACTGAGACAAAGGCAATGAACTATCTGAAAATGGTTGGCAAAAACTTGTAGAGTCTGTTAGGGCCCTAGTGAACTTAATTTTCTGAGTGGACAAATGCTGACTTCTCAATATTTAGGATGAGACCCAGATGTTCGAGTAAGCACAGTGTAACGTGTACGTGAGAAAGAACTTCTCTGGTCCCACTCCTTAGTAGTCAGTCTTCTAGATACAAGAAGACAAATTCCCTTCTTTCTGAAGTACACCATCACCACAACCATAGGGGGCTGAAGGAAGTACTAGGAATAGAAGCCTTGACCCTGACGCTTCGAAGGAAACTCCCACACCACTCCTAAAGCCAGTAAAGACTGAAGCAGTTTGAGCATCAGTATCTCATGAGAGGGGTCCCTGAAGAGCAACAGGGATGGAGGGTGAGAAGGAAGAATGGAAAGGAACTGGATAGCATATCCTGATCTGATGATGCTGTTGGTAATTGAGCCCCAAACACTGTGAAAGCAAGCTAACCTGTCCTCAAACCAAGGCTGGGCTAATGGACACACAAGTCAAAAACGGCTCTTGGTGGATGCCAAGGGAGGATGTGTTGATTGGCCAAAGACATGACCCAAATGTTTCTGCCTCTGGGAACTATGCCCCTTTCAGGCGTAGTCTCGCTGTCTTGACAGAGGGAAATACTGCCCTAAGTGATGTTGCACGCGTACTGTTGCAGCTGCTGTTGTTCACCATCATAATGGTGCCTTTGCACTGCTGGTGTATACACCACCAAGGAATGCAGGGTAGCCCTAGAATCCTTGAAGGAGTGCAGTTTTGTCTGAAAAGAGCACACACACCTCAAAGGGCAAGTCCTCTATAGCTTGCTGCACACTGGGACCAATGCAAACAGGTTTCCCTTCTACTGGTCACTGCCAGCTAAGGCAAATACTCTGGCTGAAGTGTCTGTGACATCTAACGCGGACTGTAGTGACATCTTGGCCATAAAGCAGCCTTCAGTGATGAATGCCCAAAATTCCTCCCTGGAGGTTTCAGATAGCTGGTCTGTAAATTTACAAATAGCTATCCAATTCACAAAGCCATATTTGGACAGCAATGCCTGCTGGTTTGGCAATCTGTGTTTTCAGGGAAGAGGCGGTATAGATCTTTCTACCCATTAAGTCCATCCTATTACAGTCCTTGTTGTTAGGAGTGGACTTAAATCTGTCCTGCTGAGCTCTGTTGTTCACTGTGGTTACAACCAGTGAATTAGGGGCTAGGCAGGAGTAAAAGCCCTCAAAACCCTGTTGGTACAAAGCAGTGTTTCTCTAAATACTTTGCAGCAGGCAGTACCAAAGCTGGCATGCTTCAAAGAACCTATGCAGGCTCCAGGATCACATCATTAATGGGATGGGCCACTCTCCCTGGGGCTGATGGCTGCAGAATGTTCAGCAACTTATGGGTATTCTCCTGAAGAAACTCTGCCTGAATGCCCAGGGAAGCAGCCACACACCACAAAATGATCTGGTTGGCCTTGAAGTCCTCAGGCACTGAAAGGAAGGAAGAGCCAGGCACCACTGAATCATCCAGGGATGATAAGAGACAGTAAACTGGGCCAAGGTGGATCCCGCTCCTGAACTCGTGGACCTGAATGGGACAACTCCAGAGGTTCCGCAAGGGGAAGATTACCTGGGACCTGAACATGCAGTGGGTTGACAGCCCCAACCACTGACATGCCTGGTGATCTTCCCTTGGAATGGTGAAGAGCAGTGCAACCTCTGTGACAGAGGAGCAACCGCACAGATTCCATGGAAGCTATTGAGCATAAGGGTAGGGCATTAGTGGCCAGTAAGCCCCAAGCCAAGGACCCTTGTCCTGACTGAGAGATGAGTGCCAATCTCGGTACCCAGGCTGGTCCATGAACAGCCCTCGATGTGGGTCAGGTGATGGAGAGTGGGAGGAGGATCCCGACCTGTATGCTGAGGCAACTCGGGTGTCTGGGGATAAGGGTGGAGCCAGCACGGAGGGCAGGAGCAACCAGTCCAACCAATCTGTTGCTCAGAACAAGGCAGGAACTGGTGCTGATGGTGGAAACAGCACTGAGTACACCTCCACTGTCTCTGGTGCTGGGTGTGCTGTCAGTATTGAAGTCAGAGGTAGTGTCAATGCAGCTGACAGTGTGAAAGTGGAGGGTGGAAAGTGCAGCAGTGCTGAGCAATCTCACGGAGCCAAGCAGGTCCCTTAGGCCGAGCCCAGCACTGGCCTCATTTCTGTAGTCTAGGCATGGAAATATTGGGATATGGTGCCAATGGACCCAAAGATTCATCAGCCTGTCCAGACAGCAGGGTTGTAAACATCATAGTCCTCGTGAAGTCCTAGAGCCATGGAGAACTCAGGATGGAAAGGCAGAGGAAGTCCACTGCCACCTGATATGCCACCAGTGAGGAAACAGCTGGTGCTGGCATCACCCTCATTAGTACCGGACTGAATGGATGCTCCAGGGCTGGAACCGGAGTCGACCGTATGAGGTCTCTCACCTCCCTATGCCTACCAGGGAGAACTTGGAAGGACTTGCTCCATCCCACATGCCTACAGTAATGCTATGCCATACTGTTCCTGCAGGAGGAAGAAAAGTCTCCATGAGACTTGGAATGGTCTTAATTGGTCTTATGAGTCCTTTTCCTTGGTGCAATTGAGGGAAAACAACTTCTCCACATCTTCAGAAATGCACCGACTCCAGAGCATGAAATAGTAACACTCTCTGAACCCAAGGGCAACCTGCGATCTGATGTAGGCCTCAGTGTCAAAGCAGGCTGCATGACCTGTTTGAGAAGGTGCTGCTTTATGTAAAGGTCCTTAGCCACCTGAGTCCATATTGTGAACAATTAACAAATCAAACACCATTCTTTGGTATGGGTCTCACCTAAGCAAAGCAAGTGGGGGGGATCATTGTTGGGGATCACTCCCCCAGATGATGGACAGTGTTTGAACCCTGATGAAGGCATCACTACAAAAAACGTAATTAAATCTAACTAACACTAAGGGTACTAACTAACTACATACAACAAGAGTACGTCACTAAAACGATAGAGGAATTGTGAGGTTAAGCACCATATAGAGCTCTGGCTCCAGTCACAGGCAGTAAGACGGAACAAAGGAAGGGTCAGGGTGGCACCATATCATATAGTCAGGGGAGGAGCTATGACCACGAGACACAAATGCCACCCCTACAGATACTGCTAGGCAATGTTCTCCAGCTCCAGTGCACTGGGTGTGTGCATACCTAAGTGGAATACATGGACATGGCTGCATCTACTCAAAGAAAAATAACGGGTGTCAAAAACATGCTCTTTCCTTGCTCAGGAAGATAATAAAGTGGCCTCTTACAGTAAAAGCTCTGTTATCCTGCACTTTACCAACCGGAAAGCTCTATAAACCAGCATTTCTGATCTTCATTGAAAGTCTGGTTTATAGTCTGGTTGGCGTGGGGCCAGCAGATGCCCTACCTGGCTTTGTGTGGCTCCTCAGAAGTGGCGACATGTCCCAGCTGCTCCTAGGCAGAGGAACGGCCACGAGGGATTCAGAGTGCAGGAGCGGGTGAGGGGCTGGGGTGCACGAGGGAGCTCAGGGCAAGAGGTTGGGGCACAGGAGGGGTTTTGAGGTGCTGGATCTGGGCAGCACTCACCTCAGGAAGCTCCCCGCAAGCAGTGACATGTCTCAACTGCTCTTAGGCAGAGGCAAGGCTAGGCAGCTCTGCACGCTGCCCGTGCCCTGAGCACTGGCTCTGCAGCTCTCATTGGTTGGGAACCAATGGCAGGGGCGGTGCCTGCAGGTAGAGACAGCGCACAGAGTCACCTGGCCACGCCTCTGGCTAGGAGCAGGTGGGACATGTCACCACTTGCGGGAAGCCACCTGAGGTGAGCCTCACCCAGATCCAGCACTCTGCACCTCCTCCTCTGCCCCAACCCCCAGCCCTGACCCCCCCAACCCAAATTCCCTCCCAGAACCCATGTCCTACACCCTCTCCTGTGCCCCAACCCCCAAGCCTGCACCCCTCCTCCCCGCACCCAAATTCTCTCCCTCTTAGTTAACCGGAATTTTTCACTTACTGGCACCCCCTATTTCTCCAACATGTCAGATAAAAAAGTTTTTACTGTATTATGACCTTAAATGTGTCCAATAAGCATGGTCCATCGATGTACCCAGCCCCTCATGCATCCAATCCTCTCACTTCAGTAGAAATTACACATGATAGAGCAGGAAGGCCAAAACATTTATGGGCTGGCATCCAGACTTCAAATCAGCAGAAAGCCAGTGATCCTAAATGGTAACTTGTAGCCAAAAGCACACTAGCTGGATCCACAGGAGGCATGTGGTGGTGATGAACTGAGAGAAATGACAAATCTCACTCTCATGGATGAAGGGCCAACCAGCCATCTATCCAATTTATCCCACAGATTAATAAGTAATACAGACATATTATCATCCATTTTCCCTGTGTCCTGAAGCTTGGCCTCTAACCCAGTGTCCCGCACACAACCAGAAATGCTGTTCACTACAAAAAACAAACCCTGCAGGATGCTTTAGTACTGAAAGCTGCTTCTTCGTTCCATTTGCTCTCTGTATAGGAGAGTATCCACATCATAATGAATTAAGACACACGGGAGTAAATTTCAATGTGTTGCACAGGGATTTAGCCACATGATTCCCATTGCTGTTAATGGGAAAGGAGTGTCTAAATCCCCATGTAATAGGTTGAAATTTTATCCTAAGGAGCCTACCCATGGAGGAGCTCATCAATGCCTCTTGTTAAAAATACAGTGAACACATCGATCCTGCCCTACTTGATCTGTCTTCGCTGGTGCCCGGTCCAGCTGGTCTCTTAAAAAGGGCCCCCTGAAATTAACTCTATTTCAGCATTTAAAACCATTGGCCTACAAATTGCTTGACTGTTGAGTAATGTACCTGATACACAGGCTAAGGGCATGACAGAAGCTAACCTTGTGCTAGTCATGTCACTTTGATGGGCTGACATTCCAATGGAACACAGAAATAAAGGCAGGACTGAATGGGTTCAGATCCACAACAAATGGCTCAGTATCTAGCGATAAGGACATCCTGCTCTAAAATACACCATGAGGAGCTTCTAACCCCAGCCAATATCAGTAGGTTGTAAGGAATTCAAGAAAGATACAAGTCCCTTAGCTTTATTCCTGCCTTAAGGAGGATGGAGATAAACATCAGATTAAAGTAAGGAAATCTCTGTTTTCCAATTATATAGATATAGTCACCTGCAAGACAGCACATTTCTAAGGTCCAAAATCTACCACCAGATCTTTTCTATGGATCTCAGATAAGACGTTTAACTAGAGTATATGGGTCTGATTTTTTCTCACTTATATTGTTACTTTTGAGTTACACCAGCGTAAATTAGAAAAGAACCAGGCCTTTTTCCTATCTGAATTGTGAGGTGATGTGCCAAGGGTTCCTCCCATTTTCCAAATAATGTTTTTTGTTATAGTCATATCACTTCTACATTGGTGGTAATGGATCCCCCCCTGCACCTCCCAAAAGGGGTGGGGGGGAGAGGTAGAGGAATTGGTTTGGCCAAAAAGAACTGTTTTAACATAGCACACCATTAAATTGGATTTTACTGTCCTAGTACTGGCTTAAATGAAGTCTGGTTCAAGCAGATTAATTGAAAAACAGCAGCCTCCTTATAAATGCACAGCTAGCAAAAAAGCTTGATGTATACTTGTATTTTTGCACATATATTTGCTAATGTTAAAGTCTCAGTGCAAATGTTAGAATTCAATAATATTATGTGGATTTGAGAAATACCTTGAAGATTTTGATTACAGTAAATATAAACAGCTTTTGTGTGTTGCATGAAAGTTAAAGGGAAGGACATTCATTTTGCTCCAGCCATTGCATTGCAATATCAAAAGATAAGCCACACTTCTCAGAATATATCCGCTCTGAAATACTGTAGATGTGAAAATTAATCTGGCATCATCTTTTGAAACTGCAGGCTTCTGGGATGAGCAAATGGGTACAGTTTTCTTATAACTGTTTTTGAACACCATGTGTTGAGAGAAAACAACAGAACGGAAATTGCTCATCCAAAATGCTAACTTGTGGCATGGCACAGCCAAAAAGCAGGTGTGTGGCATGCCGTTCACTTCATTGACATGCCTACCACATGTCACTCAGTTCTGTCACCCCCATAATTTTCTTTTGGAATTCATTCTTTTGCAGACGGTAAGATGTGGTTTGACAGAGAGTGTCTAGCACAGATATGACATGACCTTTTAGTGAGCAGATATTTTGGGAAAACATTCACTGGGATAATCCATCATAGAATAATCCTTTGGATTATCTGTTGTGACCCTAGTCTTCCAGCACAAATATAAATGTGCTTCAGATAATGTTATTTCCATTAGCATAATATTTTGTATATATTGTCAGAATAGAGAATACAATCTTGCTAATTCACACTAATGACTGAGAGAGTGACCCATCGCAAGTGAGCAAATTTTGGAAATTAGCAAAAACGTGAACAGACAATACCAAATAAAAATAAATATCAAGGATAATGCATCAGAGAACATACTTTGCTCATTTATTTTGACAACTGCTTAGTTTTAATTTCTGAAAATACTTTACAATATATCAGTAAATGTGCTATAGTAAACTTTGTAAAAATAATGAAGTCTTCATATTCTGCATGTGGCTGTCTATCCGTGCATTTCTATTGCACTAATCATGATGGTGACTGGGAACCAATAATACAACAGCTCACTATATGGCACTTGGCTAATTTGCCTATGGGAGAAAATGGGAGAGAGAAAACAGCATTATTGGTTGGTTCTCCTTCCTCACAGTTCTCTTTGCAGTTGGATAACCCAGGGTCCACTGACTCATAGGCAGCTAGTTTCACTCTGTCTGTATGTCCTCTGAGCAAGCTATCCCACTGCTGAAACATTATAAAATAACTGCCCAGATTTTCTCAGAATGCACATTGCAGAACGTGGCTAAGCAAAGTTTGACATGTGTGTGTTGGGAAAAAAGTTGCTGTGTAATTACAACTCAACTGGATCAAATGGAAGTGTCATGACCAGGTCACCAAAGCACACCTATACTTGTAGTGTGAATGGGCGCTATGGGTCAAATTTTCAAAAGGTCCTAAAACTGACGTAAAATTGCAAGTGTCTTCTCCCAACCACGATTTAGATAACTAACTTATTTGACATGATGTAGCTTGTGTGTACTGAGCAGAGTTTCATCTGCTCAAAAACCCTTGCATTTGCAAAATCACACTGAGGGAGGTATGGGAATTAGAGAAGTTACTTTTGGAACTATAACCCTACATTGTATAAAACATTAATCCATCCAGCCTTGGGAATTTTCTTGATTTTAAAGATGCAAGTGAAAATGTTACCTTTTCTAAGGAGGAAATGCAAAATGCTTTTTGGGAGTGGTACTCTTCTAAGAACTGTGTTATGGTCTACAACATCTAATAAAAGAAGAGAGTATCTCATCCATATAGTTTAAGAGTTGACCAAACCAGTGCCACGTGGAGTGTTAATCTCGGAGATTATCTCTCACTCTGCCTTTGCGAAGCACCAAGCTAGCCGTTCACCAGTGTTCTTATTCTATTTGTTCAGTCTGGCTCTGAAATGTTACAGACATTGTTCCACAACTCTTTTATTGAAGAGTGCATGGAATTCTTGATAAACTTTTGTAGAGGAATCAAGGCTGTTTGGATCCCCACTCAGGGAATGTAATTTTTTCCTAACTTTTCCCGTGATGCAAAAGTATTTCCATTCGGGAATAAAGTTCCTTTTCCCAGAAAGAGATGCAGTGCAATGTCCACCTGCAATGAGAATATTTCAAAGCTTCAAAAAATGTAGACAAAGTAAAGCAGAATGAAATGTTCCTATCAAATCCAGATAATGCAGGAGAAAGTTATCAGGCTGTATGAAATGTGTTAGCATTGAGTCACGTGATTTCTCAATGGTTGATTTAGTGGACAGATTGAACAGCACTGGTCAATTGGCGGTACTGTGTGGTTTTGCAGAATTTAAGTTTTCATTTAAAAAACAACAAAAAAGATTCTACCCCTTCAAGTGGCTAAAAGAATCTGCCACGTCTGAGCAGATGCAGGGCTGTCTATCTGAGGCTGCAGAAAAAGAGCTTAAAGCAATAGTTTTAAGGAAGGTGTTACCTGCTCCATTCATCTCAACTGGGTGTTAACTCTGATACCTAAAGATGAAAGTGGTTGTGTTAATTTATTCTCTTCACCCATTAAATGGAAACTGAAGGGGGAAAAAAGCTGGGGACAAGGTGTTGAGAGTGAGATGGACTGAATCAATGATGCAATCCCTTGCAAGGAACTTATATAAACTTGAATGAGATGGGAATTAGAGGTGTATTGCATGCTGATGGCACATTTATTTACTGCAATATAGGCCTGATCATGCAGTTCCTTACTCAAGTGAAACTTTCATTGTCTGGACTGGACTTAAAAAGGCTATAGGATTGGGCCCAATGTTTGCATAAGGGTTAACTCAGTAAAATGCAATGCTGTAGTGGCTACCATTAACGTATTTATCACACAGTTATTGTGTAGTTTACCACTTAGTTGTCTTGAACTGTCACACAGTATTTCCAGATGAATAAGGGACAGCCCCTGCCTCCCTGCTATTTGTCAGTGTGGACAACACTGATGGAATTGAAAGGCTTACAGTTTCCCATCACCAAAAACGTAAGTAACTCAAACAATCTCATGCAGTTTCAAAATACAGGATGGAAATGAGAGAACCAGGTAATAGCTCTGCAGAAATGCAGTTGCTCCACCGGCAGCTTTCCCCTCCTCCTCAGGATGGAATGTATTATCATAGCTCAGAACTACGACTTCGTTCTTGGTGGCTGCATTTGTGTCCAAATTTCTCTTTGCTAGCTACTTAGGCTGGGTGGGAGGAGTATCACTCTGGAGGATCATGCTGTTAGAGGACAAGAGACAGCTCAAAACATTGTTTTTTTAAGCCCCGTCTCATTATCATTCTGCAGTGGTACATACGTAATGCAGATAAGCAGTGAAAAGAGGAGATGAAATGTCCATGATGAAATATAGAGGCATTAAAGTAAGGGAAAACGGCCTCTCTTACTATGGGTTTGAAGTTAGCAGACCTGCAAAAAATTACACAGTGGAAAAATGAAAATGTTTTCAAAAAAGGTGACTTGATCCTTTCTTCAGATTGCTCACAGATTGCACAGCAGAGGAGAACATAGGTCCATGAGAACTGTTGTTCTGCCAGTGCACTGCAACTTCTTTCTATTAAGCAATATACCCAAGGGACCATGTTGACACCCTCTGTTCTGTTACAGTAACTGAAACTGTCAATTTAGTCATTACTGACCAGTCCATCCCTAAACATAATCCAATGGGGAGGGCAGGATCTTCTCTGTCAAAGGCCTGAACCTTGAAGGTTTTTTTCTCGTATGGTTGCCAAATCACGTGTGGCATCCTTCAGGGCAGGGCTTAAGCTTCTTTTGTTCCCTTCTGCTGTTAAACGGGGGGCAGAGGAGGGGGCAGCATCAGTAATGTATGTTTAGGAGAAGTGCTGCAGAATGTTGTTGGGAACTTTCGAGGATCTCTTTTGGTTGTGTCAGCTTATTCAGGATAAATCATGTTTTTATTTATTGTAACAAACCAGTAAGTCACAAGTCAACCACAGGTTTATTTCACTTGTGATTAAGTGGGACAGAACCAGATACTCCTCTAAAAGCAAACGACCTTAGCTCGTGAGCTAAAAGAGACTTAATTGTTTGTAGAACAGAGCCTATGACACAGTTTACTAGCTGAAGGCAATGATTAATACATTGGCTAGTTCATTAAATTATTCTTTGTTAAAAAGCCCAAAGACCTCTGTGCAGGAGTTCCTTAAAATTATCTTTTTAAATATAAAACATTATAACACTCACAATCAAAAGGATGAGAGCACAATGACTCTCTAAGCCATCCATCATTCTGATGATGCCATACTAAGCTCTGACTTCACGTATTACACATCGGAAGGACTTCAGCAGCTCTTTACAAGGAAAGACAAAAATCAGGAGCAGCAATAAAGTCACTACTGCTTAGATCTAAACTCTCCTGCAACAATTTTCCTGGCCTGTCACATCACAAGAGAGAGTCTCAATAAACTTTGCAGAGTGAGATTTGCAGTCCCTGTCATTGCATATGTAATATCCTGTCAAAACATTGACTTGCTGACATCCTATCAGGTACGGAGGCTGCTGTTGTCACTCAGTCATGTACAGCATGGTGTTGGGGATGAAACAAGGTGGAAACAAGAATAGATCCAGAGTGCTGCACCAGGATGCTTACTGCAATGTGCTGGTTTGCTCTTTTAAATCAGACACAACAAATATCCCAACTCAGGAGGAGCAGGGCCAACCCTCCTCTTACATACAGTGGTGTCAAATTAAAAATAACTCTTCTGACTTCAACAGAACTATTCACATGTTCAGGTTTAGGCACATGTTTAAGTATCTTGCTGAACTGGAGCCTTGATGCTCTGATCATGTCACTCCTCTCCCTTGAGTCTCTGGCACTGGCTTCCAGTCTCCTTTTGCATCACATTCATACACCTCATCCTCAGTTTCAAAGCTCCTCACAGCTCTGGCACTGTCTACATCTTGTCTCTCCTCCCCTACTAATGCCCTCCTTGAAGCCTGCCCTTGTCCCAACTCACTGTGTCTCCTTCTCCATCAAATGATTTTGCACCTTTTTTCATGCCATGACACGCTCTGAACCTATACCTTTCGTTTCCTATTAGTGTACTTTGTTCCTTCAAGCTATTAATGTATTAACATATTCAAAGCAAGGAAAATATATAGATACATATCTTTAAGGAAGCCAATTCACAGAAGAACCTCTCATGATCTTTAATTATTGTAGCCCTCATCCTTCTCTTCCTCCTCAAGTTTATTACTCACTGTGCTATGGTACCATTTAGTCTAACGTATGGCCAATTCCTGAGGGATGCTGAGTGCCTACCACTCCTATGGAAGTCAATGCACCTCTCTGGACTTGGAACTTAGACTGTAAGGCCCCTGATTTCAATGGGAGTTAGGCACCTAAATAGCTTTGAGGATCTAGGCCTAAGTTCCTTGGGGCATGGAGCTCTTGTTTTTATGTTGTCTGTTAAGTATTATGCACATCAATAACTTTCCAGAAATAATAAATAATACGAAAAACAGTGGACAAAATCAACATATTGCTCCATCAAGTCAACAGCCTATTCTCTTATGGTATGTCTACACTGCAATTAGGCCCCCACAGCTGGCCCACCTCAAACGGTCCTAGAGCTCAGGCTCCCGCCCAAAACTCGCTGTCTACCCCACAATTAAATAGCAGTTTAGCCTGAGCCTATGAGCCTGAGTCAGCTGGCATGGGCCAGCCATGGATGCCTAATTGCAGTGTAGACATATCCTTGGGGTCTCACCTTGCTGAGTTTGGAATTCATGACAAGTCTCCCATTGATTTCAATAGTGTAGGAACATGGCCTTATGGAAGACTCTAGACATGACTGATTGCGCATTGCCTTCTAAGACCACAACTAGTGGTGAAAAAAGACAGGCAGGATGGGATAAAGTCCTGCTTCCCTCTCCTCACATAACTCACCTGATAAGTAAGCCTGGAGTGAGGACTTGCAAACTGCCTGCATATGACAATTGGGAGCTCTGATCTAGGTCTAAGTTAACCTTAATTGCAGAGACAAAGGTTTAAAGAAAATATATGAACGAATAGAGAGTTAAAACTACTAGAGAACGCTCCCTGGGATTATCTGTACTATCAAGACAGGAAAACTTTGCAGATGCTACTGTCTCTCTAGAGGAATAAATGCTTGCATTTTAATATTCTCAGCAGCTGGTTCCTGTTGAATGCCATCAGGATGATTCAGCCACCCACCAGGAACACCAGTAGCAGCAAATGCGCGCACACACAGAAATCTGCAAAACTTTCTGCTCTCAGTGCCAGGGCTGTTATTCAGGCAGTCTGATCTTCATTAACGATTCATCATTACCTCCAGCAACAAGTTTAGCCTCATGCCAAGGTGGTGAAATAGAAGAACTAGTCCACAGTCTCACAAAGATCCCCATAACCATCCCATCTGCCTCGTGTCTATAGTGCATCCTACAATCCACATTCTCAGCAATTTACTCTGTGGTTATTTCATTCACCTTCAGCTTGGCCACAGACATCACATCCCTCCTATCCGCTTGTTTCATCAGAGCAGTGGTTCGCGCTGTCTGGTAGCAGTCCCCTGCTTCAGTGGTCAACACCTATTACTTCCATTGTAGGTGACAGTCCCCAATGATGTACATAGCCAATTACTCAGTTCTACGTGGTCTTCCTGAGCCTACTGATGACCAGTAGTATAAAGGTGGCTATCTGTTCCAATTTTCTTAACCTGAGTGTCTTTCCAACTGCGGTCTGTGGAGCATTTGCAGGTGGTTTATAGAGCTGCTTTAGTAAGCAACGATGAAGCACTGCCACTGCTGAAGCAGTGATGCTTCCTGATAGCTGTAGACTAGGCCAGATCATGCAGGGATTTGGGGAGCGGGGGTGTTAATCCCTGGAAAACTCAAAAACAAAACACACCTTTCTGCCCCTTCTGTGGCAGATTAGCATCTCTCTTTCATTAGGTGTTTCTTTGGTGTAAATTCAGCTATGATCAACTCTGCAGATACTCCTAGTGGAGAGGGCAGAAATCACACAGAGGGCAGAAACAAGCCCCATGCTGGCCTGGTGAGAGTAGGTAGTGGGGGCTACACGAAGCAGGGAAAGCTTAATTTGGCCTAACAGCCAGGGAATGGAAATAAATAGCCCAGATACAAAACAGGGAGAGGTAATAAAGCAAAACAAAGAATGTCAATTTTAATGTTACTTCTTTAATGGCATTCCTTTCCTGGGGTGCCTTTGATGAGGCGGCAGACTTGTGTGTTCCATGACCCTATAAGCCATGCGAGTGGGAGGTTTAGCTTCTGGTAGGGCCACCCAAGCGGGACACTTCAAAGACTAGGGAGCAGACAAAAAGCAGTCTACTGCTCCTCTTGGTTGGGGGCTCGAGTAAAAGTCTAATAACAATCCCTCATAAAAATATTAAGTTATAGAAACACAACAAGGTAGCCACTTTGGCAAACAGCATGACAGACAGAAATGGCAGAGTGTTGTTCATGCCCTGAGCAATGTCCAGCAGTGGGGGAAGGACTCAGATTCAGATTCAGAATGGTATTGTCTTTTCACGCAGCTCCACACTACAGCTGCGGCAAGAAAAGGTGAGGAGTTAGGAGGGGAGGTGTCCACGAAAGGTTCTCTATCTTAGAACACATTAAAAAACCCAACAAGCAAACGATCCATCTAGTGTACTGCAAATACTATTGCTATTCGTATAGGATGAAATTTTCAAAGGGGCCTTTCAACTGAAATTAGGCGCTAATTCCTTTAAGCACTTTTGAAAATGACAGCTCTATATGCCTGCTGCTGTCCTGAATCTTGCTAAAGTGTTTGCTTCAGAAATATCCTCTGGCAGCAAGTTCCACAGATTGATTATACACTGTATAGAAAAATCATTGCTTACATCTATTTAAAAATGACTGCATTTAATGTCACTATGACTGAGAATCATAGTTTCATTGTTTCTCTTCAACATTTGGACCTAAACTATACCTTTAATACAACAATTACCATTAATTCAGTACCAAACCATCAACCCAGCTGCACTGTTCTTGTTGCTAGAATTATAACCAATGAACTTTGATGTCACTCGGCTAGAGGTGTCAGCTTGCCTTTCGTTTTTGAGAAACAGGTTGACTCCCTCCGTAGACTTGTCCGGTAAACACATTTCAGCCATAACTTCAGCTTATGTTCATAACTTTACGTATAATGTTACTACACATATTTCACCATCTTATTGATCAATGAGTTAGTTTTCAAATGATACCTCACAAGTCATATTTTGTACAAAGATTACTACAATAGTGTGTAGGCTGTGAATATAGGGTGCATTCGGTAACAGGGAGGCATCACGCACTTTATGATTACCTCAAGGAACTGAGAGTCAGGGTACCTAGGTTCGGCACTCGACTCTGTCACTGACTCAGTGTGTGACCCTTAGCCTCAGTTTCTGTATTTGGGAATCCCAGTAGGGTTAATGATCCCAAATCTGGTAAAGTTGTTCGAGATCCTTATACAAAAGAGACTATATAAGTGTAAAGCATTGATATGGTCATTAGCCTGAGAATTTGGTCAGCCTCTTGATGAGATCACATGGTAAAGATTTTACCTTGATCCATGTGTAGTTTGTTAAGTTTTAGGCTTGGTCTACACTACACAGTTCAGTTGATGTAAGGCAGCTTACGTCTACCTAATTATGTCAGTGTACACACTACAGCCTTGCTCCTGCTAATCTAAGTGCCCTACTACACTGACATACTGCCTCCACGAGAGGCGCTGGGCTTAAGTAAGTGTATTTAGGGTGATGCAGTATCTGTGTAGATACTGTGTTACTTATATCAACTATTAGTGCTGGAGTCATAAAATTGACAAGAAAACTAGAGCCCAGCTGATCCCTGCTCCCCTGGAGAGCTGGGCGGCTGAACCTCACTCCCAACAGAGAGCCGTAAGAGAAGCCTGGGTGGCTGGACACCGCTCCTGGCTAGGAGCCAGGGCAAGAAGCCTGGACGGCTGGACCCTACTCCTCAGAGGCGAGAAGCCCTGGTGGCTTGACCCCACTCCCAGAGGGGAACAGGGAAGCAAGACGTTCCGGGCGGCTTCCCCTCACTCCCAGCGGGGAACAAGGAGGCAAGAAGACGCTGGGCAGCTTCCCCCAGACCCAGTGGGGAAAGGGGAGCTGAGCGGGACAGCCTGCAAGGAGACTGTGGGGTAGCCTGGCTCCAGGTAGCTGCCAGTGGAGCTCAAAGACCAGGCTCTCATCTTCCCACATTGCCCTGCTTAGGTTGGTGAAAGCGCTCCAGGTGAGGATGCGCACCACTAGTAACCTTAGTTACTAGTAAGTGTTTTATCTTTATTTCTTTTGTAATCATGACTTATATTTTTACTCACTTAAAATCTCTCTCTTTGTAATTAAATAAACTTGTTTTATTCTCTAATCAAAACTAATCCAATGTTGTGTTTAAATTGAATTGTTTCATTTAGTTGGGGATGGTCCTTCTTTGAGCAGGGTGTTGGACTAGATGACCTCCTGAGGTCTCTATCAGTCTATGCTTCTATGTTTAGTAACTCCAATCATAGTAGCAAACTGTTGTACATTGATCCCTTACGGGGCAATGGACCTATAATATCTGAACTGTCCAGGAGAGGGCTGGATAAGGGCAGAACACACATTTTTGGGGAAAATCCAGGACTGGGAGTGTGTTGGGGCCACTCTGCAAGAGATTACCAAGGCTGCTGGAAGCCAGAGTGTGGCTGGTATGTTGCTGCTGGGCTGCTGGGTTAGAGTTGCTGGACCCCAGGGCTGCAGCTATTCACAGTTGCTCAGAGTGTGACCTGCATGTCGTTTGGCTTTTGTGAGCAGCCCAGGTGGGAGCTACAGCAGCAAAGCATTGTGAGGCACCCAAGGTTGCAACTTGTCACTGGTCTGGATTGCACCTCAGAATGAGATACTCCCCTTCACCATGGTATTCAGCAGCACAGGAAGTGATGCTATCACATTCCTTACACTCTTCACTATGAATGACCCTCACAAGCAGTGTCATTTTCCTAATCTTAACCCAAACCAACCTTACATCAACAAGGTTAAAGTGACCACTGCCACCAACTCTTCTTGACATCAAGCTTACTCTGTCAGGTGCACTATTTGTTAGTTATTCATGGTAAGTGACCATTCATAAGGACTGGTCAAAATTAATGCTTGACTTTATTTATAAAAATGAATTTTCCCAAACAATTTTTAATGGAAATTTTCATTTAGTCAAAATTAAAAAGCAACTAATTTTCACATAAAATATTAACAGAAACAACATAAAACCAAAACCTGACACAAATTTGGTTTTTAGTTAAACAAAAAAATGTTCAGTGTTTTTTTTCTTGCCAAGAAAAGGAATAATTTCTCCTAATATTTAGATCATTTTCATTTCTTTCAAAAAATTTTGAGGCAAATATTGACCATTCACCCTCCCCGCACCAGCTCTTCCAGTTAGCTATCTCACTGGACAGTACGTGGAAACATTGGAGCAGTACTCTGTGCAGGTAAAAGTTGGGTTTCAGCACTGGGAATGGATTAAATTGTTCCATCCTTGTTAGTTTAGGCCCCAAGTATATTGATCATTCCTTTTTTTAAACTGCCTTAAGCAGAATGTAAATCCTCACCATGTTAGTGACAGGCAGTAATGGTTTTAGAAATGATTTTCATGTATCTATCAGTTATACTTTTTGCTCCTTCTGAGTCTTTTTTGGCTCACACAAATTCACTGGGATAGCATTGTTTGAAAAATGTCAGAGTACACCACTCAGTGATTAATTAATCGACAAGAAAACCCATATATGAGTTTCTAGCAAGGAATAAGTATCGTGGAGTTTAGTTCCATGGACTTCATTCAAATCAGACAAGTCAGCCATACAAAGACAGCTTGAAGGGTTGCTTTTTATCCCTTTAAGTGTACTACAAAAGCACATATCTTCTTAAAAGTCAGACTGATTGGTCCAGATTAGCAGTGTCAGTGTTTAGCCTATAGTACAGTGGTGGGCAACCTTAGGCCTGTCAGAGTAATTTGCTGATAGGCCGCCAGACAGCACATCCCTGCGGCCTGCGACACTTCTTGCAGCTCCCATTGGCCGGGAAGTGTGGGCAGCTGTGCAAATGTAAACACACTGTCTGGCAACCCGCCAGTGGATTACCCTGACGGGTCGCGTGTGGCCCGTGGGTCCGCAGGTTGCCCACCACTGCTATAGTAGCTGCTTAGAAATTATTTGGTCTCAACCTCTTTATTTTCCTGGTCTGGTTAGGACTCAGGCCTGTGATTTCAAGAGGAAATCTAAGTCCTTCTAAAAGAAACGCTATTTTTTTCTTAATAGAAGCCAACCCTAGTTCTATCTTGGCCAAATGATCTTATCAAGATTTAAGAAGAGAAGAGTGGTAATACATTACTTTCAATGTGTGGAATTTATTACCTTCACACACAGTACTCTTATAACATTACTGACAGGCGTTATCAAACTAATTTTACAAGTTAATAAAAATACAAGATAGACATGCCTGGGAATCTGAGAGGCAAAGATCTAAGTATTCCAATTTCTCTATATTTAACTGCATGAGAATCAAAGATTAATAACACTTTGCCCTTCTATAGCACCTTGCATCTAATGATCTCAAAACATTGTACAAGCCTTGCTGAAGTAAGCATCATAACCCCCTGTGAGGTAGAGAACTATTAGTCCCATTTTATAGTTAAATAAACGCAGACAAAGACGTGAAATGACTTGCACAAGGTTGCACGCTGAGTCTGTAGCAGAGCCAGATCAATGACTGAATCCTGTAGCCTAACCACCAGAACATGCTCTCTAGAGGAAAGCCAATATACCACTTCAGTACTACAGCAAGGTATTCAAACCAGAACAAACTTGAAAATCAAAATAACATTTACACATAGACAGATTTACTTGGAGAACTCACTTCTTTGGTCCCTTTGCTCTTAATGAAAATAGCTGTGTCTTAAGAAATGCTTTCTCCCTTCCAAGCAGCTTCTCTTTTATTAGATCCTGAAGGCTAGGACATTAATCCTGAGCAGTGATGGGCCCAAGTCACAAAGCTGAGATCCAAAATTTCCGCATATTGGCATTTGTGTTCAGGCCATGGGTTGAAAAAAGTACGAGTTCTCTACTAATCTGAGCACTAAAGACACCATTTTCAAAAGCATCTAAGTCACTTAGGAGCCTAAGGGCTGTACTTTTTAAGGTGTATATATACACACACCTTTAAAAATATGGCCCTAAGTCCCTATTAGCCAGGCTGAAATATACATGTAAAGCCACGTTACCTTCATTTTAAAACAACACTGCCATTTATTGTTCACTGTACCCAATTATAATATTGTTAATCATCTTGCTATATTTTTAACATACGTTACTCTGTCTCTCATGCATTTGTGTTGTACCTTCTGACCACTACAGGCTCATTTCACTCCCACCCCCTCTTTTTTTTGCCTGTAATAGCTCATCATGTATCTCTTCTAACATTGTTTTCTCTATCTCTTTCCAATGCTTCTCTCTCCCTCCAACCCCTTATATCTCTTTCCCTTTCCTTCTCTCCAGTGGGACTTCCACCTTTTTAACAAATTTTCTCTTTTCCACCTTGCTCACATAGGGAAAAAAGATCTCTTTCAAAGTATGCTGCTTCTCTTTTCTATCCCATCAGTCACCTTCCCCTTCTACACCCTTACACCTTCCTCCCCATCCACAACCTAACTCTACCAACATACTCACCCCCAACCTTTCAACTGCACATCTGGCTTCAAAAGGTCAGCAGACATCTAACAGTCAGAGAACCAAGATAAGGACTATGAATACCTACATAGGGAACCAATTTCTGACAGCAGAGGGCTCTTTAATCCAGCAGACAAAAGCATAACAAGATTCAGTGTTTGGAAGCTGAAAGTAGACACAATCAGACTAGAAAAAAAAGGAGTAAATATTTAACAGGGAGGATAACTAACCATTGGAACATATGATCTAGGGGTGTGGTGAAGTCTCTATTACTTGAAGTTTATATATCAAGATTACATGTCTTTCTAAGGGATATGCTGTAGCTCAGCCAGAAGATATGGGTCTGAAGCAGGCATCACTGGGTTATGTTCTATGGCCTATGTCTGCAGGTTAGGGTAGATTGTCATTATGCTTCCTTCTAGCCTTAATATCTATGAATATATTTCAACCAATGCCCCGGGGAGAAGCCAAGACACTGCCCAACTTGCTGTCTCTGGATTCTGTTTGGTAGTCTTATCTTTTGAAGCCTCCAGCTAGTCAGTGTTTGATAAATAACGCCCCCCCCATCTCCCTTTAACTAATAGGAGAATTCTCCTACTTCTTGGCTATCCTTTCCCACCCCAGAGCCTGCCAGATGCTGAAAGAGTGGCAGTGATGGGCATCTCCATTAATATACTCCCCTCCACAACCTCCACTTTTGGATGGTCCTCCCTTGTGCACAATTCCTATGCCTGCCATGGCTGCTTCCGCTCAGAACTTTTCCCAAAGAGCCTCATATTGAAACTGACCTGATTCCTGTCAGCTTCACAAGGGTTCCCACCTGCAGCTACAAAAACTGTCAAGACCAGTCAGTTTTTACCCCTCTGCAGCTTGGAAAAGCTTTCAGCAGCAACTCAGCTGTAAGACTGAAGACTTATGAAATCAACAGGACCTTGACTTAAACTGAATTTCCATTTGGAAGATTATCTTCATAACCATAAGGGCTAGATTTTTTTTTAAAACAAAAAAGTTTAAGAACTCAAGATTTGACAATCACCCCGGTATGTTTTCTACTGGCCTAAGCTGAATGGAATTTTTCAAGCCCTGCTTAGACTCATTCCAAATTTTGGATTTATAGCATTGCTGTAACTTACTACAACATTTATACAGTGCTTTGAGCTTACAAAGTATTAATACTATTGCCAAGATCTCAGCATCATGACTCCATTGCAGGGATTGGCAACCTTCAGCTCGCGGCCCCTGGAGGGCTGGGCCAGTTTGTTTACCTGCATCGTCCACAGATTCGGCCGATCGCGGCTCCCACTGGCCGTGGTTCGCCGCTCCAGGCCAATAGGGGCTACAGGAAGTGGCACAGGCCGAGGGACGTGCTGGCCGTGGCTTCTCGCAGCCCCCATTGGCCTGGTACAGTGAACCGCGACCAGTGGGAGCTGCGATCGGCCAAACCTGCGGACCCGGCAGGTAAACAAACCAGCCCAGCCCGCCAGGGGGCTTACCCTGGCAGGCCGCATGCCAGAGGTTGCCGATTCCTGCTCCATTGCATGGTTATATAAAGACAGAGATGTGAGTGTGCAAATCACTATTTAAAACACAAATAGCTTTGAAAACTATATGTAAATGTAGCAATATAATAAATGACAGTTCACGTGAAAGAGAAACTATATGTTAATAACAACTTACATTTGGAGAGGCAGCGTGGCCTAGTGGTTAGAGCATGGGCCTGAGATCCAGGATTTCCACGTTATCTTCCCGGCTCTGCCAATGATTTGCTGCGTGAATTTGGACAAGTTACTCAAAACTCGCTGTGCCTCAGTTTCCTCATCTGTAAAATGAGTGATAATACTGACAATCATCATCTGGGTGTTACGAAACTTAAATCATTAACGTCTATAAAGCATTTTGTCGTCTTTAATTCAATTATGCTATAGAAGTGCAGTGTGTTAGTGCTAATATTACTGTTTACATTTCATCCTGACTGGATTCCCAAATATTTTGTTTTACTCATCACTGAAATGCAACAATCTCCGGATAGGAGATAACATAAGAACAGTCATACTGGATCAGAACAATGGTTCACCTAGTTGCTAATGCCAGGCGGTTCAGAGGGAATGAACAGAACAGGTAATCATCAAGTGGTCCATGCCGTCGCTCATGGTTTTGAATCTGGCGCATCCTGGCTAGTAGCCATCGATGGACCTATCTTCCATGAACATGGCTAGTTCTTTTATGAACCCTGTTATAGTCGTGGCCTTCACAACATCATCTGGCAAGGAGTTCCACAGATTAACTGTGCACTGTGTGAAGAAATACTTCCTTTTAGTTGTTTTAAACCTGCTGCCTATTAATTTCATTTGGTGACCCCTAGTTCTTGTGTTATGAGAAGGAGTAAATAACATTTCCTTATTTATGTTCTCCACACCAGCCACGTTTTTATAAACCTCTACCATATCCCCCCGGCAACTGTTTAACAATACCCAGCAATGCTTTTCCAGCAGTTCATGTCAGAAAGTATCCAACTGAAACTTCAGGGGGAATTTAAGGAGGCAGAATGCAGTGACCACAACTGATATTTAGTCAGGACACAAATGCCAACCACCTGCCTCAGCAAGGTTGGAATCTGATGGGGACGGTGGCAAAGGTGGGCAGTCCTAATAGTGAGGGAGAGGACACTTTCTGAGGGACACCTGGTAGCTTCCCTCCTCCGAGACTCTCTGACACCCTTGGCCAAATGAGGGGGAAGGGTGTTCCAATGGAGTGAAAGAGATTATGCATGGTCCCTACTCCAGGTTGAATCCTAGGAGCTGAGGAATGCTGGCCAATCAGTACCAGAGATTCCTGGGGATGGGAGGAATTACCTGGTCTCCCTCAGCAAATGTCCCCTCTCTTGCTGCTGGGACTGTCCCCCCTTCACTGCCACCCCCATCAATTTCCCGCACTCACTGAGGCTTTTGAGACAGGACCCAAATGGCCTAGATCTCTATTTTACATTCCATCCAAAAGACAGCACTACCAGCTCCACAGATCACCCCACACCATCACACTGGGGCATTAGTTCAATACTGATCAGATACAACAGTGTCCCTATCTCAGTCACTGACTCCACTTTCTGCAGCGCATGTGTATGTCATGAAGGTCCTCCAGCCCAAATACGGGCCAAGTCTGATCCTGGCTGAAAGGAACAAAATACAAAGTAGTATGGATGCAAAATGCAGGCTTACGTTTCACATTATGTGTTATATTTTCTCTTTATGAATATCTCCTTAAGAAAAAGACAGATAAATAGACTGGACCTCCAACTGTGTTAGCAGGAGAGGCCATGTGATCAATGAGCACCCATTTCAACCATGCCTTCAGGACACAGATCTCCCACTAACTTTAGTGGGAATTCCATGCATAGAGTGATTGCAAGATTGGACCCTGAGGTGAAAAGTTATTAGTTACAGAGGGAAAAATTCCATGTACTGTACACCCTTGGGGCCCTGCAGCACACAGGCAGGAACAGTACGTAAAATGCAAAGCAGCCTGCTGGCTCATTTCATTAGTGGGGAAGCCTGCAGCTGATCAGCTCTGTTTTCCTCTCTCCAGCTGTACAGTGTTGTTGTGGCACTGGGAATTTGCTGTGGCTTCTGAAGATTATGGGGAAATGCTTCAGCAAGCCAAAAAAAAATGTGACAAACAAAATTAAAAAAAAAAAAGTAAAGAAAAAGACAAGAACAGCTGATCTCCTCACCGGAGAAGACTTGGCACCTTCCTACATATGCACACACAATTTTCTTTGGTATTTCCCGGTTTTCTGGCCAGAAAAATCATCACACAACTTTTTTATGGGGGAAGGAATAAAAATTGTTTCTCATACTAGTTCTTTAAACTTTATGGGATATGTAGTTGAGATTAACAGGTGAAAGAGTTTCATGATCCATGCTATTCAAGAGAATGCACACAAAATATTCTAGGTAACTAATTTCTTCACTGTTCTCCAGACAGTCAAAACTGTAAATGCCATCTGACATAAAATACATTTTTGGAAAATGCTATGAGAAATCTTACCCAAAAGATCCAGTTCCATTCCCATTGACTCCAGTGGGAACAGGATCAGAAACACACTTCGATTTATTATCTTAAATGCAATGCCATGATTGCAAACGTAACTGCACAAAAATCTGAAAATTAAATGTTATCTTCTTCAACAGAGATGGGCTCAAACCACAAAATATGGATCTGGATTCCTTATAATTTCAAATGTTCAGGAGTGTTTGGATCTGAGTTTTTCTGGGCACCTGTTAGAAGCCTAAGTATTTTCCCAGGCTTAGGAAAAGGAGGATATGAGAGGTGTTAAGAGGAGAGTGGCATCTGCAATGTCGCAGAGTTACAGTGGTTACAGAAACCATTGCATGGATTTTTTTGATTTTTTGAGATTAAAAATTGTAAATTTAATTACTTTAAGGAAATTAGTTGCTTATAACTTATGTTTGTATTAAACACTAAAAATTAAAATAGAAATAGAAAAAATTAATGTAAGTAATCAGAAGTGTCTTTGATTGCCCAGTCCTAAAAAAAGAAAACAACTATTTTTTCTTCATATCTTCCAAAATAATATTCACCTCTGAGCTGAGAACAAATATTAGAAACTTCAACTCTGATTTATTTATTGTGAAAGTGGTAAACTGTTGAAAATTGGTGCTTAGGATGAAAATATGATCTCACCCATATCAATAATAAACTCATCTAATAAATAAATGCAAAATAAACCTGACAAAAATAAACCAAAATTGCAAAGCCTGCACGGATGTGGCAAATACAGAACAGAGGAATTCCATGTTCTGCAAAATGTTAAATGAGCTTATCCTTACTTGTCAGCACTCATTTTCAGCAAGGAATTTAACTGGAAATCTCTGGTATTTGAAGGCAGCAGGGTAACCTATCATGCTAAAGAAGAATCTGTGTCCATTGTCAGTAGTTATCTTAAGAGGCCCAAAAGCAACACTCTGGTGCACTATAGATACATGTGTTACATAAAGTGACTTCTCATTGGCAATTACTCACCCAAATAACGATCAGGCCCAATTCTGCTTGGCTTTTAAAAATCAGATGGGAGCAGTCACATCAAATCATGCATAATACTGGTTTAATTCCAATGGCTTCAAGTTATACTAATGGAGTTACACTAGTTATGAATTTAGCCTAAGACCACTGCAGCCCTGCACTTGCAAACACCCAGCTACTGTCACTTCCGTTTTAATTTTATGTGACTCCACAATCTCATGATGCACCTGTACATCCACATTATCATTATTTGGATTTACATGAGTATTACAATTTAATAATCAACTCTGCAGGTAACCAAGTTAAAAAGTTTCAGGGGGTGGTAGTTCTAGGATAAAGAGTTTGAGCAGAGCTCACCCTGATCATATGGTCAAAGCTTGCAAGAGAGTTTAGAAGTCTTCTACATTATACCTAGAAAGGTCTCCAGCTATAATTTGACCCCTCTACTTATTGTCAAGTTATCTAGATTCATGGGTGGCTACGAAAATGATCTTGCAAATAAATATTTGCAGCTATGACTATTCAGAACATTGGTACGTGCTTAAAGCAACAAGGAACATAATGTACCATGCAGGAACGGTACATAATTTTTAAATGTTCATAACATTTATTTCAAAACCAAATTTCTTCCAAGACGAACCCCAGCTACTCATTCAGGATCATGTATGTGCCTAAATACAAAATGTTAAAAGAAAGAAAGAGAGAGAGAAACCTTTAAAACGTCTTAAATGGTTAAAGATTCTTTTTCATTCATGCTTAGATGACTGCAAAAAAGGGAAACATGTTGGCTTCAAACTGTTGAGACAGATCATGAAATATTTCTCAGAAAATTACCATTGAGGCTGAAAGTGAGGAGATAAAAAATAAGGTTTAAAAATGGAAGGGCCATCTCAATCACAGCTACAGCATCTCTACTGCAAAGACTGTGTGCTACATATTATACATCAATGTTATTCTGTGTGATATTATGCATACAGTCATTATTCTTCTGTTTCCATTTATAAGAAATGGGCCTAATCCTTAAATCCCAACTCTGTTTTCACGTAGCCCTTACTTGGGTAAACTCTCACTGAGTCCAACAGTGTCAGATTTGGATAAAAAATGAGCAGGGACCTCTGCATTTGGTTCTACATATGTAGGGTAAAACTGAAATGCAGTTACCTCTAGGTCTGTAACAAAGTCTGTATTAGTGGCATATGTCTGACATATGGGCTTTACAGTGCTCATCTGCTGATTCAAATATAAACTAATAATAAAGTGGCCCATTTTTTACATCACAGTCTATGCACACATGTACCATCTATCCAAAATATAGCATGCTAACTGTATATACAAAATACAAACGTTCCTTCCACTTGAAGATGGCAACCAGCCAGTGCACAGGAGATTGTAGAGCGGTTTGGGGAGGAGAAATTTTGGCCCTTGGAAACCAAGGCTAAATGTCCACTTCTTATAAAGAATGCCACGGGTTCTTTAATGACTCTCTACAGCAGACAGTACCTGGTGTTTGAAGTTTCCACAAGTAAAGGCATATGTACATCGAGTTTCAGAAAAAAAGTAACAATAAACTCCATATGAGTGATTTATTGTTAAAATCAGCACAAGTGGGGAACACAGTCATCTCACTTAGCTAAAAGGTAGGTCCCTAAAACAAATGCTGTTTCCATAAGGATTGTTCATATGGTCATACACCTCTGACTCCCAGTTGCTTTCTTCCCCTCCCCCTCAGTTATTAGCCATCAATGCTCTGTTACAGGCAACGTCCATTGTAACATACACACCCCAGGTCTGATTTGTATCCTGTTCTTTATTCTGTATTTCCTATGCAAGATATTTTCGTTTCCTAACAGCCTCCTTCTGAACTTCCACTGTTGCTCATAAAGACGCACAAAAGCTCAGTCTACAGTTCATGATCTATGAAGCCTTCAGATTCAATAAATAAATGATGTCAAACAAAATAAATAAATAAATGTTTACTGAAGTGAAACTAGCAGCATAGATTTGAATCAGCTACCAGTGGCCCAGTGTTTCTCCTCTCCCTTACACTGACAGGTGCTTCCTAACTTATCCCACTAAAGTAGAAAAGAAAAAGGTGTATATAGATATATATATATAAATGAGTGCACACGTCTGAGGAATAGTAACGGAGATATAAGGGATAAATGGTAGAAATAAAACCAAAAGAGGTATTTAAAAAAAAATAATCTACAGTGAAGTTCAATTTTGGCAGAGGATTATAATCAGCGTTTGGAAATAATTAAAGCTTTGTCTTTAAATAAAGCATCAGAACAAAAACCTGAGAAAATGAAAGGAAAACATACACATAGACACACAAAAATGGGGGGGGGGGAATAAGGGAGAAGGAAATGAAAGAAAAAGAAAACAAACAGAATCCTAACAGGCCCCTTCTACGAAAGGGAGTCCAAATAAGGAGTCATATGATATCTGATAGTGCAGGACACGTCGCCAGGAGCAGATTGCCTGCAGGAAGAAAGAGCCAGTGTGTTCCTGCTCAAAGAGCTTTTCTTCCCTTGTTTTCTATTTTTCCCCCCTCTCTCTTTTCACAATTCTACTGTGAATGTGTTACTCTCAGGTCAGGTCCACGAAGAATCCCAGGAAGACAGCTATCGTCATTCACTGTACTTCTGGAAACAGAGCTAGCCGGTGGAAGATGCCTTCGAGTTGAGACTGAGGGGGGACTTATGCAGATTACAGTACTGCATGCGCTGCTCCTTCTGTCACCACCTTTGGGGTTGCAAACACAAAATGCTCATGTAGCATGTTATAGAAAAAGAAAAGAAAAAAATATTGAGGGGGGGGGAAATGAGATCTCTCTTCTATGGAAAACTTCAACAGCCGAGTTCCTTCTCAGCATGTTTGTGTTTACTTTTCTAGGTAATTTTTTTATTTTTACTGGGGGAGGGGGAGAGAGACAAAAATAACAGAAAACATTAAAACAATGAAAAGTCAGAAGGTGAGAAAAGTCTCCAGAATACTGAAGGAAATGAGGACTTAAAAAACACCACCATCACAAAAAGGAAGGGAATTTTTGACATTTCTAATTGTCTGTCAACAGGCCACTGAACTTCTTGCAGTGTCCACCACTTTCTCCCAACTTCTCATTATTCTGGCATTTCACACACAACTATGGAGTCCATGAGGCACTTCAGACAAGGCTCTATCCTCAGTTACACCAGTGTAAATCCAGAGTAACTCCACTGCAAAGAAGTCACTCTGTACTTAGAGAAGAATTTGTCCCTTTCATCTTCTGTAAACACATTCATTCTGAATATGCACCTATTAAATGCACAGGGTTGCCAAAAAACAATGTTGTATAAATGTATGCAGTACATATGTAGCTATAAAGGATCACTTCTTGGGAGAGAGGCATGCAGAACGAATAAAAGAAAAAAATAATACTAATGATATTTTGTATCCAAAAACAATTGTTAGAACTGCCTTTGATCTAGTTCTATACATTGTGTATTTATGATTTTTTGGGTGTGTATGTCGTTTTGGGGTCTGAAATTTGACAAAGCAAGGAAAATATAAATCAATAAAAGAAGGAAGAAAGAGTTTAGCTTAAAAAGCATTTCCTTGAGCTTGCAAATTTGCAGCGGTCTGTGTACTCAAACATCTGAACAAATGTACAAGAGGCACTGTGGATGGCATTTAGTGTATTTTGTATACTATGCACACATACATTTCATATACAAGCATCTCCTTCACCACAATATACTATTAGCTTGTATATTACATGTGTGATAGCCTATGTATATTACATGTACAAGTGCACATAAGAATATGCACATTACACAAAATGCACATACATAAACACAAACCTATAACGCACATAGATCCATTGTGCAATCATTATCTGTGGCTCCATTAGAGAACTAAGCACAGTTTGTAGATGAAACGTAGCCCCTCTGGAGATGGTCCCATCTAGCAGGAGGAACAAAACAAAACAAAACAAAACAAAAAAACCCGAGTCTCACTAAACATCTGAGGCTGCCAATGAGAGGTTTCTTTTAGAAAGATGGCAAGGAAAAAGCTGTAGCCATTGATGCATGCCATAGTGCCCCATCTGTATTTTAGGAACCCAGCTTCCACAAGCCATTACTAACTTTTTTCCTAAGCGAAAGAAAGTGAAAGATTCCTGCCTCCACTCATTTATTTTCCATTGCACCCTCCCTCATTTCCTCCCTCCTTTCCCCAGTGAGAAACTCGTTGTTTGTTATTTTCTTTTGTTTTTTTAAAAAGTAAACAAGCTGCTCACAGCATAACTTTTATGGTGGAAAAAAAAAAGCCAGGTAAAGTCAGCAAAGCAGCGGCTGGTTTTAGAGAGAGATTGGAAAAAAATGGAGAAAAGACCAACATATTAAACTCACTTGATCCCATTCCCCCCTCCAGCTCTCCTTCAATTTATTCTAAAATATAAATCGAGGGTAAGGGAACTGAATCTCCTTTCAATGTATTTTGTTGCTGTCACATATTCTGTGGTCTGCTTCTGTCACTTTCCTTTAAGGAGGAAAAAAACACCCTAATAAAAATAGAAAAACATATCTCAGGCGTTAAGCTTGCTCTCCCCCTATCCTTTGTAAAGAACTCTTTGTTCTCTAGTGAAAATGCTGAAAAAATCCCTGGGCAGCGACTCCCTGAAACAAGTGCAAAACACTTAGAGGCTTTTGGGCTGGCTGAGAGCCAGAAACCCTCCCGCTGTCTGGTTAGGAAGGGGGGGGGAGAGGGAGAGAGAGAGAGAGAGAGAGAAGGAAAAAATTGGAGCTTCCTTTAATAGATATAGGAAGCTTTTTTTTTTTTTTTCAAAACTGGCGGTCAAGCGTTAAGTAACTCCCCGTCTAAATCCACCTGCTGGAAATGAACTTGGGTAACCCCCCCCAGGAGTGCACAAAGAGAGGAGACACAGTAACATACTCCATACTCTTCTCCCCACCCCCCTCTTTTGCCCTGCTTCCATTCTTCCTGCTCCCATCACATGAATGCCCACAGATTCTCTCCCCCTCCATCCAACAACAAACATACCAAAATAAATGCTCGCTCCATCTCCAAAAAAAAAAAAAAAAAGCTTTCCATCTTGCTTGCGACACAGTGATAAGGGGTAGGGAACATCTCATACCTGGTGTGAATGCTAATCAGCCAGGAGTTCTCCTTTTTTCCCAAGACAGGGAACTGTTTCCTTCCAAATTTATTAGAACCTCCTCCACTGCCTCTTTGAAAAACCTTCTTTGTCACCCTCTTCCCAAGTCCTGATACTTCTTTAAAAAAAAAAAATGGCTTCGGAGCTCCTTCTATTCTTGATATTGATTCTCTCTCTCTCTCCCCCCCCCACCCCTCCTCCTTTCTCCTGTCTCTGTCTCTTCTGAGTGGTCTATTGATAAGTCCCTAGAGGCACTGGGTCAGCCTGCCCGTAGGAAACCAGACACAATGCACAAATCTCCGAGTGCCATTCTGCCATCAGCAAGCAGACGACGTTTAGGAGAAAGAGGAAAAAAAAAACAGTAGAGCAAAAGACAGAGAGAGAGAGAGAGTGAGAAAAAGACTGATTGGAACAGGAGGGAGGGAGAGAGAGAGAGAAAGCAAGCGAGAGAGTGAGAGAGAGGGAGAGGGAGAGGAGAGAGAGAGAGCGACGCTGCCAGTCAGGTTAATCATCCCTACTTTAATTAGCTGTTCGGCTTAGACATAAAACAATTGAATTTGAATGATCTGTCAGTGGGCTCGGCTGAACCAAAGGGGAAATGCGAATATTACAGAAAAGACTGTTGGTGTATTCTGATAAGCTAGACTGGAAAATCCTCAAAGGGTAACTATTAAAACTTACCACAGAACAAAAAGTACAAATACAAATGACATTATACAGAGGCCCTCCCTAAAAAGCTAGAAGATTCCTTCTCTCTTTTTTATTAACATGCTATGGAAGGTTCTATTGCTGGACACAAACACACACAATTCTGTAGCCTTCAAATTCTACCTGTCCTGCAGGATGGTTGATTTTGTTATTAGAGGTATTGTTTTTGTTTTCAAAACCAGAGCTTAATGTTATTCAGAGGAATTTTCCTGATGGATCAGATGGACTTTTAAGGTGCAGAGACTATATGCTCTATCTGGGTATATCTTTGGTATCAACAGCTAGGTAGGGTAGACAGATGCCACTGACAGACACAGACACCAATTGTAGATGGATGGATGCTGTAGATAGAAAGGCAATCCCAGATATTATGGATCGATAAGTCCTAAGCATAGCACAGGGTATTCTTAAAGGCAAAATTTCTAACTACAAATAGGTGCAAAACAATCTATTCATTCTGCCCTGGGTTGCAATCTGAGTTGCAGCTAAAATGGATTAACTGTAGTGATAAACAGTGCAGTGAAAGTACTGCATGGCAGGCACGGGGAGGTAATTATGACACTTCTGAAAACTCTGCTTTTAACAGGTATGGAATAGCCACCCTTTCTGCCTGAAAAAAGGGAAGCAGGTAACATCATTGCTGCTACTAGAAGATGTTTAACCCTCAGGACACTATGCGCACAGGACATCCATTTATCAAAATGGTGGGAATTCCCCCCCCGCTTCCCTACCCCCAACACACACATTGAAAATGTATTACGTGCAGGAGGTATGGTATGTTCTAGATATTCCAAATGGGGTAGGGCTGGAGAACTAAATCCATAAATTCCACTTTATGAATATCTCCTGTAGATCACCACTTGCACAGATACAGTTATGCCACACAGGTTCATTTCTAAAGTGTGGGAACAGGATAGAGAGAAAAAGGGATCATCCTTTACACTTAAGACTCTGAGGAGATGATTGTCTATCTGGAAGACTAGCTGTAGGCATCTCCTCTCATACTGTATATTATATTAATTATATTATATTATATTATTATATTATATTATAATGCTTAAAAAGAAGCATGCTCTATAAATTAATTCAGAGTTATCTTTTCTACATGTGACAAACCTATCAGCAGGTTTAGTGCTAGCTGTATGTATATGCCATACTGCAGGTGGAAAGTTGACAGCTGGCAACAGCATTGTACCCACTGCCCTGTGCTCCAGGAAGAGGGTGGGTTGGCCATTTGTCACTTAGAGTCACCTAGAGCACCGGATTATATCCTACCTACCCCTAAATCCAGCTCTGCCCATCAGCTGCTGTCCACCGACTAAGGACAGATTATCAAAAGAACTAATCCAGTTCAAAGGGAGACAGATCCACTAAAGAAGCAAACAGGTCACCTGGCATAAAACAGACTGATAAACATACAAGTCCGCCTCCCTCACACAAAGAACGTTGACCATAGAGAAGTGAACAATGTCCGTTAGCTGTGTTACAGAAATGAAGTCACTTCGGAGGAGCGCAAAAGAAAATCTCAGTGAAATACAGTGCAGTCAAGAGCTCGCAAAGATCCTTCATTTAAAAAAAGGAGCTTCTAGAAGTGGCCATGAAACAAACTAGCGTTCTTTTCTCTGCTAACTACTGAACTAATAATCCAATGAGGTACTAACTGGCTCTGTGCGGACGGAAGTGCTACGTTTCTGATGAGATACAGTGAGGTCCTGATCACTTGAGTCAGGGGTCCAGTGGAACAAACAGTATGTACTCATGTAATCAAAGACAATCACATAATATCATTATGGCACTAGGCAATATTATAATGGCACAAGGGGGCCAAATGAAGGTTGCACAGACAACATTATTACTGGCATTTCATAACTTTTGAGTTCTTGACTTTGCAACATTAATCTTATTTTAATGAATTTTTTAAATATAATTTCCTAGTTTTGTAAAAAAAAGCACACTGAACAATCACATTCCATCATGTGGGACCATACTGACCCTGACATGACTGGAAGATTTAGAGTTACAGCACAAAACTCTAGCACTTGAACTGACACAGTAACTGGTAGCAGTTGTATGCTGTTATCTTCAAAGTGCACCAGCCACCACAGAGGGATGAGAAAGATATTTTGCTAGTGGGTTTCACAGCTATCTGCTGCGACTCAGGAATCCTGGGTTCAATTCCAGGTTCTGAAGGGAGGGAGCTCTAATGCTTACAGACCCTCTTGCCTCCATCCCCAGCTTGCCCCCTACTGCTCTTGTGCCCAACCACATACCCCACAGCCTGGGCCCTTCGGATCCCCATATTCCCTGCTCCTATCCCCTTCAGCTCCTGTCCACCAACCAAGTCCATCCCATTCCCCCGTCCTTTTGCCTCCCTCAGTCTGTCCCCTTCCCCACTGCTCCTGTCCCCCTGCACCAGCCTGTCCCCATTCCCTGTCCTACTATCCCCCCACCTGTCCAACCTATCTCCATCCTTGCCCCTCCCTATTCAAATCAGTCTGATTTTTACTTCTCATCCGTGCTCCCTGGGAAGTGGGCACCAGCAGATTGAGTACTGAGAGCACATGACAGGCAGTTTCCTTGCATTCACTTCTGGTGTCCAATGCCCTTGGCTTGACCATGTCCATCACTCTCAATGGGGGTCATCATGCTCAGTGTGCTTAGTACAGAGCTCTGTGGGGATGGAGGATGCTCCATTCAAACGGAATATTCGGATAATCCAGCTGTCAGCCTCTAATAAACCTCTAGTGAACAAGCACACATAGCTGATTTCAGAGATTTATAATTTGGTCATATTCAGAAGGATTTTCATGGGGAAAACGAAAGGAACATCCCTGACTATAGGACACCCTCTCTCTTCCAGCCAAATGCAAGTCACTGCTCCAAAGCATGAAGGCACCAAAGCTTCTAAAAGAAATGTTTGTAAGAATTTTAACATTGATAGATCATCATATTTTTCTCTAAAGTCACTCTCAGAAGTGGCTGAAGATTTTTTCCAAAAGATTCATCAGAAGAACCTGATTAATTGACTTCTCAGTTCACTTTCTTGGTACTAGATACTATGCTTGAAATCCCAAGCCTCTTGAAGTCTATGGGAATTTTGCCATAGATTTCAGTGGGTCCAGGATTTCACCCTAGGTGAATTTCTCCTATAGGACATGTATTTCATTAGCAGACAATAAGCTCCTGATGAACTGGTTCCTGAATCTCCTATAGTTCCTAGTGCAGAAAGCAGCCCTAAGGGCTCTGCTATCAGTGGGTCTGATTCTACCCTGAGTTACATCGGTCACACAGCCACTGATTTCAATCAGAATTTCACTTGTATAACTGAGGGCAGAAATGAAGCATCAATACAAGAGGCCAAGAACGAGTCTAGAATTGAACACCACCTTCATCTCAGGAGATTTTATCACAGTTATTAATTCAGCTACACCCTTATGGCCTCTTTCTTTGTTTCCGTCTCTCAGTATCACTATCATTCTTCCTTCATATAAATCATTGAGGGTGCCTTGGAGTTTTAGCCAAAGAACTGAAATGAAAGCCCAGTGTATCAGCCTGAGGAGTATTTGCTGTTTCTATCCTAATGGAAACAGGTAAGCTACAGGGGAAGAAGTTGGAAAGCCCTGATGCACGATATGCATTCTATAGGTATAGAATGAGTATATAACACAGGAAAGACATTCACATATGAACACTGCCAGTAGGTTTCCTGTTAGCAAAGGGCAGGATTTACACAAGGAAAAGCCGCTATTAGCACAGTTCTAAACCTGCCAACTCCCTAATGTGTTACAAAGATGACCCCAAAGGAGGGACTCAATAAAAATAGAAGGGTAGGAGGGAGCTGGAAATGACAACGTTCATTTATTTAATAAATATAACTTTTGCTATAAGCCCACTGATGACATTTAGCATTTCACATGTCAGTTCACATTAACGGGAAATCACCAGGTCTGTGTGGTATAGAGGAAAATTTAGTTCTAAAAAGCGTGAAGTGCTTTGTAATGAAGGACAGTTAAGAAATAAGATGAGCAGGTTAAGAAATCTGTCTACCTGACAAAAGTGGTGTAACTATATTCTCTCAGGACAATTTGTTTAAATTTATTCCTTCAGACTTCATTGACTGTTTCAGATCTAAAGAGCTCTAAGTCTATGCAATGTGATTTTTATTCAGAGCAGAGGTCTAACTTTGCACAGCCTGTTGGAGAGGGTGTGGATGGAGATAAACTTCTAAACAACAGGAACCTTTTGGACAGGAAGACATGAAGGTCTGTCTACTGTAAACTCAGTCCCCTGCCTACAGACAGGCATTACCAAAAAAGTTATGAGACTCCATGTAGATACCTTGCCTATCCATTCAGGATCACTACTAGCTCATGCTATTATGTTCGACACATATCCACGTGTCAATAAGGTGAAAAATGCCATACTTGCTATCCAACCTAAATCTCTCGTCTTAACTTTAGTCTCTGATTACAAGGAATTTACCCTTGTGCACAATGAACAGGTTCATTCCTACATTTTTACCCTATGTATAGACTTCCCAAGCTTACTCCCTTGTGTATCATAATTGGATCTGCTTTCTAGCACCTGTTTTTGAAGCATCTGGTACTGGTTGTGTTCAACTCCCAAAGCATTTCCTCATAGGAATTTCCCTTCATTCCTTAAAATAGCCATGGTAGCCTTTTACTGCATCTTCTCCAATCTTATGGACGGCTTCTATGCTGAAAAGTGACTCAATTAAAATGGCATAATCAGTGCTCCACGTTCATTGTCTCTTAGTGACTCCAAATCAAATGTGCTTATTTTTACTGGTAAATTAAGCTTTTTCCAACTGCCAGCACTGCAAACTCACTCAGGGATCTAGGAATCAAGTCTTTTTTCCCTTCTTGCAAATGATCAGCAATAATAAAATCCTGAAGACCAAATTATGTCCTCAGCAACATCTCTGCAGTCCTATTGCTTCAATTGCTTTCCAACAATTCAGCCTATAGAGACTTCATAAACAATCTAGCTGATGAGACACAAGATGAAATAGATTCCTGCTCCCTCTTAGATGTATAGGGTCAAAAAGCAGTAAAAACGTATTTACATCATTAAAAATAACCAGATCGGACTCCAACACACACAGGGAAGATTAGGTAAGTTTCCATTTATACAGTCACTATTCAGGGTAAAATTAGAAAAAGATACCTAACACTGCACTCTGTGCCTCAAATAAGGCATGGGAAGATGTTTAGACAGTGAAATCATTAGCTTCCTTCCTTACCCATCTCCTCCCCATAATCCACTTTTTAAATGTTGTTTGAAAATACATTTACAATTACCAGTACAACAGACTGTATTTCTGATCAAAAATTAAAATGGTTAAACAGCACAGCATGTTATATTAACTCTATTTTTCTTAAGAGACTCTATGAACAAGTAAGTACAAGGTATTCAGTGACTGAGGAGGCTTAATTTGCACTCACACTTTCCTTGTTAGGTGATTAGAGTGTTGCTCCAAGAAACTTTAAAGGAAAGGCCTGTCCCAGATTCTTCTAAAAGCCCAAGTGAAATGTGTTCTAGATGTCTCCTGCAACTCATTCCCCTGCTAACACATTCACAAACCTTATATACTGGTCTTGTGAGTTTTCTGCATTGTGTCCTCACCTTTCCTTAGCTCTCCCAGCTCTAGTCCACTGAATATAGGTTGTAGTTATTTTAATAATCTTTAGTTAGGACAGACACATAAGAAGAAGGTTGGAACTTTCAGCAAGTTTGGGGGTACCACACACTACCCTCCACCCCTTATAAGCTTGCTCCTAGCTGTCTTGCAAAATATTTTAATCTAATAAAACGGGGAGAGATAGCATGTCTAGTGGTCTCAGCACTGCAGGGGACTTTGAGGCAGGCACTTCTGGGATCTTATTTTTCTCTCATAGTGACTTGTTATTTATCCTTGGGCAAGTCACTTAATTTCTCTCTCTCTCTGTTTCTCTGATTTTCAGTTAATTTATACTTTTGGCAAGAACAGAGGTAAGAAAGGAGAGTTAAGGGGGCATTATACCACTTTAAGACATCTTGGCTTTCCTTGGGTGAAATCCTGGCCACAGTGAAATAAGTAGTAAAACTCCCACTGTCTTCATTGGGGCCAGGATTTCACCTGTTGTATTTTGGGACCACACGTGGTCCTGCATAGCCCCTAGTTTAAACTAAACACATTGAAGGCTGCTCTGTTTTACACTTTGCTTCCAATAGCTCCTTAGGGTCACAGAGAAGTAGAGAATAGCCTTGGTGCAGTGCATTCTGATCATGCCTTAACATGTCCACAACCCATCCCTTACACTGGGGGCTGGGAGCAGGATATAGAGACCTTAAATATGTTATGCACTGGAGAGGCATAAAGGGGCCTTCATGTAATTAAGAATTAGGCTCAGTGCTGAGTCCATCTGTGCATAGTCAATTATAGGACGGGGCCATAATTATAGCAGCTAAGGTAGAACTTTTTACAATTCTATTATATAAGGACCAGATTCTGATTTACACTTAGGCCCCTTTAAATCACTCTGGCAATGTAAAGTGGTCTTAAAGAGGAAATAAAGAGCAACGTAAAGAGGCCTTAGTGTACATGAGAATCTGGCCCAACATATTTAGGGGAATTTCCAGAGCAGTTACATTAATTCTGGCATAGCACATTTGATCATAAAGAATTTCTCCCCACAAATGATGGCACTGAAAAGATTATTATAATAAAGTTAAACTTCAGAAAGATAACTAATTTAAAAATGATATATGTGAGAATGCATGTACCTATATAGATATATAAATACACACACATACACACAGATGTAATTTACTCTGTAAATAATTGGATATACACATATTGTACATTAGAGCTGTACAAAATTAAGACAATTTTTCTGAGAAATTTCTCTGAAAAATGTTTGCTGCTTTAGATGATTTCATGCCTCTTCCTTTTTAAATTTTCTGTGGAATTTTATGGAACAACTATATTTGTAAAGAAAACATGAACCTCCACATTATGAATTTCAAAGACAGCTTTAGGTTGAATGGATTTATCTTCATTCTGAGATAAACTTTTAAAGTTTTCAATAAACAAATTTAACCCAGTGCTTTAAAATCTGGTTAAAAGTAGATTCACAAGAATTATTTATATTACTGTCTACATTTCCCTATGTTTCCTTCTTATAACTTTTTAACACTCCCTCCCCTCCAATTAAAGGATAATCTGTGGGCAAAACACCCCACTTCCTAAACCGTTAATGAGTCTAGCATTAGTGGGATTGGAGAAAGTACCATCAGTGCTGGGGTATTACATAAGACCATGCTAGTAATAGAATAGGGAGTCTAGTCTTTTAAGATGTGTGTTAGCTGACCTCTTTGCAAAGTTCAGGAAGAAGAGCCATATGTCAATATATTCATTTTCTTGCTGTGTTTAACATGTCAATTTTTCCAAGGGGCCCATTCTGAGTGAAAAATGTGTGAAATGCAGCTCAATACTTTGGCAAACGCAGCTCATTTTCAAGTTTGTGATGAAATGTGAAAAACAAAATCAAAAGTCAAGCAGATTTGCTCTTTGTTGTAAATAATACACACAAACACACGGTCCTGAGCCTGTAAAAAACAAACAAACAAAAAAGAATCACTTGTAGTATTACTACCACAAGTAGTCAAATCCCTTTACAATCAATGGGTCACATGATCAGCTGGGGAAAATCAGCATAGCTCTATTGAAATCAATGGAGCTATGTCAGTTAAATCAGCCGAGGATCTGGCTCCAAAGGAAGCACTATGCCAGATAACAAGTATTTGCAGGATTGGGCTCTATATGCTTGAAGCAAGAGAACAGTAAGTAGACATAGGCCATGCTTTCTTGGGGATGGACGTGGGAAATAATTAACTGAAAATAAGGAAAATTGTAAAGCACCACATTGCAGACTTCATGTGTGCTCAATTCTGGTCAAAGAGGTGATGTGAGGTTTCCCTTTGAGTCAAGGCAGTGCAGCAGATAAAAAGGACCTGTATAGCCAGGGGGATTTCCTGAGGCCATTGCAGACCAGCTCATATGCTTTTAAGAGGGTCATATTC
Source organism: Gopherus flavomarginatus (assembly GCF_025201925.1). Taxonomy (NCBI): domain Eukaryota; kingdom Metazoa; phylum Chordata; order Testudines; family Testudinidae; genus Gopherus; species Gopherus flavomarginatus. The sequence continues at coordinate 163,543,351 of NC_066617.1, read as the reverse complement.
ATGAGAGTTTTGGTTGCATTTGTAACTTTTTTTCCAGATCCCCTAGAGCTTTAAGTGCAACATCACAGTGCTTCAAGCAGGGTACTAAATGCATGGCACAGGATTAAGCATCTTCCCTTTCTACTCTGGATTTCCAGGAGTCAGATGGTGGGTTTCAGTCTCTTTGTCTTGCTTTGATTTGTGATGGAGATTTTTTCTTCATGCAGGCTGAAGAAAATGTTACTGGTTTATATATATTGTTTTGTGTTGGGTTGTGTTGGAGGGGAGAAGGTTACGTTTTTTCAAACAGGTTCATTATTTTTTCTAAACTGGAAGGCTTGAAACCTGCCATCAGCAAAGCATATCAGCCTGATCCTGCTCTCACTTATATTAGAGTGAATCAGGAGCAATTCTGCTTAGGTTAATGGAATTACTTTGGGATATAAATCGTGTAACCGAATGCAGAATCAGGTCCGTTGAGCCAAATGCATTAGTAAGGTCAGTAATGGTGCAAGTTAAATGTCAGGTCACAAAGTGGAGGTACAGTAGAACCTTGGAGTTATGAATACCAGAGTTACAAACTGATCAGTCAACCACACATCCCATTTGGAACCAGAAGTACACCATCAGGCAGCAGCAGAGACAAACAATGAAAGAAGCAAATACAGTACAATATCATGTTAAACAAACTACTAAAAAAATAAAGAGAAAGCAGCATTTTTCTTTTGCATAGTAAAGTTTCAAAGCTGTATGAAGTGAATGCTCAGTTGTAAACTTTTGAAAGGACAACCATAATGTTTTGTTCAGTTACGAACATTTCAGAGTTATGAATAACCTCCATTCCCAAGGTGTACAGAACCCTGAGGTTCTACTACAGGTGGCAAAGCAGGGTAAACTTGCTCAAATTTGCCACTGAACGTTCTCGTAAAACAAGTGGGACTTGCATGCTGGGGCAAAAAGCCCATGTAGCAGAAAATGAAGCTGACAGGAAAGTATATGATGATGAAGTCAGAGGTAGGAGAAAATAAGTGTAAGTCACACTATTTTGCCACTTACATCTACTTTTCTACTCACTTATGTCCAGCTTGCGACTCACTCTATCATTTAGATCACTGCGGAATTTAGCCCTATGGGTTTAAACTTTAAACTATTAATTATTTCTTGTGATATAACTATTTCATTTAAAAAACTGGTTTGATCGTTAGATTAGTTCTAGATTAAGTGATTTAACTACAGATGGGTAGGTGTTTGCTCTATATTAGGCTAGTGTATTGCTGAGCAGGTACAAATTTTTACATTAGAATGTCTTTAATTATTAATAATTTTAAAGTATGAATTGGCAGAGCAACTGTCTCCGTGAAACAGTGTGTTCAATGTCTCCAAATTCTATCCAATATCCAAAGATTCTGGTTAAATCTTCTAGGGATCAGTTATGGGGCATGAGCAAGTAATGTTACCTCAAAAGAGAATGAAAAGAAGGAAGTTTAATTCCATGGGCAGCACCTTTCAGAACTTATTCCAAAACCCTGGGCAAATAATGTGTCTTAGTTTCCCCATCTCTGAAGTAGGAATATTATTACCCTATGGTGTTGTAAGGCTCATTTAGTTAATTTATGCACCAAGTTCCCGTTTCAGCAGATCACTTAAATTCAAGTTTCAATCTATTCCTACTCAGCAAAGCACTTAAGCACATGCTTGATTTTAAGCATCTGCTTCAGTCCCATTTGAGTTAACAGGACTGAAGCACATGCTTAAAAGAAGCGTGTGCTTAAATATTTTGCTGACTAGGGGTCCAAGTCATTCTGTGCCTCAGTTTTTTCAGCTGTAAAATGGGAAAAATAATACCTGCCTACCCAACACAGGGTCTATAAGGCTGAATTCATTAATATCTGTGAAGCACTTTGAGGTTTGCAGATGGAAGACATAAGAGAAGAGCAAAGTAATATTAGTTACAATTACGAACTGCAGCAGAAGAAAACCTGGGCTCTGAACTCATTTCTTGGAAAGTTATAAACCTTTTGAATACATCTTTCCCCTGTGAAGAGTACTAAAAGGATCGGATCTTGTTTTTTTGTTTCCAGACCAGCAGAGGCTGGGAACATAGCTCTTGCGGGGTGGGAGAAGGGCTCTGTAATGCTTTCTCTAATGACATTTTCCATTCAGTTGAAGGAGCTATATCCTCTCCCTACTTTACTGAACAGAGTGTCACCATGAGGCTGTTTGACCTTTGAAAGAATTGAAAGGGGTAAGAATAAGAGGAAGTCAAGAAGGGGTAGGTGGGGTGGGGGAGATTTTCAGAAGGGAAGAATCCATCAAAGGCAAAATTTAGAAAGTCTGGACCATTTTAAAGTTTCTTCTTTTTCCTGTATGCCACTTTTCCTGGTGAGGGTCATGGCGGCAGCATGGAGAGTAGGGAGGATGAGACCTCCTTTAGCTCCACAACAAGTTCAAGCGCCTCCTGGAGGATTCCCTAGCTGGGTGGTATAATCCCTCCAGTGTGTCCTGGGTCAGCCTCGGGGCTTCCGCCGTGTGGAACATGCCCAGTATAGTTCCAACAGAAGCCTCCCAGAGGGCATCCTTATCAGGAGCCCAAACCACCTCAACTGGCTCCTCTCAATCTGGAGGAGTAGCGGCTCTTCTCCAAGGCCCTCCTGAATAGTCGAGCTCCTCATCCTATCTTGAAAAGCAAGCCCAGCCACGCTCTGGAGAAACCTAATTTCCACCACTTGTATCCGTGATCTCATCCTTTCGGTCATTACCCAAAGTTCATGACCATAGGTGAGTATGGGGACATAGAGCGACCTGTAAACTGAGAGTTTCATCTGAGAACTCAGCTCTTGTTTCACCACCATGGATTGGTACAGCGCCTGCATTACTGTCACCACCAAAACAATCTGCCAATTGATCTCATGCTCCCGCTTGCCATCACTCATGAACAAGACCTCTAGATACTTGAACTTGTCCACTAAGGGCAGCTGCTCCCCACCTCACCTGGAGAGAGCAAGTAATGCTTTCTTCCGGGAGAGGACCATGACCTCTGATCTGGAGGCGCTGATTCTTACCCCAGCTGCTTCACATCAGCAGTGAAATGTTTGAGTATGTGTCAGAGATCACAGTCTGAAGAAGCAAGAAGGACATCATCATCTGCAAACAGCTCAGATGCCACCCCTGAGTCCCCATACTGGATGCACTCCACAGTTCAGCTGCACACTGATATCCTGTTCTTGAACATCGGGAATGGTAGTGAGGACAAGACACATCCCCTTGGTGAAGTCCAACGCTCACCTTGAACAAACCTGACTTAATGCCAAGAATACGAACATAACTCTCACTCCGAGAATAGAGGGACCGGATAGCATGCAAAAACAGCACCGGCACCTCATACTTGCGCACCACTTCCCATAAGACATCTTGGGTAACGCAGTCAAATGCCTCCTCCAGGTCTACAAAACAAAGGTAGACTGGATTAGCAAACTCCCATGACCTCTTGAGTATCTATGAGAGAGAGCAAAGAGCTGGTCCCTTGTTCCATGGTGAGGAACGAATCCGCACTGTTCCTCTTGAATCTGGGGTTCAACTAATGGGCATAACCTCCTCTCCAGCACCCTGGCATAGGCTTTGCTGGGGAGGCTGTGGAGTGTGATCCCCCTATAGTTAGAACACACCGCCTGGTCTTCTTTCCAAAAGATCGGGACCACTACCCTGGTTTGCCAGTCCAGAGATATTGTACCTGCCTTCCACGCAACAGGCGATGTGGACCCATCTGGTGGGTTCGCCACCCATGAGGTGAAGGGTGAAAGTCAGGTGTGATGCTAGAATGGTAGCAGGAGGGACGGACCACAACGGACTGGCCTTCCGCAATGGAAACTGGCTAATTTTATGGAAAATAGTATTATTGTAGTTATGTAAACTAAGATGAGTTACTCAAATGTCATGCTGCAGAGGCTCCACCTTAGGGCTCAGGAAGGACTTTTAGGGTAGAGCATTGTGCAATTGGTCAGGTGCATTAAACATGGTTTTCACATTTGTTTGAACGTCAGGTGCTGGACAGGGTAGACCAAACTCAAGGGACCAATGGTCTGATCTGGTATATGGTAGCAAGTCCTATGCTTCTAAGAAATATTGTTAGGTGCTTTGAAATGATACCCACACAGGGCTGAGCAGTGGATGAGAAGTAATGTACATTATGAAAATGAACTGGAAGTTTAGTTAAAGGTTAATAAGTCTCCTTCCCTCCACATGCCATCGAAATGAATGACGCTCATTCTTGCTTTGGCAGAGGGAAGAACTAGATGAGCTAATAGCTCTTTTCCATCTCTAAATTCTCTGAATTGATGACTAACAACTACAGCATTTCATTGCAAAAATATTAGGCTGTTTTCTAGTTAGAGAAGCACAAATAGAATCCACAGCAAGTCAGTTTCAGAGTCAGGGGGTTGTTCTGACATTTAGGAAATACTAAACCAGATTTTGGTCTTTAAATTTGTAAAACGAAAGTCTTTCCTGACCTCAGATCTAATTTGCCAAGTTTAGCTTTCCACAGACTTTTCTAGCTAAGCTAGAATTGTCAGAAAAACAGCATTGTTGTGGCCTCTGGATTTTTAAGATGGAAAAATTATAGACTCTTAACTATGGCATGGTTTCTGACTCACACTTTGTTACTAACAGGTACACCTCTCACAGTCACTAACTTAAGAGGCAACCCCATTATTGTTACCTACTGCTGGATGATACATTGCCAAGTATTGGGAAACCCAGCAGCTTGAGATGGCTGTTTCAGTTGTATTTTTGTTGCTTTATTCACAACAAATTAATGAAAATAGAAACATTAGAGCAGATCTACTCTGAAATTCTAATGAGCTCATTTTAGCACACAGGAACTCAGGTATTTCCTCTTGTTTTTGATCAGTGTTTGTACTCCTCGCATTGCCCTCTGCTCCAAGTACAAATGGAAATAATTTTAACACTGTATCTGATGAATAGGTAGGCAATTGCAGAGCTCAGATAAAACACATTGTAAGGTGCATACGGTCTGAGACAAGGACTCCTAAATAACCTGTAAGGTCAAGTGGGCTACATGCATGTATGGAGCATACCCTTTCTTCACAGGCTTTAGTGAAACAAAATATATGTCAATGCTCAAGTATCTAATTTTCAAATGGTCATTGACTAACTGTCAAAGCAACAACAATTTCCCCAGAAACAAAGCCATGCATTACTCCTCACTGTAGGCTATTTCCATGCCATATTTTCCTCTTTCACAACCTTTGCCCTTTTCATGGCTCAAGCTATTCAAAAAGGTTGCAAGGTCACTGGGCTTTTTTAAAAAATGGGACAGGAGTAATTCTCTCCCTCACCTCCCACCACACACACTCTCCACTCACTAAGAACAGCCGGATCAGTTTTGCTCAAGCTTTCGAACAATAAAAACATTTTAAACAAATATAAAATATCACCTTTGAACAGAGGCCAAGTCTGTAAAATTTCAGCTCAAAAGGTGATGGTTTTAGGAAGTTATTAATGACTGAAAACAAGGAGGATAGAATGACAACCATCTGGAAATCTTCTTTATAGTGGCCACTGCTGCTCCTGACACAAGAAATCAATGTTCTTATATAAAAGGTTGCCCTGCTAAGGAAACTATACACAGTGAAAACTCCTTGGAATGAAGAAGCAGCAGCAAAGAGGTTGCTGCAATGGTTCTGTCTCAAGCAGACTGCATTTATGCATCTGTATTATTAAAAATGTGCCAGCTCTAGCAAGCTCACAGTATGGCACAAAGTGCTACAGTTACAGGTAAGATGCGTCTTTTAAGCTGCTTCACTTACTAGATTTTGGCTTGTTCCTCCTTCAGGGGTGGGGTGCGGGGAATGCACTAGGTTGGATTTATTAATTTTGGAGGCAGATGTTTTGTAAGTTCTAGTTGGATTTTAGTGAACAGGAAAGCAGGGAATTTGCCAGCCTATTACTCAGTCACGCAAACTATGGTCTTTCTAGGACATAGAAAATGCTTACAGATCCTTCAGAGTAGGTCTTAAAAGATGCACCTCATAGACTCAAGGTCAGAAGGGACCATTATGATCATCTAGTCTGACCACCTGCACAATGCAGGCCACAGAATCTCATCCACCCACTCCTGTAACAAACCCCTAACCTATGTCTGAGTTACTGAAGTCCTCAAATCGTGGTTTAAAGATCTCAAGGTTCAGAGAATCCTCTAGCAAGTGACCCATGCCCCACGCTGCAGAGGAAGGTGAAAAACCTCTAGGGCTCTGCCAATCTTCCCTGGAGGAAAATTCCTTCCCGACCCCAAATATGGCGATCAGCTAAATCCTGAACATGTGGCCAAGACTCACCAGCCAGACACTCAGGAAAGAATTCTCTGTAGTAACTCAGATCCCACCCCATCGGGCATATTTACCTGCTAATAATCAAAGATCACTTAATTGCCAAAATTAGGCTATCCCATCATACCATCCCCTCCATAAACTTATCCCAGGAGGGATTTATCTCCATCAGATTAGCAAATGCCATTATTTTGACTTTTACTCTCTTCCTCTTGTTTTCTCCATCCATTCATCTCAATATATCTCCTCTGGTTGACCAATACCCAAAATCACATGATCTAAAACTTTCCAAGATGTCTCATTGCACCTCAGCCTGACACCTCTTGGTATGTGAGATATATATGTACTGTACAGTCATAATACAGTATAATGCAATAACAACATTCAGCATTTAAAGTACCGGGTACTTTCAACACATGGATCTCAAAGCAATTAAATGTTATGGACCAGAATTATGATCAGAAGTTTGTTTGCAAAGATGCACAAGTGAAGTTGTTGAAAAAGTGCAAAAGCATCCTATCCCTCCATCCCTGAGCAGGAACTGGCCCTAACTGCAATCTTTGTGCTCCACTGAGGACATAGATTGCTTTTGGTGAGAAATGTTAGCAGCATTAGCTGCTACAAAAGGGGAGAAGAGAAAGAGAGCCATGGCCCATCCCTTCACAATGGTTGGCGGAGCAGGCTGGCCACAGTGCGGAGAACACACCATAGGCTCTGAAGGGGTTGTGTGGCCTTGCTCCCCCTAGGTGCCTGAGACCGCTTGGAGGCATGTGCCTCCCTGAGACGCACTGCCTCCCTGAACCCTCATTCTGATAGTGTGCAATTTCACATCATCCCTGATGTGGGGCTGTGTCATAAACAGATAGCTAAGGGTTAATGTCTCTTTCACCTGAAGCACCTGACCAGAGGACCAATCAGGAAACCGGATTTTTTCAACTCTGGGTGGAGGGAAGTTTGTGTCTGAGTCTTTTGTCTTCTGCCTGCTTTCTCTGAGCTTTGGAGAAGTAGTTACTACTTTCTAGTCTTCTGTTTCTAAGTGTAAGGACAAAGAGATCAGATAGTAAGTTATATGGTTTCTTTTCTTTGGTATTTGCATGAATATAAGTGCTGGAGTGCTTTGATTTGTATTCTTTTTGAATAAGGCTGTTTATTGAATATTCTTTTAAGCAATTGACCCTGTATTTTATCACCTTAATACAGAGAGACCATTTGTATGTATTTTTCTTTCTTTTTTATATAAAGCTTGGAGGTTTTCATGCTAACTTTACAACTCTGGGTGGAGGGAAGTTTGTGTCTGAGTCTTTTGTCTTCTGCCTGCTTTCTCTGAGCTTTGGAGAAGTAGTTACTACTTTCTAGTCTTCTGTTTCTAAGTGTAAGGACAAAGAGATCAGATAGTAAGTTATATGGTTTCTTTTCTTTGGTATTTGCATGAATATAAGTGCTGGAGTGCTTTGATTTGTATTCTTTTTGAATAAGGCTGTTTATTCAATATTCTTTTAAGCAATCGACCCTGTATTTTATCACCTTAATACAGAGAGACCATTTGTATGTATTTTTCTTTCTTTTTTATATAAAGCTTGGAGGTTTTCATGCTAACCCCCATATTTTGGATGCTAAGGTCCAAATCTGGGACTAAGGTTATGACATGAACTTCCCTCCACCCAGAGTTGAAAAAATCCGGTTTCCTGATTGGTCCTCTGGTCAGGTGCTTCAGGTGAAAGAGACATTAACCCTTAGCTATCTGTTTATGACAGGCTGGGGCTTAAATTAATAAAGTAGCTGTAACTGATTAAAGTTTGGGTCTAGTATATGACTGTAAAAATGGCATTGTGGGGATCACATTTACTGTATCTCAGTGACTCCAGATCAAATGGTCTCAAAATATACATTAAGAGATGTTTTCTTCCCCCTAAATATCATGCTGCATACTCATCCTGAGAGTCCAGATTCTGAAATCAAAACATAGGTAACAATTCTTTCGATCATACATAAGGCAGGATGGCATTCTGTACCTGCTCCCAGAGTCATTGGTTTTCCAGAGCTAACAAGAGTAAAGAATGGTGCAGTCTTATCAGTAAAGCAGGATGTCTGTGGAGTAAGAAGGTACTGGTTTTGTCAAGACACTTTTCTGAACTTTAAGCCTCATATTCTTGTGAGCAAAGTAATGATTATCACTATCTTACAGATGAGGAGAATGAGGCATGGAGTTGCAAGGTGAAGAGATTGGTTTAACATCAAAGAGGGACTTACTCTGTAAACTCTGTTTTCTGAACAGGTGAGAGGACTGACTGTTCCCCATTGATCAGCAATCCCAGTATAGCAAAGGTGGATTGGATCTTGGATATCACCGAGCTCTTGGATTGTCCTCTCACCAACAAGTCGTTCATGTATGGAAACACCTGAACTCCTGATTTGCTTAGGAATGAAGCCACCACTGCCATTAATTTTGTAAGAACACCATGGGGGCCGTAGATAGTCCAAATGGCAGGACTGCAAATTGCTAGTGGGATTGGTTGACCATAAATCTGAGGAATTTCCTGTGGCATTGATATATTGTTATATGAAAATGTGTCCTTTAAGTCAAGGGCACCAGGATCTGGGGATGGGGGTGGGTAATGGATTCCAGAGTGACCATGCAAAAACTTTATGTATTTGTTCAGCTCTCGAAGGTCCAGTATGGAATTAAGAAATAATAAGAATAAAATCCCTTTCCTCTGTGCAGAGGAGGAACTTCCTCTGTGGCTCCCAACAGGAGGAGAGATTGTACCTCTTGAAGGAGAACTTTCTCATGAGAGCGGTCCCTGACAAGGGATGGGGAAGGGGGACAAGATAGGGGTAGAAATAAACTGAAGCCTGTATCCTGTTTCCACCATGCTTAAGACCCATTGGTCTGTAGAGACATGGGTTCAAGCACTTAGGAAACGGGATAGCCTGTCAGAAAAAAACAGGGGTAGGGAGAGGCTGGCAAACTGCAATCTGGAAAGATTCCCTTGACAAGAACCTAAAACTAATTCCTTCGTTTTCCCAGTCTGAATGAGCATGCGGTAGATGAAAAAGGAGGCGATGGTAGTCTCCTTCTGTGACCTTCCCCTTTCCTCTTAGATTGGTCCTGGTGGGAAGGTGAAAAGGAAGCATAATGGCAGGACAGTTGTGGATGGAGCTGATTCTTCTTTGTGAAAGGAGTGTAAATAACCAAAGACTTGAGTGTAGCACTAGAGTCTTTAAGACTATGAAGCTTGTCATCAGTCTGCTGTGAAAAAGGAATCGATCTCTCAAAAGAGAGATCCTGAATGGTTTGTTGGACCTCCTGAGGAAGACCTGATAACTGTAGTGACAAACATCTAGGCATTGTAATGGCCAATACCATGGCTTTGGCACCAGAATCTGCACCATTCAACGCAGCCTGAAGCAAGGTCCTAGCCACCATCTTTCTCTTGTCCACTACTATGATAAATTCTTGTCTTGCCTCCTCTAGCAACTTCTTGGTAAATTTTACAACATTGTCCCAGAGATTACCTAGTAACAAGGCGGTGTGGTTCCAGTGAACAGCTTTGGTCACTACAAAATTAAATCTGCAAAAATGGAAAAGTCAATCTCCACCAAATATTGATGTCTCGATCAGTGATATGGCTGACCTTGCAGCTAATGAATGGCTGGCATTCTGCAGAAAGGAATTGCCCTAAAAATTCATAGCAATTTGGACTGACTTTTTAGAGGTCTATGATTAAAGGAGATCCTGAAGACAGCGATATTGCTTCTCCTCCCCTCTCTTTATCCTAACCCTCTCTAGTTCCTTTATGTATTACGATGAATCTGGTATTTTGGTATATTTGTTGTATTTGGAAAAATTATAAAAAATTATAAATAATAAAACATTGTGTCCCAGAAGGAGAAATCATAATGTCCTAGCAATGCTTGCTGATTAGAATTCCAGAGTTGTAGTCCAGCTGTCAAAAATGTTTTTCTGTCAAAAAAACCCTCAAGCTTCTTTCCATCTTTTGATTTCGGGCAGATGCCTGCTGACCCTAGCATTCTCTTTTGCGTGTAATAATGTTCAGACCCCAGTGAGGGGATCTCTGCTCAGTCCTTTTAGCTGTAGGAGGCAGGGAAGATAGTGTTTGCCACAATACTTTTGTGGGCTCTGATCCCGAGTAGCCTCATTTATGAGGAGTGGCACTTGAGAAGGCCCACAGATCCCAATATATCAACCAATCTGTGTGAGTTCTTCTGAACTACTTCCACCTGTATATCTAGGAAGGACGCCACCCTCTTTAAGATATCCTACTGAGCTTTGTAACCATTCAGGTGAGGAAAGGAAACACCAGACATTGCCTTCTCAAATGATGAGAAGGAGGAACCAAAGGCTGGCTGAGGTGGAGCTTCCCTCAATTTCTCCAAAGGGAGATTCACTGAGGCAGAATACCTATGACTGGTATCAAACTCAGTACTGGGAGCAACTTCTTGAAGCTCTTGCAATGCAGCTTCATGATGTCTAGTGGAGGATGTAGAAGGAGAGGATAGGATCAGGATCTGGAGACTGGAGGAAACCCTCATAAGTTCCAGTACAGCCATCGATATGGCACAAGTGACCAATTTCTTTCTGATCATGGCTTCCTACTAGCTGTCCAATGCAGAAGCTCTACTGAATACCAGGGGTGAAAGCCCTGTGGAAGAGAGTGATGGCTAACATGATATGGCTTTTACACATAAGACTGAACGTCCAACTGAGACGACAAACTTGAGTCATCCAACCAGGAAGATGCAATGCTTTTTGGTGCTGGGAGTCTGGAGAAGATGATTTCAGGGAAATCATTGCCAACTTGCCTCTCAGTGTTATCATAGAAGGCGATACTATAGTGTCCAGAGGTGCCCAGGGTAGCGGGATGCAATCCCATGTTTTGAGTGCCCCTAGCCTCTGTTTGCCAGAAGCTGGGAAAGGACGACAGGGGATGGATCACTTGACTATTGTCTATTTTGTTCATTCCCTCTGAAGCACCTGGCATTGGCCACTGTTGGAAGATCTCTGGTAGCCAGCAAATCGATGAAAACATCTGTCAGTACCAGGCAAGATAAGAACAGAAGTACGGCCATACTGGGTCAGACCAATGGTCCATCTAACCCAGTATCCTGTCTTCCAACAGTGGCCAATGCCAGGTGCTACAGAGAGAATGAACAGAACAGTCAATCATCAAGTGATCCATCCCTTGTCTGCTCATTCCCATCTTCTGGCAAACAGAGGCTAGGGACACTCAAGGCATGGAGATGTATCTCAGCCCATCCTGGCTAGTAGCCCACTGATGGACCTATCCTCCATGAACTTGCCCAGTTCTTTTTTGAACCCTGCTATGGTCTTGGCCTTCACAACATTTCTTGGCAGAGTGTCCGACAGGCTGAAAGTGCATTGTGTGAAGAAGTCCTTCCTCGTGTTTGTTTTAAACCTGCTGCCTATTAATTTCATTGGGTGACTCCCAGTTCTTGTATTATGTGAAGGAGTAAATAACACCTTCCTATTCACTATTGGCACATTATCTCTCTTTTCCAAGCTGAAAAGTCCCAGTATTTTTAATCTCTCCTTGAACCTCATGGGCGAAGCCAGCACTGAGAGACTCAGCAGATCGCACGCCATAGCATATGCCTCAGGTGTTGAAGGCACAGGGAGAATCTTTGCAGCAGCTGTTTCTGAATCAAAGATGATGGCATTGCTGAACAGGATAGTGCATCCTTAGAGATCCATCTCATTGGTACTGGTCATTGAAGTCAATGACCCTGCCTAAGGTGCTATCTGTACCAGGGACTGCTTCAGCAAGATTACACTCTACATTCCTCCCAGCTTTTTTCCTGGACTTTGGTGCTGGAGAACTCAATCTTCTGGATGATAGGTCCCTCAATGCAGTCTTCAGGTGCTTCTTCTTCGGTACTGGAGAAGAAGATTGGAGACAGGACTCTACCATGACAGGAGTAGCACTTGTAATAGAAGTAGAGGTGCTTGGTGCCCTCCCCAAACCGGAATGCTCTGAGGGTGGGAGCAGAGCAGCCTCCATAAGAAGGTGCTTTAGTGTGATCTCCCTATCTTTTTTAGTTTGGGGCTTAAAGTCCCTACAAATTTGGCACCTGTCCATGATGTGAGTTTCTCCTAGGCACTTTACAAACCTGGAATGAGGGCACTGACCAGCACCTTGCATCCAATGTAGTTTGAAGCTTGGGGACTGAAGTATGCAACAGCACTGGATGTCAATATCCCAAACCAGCGGGAACAGAAGTGTACAGTAAGTACACTAATAAAACAAGAACCCTACTAGCAGAAAACTACAGTAAGACTACAAACTATCAACTGTTAATGCATGCCAACTATACCATCGCACAGCGGCATGAGGCAGCAGAGGGCACATGTGCCACTTGACAGGTACCTCCTAAGGGAAAATCTCCAACACTAGTGCACTGGGCATGAACACACCTGAAGTGGAATGGACATGTACAATCATTCAAAGAAGAACAGCTCTTTACTTTCAAACTGAACATATATGATTAGGAAGGGATTCTCAAACTGGGGGTCGCGACACTTCAGGAGGGTCACAAGGTTATTACACGGAGGGGGTCATGAGCTGTCAGCCTCCAGCATTTATAATAGTGTTAAATATATAAAAACAGTGTTTTTAATTTATAAGGGGGGAATCACACTCAGAAGCTTGCAATGTGAAAGGGGTCACCAGTACAAAAGTTTGAGAACCACGATGATAAGGAAATCAGTGAGAGACAATAAATACAGACCTTCACTATGTCATATTTAGAAAGTTGTGTTTTAGAAAAGAATTGTACTTTGAAGCATAAGAAAAGGAGACATAAGATGTGGGTTCTAATCCTGGATCTGCTACTACCTTCCTATATGACCTTTAGCAAATCCCTTACATCTCTGCACCTCAGTTTTCCTGTTTGTAAGATGTGAATAACAACACTTCAAGCCACAAGGATGTGACAAAGCTTAATTCATTACATTTTTGTGAAGAGCTTCGAGATTCACAGAATGATGCTGTTATGCATGTGCAAATTATCATTTTATTACAGTATCATATTAACAATGCTATAGTTGCAGCAAAGAATCCTGTGGCACCTTATAGACTAACAGACGTTTTGGAGCATGAGCTTTCGTGGGTGAATACCCACTTGGTCAGATGCATGTAGTGGAAATTTCCAGGGGCAGGTATATATATGCAGGCAAGCTAGAGATAATGAGGTAGTTCAATCAGGGAGGATGAGGCCCTGTTCTAGCAGTTGAGGTGTGAAAACCAAGGGAGGAGAAACTAGTTTTGTAGTTGGCAAGCCATTCACAGTCTTTGTTTAGTCCTGAGCTGATGGTGTCAAATATGCAGATGAACTGAAGCTCAGCAGTTTCTCTTTGAAGTCTGGTCCTGAAGTTTTTTTGCTGCGGGATGGCCACCTTAAGGTCTGTTATAGTGTGGCCAGGGAGGTTGAAGTGTTCTCCTACAGGTTTTTGTATATTGCCATTCCTAATATCTGATTTATGTCCGTTTATCCTTAGCCATTCCTAATATCTGATTTGTGTCCGTTTATCCTTTTCTGTAGCGACTGTCCAGTTTGGCCGATGTACATAGCAGAGGGGCATTGCTGGCATATGATGGCATACATTACATTGGTGGACGTGCAGGTGAATGAACCGGTGATGGTGTGGCTGATCTGGTTAGGTCCTGTGATGTTGTCGCTGGTGTAGATGTGTGGGCAGAGTTGGCATCGAGGTTTGTTGCATGGATTGGTTCCTGAGCTAGAGTTACTATGGTGCGGTGTGCAGTTGCTGGTGAGAATATGTTTCAGGTTGGCAGGTTGCCTGTGGGCGAGGACTGGCCTGCCACCAAGGCCTGTGAAAGTGTGGGATCATTGTCCAGGATGGGTTGTAGATCTCTGATGATGCGTTGGAGGGGTTTTAGCTGGGGACTGTATGTGATGGCCAATGGAGTCCTGTTGGTTTCTTTCTTGGGTTTGTCTTGCAGTAGGAGGCTTCTGGGTACATGTCTGGCTCTGTTGATCTGTTTTCTTATTTCCTCTTGCGGGTATTGTAGTTTTGAGAATGCTTAGTGGAGATTTTGTAGGTGTTGGTCTCTGTCTGAGGGGTTAGACCAGATGTTAATTGTACCTCAGTGCTTGGCTGTAGACAATGGATCGTGTGATGTGCCTGGGATGGAAGCTGGAGGCATGAAGGTAGGCATAGCGGTTGGTAGGTTTTCGGTATAGGGTGGTGTTAATGTGACCATCGCTTATTTGCGCCATGGTGTCTAGGAAGTGGACCTCCCATGTAGATTGGTCCAGGCTGAGGTTGATGGTGGGGTGGAAGCTGTTGAAATCGTGGTGGAATTGTTCCAGAGCCCGCTTCCCATGGGTTCAGATGATTAAGATGTCATCAATGTAGCATAGGTAGAGAAGGGGCATGAGTGGACGAGAGCCGAGGAAGCGTTGTTCCAGGTCGGCCATAAAATATTGGCATATTGTGGGGTCATGTGGGTGCCCATAGCGGTGCCACTGGTCTGGAGATATATATTGTCGTCAAATTTGAAATAGTTGTGTGTGAGGATAAAGGCACAGAGCTCAGCAGCCAGTTGTGCTGTGTCATCATCAGGGATACTGTTCCTGACAGCTTGTATTCCATCTGTGTGTGGGATGTTCGTGTAGAGAGCCTCTACATCCATGGTGGCTAGGATGGTGTTTTCTGGAAGGTCACCGATGCATTGTAGTTTCCTCAGGAAATCAGTGGTGTCACGGAGATAGCTGGGAGTGCTGATGGCATAGGGTCTGAGTAGAGAGTCCACATATCCAGACAAGTCCTTCAGTGAGAGTGCCAATGCCCGAGATGATGGGGCGTCCAGGATTTCTGGGTTTGTGGATCTTGGGTAGTAGATAGAATAACCCTGGTTGGGGCTCTAATGGTATGTTGATTTGTTCCGGTGTTAGTGTAGGAAGTGTCTTGAGTAGATGTTGCAGTTTCTTAGTGTATTCCTCAGTGGGATCTGAGGGAAGTGGCCTGTAGAATTTGGTGTTGGAGAGTTGTCTGGCGGCCTCCTTTTGGTAGTCAGACCTGTTCATGATGACAACAGCACCTCCTTTATCAGCCTCTTTGATGATAATGTCAGGGTGGTTTCTGAGGCTGTGGATGGCATTGCGTTCTGCACGACTTAGGTTATGAGGGTCGAAATGACAGTCTGGACCTATACATTGAATGCTTCCGCCAACGTGCACAGGCAGAAATTGTGGAAAAACAACATCGCTTGCCTCATAACCTAAGTCGTGAAGAACGCAATGCCATCTACACCAGCGACACCATCACAGGACCTAACCAGATCAGCCATACCATCACCGGTTCATTCACCTGCACGTCCACCAATGTAATATATGCCATCATATGCCAGCAATGCCCCTCTGCTATGTACATCGGCCAAACTGAACAGTCGCTACGGAGGAATGGCAATATACAAAAACCTGTAGGAGAACACTTCAACCTCCCTGGCCACACTATAGCAGACCTTAAGGTGGCCATCCCGCAGCAAAAAAACTTCAGGCATACATTACATTGCTTCAAACTTCAAAGAGAAACTGCTGAGCTTCAGTTCATCTGCAAATTTGACAACACCAGCTCAGGACTAAACAGACTGTGAATGGCTTGCCAACTACAAAACTAGTTTCTCCTCCCTTGGTTTTCACACCTCAACTGCTAGAGCAGGGCCTCATCCTCCTGGATTGAACTAACCTCATTATCTCTAGCTTGCCTGCATATATATACCTGCCCCTGGAAATTTCCACTACATGCATCTGACCAAGTGGGTATTCACCCACGAAAGCTCATGCTCCAAAACGTCTGTTAGTCTATAAGGTGCCACAGGATTCTTTGCTGCTTTTACAGATCCAGAGTAACATGGCTACCCCTCTGATACTGAATGCTATAGTTGAAGTTGAGATGAGACTGTTGTGCTAAATCCCTTCCATTATTTGCTTGTGCCACTCCAAAACAGTTACCTTTTGGTCAGACACTTGTCATGTCTTGCCTCTATCCAAAAGTGACACTTTTAGGAAAGTTTCACAAAAATCCAGTTAGCCATTTTTTAGTTATCCTATTGTGTAAAAAATAGTTTCCTGCTGTTAATTTTTCCATAAGCTTTCCGCCTTTAAACATGCTTGTATAATTAAAATATGGCTTTGTTTTAAAACATCAAACTTGACATATACATAGTCCTGAAAGAGAAGTAGCAACTTTGCCATGTTTGAAATCATTTGGTTTTGAAATAACAAAGTTATTACCATTTTAGAATAGCTAAGTGAGCATTTACTGCCTTAAAGATTCCAATGTGCTCTTTGTTATGATTTTCAGATTGTAGCCATTAGTGAATCTACTGAATTGTGTGAAGGATAAGGGTAGAGGTGTGAAATTAGACTTGCAGGCTATTTACTCCAGAGGGAATTCTGTGTCACTGTGCAAGTGCAGAATCAACGTCCCCGCAGATCCCTCCCCCAGAATATACTGACGGGGAGGTGAAGGCAAGCTGCAATTACACCTTTCACTCACCAGAGGCTGATGTGGCGCCAGAAGACATGGCAGGTGTCTCACAGGCCAGAGCAGGCAGCAGCGGGGAGGGAGGGAGCAGAAGCTGTCTTCCTCACAGTGCCCTGCCCACGAGGCCAGGTGAGGAGGCATGAGATACGGGGGGATGGAAAGAGTGGGCACACGGGGCTGCTGCTGGGGGGGGGTCACACAGACTGGGGTTCAAAATGGATAATGGAGTGGACAGACTGCGATGAAGGCACAGGAGCTAGAGGGTGACAACACTGAGCCAAGAGCTGAATGGGAGAGGGGGTTCAAGGCCACGTAGGACAGGGGGAGGCCGAGTGGGGGTTCTGTATTCATATGCCTAAGAAGGAACCTATTTGTAAAAAAAACCAACATTTCCGGAATCTTTTTTGTTGTCGGTATTGTTACAGATATACTTGCTCACCAGTATTTTGAAATAAACTACCAAAATAATTGAATATATTGTGTTACTTTGACACATAAAATATGCAGAATTTTTCACAATTTTAAAATATGGTGTGCAGAATTTTTAATTTTTTGGCACAAAATTCCCCCAGGAAATTGAATGATCATACGAAAACCTTATATTGCCTTTAAACGGGGGCGGCTCTAGACATTTCGCTGCCCCAAGCAGGGCGGCATGCCGCGGGGGGCACTCTGCCGGTTGCCGGGAGGCGGCTCTGGTGGACCTCCTGCAGGCATACCTGCAGAGTGTCTGCTGGTCCCGCGGTCCGCTGGTCCCACGGCTTTGGTGGACCTCCCGCAGGCACGCCTCCGGCGACCGACAGAGCGCCCCCTGCGGCATGCTGCCCCAAGCACGCGCTTGGTGTGCTGGGGCCTGGAGCCGCCCTGCCTCTAAAGACCTTGGAACTGTTACTTAGGTGAGCAATCAATAGCACCACCCTTTCTCCTGAAACAAAACCCCTCTAAAATTTTTCAGTGTGTCATCTCTGAAAAAGTTTATAACATTTTAAAACTAGCAGATAAAAATCCAATAATGATAAGTACATTCTTTGAGTGCATGCTGGGATGCATACATTATTGACATAAGTTGCAACTAAAAGGCCAGTGGCTCAGGGCATGAAAAGAAATGGCCTAGTGATCTGGATAACCCTGATGTTGTCTGAAAACTGAGCAGGCTTATTATTTGGCTGGAGATGATCTGAAAATATCAGGTATTCTAGGTTTCATACTATTCTGTGATTGTAATGGCATCTCTTGAAGATTTTGAGACTCAGTTTCCATTGTCATTTACATCTTTGCATGGTGGGTGTAAAACAGTGCCAGATCAGAATGGTGGCATTTTGCATTTACTTTATACAGTCATGCATGACAAAGCGAAGTGCCAGGCAGGTGAGAATCAGCCCTTTAATAACACTGGTCTACAATTTTTGAGAAGTCATCTGCTTCAGAGATAAAATGTGATATTTATTATGTATTTTGATGTGCTGAATTCAAATATGACAATTAAAACAACTGATTGGCTACTGTTTCTAAGATATTTAAGTTTTTACATTTTATGTCTATGTATATTGTGTAGATAGTAGAGTTTTAATCATAAATTGTAAACCTAGGTCTTTTCATGTGTTTATGGTTGCTTTACATGATAATATTTTACCTGTCCTGTTTATGTAACACTTTAAAAATCAGCAAAAGGGTTCTATAAATAAAATGTATTATGAAACAAAAGGCAAAAAACTTTTATGTACATAGTTTAGTCCTATTCAATTCAGTGTCTACTCGACACTTCTTGGCTTGTCTCTTGTATTCATTAAATGGAGCATCTCTTGTCACTGTCCAGCAATAGTCTGCAAGCATTGATGGGCTCCATTTGCCCTGATAGCCTGCCAGGAGATTCCACTACTGTAGTCTGGAGCCCAACAGCTCTGCCCTACGCTTGGGTAGTTCCAAATCCTTGACAAGGTCATTCAGTTCACCTTGTGTTATGAAGTGTGGTTCAGAGGAGGAGGAGGATGGGAGAAAATGTGGGTCCTGTGATGTTGATGGTTCAGGACCAGAACTTTCATCCTCTTCCTCGTCTGACTCAAGTGAGAATGATTCTGGTGCATCAGGAACCTGCAGTCCTTCTCCATGGGGTACAGGACATATAGCTAATGGAATGTTTGGATAATGCACAGTCCACTTTTTCTTCTTTGACAAACCTTTCCCAACTGGAGGCACCATGCGGAAGTAACAATTGCTAGTATGATCTGTTGGCTCTCTCCAAATCATTGGCACTGCAAAAGGCATAGATTTCCTTTTCCTGTTCAACCACTGGCCAAGATTTGTTGCACAAGTGTTGCAGCATATGTATGGGGTCCACCTCTTGTCCTGATCTCCAATTTTGCAGCCAAAATAAAGGTGACAGGCTTTCTTAACCATAGTGGTTATACTGCGCTTTTGTGATGCAAAAGTCACTTCACCACAAACATAGCAGAAGTTATCTGCACTGTTCACACAAGTACGAGGCATCTCTGCTCACTTTGGCTAAACAGAAATGTGTCCCTTTGTAAAATCAAACTCTGACAAATAAGAGAGCATGACACTGTATGATTTCTAGAGCTGATATAGGGCAATTTGTTCAGCAGAGTGATGTAAGCTTCGTTATGATTGCATCATCCATGACTTCTAGGAATAACATGAGGCAATTCATATCATGTATGATGCAATACCAGCTTCAGATTGCATCATTCATTGTTTTGCCTAAAAAGCAAGTACTGTCCAAACCCAGTCATAGATTTATTCATAGACCCAGTCAAAGATGTATTTTAGTCATTTCTGTTTTAAATTGAGATCCCTTCCCTTTATAACTCACTTATCCTCCGCCATTCCCAAGTCAAGGGTCGTATATACTGACCCAATGACATATCTTGAAAACTAGAGCCAATCAACAATTTTAAGCATCATTTTCGTTCTCAGTGACCCAGAATTAGTAAAGTTGGACTACATTTATTTCAGAAGCATTTTGGCTGTAGAGCAGTGTAATTAATTTAATGTGAAATGTTTTAGATTTTGATTTCTTACCTCATGGACTAACTTGTGGTTATGGTGTGGTACCACTGTGATGGTATATTAGTAATACCTAAAACAGATTAGACTGGATTTGATAGATGAAGTGGGTTTGATTCCTGATCCTGTTTTCTCACTCCTACAATATAAGGGCACATGTATGATACATAATGTGGGAAAAATTGCGGCTTTTCAGCCACTGAACAATCTGAGGGTCTCAGATGGAATTCCTCCTTCAGGCGGAGGTAACTCTTTCAAGGGTGAATGGCAGCTGCAACACTTGTGCAAGAATGCAACACGTGCTGCTCTCTGGCCTTATCTACACTACCGCAGTAAATCGATCTAAATTACACTACTTCAGTTACATGAATAACGTAACTGAAATCAATGAAACTAGATCCACCATGCTGTGTCGACAGGAGACACTCTCCCGCTGACTAACTTTACTCTTCTCAGGGAACTGGAGTCAACGGGAGAGCGCTTTGCCATTGATTTAGCAGGTTTTCACCAGACCTGCTAAATCGACACAGCTGCATCAATTGCACTAGTGCTGCTCTAGCTGTAAGTAGAGACAAGCCCTAGGTGTGGGGTTCAGCTCTACTAATCTGTGCATACAGCTGCTCCCTACCCACCTCAAGGAGAGTAGTGGCATTGGTGACGCTAGACCCTTACAGTCCTTGTCCTTTCTGAGCCTGATTCTTCTTTTGTTTAAGTGAAAATCATGAGAAATCGCTGATGTCAATGGAATTACAAAAGGTGTATGAGACGAGAATCTGGCCCATCTGGGCAAAAGGTGTGCAGTTATGCCTGGCTGTTGCATAGGGGCAAATATATGTGTGTAAGAGAGAGAGTAAGAGAGACTCTTGATGCCCTCTCTCCCATTTGTGCTGTCACACAGGGTTGGCACAATCTGTCCCTGTACGTACATCAGTGTTTTGGCTTTATATATTCATTAGATTACGAAGTTTTGTATGTGTGTTCTGAACAGCGCTAAACACATTATTGGTGCATAGCAAAGAAATAATCTCCACAATATGATTACAGATAAAACAACAATTCCTTCCCACCTTACCGTCTTTTCTAAAAGTAGTATGTCACATTGCCCAGCACACAGCATGTGATGAGGTAGTGAAAGACCTCATGGAAATGAACACAGTTTACAGGGGCAGAGGTAAGGTTGCTGTGGGAACCTTAACTCTGAATTTCCTGAATTTAGTGAGATTAAAATCTCAATCTCCACATTATATCAGCATTATTTTTGTGTGTGCACATATCACGTGGTCTAAGCCAGTGCATTGTTTCTAAATGCAAAGGTACATTTGTGTTTGTGAAAGGACATCTTTTCACATTTTGGCAACTATGAGCCACTTAAATTAATTCTGATTGACAGTGTCAGATTTTTAGCCCCACCAACATAATAAAATCAAGTTTAAAAAACACTGAGAAAACAAACCAACCATCCAACCCTATCGTACATTATGTGCTCTGCAGTTCTGAGCCTCAGTAACAAGACAAAAGGAGACTGAGACTTTGTCTTTCTCTAGCTGTTAATAATCAAGAGAAGATCTGCAGACAAGCTCTTTGAGGGCTCTGTCTGTCTCGGCCAGGTAGATGCTGCAATACACAAAGGACTTCACACAGGGAGAAAGAAAGAGTGTTCATGGACAATGATGCAGCTTTCTTAATTAAGATTTTCATTACTGATACATACATTAAGGGTTTGCAGATGCAAGTGCCCAAGCACACTCATGTTCAGGTAGATGTCTCCGATTCTATCGTAAGGCACTAGGCGCACTTTTGCAAAATCATCAGGAACATTCACCAGCTAAGGCTCAAAATCTGCTCACCTGCCCTTTGCCACGAAGACAATGAAAAATAACAAATGATATTTCACTTGCCTATCAAAGCAAAATTAACCCTCCCTAGGTGAGCGAACAAATGGAATTTTGCAAGACTGGATATTGAAACGGATTCTGATCTCACTTACACCTGTTTTATGTTGGAATAACATCAGGGGCTTCAGTAGAATTATTCCTGATTTACACTGGAGCAATGTCAGTAAGATCTGAAACCATGACTGATAAATGTACTCTCTTGTAAATACTGAAGTGTGTGAAAAGTACCAGATATCCTACTGCTAGCGACACACAAGTTCCATAAAAGCGAGATGTTGTGATCCATCCTTATACAAAAGCAAAAGAAGAAATCTTATAGTGCAGCTACAGTCCCTACATTATACCAGATATCTGAAAGCTGATCGTGCTCTTGCAGTAGTTTGCTTTGTAGTTACATTAATCATCTTGTTTTGTGTGTAGACAGGGGAGGTGTATAAAGAGGTGCAGTTGGAATTTGAACCCAGATCCATATTCAAATTTTACAAATGGCCTCCAACTTTACAAGTGACTGAAAGAGAACTATGGACATGAACTGTATGGTGTTTGAAATCTGTATCTGACTTCTATTTTGTGGGTTTGGCCTACTCTAGCATGGGAGGTTTTGCTCAAAGAATCAAGCTGTCTATCATCTGCTTAACAAGTCAAAAATTGAAAAATAGGAATCACAGGGCTGACATTGTTGATGCCATAAGAGATAGGAATCAGCTTGTTGAGATGGGTCAAAACCAGACATGCATGTGTCCTGTGGGTACCACCAGAAAAAATTGCCATTGGGTTGTACTCAGAAAATTTGGTGTTGCTTGGTGGGCACTCTAATGATTTGAAAAGTATTCCCTGAGTATGAACTAAGTGCACACATGAGGGAGAAAAAAAGAGAAAGAGAAGAAAGTGGAAGTGAATAGGAAACTGCGGAGAAGAAAACATTGTTTCTTCATATGCTGTGGATCTTTCATCTCTAAGATTCCTATTCCCAGCTCTAAATAAAGCAACTGTCACGAAGCATGGTTTGCAAATGGATCATCAGTGACACCCATACAGATGTGTGCATCTGTTTGATTGTATATAGGCAGCCGGAAGGCAGATGGATTTTTCTTTTTAAAGCAAGAGGGGTAGAGAGGAAAAGGAAATTGCCGAAACACTCTTAAGAAGTAATTTTTAAACACAGTACCTTATGTAGGACACCCAGAATAAATTTGGAGGCTCTGTCTGGCACTTAGGTCTTTGAGTGGGTATGTGTACAAGTGCCAGGTTGAACACCCAGATGTGAGATCTGAAGCTCTGGTAAAGGCAGTTATATCTGCAAATTGAGATTTTCATGGTAACTAGAACTCAATGTTATTTGTCTTTACTGTTTTGCATCATGTCTACAGTATAAATTATACAGAGACAGGTATACAGTATGAAATTAGTCAGCACTGAGTGCACTAAGCAGGGGTTTTTGGTCTGTAAAGATGTAACAGCAGCACTACCAATGTACTCAAGAGGGTAGTGTGGAATCTACTTGTGTGACGGTTGACAATATAGGTAGAGAACAACGACAGCCATGCCAGATCTAAGATAATTTCCCACTACAGTGAAAGCACTACCCTGAAAACTACAACATGGCCTGCAGTCAAACCACCTGGCGTTATGATCCCATCAAGCTCTAACAAACGAGGCTTAATATTTGGATGGAAAATCTCTAGGTTGCTGCAAGCAGCGCTGCCAGTGATTCAGCAAGTGGCCTTCTTCCGTCTGAGTCTAGAAAAGAATGCACTGGTGTGGTATAAAGGAGGACTGAGAAATCAGATTTTTTCTCTCTCTCTTCTCCCTCCCTCTCTCTCTTTCTTTGCTTCCTTCCTTGGTTCCTTCCTAAATTTAAAATCTTTACTCACCCTGAATTTTCCAGATTCAGATCCAGATTTTGCAGCTGTAGCCTGTTATGTTTCTGTGCACCCTATAATCCAAATACCTTTAATAAATTCAATTACATTACTTGGATGAGAGAAAACATACAACATCATCTATGGAGCACCATCGGAGGGCTCCTTATCTTAAGTTGCTGTCCAGTCCACTCCTTAGGTTCAGTCTCGTTCAAGTTGAACAGATCTAGTTTTGGGCTCCACAACCTGGGGTTTCAGAGGAACAGTGATAGTCATCACAGTCTATAAAACTACATACACTGAAGAGTCTGTCTCTACTTTTCAGCCTTACATTAACTTCTAGTTTGCATTTGCCATTATCAATCATTAAACAGTTTGAAAATTCACACTTGAACTAACTATATAGCCAAAACCCGAGAGCATACATTGGTTCCCTCTTTTGAGTGGATTTCTATAAGGACTTCCTGGATAGATTATCAGAATCTAGTTTTACTAAGTTGCAATAGGTAGAAAATCAAGAGGTTCATCTTATTTTTTTCACAACACTCAGTTTTCTCATGTAATCCTGTTGCTTAAGTGCCTTCAGTGGTTACATCTTATGGTGGAGAATTCAATTTAAGGTCATGACTCTTGTGTTTATGGCCCTTCATTTCTGGAGTGCCTTCTTAGTCATATGATGTGATTTCTGTACACACACCAGTATAAAACCTCTACTCCGTTTCTAATTTGTTGCTTGTCTCACCATTTCTTCTCTTTGCAAATGCCAAGTTAAGAAAGTCTGCCCATGTGCTCCCTTTTCAGAGCATTATTTTTCAGAAGATATTCAGTAACTGGGAAAGGTACTCCTCATTTTCTATCCCAAAATGTTGTGTAGTATTACCATCCACCTTAAGCAGATGCTCCACTTCCCCTCCAAAGAGCTGAATTGCAGAGGTGGATGGAGTGATTCTCATGGATAGTTTGTATATCAGTTTATTAAGCAACCTGGGATACTTCAGAAAGAAAATTGCTAGATACTGTAAGATTTATTATACTATAGCCCTTTTGTCATGCAAATACTCTTTCACTGATTAACAGTCAAGGAGAGTTGGCCTAGATGGTCATATCCTCCTGTCAGATGCTGGGAAAAGTGCTTGTGTATTTAAATGCTCAACAACTCTGATAAACAGAAAGATGCTTTCCAGCAGTTTTTTAATGTTGTGACCATTGCTACAGTTTTTGTTGGCTGTTACTGGTGCATTTGGTCTGCCTCATATTTCCTGAATTTGCTGAAAGTTAGTCTGTCACTAAATACACTGATTCTTAACCTGTAAATCACCCTATTCAGGAATTCTATGCATTAAACTATATCTAATAATCCTTGGCACTTCCATGTTCACAGGACTCCAGATATTCTGATGATTGTTACAGCAGATGTTTCCTGTTAGGAAATCAATAGGGAAGAATGCTTATGGGAGAAAAAAGATCCACTGAAAGATATTATCTTGAAGAATGTCAGTCCTCTCAGCCATAAATAATTATGCCTTTACACATAAATCAGGCCTCAAATGAAATTAATAAGCAGCAGGTTTAAAACAAACAAAAGGAAGTATTTCTTCATATAACACAGTCAACCTGTGGAAGTCTTTGCCAGAGGATTGTTGTGAAGGCCAAGGTTATAACAGGGTTCAAAAAAGAACTAGATAAATTCATGGAGGATATGTCCAGCAATGGCTATTAGCCAGGAGGGGCAGGGATGGTGTCCCCAGTCTCTATTTGCCAGAAGCCGGGAATGAGCGACAGGGAATGGATCACTTGATGATTGCCTGTTCACTTCCTCTGGGTCACCTGGCATTGGCCACTTTGGTCTGACCCAGTATGGCCATTCTTATGTTCTTAAACTAAGAATTCACAGATATTAAAGGAAATTCTATCGGAATATAAGAAATGACATCAGAACATATGGTTCTGGCAAGGGATTTCTGGCAAAGAAGGATCTCTTTGTCTAAAAACCCTATATAATGACAGAAGTTGTGGAATTTAGTTGGAGAATGAAACTGCGCATCTTACCAGTCGCAGTGAGGAAGAGACACAGAGCCAGTTCTTTATCTTACATCACGGGTGGTAATGTATCTATTCTTTCTGTATTCTGTATAGTGCCAAATTAATTTCTGATTGATAATCTTTGATTAAATAATTCACACTGATCCTGTTTTTTCACAATCTCGAATAATCATTAACTCCAGACATGCAACAGTGAGGACTTCTGTTCTCATGTCAAGAAAGATTGGGTGACCCTTGTGAGAGGCAATGTGGACTAGGAACCAGTAACTCCTGATTTTTAGTGCTGTCTCTATCATTGAGTTTCTGTGTTGCACCGAGCAAGTCACTTATGCTACGCCTCAGTTTCCTCACCTGTAAAATGGGGATAATGATACTAACAAACTTCACAGGAGTGTTGAGAGTAATAGTTAGTTGACATTTGTACAACACTCTATGCTACAGCATGCTGACTATAGGATTATTAATTGATGAGCAAGTTCCAGCAGCATGGAACACACATATGGATATCAGAGACTATTTTAGTATCATCTGTCTGATATAATGAATAGTCATGCTTAGACACTGACAACTAGCAGTCTGGAACACTGCCAATTGTGCTTTGACACACATATCATTGACCATCTGACTGATGATTCTCATATCTATGATGAGGTCAACAGATTGCCCCTCAGCTTCCTTTAGGTCATCCTTCCTCTACTAGAGAGGACTTCATGAAGCTGTGGAACAAATGGCTTTTTCAGAGCAGGACATGCAAAAAGATATATAGGCCATTAACACCTTTCAGCATAACAACACCCCATCTCAGCTCTGCCCATTGTCCCAACAGAACTGAAATGTCTACACCCTGAATAATTTAGCTTCAATAAAGAAAGAAAGAAAGAAAGAAAAAGAAAGAAAGAATTTAACAAATTAAAAATTATACAGGCTTACAAACTTATATATGTCCCTGAAATAAAGAGAGATGAGAGGGTGTTACGGGGAGGGGAATGAAAGGAACCTCAGTGTGTGCAACAAACTCCGCTTACAGACACAACAAAGTGTGCGACTCCAGTGTTGCAGATTAGGAAACTGAGGCTGAGAGAGGAGAAATGACTTGCTTACCATCACTTGGTAAGTCATTGACAGAGTGGGATTTGAAGCACAGAGCTAGTTTATATAACAGAACTATAACAATTATGAAATGGTGAACTACAATAAATGCTGATGCCATGTAGTCCCAAGTTGGTTTCCATGAATGGCTGCTGATGCAGAAAGGATTAACATAAATGTTCACATGTGAAGCCTTTGGGCATCATTCATACCTTCTATCGATACTCTGAAGTTCTGCAGTGAGAATAACAGGATTTGTTAGGGGCCATTATGAACCAGCCCTGTTGGACAAATACATGATGGCAAAGGGCTGGTGGGACTTTCATCAATTTCCTTACTCGGTCAAATAAATGTCACATTAGACGCAAGCCAAACTTCATTTTTTAAGGCCTCTGCACCCCTTGATGTACAAGCCTGGCACTGCCACTAATATAAAGAGGAGCTCTACCCATATGCATAGACTCCTACCTATATGTAGCAAATACATCAGAGTGAAAGTGGAGCAGGACATTTTTGTAATTTATGAGTATGGGACACCTTATAAGGAAAGAGAAAGAGGAAAGGAAAGAAATAAGCATGATAGGCAAATTCATCTGCATAGGAGTTGGCACTGTTATACCACTTTGTGCAATAATCATATCATCTCTCAGGCTATAATTTTTCCTTCAGCAA
Organism: Gopherus flavomarginatus; assembly: GCF_025201925.1. Taxonomy (NCBI): domain Eukaryota; kingdom Metazoa; phylum Chordata; order Testudines; family Testudinidae; genus Gopherus; species Gopherus flavomarginatus. The sequence goes on along the minus strand of NC_066617.1, from coordinate 163,515,888 downwards.
CATGGCAAATGTTGTGAGTCAACTTTAAATCTTAAAGTCACATGTTGTAATGTTTGATACCAACCAAACAACACTCCGTAGGGTGCGAGAATGTTTCAGCACACACCTGAAGAAATTAAGAATTTCCACTCCCTTTTTAGCTCTACTCTGAAAAATATTCCCAGAAACAAACAAAAAAAAAATAACTTGTGTATAAACTTGCAGATGTAAATGCTTTCAGCAAATTAAAAAAGAGCTGCTTATTACATTGTTTTTCTTCCAAAACAGTTCTTTAACAATCAATTGTTTTTCCACTGAACAAGTATTGGAAATGGGTTTAGGCTGCAAAAGTAGAACACATCTTAAAACCTCCACTGTTTGGATCTGGAGTTTTAGGCCTAAATGTTCAACACCCAGTAATTTTTCATTCCCATTTAAGATACCTAAAGGCCCATTTTCAGAGGTGTCGACTTCAGTTGAAGTCAATGGGAACTGCAGATTCTCAATGCCTCTGCAAACCAGGTTCAAGGGGTCTCAAGTCTGGCACTCATAAACTGAGGCGCAAAAAGTTAGCGGAGACTTTTGAAAATTTTGTCCTTAGTTCTGGCCTATCTCTAATTACCTGTTACAGTTATGACCAGGGGCGGCTCCAGGCACCAGCACGCCAAGCGCATGCCTGGAGCGGCAAGCCACGGGGGGCGCTCTGCCGGGTGCCGTGAGGGCGGCAGACAGGTTGCCTTTGGCGGCATGCCTGCGGAGGGTCCACTGGTCCCGTGGCTTCGGCAGACCTCCCACAGGCGTGCCACTGAATCCGTGGGACCGGAGACCTGCCGCAGGCAAGCTGCCGAAGCCAGCCTGCCTGCCGTGCTTGGGGCGACAAAATACCTAGAGCCGCCCCTGATTATGACTGCTTGGCAATGCTAAGGTTCCTTATATATTGTATTAAGTCATCTTACTGTTTTCCAGAATCACTCGATTTCACAATGCCAATGTATTATGAAATATTAGGAAAATGTAAACTTGTTTGTTTAAAAAAACACCATATCCTAGAACTTGGCAACATTTGTAAAAAGCAAACCTCAAACCATGAGAGAATTTTACATTTTTGCTGCCCCAGATCTCAAAAAACAACTCCCTAAATTAAAGCAATATTTTTTTCAACAACAACAAAAAAAATCATTGAGCTGACAACTTACATACCAATGATCAAGCCCAAGTGAAAAGCCATGCATAACATAGGTTTGCAAAGGAAACCACTGATAGATTTTTTTTAACTCTAACATTGTTGGGCAGAAATGACGACAACTGTTGATAGTGGGGGCCCCCCACAATTTAAAGCAGCAGTTTTTCAAATTTTTGGAGCAGAGTCACCCCTTTGAGTTACAATTTTTGTTTGCACCCCTCAAAGCCAGAAAATAAAGGTGAATCGGAGTAGAGGTGGCGTTCCCTCCCCAGTCCTGCTGGGCTGAAGCCCAAGCTGTCTGGCATCGTCACTCCTCCCCCCCACCCCGAAAGTTCCTCCACACCCTGTAGGGGGTGTGCCCCAAAGTTTGAAACCTCTGATTTAAAGGTTCTGGTGGTATGCGGCAGGGCATATGAACCCTGGCAGAAATCTGGAGGAGCACGTGACCCCATGTGTGCCACCACGTCGCCTCTGTTGTTGGGGCATGCTAAAGAAACTATATTACATACCCTAAGACTTAGGGAAAACTATGCTGATGGTCAGTCATACACATTGGTGTCAATATAAGCAGTGAGGGTTCACATACTGCTGCCAACTTTGCATTTGCAGGAGTTCCAGGTCATGAAGTTGTATCCCAGCAAGCACAGGTTGAAATGCTAATGAAATATTTTCTGCACCTGTTCCAGTCCTGGATGATGTGGAATACAAGCTGCTTTGTGCTGAATGAGAGCTCTGGGATGGGATAATACCCATTAGGAAATCATGGCAGGCTTTCCCCATACCTAACAGGAAACCTCCATCCCTTGCCTCCCTAATTCAATTTAGAAATGTACAAACCACTTCTGCACATGCTCCCTATTCTCCCCATCACACAGTGGAAAAAGACGGTTACTCACCTTTGTAACTGTTGTTCTTCGAGATGTGTTGCTCATATCCATTCCAGTCAGGTGTGCGCGCGCCGCGTGCACGTTCATTGGAAGACTTTTTACCCTAGCAACACTTGGCGGGTCGGCTGGGCGCCCCCTGGAGTGGCGTCGCTATGGCACCAGATATGTACCCCTGCCGACCCAGCCACCCCTCAGTTCCTTCTTGCCGGCTACTCCGACAGTGGGGAAGGAGGGTGGGTTTGGAATGGATGTGAGCAACACATCTCGAAGAACAACAGTTACAAAGGTGAGTAACTGTCTTTTCTTCTTCGAGTGATTGCTCATATCCATTCCAGTTAGGTGATTCCCAAGCCTTACCTAGGTGGTGGGGTCGGAGTGAGATGTGGCAGAGTGCAGAACTGCTGAACCAAAGGCTGCATCATCTCTAGACTGTTGGACCAAAGCATAATGAGAAGCAAAGGTGTGGATCGAGGACCAGGTAGCTGCGCGACATATTTCCTGGATTGGTGCATGAGCCAGGAAGGCAGCAGATGAAGCCTGAGCCCTGGTAGAATGTGCGGTGAGGTGGCCCAAGGGAGCATGAGCCAAGTCATAGCACATGCAGATGCACGCTGTCACCCACAAGGAGATCCTCTGGGAGGAGACAGGTAGGCCCTTCATGGGGTCAGCCACTGCAACGAAGAGTTGGGGCAATTTACAGAAGGGCTTTGTCCGATCGATATAAAATGCGAGCGCCCTAAGGACATCTAGGGAATGTAATTGTTGTTCCCGTCGAGATGAATGCGGCTTCGGGAAGAAGACCAGGAGAAAGATGACCTGACTGGTATGGAAGGCTGATACCACTTTAGGGAGGAACGCTGGATGTGGTCGCAACTGTACCTTATCCTTGTGAAAGACAGTATACGGTGGGTCCATTGTGAGAGCCCGAAGCTTGGAGACTCGTCTGGCCGATGTAATGGCTACGAGGAAAACTGTCTTCCAGACAGGTATAGCAGTGAGCAAGTTGCCAACGGCTCGAATGGTGGAAGCATAGGTCTGTTTAGGACTAGGTTGAGGTCCCAGGTAGGGGCGGGGCGGCATACTTGGGGGTATAGGCGCTCAAGACCCTTGAGAAATCTAGTAACTGTGGGGTGCGAGAACACGGAGCGGCCATTCTCTCCTGGGTGGAATGTGGAGATGGCTGCCAAGTGCACCCTCAAAGAAGATACCGCCAGGCTCTGCTGCTTAAGAGACCAAAGGTAGTCCAGGATGGTAGGGATCGAGACCTCAGAGGGAGTAACATTCTGTGTTGCGCACCAGCAGGAGAAACGTTTCCACGTGGCCAGATAAGTTGACCAAGTGGAAGGCTTCATGCTACCCAGGAGTATTTCTTGTACCGGAGCAGAGCAGTGCAACTCTGACTGGTTCAGCCACGCAGCAGCCATGCCGTGAGGTGAAGGGCCTGCAGGTCTGGGTGGCGAAGACTGCTCTGATCCTGGGTTACGAGGTCTGGGTGGAGTGGCAGGGTAATTGGGCTGGTTATTGACAGGTCAAGCAGTGTGGTGTACCAGTGTTGTCTGGGCCACGCTGGCGCAATCATGATTAAGTGCGCTCTGTCCCTGCGGAGTTTTAGCAGGACTTTGTAAACCAGCGGGAACGGTGGGAAGGCATAAAGCAACCAGTGCTTCCATGACATTAGGAATGCGTCCAAGATCGACCCCGGTGAAAGACCCTGGAAGGAGCAGAACATCTGGCATTTCCTGTTCACCCGGGAGGCAAACAGATCTATGTGGGGAAATCCCCACTTTTGGAAAACCGAATGAATAACGTCCGACCGTATCGACCATTCGTGACACAGGAAGATCTGCTCAGTCGATCCGCCAGAGTGTTCTGAACCCCTGGGAGAAAGGACGGTGCCAGGTCTATCAAGTGGGCTATGCGGAAGTCCCAGAGTTGGATGGTCTCCTGACAAAGGGGGGAAGATCGAGTCCCTCCCTGCTTGTTTATGTAATACATGGCCGTTGTGTTGTCTGTGAACACTGAGACACAATGGCCGTGTAAATGTTGCTGAAACTCCTGACATGCCAGGCGGACCGCTCTCAGCTCTTGGACATTTATGTGAAGCACCAGCTCCTGCGATGACCAGAGGCCTTGGGTACGAAGGCGTCCGAGGTGAGCCCCGCAGCCAAGAGATGACGCGTCTGTTGTCAGGGATAGCGAGGGTTGGGGAGGGGTGGGTGGAATGGTAGCCCCGAACACACCAGGGAGGGGGTCAGCCACCAGTCTAGGGAGGTTAGAATGCTCAGGGGAATGGTGACTATTGTGTCTATTGGGTCTCTGCCCGGATGGTATGTCAAGTTGAGCCAAGTTTGGAGAGGACGGAGGCGGAGCCTGGCATATTTGGTCACGAATGTGCAGGCATCCATGTGACCTAGGAGACCGAGACAAGTGCGAACCGAGGTCATCGGGAAGTTCTGTAGACCTCGGATGATTGTTGTCATTGCCTGGAACCGCGTAAACACCCTTGGGGCCATGGAAAGGCCAAAGGGGAGGACCGTAAACTGGAAGTGCTGACGGTTGGCTACGAAGCGAAGATATCTCCTGTGTGGAGGAAAAATGGCGATGTGAAAGTACGCGTCCTTCATATCAAGGGCAGCATACCAGTCTCCAGGATCCAAGGATGGGATAATGGTCCCCAAGGAAATCATGCGGAACTTCAACTTTATCATAAACCTGTTGAGTCCTCGCAGGTCTAGGATAGGCCTGAGGCCGCCCTTTGACTTGGGGATCAGGAAATAATGGGAGTAAAACCCCTTGCTCTTTCCGTCTTTTGGCACCTCCTCTATTGCTCCCATGGCGAGGAGCTTCCTCACCTCTTGCAGGAGGAATTGCTCGTGAGAGGGGTCCCTGAAGAGGGACTGGGCTGGAAGGTGGGAAGGTGGGGTTGAAACAAATTGGAGGTGGTATCCGTGTTTCACCATGCGTAGGACCCAGAGGTCTGAGGTTATCTGGGACCACACCGAGAGGAAGTAGGAAAGATGGTTGGAGAAGCGGAGGGATGGATCCTGGCCTGATACTGGTATGCCGTCCTCAGGCATACCTTCAAAAGGCAGACTTAGGTTCCGCTGGTGGTTTAGAGGGACCTTGGTTTTGGCCCCCTTGGGGTCCTGACTGGTGTCTACACCCACCCCGCCCACGCCGTCTGCCAAAATCTTGTCTATTTCGGGGCATAAAGTACAGGCAGTGAGTCTGGGGACGGAAAGGCCTGCGTTGGATCACGGGTGTATGCATGCCTAAAGAACGCATGATGACTCAATTGTCCTTCAGGCTCTGCAGTCTAGGGTCGGTCTTTTCTGAGAAGAGACCTTTACCATCGAAGGGTAAATCTTGGATGGTATACTGCAGCTCCAGTGGGAGGTTGGAAACCTGTAGCCAGGAGACGCGTCTCATGTTGACACCCGAGGCCAGGGTCCTGGTTGCTGAGTCGGCCGCATCTAGTGAAGCCTGGAGGGAAGTTCTGGCTACCTTTTTCCCTTCCTCCAAGAACGCAGCGAATTCCTGGCGAGAGGTTTGGGGAAGTAGCTCTGTGAACCTACCCACCTCCGCCCAGGTGTTATAATTATAGTGACTCAGCAGGGCTTGCTGATTCGCCACCCGGAGCTGTAGGGCGCCTGCTGAATAAACTTTGCGGCCAAGTAGGTCCATTCGCCTAGCCTCTTTTGACTTCGGGGCTGGCACCTGTTGGCCATGGCGCTCCCTCTCATTGACGGATTGAACAACTAGTCAGCAGGGAGGAGGGTGGACGTACAGATACTCGTGCCCTCTAGAGGGTACCATATATTTACGCGCGACTCCCTTTGCTGCAGGAGGGATGGAGGCTAGGGATTGCCATAAGGTGTTGGCATTGGCTTGGATGGTCCTGATAAAGGGTAGGGCCACTCTGGTGGGGGTATCTGCCAACAGAATGCTCACTACAGAGTCCTCGACCTCCGGGACCTCTTCCACCTGGAGGTTCATGTTGAGTGCTACCCTCCTGGGGAGGTCCTGATGGGCTCTGAGGTCGATTGGATGAGGACCCGAGGAGGATGTTCCTGCCACCGCCTCATCCGGAGAGGAAGAGGAGGAAATGCCGGGGACGAGCGGGTCCTGTGTGGCCTCCTGGTCTTGGGCCGTCTCCTGCTCCAGCGGTACTGGGGAGACCAATGGGTGAACTAGTGCTTCCTGCATTCCGTCCGGAGGAGGACGGGTAGCTGTAGCCTCTGGTGCCCGGTGCTCTGATGGAGCCGAGAGGAACGGGACTATTGGAGTGCCTTGGGCCTGGTGGTATGCCCAAGGTGTCCATAAGGACCACTGATGTGGGCCTTGGTCCTGGGTCTGGGCTTCTTGAAAAACTCCGGCGGGCACATCTGAATCGCGGTCTTGAGCATAGTAGCTGTCCGCGTGGGACAACACCGAAGTGCGTCTAGATGGCCATGGAGGAGCGGAGAAGCCCCGGGCAGAGGTTCCAGTGGACCTTATTCCACTGTGTATCAGAGACCGGTGCCAGGAAGCATATCGGTACCAGGAGTGAGATCGGGACCTGCGACCAGAGCGGTGCCGGGAGGTCGACCGAGATCTCGAAGCTCGGGATCATGATTGGCTACGGGAGACACGGTGCCTGGAGCGGTGCCGAAAGCTGGAAGGGTGCCGGAAGTAGCAGGCCGGCGAATGGGATGCCGACCTGTGCCGCAAGTTCAACCGGTACCGAGGAGGGGAACGGTGCCGGGACTGTGAGCGGCGTCGGGAGCGGGAGTGCCGTCTGGACCTGGAACGTCTGCGGGACCGTGATCGTGAGTGGTGCTGGTCCGCTGTGCCGACGGAGGATGGTCTTATCAAGGTTGGTTTGCCTATTGATTGTATTACCCACCCTGGCGGTGCCGGGGGTGGAGGCAGTGTCGAGTCTGTCAAGGCAATGAGGTCCCTCGCCACTGAGAACGTCTCCGGAGTGAATGGTATAGTCAGCTCTACCGCGGTCCGTGCCGGGGAGCTCACTGGCGCCAGACTCAACGGCCTTGTGGGACCGGAATCGACGGTGCCGACGTTGTTGGTGCCGCGGCAGGTGTCGGTGCTGGGCGATCCAACTTAGACACGCTCTCTGGCTGCGGTGCGGGCGGCACAGAGGTAGCAGGAGTCTTAGCCTTTCTGAACCTCGGTGAAAGGGAGCGGCGTGGAGCTGACTTCAGTGCCGGCGACGGCTGGTGCCGAGAGGCTTTGACAGTACCGGCACGGTCCGGTGCCGAGGAGGCGCTTCTGCTAGTCGACTGGCCAGCACTCGGTGCCTAGGGTGGAGGGGAGAGAGCCGCCTCCATGAGGAGCTGTTTAAGTCTGATGTCCCGCTCCTTTTTTGTTCATGGCTTGAAAGTCTTGCAGATGGGGCACTTAGCTGTTAGGTGCGATTCTCCGAGGCACTTCAGACAGGAGTCGTGTGGATCTCCTGTTGGCATCGGCTTGTGACAGGCCGAGCACGGTTTGAAACCCGGTGAGCCAGGCACGGGCCCCGGCACCGGGAAGCGGTTAACCCCCGAACCCCTCTAACTATAGTGGACTAACTATGCTATAAACAAATACGCTAATTGTAACTATATAAAAAGGATTATAACTATATACACGATAAAGGATCAGAAAACTATGAGTAGCTAGGGAAGTGGAGGTCAGCTAAGCCGTGCTCCACTGTTTCGACAACCGACACGGGCGGTAAGAAGGAACTGAGGGGTGGCTGGGTTGGCAGAGGTATATATCCGGTGCCATAGCGGTGCCACTCCAGGGGGCACCCAGCCGACCCGCCGAGTGTTGCTAGGGTAAAAAGTCTTCTGACGAACGTGCACGCGGCGTGCGCACACCTAATTGGAATGGATATGAGCAATCACTCAAAGAAGAATGAACCATTCTGAGTCTCACAGACTGATTCTGTACAGAAGTTTGGGACAATTGGGTAGAACATGTATACACACTGAATACTGAGCCTTGCAGCCAGAGAGACCTAGAAAATACTTCACAGGGGCTTCAGATTTGCTTGAATGGGCCATGAATAAAACACATGACTCTTGTCACTGAAAGGTACAAAATGCTGAGTACTTACATGCGACACAGAAAAGGTTCCTTCAGGAGAAGAGCACAAACTGATCGCCAAGGATCTGAGGGGAAAATAGGAAAAACAGCATGAAGAAATAAAGCAGGTATAAATAAGCTAAATGACACCAAAATAAAAAGGAGACCCAGGAGCTGCAGGGATTCTTGCAATTCCTGCAGAAAAAATAAAATTTTCACTTCATGGATCACATAAACTTTGAAAACTCAGAAATTATCAGAACCAGGGGACTGGATAGCTCAGGGGATTGGTAACAGGCTAGGGAACCTTTCATCCCTAGGATGCTAGTCTGAATCCATTCCAAGTCAGCAGAGATTAAGTGATGTTACCATCTGGTGGCTATTCAGTTGCTTGTGTGAAATAAGATGGTGGTCCCTGTGGACAGGTGTTCTCTTCACAAAGCCCACTACCATAATTGGCACTAATTGGCCTCCTTGTCAGTAGTCTCAGGAGAGAGGTTAAGGATTAAATTGGCCACAGAGAGTGAACTCCTCTTCTTGGCCCTAGATACAGTTCCTGCAGGTCAGAGATGAGGCACTTTATGGGGGCAGAGTGGTGAGGAAGCTTACACTACAGCTGCTTGTTTTGTGGATAAGTAGTGGCATGTCAGTCTCTTCTGTCTTTGGCCTAAAATTGATGTGTTACCTACAGCCTTAGTAGAAAAGAGATCTCTGCTTCAAGAGAGGATGTTTGGGAGAACTATTGCCTTCTGGTAGTCTAAGTACTTAGCATAACACAGAGTCTCATAGACTCATAGACTTTAAGGTCAGAAGGGACCATTATGATCATCTAGTCTGACCTCCTGCAAAATGCAGGCCACAAAATCTCACCCATCCACTTCTATAACAAACTGCTAACCTATGTCTGAGTTACTGAAGTCTTCAAATTGTAGTTTGAAGACCTCAAGCTGCAGAGAATCCTCCAGCAAGTGACCCGTGCCCCATGCTCCAGAGGAAGGCGAAAAACCTCCAGGGCCTCTGCCAGTCTTCCCTGGAGGAAAATTCCTTCCCGACCCCAAATACGGCAATCAGTTAAACCCTGAGCATGTGGGCAAGACTCACCATCCAGCACCCAGGAAAGAATTCTGTGTAGTAACTCAGATCCCATCCCATCTAACATCCCATCACAGACCACTGGGCATACTTACCTGCTGATAATCAAAGACCAATTGCCAAATTAATTGTCAGAATTAGGCTATCCCATCATACCATCCCTTCCATAAACTTATTAAGCTTAGTCTTAAAGCCAGATATGTCTTTTGCCCCCACTACTCCCCTTGGAAGGCTGTTCCAGAACGTCACTCCTCTGGATTTACCTATGTATGTTATGGATTATCTGAGCTATACTGTAAACCTATTGTCCAGGACATATTAACATGGAATGAATTAATGAACAAGATGAGTCAAACCCTGCTACTCTGAATTGTTCCAAATGGATGATCTGTTCCTATTTGAGATTGAAAGCAAAGGTTTATACAAAAGATTGATGTTTTGAAGTATCATTTCATGGAAGTGGAGGTGTGGGATCTGGGATGGAGTTAGGGTGCGGGAGGGGGTTCTGGCCTAGGGCAGTGAGTTCAGGGTGCAGGCTCCATCTGGGCAGTGCTTACCTCAGGCAGCTCCCAGCTGGCGGTACAGCGTGGCTAAGCAGGCTTCCTGCCTACCCTGGCTTCACACTGCTCCTGGAAGTGGCTGGCATGTCTGGCACTTGGCAGAGGGGCCAGACAGCTCTGTGTGATCCCTGCGCCCACAGGCCCTACACCCACATTCCCATTAGCCACTGTTCCCAGCCAATGGGAGCTTCAGAGCTGATGCTGGGGCAGCATGCAGAAGCTTCCCTGATCGCCCCTGCACCTAGGGGCTACAGGGACATGCTAGCCGCTTCCAGGGAACTGTGCAGAGCCAGGGTAGGCAGGGAGCCTGCCTTAGCCCCACTGCACCACTGACTGGACTTTTAATGGCCTGGTTAGCAGTGCTGACTGGAACCACCAGGGTCCTTTTTCCATCAGGCATTCCGGTCGAAAACCGGACGCCTGGCAACCCTATGTGTAAGGAGGAGTGGGGCAGCAGATTCCGGGCCAGGGAGAAGAGTTGTGGTGGTGGTGGAGGGTGATGGGGGACAATAAAGCAGGTAGGCAAGCAGTCTTTGCCCACATGCTCAGGGTTTAATTGATCGCCATATTTGGGGTTGGGAAGGAATTTTCCTCCAGGGCAGATTGGCAGAGGCCCTGGGGGGTTTTCGCCTTCCTCTGCAGCATGGGGTACCGGTCACTTGCTGGAGGATTCTCTGCACCTTGAGGTCTTTAAACCACGATTTGAGGACTTCAATAACTCAGACATGGGTTAGGGGTTTTTTACAGGAGTGGGTGGGTGAGATTCTGTGGCCTGCATTGTGCAGGAGGTCAGTCTAGATGATCATTATGGTCCCTTCTGACCTTAAAGTCTATGAGTCTAAGTGGGAAGGAATAGCTAGAGAGAATTACAGGGTAGAGAAGAATCACTGGAACTGTAGGCCAGCTAGCAAGATGCATACAGCTTCAGTTGGGGTGGCCATCCCGGGAACGGCAACATACTGGCTGGCATAGGCATCAAGAACAAAGTGACCTCAGAAGCATGAGTTTTGTTACCGACAAAGGGTTGCAATTCAAGCTATAACTCGCAGACACTGATTTTTGTTCCCATGGGAAATTCCAAAACCATTTCAGGTTTGGGTTTTTTTAATTGAAATTTCCTGCAAAAATGTTTTATTTTGTTTTTCAATGAAAGAAACTGAAAACCAAAACATATTTGGTTTTCTAAAACTGTTTTTGACATGAAAATTTGTGCTTTTGGTAAACCTATTTTCAAAACCAAATTTTTTTTAAATTGAAAGCCGATTAATTTTTTTAGTAAAAATTTTCATTTTTGAGAGAAAAACCCCACTTTTTATTTCAATTACTGTTTGATGAAAAAATGTTGACAGCTCTAGTTATACTGTTCGATGAAAAAATGTTGACAGCTCTAGTTTTGATGCAATCCTTTCATCAAACATATTGGTATGATAATAGGGGAGTTTAAAAGGGTCAAGCGGTAACTCCTAGCAGCAGAATGGAATGCTGGGAAATGGACACAGTAGAAACTTATTTGCAGCTACATCTTGTAAGAGCAACTGCCACTTGCAAGGAACACTTTCCCTATCATGAGTTGTCCACCTGGTAATAGCAACATAGCCGCCGCATAAGAGCAATATTTGTGACATTGTGACATCACATTCGAAGGTGGATATTGGGGGCATATAGTGGCATTGCCCCCCTCCAAACTGTGTCTTCCCACTCCCCTCCTAACCCTGGCCCTTCAGTGCAGGTCCAGGGCATGCAGCCCCGTCCATTTGCCCTACCTGACAGAGCCTGCCTGTGTGGACCGCATGTGCAGAGGGGAAGGTCTGGAAGAGAGGGTTTTTGCCGTGCGGGAGGGAGGAGCTAGGATCAGGGAAGCAGCAGTGGCGCAGCTGGAAAGTTTCGTACTCCTGTGCTCAGCATCTGGCTTGCAAGCAGTGGGGCGGAGGCGGGGTGTTGCTATTTTGCAGTGGGGAGTATCAGGGACACTGAACTATCCCCTCCATCGCAGTTGCTAGCGGCGGGGTGTGGATGTGCTGTTTTGTAGTGGGGGCTTGGGAGACCCCCCTCACAGCGCACTGACCTGTCCCTTCCCCCTCTCCCGTCTCCACCATCTGTGATTGGAGCCGCTACTCCCTGTCCATTCCTCCTCCTTCTCCTTGCAGACTGGGCATCAACATAGAGAGAATTGAGACCACAGGAGATACAGTCTCCCTGCTTTCCATTTCTGTGTCCAGTACCGCAATAGCCCCAGTACCTGGGAGCAGTAATTCGACCTAAAGTCCTGCCCAGCCCCTGCAGCCATCTTCAGTTTAGATAGAATCTTTGGAGCATTCGGTTCACAAACTCTAAAAAGACCTCACTGAATAGATGTGAACTGAAAGTGTCATAACTTGGTTAAAGTTAGATAGATTTTCACAGGAGTGGCAACAGGCACATACCTACTTACATTTCAAGTCTCTGATCCAAGCTTAGAGGCGCTCCTGTTTCTCAATGAAACCATTGTAAGAATCTTTTAACATGGCAATTTTTTAATGCATTTTTCCCTAATCTTTTTTCTGAGAAATGGCTGAACTGTTTCTGCTGAAACTTTCAGGAGGGGGGAAAAATCAGCTGGAGGCAGACCCAGCGTAAAAAATATCAGCCCAAATTCTTAAAGTTTGGCAGTTACAAGGAACTGAAAACAGGGTGTTATAATGGGAAGTACCAGCCAATCTTAAAAATAGGTGTCGCTACTTGCATCATTTACAGTAACAACTTTAATGCCAAACAATGCCAAATTATAGGACTGAGCCCTTAGTTTATAAAGTTAAGTACTGAACATTGACTTAATTGCGAAGCGAGGGCTCTCACCATTTTGCAGAACATATTCATCGGCTTTTGCAGAATTAGGCCACAGAGAGCATATACAAAAATCACGTTAACTATTGAAAGGCAGTCAGTTCTGGGGTGGCACTCAACAACGGGTTAACAGTGCATAGCAACACTACAGAAATGTTCAGTGGAAGAAGTGAGGAAGAGCACTCTATCCAATGAAAACTGTGGGGAAATTTTAGATGAGTAATTACACTAGGCCTAAATTGGAATTTGGCAAGTCACCAGGGCTAACATTCTGCCAAAAGTGCCATAAAATCTTTAATGATCACAAGTGGTCCAGGCGCTGATTTTAAGTCATGTGCAAAATATAAAAATAAAATTTTCCATGTGAAGTATTGAAAAAACAGGATGTATCTGAGGAAACTGTGATTCACTCAATGTTAGATAAATATAGAAAACATATGAGATGTGGGCCAAACTCTACTCTCTTACCCCTTTGCAACCTCATTGACTTCACTGAAACTAAGAGCAGAATTTAACCCATTAAAATGATAGAGTGTAACTTTTTATTATACGGCACTTTGAGACACACTTTGTCACTAGAGACATACAACCTAATTACATTGCATTCGCACAGATTTCCTCCAGGACACACTATTATATAACATGTAAAAAAATAAAATCTATGAAAATTGACCATTTACTTTCCAGTACTCCATGTTATAAGTGGAATAATCCTCTGAATCATATGCCACTGTTATCCTTCTCTTTCTAATGTCATGTGTTTTCAACCCAAAATTAATATATGTGGTGGGTGTGTACAAGATGACCAACTAATCTTCTCCTTCTCCAGTTCCTAAGACTATTTAACAGTTCCCAAGGAAAAGCCACTACTACTAACCGTAGCAGAATTTCACTTTTTATCACCCTCATCCTCACTGAAGCTTATGTAAGAGGATTTTCCATAAGGGCCCACAGCGATGGTGGTGGTCGAGGGGATAAAATCCAATTCCTAACTCACCAGCAAGATGTGGGTCATGCCACTAAAGCCTCTATGGCCACTACTTCGAGGCAGTGTTGTCCAGTAAATAGTCTGGGAGTCTGGACACCATGTTCTAGTCTTAGCTGTGCCATTAACTCCCAGTGGCCAGATTCTGCCACCTTTACTCACACTGAGTAGTACTTTCCTCTAATGTTGTTTCTTGACTAGTCCTATTTAAATCATGGGACTACTGGTGGTCTGAGTTACTACTCCATAGGAGTAAGGATGGTAGAATCTGGCCCAAAGAGTAAAATTGTCAAAAGCACTTAAGTGATCTAGGTGTCCAAGTCCCATTTTCAAAAATGGCTCGGGAATCTAGGAACTTACTTATAACTGAAAATCAACACGACTTTGGGCTTGTTTCCACAGCAGGGTAATTTGCCCTATACAGGTGTGATTTCTAAAATGCAATAATATGCTGGAAATTAATTGGTCGGTGTAGACTGGTTGGTGCTGATGCACACTAAAGTTTCCCAAGTGTGCTTTAACTTAGAAGCATGCTAGGCAACTTTTAGTGTGCATCAGCAGGGTCTACACAGACCAATCAATGTGTAACACATTAGTGTGTTTTAGAAATCACAACCCCACAGTGCACATTGCTGCTTCATGCAGACAAGCCCACAGGATCCTAAGTGCACAAGTCACTTCTGCAAATGGGATGCAGGCTCCTAAGTCACTGAATGAGCTTTTGAAAATGTTTATCATATGTGGCTTGGATAGAGGCATTTCACCTTTCTGTACCTGTTTCCCAATCTGTCAAACAGAAATAATGCTGATTATCTTTGCAAAGTGCTTTGAGATCTTAACAAATAAAATGTACTATAGAGGTGCTGATTATTATTAGTCCAAAGCCTGGACTGGAACAGAGGGTGCAACTCCTGAACACCCGTTACATAGGGAAGACGGGCACTGGATTTATGTAATCATGAACTAACTGGACATGCTCCTACCTCCGACTGCCCTCTCCAAGGGCCTATGTGGAGCTGGCATGGAGCACAGCTCTACCATATGCAGTCTGTGCTGTATACCAACTCCACTGAAGGTTCTGTTGCACTGTAAGCTTTCCATGGCTTTTACACCACTGGATGTTTTTTACCCTTATAGTATCTGATATAGAACTTAGTGCCAAAGGAGGATGGGGCAAACAAGACAATAGAGAAATCCTAATGATATTACATTCTCAATACAAATAGGGCCCAAATTAATCCAAGCCCATGTCTGGAAAAAAACAGCAACACATCAAACCCTTCTGAGCTGAAATTCAATAGAGCCCTGTGAATGATCTGAATCTGAGGTGGAGAGAAAGTTCATTGCGTGTCTGACACAGGCAGAGACAGATTACAGCAAAATTAAATTGAGGATTTTAGTGGATATAGTTGTTGTTTTTATATATTAATGAACAACAATAATACGTGATCCTGAATTGAATATCAGGGCTGACATTTAATCTGAGCCCTCATGCTATTCATAAATGTTCATAAACGTCACAAGACCTCTACCCCTTGATTGAATTACGACCTAGTATGCAATTTGGGAAACATGGATTAATCTACATAGATTCATATTTCTACAGGTTACATTGTTATTTTGTTGATTTATGTCCCTTTTCACTAAATGTCCTTTTCATCCAGAATCCAAGATAGAGCACGCAAATAGCTGACATGAGAGTGAAGGGATCAGCTCAAAAACCAGTAGCTAGCAGCAGATGGAAAACTGGTATAGTGAAACCTGTACTAATTACCTTTTGCTATTTGCAATCACCTCTGTTAATGGCCAGCAAAATCTCAGTCCCTGTGAGATCTCCTATCTCCTTTACATTAACTCACACTGTAGCAGGTGGCCACCTAAAATGCTTCTGGCAATGTGCTGACCTGCCCACCTGTGTAACAAACTATATTACAATCAGTTTGTGAAGGAGGCCAGAGGTGGAACCTTCTTTAATATCAGGGTTCACGCCAAGAACATAATTTTTAACCTCCTATCAATGTGAGAGTGCATTGGCAAAAGGCGTTGCATTAAATTGAGAGGTGGGCATCAGGAAAAGTGCCTTGGCAAAGCACAAGGAAAACTGATCAAAAAGGACTTATTTTTATTGTTACGCTGTTTTAAATGGCTACTTATTAACAGTTAAAATATCTGCAGTCCTCTTATTGCCTGTTATTAACAGATGCCACGGTACAATGATATTTGCTTGTGGATTGATTATTATTATTTACTATTTGTATTACCATAGTGCCTAAGACTGTAGTCATGGACCTGGACCTCAGTGCTGTGCAGCTACTCAACCAGAGCGTGTTACAGCATGGAAACAAACGGAGCAGGCAGTCAAATAGTGGTCCTCCCACAAATTCAGTTTTCAAGGGCCCAATCAGGCTCCCTTTGAGGTCCATTGAGTTTTCTCATTGGGTACACCCATATTGGAGTTGGAGGTATAGTTTCCTGCTTGGGTAGATGTATGTGCTCTAGCTTTGATCAAGCTAGCACGCTGAAAGTAGCAATGTAGCTGAGGTGGTAAAAGTGGTGGGACAGGCTAGCCACCTGACTACAATCCTGTCTAAGACCCTAGGTACTCATTTGGGCAGCTTGCCCATCCTGCTGCCCATGCTGCCATGGCCACACTGCTGTTTTCAGCATGCTAGCTCAATCAAAGCTTATGCACATACATTTACCCAAGCTGGAAATTATACTTCCAACTCTGGTGCAGACATACTGGTAGATTTCAGTGACAGGATCAGAAGCAGATACCAAAGGAGTAAATGGCCAGCTTTTCAGTCTTCTTTCATATTTCTTCTTCTGTTTGTTCCTATTAGCAGACAGTCAGCTTCTCAGTCTAATACATTCTAGTTGAGCAGTATATCCCTTCTTGAGATGTAGTAAAGGAATGACTTGATGCTCTGGGGCTATCAAACAAGACAGGAGATGAAAGTCACCCCAATGGACTAATGCTAAGGAAGCCAAGACTCAAAAAGAACCTAGAAGATAGTCTCATGATTGTCAGCCTCTATCCAATCAAGGCAAACTATTAGCAGGGGATGCTGCAAGTCAAGCTTAAGCAGCAATGGCAGAGCTGTGTATGGAATCTCACATCTGGAGTAGCACAGAGTTGCACAAATAACAAACGATATTTACACTTAAAGTTAAGACATGTTTTGATATACAGTGAAATGTATTTTATATGCATGCATTGATTATGTTTTATAATGAAACCAAAAAAATGAATTTGAAGATAGAAAGTTATGATACAGTGTGAAAAAAGCAACCAAATTACTGGTTCTATAAGTTTTGCATAATAGGATGTGATAAAGACTTAACAATTTTGATTTACTGATGAAACACAGGTTACCCATTCTTCAAGGACAAAGCTTATAAAACATCTCCAGAAGAGACATCTCCAATAATAGGAGAAATAACCAGATTTCCCTTTTCTCGACTTAAAGACAAGAAAGTTGCAGTTTTCTTAATTAGACATTTTAAAATGTACATAATGCAACAAGATAACTATACATTGTCCTTCCTTTACCTACTATATAAGTTAGTTTGTTTTGAAATATGATTGCATTTTGAACTTGTATTGGAACAAAAAGAGCTCCCCCCCTCCTTTTGTTGGTAATTAAAAACAGATGAAAGAAACAGCCTGGATTGCAGCTGTTTGCTCTTTTCGTAAGATGTAACATAGATGTTAGATTAAGGAACACTAACTTTATAAGGCTTTATATTATATTATATATATACATACACACATATTTATATCTCTCTCTTTCTCTGTACACACACACACACTACATAGAATCTATTAATAAATCAAGGAGTTTATACAGCTTTCACTTAAAGATAAAAAAGGAACAACCTGGGGAAACAGACTTTTGAATAAATGTTGCCTGACAATAAGATTGGGTGATACAGTTTTTTACATAAGACACAGGAAGCTAATCAAAATCAAAATCTTAACTCTAATTGTATATGACCTACATTCCTTAGATAGCTCCACCGAAAAGAAGTCTTAACCGCAGTTCTCATAGAAACCAATGAAAGACACATACAGTAAAAGAGGACTCTCTGGTATCTGAAAACTGAACTTCAATTAACATCCATCAGGAGTCTCTTGCTGCCTAAGGAGAATCTTCAGTCTCTACACACAAAGCACCTTTGAAGAAAGCACGTTCAAAGAAAGGGCTGGA
This sequence comes from Gopherus flavomarginatus, assembly GCF_025201925.1. Lineage (NCBI taxonomy): Eukaryota > Metazoa > Chordata > Testudines > Testudinidae > Gopherus > Gopherus flavomarginatus. The sequence goes on along the minus strand of NC_066617.1, from coordinate 163,498,102 downwards.
GAGCTCTCCAGAAGATACATCATAGCTTCAGCAGCTGAGCTGCTGAGGCTAGTTTGTGGATGAGAATAAGTTTTCATAAAGCGCCACAAAGAGTTAATATTATGTTATCCATAAGCCAGCCACCTATATCTAGAGCATATATTTTGACTTAAAGATGACAAGAAATAGTATTAATTATAATTTGTAATAGCTTTAGTCACAAACCAATTCCTTGAGGGAATTCAACAGGGACAACTTACAATCAGTTGATTCTGAGTCAACTGATTTAAAAAATTTCCTCTGTTGGCCATTTCTGAAAAGAGGGCTTAATTGCAATACTTGGACTCAGCTTTAAGACCTTGATGAAGAACTGCACTTAAGCACGTACCTAAATTCATTCATGTGCTAAGTGTTATCCCGAATAAAGATGCCTTTCTGAATCACAGCCTAAGAAAACAGAGTGAACGTCAAAGAGATTACAAAGACCCAGAACACCTTGGAAAATTCCTGTGTCACCTGGAAGAAGTCAAAGCCTTTATGAATATGGTGTTCCAAGACACACAAAGTCAAATTAAAATGAATACCGAAGTATTAAGCAAACTGAATATGAATAACTCAAACACTAAATATTGAAATGTTAAGTTGAAAAATGTTGTACTAGTGAGGACATGCATTGGTAGTTAATAAAAGCAATTATTGAAGTCTGGCTTATTGTCTAGTGTTAATAATTAGATAATTACTTTAAAAGTCCAATGGCTCATATAAATAGGTTACTGATGTGAGGAAGAGACCCTGGGAAATGAGTACAGTTATTGATTGATGGTTTTTATTAATAATTATTACTTTCTTGCTTGGTACTAAAGACTTCCAAGGGTGATCAAAAAATCTAGTGTGTTCTGATAATTTGCTTATATGGTGGCTTTTGAATTGCACTTGCAACTCAAGAGCCAAGGCACTCCAACGAGCGCTATGTAATTCCTTTCCAAAGTCAGGCATGCCAATTCTCCCCCAAATCTCCTTTTTCTCCAAGACATAATTAACACTTTCAATCTGGAGCATCGGGTTCAGAAATGCTCTTCCCTCAAGGACGCTGCAGGTCAGCAGTGAGGGGCTTGAGCAGAGCTGTGAGGAGAGCCCAGGAACGGAATAGCAGGGAGGGATGTAGGACAGAACTAAGGTGCACTGGCAGAGTTGTGTGTGAAGACCCATGGGGTGGAATAGCAGGAGACGATTGAGGTTTATTTGCAGAGCTCTGTGAAGACCCAAGAATAAAAATAGGCATTAGAAATCAGATTTATGGTATATTGGGAGAGCTGTGCAGCCCGTGTTGTGGTTTAGGACTGGAACATTAGGGCGCATTATAAGTCAGGGATGAAGTGTCTAAGCAGTCATGATGAAAAAGCCGGAATATATTCAGCCTAGATCTACAGAACAAAATTCAATACAAAATTTTAAAGAAAAGAGACTGAAAGTTTCTTCTCCATCAGTATACCCAATAAAACAATCACACCATGAGACTATGCAGACATACAGGAACATGCTGAATTGTCAGACATCATATACAACAGAAGCAAATCTTGGGGATCTTAACCTTAGTGACATTCATTTTGTTCTGTAGTTTTTACAATTTGTACTGCCTGTAACAAACTGTGCTCTCATGGTAGCATGCACTATTTGGACCTAGACGAAAAGCATTACAGGAAAAATTGTGCTCTCTTTTACGCCCCTCCAATCCCACAGAGGTCAATGGGGTTATGCAGCTGCATAAGTGCAGAATTAAGCTCACAGTAAATAGAGAATGGCTATACATCAGTAGTCTCTAGCCTTTTCAGCCAGATGGCCAAACACATAATTTCAAAAAGGCTAAGGGGTCACAATCAATATTTTGGAGATGATTCTCCTACTTGTTCTGTTCCCTTTTATGCTTCTCAGGAGCTAAAAACAAAAATTCCCTCAGTTTGGGGAAACCCTACTGGGCATACAAATGGGCTAGCTGGCTCCTATGCCTCCATTCACACAGTCCTTGTCTGTTGACGGTGTGTTGAGTATTAAGAGGGGTGTTTTGGGGAGAAGACTGGAACAAGCCATGCTCCGGCTGGAACAGTAGATGATCCTTCGGGAATACAGTCAGCCAGTGCACCCAAGAGCATCTCTCAGGCTCTAACCTACACTTGGGCAAAGAATCAGGATCCATAACTGGTTGCTGGTTCTCAACTTCTCCCCACCTCTCCTGGGATGCTTTGGGTGGCTGTGGCAGTGTGAGAGGGGGAGACATTCTTTGCTTGCAGCACCAAATAGGCAGTGAGTGGAAATCAGGCTTTTCCCATGTTCCAGTTTCCCAGTTGTCATCAAATTCAATAGGTCTCTTCTTCTCATAGATGCCCAGACCGTTCCCTGATTTTTTGGAACTGATCAGATGTGGTCTTCAAATCGTAGCATAACATAGTCAGACAAACAGAGAAATGCCATCAAATTGAATGTTAGGCCTCACTTCTTTTGGCCAATTATCACTATCTCCATTTTTCAGAGGAAGAAACCAAAAAGCAGCAAGATAAAGTGACCTGTCCAAAGTCACACAGCAAATCAACAGCAGAATTAGGAAATGAACCCATATCTCCTGATGCCCAGTTTTCGAACAGTATCAAATGACACTAGAAATTTTTAAAGAAGATCTATCTGAAAATTCCTTTTGCTGAAGAAAACCTCACACCTTTGATGGCAGAAGCCAAACCAAATAGCAGAGACAGAGATTTTACAAGTCACTGAGTGGTGAGTTATGGGTTTTGTTATCTATTTATTAGCTTTCCTATAAAGCATAGGTGTCTATTCACAATGACAGCAACAACAACAAAAGAGGGAAGACAACAAAGAAGCAAACAAATCCGTAAGTTTATCCAAACTCAGTTTATATAGCTCATCATATTAATTTCCTGAATGAAAAAAAATCTTAATATGAGTTGGATTTGAATATAAACATTAAACCATTTGCCCAGCACCTGTAAACAATGCAAGAAGTTACACCAACCAAGGCCAAGTCAGCATAAAGATCAGCACAGTAAATAAAAAGTGGCACCACTTTATAAGAGCATGCCATTTCTGTAGATGGGCTCTGGCTATTACAGCCTCTTGCAGGATTATATTCAACATTAGTAATGGGTGGGGGGAATCAGTCCCAATGTCTCTTGTTAAGATTTTGTACAGCACAAGAGAAATGCTGGCCTTATTTTGCAACTCATTATCTCCATAAGAACATGAATCAAGAGATAAACTATGCCAATTTCTTCATTGCTGACTTGTTACAGGATATTGTTTGAGTCTTCGCTAATGACTCCTTGAGGTTGGTTATTACTGTGATCAGGAGTTGGGAGGATAGAGGTCTGAGACCTTTCAAATGAAACATTTTCCTTCAGTACCACTACAGAAAATAAAGCCAGCATTAAGGTAACTTTAACAACTCAACTAGGATAATGGTCTGTGCATGCAGCCAGTGCTTCTGCTGTTTTAAATGAGGGGAATAAACTGTGCATAAGCTGGGAAGCTGAGCTAGCCAGCTATTCAGTCTTGGGGAAGAGGAAGCTGTTAATTTGAGCAGTGTGAGAATACGTGGCAACAAGCAGGGATTTAAGGCAGAAGAAAGGAAACATGGTGCAGTAGTTGAGTGCTACCTTGGGACTTTGCTTCCTTTTTCCACCATGTACTTTCTACATAACTGTGGACAAGTTAGTCTGTAGGTGCCTGAGTTCCCCATCTGTAAAATGATGGATAACAGCACTTCCCTACCTCAAAGGTGCATTTTAAGACTAAATACATTAAAGATTTTGAGGGGCTTAGATACTACAGTAATAGGAACCATATTAATACCTTAGATAGATTTTCCTTCCCTTGGAACACACACAAAGGGTTGTTCCGCTTTGAGGGTCACCTCATAAATACTGATTGTCATACCCTTCCTTTGATTTCAACCAGAGGGATGCCAGGAGGTAGCTTTGTAATGAGGCTCATTTGTTCCAAGCCTTGCATGGCAGATAGAAAGTATTTCTTGGAACTCAAGCAGTGGTTTTGTGGTCTAGCTTCCCCCTAGACTCCATATGTGTCTCTGCGGAGTCAAGCCTGAGTTTTCTGCCTATGTAAAATGGAGAGAATAATAATTCACCTCCTCACAGAGGTGTTGAGAGGTTAATATTTGAAAAAAAATGTTAAGCATCATTATTCCTTGTCCTCAAATTATCAGCTCTAGTAAACATGCTTCTGATTTTCCAGTTTATATGTGTGCTGTTTCTTCAACATTTATCAGTGCCAGCAGCAAAATGCAGCACACAGCCCTTTGGCGCCTTAGGAGGTGGAAAGGTGCCTTTAGTGACTGACTACCATCCTGTAACAGAAAGTCAGTAGAGGACACTTGCCTGCTCAGATGTTTGAGTGCAACTAGGAAATCTTCATTTGTCAAAATTCTTGGTGGTTTCCATTTCAAGGCAAGTGAGACATTGATAAATACCAAGTAAAGAAACCTGATCTGTGTCCAGAGCATTTTAAATAATAAGAGTTTAACAAACCACTAGTGGTGATCTATCAAATGAGATCATGTCTAAGTCCTAAGAAAGGGCTCAAGGAGAAGTTATGGAGCAGTCCAGCAAGTAGACACTACATTACCCCCGGGGCATTTTGCACCAAAAAAATTAAAAATTCTGCATACAATATTTTAAATTTTTTGCAAAATTCTGCAAATTTTATTTGTCAACATAACACTACATAACCTGCCAGTTTCAATTATTTTGGTAATTTATTTCAAAATACCTGTCAGCAAATATGTCTGTAACAGTACAGACACACACAAAAATTCCCCCTGGAGTATTAAAGAAACCCCAGGACAACCCAGTTCCTGTTTCTCTGCCCTCCCCCAAGCCCGGCTAGGGGACCAGACACCCATGGCCCCCTCCCCTTAGCTCAGCCACGCAGCCACTGCAGCCAATATATCCCAAACCCCTCCCCCCAGAGCCCAGCCACAGAGACCCCCCAACCCGGATACCCACACTTCCTTCCCCTCATAGTTCAGTCATGGGGCCCCCAGCCCAGAGAATCATACTCTCCCCCAACAAAGCCCATCCATACCCCCTCAGCCCAGACACACACACTTCTCTCCCACAGAGTGCAGGGATCCAGAGGGAGAAACAGCCTGATGCTCAGTCCCAAGCTTGCATGGAGTTTCCTGTGCGCTGCCCTCACCTTCCCTCAAGGCATGCTGGGAACTGCAGCTGCCAGGAACCCTCTAGCTCAGTGGTTTTCAAACTGTGGGTCGTGACCCAATACTGGGTCATGGAATGGAAGGCATTGGGTCACGGCAGCTCTGGTCAGCACTGCCGATCGGGCCATTAAAAGTCCCATCAGCGGTGCTGCCCAACTAAGGCAGGCTAGTCCTTACCTGTTCTGACACTGCGCTGCGCCCCAGAAGCGACCTAGACACGGGGCTCCGCACGCTGCCACCACCCCAAGCACTGGCTCTGCACTCCCATTGACTGGCAACTGACCAGTGGGGGCTGGGAACCGACCAGCAGGGGCTGAGGGCAGCGGTGCTTGCGCGCGTCCGCCTAGGAGACGGACCAGGAGCTGGCTGCCTCCGGGGCACAGCGTGGTCCACGGTGCCAGGACAGGCAGGAAATCTGCCTTAGCACCCCCACTGCGTTGCTGACCAGGAGCTGCTCGTGGTAAGCCCTGAACCAACCTCATGCCCCAATCCACGGCCCCAGCCCTGAGCCCTCCCAAACCCAGAGCCCTTCTTGCACCCCAAACTGCTCATCCCCAGCCCTACCCCAGAGCCTGCACCCCCAGCCCAGACCCCCTCCCACACCTCAACCCCTTGCCTCAGCCCAGAGTCCCCTCCCACATCCTGAACCTCTCATTCCTGGACCCAGCCCACAGCCCTCACCCCTGCACCGCAACCCTCTGCCCCAACCCTGAGCCCCTCCCACACCCCAACCCCCTCATGCCCAACTCCATTGGATCACAGGCATCAACAATTTTCTTCAACTGGGTCACCAGAAAAAGTTTGAAAACCAATGCTCTAGCTCCCTCTCCCTCCCCCCAGCACTGTCTGCTATGTGCGAGCTAGGCTCTACCGGGTCTAGTGGCCCCTAGTGGAGGCTAGTAGCATTGCAGCCCATTTCTGTGGGGGAAAGGAAATTCTGCATGCACAATGTTAATTTCTGCAAAATTCTGCATTGTGCAGAATTCCCCCAGGAGTAACTACATGTACATCAGCAATTGCTCTGTTGAAAATGCTGATGTTTCTCCAAAATGTGATTGGGGAGGGGGGGAAGAAGCCACCTTGTAATCCCACAAATTATCACAGTTTCCTAATGTCGGAAAAGAAAAAAAATACATGAAAATTGTGGATGATTTAATGGAATCAGCTTGTCAAAATGATGAAGCTGAAAAAGCTTTTACAGAATACACCCAAGACAAAAACTTTAACATTATGTATCTAGTGGAGAGTGGGTTTTGTCATGGCAAAAACAAAAGAATATCATTAATTTAGATGCGAAGTGTAAGATTCTGCTGAATATCTTCATGGGATTTAGCAGAGAAATATAGCCTTGCTTGGCCAGACAAATGCAGCCTGGCAAGTCCCAGTTCTTGTTAGAGGCTATCGAAAAAGCCACTGGGGTTTTAAATTCTGTCATCTCTGTCAGATATGATAAGAAAAGGACTGGGTTGCTTTCTTCAGATCTACCAGCATCTGGCTCCAGTCTTATTGAGGGATATACATGATTGGAATGGAAAATGAGCAGTTTTAAAACTACTTTTTAAAGGGACCCTATTCAAACACAATACTTTCTCCCCAAATCCTTTATGGGAAAGCAGCTCATTATGGGCACTGAGACACAGTCACAGCACAGGCAAAATGCTGTACAATCTCCCACCCGTCCACTAGCTCAATCTAATTTGCAGCACCTCCTGCTATCCTAGTTCTGGGCTCCCCACACAGCTCTGACTCGCTGACCCACCCCGGTTTCCCTTCAGCACATGCTGCCATTTAAGCCTAATAGCAAGATAGAGCAACTTCATTATGAAACCCTGAATGGTAAAATCTTTGTTCCCTCTCTTTCAGCATGCCCTATTAAAACAAATAAAACAACCTGGAAGGCCCACAGGTGGTAGAGGTGTCCCTCAATTCCAGAAATAAAATTTCAATTCCATGTTAGTTTACTTTTTGTTATAAAAAAGTTTCTGACTGCAGCCCTTTAAAATTCCATCCCTAGCTGATTTATGGATCTGTCCCTGCTATTTGCATCCATCTCTGTATTAGCATTAGGGGAAGAAGAAGCTAATAATGAGAGCAGAGAGAATAATTTTCAAGGAATAATTTACTTGACTAATTTAGCTCCCTTTCTCTGCTCATAGATGATCCATTAGCAGATTGCAATTACCTTCAATGTAACTGGCATTGTTGTTGCTGTTGCTTGTTGTGGGGCAATGCTATGGACTGATCATGAACAGTTTGCTCCAAATATTTGATATTTGATACTCTGTGTTGGTTAGTTTGGATCAACCAACACAGCTGGTTGCTTTGGTTCATGAGTCACATGGTATTGGTTCTGCTTCCTGACTGGATTAGTGCAAAACTCCCATAGGTCCTAAATCAACAGAACACTTTAGCATGTGCTTACCTTTAAGCACTTGATTATGTTCCACTGACTTCAATGGGACTCAAATGTGATTAAAATTAAATGTTTTGCTTAATAGGAATGAATTTAAGCACATGCTAAAATTAAGCATATGTTTAAATGCTTTGCTTGGCAGAGATGGATTCAATCATGTCTTAAGTGCTTTGCTGAACTGAGGGCATAATCAGGAGGAAGTCTTGAAGAAGCCACTGGAATTTTGATATTCTCAAGGCAGGGAGCAGTTTAGTGAGAGGAAACAAATAGTTTTAGGGAATTTTAGTAACTTTCTAAGCTACATAATCCTTCCTGATGCATGACTTCCAAAAACACTAATATTGTCCAATTGATTAGATAGGGACAGAGTTTAATTTTCTCGCATCCCATTCACACAAAATACTTGTATTTGCAGGCACAATGCTAGCTGTGGAAGGCGAGGTCAGACTCCTGTCTGATCCATTTGTCTCTCTCTGCCAGCATTCTCCCCAGGACCTTGGGGAGCCCTGGACAGAGCAGAATCCCATCCTACATAAAATATCCCTCTTACAGAGCAAATAAATGAGTTGATAGTTCCCTATCTAAAAGTACAGGAGCATGTGATTTTAAAGAGTACTTTTTGCAGGTATGCATGAGAGTAAATGCTTGAATGTTTGCACAAAGCAAATACAAAAGGGGTATGAGTACGGCCAAAGCAATTTTTAATAATTTTTTTTGCAATGTCCACACAACTCTACTTCTATTAGGCATATACAGTCCCTCTGGCTCACATCAAGAAAGGACACATTATTATTCAGCCTCAGTGAATATTCATACACAGCAGCCTACCTGATCTGTCAATATGCCCTATGTATGAGGAGAAATGGGTTGGACAGAATCAAAAAGTCAACGCTGGTTTGAGAGTAGAACCAACCTCAAAGGAGCCATTCCATTGCCTCCATAAAATATAAGCCATTTTAAAAGTCTTTTTCCCTCAAGGAAATCAGGAATAGCCTGACATGAATAGCTGCAGAACAAAATAAGGTCACAGAGGAAAATCTATTATTAGATTGTGTCTATGGTCAGTGATTCCAAAGGGTTTAATGTTCATGAGACCTCTTCAGACTATTGTAGTATCTTCCCTGTTCTCATTTCCCACTTCCCTGAGAATGCTTCAGAACCCCTGAGGCAGAGTACATGCCATTAGCTGGCATGACATGCCCATGTGTCCCTGCCTTACAGAGTGTATCATATTCCCACTGGAATGATGCAACATACAACTTCCACATTCCCTAATAAAGGAAAAGATTATAAGGCTCTTAGAATATGAGACACGGCCCCAGTAGCCCCTCAGTTACCTCAATTCCCCTCTCCCTAGCCACATTACATAGCCTCTAAACTAATTTATCTTAGGTAAACAGCATTGAGCATATTATAAACAGCATCAAGTCCTCTTCAACTGGTTATACTTTTTTCTCCACATTCTTTATAAACAGAAGTGGAAAAAATGTATGTATGTAACAGCAAATGTTCTCTCGCTATTTTTTGTTCTGTTTTTTTAACTGTTTTTATCTTATATAAACAGTGGTGATGGAATTATAAACACCATTATTCCACCTCCATGTTAATACTTTTATTATCTTGCAGAAACAGAAGTGAATGAACATGTACATGACTCCAATCAATCCTTTTTTAAAAAAAAGCAGTTTTTATCTTTTATAAACAGCGAACGAAGAACTTAATGAATTCAAAATGTAGTTTTCCTGTTTATATTTTTCATGATATGAAAGTAGAAACCAAATGGATGTATATGCAATGTTGTACATGCTGTCAGTTACGAAATACTTTCTGTGAACTTTCAAAGTAAATTCAGTGTTAATGGAAGGTGCTGGATTGAGAGCTCTGGAAACTGATGGCCTGAGTTTATCCACTGAACAGGTACAGTACAGACAGGGTAGGGCAGGCTACCACAGCACTGCCCCTGCTAATGTGCTTCCGCCTTTTCATAGAGGGATCGCTCATAGGAGAGATTGGGTAATTCAGTCCATGAGTCTAACATTCCATACTTGGTCATTTTGCTGAGATTGTCACAAAAGGCAGGGACACTTAGTACAAATGGATTATGCGTGATGTGGATACCTGTCCGCTAGAAATTGGGCTCAAATCCCCAACTCATTTCCCAGAGGCCATCCAACAGCTATCTTACAATAATGACTTCTGGGCATTACTAACCTGGGTCAAATATGAATGTGTGACTTTAAACTGATGGGCTCCATATGCCATTACTAATCCTCTGGTAGCACCCAGTCCTGAATCTCCAGTACAGCTGATTGTATTGGTTGGTCAAGAGGCCAATCTTAAATTTCTTTTGAAAGCATGCACATTCTGTACCATGGGATGCTAACCTGAACTCAACAAACTTATAAATGTAGTTTTAACTTACACCCTGTTTTCCCTTCCACTGCACAGCTAGGGCCACTATTTGTCAAGGAGGATCACTTAAAAACAAGGACTTACCTAGGCTGCATGGGAATGGCAAAGCACGAATGTGAGGATCACACACAGTCTGAGTAGGACTGAAAGAGAAGAGTGAGTACGCTCCATTTGAGGGCAATTTTGCGTCACTGTAACCTCAGCATGAAGAATAGAAATTTACCCCTAAATAGAGCTTCTTAGCCAAACAGGCTATTTAGAACAGGGTTATGGGGCTAGCTCCACACCTATTTTTATATTTGAGCTACCTCCAAATACTGGCTGCCACACTAACACAGCCCCACGACCTATTGCACCATTTGGCATGACCCATTACCCAGTGCCCCGCTAGCCTGAGACATCTGCTTAATAACAGAGATGGACCTCAGATGCAAAGTCCAGGTCTGAAGGATCTGGATCTGAATTTTCCCCAAGTGCGTGGGTGTTCAGATCTAGCACAAGGCCCCTGTCTATTTAAAAGCATCCTTGACAGCAAAATATACACACAAGAGAGAACTAAGGCCTCTTAGAGGAGGCTAGCCAAATATAGAAGGAAAAACACATTTCACCATTTGTTTTGAAAACACCAAAAATGATTAAAACATATTATAAACTAAAAAAAATTCTTACCATATGAACTAATCTCTTGCCAAGTTTAAATTTTAAATCAAAACAATTTTTAGGCTCATATGTTGAAAAAGAGTGTCTGAAACTAACAAACTTAGCTAATACATTTTAAAAAGCCAGTCATTTAATTTAAATCAAAACTGTCAGATTTGTAAAGACCTACTGAGGGAGGAACCTGCAGTGGTTTGGGTTTAATCTACATAAACCCATCCAAAACTGTGACTCTCCTTTGGAAGCTTATACAAACCATCAAGAAGCAGACAGAAGTGAGCCTCACACAGCCTGATTTCACACCCATTCACTATAGGCTCCAAAATTTAGTGCAAGTGTTACTGAGTTTCATTCCACTCAGGAAAGACTGTGAATTTAGAAGCAGACAAGGCGAGACAAACAAATATGTGCAGAGAAACTTATGAATTAAGAAGCAATGGGTGCGTGCAGGGCTTCTGGGTGGATTGAAAAAGATACAACACAGCAAGGAGTAGGGTCAGAGTGCTAATCAAATACAGAGAGATAGTTAAATATTGAGGAGACAGAAAAAAAGTGAATGGAAATTAAATACCACGTCCATCTGCCCTGCGTTTTGGAGGTTCTTCTAGAATATACAGCAGAGGTTTCCCTTTACCTAGGATAATACTTTTAAATTGTAATCAATCTTGAAGAAAAACCATGAGTTTCAATTGTAGGGGGAAAGGACTGAAAGCTCAAACTAGCTTTGTGAAAAATTCACAGACAATTGGTGGTGTTCCAGAATTCTAGACCTCCTTATTTGTAAGGGTCCCTGTTACACTTACTCTCCATACAATGAGAACAAGGAGTCTGGTGGCACCTTAAAGACTAACAGATTTATTTGGGCATAAGCTTTCGTGCGTAAAAAACCTACTTCTTCAGATGCATGGCGTGGATTTTTTACCTATGAAAGTTTAGGCCCGAATAAATCTGTTAGTCTTTAAGGTGCCACCGTCATTGATTTTGTGGATACAGACTAGTACGGCTACCCCCAATACTTGTCTCCCTACAATGCTTCTTCCTTCCCTCCATCCCCACATAGCCCTAGTCCCCAAACCTTTTATTGTGTTCTCTGAATGTAGGCCAAGCACCTTGCTATCCTCCTTCCCCCTTGATATGTTCAAAGGGCAAACCAGCATACCAATTCCCTCTGACATATTCAGGAGGACCTAGTCAAATTCTGATAATCTTCTCTAGGATTGCCCAGCAGATCTTCCAAAGCCTTCTTAAGGGACAGTCATGCTCCCTCAGTTGACTTCTGTAGAGGTCAGTTTGCAGCCTTCTGCTCTGCCCCCCCTCCCCCTGCCCTTCCCCACTGAAGTTTGTCTCTTTAGGACTTTTGTCATTTAACAATAACAAAATTAAGTCTGCATCTGGTGACTGCACAGACTTGCTTTCCTGGAGAGTTTCAGTGTTAACTTCCTGGTGTCCAGATGACAATGTGTCTGGATCCAGATCTAAACAACCCTTAGAGTGCAGGCACTGAATGGGTAGGTCAGATCCAACGTTCTGATTCAGGCTTATTTCTATGCTTACCTGACAAGAGTGCTGTGAACATCAAAGGGTAAAGTTGTATAATTACTTGGTACAATTATTATAGAAGGGCAAAGTAGTTGTTTTTTTTTATTAACAGAATGTGCTGGTTTAAGAACATTTCCCTCCTCAAATTTATGTAGTGAAATAATTAATCCTAGTTTAAAACTATGAACTTAATTTGAAAAAGTAAGAAACAGCTGCAAGCCAGGCCCCAGGATTAAGTAGATAGAGACAAAAATAAAATCCAACCTAATACAATAAAAGCTACAATATGGCTGCAGCGTGCTCCCCTAATATTGAGAGCCAAATTATCCCCTCGGTTACACTTGTGCAATCCCATTGTCTTCAGATTTTCCCCATAGCGACACCTGTGCAACCCACTGTCTAAAATTTATGCCATCAGCCATACCAATGCAAACACAGTCTGACACAAGCTACACCTGTGCAAGGTGACTGCCTGTAATTTATGCCATTAGCTACACGTGTGTAACTCCACTGTTTGAAAAATATGCATTCTGTGAGCCCTGTGCAACCCCACTGTTTTCAGTGAGGAGGTATGATGTAACAAAGGATAAAAGTTGACTATGTGTTTGGTTTTTTAAAAAAAGCACTTTTTGAGTATCTCCTCATTACAGCCTAATTGGTAGCATATTAAGACAGGATCTTACAGCACAAAATCCAGATCCCATGCATAGAAAAGGTTTCTGAATTTTAGAACACAGAGGACTGGACTCCAAGGAGCTGCCACATTTCAGCATAGGATCGGTGTCTTGCAGTGCAGATCCATCTGCCACAGTGTTTATCAGTGGTTCCATCCTTAGTCCCATCTCTCTGAGAGCAGAGATGGGATGAATACTCTGTTAGAAGTTACCATTTTTTAGGTAGCCTAACATTTAGATTCAGAAAGGCCCTATTACAGTCTTAACTCACCTACTTTGCTCACAGCCTCAGTATAGGAATCACTGGGATGGTGGGATTTCACCATCCCTGGTTGCAGGGTTCTGCCAGGCACATAACGGTGACAGCAATGAGTATATGCCAGCTTCCAGATAAGAGTGAAATTTTTACATCTGAGTCACAATTCCCAGAAAAATGAAGATAAAACAGATATGCTGATGCTAAATTAACCCCTTACAAGGGACTACTGTGTCAGCATTCCTTCACTAAGACATCTATGCTATGACAAATGGTTACCTACTTAAGTCATTCATAACTTGTTCTTCTATAAACATGCTGTATCAGATCAAACACCCAGGTAGTTTGTGTAATATGGAAAGACAACCAGACTATTAAAGCTGCAGTACACAAGTGATTACAATACTAAAAGCAATACAAGGAGGCTAAATTCTGCCTTCATTTACAACTACATAAACCCTTTGTGACTGGGTACCTAAAGGCTGAATTTGGCTCCCAAGGTTTTAATCCATGCAAAACCAAGGTCCAGAGCCTGTGAGGTGCTGAGAGCTCTCAATTCCTACTGATTTCAGTGGGAGCTGAGAGCCCTCAGCACCTTGTGGGGGAGGGGGAACTCTGCAGGACACAGCTTTTAGTTTCTGAGTTTCAAACATCATCAACTTTTTCCCAACAGAAATGTGTGAAAGCATCCTCACCTTGGCAAAGGCACCATAAAATCGCCCGGTTTTGTACGTGTATTAGTGTCATCTTGTGTGGAAAAGCTGGATTTGCTGGGCAAATTTATAGCTGGAGTAAATGTATGACAAAAATCACAATTTAATCAAGAAGGTGACAGCTTACCATTTTTTCCATTCTCAAATTGGCATTTGCTCTCAGAAATGGCAAAGCTGTGACTCAAATCCAAAAATGCTTGTGAAAATATGACTGTTGGCAAGTGAATGCTCACCAAGTACTTAAGTCACACACAGCTCTCTAAACAGAAGTAGAGAAGGAAGCATGGTATAGGGGCTAGGGAAGCTTTGCAAAACTGTCATGAAAATCTACCAGCCCCAAGGCTGCAGTAGCTTCTGCAGAGAGGCTTTCTTGCCATGTCACAGCCTGGGATGAAGGCTCCCTGGCACAAAATCTACTCGTTTGCCCTTTAGTACAGTAATGAACAGCAGCAACAACAACACAGATATATTTAAGTCCTGTGTTTAAAACCCCCCAAACACCTGCTGTACAGTTAGAATTATTTTAATACTGGTTTCCAGAACAGGACTGTGCTGCAAGAAGTCATGAGTTCTAATTTCCTTTTCTCCTGGTGACTCTCTGAGGCAAGTAACTGTATGTGAGAACTTCTAACTGGCAAGAGGAGCACACTGTTTCCCACCGGGATCTAAAGAGTATGAGAAAGTACAGTAGGAGACTATTAAAATGAATCACCACATTATAGTAACAGTATGTTCTTTCAACAGGTCCAGTCCTTAAACAGATGTTTGTGCAGTGGCTGCATTGTGCTGTAGCTGGAGCCCACAAAAAATATACAATTAGATTGTTCAGTTTCTGGTAAATACTGCACGGTCTTACGTATGTGGGATATAAATGTAAGATCTACCTGATCCCAACCCCGTGAAATGACTAATACCCTACAACAAGAGGCAATGCCGACCATTGTCTTAAGGTCTCTTTACAGTTCATGTGGATATCAATACCACTCTGCTGTGCTAGAGACAGAAAGCCGGTGACAGAGAGCCAGAGACCCTGAGCCTTGATGTCCCACCCCACTCACCTCATCCTGTTGCTGCCCCCTGTGCCAAGCTACACCACTGCACACTTGGTATTAGCCCAGAGCTCAGGGGTTGGGGGCAGAGTTGACGGTATGAGGTTTGGACTGCAATGGTGTGGGGGATCAGAGAAAATACAAACAGGTCTGATCTTTCACCCAGAATTCAAACTGAGGGAATGATTCCAGAACTGCAACAGCTCTGAGAAGACCAACAAAATCAACAGGAAGTCCATGCAGAAAGCTACTGCATATTTGCGCCGTGAACCTTATCTGAAGTTTGAAAATTGTGATTGACTTTCCCCATACTGTCAATTAATTGTTCCTTTTTGCATCTACATTTCAAGGTTCTAATTAGGCCTGGAAATGTAAGCGCCAATAAACTTCGCACAAGACAGTTCTCAGGAGCTTCTCTACATAGCTCTGCAGATTCAAAAGCTTCACATTGATTTTCGACCCTTTTGGGTGCTCATCCGAACAGACCCTCCCAACTCTTTGGCCATCATTACTAGAGGTTATGTGGACAGGGCACAAGAAAGAGTCGGAAAAGCTGCGGTGAAATCTGGTTCCCACTGAAGTCACTGAGTCTTTTGCCTTTGATTTCAAGGATCCAGGATTTCACCCCTGGATTCTATCTCAACTTTGTCACTCACTCACTTTCTCTATGATGTTTGGCAAATCACTTCATCTATCTGTTCCTCAGTTTCTCCCTTTGCCAAAAGGATATCTTCAGTTGTAAAATAAAGTGCTTTTTAAAGAAAAGAGAACACTGCAGAATCAAAAGGACAAGATAGGCACCTAAGAAACTGCAGAACAACTCTGCAGTCCCATCAGCCCGGAATCACTCAGTATCTCAGCAAGAAACAGAAACTTAGCATAAAGGTTGTGCCTGTCTTGAACATACTCAAATCCTCTTTTCCTATTTCTAAGAATTGGGAATCCTTTGAAAAAGAGCAACTGGATTGATATAGAAAGCAAGGTCTCGGAAAAGAGTTCAAAGTAGCCTTGCTCACTTCCATTCCTTATGTAGCCTCTGGAAACAGAATGTTCACAATTTTAAAAGGTTAAGCTGTAAAAATGTCTGCTCTGTGGATCTCTTTCAGAGCCATTGTCTTTTGTGTGTCTCATAGTTAAGTGGATATACTGTAGTAGGCTCAAAATATCAGATTTTCACCTGCTTTGATCAGTATTCTTGTCGAGCAGAAGGAAGATAGACTATGAGAGGAAGTATGATCTTGAAGCTAAAGTACTAAAGCAGTGGCACTGGAAGTCACGAGATGGGGATTGTCTGCTTGGGTAAGTCACTTCCCTTCTCTGTGTTTGAGATACAACACTGAAGTCATGCAAAATCTAGTACAGCTAAGGAAACTTTGGCTGCTTTGGTGGAGTTTCACCCTGAGATTTCAAATTAATTCTCTCTCTCTCTTATGTACTTATATGATCCCCATCGCCACAGTATCTGAACACAATCACAATCTTTAATGTATTTATCTCCATGACACGTCTATGAGGTAAGGAAGTGCTACTATTCCCATTTTACAGATGGGGACCTAAGGCACAGAGCGACTAGTGTCACACAGAAAGAATATAATAGAGCAGGGCACTGAACCCTATGTCCAAGGCTAACACCTTAACTACTGGACAATCTTTTCTCTCCCATATAAACCCCAAACACAAATCAATATTTGCAGGGGTGGGAAAGGTAAAGACTGGTGTGTTTCACACGAATCTTCCACAAACAGCTTATTCACCTTAACCACATTCCCTTTGTCTCCTTGGCTTCTCTACCATGCTATATTGGGCTCATGTGCTCTTATAATCAAACGGACTTCCTTATCTATTATTTCACCCGTATAGCACAACATCAGTTATCTGAAAATCATGCCAAAAGCATGTATTGTTCCTGCTAGTTGATATTTCAGATAACAAAGGAAATTTTCATTGGCACAAGTAGCCATCCTGGGGCATGACTCTTTTATATAATTTACAGCTGATCAAAATTATTCTATATTCTAAATTATATTTGTAAAAAATCCAAGGATCATTTTATCTCATTATGTAGTTTCTACCACACAATCATCCACATTTCTTTGCTAATTTTGTCTTCTTTGTAAGTCTCCATATTCTCCATCAGTCACAGGTGGAAATGGACATTACTGAACTTTCCTTTCTTTAGATCTACTATACAGAGATTTTTTTTTCCACCATAAAGTAGAGTTTCCCCCAAATACTCATCCTAGTAGCTCTTAGGCCTTGTCTACACAAGAACACTTGGGAAAATTAATCCAAATTAACTAAAGGTGTGAATTTAAAGTGCATTAGTTATCTGCACCATGCCCTGGTGCGGACGCTTTCATTCAGAATGAAAATGACCTCAATTTGGTGTACCTTAATTCACGTTCAAACTGAATAAACCTAAACTAAACTAATCTGTAGTTAATTCAGATTAATTTTCCTGAGTATTCCTATGTAGACAAGCCCTTAGTTTAACATTTGGTTCAGTTCATTTTTCCTTCTAATATTGATTTGTAAAAGTCAGGTGCTTGAGAAAACACTGGCTGATGGTGATACAAAACCCCTTGACTCTGATCTTATGGGATTCCAGTTCATTTTCAAGTGGAAGTCCAGGCCTCAATTCTTTTTTTGCTGCAGCAACTCCTCCCCCATTCCTTTTTACTTTTTGTGCTAAACACGGTATAATAGGGCATATACTGACAACCCCTTTTCCCATCAGTGTTCCATATATAGGGCCAGCCTTAGGGGTGGGCGATCAAGGCATATGCCCTGGGCACCGACTTTTGAGGGCACCAAATTGCTCAGCCTCTTGGCCATTTTTTTTGATCCACTATTCGGAGGAGAGTGGGCACACTGGGTAGAAAAACACCGAGGGCTGGCCCTGAACACACATCATTTACATAAAAAATGCCGATTTATCAAAAGTGAAATATTTTAGAGGGAGGCATGTAGATTTTAATAAAATTTTGTTTAAAAAAGAAACCAGAGCAAAGAGTTCCAATTAGGTCACAACAAAACATTTACAGTTTCCATTTTGAAATGACATTTTGTTTCGATTTATAAAATGATATAGTCTATAATATAAAATAAATAAGCGCAAATCTGAACAAAACATTCAATTTCATCTACACAAAATGTTTTGATTGACTCAAAATATTTTCCCTCCAGAATTTCCTTTCCTGAGAAGTTTCATCATTTTTGTTTGTGTTCATTCAGAACATTTTTTCCCCAAAAATGGTAGAATTTTCCATGAAATGGAAAATCCAGTTGCCACCCAGCTCTACACAGAGTTAAAGTCTGTGAAACTGGAGTTTTGCTGTGCATATGAGAGTGGCAGAGTGTGGAAAATCTATGTGGCACATAGCTTTTCCTGCACAGAGCTGCACTGTCCCATGTGTCTGGATCTGCAGTGGAGTGGGAGTTAGAGGAAGGCTAGGTGAGAGGCTGCAGCATGGCTAGGGCAGCTGTGATTATATAGATCCACTGACCATAGAGGATGGATCAGCACTGGTGGGCACTACTTCAGCCCTAAATTTGAAATAGCTTCTGCACCAGCTTCAGCCAGTCCACAGGCTTCATCAGTAGGATCCCAGTAGGACAGATGTGGGCTGTAATTAGCATAAAGGGAATTCTTTACTGAGGTGGCTGGACACAGAGTGACTCCGTAGCTTTCTCTAATTCTTGCCCAACAGTTCAACACAAGATCTACCTAAATGCTGGCCTGGATGAAGCAGTCGTGGAAGGGACTAGTGAATACACTGAATTATGTAAAGCACTGTTACAGAACGTACCTATACCAAGCTCAATTATTTGCACATGGGCCAGGATATTAACTCAACACAAAGAAATGAAGGCTATATCATATAGAAATACAGCCCATGGTTAATTTCCATAAGAGTAACTCTCAAAGATCATTCATGTATGTAATGCTGAATCTCAAGCTACATATTTTTTAAGCATTCTTGTTACTACACAGACAATGGTACTTTTGCTTTATGTCTGTGAGGGAATAACCACCATTTCCTAGCAAACTAAAAGGGAAAGACACATGAGGACAGAGTTCAAACATGAGAAAATCTTAACCCAACAGCTGATGACTATAGTACCATAATGGGATATAGAAGAAAGGATTCCAAAGAACATTAGCACAGGACATTAGCAGATTAATATTAATCTCGAGTTTCAGACTGATTTCCTATGCATGTTAATGTTCTCTTGATTACAACAGAAAACAATGATTCAAAAAATTGTTCAATTACAAACAGTAGTGGAGACTTAAAATATTAACAACTTTTAGAGCTTTTAACCCAATATCTATAATTAAATGAAAAAAGCGAGGTTAATGCAATGTTAAAGTTGAGGTTTTAATAATGCAAAAGTCAAGAAATTCAGAGTCAAAGTTCACACATTGTCTTAATCCTGCTGCACTAGGCCATATTCTGCTCTGAGTTACATTGATGTAACTATGTAGTATTCCCACAGAATTCACTGGAATTACTCTAGAATTATACTGGGGTAAACAAAAGCAAAACTGGACCCCTTGTTTGTACGTGGCTAATAGAACTTCAATCACATTGACACTATGTACACAGTACACAGCAAAACAGACATAAAGCACATACATCTGTGCACAAAAGAGCGTATCTGAGTTATAAAACATGCACAGGGTAAGCATCTGGAAGATCAGTACAGAAAAAGTGTAATACCTTTCAATTACATTATGTTGTATTATTTGCCAAATAGTGTCTCAGATTGCCCAGTGCACATATCATGAAAGATATATAACCCACACTTGCAAAGGAGTGGAATTATATTGAGTGTCCTTTTGTTGAAGTAAAATCTTAATATTGATACTCAAGTAACATATTTTTACAACTAGAGCCTTGTTTTCCAAGCATAGCTTCCATTCTAGCTTCCATTCAAATCTTGAGTGCGCCATCACATTTGCAGACAGACCATCTAGATGAACTATCACTTGCATTCACAAAGGACAAAATTTTCATGCGCAAAACCTCATGTTGAACACAAAGGGGTTTTGCACCTGTAAATTTTTGTGCACAAGGAACATAGGGCAAATTACTTGTGCACACAACGTTACATGCAAAAATCCACTACAAGATGTCCTTGTTCTTTTTTAAAAGGAAAAATAATTTAAAATGGGGAAATAAATAATAATAATAATAATATACTTTGTTGGAATAAGTGGGTCATCAAAAATAAATGCACCTACGTTTATCAGAACATCTTGTCCTCATAAATGGCTTAATGGATTTTTAAAAAAAACTTTCTGCAACAATATTCATCTCTGAGCTTAGAATAAGCTTGAACAATTTCAGCCAAAATGATAATTGTTTCAGAAAGTTATAAACCACTGAAGATAGGGGGCTTACAATGAAAGCGCTGTCTCAACCATTACTACAATAAACACAGCTAATGAATAAATGCAGTTTGGCAAGAATAAAAAACATTTGCAAAGTCTGATGTGCACTGCACAGACTACAGGAAGGTAACCAAGTGAGTAAATATCAAATGAAGGATTATCCTTTTTTCAGAGGAATTCATTCCAGCACAAAATTCAACAGAGGACCTCTGCATCCAAAAGCAGTAGGGTTACTTTTTAAGCTAGAAGAAAATTTCTTTTTCCTATCCGTGTCAGTCTTATCTGAAGCCTGTTAGCAACACTGCATCAAAGATACATACGTTATTATACAAACTGTTAATTCTTCATCCAAACAATGACAAGACTTTCTCCTGCTTACCTTCCAGTATCTGTTGTGCCCAAACCAGTACCGGTGCTACACTTTCAGATATCTAACTACCAATTCTTCAGTGGCAATGCTTTGTGACTCACAGCTTAGTTATCTCAGGAAGTATTTACATCTCCTCAGTATTATCATTTGACTTTGTTATATCAATGAGCTTTAGAAATGTCTAGGTAACAAACACTGCATTGTACAGATGACAAACTGGAAAGCTTAGGACAGTTATAACTGCTTTGTCTCAGGTACTCTTAGAAGATATATGTTTGCTGTAAGACATTCAGAAATATCTCCAGGTCCTAAAGACTGCCAGGTTCAAATCATCCTGTCACTGAGTTCAGGGTGCAATCCAGACCAGTGGGAAGCTGTGCTACCACTTGTCCTGCAACCCGGGGTGCCCTACAATATCTTGCTGATGTAGCTCCCGCCTAGGACACTCACAACCAGCCTACAAGCACATGGGTGACAACCTGAGTGTCTGTGTGCTAGACAGCTCTGGTTCAACAGCTCTAACCTCAACAGTCTGTCAAAAGCCCCAAAGCCCTAGACCCTTATCCTACACTAGAATTGATGATATGCTGGATAGTGTAAGCAAAGCTAAATATCTCAGCTCTTTTGAGTTAGTGAAGGAATACTGGCAAATTCCTTTAGATAATGATGCACATTAATTAACTTAAATGGTAACATTTTGAATTAATTAATGCAGGAGCCACTTTTCAGAGGTTGGTCAACAAAGCATTACATGGATTACAGGACTTCACCAAGGGCCTACGTCCATGATATAATGGTGTTTAGCAACATTTGATCACAAGAAACACTTGGGGATTGTGTTGTCAAAGATCAATTGGAAGAGCCAGAGTTCCTTATTTGGGACATTTGGGTAGGTAGTGGTCAAGTCACACCTGATCTGTTAAAGGTTGAAGCTATTGATAATTGGCCTGTGCCTCAAACCCAAAAGCAGGTCCAATCTTTCATAGGTCTTGTAAACTATTACCGAGAGTTTGGGTGTGGGTTCAGTGACACTGCAGCTACAATTACAGACTTATGGAAAAGACAAAGCCGAACAAAATAGTATGGTCAAATATATGTCAAGAGGTAAAGAAAATCTTTCTGAAAAGCCAGTTCTGGCTAGTCTACACTTTAACCAAATATTTGAGCTATGCACAGACATGTCAGACATCAAATTAGGTGTTGTACTAATGCAGTCATGGGAGAGGTACAAGAAACACCTCATTGCTTTCTTAAGCAAGAAAATGACACCAGCTGAACAGAATTATTCTGTTATAGAAAGAGAATGCTATGCCATAGTGTCTGCAATTACACAGCTCAGGCTCTACCTCTTTAACAAGAAATTCAGGGTCCTAACTCATCGCTATCTACAAATGTGGCTGCATAAAACTAAAGGCTCCAATTCCAAAGTACTACAATGGAGCATGATGCCCCAAGAATATGAAATGGAAACTGTATATATAAAAGGGGGGTGGGGGAGGGGGAACAGGGTGGCAGATGCCCTGTCCAGGGAAAAGGGCTCTAACCTGCTGCCTCTGGATCAACCAGTGGCTAATGATTTTGCACCATTGTAACAGAGGGAGGTGTGATATGAAGCACCCTCAATTCACATTCTACACATTATTGTAATAATCTTTGTACAAAATATGCCTGGTGAGGTATTATTTGAAAACTGAGAATTTGCTTGTCAACAACATAATGGTAAAATGTATGTACCAATATTATACATAAGGTTATGAACTCCCCTTGTAGGATGTCACTCACATATGTACAAGACGAGATGCCCTAGCCTAGACAACGCTGTTAAATGGGTCTAACCCAGATAAAGGAATGTAGTTTTCGCACCTGGGAGTTACTTCCAAAATATTTTGAAAGACAATGAAAATATATTCACATATCTTGTAAACAGACCCATCAATCTAACAAGGGGTGGAGGCATCCTCACACTATCATGGCAAGGGAAAGAGATTGACAATGACATATCTAATGTTCATTCAGTTGCACTGGAGGGGGCAGAAACTAAATATTTTGCATTTTAGCAGACAACTCCAGAGGGGAAAGAAGCAGTAGGACACTTCCAACAAGGCAAACTCCATGTTGCCCACCTCACAGCTGGAAATAAACTTTTGTCTGGAGGTATCTTTCAGAAGAATCCATTTAAAAGGCTCATTGGACTATAAAAGAGAGAGGCAAGGAAACCTCATGTTATCTATCTTTCACCTAAGACAACAAAAGTACCAGCCCTTTGACTTTGAGGGACAGATCCTGACCCAGAGGTTTGGTCAGCCATCTTCACAAAAACACGTGGTGAGAATTTTAACTTGAACCAAGTCTAGCTTGTTAAGTTTTAGTTACCAGAAAACATTATATCTTTATTTCTGTTGTAACCATTTCTGATTTTAAGCCTTATCGCTACACTCCATTAAAATCCATTTCTTTGGAATGAAATCAACTTGCTTTATTTTTAATCTAAACCAATCCAGTGTGGTGTTTGAATTGAACTGTTTGATTACTCCAGTTAAAGTAACAAACTGATGGAGCAGTTAAAGGAGCAACAAACTTTAACATGCCTCCGATCGTTCCAGAACAGGGCTGAACATTTCAAAACATGTTTCTGGGAGTGTGTGGAGTCACCTTGCCAGTCATTAGCCAAAGCTGGTGGAGGCCAGTGAAAGGCTGTGGTATTGCAGGAATGTGCCAGTATCCAATGTGTTGCATCAGGGCTATCCAGTACACAGATATAGAGGGCATGCTTGTGGCTAACAGTGGGCATCCCAGGCAGAGCCACAGTGGCAAGGCATTGTGAGGCACTCGGGTTATAGAGTAAGAGGGGACACAACTCTTTACTGGTCTGCATTGCACCTCACAATAGAACAATCCCTCACTAGGTTAAACAGGATGCTACTTTTAAACAACTTTAACTCTTTTATTTCAGACTCAACCTTCACCGACCATAAGCCAGGCACAAGTCCTTATTTTGTCCATCTACATGCAATGGCACAACCCCTTTGAATTTCAGGGATAGGAAGGAAAGAGGGTGGATTATTTTCAAATTGGATTAAATTTCTCCATTTCAAAGCTGCAACCACAGTTTTGGCTGAGTTGTACAGAAAGCCAGATGGGGCTTGTTCCTGGTTCCAGTCCAAATGCAGCCAAAATCAAGCCATTAATGGGCAGTTGTGGCACAATATAGCAGAAATCTTAGGAGACAGCCGGTCTTGCATAATTTCCATTCCAGATGGCAACATTTTCACAAAAAGAGCTCACGAGGTATCAGTGCTGTTGAATTCAAATTTGAACCCAAACTCTAGCCTTGATTCTATCTTGAACTCAGGCTCCAAATCTCAATTACACTTAATCCATATCTGAACATGGCCTCCTCAGCCCCTCTTTAGTATGTTATACTATAATTATAACATAGAGCTATCTGTGTCACAAAGACGTGTCTGAGAAATCAATAAATGCTTTTTCCCCTCCTGCAGTTAACTCAAAAGCAACTGAATGGATTTTTATAAAACTTTTCTCATCAAAAAGCCACCGCACCCACACCTCTGAGAAATTAAACCCAAAAGGTAACTGTGCGGAAACTGGTAAGTGAATGGAATGAAGAGCCCAGACCTGCAGTTGTCACTTATGCATTACTCTCACTGAAGTCAAGGGGAGATTTGTGCATAGGAAGCCTGGAGAATCAGATCTCCAAAATCAATGTGCCATCTCATAATTACAAAGCTGCTGTTAAAGAACACAAGGCCATAATTTCTTGCCATGTTCTGCTGAACTCAGTACATTGCACAAAAGGAAAAGAACTACATGATAAATAATCCACAATCCCCTTAATGCATTTTGCAATTGTGAACAGAGTGATACCACAATCATTTGAACATTAAACCAATAAAGCCCTCAGTTGAAGCAAGGTCCTCTTCAAATCATGCTTTCAAAGAGTCTTCTGCCAGTGGTTTGTTAACTTGTTCCAAAAGTCATTCTGCCCCCTGAATGTCTCTCCTCACAGTCTCTTTAACCTTCATTGGGAACAGAACATTAACCTCAAGTTTTTCCTTGGAAAATGTTTTCTTTAGAGCATTCAGGGATTTCTGATTGGACTAACTGGATGGACCAAGTCCAGGAAAAAACAAAAATGAATTCTTAAGCAATGGGAAGAATTTTCAAGCTTGAGCATGTAGACTGGGCAACTAAATTATTTTCTCAGTATTTACTGGGCATTCAGGCATGTAGGCCCAGCTCCTCAAAGCTATTCAGGCACCCAACTCCCACTGAAATCAATGGCAATTAGGCACCTAAGTATCTTTGAGGATCTAGGCCCTGCGCCCTGATTCAGAGCCCACTGAAGTCAATGGTAATTTATTGCCTGCCCTGAGCTTTGAATCAGATCCATACAGTGAGTGCTATTTTAAAAATTGGACATTTATGCAACCATGGTATTTTTTTTACTACAGTTTTTGTGTATTTCCCATACCATGGTATTTACAATATTCCCTAAACCATGGTCAAGCCTGCTTGTTGTTAGTAGTGTAAATATGGAATGTTGCTGTTTGGCGCAGTTGCTTTGCCAGACAAACCCTGTATTTTTGTTTCCTTCACTAGGAGGCCCAGGAACTCATAGATTCAAGCACAAAAGAAATACAGATTATTTCGTTTTCCTTTCCTTCAAGCATTTTATGATTCAGGAGAGCAACAGAAAGAGGACTGTACTTTGGAGAGAAATTTCTTCTTGGCTAAGATTTTTAAAAATGGGAGCCCAAAGTTAGGCTAAAAAATGCCAGCGAAAATAATCTCCCAGGCTCGGTATGTTTGAACATCAGGCCACTTATTTAGTGCCTAAGTATGGACAATGGATCAGATACTCAGGTAGTGTAAATCACCACAGCTCCATTGAGATTGACGGAACTACGATGATTTACATCACCCAAGGATGAGGCCAGTCGTTTCTTTCTGTCACTCAAGATGTGTTTTGAATTGATATTTCGGTAGCTGTGGTTCCTTCTTGCTTGAGAGCTTGAACCACCTTTTAAGAAGTGGAAGTCAAATCCTAGTGAGGTAAATAAAAAGAAGCATAAACACTGCCAAATTAAGTGTAAAATGTAATAAGAAAAGCCAAAAAGGAGTCTGAAGAACGGTTCGCCGAAAACTCCAAAGGTAATAACAAAATGTTTTTTTAGAACATAAGAATCCTGCTAAACACCCAGTGGGGCCCCTGGATGATTGAGAGATAAAAGGAGCGCTTAAAGACTATTAAGTCATTGCGGAGAAACTAAACGAATTCTTTGCTTCATTCTTCATGGCTGAGGATGTTAGGGAGATTCCCAATCCAGAGCCAGCTTTTGTAGGTGATAAATCTGAGGAACTGTCACAGATTGAAGTGTCACTAGAGATGGTTTTGGAATTAATTGATAAACTTAACATTAACAAGTCACCGGGACCAGATGGCATTCACCCAAGAGTTCTGAAAGAACTCAAATGTGAAGTTGTGGAACTATTAACTAGGGTTTGTAACCTGTCCTTTAAATCAGCTTCTGTATCCAAAGACTGGAGGATAGTTAATGTAATGCCAATATTTAAAAATGGCTCCAGAGGTGATCCCGGCAATAACAGACTGGTAAGTCTAATGTCAGTACCGGGCAAATTAGTTGAAACAATAGTAAATAATAAAATTGTCAGACACACAGAAGAACATAAATTGTTGGGCAAAAGTCAACATGGTTTCTGTAAACGGAAATCATGTCTTACTAATCTATTAGAGTTCTTTGGAGGGGTCAACAAACATGTGGACAAGGGGGATCCAGTAGACATAGTGTACTTAGATTTCCAGAAAGCCTTTGACAAGGTCCCTCACCAAAGGCTCTTTCATAAATTAAGTTGTCATAGGCTAAATGAGAAGGTCCTTTCATGGATTGAGAACTGGTTAAAAGACAGGGAACAAAGGGTAGGAATTAATGGTAAATTCTCAGAATGGAGAGCAGTAACTAGTGGTGTTCCCCAAGGGTCTGTCCTAGGATCAATCCTATTCAACTTATTCATAAATGATCTGGAGAAAGGGGTCAAAAGTGAGATGGCAAAGTTTACAGATGATACTAAACTGCTCAAGATAGTTAAGACCAAGGCAGACTGTGAAGAACTTCAAAAAGATCTCACAAACCTAAGTGATTGGGTAACAAAATGGCAAATAATGAAATTTAATGTGGATAAATGTAAAGTAATGCACATTGGAAAAAATAACCCCAACTATACATGATGGGGGCTAATTTAGCTATAACGAATCAGGAAAAAGATTGTGGAGTCATCGTGGATAGTTCTCTGAAGACGTCCATGTAGTGTGCAGAGACGGTTAAAAAAGCAAACAGGATGCTAGGAATCATTAAAAGGGGGATAGAAAATAAGACAGAGCATATATTATTGCCCTTATATAAATCGATGGTACATCCAAATCTCAAATACTGCGTACAGGTGTGATCTCTTCGTCTCAAAAAAGATATACTGGCACTAGAAAAGGTTCAGAGAAGGGAAACTAAAATGATGAGGAGTTTGGAATGGGTTCCATATGAGGAGAGATTAAAGAGGCTAGGACTCTGCAGCTTGGAAAAGAGGAGACTAAGGGGGGATATGATAGAGTAATGTAAAATCATGAGTAGTGTGGAGAAAGTACACAAGAAAAAGTTATTTACTTATTCCCATAATACATGAACTAGGGGCCACCAAATGAAATTAATGGGCAGCAGATTTAAAACAAATAAAAGGAAGTTCTTCTTCACACAGTGCACAGTTAACTTGTGGAACTCCTTGCCTGAGGAGGTTGTGAAGGCTAGGACTATAACAGCGTTTAAAAGAGAACTGGATAAATTCATGGAGGTTAAGTCCATTAGTGGCTATTAGCCAGGATAGGTAAGGAATTGTGTCCCTAGCCTCTGTTTGTCAGAGGGTGGAGATGGATCACTTGATCATTACCTGTTAGGTTCACTCCCTCTGGGGCACCTGGGATTGGCCACTGTCGGTAGACAGGATACTGGGCTGGATGGATCAATGGTCTGACCCGTACGGCCGTTCTTATGTTCTTATTTTCTCCCCCAGTGTCATTGAATGCCTTATCTACCAGTCTATGATAGTGAAAACAATACAGTGGACAGTGATTGTTATAGGCTCTCTCTATAACTGGACTATGTGGAATATGGTCTATTGCTGAGTATTTGTTTATCAAGCCACGCCATGCTCACTATTGGCTGGTTGAAGTCCAGATTGCAGTTGATCTGTCTGTACAGTATTCTAGTGTAAATATGACACCCAACAAGACTACCATTCTTCAGATCAGTCTCCTCCCTCCTGAGGGAGCACAACATGAGGACAATAAGGATGTTGTTCTTGCTTTCTGTGCAGTGCTGACTGTACACATTTTTCTCCATCCGTTAGGAAGTCAATAGTAATTTCATATTTTCTAGCTTCCCTTTTATTCCTCTTTCTCCTTCTAGTACTTGTTCAGCTTCTTCCTTGGTGGCTTTTGGGTCAATTCCTCATTGTTCAAGGCTCCTTTACCACTTGAGTAATGGTTTGAAGCCCCTTCCAGCGCTACAGCCTACTTCCCCCTGCTCAAAGCAGAGCTGCTGAAGAAGGTTTTGCTGTAGTTTGAAAGCAGCAGACTGAAGTTTATATAGGACCAGACTGGAAGGTACTGAGAATTCTACCAGTGACTGTTTCTGTGACATTAGTTGGTGTGGTAACCCAGGGTCAGATTTTCAAAGGTATTTAAGTGCCTGAAGAAGCAGATAGCCACCTCCTGAGATCTTCAAAAATACCTAAGTATGTTAGGATCCTACCTCCCAGTAATTTCAAATGGGAGTTAGCTGCCTAACCCGCTTAGATGCTATTACAAATTTCACTAGACACTTACCTGCATCTTTAGGCTAAGCAACTCAGAAAATTTGGCCTGCAATACCTAAGCTCCTCAGAGCAGAGGATGCTCTGTATGTGAAAAAAACCAGGCAGTCATAGGAAGACCTCTGGCCAAATGGAACCTACAATATGCTACAATGTGGCCAACAGCCATCCCTCCTTTGGACTATGATACCATAGATACTACACAACCTCATATGCCATGATTCTCTATTTTGGTCTAAACACTCTGTAGTTCTGAATGCTACACTCCATTCTCATGATAATTGACAATCATTTTCCAATTCAAACTGATCCTGATTCTTCTAGTCACTTTGTAATTAATTGAAGACGGTGTGAATGAGATGTTTATTGGCTGGCAGGTAATGAGTTTCATTGTAAATAATAGTGATGGATGGAAAATCTTTCCTCCTGACAAGGGAGGCAACTCAGCATGGGCAAATGGCACTCATTCACAGCTTCATGTGAGCTCAGAGCTGACGCAATGTATAAAGACTATAAAGAACACTCCCTTGTTAATGTCAATGTGTAACTACCCTTGAGTTTTTCCAGCTAATACTTAAGTAGCATGGAATTGATCCAGATTTTCCATGAAGATAGGATGATTCGATTTGTGACCTAAGGTTTACTGTTCTGTAAAAAGAAATCTGATCTGTTTAAACACCTAGACATGCCTCTTCCCAGGTACTCCCATTCATCACAGCTGTCAATGCTTCTCTGAAAGAGAAATGAGCCTCAGGCATGGGATAAAGCACTACAGAAGACCTAAGAATGCTATTGCCAAGGGAATACATTGATCCTGTTTCACTGGGGTGGTACATGCATTATGAAAGACCTGCAGCTACTGAATTATAAGTTACTGCTCACACCCCTTATAAAGGAGATCATTTTTGAGAATCACATACCATGCTGACATTAATGATCCCAGATATGGGAGTAATAGATTTGGACTTGTTCACTCATCCAGCTGGATGGATTTAAACAACTGGTGCTGAATATCAGATTGGAGTCAATCAGAATACATGAAAAGATAATAGAAGAGTCAGAGGTCCAAATTCTTCTCTCATTTTCACATGTGCAGTCTCACTGACTTCTCATGCCTTTATTTTTGTTTTTAACAAAAAGCAAAAACAACCTTTTCATCCAAACATCCTGTGAATGCCATTTGCCTCACCACAATAATCATCTTATGAGGAAAACAAGGAAACTGTACACTTTCTAGTATTTTTTAAAAGTAGGTCATCATGGATGTTCTGTCCATACTCTACCACATTCCACAGCTAGACAAGTTTGGCCTTTTCATGCTCTGAAATGAATATCCTCTTTCTCTTTCCCTAGAGCGATCCAATCATTTTTATCATACCTCGGCTTCAAAACTTGGTAAACAATCCCAACGCTATGAAAGGTTCATCCAAAACACATCTCTTCCTAGATTTACTCCAGATATCCTTTCTAGCTTAAACAGACTGAAATGATAATCTGCTTTGACCCTTTCTCCTTCAGCTCTATTGGGAGCACTGTATCTTCAGCGCTTGTAGCTTATTAAAAAAAAGACAACTATATTTTTGATATGCCTTTAAGGTTATTTTCCAAAGTATCTTTGATTTTTAAATTCTGTTCAACTCTTTCACCATTAACCTTGATTTCATTTAGGAGTTAAAGTAACTACAGTTTTCTTGGAAAGCTAATTTAGAAATCTTGTCTTTTCTTGCACTATTTTTTTCTCTTTAGTTGGAGACCTAAGTGAGAAGTTACAAGAAAGTGGTCAGTGTTTAAAATTAATTTTCAGCATCAAACTATTGGTAGGCCAATTCTTTTCCACGTTAACATTTTCCATCTAACTTCACAACTTGCTTGTTAAAACATTAAGCTGCTGGCAGATGGGATGGCTCTAGAGATTAGTAATGAACCACAGAGACCTTCACTAGTATATCAGTAGTTCAGATCCTGTCCAGGTTTGATGTGGCTTAAGTTGTTACTAGAAGATGACTATTTGGTGGCCTCAGTCCAGCTCCTAGTAAATAAATCTTCACCTCACAAGAGAAACAACTGCACTTTCCCCCCAGTCTCAGCAGAAAAGTGCCAAGGGTGGATTGGGCCATTTTTTGTCAGCCACTTTATATGTAGATAGTATAGCAGCTGGAGTTTGCCACACCATACATGCCAGGGTCAAAAAAAAATCATTGATGGACAAGGCAATTTTGTTGTGAGGAGATGTATGAAGGATGTCCAACAGCGAATGTTGGGATCACTGTATCTTTACCAATAGAATTAATAAATCAGTGTAAGATGGTGAAAGAGGCACGACAGCCTCATCTGATGATGAGGAGGAGGAGGATTTGTGGGAAGATGCTGTTTCTTCTTTCTGAGCTGGCTCTTGCTCCTTTATAAAATTCTTCTATGGAGCAGGACCCAAGAGCTGAGGTTGTTCCTGATGTGCCCTTACAAGATGGGACGCCGTAGAACTGGTCACCATAAGGGGCCCCTGGTTTCCAATAAGCCCACTGTGGTGGGGCATAAGGGAAGGAGGCAGGGCCCCAAAGTTGTCCTTACCAGGATAACCAGGTAAGAGTTTCTCCTGCTGAGAGTTTTGTCCTCAGGGTGTACTTCAAGGGATGGAGGCTGGAAGGACAAAGAACCTTGTACAGACACCTTGAATTGGATGAGGTATCGTCACCCATGTCTATTCGAGGGGCAAGTGGTGCCTCTGCAGATGGTTGAGTTGGTACCTGGGTCTGGAGAGGGTCCTGTAATTGCGCCAATATCTGGAGGTCAATAGTTGGTTGGCTGGTGATACAGCACAGGAGGATGTAGTGTTGCTACCAGCTGGAAATGTCTCTCTGTAACCTCAAAGACTGTGTGGGGCTCATGACTGTGTTGGTTCTGGAGGATGAGTCACCACTGAAGTAGGATCAGAGGATAAACAGGCTTCAGAAGGTGAGTTGGTACCAGTTGAGAGTGTCTCTCAATAACCCTGCAGTAACAGTGATTCAGGCTGTTATAAGAGTCAAAGGTCCTCATGGAATAGCAGCCTGAAAGGTACCAGGGACTCTGGATAGGGTCTGGAGTTCTTGTGTTTTGAAGGCACTGAAAACAGTGTTGGTACTCCTCCAAGTTGTTTACCTGATGATTCTCAGTATATGGCATGGTCTTCTTAGCTTGTGCCATGGTCTCGATACCAGAGGTGATGGAAGCCTCAGCAGTAACTGTGTGATATGTGAGATCTCCTGAGACCCACTGTGTGTGTGTGTGGGGGGGGTATGTGTGTGACATTGCCCTTGTCTTATCCAATTCTGGAGAATTGGATCTTTTATTCTTTGAGGGTCTGGATGGTTCTGAAGGGCCCTCGGGGTAGACACTGTTGCCAGGGCTCTCTGGTCAATTGGATCCAAGGTACAAGGGGGTGAATTGGACCCTGGGGGTCTCCGAAAGAGCTCCATTAGCAGGAATTTTAGTCTGTCCTCCCTCAATTTCTTAGGTCTGCATTTAAAACCTGAGCAGATCTTATGTTTGGAGGGCATGAGAGTCTTTCCCAGACAGCAGAGGCAGCTTGAATGTCCTTCGCTGTAGGGAAAGACCTATGGCAAGTCTGGCAGGATTTGAAGCCTGGGGTCTTGGGCACAACCTATACATGAGGCCATGGATCAAGACGTGTGGGGAAAAAACCCCAAAGGCCCAGAATGAGCAAATGAAGAAGGAAGAGGAACACCCTCCACACACACACACACACACTGCCTAAAAGCACAATCAGTGTTAAACAACAGAAAATAAAGAAAATACCAAAGAACAGATAAAGCAAGAGAGGTAACAAACTGCATAGGAAGCTAATGGACACTGTGATGCTCCAACTCAAGCTGCAGGCATTTCAGAAGAACTAGAGTGGCAGCAGGTCTGCCTCTTCCCTATATACCCTTTCACCATTAAGGTGTCAGAGGTACAGGTGCAGACCCATATACACTGACAATCTCTGCTCAAGAGTACAAGGGCATGCAAACATCATGACGTGAGGCACCCAAGTGACACTACTCAAAGAACAACTGAAGACTCTGTCTATTCATCTTATACACAACCCAATTACTTCTGCTCTCCTTGGGCTGACATCAGTTAAAGTTTCAAAGCAGGAGCCATTTCCCCTTAGACAGTAGTGGAAAACCCATGACTTGGGAAATCTGAAATTAGACTCCACAGAACAGTAAAAATGTACTTACTATAGGAAAGAAACACACATTGGCTGTCAAGTATCACCAATAGGTATTTTCCATCTCTAAATTCTAAGATTCTCTGAGACTTGTTCCTTATCCTCTTGACTAAAACATCTCAAAGATGCATTCAGCAACAACTGAATGTGACAGAAAATTCACTTCAAGTGGTAAGAAGGGACAGATTAAGGCTGATTATGGTCAGCATCACAAATATTCAAAGAACCAAAGAGCTCAAAAATCCTAAAACTTCTTTATACATTCTTCCCACAAGCAGGTGGCACTCACATAAACTTCAGCTTCTTGAAAAAATCTCCCATACACAGAACTTGTATCCAAATGGGTCTCCCTTTTATTTGCCATTATCCTGTCTTCTTCCTATTTCATTCCTATTTTCCCTTTCAAATCTTTCCTGATTTTCACTTCTCACCCTTTGATGGAAGAGCTTAGAAGGCCTTATCCTGAACTCGTTACTCAGGTGAAACTCCCACTGTGGAATAACAATGTACTTGTGAACTTGGAGTAATGGAAATGAATATGTCAATCATTTTCAGCCTCTGCATGGACTCATCACCTCAGCCTGTTGCCTTGGCTAAAGATCACTGGTAGAATCTAATGCTTCCTTCCCAAGAGCATTTATCATGCTACCACAATTATCTTTATGGGATATCACTCTAACACCTAAGCCATGGGACTCTATGAGCTTCTGCCAAGATGTCATGAGGGAATTCAAACTCAGATCATCAGATATGTGCCCTTTGCACAGTTCTTTCCCACCACTCATCACATAATCTATGTGAAGTATCTCTGACAGAACAGCACATGCAGGGTGCTACACGACCTATTTACAGCACTTCTCATCCTCCATCATTTAAGTGTGTGGTCTTAATATCACAATTCCAAAGCCCCACTCTCCAAACAGCCCTGCGATCAAGCATGGTTCCCAACTTGTTCCTTTAAAATTTCATCTTGGGCTCAATATAGGAGAATAACATCTTGGTCCTGCTGGAAAGTGATCAGCATCAAGAGGACCCGTCTTTATGCTAATAACACTAAAATATAAAATAATGCCAACAGCTGGTGCTACAAATGGCTTTTAAAAACGATGTTCATTCACTAAAATTCCTCTTGCTACTTTTGACATGAAACACGCAGTCTCTAATTATTCTGATCAAGACGGTGAAATACAAAAACAAACTTTAATTGTGTTTAACAGATATTTAATCAGGACTCACTGAACTACAGATTAAAGCTGAAATTCATAAACCATAATTACCCGATTGTCGCAATCTTTTTGGTCCACATTTTGCTTCCGTCTGGGCGTCTGGCACTTTGCCCCGAATTTCTTTTAGTGTCTTCTTAGCTTCATTGCTGTTCATGTTTTCCAGCAGAGATTCAGCACAGATTATAAAATATCTGTTCTTGGCAACTTTATTAGCTGTTTTTTCTTGCAAAGAGTTTACTTCCCCTACCCTGACCCAAAATTGCTCTATTAGGCATATGCTGAGGGTACTGATGACACGAACTAGAAGCAGAGATCTTCCCTCTGGGATTTGTTTGTGAAATGTCTCCATCTCCCCCGGCTGAGATACAAGATGGTCACCTCTGCAGCACTTTGCGTCCACCTCTTAACCCAAGCAGATGCCGTTCCAGTGTTGCTTTGCAGAGATGGAGCACTGTGGACTTCAAAGATTGGGGCAGAGGAGAAACGGGGCTGATGCCGCTCTCTAGGACACTGCCCATGCAGAGCCCAAGAATTTCAATGTGTACATGCAGTCAGGGGGTAACACAATTGGGAGTTATATTACCTCCCTCAGGATTCCCACCAACTGTACAGCATTAAGGGTGGGTGCCCACACAAAGGCAGTGCTGCTATTGCTTGAACTATGCTCCCAGAGCCAGTGGAGCTGCAGTTGCCCATGTAGGATGGCTCTTGTCTCCACGTGAAAGTGGTCTCCCTCCCAAAGGGCCTCAAAATCCATGATGCTTCAAACTCCTCCCATCAGATGGGCTAGCTCCTGGAAAACTCCACAAAGGTCTTCTCACAAGTCCCCTCCTTTGGATTTTTCCATCAGAGATGATAATCTGGCCTTTAATGATCAGGAACAGTAGCTCAAGTAACCGCAGATCAGATACTAGTCCACACTTAAAGTCACTTTGCACCACCAGAGTGTTGAGGCAGAATCCTCACCTGCCACCAAATCAGCCCAGCAAGCTTACTCAACAGTGGGGAAGATGCTAGAAAAGCTATGCTGACAGGGTCAGAACTGCTTCACCTCAGAAACCCTTGCAGGGTTGTGGGATGGTGATACTGTGGCAGCAACTGTCTTCACCTCTTTCCTAATCGCACAGGCTAATCACTAAAGTGAAGTGCCTTCTCGGGGAAAATATGATGTGAAATTGGCATTGCCCCTCATGCACATCTGCAGCTTTTTGCTCCTTCGAGGTTCAGCACACTTCAGTTTCTCTGCCTGACAAAGCTGAGAATCTGGGTGGAGACGTCCAGAATCCATGCTTGAACTTCCTCTGCTGTGTGCTGTCCCAGATCCCTAGCCCTCTTAGTCAGTTATTAGGTCCTGTCAGTTGCAAGGTGCAGCTGGATTTTGTTACCTTGTTGTGACTCCTGGGAACACAAGTTAAACCTCTGTCCTTTTCCTTGAATCTGTTCTGAACCAATATAGAATGACTTGAGTAATGGGACCTGCTCTTGCAATATCTCAGTTTTGTAAAAAAAAATGTCTAAGATGCTATTTAATAAATCTATTTCCACCAGAATCATTTGATCCTAGCCCACTTCCTCTATTCCTCTTTACACAGACCGGGCAAACAGTCCCTCTCCCACTGCCCGGAGAATAGTTATACATTCTTTTCCCAAGCCTGGGTGGAACACCTCATGAACACATCACACCAGCAGTAACTGAAGCATGTAAGTCAAAGCATCACCTGTCTTCTAGACACTTTCTTAGGATCCTTCATCACAGAGCCACAGTAATTGGCTCTACTGGTGCTTGTAATCCAAATTTCATAGCACTGCAATAAAACCACAGGCCCAGACAGGAAGAGAATGAGACAAGGAGACATTGGTAATTTCTTCTTTCTTAGAAAGCAAAGAGCTCTGTGAAGCAAGGGCTGTAGCTTTTATTTCTTTAGCTGAACTGGACAACTTGAAGTCCAGCCTCACTGAGATCTTTACTTCTCACAGACCAATTTGAGGAGAGAGTATGTGTTATTTGGTGGCTCACAGTGCAAGGCAAATATGATTTTTTACTAACAAGTTGCTTTCCAGCTTGGAACCATCATTGTTAATCCAAGGGTTTCACTTCCACATTTAAACAGAGATAAAGAAATTGCTATACAGTGTTAGTGTCGTTCTTCATTCAGATTGTTCCTCTGAAAACAGCCTACAGCCTTTGAGATGCAAAATGTATCACTTTAATGTAATCGCGGTCCCCACTCCCTGAATTGCTAAATCTATTTAGCAGATTCTTCTTAGAATAATCTGTCCCTAAACCTGAAGAAGCTCAGTGATTTTAAGCGTTTTAAGCTAACGATAATGGTTAGTACCAAGAACAGATGTACCTGGCTGTGGTGTGATCTATTCTCTTAGGCTGTTATGAGCTGTGTATTCATACTGACTTGGCATTTTATATCTATTTTCAAGGTGTAATGGCTGGATGGGGTGTAGTCTGTGTTTCTCCCTGATGTGTGATGTGTCATCACATGTGTATTTTTGCAAACAGTGGTGGCTGTGCCAACAGTTGTGTGTGTGTGTGTGTGTGTGTGTGTGTGTGTGTGTGTGTGTGTGTGTCTGAATTTTCCCATGTTGATGGCTGTACCAGGTATTGTCCATTCGTACTTCCCCAACACATGATGATTGTATTCAGGGGGTACTGTGTGGGTATGTGTAAACATGCATATTTGTATATATTTCCCAGCATGAGGCTTGTGTTACACTGATAGACCCCCGTCGTCAGCAGGCAGAATTGAATCTGGGGCCTCTGGAGCTTAGTGCATGAGCCTCTACTGCATGAGCTAAAAGCCAACTGGTTCTTAGCTAAGAGTATAGAACAAACTCATTTAACTCTCTCTAAGTGGCCTCAGTGACACTAGATGGGACAGAGCACCACACCCAGAAGGTATGTGGGTTACACTTGCACAGCTGGGCTATAATGTGTGAGGGGGGGTGATGAAGTGGGAATGTTCTTAAGGTTTTCTCTGAGTGCTGTGTGGATGCCTCAGTTTTCTCAATGCATTTCTCTAGTGTCTAGGGGTGTGCGATTGTTACAGAGCCCTAGGGGGCGAGTGTGATGCTGTCTGCACAGAGAATGGCTGACACCCTGTCTCCTGGCAATTGATGGCCTGGGCCCCTCCCCTGCAAAGGTGCCAACTGAAGATGTTGGAGAACAAAGAGATCAGGTGACCTCCTGGCTCAGGAAAGAGACAAAGGCAGAGGAGGGACTGAGGAGGTTGCAATTTGGAGCTGGCTGGGGAAATAGAGGGGGGCCAGATAGGCCCCCCTGGCCCCAAGATGGACCTGACTTAGGGGGTCCTGTTATCTGTACCTGCAAGACCTGTCTTGAACTGTGTTCCTGTCATCTAAATAAACCTTCCGTTTTACTCGCTGGTTGAGAGTCTTGGTGAATTGCAGGAAGCTGGGGGTGCAGGGCCTTGTCTCCCTCAAACTCCGTGACAGGCGGCATATGTTCCATAGTGTAAAGGGACTGCATCAAGTACTCTGTGAGTGTACTTTCTCCAGTGGGGAGGCTGCTTGAGACATTGTGTATGTGTGATGGTTACACTGGTTGTGCTGCCAGTGAAAGACATTTCACTATAGTGTACTACTTTTAAATAAAGTGCACTGGAATAAAACTTTTTGGTCATATATAGAAATGGTGCTTCATGTGCCATGGACAGAATTAGGTGAAATTTCCAGTGAGAATGCCTTCTGATCACACCACAGACTAGGTGCTGTTATTCCTAAACACCTGCTCCTGTCAGTCTCTGAAGAGGATATATTATTTGGGGTATGTTGCACAGGAGGTCTTACAGTTTGAGGTCTCCATCCTGCAATACATGAGAAATCTGCCCCTACTTACATGAGCTGAACCACTGTCTTCAAATGGGACTACTAGTGAAAGTAAGATTTGCAGGACTGCTCTCTCACAAAGTAAACAGAACTGTGATTGGTCCATGCTATCATACTGCAATATTAGTTATGTTGATTGAATACGAATACTCAATCTTTAAACAACTCCCAAAAGCACAATTGCTACCTGGCAAGAATCCTAAAGGCAGATGCTCAATGCATACCACACAGGGCCTCATCAGAGCCTGTATCCATCCTAATTAAATGAATGGAACTTATACAAGGAAGATCCAACAAAGTTAAAGCCCAAGACTAT
This sequence comes from Gopherus flavomarginatus, assembly GCF_025201925.1. Taxonomy (NCBI): domain Eukaryota; kingdom Metazoa; phylum Chordata; order Testudines; family Testudinidae; genus Gopherus; species Gopherus flavomarginatus. Next base: position 163,459,882 of record NC_066617.1, on the reverse strand, counting down.
TTAGACAACTAAAATATGGCCAAGCTGCGAGGCATCGGAAATCAAGACAAGACACTAGGTACCTAACAGAGACAAGTACATTACTATCTTGATCTGAGAAGAGTAACTGAAAGTGTCAGTGCAGTTCAGATCAAAACACTGTGGGCCGCCACCACCACATAGGTCCAAATATCATGCCTGATTTTGGGCTAAGAACCAGTGCTGACATCACAGGGCAGTTCCAGGATGCACTGCAGTACTAGAAGCACCATTGGTTAGATAAGAGGTTAACTCAAGATGCCTTCATTTCTCTGATGGTTTGCCCACATTGGCTCTGGGAGGGCCATATTAAAGCAGAGACTCTATAGGTCTGTGCCTAGGGCCCTATCTCCTGTAGTCATATCATTGCATCTACAGCAGAATCTTAGCTTTCCTTGAAAAACAACACAAGTTTCTAGCCCACACAACTGTAAAGAAAACCCTGAAAATGTGACTCAAGTGTAGCGACCTCTGCATGAGGATGCAGCAATGTGTTTCTAGGGCCCTGGATTGCCATGGTCCTTTTCAGAACAGAAAGAGCGAAACCTAGAATCCTGGACAACACTCCCATCTCTCAATAAAACAAGTTCTGATCACCAAGTCTCTTTGGGAGGAGTCACATCTGCCTGCAAATTCACTGCAGCATCAGTATCTAGCACTTTGCTTTATATAGTTCTTTCTGATCATTTTAATCTGAAAAGTGCTATATAAAGGTGTATTCTATTCTATTCCTGACTTACAAGGCTCTTCATGGCTCTACCAACACCTTCATCTCTGTTCTCATATCCTACTACTCCCTCTCCACATCCTATATTAGATTATACGCTCACTGGAGTAAAGACCTAATATTGCTTCATATCTGGAGAGCACCATGTGCCCATGATGTTATTTAAACAAACAACAATTATTACTACTTGGAAACTATGGAACTGACTGCCACAACATATTATTTAGGCCAAAAATTAACTAAGATTAAAAACAGGTTTACATATTTATATGGAGACTGAGAACATCCACAGTTATAATATATGCCATAATAATAAATCATAGTAATAAAACAAAATAATAATCAAGATTGTGTTCCATGGCATAAACCAACTACTAGCTATTTGGGTTAGGAAGATGTTTTCCCTACAGGTGGGTTATTCTATCATTGGGTTACTTGCACCTTGCTGTAAGGTATGTATCATTGGCTACTGTCAGGGACAGGACACCAGATGAGATGAGGTTCATAGATGAAAGGCATTATAGAAGCATGCACATTATTATTTAGTACCTATATTACAGCAGTGCCCAGAGGCTCCAGAGAGAACCGGGACCCCATTGTGCTACATATTGTACAAACACATATGAAGGCATGGTCCCTGCAATTATACTATAAAAAGACAAGTTACGTGTGATGAGTAGAGAGGCAAAGGACACACCAAAACATAGACACACACATTCCCCCTCTTTTTATTCTTATATATAGATAAAATAAGTGCCAACTACCTCCATTTGTCCCTAAATCCACTTATTATTAATTGGCCGTTTTTTGGTTTTTTTTAAATAATTGTCACAAAAGAGGTAGGTCTTAGAAGAGATGTGAAGAAGGAGAGGAAGCTGCCCTTTGTCAGTTCAGGGACAGTGTTCCATGCGTAAGAGGCAGCATGGGAGAAGGCACTGAGATGTTTGTGTAAGAAGCTGAGAAATGGGTGGCCATCACTGGAAGAACCGGGACAGCAGCACAGTAATACAAAAGCAGTCAGATGGGGAGGGGTAGAGTTGTGAATGGCCTTGAGGCACAGTCGAAAACCCTAACATTCCAGAGATCCCTACACAAAGCTGGAACATAAGACTGGCCACAATGGGTCAGACCAATGGTCCATATAGCCCCGTATCTTGTCTTCCTACAGTGGTGGGTGCTCGATGTTTCAGGGAGAATAAACAGATAAGGGTAATTATCAAGTGACCCGTTCCCTATCATCCAGTCCCAGCTTCTGATACTTAGAGGTTTACGGAAACTCTGAGCATTGGGTTGCATCCCTGACTATCTTGGCTAATAACCATTGATGGAGCTGTCCTCCATGAACTTATCTAATTTTTTATTGAATTCATTTATACTTTTGGCCTTCACAACATCCCCTGGCAAGGAGTTCCACAGGCTGACTGTGCACTATGTGAAGAAGTATTTCCTTATGCTTGTTTTAAACCTGCTATTAATTTCATTGGCTGATCCTGGTTCTTGTGTTATGTGAAGGGGTAAATAACATTTCCCTATTCACCTCCTCACCATACATGATTTTATAGACCATCATATCCCCCCTTAATCATCTCTTTTCTAAACTGAACAGTCCCAGTATACTCTTTCCTCATATGGAAGCTGTTCCATACCCTTAATCATTTTAGCTGCCCTTCTCTGTACCTTTTCCAATTTTAATATATCCTTTTTGCAATGAGGCAACCAGAATTGCATACAGTATTCAAGGTGTAGGCATATCATAGATTTATACAGTAGCATTATGACCTTTTCTGGCCTATTATCTATCTCCTTCCAAATGGTTCCTAACATTCTGTTAGTTTTTTTGACTGCTATTGCATGTTGAGCAGATGTTTCCAGAGAACTATCCACAGTGAGGTAACAGCTAATTTAGACCCCCACATTTTGTATGTCTAGTTGGAATTATGTTTTCCAATGTGCATTATTTTGCACTTATCAACATTGAATTTCATCTGCCATTTTTTTGCCCAGCCACTCAGTTTTGTGAGATCCCTTTGTAACATTTTTCAGTCAGCTATGGAATTAACCATCTTGAGTAATTTTGTATCATCTGTAAACTTTGGTGAAGGACCTTGTTAAAGGCCTTCTGAAAGTCCAAGTACATTATATCACCTGGATCACCCTTGTTCACATGCTTGTTGACCCCCTGAAAAAATTCTAATAGAGAGGTGAAGCTGATTTCCCTTTACAAAAGCCATGTTGACTCTTCTCCAACATATTGTGTTCCTCTATGCGTCTGATAATTCTGTTCTTTACTAAAGTTTCAACCAATTTGCCTGGTACTGAAGTTAGGCTTACCGGCCTGTAATTGCCAGGATCACCTCTGGAGCCTTTTTTAAAAATCAGCATTAAATTGGCTATCCTCCAGTCATCTGGTACAGAGGCTGACTGAAGCGATAGGTTACACACCACATCTAGTAGTTCTGCAGTTTCATATTTGAGTTCCTTCAGTTCCTCCCCAGCACTGCACGTAAGTCTATCTACACGTGTTGAGAGGTACACAACCTTTGCACCCAGCAGACAATTTACCAAGCGTTCTCCCAGTCATCACAAACCCAACTATCTATGTTTCTAATAATCAAATCCTCCATTACTATTACTTTTCTCTTCCAAATAACTTGGGTCCCCTACCCGTGAGGGGTATCCTCAGTGTGAGAGGATACCATGATGTCATCTGGAAGAAAGATCCCAACTATGGGATTGTTTCACTTCACTTCAGCTTGAGGTTCTCCATCCTCAAAACATTCTTCCTCCTCAACAGCACAGAGGCTGTCAGACTGCGGTGGGTCCCCTTTACTATGTCCCTGAAAGTCTCCTCTGTGTACCTCTCTGTCTTCCCTAGTTCCTTCGGTTCAGCCATTCTGGTCTCAAGAGCCTGTACTCGGTCTCTGAGGGCCATGAGTTGCTTGTACTGAAAAGCACACGTCATCTGCCCACAAAGCAAGTAATCGTACATGCTGCATTGAGTGCAATAAACTGTATAGACCCCACTCTGCTGCTGGACTTCTGCTGTATTCTTTTTACTATTGAGGGTTTTTTTGTTTGTTTTGTTTTTCTGGAGGGTGATGGGGTGTTTATTGGCATAAGTTTAGCAAATGCTTGCTAGGCATATCTGGCTCTCACGCTCCCTCAGAAAACTCCCATTTGCTGCTCCTGTTCGTTAATACATCTGGTCACTTAGGAGCTGTCTTTTTAAACCCTGCTCTCCCTGAGTTAGCCCCACCCCCTTTGTCAAGGAATCCTAAAAGGATTAGGGATCAAATGATAGCAGACTAGAGCCTAGTTAGACTGCTCTTGGCTTACCTCGCAGGCTATCACAATAGCAGATTCTTCACCATAATGAAATATGCAAAACTAGAGCAGACACTTACCAAATCAGCGACCACAATCTAGAGGTGAAAACTTAGAGGTACAAACCACAGTCTGAAATCAGAGATGAGAGACTGTTCAGTTACTGAGACAAAGGAGAGATGGACAGAAAGGGTGACTTTCTACTCCAAAGTCCCTAATAGGAGGAAGTGTGAGAAAGATATTTCCTCCAATTATCAGGAATCATAAAAGATAAGTTCTCATCAGAAAGCAATGAGGCAAAACAGTGCCCAAGCCTGGGAGACAGGAGAGAGATGGAAAAGGTGGCATTATGCTCCCAGATCACTAATGATAAAGGTACACAAGGAATCAAACCCCAAGCACGGTGTGTTACCCTGGGTCATACTATCCTCCACAGATATATGGGGGTGGGTGGGTGACTGACTTTCTTTTACTTTGGTAGCACCTGTATAGCTTGTCATGCCAACGAATCCTCCTGGAATGGAAATGAATTGAACTGAAATAGAGGGAGGCAGAGGGGGAATTAAAAAAAAAAAAAGTGATGTAGCCAGAGTGAGGGACAGGGAAGATGATCTTATTCCTTTACACAAACAATAATTGCCTCTGTAATCAGAAAGGAAATGAGAAGAAGACAAAAACCTATTTTTACTTGATGCTGTGATGAAAATATTAATTACCTTCTAGTAACAAATTTTCCTTTCGTAGCAATCTTTTTAAACTGGCCACACATATTAATTATAATTTGCCTGTCAAACCTACACTTCTGAAATACTTTGTACAGTATTATGAAAAAAGCATTAAAAATAACCTCAGCCTGTGCCTTCGGGTCTAATACATGAGAAGTCTGATTGAAGGCAGCAGGCCTGCTCATGGAAAGGCTATGGGATCAGGTCCCCTATTAGCAGTAAAAGCTGCTCTTCTTTCTTCAGTCTTATTATTGCTAAAAGATATAAAATCCCAACAATCTCATATTTTCATTATAAAATTTGGCAACTTTTTCATATTTATTTAGACTGCAAGATATAATTTGAATGTGGGGTCTGTTCCTCCCTCCCTCTCTAGGAAAAAGAATAAGTTATTTGTACTCTGAATAAGTATTTGTTATTAGTGGATCAGACATGGATAAGGTATATTATTACAACCATGTTTGTTAGATATGATTTATATTGTTTGAATGCATATGATCTTATGCTGTCTTTAATTTTATTATACTTTGGGGGGGTTGTTTGGTTTTATGCATTTAGTCATAGTGGTTTGTGTTTTGAACTTTGACAAAAATTAATACAAAGGAAATTAAAAAAAGAAAGAAAATATTTTCAAAATGATGTGGAAATCAAATCTATCCCTCAGTAATTTGATCTGTAGGAAATGGAAAGCAAAGCATTACAAACAGAATGCCTTGAAGTGCATCATAATTACTTACATGTGCAAATACATTGTCTAGGTTTAAGCACATAGTTAATAACAATAGCAATAATAATTCTATGCCCTTATACCATTTCATCCAAGGATCTCACGGCTCTATGCAAACATTCATTAATTAAGCCTCACCATTACATGATGACCTACTTGTAAGCATTATCCTCCTTTGCCAGATGGAGAAACTGAGGTGCACCACGCCAAAGGTCAGGGACATACTAAGAGTTAGTGTGTCAGAACAGGGAATGGAAGTCAGAGGTTTGGGGGAATTCCAAGTCCAAATGTGCCAGAACTGTAGAAAGCTGGAGCTGAATCTGACCTTCCCAGCATTTGGGGTCACTGCAGTGATAGGCCAAGCTGAGCAGTTTTGATCTGTGCTTTCCCAAAGTTTGGGAGTTGAGATGGGACTTAATTCAGAACCATGGCTAGTCCTAAGTAGAACTAGACCAATTTTTTGCTTCAAAACTCAAAGGCTGGTGAAACATGCCTAGTTCAGGATTTCATTATCAATGGGAATATTTCTTAGATCAGGTTTATACAGGATCACAAACCTTACAAGCAAATCTGGCTCCAGTGTCAAATGAATATGGCAAAAAGTTATAGATTTGCATCAAAACTAGTGAAATTCAGTGGCTTCAACTTGAAAAAAAAAAAGAAAAGAAAACTTTGGTGGTTTCAATTGAGTTTTACTTTGGGCTTTTAGGTTTGTCTGAACCTGAAACTCACAGCAAACCCAAGGAGGTGTGAATAAAAACCAAGGAGGTTGTGCACAATTCCCTCTAGCATGAAAATGCTGAGATTTACACAGCTCCACTGCTGACTTCCTGTCCCTTGCTTTGACTGCTAAGCTATATTCCCTCCCTTCCAGAGCCAAGAGTTGAACCCCAAAGTCTTGGCTTCTTGACTCTTTGCTACCCACTAGCTGACACTCCCCTCTCTAACTATCTTTAATACATACTTACCTGCTTCACTAGATGACCATGATCCAAGGCTGCCAAGTTATCTTTGCTCTCTCATTTAGCCTGCAATAAAGTTTATGCTCTTAAGTGCTGCCTACTGAAGTGATAATAAGTGTACTAGTAAAATTACCTGCCCAATTTGACAGTTCTCGGTTCATAGAACTCGGTGCGTGTCATATTTAAAATTTAGCCCAAAGATTTTTGAACCATGTGGTTGAAGTAAAAACATTTCTCTGTGTATTTTGCTTACCTGTTATGCTTTATATGAATGGAAACACTGGATATTATTTACTGGCCTGGCAGACAGAAAAAGCTATGCTTCAAACATCACTCCAAGGTGTCACATATATCAACACACTAATTATGTTTCAGGACTCCCTAAAGTAATCTCTAACTGTGCTTATGGGCTCTGCGGTCACCCTGACAAACTGAGACAATATTGTCAATCTCAGGATAGGTGTTCAGTATCAGTCCTACTCAGGAGGAAATGCTATCACGCTACGAGTACAATTAATGCTGCAATTCTGGGACCACACACAATCAAGAGATTTCAAGAAACAACATCACTGTCTACATAAGGCCATCACAGTCAGAGCCTGTCCGATGTACAATTCTACACCATGGAATTACTGGGCCACAATCATCCCTGGTGTAACTTCATTGCAATCAATGGATTTTACTCAATAGATGATTTTGTCCCATTTACTTTTTTTTTTCATTTCAAATCTCTAAAGCTCTTCTTCCCCACCATCCCAAAGGAAGTACAAACTGCACTCAGAAATGACTCCAGAGACAGATGGGCAGTTGTTTCTCGAAATCATGACCACATTCTTATAGTGCAAAGATCAACAATCTGCTCCATTCATTTCCCTTAGTGAACTGAGAAACAATATAGATGTTAGGTCAAGCTTGACAGCTGCTGGCATGTCCTCTGTCTTTCCACAGGCCTTCAAATACTAGCAGGCAGTAGCTGCAGTCCATGGAATATCTTGAACTATGGACTCTACCAAAGAAGGGAAAGAGAAATTGTGATAACTCAGAAACTGCTTTAAAGTTTTGTCAAGAACATCAGAAACGTTCACTAATTTTAAAATTTAACTTAGGATGGTGGAGGGGCAAGTGAAGAGCAAAAGGTTCTGACATTCAATCTTGAAAAAATAAAATAACCCATCATCTCAAAATAGAAACAAATATTTGCGTAGGGCCTAAAAAAAATACATTTATCTTGTCTTCTGATTCAATAGTAGAAAAAGAAAAGAAAGAAAGAGTCTTAATAAGGAAGCTTTTTTAAAAAATGTCATAGAATCATAGAAGATTAGGATTGGAAGAGACCTCAGGAGGTCATCTAGTCATCATGCGACTGCTAAGCACCATTAGAAAATGTGAGATCAGGGAGCAATCAGTCTTTACCACATTTAAAAGGGTGATGTGATGAGGCTGAGAAACTTCACACCAGCACAAAAAGGGTTAAAGAGCATCCATGGGCCCAGGTAGCCCTGCCCCACTATACCTGCAGCCAATGTTGGGCCTGGAGGGGGAAGAAAGCCAGAGAACCTGGCTCACTTCAGGGCTGACTGGTGAAGAGACAGGAGACAGCTCTAGGAGGCTGACAGGAGCTCTAGGAGCATCACTAGGAGGCTGCCAGCCAGGCCAGCCACCAGGGAGAAGCACCAAGTCCCTGACTGAGGGAGACTGCAGAGGAGACCAAGGAACACGCAGCAGTGAGTGAACTGTGTGACTGAACCACAGAGACATTATAGAGTTAAGACCCTGCAATATTATATCTGCTCCCACCAAGAGGGAGGGCTGGGGCTGGATGCCACAAAAAGTCCACCGGGGGTGTCACTTGAGTCGAGCCACTACAGACTGTTTGGACTACAGAGGCCATACCCCAAACTGAGGAAACAGAGGTAGGAAGTAGCCCAGGGCAGCGGACTTAGATTCTCTGCTGGGAGGATCCTGCCAGTGTTGCTTCACACAGGGCCCTGGGCTCGGACCTGGAGAAGGAGGAGGGCCTGGGTTCCCCTACTATTCCTCTTTAAGGAGTGATGCACTTCTGCCAGGGAAACAAGCTGCCAGATGTCAGGTGTGCCAATCACTAGGCCACCCAGCCTTTCGAGCACCCTATTACAGGCCACAAACTTACTAGTGAAAGTCATTTCATTTTGAGCTTTCTTAGGGGTCTCTATAAACAATAGAGATTAAGAAAAAAAGAAACAAAAATGTCGGTACTTTTCATTGTCTATTTCTTTATGAAAATCAGTAAAAAAATTAACCACACATAGAACGGAAAACTACTAGACATCATCCTGTCCTGTCAGTTATGTTCCGTGCACAAGGTCCCAATGGCTATCACTCTCCAGAGCATGTTTTGCAAACCATCTAACTAGTATATGACTGCCGAGGCATTTTCCAGGACTTCTTCTGAGGATGTATATTACAGTCCGTGGTAACTAAATCAGGCCTGCTTGCTGACCTCTGCCCAGCTCCATGATATGGAACATCACAGAGGCCCCAATATGGCACATCGCTTACGCATGTGTTTAACTTTAAGCGTGTGCTCAGGTGATTTCCTGAATCAGAACCAGGATTGGCTTTACTGTTATCTTCCAACGTATCTTTGCATTTTAAGTTTTGTTCAACACTTTTACCATTAGCCTTCCTTTCATTTAGGAATTAAATTTCCTTACTTGTGTTACATAGACTACTGTAGATATTTCAAAGTGAAGGAGTGCTACAGACCTAATTTACTTTTTCCCTATTTAAGCTGTTTATTTTCTGCCCTTCATTCACCTTGGAAAGAGGAACTAGATTAGCCAGTTTCTCTTTCCAGGCCTCACGCACAAGCACCATGTGGCATTTATATTTATGTGTGTTTTGTAAATCCCTTTGTCCTTAAAAGAAATCCCACACAAAACATGCATTTTGGCCCTAAACTGCACGACATTTGCTCCAATTCTGACCCCATTCATATCAAAGGCAAAACTTCAAATGACTTCAGTAGGAACAGAAGCAGATCCAGTGTCCCTTTAATCCTTCAGAAGTTGGAGTGGGGCTTACGGAGAAATTTTAAAATGTGACTCTCAGTTTCATCCATGTAACCTCATTAAAGTCAGTGAAATTGCACAGGTATAAGAGGGGAGAATTTGGCTCAAAACACATTACCACACAATTGCTGCTGGAAAAAGGCTGTGAAGATTCACTGGCTTGACAGAGTTAAACAATACCACTAATAGGAGCCCTGTAAGTGGGACAGTTTTGAATGGGGCAAATGAAATGATTGCAGCTCATGTTGGCACTGGCTTAGTTAAGGTTATGTCAGCATTTCCCCTAATAAACTCTCTTCTGGGGGGTTAATAATCATCCTTTCATGTTGCACCAAGCTGAAAACTGGCAAGTAGGCTGAGAATGGCGATACGATTTCATTATTTTTCTACAAAAATATATTTCCACTGGATCAGCCATAAGAAACCAACCAAAAATGTAGAGCAAGTGCAATTTCAGAGGCTTTTTGTGCCAGCAATTCTGAATTACAGTAATATTTCGCTCTTTGTATTTATAAATTTACATATTTTTATGTTGGCAATAAAGACATTATGCAATCAAAATTATCTGAAAAATAAAGAAAACAGATGACCGCTGATAGATCACAGTTTATAAAGGAAAAGAACAGAGGAGCACATTAAATTTACCATAAATGAGGGGCTTCATACCACGACAGCAACTGCTAATATAATTCATTTGTCATATAAACTATGTCCATGGGGATGTCCCATAAAATTAATTAGGGCAGAGACAGAGGAAAAACAAATCAAAAACTTCTAAGAACTCCAGCAAATAAGAGGTTTTAGAACCAGCAGCATCCACAAGATCAGTCAAAAGTTCCTCCTCCTTGTCTTGTTCCCATGAGGCTAACATTGAGAAATATCTCAGGCTCATCAACATGACATAAATTATACTGGTTGTCAGGAAGGTACACAGCAATTTTGAAATTTCAAATTTTGCAAGCAGCACAGTCTTTCAAGTGGATTACATTATAAACTGAAAGGAAGAATTTCAGAAATGCAATTCATTAATACACTAGGTGTTAATTTTGTGGAAGTGGTTGGTATGAGCAAAGAGACATCAGCAAAATAAAGCACAACATGGAACAAAAAAACCCCTAAAACCCAACAATTTAAAAAATTAATCAATGGTGTAATTCCACTGAAGTCAAAACCACTGAATTTTGCCTATCCACAGACTTTAATGGAGTTAAAACATGACTGAGTTTCCCCATGTATGTATCCCATACCACACTGGCTTATTTTAGTGACAAAACATGTTCTATTTTTTACTCCTGTCAACACAGCAAGCATAGTCAGCAGTTGCCACATGACACACCCACAGAAGTTAACCGATAGGCCAAATGTTAGTCTGAACAGCACGGCACAGGTTTTTGAAAGGAAGGTGCTTAGGAGAAAAATGGTGAAAGAATTGTTTGGGAATTGATTTGCTCAGAGACTCCCTGACATTAATAAGAGTTGTGCAGTTAAAACTTGACTTGGCACTTAAGAGAACTGAGAGGTTAGTTTTTAGAAATGTGACCATCAAAAACCCTAGTTCTGGACATCCCCGAACTTCAGTGGGCCTTATCACTCCTACCAGATCTAATCCTACCCACCCATCTGTGAACTTCTGTGAAATCTGGATCTGAAGTATGTGGGATAGCCCATGTTAGAGTGCAGGCTATGAAGTCCTTCTGTCATAAAATATTTGTGATGGCAAACTTCATAAATGAATAGTGCACTTTTCAGTGCATTTGAGTGTCCTGCCTCAACCATAGGGAGGCTTTGGAAGACAATAACCATATTAACTTGATTTTTCGGTCTGGAAAGCTCAGGATAGCCCAATCACTGTGCAGCTTCACTCTCATTGCCACATTGTTTCGCAATAGATTAGATATTCCACCAAGGATACATATGGGATGGCTGCACAACACTGGACAATGCTTCAAACTCACAGGAAATACTCATCTCTCAAGCACAAAGCAATATGGATAAATATAAACACTATGGGCCAAATACTGCCCTTTCTCATGTCCTCCATAAACCTCAGCAGAGCTGTATAGCATGTAAGCAAGCACACAATTTGGTTCTATATATCAAGTTACCCATAATTTCTAGCACTATTGCTCTTTGGGGGACTCACATATAGGAACATATATAGTAAAAGGTGTAAGCACAAAAAAGGCCAAGTTAGCAATCTCTTAACTCAGAATTTGATTAGTTTTTGTAGTTTTAGCTCAGAGCTTTAATGTAATTTAAATGCACTGTAGTTGTCTGCATTACATACATACCACACTGGGTAACTGGGTGTGTGCATGATGGTCTAAGAACAGGATTTTGTTTTAATTTAATTTTGAATTGATATGGTGAATTCTAGTGCACCAGAAACTGAAGCACGAGTTGGAACTGGGCATTGTGCAAGGCTGACACTATGCAAGATTCCATCACTCGCTCTGCCAATGCACCTCAGTCCTGACCTGTAGCCTCCTCTGCTATTCAGTCCTCGGCTATTCACACAGTTCATAGAACCACAGAATATCAGGGTTGGAAGGGACCTCAGGAGGTCATCTAGTGCAACCCCCTGCTCAAAGCAGGACCAATCCCCAGACAGATTTTTCCCCCCGATCCCTAAATGGCCCCCTCAAGGACTGAACTCACAACCCTGGGTTTAGCAGGCCAATGCTCAAACCACTGAGCTAATGCATCTAATCAATCCTGTTCTGCAGCACCCTTTGCTATTTCAGTCCTGTACTTGCCACACAGGTCTGTCAACAAAACTCAGTTTGTTCTACAACTCCCCATGCTATTTCAGAAATGGGCTTTCACTGAGACATGACTGACAATCATGCCAAATTGCGTGCACTGGTGATGTGAAGCAGACATACAATAGACTAGTCAAAGGACTAGACTCAGACCAGAAAACCCTATTTCCTTCTGCCTTAACCTAAATATGAACCCAGGTTTTTTCAGGCAAAAGGCTACTGAATTAGCCTGTGTACCTGATGTATAGGTACAGACAGATACTATAGGTACACAGATGTCAGGCATTCAACCATTCCAACTGGATACCATTAGGAATGTATTGCCAACAGCTTTTCTGGTGTGAATCAACAGGTGGCTTGGCACCAAGATAACTATTTCCTTGTGGTTTTCAACTCTGGTTTCAGGACAGAAAATGAGATGATACCTTTTCAATGCTGCATTTCAAGCCAGCTATATGGAAAGCAATTCCAGCCAATTCTCTCTCTCTCGCAACGTAGAGGAAAAGTGCCAGCCACTGCTGCTCTTGCCATCAATCCACAATGCAGGTGTTGGGAAAATCCAAAGAAAAGTGTGGGGAAAAGAAGAAACAATAAAATACACAAATTGAGTTTTGCATACATTACAATCAGAACATATAATTACCCCTTCTACAGAAAATACCATAAAAAGGTAAAAGCACCAGAAAGAAAACAAAAATAAAAAAGTTGCTAGTCTGACAATCAAAGGTTTTCCTGAAACTGACAATTAGAGGGATAATTTCAAAACAATTTATGCACGAACAACAAAAACAACAACAAAAAAAAGAACCCAGACTTTATTTAATATGATAGGATACTTTTTTAAAAACACAATATCTTGCGATATTAAAAGAATACACCTATTACAAGAATAGATTTTGCAGTCACCAAACCAAAGTATACACAGAAACATTAAACCCCACCCCCGCAAGTGTGTGTGTGTGTGTGTGTGTGTGTGTGCGTGCGTGCGCGCGCGCATGTATGTGTGTGTTTTCTCAGAAAAAAAAAATTAAAGTAGTTGAAAACAGGCTGGTACAAAAAGTTAACCTGTTCTGAAGGCCATGAATTAAACCCTTCAATCTGAAGCTTCTTGAAATTTTGGAAGAATTTGGATTCCGATCTAAACTTTAACAGACTGAACTATATAGAATTCCAGCTCCAACCTGCCTTTGTTTTTTGGAGAAGTCTGGATCTGAACTTTATAGCTTGCTCTCTGTCTCTGCCACCCATCTTTGTGCATGTCTTGTTTTCATAAGCCAAACACTAGTGACATCGATCTACCTCTTCTATGACATGGATGAGACTTTTAAAAAGTTCTCAGCATTACTCTGCTTCAACTGAAGCCTGTGGTAAAACTCCCATTGACTTTAATGGGAACAGAATTTGGCTAATGCGGAGTCCTTTTTAAAATGTCACCCCACACATCTATTTGATTACAACAATCTCCCAGGAACTGGTGTCTGTTACAGAGTGATACATGTAATGCAAAGCTAAGTTGCAAAATGAGCTTTTTGGAACCAAGGGAAAATATTTTATTTCAGAGATATTTTGGAAGAGATGATTGCCAGAGTGCAGCATACTCCAAAAAAGAAATCAGGACTAGAAAAAGACTAATCTAAAATGTTTCCTCTGGTAGATTTGAATGTCCATTTATATCACAGAATTCTGTAGTTGGACCCTTTTGAGCAATGATTAGGAAAGAAAAGTCAGCTAAACCATGCCTTTCAGATCAAGGCTTTGAAAAGGAAGCATGTCTCTCCTCTGTGGTGACAAAATGTAGTAGTAACGTGTACAAAATCAATATGGCCACCAGCCAACATAATGGGCCCATATTCTTTAGTCCACAAAGTGGGATCATAAAGAGCAGTGAGAAACTTTCCTTGACTGGCAATTATGGAAAATATGATCCTTTAGGAAGCTCCATACACTAGTGTACCTATAGAACATAGCCCTGCATGATTAGGTCATACCAAAGCATCTGCACTAATAGTGATCGAGGAGCCAAGTCACGGAAGTAGAATGGACTGGCTGGCAGGTTCTATTCCTGGCTCTGACACTGACCTGCAGCTTGCCCTGGGGCAAAGTCATTTCACCCCCTCTGTGCCTCTATTTCCCAGCCTGCCCTCTTGTTTATTTAGACTGTAAGTTCTCCAGGGCGGCGACTGTCTCTCACTATGTGTTTGTACACTGCCTAACACACTGTGGCCCTGATCTTGGCTGGGGCCTTTAGGCATTACAATAATATAAGTAATAACAGTAACAGTATCTTTTCTCAGACAGCAGCCAATACCTGATGGTGAGAGGAAGGGAAAATACAACTCAGTTGTGACAACATATTGTCAGTTGAATAGTATTATCCATAGGTTAAAAATACCTTCCCGCCATAAAATTAACCATCCCTTTTAAAAATCCAGCCACAGTATTTGATACCAACAGCTCCTGCATAAGCAAAATCCACTACATGCTGAGTGGTCAGTAAGGGTGGCCTCATGATTTGTGTTCCAAGCCAAGAGAAGTTAGAGATCAGAAGTGGGGGATCCCATGGTTCCACTGTTAGAGGGGAAGACATGGCCGGCCCACGAGTTGCTGAGGCTGCAAAGGAAAAGCAGGTCTTTGACTTACTTATGCTTAAAGCCAGTGTTGTTGAAAATATAGTTCCTTTAACTGTTTCTAAATAATTCATGCTATTAATTTAATATTGTGACTCCTTCTTAGTACTTGGCTCTGTGTATATACTGAAAAGTAACTGGAGATTCTACAGTGTACTGAATGCCTCATACTTGGATTGCATCAAGAGCTGATATCCATATCCATGTGCCCACGTCTGAGGCACACAAACACAGCGTGTATGGAGGATGTCAAGGAGGACTTTTGTACACAGCTCCATATCTAGTGGAGTGCCAAAGGGGTTGGTCCTGGTGCCGGTTTTGTTCAACATCTTCATTAATGATCTGGATGATGGGATGGATTGCATCCTCAGCAAGTTCGCGGATGACATTAAGTTTGGTGGAGAGATAGATATGCCGGATGGTAGGGAAAGGGTCCAGAGTGACCTAGACAAATTGGAGGATTGGGCCAAAAGAAATCTGATGAGGTTCAACAAGAACAAGTGCAGAGTTCTGCACTTAGGACGGAAGAATCCCATGCACTACTACAGGCTGGGGACCGACTGGCTATGTGGCAGTTCTTTAGAAAAGGACCTGGGGATTACAGTGGACGAGAAGCTGGATACGAGTTAACAGTGTGCCCTTGTTGCCAAGAAGGCTAACAGCATATTGGGCTGCATTAGTAGGAGCATTGCCGGCAGATTGAGGGAAGTGATTATTCCCCTGTAATTGGCACTGGTGAGGCCACACCTGGAGTATTGCATCCAGTTCCCTCCCCTCTTCCCCCACATACAGAAGGGATGTGACAAATTAGAGAGGGTCCTGCAGAGGGCAATGAAAATCATCAGGGGGCTGGGCACATGATTTACGAGGAGACGCTGAGGGAACTGAGCTTGTTTAGTCTGCAGAAGGGAAGAGTGAGGGGGGATTTAATAGCAGCCTTCAACTACTTGAAGGCGGGTTTCAAAGAGGATGGAGCTAAGCTGTTCTCAAGTGGTGGCAGATGACAGAACAAGATGCAATGGTCTCAATTTGCAGTGAGGGAGGTCTAGGTTGGATATTAGGAAAAACTATTTCACTAGGAGGGTGGGGAAGCACTGGAATGGGTTACCTAGGGAGGTGATAGAATCTCCATCTTTAGAGGTTTTTAAGGCCCAGCTTGACAAACCCCTGGCTGGATGATTTAGTTGGGGTTAGTCCTGCTTTGAGAAGGGGATTGGACTAGATGACTTCCTGAGGTCTCTTCCAACCCTAATCTTCTATGACATACTAATCTATCTACGGCACATAGACATTAGATGTTTGGAACATCTTTAAGAGCAGTAAAAGGAATGCAGAGTTCTCTTCCCACTCATACCAACATTATCCTGCCACTGCTGCTACTCCTAATGTTTTTTGGCAAACTCCCAATTTTCAGTCTTACTGTTTGCTTGAGAGAAGCACTCAGAGGAGACTGTGGTTGTCTTGCTCTTGGAGCAAAAACACACCAACTTGTATCTCAAGATAATGGTTCAGGGGTAAACGGAGATCGAAGGAACAGGAATGATGGCTGTATGCCTACACTGCAATTAGACTGACTCGGGGTCATGGGGCTCGAGCTAAGGGGCTATTTTAGTGATGTAGATGTTCAGGCCTGGGCTGCAGCCCAAGCTCTGGGACCCTTACACCTCACAGGGTCCTAGAGCCCAGGCTTCACACTGAGCCCAAATGTCTATACCACAATTAACAGCCCCTTGCCCCAAGCCCTGCAAACCTAAGTCAGCTGGCATGGGCCACTCATGGGTTTTTAACTGCAGCACAGATGTACCCAAGGGGTATGAGAGCTCCCCGCTGACTAATCCACACAGGTCATTGCTGTTGGCATAAGAGGAAGATGAGTACTATATCCAAGGCCAGCAGAAGGAAATGGATTAGGGTGTAATAGGTAATCCCAGAACTACATGATTCAGGTTCTAATTTAGGCCAACCTTTTGTTGGGGCCAGCTGCAGGGAGTGCAAACACACATTCAGGTGCCCTAGGAATGGGGGCAACCACCATCAATAAACAGCAGTTCCATGCAGTTCTCCAGCACAGTGAGTATAATGACAGCATTTTCTTAAGTATGTCATTGGCTGTGAGAGCACAAGACCCTGTTTTACTGATCCTCTACCACTGCAGTGGCACTTCTTGCCTCAGAGATGTCAAGAGGTTTTATGAGAAATCACATAGCGTTATGGTTAAATAGGCCTATTTTCAATCACATGCCTGAAAGGCCTTTAGACATTCCTTCCACCGATTTGTTTACTTTAAAAAATAGTGAGTGCCGAGAGCATAGGATCCTGTTCTACAAAGAGATGGGCATGAGCTGCTAAGTTTGAATCCAGAACCAAATCTGAATTTCCCTAGAGCCTGGGATTGTTCCGATCCATAGTTTTGAACTGACCAGGCACAGAGATACAGGACAACAGAGAAATTCGGTACAAGATCTGAATCTCCTCAATATTCAGGGTGCTTGGTACAGCTGAGTGCATAATCCGCAATAAATTAAATATTTGAGAAATTTTACATTTTGTTTCTACTTCACAGAATGGTTAGCAAGAAGATGGTGAAATTGTCTCTCTGTTATACTAAATTATTTGGGATTTTCTTCAGTGAAAGAAGTCTGCAGATTGTTCAAATTGTGAACTGCAACTTGTGCTGCTTTGGCGTGTCATGTGGTATTGGTTTGAGTCTCTAATTGAGTGATTTACAAAACCAACCAACCAATCTCCCAAAAAAGCTAATTGAGAATTGCATAATGTATTGTTAAAATTAACAGCACACGCTAACTGACAGAGAATGAACTGCAAACATATAATTCAAAATTCATTTTTGGTGAATAGCTGGGCATTTGAATGAAAAATGTTTTAACTACAAAAGCTTGAGCATGCAATTCTTCATGGAAAGTGAACAAAATCATATTAAAATTCCTTTTCAGATGTGAATGAATATCAACTAACTTCCTCCCTTCACACTACGGTGTCAGTTCAAGTGTTTGGATCTGGGTTTTGCTTCAGAACTCTAATTCTACCATTATCTGGGACCTAGCAAATAGTGCTGTGCAGGCAGGACAGAAGAAACAGTGAGTAACAAGATAAGGTGAACGCCTCCATCCACAGATTTATCACAAGGGGGTTGGGGTGAGTAAGATAGAAGGAAAGGAGGGAGGAAGCCGAAGGTTCAGAGCGGACTATTGCTTTGGCCAGAAATGTCAGAGTACTCCAGAGGTAATGATAGGACAGAGAGAAACTTTCATAGAAGAGGAAATGGTTTGTAAACTTGTAACTGTCCACTATGCAGAAAGCTAGTCTTACTACATCAGAGAGGAATCGAGAGGGTTGGAGAGAATGGGGATGAGCCTCGTCTCCTTCATTTTATTCATTGCTCCCTGCTTGACGGTCCATCTGCCTCTGGTCTACTGGGTCAAGGTTTGGCATTAGTGCTTTTTAAAATTATGATTTTAAAAACTGAACTGAGGGAAATGAATGCTGAAGAATTCTGCATATGCTAGAGAGTCTGTTTCTAATCTTCAAAGTCCTTAATCGGTTAACAGACTGACTATCCTAGAGGCTGCCCTCTCCATCTCCAATTCACCAAGACAGCTAAGCTCAAAGGGAGAAATTATTCTCATTACTGAAAAACCACACAAGGCCCAATCCACCTGGGCTTGAGTTGAGCCAAGGAATCGTGCAGGCACTGAACACTGGAGCGAATTTCTCCCAAAAGGAGCACTGTGGCTGACGAATCCCTGGATGAAGCTCTTGGTAGTGAGTGTCAATGCAATTCAGGTAACAGTTTCTTCTCCTTTGCAGAAAGCATCAGAATGTGTACTAGACGGAGCACATTCAGCGCCTGATGCAAACCTCATCTTTTTGCACAAGTCTTCCCCAACAATGAAGGCTTAAGAATGTCCTGGTTTCATTTCTCATGGACAAATGTCGATGGGAAAAAATTAAGCAACAGTGACTGAAGCAAGGAGTACAGAATAATTTACAGATAAATTTAAGATGACACTTAATTTTGTACATACCATGGTGATACTGACAGTATCAAAACATACTGCACATAGATAAGCTAGAGAAAGATACTATGGTGATGGGTGCATTAGAAATATCTAAGATAGAGAGATGGTTCATCACCCCCTTGATAATGTCAGCAATACACAGCTAACTAGTCACTGTGATTTTGAACTGGAACTAGGGGAAATCTCAGTCAGGGTGGGACTGATCATGCAGGAAACACTAAATCATCATTTTTGATGTGGAGCACGGGAAATGCCACCACCAGAGAGAAAGAGGAATTTGAGCATCAGCAGTTCAGTCTCCTGGGAGAAACCTGTATTTGTTCACTTGCCTGCCTATTTTTTGGGAGGGGGACAGAGCGGTAGGAGAGGAGGAAGACATCTTTCCTGTGGCAGCAAGGAACACTGGAAGTGTCTGCATTTCAAACTTTGCTAAGAATGTCTCTTTTGTTCCTTCTCCTGCTTTGTTTCCCTTTAATGATAGCTTTGCTGTAAATCCCATTTGTGAGTAGCTCTGATAAATGCAAATTTTAACTTGTAAGCAATACTTTTCAAAATACTACTACATTTGAAAATGAAAATATAAGAGCCTGCGGCATAAGATCTTCCCCACTCTACTCAACTCTCCAGTGTACAGTACTGCATGCTATTATTATTGTTGAATAGCATGTCGGGTTCTTGGCACTGTACACACCTACTGTACAGGGATATACAGCCTGTGCCCCAAGGAACTACCATACGAGGTGGGACAGAGCAAAGGGTATCGCACCAGCAATAGCTGCTGGAGGCAATTTGTCTGTGAAGCTCAGGACAGCAGAATGGCTCCTGGAACACTAGGGAAGTCCACAGAGGTGTTGAAGAAGGATGATGTCATAGCTGAGCCCTTAATGCACCAACCATAATCTCTCTTTATCACTTTGTGCTCAGGCATTTCAAGTACTAAAATTCTGGTAGTGTTTCACACAGAAAGGTTTCCTGTATTCTTTTCCACACACCTGCACCCCACACAGTCCGAGTTTGGCTGTATAATTAATATAGGCATGCAACAGCATTCTATCACATACCAGGGTGTGTAACCATCAAAGCAGTATGGCCTAATGGCTAGGGCACTGGTCTGGCAGTCAGGAGGCCTCAGTTTTGTTCCTGGCTCTGCTGTGTGCCCATGGGCAACACACTTCATCTCTCTGTGCCTCTATTTGCCCTCCCATCCGGTGTCTGTCCTATCTTCTTAGACTGTAAGCTCTTCAGGACAGGGTCTTCCTATGTGTCTGTACAGTGCCTACCCTAACAGGACCATGATCTCAGCTGAAGCCTCTAGTGTCTACTGCAATACAAATAATAATCAATGGTTGTTCAATCTTAAAGTAGGGGCAATAGGTTGGTTTTCCCATGATTGTCAAAGATACAAAACTAATGGTCTCATTAATTTATTACAATAAAACTAAAATGTAAACTTCTTGTTTCTACCTCTTCAAGCCCAGTTTTAAAAGGTAAAAAACAAGTGGCCAGCATGGTCTTGTACAGTGGCAAGGCAGATCCCAAGATACTCAGCACTATTGGGCCCCTGCTTCCAAGGACCAACCCCATTTGCCCTCCCAGCAAGAGAGAAGTACCTGAATTAAAAGAAGAAGAACTCCTTAACAGAATGCTAACAGGTGTATTCCCAATTCTCTGCACAGGGCAGAAGCCAGGAAACCCTCATTAGTGTTAATGGGAAGCACATGGCTAAATTGCAGCCCATTCAGTTACCAATATGAGCCTAAGGCATGTCTCTAAAGCACTACAGAAAGTCTGTGTGATTGAAGAGACCTCTTTGTACTTGTTTTGCAGTCCCCATGGATCTCAGAATCCCTACTGGTTTCATGGAAAGAAAAAAAAAAAAGTCCTTAGAACTGGATAGAAAATAAACAATACAAGAATAGAAAATGAAGCAACACCACAAACTCTTCACCTGCAACACATAGCACTGAGGCCTGGGCCAAGGGAATTTTCAGAGCATAAATGCCTGTCACCGGCAGTAAGTTTAGTCATGTTTTTAACAGTGCTGAAAATGTGCCCCATTACATGTTGAGATGAAGCTCCCTGGGTACAAAAGGATTGTTATTCTAAGCTCCTGTGTTATTTCTCAGAGACAATAAGGCAGAACAAAGCATAGACAGAGAGAACAGTACAGACAATTCCTCTAACAACCCATATGCTGGACACTTCTACTGGCATAGGCCTGATCCTGCATACTTCACTCATCTAAAACTTTCACTGAAGTTTTAAACCCACCCTGCTTGTATTTTCCTCTGGCTGCTACTCCATAATTGGCAAATGCATATTACTGCTGCTCAATAATAGGAGACACAACTCACCCTTCTGAATCTCCATTCCCCAGAGGCTGAGTCTCACCCCCAACCACCTGCTAGTGGACTGTTACAAGTTTACAAACCACGCTGATCACTGGCAATGTGATCATATCACATCCAGGGTTTTCATTCACAGTGAACAAACCCCTTAAGACAAGAGTTCCCCCACCCATCCAACCCTCCCATGCTTAAGCTAAAAGAGCAATTATTATAATTCAAAATAAAGCTTTTTTCTGCTAGCTGCCTATACTTATAGGCCATTGCTGCTGCCTTGCCAGTAGCACCACCAGTGTCCACAGAGCTCCTAAGCCTCTTTATTTCCCCTCTGCTGCTTGCCTGCCTGAAGCAGTGTTATCAGGTGGCTAATTACCTCTGCAGACCTATTCAAAAGCCTTCTAGGGTGTATCAGGATTGTTTTAGGCAAGTGAAAAAAAAATAAACAGGTTCAGGTGTTCTGGGGATAAAACAGAAAGTTGGGCTTCCATGAAATTCTGGCTGGAGGAAGAAAATAGTACATGGGTGAGTGTCTTAGGAACAATGCTGAGATGATGGGAGTAACATTTGGAAGTGGGTTGTTAGTTACTCCTGGTGCTGGCTCACTCTCACAAGCTCATCACAGCAGAGTGACAGATTGTCATGTAGAGTCTTTCATAGTGTAACTGGAGGAGGATTGGAAGTTCAATGAAGGGTGTTTTGGGATGTTACTTGAGGGGTTGCAGAGGTTATGGATTCTAGTCATCACTGGAAGGAGTGACGTGATTTCAGGTTAGGGAGTGCTGGCTGCTCTTACTGGAGGATGAACTAGGGGTTATTAGAGGTGATTTGGGGGTACGAAAAGGAGGTGAGTTCCAGGTGGAATGACTCATTCCCCTCCTACTCACCATCCGACCTTGAAGGGAAAACTGCAGCGAGACGCCAAAGACACTCCAGCAGGTAGGGGCTGACACAGCAAAGCAGAGGCATATGGTCAGGTAGAGAACTTGTAGAATGTTGACTGGACTTTCTCTGAATTGTCCTGATTGGTTGTTTGCTCTAATCCCTCTCCACAGTCTCTTCACTCCACACCTGCTCCCTTACTATCTTGCCCCCCACCCCATTCCCTTCACTCATCCACCTTCCCTTTTTTCTCATTTAGCTCATCTCCTTTGAAGTACCCACTTCCAAAAACAACAACTGTGGCACTAAGGTGAAGTTTGCAGCATCATATAGTTCACTCTGCTTGTGTGTTATACCTCATCCCCCCCCACCCCATCCCCGGCGTCTGTCTGGTCTACTTAGATTGTAAACTCTGATGCAAGGATTATCTCCTAGTGGTTTTGTACAATGCTCAGCAAAATGGGGTTTCACTTTTGGTTGACCCTTAGGGTCATGTAAGAAACATGATTAACAATAACAGCCATTGAAGGGTCTTTGCCTGCTCATAGTGCACCAGCAAAGCAAAGGGCGGGGAATGGAGAATACATGCAATAGAATAGATGTTTATGAATCAGAGTGAATTTGTTGTATTTCTCACCCATGCCAAAAATACATTTAAAAATAATGGACCATATTCTGCTCCCCTGGTGCTTCTCCACTATGTCAATAGAGTTACACAGGTAACTGGGAGCATACAGCTTGAGCTTCAAATCTGTTTTATGAAGTGTGGGGGAGGCAAGGAGAGAGGAGGGGAAGGTGTGGATTCTGAACCTGCTCCTATGGGTTTGATTTTGAGGGTGATTCAAACTCAGAAATGGCCCATTTTCCAGTTCCGGTTTGGAGCTGGCTGAAATCTTGCCACAGCAGCAGTTCTCATGAGTTTTTTGTCCAAGATTTTCACTATTTTGAGCTGAACTCCCACAAGATTTTTGGCACCATGAAATCTAAATCCAAACTATTTCCAATTCATCCAGCGCAGATTCCACTGTAAGCCTAATTTTGTTCTGAATCCAAACAGTTTTGACTAGAGCTAGGTGTATATTTTCTGGAGCAGCTTTTTTTTTTTTTTGAAAATGCATTTGTTGAAACAAACTTTTTCATGGAAACATACAGGTTTGAGGAAACTGTTTCTGAGACAGGGTGCTCAAGTCCAGGATTGAATTTCTGGTTGAAAGCAGAGAACGAGAGATGGAGAGGACCCTGGCCCTGCTCTGCCTAACTGGGAGCAAGGACAACTCAGGATGTGAGTTTCTCACATTGCAGATGAGGGCCCTGATTACTTGACTAGACAGTTACTCTCTCTCATGTGGGAGTGGGTCCTCTTTACGCCTATAATTAAATATTCACTGAGGAAACAGCAAGAGGATGACCGGATAATCCGGTGGTTAGGGCACTCACCTGGGATGCAGGAGACTAGGGTCTAAATCCCTGCTCTGTCTGATTCACTGAATATGGAATGAAAACAAATTCCAAAAACTCAAAATTTCTCTCAAAACAGAATTCTTGTTTTTGAGCCAGCCCTAGCCTCAACCCATTTCCACTGTTACACACAGCGTGCCATAACACCACCTTTGACCTCCAGTTTTACAATAGCTTCTTTGCAGGATACATATTTGTGTGTAAATATATGAGCTACATCAGACAAAGAAAGAGGAGAAGCCCGAAAGGAGGGGAGTGGGGAGGTAAGATACCTACCAAGTGGTTTGTCTCTAAAGTGTTGCCAGTCGTGAAAGGACTTGATGTGCTAATATCCGTTCATTCAGACTCTTACAGACATGCTAAGAGCGTGACGGCTGGCAGGCGCTGCATTTAAGTGCTGTTACTGAGGCCCCCAAATATTGACAGAGTGCCAGATTCTAAGAAACTATTGATGTATGCAGCCGGCCGCTGCTCCAGACACCTCTCAGACAGAGTCTTTAAATGTCACAGATTAATGAATTTTCATGAAATGGAAAGTGAGAAAAAGAATTTTAAAAAAAATCTCACAGCAACCACATTAAAGCAACTTTTATCCCAATACAAAACTCTTTTCCAAAGGGTAGAAATCACTATTAGATGGTAAAGGATCATTATAGTTAGAGAGGGTGTAGGAAGGAAAAACCCACAGATCTATTAGATTGGTGTTTCTAACCTTTCTGATACCAGCGACCAGCTTTACTGCCTTCCTAAACTATGTGAGGAAGATTGCAGGGTCCAGCACTGGTCCACGGACCAATTGTTGAGAAACACTGTATTAGATCATTCCATACATCCTTAATGCAAAGGCAGGATTTGAGGTGATGATGGTTTTGCAAAACCAAAACCAGGGATCACACAGATCTGGGTCTCCCTTTATCGAAACCCACTAAGGAGTAGGTTCAGTTAAACAGTTCCCATTTTGGGTGCAAAAGGGCTTAAACTGCAAAATCTGCATCTGGATTTCAGACAGCCCTAAATTCAGGGCATTGTTAGAGAAAGTTTTGGTTGAAGCCCCTGTTTACTATAGGTACTATGCTAGATCTTAACGGAGAAGCTGTATAAAGTTATCTGACAATATGAAATGTCATGTGATAACAAATATGGTGATTATTTTTGTTTCTGCATTTATACCTGTGAAGTTGAATACGAATGAAATAATTTCAAACACCATTAAAATGTAATAATGCAAAATGCAGTCAGCACATAAATCACAACTCTATGTACAAGACATCATTTTAAAGAAGGGGAAAGTGAGAGGATAATACACACAAAGGTAAAAATGGGCCATTTATAAGCAAACTACACTAAAAATACTGATTTAAGGAGCCCTTCTATGCATAGTATGTTGGAGTCACGGATCCAGATGCTACTTGTTCCATTGTTTACAGAAGCACAGATGTTAATTCCTATCAGGCTGAATTGCCCTCACGTCCCCCCCTACAAAGCTTTCCTTGCAGATTTCTATTGAACGTGGTGACACCTAGTGGGGTATGGGAAGAGATGTTCAGCTATGGGCTAGCTTCTTCCCTCCCTCAACCCATTTGCAGGGTCACTTGATAAGACTTGCAAAAGAAATGAGGTGCTGCCCAGGCCAGAATCACCAGGATTTAAACTGAGGTCCTGAGAAGCTGAGAGTGTATTTCCAAAGCAACTGAAGCTCTGTATTAAAAGTCACCCATCTGTGAAGGGCAGTCTTCCATCACCCTGATGTGCTGTGTCACTAAAAGTAACTATATCATACACACTGGGGGTGGGGATAGGGTAGGCTTAGTCACACATGCAACAAGCTGGGTAGCTGGGTATGATTTACACCCAGGCCCAGAAAGTGGACAGTATCCTAGACTGGAGATTAGTCCCTTCTGTGAGGAGAGAGAGTAAGCAAGCAAGCTAGCAAGTAGCAATACATAAGCTTCATTAACACAACAAGACCCGATAGTTCCCCAGTTCCATTTTCAACTATGGGAAAAGATAACTCTCTGCCAACATCCTCTCTCTCTTGGCCACCTACAAGTTCATTTTAAGAAGAGGAAAATATGCAAATGAGATTCTGTTGTCATATCATCTTGTCAGTCAGGTTATTTGTGACTTACTTTCCCCCGCACATACACACACTATACTGGGCACTAACATGAAAAGACTGGCACATCCTGTTGCCAAAGCAAAATACGCCTCTACCTCGATATAATGCGACCTGATATAACACGAATTCAGATATAAGGTGTTAAAGCAGTGCTCTGTGAGGGCGGGGCTTTGCACTCTGGTGGATCAAAGCAAGTTTGATATAATGTGGTTTCACCTATAATGCAGTAAGATTTTTTGGCTCCCGAGGACAGCGTTATATTGAGGTAGAGGTGTATTTTATTTTTAAACCACAAAGCTCTTTTGATAAGTCAGATGGAAATTGGTTTATGATCTTTCTCATATTGAACTCTATGACTACTGGCATCAAAGCCTCACTTGTAAGTAGCACGGTGGCCCTTGGAAGTCCTTCCGCACTTAAGAACAGTTTGTTTGCAGCCTTAACACCTCAGTTCTGCAGCCTGCACTCCTAAGTACCTCTCAGCTACTGTTGTACTGATTCAAGTAAATTTCCTTGGAATGGTGTCCAACTCTTTACCACAGTCCGGGCATCCATTCTCATCATCCATTCCAAAAGGAGGCATTTAAACCACTTACTGCCATCTACTGAAGCTGGTTAGATTTTAAACAGGAACTGGTGAAGTTGCACATGGAGATTTCAAAATTGTGGGGTGGGGAGGCTGCAGCACCTTACAGCAGCCACATACCAATGTACTGACCTCCTCCCCAATACTAGCAGTCAGCAGGGTTTAAACCAGGATCTTCTGCAGTGCTTCACAAACTTCAGCTGCTTGAGCTAAAGACTAAATCCAGGAGCTGGGATGAGTAACAGGCAGTCATGGAGAGGCAATGTGTCCAGGTGTTCCTCTTTAAATACTTCATTATTCATTAAAGACAAATTTAATACAGATTTTTCACAAGGGATCCATTTAACACATGGTTGGAAATTGAGCCCTGATAGAATATACTTCAATATTCTTTCATTAGGACTTTTGAGTGGTTGGTTGAACGTGTGTGTGTGTGCGCGTGCGTGCGTGTCTCTCTCTCTCTCTCTCTCTCTCCCACAGGAACTGCTGTACTGGATCAGACCAGTGGTCCACCAGACCAGTATCCTGTCTCCAGCAGCGGCCAGCAACAGATGCTTCAGAGGAAGGTGCAAGAGACCTCGTAGTAGGCAGATATGCCCCTATGACGGTTTCATCCTACTCCCTAACAGAGACTGGCTTCCAGTCTGAAGCAGGAAGTTTAATATACCCTCTAGAATTTGGTAGCATTAACTATTGTAACTCTAGGTATTCTTGTTATTCAAAGAGATGTTTAATTCCTTTCTGACTCTTGCTCGCTCACTCACTCTCAATCAGTTGCACTGAAATGTATTTTCCCTGAACTCTGCTCCGTCTGAGGCTGCGTAACAGACAGCACAGCACACTTCATTCCCAAGCCTGTGCTGCGAAATGACAGGCCTATCACAAAGCCCAGTCTGTGATGATCTCTGTCATCACCAAAACGCTGAATGTACCACTGGGCAATGCAAGCTTTGTACAGGTTTGGGTTTCAGATAGAGCTGTTTGTAACAAACATCCATGGGAAGTTTGTCTGCATCGTCAGGGGAACATCATAAAGTGGGGTTAAAGGGATTTTAAGAAGGAAAAGAACTGGAGGTGAAGATGTCAGAAGAGGGTGATTGGTGCAACTTCTTAACTCACTTCAGAAACAGTGTATGGTTTTTCAATGAGTTTTTGGCATTTTGATCAATTTAGGGCTGGAATAAGTCTTGTGACTTATCCAAGCTCGTGCAAAGAATCAGTGGCATATCCTCGTATTGATCCCAATATCATGCCAGGTCCCAGTATTTTCTTACAAACCCCTAGATGAGTTCTTGTTAAATGTTGTTGCTGTTTTCTCTGAATAACAGTGCTAAAATCAGTCCTCTCTTCTCCATCTCTACTGCTAAAATGCTGCATCAGCAGAATTGCGTCAGGGTCCTAGGACAGGGATAGCAGAGCCTGCTGCTTGTCAGGATTGAGATGCATTGGTGGAGCTGTGTGGAGCCAAAGTGTAGTATGGGGTGCAGCTCGTCAGGCTATGCACATAAAACAATCAGTGCAGGAAGCGGCAGGAAAGAGGATTACCGAATCATTGAATGTAATGACCACTGAGGTCTCTAATTTTTAACCCCTTCACCTAGTTTAGGATTATCCCATGAGCTATTCCTGCCTAGCTAGCTATCTCTTTTGTTGTCTCTGTATCTCTCCCATCAATGAATTCATTCCCTGTAATCAGCTCTGATTAGAGTTATTTAATATCAATCTTTTTTCTTTTCCTCCCCCCTGCTTTTTTTTTTTTTTTGCTATAGAAAGATCTCAATCAACCCCTGCTTGTTAAAAGTTGCACTTCTCCTGCTGACTTACCGCTCTCTTAATCAAAAGGGCAGGAAGAAGCAGTTGGGATTCATTCTTCTTCTTTTTTTTTAACCACACAAATGTCAACTTCCTAAAAGGATGTTTGGCATAGCCGAGTTCAGTCATGTAATGTACAAAGTCGGCATGATCAAAAGGTTGCAGGGCTGCCCACTGCTAAAGAAGAGGGAAAAAAAGGAACCTGGGATCTCTTCTGAAGTGTTAGAGAACACATGAGCCAACTGTCATCACTAGAAACACTGTTTCTAGTAACAGTAGAGACAGGCCTGAGACAAACAATGTAGGTCCAGATCCCAATAACAGCTAAATCTGGGGGTGTTCTAATCTAGCTTTTCCAGACTGAATAAAAAGGGGGCTCTAGGTAGCTATGGTACTGTCGGGGGTTGTTTTTGTTTTCTCTGTATTGTACCTTTACAGTTATAAGAACTCTGCCTGTGTGGAGAGAGAGCAGTTGTTCTGTTCTCAGCGTTGTTGCAGCTTTCTCTCTCAGACACACACACACCCACCGACCCCTATCAATGGGTTTTATATTGCCACTCATCATTGCACTGCTTTTGTTTCTCCTTGTTATTGTTTTCCTTTATCTAACAGTCATTTTGAACTGAGAGTTTATCAATGTCTTACTTTCTGGTGATGGAATCATAAAAGAAGTAGACTGGATGTCGAGGTATTTTTCTTCAGATATTTCGTTTTATCATTTTTCTCCCCACAGTTCTTTTAAAATGATTCCTTGGAAGCTTTAAGTGAAAATAGTTTCCCTATTGAAATTTTTAATTGATATATTTTAAACAATAGCAGTGTTAATTTTGTGCTGGCGAAAGGCATTGGACTGACAGCCTTAGAGAATGAAGCTTTTATAGTCACAAGTTACACACAGTGCCAGTGCAAACTTCCTTGTGCTGCTTTGTCACTGGGCACAGCTACATAGACCATATCTTGGGAAGATGGCATAGATCAGCCTCCTTGGCCCTTCAATCCTTGATTTCTTTGCTGAGAATGCCCATGAGTTTGTGTCAACTGTGGCGTGGACACCTGTTGACTGGGAAGTAGATTGAGACCTACCAAACTCATTTCACAAGGCCACCAAACAGGAACAACTTTTTTGGTCACTGCCAGGGTGGTAGTGCTGGTTATGAACATCTCTGAAAATGGAAGAAGTCTGTTTCCCATGACAGATCTCCTGAACTTTTCTTTCAAGTGCCATCTCATGTGCAAACTGGTTTGTTATTGTAGGGTTGCTCACAAGAGCTGGGCTGCAGGCATTCATTTATATCTCCTCCTTTCTGATGCAATGTTCCTGCTGTTTCACCCACACCATTTTTGCTCCATTTTGCTCTGCTTCTTATGAAAATTTTCACACCTTTCTGCAGAAGTTCAGCAGTAGAGACCACTTCAACTGTCCCATGGGCTTCAACCAGATTCTGAGCTCTCAGTGGCCTTCTAGAAACACTGGTGGTCAGAATAGTTTGTGTTAACCCATCAGTGAGCCTGGATTCAGTTTACCAGCTAGAAGAATAATCAGACAGTAGACAGGAGCTCTCTGTCAATCTCCATTTAGTATAAAAATCTTAATTATAGATAGATTTCAGTCCCAGAACAGTAGCCAGGAGCCTGTGATTAATTCCCCCAATAGCAAAGTGTGTGAATAATAATCAGAATTTGGAATCCGTTCCCAAAGGTAAGAGTCTCTGAACTGTATGTTACAGGGATTTGGGATACGTTCCCAGAGGAGAAAATATCTGCTGGGGAACTGGTAGAATGGGATTGATGTCCGGATAATAGAATATTTGAACAGCAATACTCAAACCTCTAATGAAGAGAGGATGGACACTACCATTTATATTGTTTAGAAGTCTCTCTGTTTCAGCAGATGGATGACGAGAAAGCATGAAAAGCTATGCTAGCCATAAACAAGTCACTTTGGGAAAGGCAGTGTTGCTTAATGGATAGAGCCGTAGACTGGGAAACAGGAGAGTGAGGTTCTATTCCTGCCTCTAACACTGGCCTGCTGAGTGACCATGGCTAAATCATTTCAATTCTCCATGCTTCAGTTTCCCCATCTCTTATTAAAAAGGATGATGATACTTATCTCTTTTGTCAAGTGTGGTGAGACCCACAGATGAAAAATTCTATGTAAGAGCTATACGTTGTTATACATTTGCTTATTTTACATGGGAGAAAATATTAATCTGAAATAGTACTTTGTTTAATAATTAAATGGTGTGCAAAGCAAAAGTGATTCTTGTTCTCAAGGAAATGCCAAAATGGCAGTGGGAGGGGCAAACAACACGACCCTGAACATATCCTCGGGAGAAAAACATCTTTTGTAAAGTTCCTCACAATGTATTGAAATGACTAATTATTTGCCGAGAACAAAGACAACAAGGGGACTCTGCAAATTTCCTTTTTCTTTTAGTTTCTGTAATATACGGTTTTCTGTTTTCTTCACAAGTTGGTGACTAATTTTAATGACCATGAGTCACACCTGAAGCTACACCTGATAAGACAAATCTACCTTTGCATTTTACGGTATATCATATCCTATAGCAAGCTTCAGGCTGCAGCTGATCACTGCAAGGGTCAGATAGGAATTAGTGTACATGCCAGAGTTTCAGTATTGGACAACTGGCTCCCTGCACTACTGAAGAGAGAACACCTTCCCCTGAAATGCCTAGTATTGGTTGCTTCAGAGGTAGAATCCAGATTAGAAAGACTGACCGTCTGCTCCAGTAGGGTAAATACTGTGTTCCTAATGGAACTGTTAAGCCTTCAAAAATATTTCAAAACATGTTTTAAACTTCCCAACTTGCAGACGACCCCTTTAACTTAAAAAATGTTTGATGCAGTGAAAGCACACAAGCCACCTGGGGTTTCCTACTAGTCTGCACCCCCGCCCCCACGTCACTCTGATCCATAACTGTCCCAGGATCAATTCCTAATTCTCCAAAAAATATAAAATCTGTTTCCTCTGCCAGAAGCCATTAACCATAAACTGCTATTGTTTTCAATTTACTAGCAAGTCCATCTTCTTGTTCAAATCTCTAATTTTCCACAGTGACAGAGCAGTTCTCTATACATCACTCAGCTCCACTGGCTTCCTAGATATGCTCAGAATTAAAAAATACAGTCAAGCCCATTCAGCCTGTTGCTCACTAAAACGTGTCTCTTCTACTGATTTTAGAAGACCTGAATTTGCCTTTTCCCCTGTCAAAGGTGCATCTCCTTCTCCACTAAGAAAACAGATCAAAATGTAACCAGTCATTCAGCTTTCTCTTGCACCCATATATTGCCCCTACAGAAGAGGGTAGATGTTACGGAATAACAAGGTATCACTGAACAGAATAAAAATACTAATCTTAATACAGTGAAAACAGCAATAGCATTGCCCAACCCAACAAGCATTTCAGAATGGAGACTCCAATAAGGATGGAAAGGAAATGTTCACACTACTTATTCTCAGGCTTGGTCTACACTACGCGTTTATACCGATTTTAGCAGCATTAAACCGATTTAACATTGCACCTGTCCACACAACGAAGCCCTTTATATCGATATAAAGGGCTCTTTAAAACGGTTTCTGTACTCCTCCTCAATGAGAGAAGTAGCGCTGAAATGGGTATTACCATATCAGATTAGGGTTAGTGTGGCCGCAAATCGACGGTATTGGCCTCCAGGTGGTATCCCATAGTGCACCATATTGACAGCTCTGGAAAGCAATCTGAACTAGGATGCACTAGCCAGGTAGACAAGAAGAGCCCCGTGAACTTTTGAATTGCATTTCCTGTTTGCCTAACGTGGAGCTCTGACCAGCACGGGTGGCGATGCAGTCCCAAATCCAAAAAGAGAACCAGCATGGACCGTACGGGAGATATTGGATCTGATCGCTGTATGAGGAGACAAATCTGTTCTATCAGAGCTCCGTTACAGAAGACGAAACGCCAAAGCATTTGAAAAAAATCTCCAGGCTATGATACAGATTCCACAGCACGGTGCTGTGTGACAAGCGTAACGGAAAGCTAAAGAATCAAATGGACGCTCATGGAGGAAGGGAGTGGGGACTGAGGACTCCAGCTATCTCACAGTCCACAGCAGTCTCCGAAAAGCATTTGCATTCTTGGCTGAGCTCCCAATGCCTGTAGGGTCAAACACATTGTGCGAGGTGGTTCAGGGTATATCTCACCAATTTACTCCCCCTCCCTCCCCATGAAAGAAAAGGGAAACAAATCGTTTCTTGACTTTTTTCAATGTCACCGTATGTCTACTGCATGCTGGTAGCCGTCCTCGTCATCAGCCCGTGAGTGCTCCTGGCTGGCCTCAGGTGAGGTCGGCCGGGGGCGCCTGGGTAAAAATAGGAATGACTCCTGGTTATTACCAGCAGATGGTACAGAACGGCTGGTAACCGTCCTCATCATAGCAACTGGGGGCTGAACTCCATCAGCACCCCCCCTTTCATATCTATAGAAAAGATTCTGTACTGCCTGGACTATCATAGCAGAGGGATGCTGCGCTCCTCTCCCCTCCACCGTTTAATGTCCTGCCTGGACTATCATAGCAGCTGAAGGTTGCCTCCCTCACATTTTATCTCACTAAAAAGTCAGTGTTTCTTATTCCTGCATTCTTTATTACTTCATCACACAAATGGGGGGACCCTGCAACGGTAGCCCAGAAGGGCTGGGGGAAGAGGGAAGCAACAGGTGGGGTTGTTGCAGGGACACCCCCTAGAATGGCATGCAGCTCATCATTTCTGTGGGATCTGACACGGAGCGGCTGTGCTCTCTGGTTCTCTGATACACTGGTTCTCTAGTACACTTACCCCATATTCTAGGCAGGATTGACTCTATTTTTAGATACAACATAAAGGAGGGAATGACCCAGGGAGTCATTCCCATTTTTGTCTTTGCGCTCCCGGCCGACCTCAGCGAAGGTCAGCCAGGAGCACCCACGACAGCAGCAGACGGTACAGAACGACTGATAACTGTCATCTCATCGCCAATTTACAATGGCACAGCAGACTGTACAGAACGACTGGTAACCGTCTCTGCTACCTTGCAAAGGCAAATGAATGCTGCTGTGTAGCACTGCAGTACCGCCTCTGTCAGCGGCATCCAGTACACATACAGTGACAGTGACAAAAGGCAAAATGGGCTCCATGGTTGCCATGCTATGGCGTCTGCCAGTGCAATCCAGGGAAAAAGGGCGCGAAATGATTGTCTGCCGTTGCTTTCACGGAGGAAGGAACGAGTGACGACATTTACCCAGAATCACCCACGACACTGTTTTTGCACCATCATGCATTGGGATCTCAACCCAGAATTCCAAGGGGGAGGGCGACTGCAGGAACTACAGGATAGCTACGGGATAGCTACCCACAGTGCAACGCTCCAGAAATTGACGCTAGCCTCGGTACATGGACGCACACCACCGAATTATTGTGCTTCGTGTGGCCGTGTGCACTCGACTTTATACAAGCTGTTTTACAAAACTGGTTTATGTAAAATCGGAATAATCCTGTAGTGTAGACGTACCCTCACAGGCAAGCTGGAAGTCTCACACTGAAGTCACAAAATGATACTGATGAGCTTGTATACATTAAAGACAACCCATCACAGCTCATTTTAAATTACTAAAAAAAGAAACAGAAATCCTAAACATTGAAAGTCAGAATGATCATCTGTGATTCTGTCTGCTATCAAAACCATAGTTGTGTGGCCTAATGGTTAAGCAGGGGACTGATGGGTAGGACTCTCTGGTTCCATTCCTGATTGTGTGCTGCGCTCACAGTATAATTTTAAGAAAGTAATCACCAATCTCTGCCTCAGTTTCCCCATCTTTAAAACAAGCATCAGAATCCTTCACAAACATTAATTAATTAAGCCTCACAATCTCCCAGGGGAGTAGGTCACTATCATAACCTTCTTTGGAAAATGGAGGAAATTGAGGCACCAAAAGGTGAAGTGACTCACCCATTGTCACACAAGTTAGTGGCTAAACATGTTGCAGAGCCCAGAAAAAAAGATGATGGGCCTATTAGCAATGCAATACATTAGACAGGCAGAATGATACTTTAATTTTTTAAAAGCCATTGTTTTATCTATTATATTTTCACCAGATTTTAGAGGAAATACCCTTTGCCTCACATCATTTCCCGATGAAGTAAGTTACAGCCTCTACAGCCTCTTTACATCCAGAATCTGGAAGGTTATCCCATTGTGATATTTTCAATGAGAAGTTGTGTGTGTGGTATGTACATGCATCTGGTGTTTATAAATTGTTTTTTAACTTAAGATATTTTATTCATTTTTCCACATGGCACAAGTAGAACACACATCTTTGTTGGATACACACCAATACAGTAACATAACTTTACATCTCAGGCACTCAAATTCTGCATAAGCAAGGCTTCACTCAAGGAGCTGGAGTGCTGGATAGAGAATATGTATCTTCAGGGACTCAGCACCTCACAGAAGGTGCTCAGCACTACACCGATTCAGTTGCCTATTTTGCACAAAATTTAAAAAATTGTGGCCACTTTCATCATTATTAAAGGTAGAGATGTAGCCCATGGAAACTACAGATCCCAGCATGCACTGCATTATCTTGATCCCACTGTGTGCGGGGGGCCTGCTGTCTCCATGGGCTGCACCTCCACATTAAATATGAGACCAGCCACAGAGCATATTTGGCTCAAGTGCATCAATTTTCCTCCATCTGATTTATATTTACAACCTAGTCTTTGACAACAGCAGTGACCAGAACCAGACACCAATAATGAGGTGAAAGAAAGGAACAGCAGCAGCTGCCTGGTTCTTCTCAAAATGAAAGGGTTAAGAAGCTGGCCCAGTAATATTTGGATCTATAGCACCCGCCCACTGACAGGCAGATCAGCTTGCTCTAATGGATTCCCTAAGAATACCTAACAGCAGAGGTGAAAGTAAGCCGGTACGCCCTGGTACAGTGTACTGGCAAGAGCTGTGCATCGTACCGGGGTGGATCAGCTTCCCCTGGTGGCAATTTAAAGGGCCTGGGGCTCCCAGCAGCGGCTGGAGCCCTGGCCCCTTTACATTGCTGCCAGAGCCCTGCTCCCGGAGCCCTGGGGAACTGGCAGCGGGGCCTGGGCAGCAATTTAAAGGGCCTGGGGCACCTGCCGCAGCTATCACCCTGGGCCCTTTAAATCACCTCCCAAGCCACCAGCTGCCGCTGCTACCCCGGGGCTCCGGTAGCTTGGCTTGGGTGGTGATTTAAAGGGCTCAAAGTTCCCACTGTTGCTACCCTCCAGGGCCATTTAAATAGCCACCTGAGCTGCACTGCCGGAGCCCGGAGGTAGTGGCGGTGGGGATCTTGCGATGATTTTAAATGCCAGGGGCTCTGGCTGCCGCTACTGCAGCGGAGCCCCAGACCCTTTAAAGCTCTGCCAGAGGCTGGGGTCCACTCTGATGGTGATTTAAAGTGCCCGGGGATTTAAAAGCCCTGCCTTTTCCAGTAGAGGCCACGCCCCCTCCTAAGGACTCCAGAGTACAGGTAAATCCTTTAAATTACTTTCACCCCTGCCTAACAGACAGCACTGGGATAATATGTTTACATACACTACTAGGTATAAGCCTTTCTTATGTAAATGGAAGCATGAAGAGCTTAAACCCAGCCCAGAGAGAAGTCTGTCCTTTCAATGCAGACCGTTATGCCTCATGTTTATAAATATTGCTTATTTAATTTCTACACTGCTCTTCATTTAAACTGTGCCACTGTCTCAGGTGTCACTTTAAGAAGCAGAGACATCAGTTTAATTGATTTTCCAGGCCAATGGATGCCATAGATAGCACCAGAAGGAAAATTAAAAAATATTTTTAAATGATGGAAGTGTTACTAACTTAACTGAGTGTTTTTTACATAAAGTTTTACATGACTAGCTGTCATTCTGTTTAATTTAAATTTAAGAATGGAGAAATTGGTCCATGTAAAATAAATAAATATGACTTGTATTCCTACTGGTAACAATTAGCACCTACTTTTCACCCAGAGATCTCAAGGAAACTTACAAACGGTGTAATTATCCCTGTCCTAGCACTTGAGGAAACTGAGGTGAAGAGAAGCTAAGGCCTCAATTTTCATGTGTACACCAATTTTGGGTGCCTTAATTTTTGTATGCCCAATCTGAGACACCAAAATTAGGCTCCTGAACACTGAGGCACACAAAATTAATAGGCACTTGTGAAAATTTTGGCCCACGTGACTTGCCCAGGGTCACATAGTCATTGTTCAAGCAAGAATTCTCAGTCAGGCTTCCTGACTTATGTGATAACCAATGGCCCACTTCACCTCCTTGAAAAAAAATAACAAATATCTTTCAGCCTTCACTTACCCCTTGAAATAGCCCCAAACATGAATTTTAATACTTGTGCAATGTGTCAGGCTGACAGACCAGGAAATTAGGAAGTCTTCTGTTTCTTACAAAAACAGCGATTCAGGAGCAATACACATTTCCTCACCACTCCCACCACCCCCAGTCCCTAAGGGTGAGATACATTTTGTTTTAAATGGGCCATTCAATTTTTGGAATTTTTGTTGAGTCTCCCAGTGAGAGAGAGCCCATTAACAGTGGTGGAGGGGGATTTCAGCTGTGGATAGCTGTCCAGTAGGAGACAGACTGAAACCAATAAAATCAATTCAAAGAGGCCATTGAACAGCCTTTATTTTGGTTAGTGTCACCTGTGCAGCGGAAAGGGAAAACAGACAGATGATAGCCTGGTCATTGCCCCATCCATCTCTTTTTGAGAAGATTTGAGGAATCTTTGCTCTCAGAGTATGCAAGGATTGACATTGTGAGGCAGGGGATGAATAGAGAAGAAATCTTAGGTTAAAACGTCCTAACATCCATCAGTTTGACTTTGGCCCTATGCATTATTTCACTTGAAAAAATTGTTTAATTCCTTCCTCTCTGGTGGGAGGAGGTGCAGGTCACACTCCTGCAAAGGTATGGTTTCATGGATTAGATACAACAAATCCTGCATCTTGGCAGGAGGTTAGACTAGATGACACTTGTGGTCCCTTCTAACCCTATAGGTCTATAATTCTATGAGAGCTGGGTTTAGTTATGAATCTTTTTCTCATATTTTCTCTCTCACACTCTATTTCCTCTATTGCCTCTTTCCCCAGCAGCATGTCACTCGTGGGACTCCAGGGAATGACTTTGGTGAGGTATGGTGTAAATAGGAAATGCGCTGTGCTGAGGTGGATCACAGGATGGCACAGTACATTTAGCTTCACATGTGCAAGGATGTACATCTGTAAATTACAAGTGGGAAAGGTCAGATATGTCAGCTATGACAGCTTCACTAGTGAGCACAGGTATGTTCTTCCTTTGCTGCTCCCAATGTGCTTCAGCTTCCTGAGCCACACTGCAGAAAAGAGAGTTCCCTCCACTGGAGCATTAGGTATACCTGTGCATGAAGCCTTGCCTTGTATCTTGGCATTCTCACCTCTTTTATCCTTCTCCCCCACACTCTGGAAGTTGCGCTGGCTCTTCCAACCACTAAGCTAGTACCAATTGCAAGGGCAGCAGATAACTGTCATTTTACGGAACTGCTCACTATACAAGCCTCTGAAGAGATTTATTATTTATAGGCACATAGATGAAAACATTAAGTACATACATATGGGCATGCATACCCTGGGGGGGAGGGGCAATTACTGCTAGGCAGTAATTTCAGCCTGAAGTTCCTATGACTTAAATAGCCACTTGAGCTCTGCTCTTGCAGTTTACGATGTCAATAGAACCCCTAAATGAAATTACAGCCTTCTGATACGCAGCAGGGTAGCTTTTCTTTGCTGTGTAATATACGCGGCCAGAAGAAATTGCTGTATGTATAGAGCTTCACTAAAGCAGAGTTTATCATAAGAATATTCCCACTAAAATATGATTAGGCTTCTTGTTTGCTGGATAACACATCTAATGACTCGGGGTGCACTTGACAGCCATGTTTCTGTGAACTCAGACATATGCCCTGAGGTGAACTGGGCAATCCACTGCTTCAAAGCACCAGGCTATTTCAGTTCCACCATAATTTGCACCTGCTTTGTTTTGTCAGCAGTCTAAACTCATGCTAGCTCTGGAACTGACATGTATTATAGGAACTTGAAACATACACAGAGGAAAAAGAAACAATCCCGCAATGGGGGTGTCTTATTTGCTGTATTGACAGGCTTTTCTATAACACTAATCATTGTAGTATCTGAGCCTCTCACAGACAGTAAGGAATGAATCCTCACTACACCCCTGTGAAGTCAGGAAGCATTATCTCCAATTTACAGATTGCAAACTGAGGGACAGGATGGAATTAAGTGACTTCCCCAAAGTCACCCAGAGAGAGAGGAGCTAGGATTAGAACTCAGAGTTCTTGAATTGCAGCTTCCTCTTGAATTGAAACAACAAACACCCCTATTACAAGAAAAGGCCTCCTTTGTGCTTCCTCTCATGCATGTGGCCATTTTTTTATGTCTCACTTGGAGGCATGACTAGAGGGAAAGTCTACATGTCAAAACTTAGTAGATACAATTTTAGACCTTAATGTGACTAGTAACTTCAAGGGTGCCTCGGTTTTTGGGTGTCCAATTTCAGACAATTTAAAGGCCCCTTTAAGTCATCTTCAGTTGGACACCCAAAATCACTAGTCACTTTTGGCCTGTGTTTTGAGAGAAAAATGATTATGCTTAGCCAGCAAAGCTCAAAGACTGTAGTGTCCCTGCTCCTGTGGACCTTAGTATGTGTGCAGAATTGGAGAAGACCACTTTCCTACTGTACTCCTATAGCAGATAGGAGAAGACCTCCATTACTTTGCACACAAAGGGTATTTCTACAATAGAAAAATGGGTCAAAGTTAGGTTGAAGTCTTTTAACTAACCACAACCTTTTTCCATGTATGGATGCAGTACAATGCCCTTTACCTCAATTTTTAATGTTTTATCTAAAGATAATGCTGCAGTTTCATATTTTTAATCCGGTTACATTACTTAAGTAACCTTAATTTAAAGTTAATGCTTTTTGTGGTATTTCCTAGGGCTCTGTCCTATTTGGATTGAACTATATCATTATAATAATTAAATAGTTACAATGAAACCTTGCTGTTTTACTTCAGTAATTTTTTCCTGTCATATTATGTGTATTGTATGAAATCTAGTTTCACTTTTTGTTTTTGATTTACAAGAAGGAATTTGGTGGTGTTGCCATTACAGTATGGATTACTCTGCAAATCTGACAAGAATGGATGTCAAGGCTATCGTTACATTTTCAAAAGAGGCAGGCTGAAGATACAAAACTTAGATCTAGATTTAGGACACCTTCAAAATTCCAAGGTGCTTTAACTGAGGCATTTGATTTGGACCATTAAACAAATGTGGGGCATTTGCAAAACCAGACTCTGGAACCAGCATGGGGTTAGCTCAGTGGTTTGAGCACTGATCTGCTAGGCTCAGGGCTGTCAGTTCAACCCTTGAGGGGGGCCATTTAAGGATCTGGGGCAAAAATCTGTTGGATGATTTAACTGGGGATTGGTCCTGCTTTGAGCAGGGGGTGGGACTAGATGATCTCCTGAGGTCCCTTCCAACCCTGGTATTCCATGATTTTGTACTTCTGATGTTTATCATGAGGAATATTAGTTATTTTAAATCCGTGTCTGTGTCATGTTCATGACTGACGTGGAGTTAACAGCTACAGACCAGGAAACATTTAATTCTAAAGCACTGTGAAGATGCTGATGATGGCTTTCATTCTGCAACACATATCTATGCAAAAGGAAGTACAGACTAGTGGTTAAAACACAGGTCCAGCAGTCAGCATATCCAGGTTTGAGTCCCAGTACTGCCATACTCTCACCCGTTGCCCTTGTAATTGTACCTTTCTGTGCCTCAATTTCACTGAGTAAAATAGGGAGATTTAATTCATAACTGTTTACAAAGCACTTTGAAATCCTCAACTGGAAGATGCTATACAACTGTAGTGCTAACTACCTTATGCAAATCCCTGCATTTATACAAAAGTCCGCATATACATTCTATATGTCATTGTGCTGACTGTGAAAGCAGTTGTGATAAAATATTACAGAGCTGACAAAGGAAATAATTTACTATCTGACTTTTCTGTAGTGCATAGGCAATCGCTGAAGGAGATGGTTCAGTAGTCTAAGCAGGAGTTAAAATACTTCCAATTCCTTGAAATCACAGATTTTAATCCCATATATTTCAACCCCCAGGTAGTCCTCTTCCACTAGAATCCTGAGCTGTAGTCTATACAGTTGAAGCTGTAGTGAGAAAAATTATGGAAGTTCTCCACAGTACTGTATATAAGTATGAGGAAAGACAACAACATCATTTTCTCTCGTTACTTCCAAGGCTTGCAAAATAAATACATTAATTCAATAATTTAAACTCCAAGAGGTTTAGAACAACACAAATGTTCTTAAAAAACTAAACCAAAGGCTGGTTTAAGCCCTGTTTTCTCATCCGCAGACTGCTGGAGAAAGCTACCAGTGACAGCCCTTGCCTTTGAAGTCTTCTGCGTACCCAAAAAACAAGAACTACGTGGGCAACAGAAGTTTCAGACAGAAGCACTGAGCTTTGAGCAACTTTCCATTTCAGAAGTATTGACTGATCTACTCGATCTGGAGGGAGCGAGTACATAAAGGACAAGCTTCCAAAGGTCAGATCTTAATCTAAACTCTCCTAAAGTATATGGGTGTCCAGAACAGCCCATTATCCAGACAAAGAACAGCCTTTATGTTTGGATCTGGATCTAAACTTCCTCAAAGTTGGGGGATGTTCTGAGCAGTTGATTTGTTATGGCCCATTAGAGAGCTGGGGGACCAGCAGGCAAGTTTAGGTCCTAATCTTGGCCGCCTCAAAGTTTAGGACTATTTGGATTTGGGCCCATCCCCAGAAAATTTTACTTATATGTACAACTTCATTACCAGCAGAACCAGGCAAAATGAGAGCAACCACACCACAAAATTCATCTGGTTGTGGATTTTGTTAAGAGCTGGACACTTGGTTCAGATTCATAGGAAGGTTCCCCTGATGTCGGTGAACGTTAAGAGCAAACCTAAGCCCAGTTTTGAGAAATCCTAGGGCCAATTTATGGTATTATATAAAAAACATGAGACGTCACTGTTCTTTTTGGTTCTGATGCAAAGCCAGATGAAACTCAGCGTTCCACTTGGAGTTTTCAGGTTCAGTCAAACTTAAAGCTTAAATTGAAACTCTGGAAGGGATTGAGAACCCCACAAGGGTCAAAACTACAGAAAATATTTGCAGAAGCAGCCACAGAGTGAAATCACCAAATCTTACTTATTGGTTATAAAGAAATATCCAGTCCAACCCTAAATTAAAATACATGCTTCCACACTGGGCTCAATTCCGATTCATCTGAAGTCAATGGCAAAACTTTTAGTAATTTCAGCTGGAGAAGAGTCAGGCCCAAAGTCTCTATAAGTGCTCTACACAGTCTAAGAACCCTGGCAGGAAGTGGCTGACTTTCTCTATGAAGTTCACTAATATGCACTTATGGGTCAATGGCAACGGCTCGAGGAGTTAAGTCTCCATGGAAGTAGGGGACACATATGTGTTGATACACCCGCTGAAAGCATCCAATTCAAAACCAGGAGGGTGGGAGAGGATAGCACTCCACAATTAGTATCCCATGTGAGTTATGTTGGCACCATTAAAGATTTTGTTCTTCTGCCAAGGACAACATGTTTCAGAGAACAGAATAATACCTAAAAATGCAAATATTTTGACTCCTACCCTGTGTTTTTTCCCTATTCCTACTTTATTAACTGTAGAAAATATGCCTCTTCCTTGAAATCAGATAAAATGGGAGATGATAAAGGAGGATCAGAAAAACCCACCCACCGCCCTGCCCTGGCAAAACAATCATGAGATTAGGAAAAGTGAAATCTATTTAACATGGGATGGGGAAAGAGACTGGGTGTAGTTTGGGACTAGAAGTGAGAAGCTATGGGTTCTACTTCTTGCTCTGTCACTGGTTCTCCCTTGACCTTGAACAAATCACTTCAGCTTGCTTTGCCTCACTTTCCCTAACTGTAAAATGGGCATAATTCCACCTAAGTCCCTCACAAGGTGTTGTAATATTTAAGTCATTAATGTTTGTAAAGCGCTTGGATAGAAATCTCATCAAAGGAATTAGTATTTTCCCCAATGCCTTGATATGCCACTTCCCTATATGGTCTCAAAGAGAAAACAAGGCAAGGAAGAGAGGTAGAAGAAACATACAAACAAACAAAAACTCCAAACAAAAAACTAAAAATCATGGACTTGCAGTCTATAAACCAACTAGTTCTTCCTATTCCCAGAGGTGGCCTTCACAGAACGACTTTCTTTTCCTATGGATCCACCGTAGAGTTTCTTTTCTGTTTGGCTGGGCAATCAGGTATTCAGAGCATAATGTAAATGCTCAGAACACAGAGACATGAAAAGTTGCCAGACAGAAACTCCAAGTGAAGGATTAACATTTTTCTCTCCCCCACAAACCCTCCCCCTTACCAGCTCATCCAGTCCTCTTGTCTCCTACAAGCCTTGTTAGCTGCTGCTAAGTCTGACACCCACTGGTGGCAGCAGGAAAGCCTACCAATACAGGCTAAGTCATCCTAAACACAGGATCTATTTCGTCTGTCACTGCCTAGTGAGTACAAAGTGCAGTTTCCTCGGCTCTGCAAAAACTGTTTAAAGCCCCATCTTCCAGCATGATTGTTGTTACTTAAAAAAATAATAATAAAAAAGCTTTATTTCCTGCTTCGCTTCAAAGGCACCAAGAATAGAATCCTTGACACATCACATTCTGGAACCTCACCACTCACCAAAGCTGTAGTTCTGATCCAAGCAGTGACGAAAGAGAATCACCTCACAGTCTCTTGAGAGTGGTAAGGCTTGGCTGCTAAACTCCCCCTGCCCTGATGGGCTTTTTGAGTTCACTGTGTTCCAGAGCGAGTGCCGAGGCAGAGAAAGTAGGGAGGGGAGAGGTGGGAAGGAAAATCACTGGAGCCTCTTACGATCAAACTTCCACTAACCAAGAGGAAATGTCTTA
Source organism: Gopherus flavomarginatus (assembly GCF_025201925.1). NCBI lineage: Eukaryota > Metazoa > Chordata > Testudines > Testudinidae > Gopherus > Gopherus flavomarginatus. Next base: position 163,416,612 of record NC_066617.1, on the reverse strand, counting down.
TAAATAAACAACAGCAAGAGAAACACAAAAATCCATCCCATCCTGCCAGAGGAATGTACATTATTGTCTCTCAACGGAAAACTTTACACTACATCAGAAAGCAAGAAAGCGGCCATGTCTCCTGAAGCTACCTCCCTTGAAAAAAAAAAAGCACAACATGAACTTTAAAAAAAAACAAAAAAACAAAAAAAAACCTGTTGGGAGGTTCATGCAATTTCCCAGTAGACAAACAAAACTATCCAAATTCAACAGATGTCACTGTTCCAGGATTTCTTGAGGCAGCCTATTAACGAAGTTTCTTTAGCTCTGATCATCACTGCGCCATTAGCACAGTTTCAGAAGGGAAGTTCAAGGCAAGGGGAAGAAGGAGGAAGGTCAAATAAAATATATAGAGGCATTGATAGGCCATAAGCATTGCAAGGGAGGTACTATTGCTCTCCCTTTCCACCCCTCCCCACCCCCTTGCTCTGAAAAGATTTATGGGCTAGTAAGCTAATGTCATGATTCTCATCCCAAAAGACTAGAATCTGTATTTACTTATAGATAGGTTTTATCTTATCATAGATCACAAGTGAAGTGAGCATGGTGATCTCAATACAGTCCCAAGACTCTTGTCTAAAACCAAAACAACTGCACAGCTTGGCACAATGCAATGTGAGTCACAATTCTCTGCCCACGAGAGGCCAAAGATTGCAACAGTAGAGGCACTGAAGGCTAGATATCAGAGCTATGTTGGGGGAGGGTCCAGGACTACAAGAACAGGGTGATGCTACAGGTAGACTGGTAAAGCTGTGTGTGGGCCCAGGGCTAGAACAGAATAGGCTGCTGGTCAGAATGAGGTGCACTGAAAAGTTGGGTGTTGGGCCAGGACAGGAACAGCAGGGGGTGCTGCAAGTTAAACGTCAGTTGTGGGTGGGGCGGGGTGGGGGGATAGGACACAGGATGGGAAGGGTTGTTGGAGTGAGTCCACTGGCATAACTGTGAGAATGTGGCCACTACTAAAACAGTAGGAGCTCTGTCATTTCAGACTGAGTTTCAGTGGAAGAGTTGCACAACTCATCCACACTGCTTTCCTGAGCACCAATGTATTCATCAGATACAAATTAAAAATGCATATTTTAATATGGTGCCTTGCTAGTGAAGTGGTGCTCTCTCTTTCTGGGCTCCCTTGCATGATAGGTGCTTTACCAATGCAGACAGATTAGACAGACAGAGGCATGTTTAGATAGGAGGTAAGATCAAAAATAAAAGCTGAGTGAATTGAAGATGAAAGTTACGGATAAATACTGCTCTTTCAGTCTCAGGCCTCTTTGGGAAGCTATTATTGTTAGAGCATTTTGAAGTATATAACTCCAAGCAGGCCATAAAAAAAACAAAACAAGAATTTTAAAAGGCCCCTCCAAAGGCAGAATAGTCAGAGTGACATCAGCAACACATCACATGACGAGGTGTGGGAAACAGAAAACTTACTCTAATCGATCATGCCAGTCTAATTGATTAATTGTAGATCTGACCACCTGGCTGATGCATGGTGATACCAAGAATTATTAATGTGTAATCCAAATCCAAATGCACATCCTCTCCAGCACCATCCACAGTAAATGGCCACCCTGAACCCAAGGTAAATTTATCAACCTGCTAATCTGACTCTCTGGGATAAAAATGGTCACATTTCAGTTTCTTCCCTTACACAGCCAAACTCCTCCAAGCCCCCTTCCTGGTATGGATTTTTTCCCATTAAAATCCATCTACAGTTTCAGTACACCCAGATTTTTCTAATTGTGGGTGGTGATGGAAGTTCTTCAAGCCCACTGTAAAAACACGTGATAGTTTCTGCAGAGCCTTCAAACAAAGGGTGTCAAAATGATTAAAAAACATTAATGTGTTAGCCTCCCAAAACCTATGTGAGGTATTGCAGACCAGTATTACTGCCCCCATTTTACAGATGGTGAAACTGAGGCATAGAGAGGCCCAATGTCAAAGAGTGAGTCAGGAGAAAGCCAAAAATAGAACACAGAACTCAGCACACTGTCTAATCTGCTCCTCAGAACCTATTCTCATCTGTTTGGTCATCTATTGGATTATCCTTGCATTCATTCCTCACTTAATAAGACATTTTCTGCTTGGGTTTTGAGGAGATAGTTCTTATATCAACACTGAGCCAAATTATACCCTCACTTCAGTGAAGCCCCACTGAAATCAATGAAAAGTCAGAAATAGTAGGTGCTCAGGTAACATGGTGGTGGGTGTGGTACAAGAACCTGAACAGAAGTTGAGAAAATAATTCCTGACCAAGCCTCATAAAACATCCAACACTTCCATGCAGAAGATAAGATCTGCAAGCTGATCAACTCACCTTGGGTTCCCAATGATTTGCTGAATTCAAAGAATTTGCATAGATGAAAGTGAGGGCATTACTTGGCCCTCTGTGATTAATAAATTAGAGATCGGTAGTAGGCATTAAATTAAGCACATTGGCATTTGGATTATTTAGTGTCATGGAGCATTAGGGAAGCCTACAATATGAACAGGGAAAAGAAGGCCGAATTAAACCTTCCATTAAAAAAGCCTATGAGGTTTCTCCAATTTAGGACTAAACAAACTTATGAAGCAGACGCATTATGAAGATCATGATCCAAATCTCAGCAAATTCCACTGGTTACCAGTCAATGCAGATTCTTTCCATTACAGATTTTAGGAGTAACTCTGAATCATGCCATTCTTATTTCACCTCCGTTACCAGCAGCCACAGCCTCAGCATCACAAAATAATAAGAGTCAGGAGGACAATCATTTTCCTCCAATTCTTTATTTTGACATTTCCCATTTGTGCCCTTTTTCAAAGTTTTAATTTGGTAAAGGCACTTTGCAGCCTGTCTTTTAACAGGTCACTAATAACCTGGGATGCAAGAGCTCATATTTCATTTTTTTGCTGCTGCCGCCACTAAATATTTCATTTACCTTCAATGCGGTAGGCCGCTTTGGAAGACTTTATTTTTATTTTTTTTCTTGACTGACATTGTTTACACACTGGTTCTAGGGATTTGTTCTTCACTATTAAACTCATTTGCTCATACCTAATTAAGCAAAAATAATCAGTTGGCCACAGAAACATCTCCACTGTGTGTACTATATGTTCTAGTGAGGTCTCTTCAGAGATTCCTTCTTGAGACATTTTTTCTTTCTTTTTTTTTAATATATATACTATCATCACTGAAGCTTTACCGATGCAGCCTGTCTTGCCTGTTATCTCTGGGACTAGAGTCTGGCAGACTGGCACATCAGGCTGTGATTCTACAGGTGCACTCAAAATACACAACTTCCCAGTATTACTGAACTATGTCCATTTAGAAACACAAGAGCAACTCAGGGGCTTATCTGGCTGTCTGATGTATGATGCAAAATATATAGGTCTTAAGGAGCCTGATACTCTCATGACGCCATATGCAAGTCAAAGGAGATAAAAAAACATTAGAAGTAGGAGGGAGTGTAGGAGAGTGATGCAGACGCGGTTGCATATTCTACTCCTCTTCATGCAGTTAGGATTCTGTGGGTCTGGAGGATGCATGCTGGAGACAACACTGGGGATCAGCTGCAGATATCCACATGCATGTTAATTCAACTCTTATCTCCATTAACCTCTGTTCCACCTCTGTAACCCCAGTGGGGAGGAAAGGTCTTGAGATGACAGAGCACAGGCCACAGGCTAGGCAGCGCTACAGAAAGGCTGACACACAATGGGGCTGGCGCTACCTCCCTCAAAGGATCCTTGGGATCCACTGGATTTAGACACTATTTTCCTGGTTTCTCATCAGGTTGAGAACACTTCTCTACAAATTCTACAAAGCTTGTGAACATCCCAGTACCCTTGTCCCCTTTTGTACGTTTCTCCACATTTGAGGGTGTGTGTTGAAAGTTGTAGTGTGCCCAAAATAAACAAAGCTTCGAGAATGTAATGACTTGTTCCCTTTGCAGAGCCTTTCTTCTCAAGATCTCATAGTGCTTTACAAACACCCCAGTCAACCACTGCACGTAGTATTACTTCATTAATTTACCATTTGGCACACACAAATTAAGAGTCACAGACGTAATCAGTAGCAGACTCAAGATCAGAACCCAGGATTCTGGACTGCCCGTACTCATATTCTGCTCTGACCACTATAGCACATTCCATCAAACAGCACCACCCCCAGGGAAATAATCTATTCTAGTATATTTTCACCTCAGTAACATAATACTCCTTTCACTCATCAAACAACATCTCTGCGTTTGTCACTAAGCTTGGACCTTGTATATGCTGCAGCTCACAAATACTACTAGACTATGACGTGGATATTGACAATGCTGTTATTTTAAAGAAACAGGGAGCATGTGCTCAGAGCACTGAATTAGGCTCAGGAGACAGGTTCACTTCCACACAGACTCAAAGTCTGATTTCTCTCTCTTTCCTTCACCACCTTACCTGTAATATGGAACTAATAAGATTTTCCTTTGACACTGGGGCATTGCAAGGGTAAATTAATTAATCTATATGATACTATGGCGATTGAGGCCATATAGATACCTAGATAGATAGTTATTCCTGCCCTTTGGATGTTGCGGAACATTAGGGAGACTACTGTAACTCTCTTTTTTCAATTTCTGAATCCTACGAAGCCTGCATTTGCATGGAAAGCTGCCTCCAGAAATGTCCATGGTACGTACTAGATGTGTCCCATTCAATTAGGTCAGATTAGATGATGATAATGGTCCCTTTTGGCCTTAAAATGAATGTATTTATGAATGAGGTGTGTGCACTGCTTACTTAACCCACTCTTCAAAATTCTGCTGCATGGTCCAGCCTTACACACCTGTCCACATTTACGAATGGTCACATGGAAGTTTAATCTGGTCCACCAGACGGACTGCTTATCTTCTGAGTGAGAGACATATTTGGGATCACAGCACATTATTCCTCTATGCTCTGCAATGGTTCACCATCCAATTCTGGATTCACAATAAGATCTTGGTCTCCATCTTTAGAGCCTTTACTGGAATAGGACATGCCTGCCTCACAGACCACTTCTCTCCCCTACACTGCAGAGAGAATACTGTGGGAGAATATTCACCTAGATGCTTTTAAAATCAACTAGGTACCTTTCTACCTCTGAAGGCACCTAAATACATTGGAAATATGGCCCTAAGTGACAACCAAAGTCATACAGGAAAACTGTTGTAGAGCTAGGAACAGAACTCAGATCTCTCAAGTCAGCATCCGAACCCCTCTTATACTTAATTCTTGTAATCTGATGCCTACATATTGTGGTTATGGATGCAGTAGTGCTACATTAGATTAGATCAGATAAACTGACTTTCTAATAGTTTCCTCCCAAGGCAGTATCTAGATGTATAAATATAGATATTCTGCTAGTCTTCTCCTGACGCAAACACAGGTTTGTTTGTGGCTTTTTTTTGTTTTTGTTTTACAGAAACTATTAAAATGTTAACAACTCCCAAAATATTCCTGTGTTTAAAAAAACCAGATCATGGATGCAGAACAGTCACACATGATTTGGAGTGGGCAAGCAAATAATTTTCATTTGACTGTGCCCTCATATTTGCAACTAGCTTTTCTGCTGTGACCCACTAGACCTACCTACTCTACTGCTCTAACCAACAACATGCCTTTTTAATCTGCCTTCCTAGGGTCTGCATTTGATTACAGCATTCATGTTCTATTTAGATTCTTTTGTATCATGCCCTGTGGTGCAAACACGAAAGGTGTTATTTATAAAATGAAATTCTGTTGTATTGCAGCTTGGATTCAAAGAGGACAAGTGATATTAAATACTTACTTTGTTTAATAATATCTTGGATTTATTAACTCAATTTCCTTACAAGACTAGACATGGGAGGGCAGAAGGGCTTATTAACTAATGAACAAGCTTCAGGCAATACCCCATCCCAATATATATACATTATTTCAATCATTTCTATTTAGAAGGCCAGGATGTGCACCTCCAGCTTAGCATAGTGGCTTTGTGTACAAAAGGCATTGCATATAACCATTGTTGGAAACAGTGTATGGGGAAAAGTGTACTACGCCTTTAAGGGACAACTGGGCAATAATGTAGGAGGCCTCATCCTGCCCTTGGGCTGAGCTATTTAAACACAGGAATAGGAAATCGAGACGTGACAGGGGAGGGAGGAATAGAGAGTAGAAGCCAGGGAGACTGCAGTGGGTGATGATTTCTCTCTCAGGCGCCAGGAGACAAACCTAACATGACTCACAGATTTGGTTTTGTGGATTTTGTTTGGAAGCTCTGCACCAGGGTCCTGACAAGCTGTTTGTTGTAATGATTCCTGTCCTGAAACCTTATTAAAAAGGCACATGACATTTGGTTAATGTGTGTTGGCTTCTCATAGGTCCTGTTGCCATACTCCTTTCTCACCTCCTCTTTCCACAGTTCGACTATATCATGAGCCACTTGTCTAGGAGGCCGGCATGCACCGGGGAAAGGAGCGAACTCTTCCAACACTAACACCTCTATAGATATGTATATAAACCATCAGTAGATGCTTATGAAGCATCCAGCCTTCATCTTAACTCAGGTGAGTTCTACCAGCCTGGGGAGAAGGTGTGGCAAGCTTCCAAACTTGTGTCCCTCATGTACAAGCATGCTGTGCCTCTATGATCTGACATTTAGCCTTTCAAGATATCTATAGTCCATCTTTAACAATCATGTATTCATAATAACAGTATGTTTAACCTGAGAACCTTCACCCTACAATAAATGCAGTACATTTTCTACCAACAAAATCTAGAGATGGGCCCAAGCTGCAAACCTCAGACCTATGTTCAAAACTCCCAAAAGCCCTAGAGTGGTGCATGTATAAACTTTTGGTTCAGGCCCATTTCTAAACAAAAACTAAAACCCTCAAGCCCTTGTTCCTAAAAAAGCTTTTACAAAACAGACACAGTTCACAGAACTTGAAATCTGTCCAGTCCAAAGGTAAGACCTGAGTCTGACATCGGAAAGTGAAATAGTGTCAATGTCACAAATGCTACTGGCAGAAAATTCCCACTCCAAGGTGCATGACAGGTAAAAACTTTCACCCCAGGATCTCTTGCACAGTTAGAGGTGAGTCACCAACATCCAGATTCATTAGACCCAAAGGTGCCACTCAAATAAGACAAGCTATTGCTAGAACAAGAGAGATTAGACTTTTAAAGTAACTGATAGATTAAAAGGAAATTGTCAGGATATGTTAAATGGATATTCAAGTACTTTAGGCCCCAATTTTCACCTACTTAAAGATCTTAAAGCTGGATGTGAGACAAAGATCAAAAATAAGGGGTGACAACTTTTTTTTACTTACATGGCATCATTGTCAACAAGGACGCAGTGCAATGTAAAATTCACTGCATGAAGATTATCAGCAGCTAAGAACAGATAAGGAATAAAAGATATTCAGAACCAGGATTTGAGTTAAAGACCATCTCTAGACTCCGGTGAAAAAACCTTCAACATGGATCATCAGGGAGAATGTTCCCAATAGAAAAGAGAGATTGATGAAGCAGAGGTTAAATTTGGGTCAAAAGTGAAGAGTGACTGAGAAGCAGACTTATGGTGAATGTTTCAAAAGTAGACATAATACCTGCAACCACAAAGGACACTCATCCATTGCACCAATAAAAATACATTCTTGTACCCTATATAGGCAATATTGCTTCTGTCTACCACTGCCTCCCTCCTGCTGCTCCAAGACATCTTTCATTTGAATTTTATTCCATGAATATTCCATAATGAAAAACTCTGCTCCCCTTTTCAGGAAAGCCGGTGAAAATATATTAGCTAATAAATGGAAGCTTATGGATTTCCTGACAATCACAAGTTGGTGACCATGAGCATGAAAAGTGGTCTCAGTGGAAAAGTTACAGAAGTACAATTATCCAACTCTGTACATATTATGAATGTGCAAAATGTCACACTTTGGAACCACTGAACAAAATTTGGCTCATTACTTAGATCTCAGTGAGATCTACAAAACAAGCCAAGTTTGAACAACATTGGTTTTGAGTTTATTTTAAATTATGCAGACACAAACTTTTGTTACTGAAACATGCTGGAGAGAGCATAATCTAATTTCTCTCTCTCTCTCTCTCTCACACACACACACGCACAAACACTCTTCAAGAACTATATTTTTCAGAAAAATTCACCTCTGAGTTAAGCATGGAAAATTTCAGCCCCAAATTAGTTTGAGAAAGTTGTAAGCACATGAAAGTATGGAATAAAAATGGAAACTGCATTTTAGCACTGTCTATAGAGTATGTTATTACGTCTGAATTAATTATTATGGTCAGCATGCAATGAATAAGTTAGGAATGAAAGTATTCTGTGATCCGAGAACACAGATTATGAATAGCTTTCTTGATGTGCTGCTTTCCAGACCCACTCACCTTCTATTCTTCCATACCTGCTCACTGAAGGTTTTCACATCCCCTCCATCTGAGCATCTCAAAGCAAGCAGAACAGGGCAGAAAATCTGGCCCATTATTTTCAAGCTATTATGAAGAGATTCAGTCCAGAAATGCTTCAAAATCTGGACTCACTTCTGAGGGTGTTTGGCTTTGTGGTTTTGGTTTGGGTTCATTTCTAATTAAGCTAATTGAGAATTAGGCAAGAATAAGAAAAGAGAAAGTACAGAAAAGTAGTTGAGAGATACATTAAAAACCCAGTACAACTCCCATCAAAATCAAGGTGCACAATCCACTAGCTTCAGTGGAGGTAGGCTGAGACCTAAGAGAATGAACTTCAGCTGTATGGTGGGACTGACTGAGTAGCCAATACAAAAATGGGAGAATGAGAGATAAACAGTTCAGAATGACCTGGAGTTAGGGAGAACCTTGCTGGATGCATTCTGCATGACTCATGATCTGTGATCACGGCAACTGTGATCACCATAGATCTGTCAGAGATTCTACTAGGACGTGACATACAGCACACACTGTACCACACTTCTAAAGTGCTATCTGAATGCATTTTGACTCATACTTTTCAACCCTGAATCTGTCCCCACTTCCCTTCTGCACACTCTTTATGGCTCCACCTGAATATCAAAAGCAGATCTCCCTTTTCCCCCAGTGCAATCTTTTAAAATATCAGATTGGGACAGACACATCTCCAGCCAAACAGGAATCAAATCATACCATAGTGCACCCTGGGAGAACTCTACCCCGTCTCTGAATGCACTCCCTTTGTGAGATCATATCAGGGGAGTCAACCTTTGAAACCTATACACAATGTGGTGCAATAGCCCCGTAATCCTTTCTCTCTGTAAAACTAATGCTTTCAGCTCACTATGAAATTTTGAGATAGTCTACGCTGTAAAAATTACTGTGTCAAGGGACCCAGTTACAACACAATTACAACTGAAACACCATTTGGTTTTGCAGTCCTTAGTGGAAGCAAACCATGTTCTAACTCTACACCCAAAGTATGCTACGGCCTTGGGCTTTACAAGATGGCATCAAAACTGGGCACCTAGATAAAATATAGTTGGATCTAGTCTATAGTTAAAAACTGAGCAGTGCTATAACCATGTTGGGGGATAACTTCATTGTAAATGAGTCACCTGACATGTCCTCTTTCATAGCAGAGATGAACTATTTAAACACAAGTTACAAAGGGAGTGGAGGCTTGGGTGTCAGAACTCCTGAGCTCTACTCCCAGCTCTATCCCTGACTCATTATCTGATTTTGGGTAAGTAATTTTAACCTCTCCATGCCTCAGTTTCCACAACCATAAAACTGGTTGTGGAAACTGAGTCAAAAAATTCTTAGGTACTTCACCGAAGGAGGGAGAGGTTGTGAGGCATAGCTCATTAATTTCCATTAAGTGCTTTCCGATCCTCAGATGAAAGGAGCTATAGAAAGGCAAAGTATTACTATGATGTTCATCGACTTTTTTCCTCACACTGACTTTGCTGTAGCACTCCATGGCTGTTGAAAGCAGACAGCAGGTAAAGCTGATGTATGTGAGATCTCATGAAAGATCACCCATATCTATTTTCTTTAGGGTAAGTTCATTTTCTATGCCTGTTCTGTGGGCCCTTGGAGATTAAATACAGCTGAACACTATTAAACACTTAGCCTCGGTGCATGAAGAATATATTCTTTTAGCAGTTTTATTTCTTTATCAATTACTACTTTAAGACGCTTGCACTGTATTATTTTATATTGGCCAGTTGTAAAGATAATTTACTCCCTGAGCAGTTTTATTCCTTTAACATTTCAAACTTTTGTTCGATGTTTATCACGTGATGGTTTGTGGCAGATTCTGAGAGGAATTATTTACTAAAGGAGATGATACACTGACAGACTTTTGTGCATTTTTACCATGCTTCAGAAAAGAAATCTGGATAAGGATTCTGGTGAAGTTCCATACTTAGCTGTTAAGCAAAGTGAAGTGCTTTCTCTCCCTTTATCAGGGACAAGGCCTTTACCAGAGCCTTGCTCCCAGCTACAGCCATATAAGTATTCACACAACAAAATATAATATCCTGAGTTTGTTACAAACTTGAAACTCAGCCCAAGGGTCATTGCTCTGTAAATCTATCAAGTGAACCTGGAGCCAATTTGTGTCTTCATGGAGTTCATGCTCAAGCCAAGAGAATTTGGCAGGGTCAGGTGACACTGCCACACAACATGATTAAACCCAGTAATTTATTTGACCCCAAACCACAGTAAATGTCAGGTAACTTAATGTGAAGGCCTCTCAGTCAGAGAGCCCGCCCTCATGTCAGTACTGAAGAGCAGAGTATGGTGGCAAGATGCCAGAACATGCTCAGTAGCATCCTACAAGGTCACAAAACAAGGCTGCATTGCCATGTAGGCCATACATAATACAACAATGAAAGAAGGATCCAAGTATTGTCATCAAGGGAATAACTGGTGGCTGAATGGGGCGTGCATCAGAGTAAAGATGGCATTTCAGGGCTGTATGATCAGAATTTAGCTTTTGGGGTGACAGTATTACATAGATCAACACAGCCTTCACAGCTCAGCAGAAGACTCTGATTTAATTGCAAAGCAATAATTCAGAACAGACGATGAAAGATTTGCTGCAGTTCACAAACCCTTTAAGTGAATCCAGACCCAGTTTTGAGTGACGCTGGGACCGTTGCCTTAATACCAGGCAAGATTTGAAGTTCTGTGTAATTTCCACATGAACCTTTGAAACTCTGGAAGCTCACCTGAGTTTTGCTTTGAACATAGAAGTCAAATTGAAGCTTTGTGAGGAAGAGGTGCAGACCCTGGCAGATCAAACCTACTAATACCTAGCTCTTATAAAGTGCTTTTCATCAGTAGCCCTCAAAGGGCTTTACAAGGAGGTCAGATGGGGAAACTGAAGCACAAGGAGGAGAAGTGACTTGCCTAAGGTCATCCAGCTGTGAGGCCACAATGCCTCATAAGAGTGCTTGAAAAGGGCCAGTACAGAGTTGTATTCAGCTCTGCTCAGCAGTCCCAGACAGGCCAATTCCCTAAACACATCCCTTAAATTGTATACTTGAGTTCACTTACTAGCTCTGGATGAAAAGAAGTGCCTTACCGTCTAGAAAGACTGGTGTCAATCTTTATCCCTCCAAAAAGCTGGCTAATTTTAAGTTTTCCGTGTTCAAATACAGTTATAAACTATTAAAGGATTCTCCCTGGTGCATGGAAAACATAGCGTTTGAACAATCTTAGTCCTTTATGAAGGACTGATTCCTAAGAGTTGCACTGTTTCCTTTAGCAGTACAGCATGCTTCCTTGTTGCATAGAATGTTTATTTTTGTAACCATCTTTTCCTTCTTTCCACAGTTATTTACTGGAGGTGTTTTTACACGCACACGCACACGCACACGCACCCTTTTGGATGTGACTGTAGGCTGCCAGTCAGGATAGAGCACATAAAAGTAAGGTATCCTTGGGATTGATTACAAGCCTTTCACAGTTTGTGCATCCAACCAAATTAGACTGGGGGAAGAGGCAGAACCTGCTTGTTGTGTAGTTTTCATTTGTTACATGTTCAGTTAATGCATTAAAATGACAAGGAATAAATCTGCGGAGACAACAGTCACAGACCAAAACCTACGTATAGATCCAGAAGAGATTCCCACACTGTACAGGCATCCAACTCTCTACTAGCACAGAACTTCCAGTGTTGTCCCAAAGTCCCCAAAACAAAGTTATGACTATCCTGAATTTTAGCTGTTTTCCCCAGTGGCATCTTCTGTGTCCAGACTGGAACCACGAGAATCACTCATTTTCTCCCAGCTCTAAATCTAGCTTCAACCACTGAAGTCCTAAGTCCCAGGTACCAATACTGGAGAGAACTCTGTTCAGACCTTGCCAGTGCCATTCCTTCACTGGTCAGATGGATTGCTGTTATATGATATGACATATGAGGCAGTTCCTCCCCTGGTGGCACTGTGCACACTAACTGCATTGCTCCAAACTTATGCCTGCTTGTGAAGAAAAAGGAACAGGCATTTATCTCCGGTCTCTTGCATGACAGTGCAGATCTCCAGATAGAAAATTATCTTAAACTTGAATTGCTTTATACTAGAAGGTGGAAGAGAGAGGAGTACATGAGGTCATGTCAGCCTGTAACATCACTGGTAGCTGAGGACATATTTGTCCTTGGCCATCATTTGTGGACAGGGATGCAACAACAGGTGCTCGCCAAATCCCATCAGATGTTAGAGATAAAAGGATAGGAGGCATCTCTCTCACCAGCAGAGCTTGGATCCATTATCACCTCTGAGCTGACTGATGCATGGCTTTCTGTATTGCCCATTCAGCTATGAGGAGGAGCAGGGCTGGCCCCACATCAGCCCTAGTAGATATGAAAAATGAGCAAAGAGAATTTTGTCCATAATGAAAGAAAAAGATTGAGAACCTTTAAAGTTGTTGGGGAGATTCAGAACTACATGTGGTAAGGAACATATTGGAGTTACAGTCTATGTAACTGACAGCCCCAGTGCAGGGCACCAGCTTTCAGTACCCCACAAGGCCCCACTTCAGTCAGTAGAAGCGCCCCTGCTGACAGAAGGAGCATAGTGTGGACGTGAACCATCATTTTAATTAATGTTGTGACTGTATGTCAACTTAACTTAATTGGGCCTGGTCTACACTGGTAAGGGGGGGGAATCGATCTAAATTACGTAACTTCAGCTACATGAATAATGTACCTGAAGTCAACGTACTTAGACCTACTCACCATGGTGTCTTCACTGTGGTGAGTCAACTGCTGCCGCTCTCCCATCGACTCTGCCTGCACTTCTCGCAGCGGTGAGTACAGGAGTTGATGGGAGAGCGCCCAGGGGTCTATTTATTGCATCTAGACTAGATGCGATAAATCAACCCCCGCTGGATCAATCGCTACCCTTTGACTTGATTTTGTAATGCAGACAAGCCCTAAGTCTGGAATAGGAGTAAACTGTGCAGATCCAGTGAATGGAGAGCTCTGATGGCAAGAAATAGCAGGACTAGAAATAGAGCTGGAAAGGTGCAGTAATTCTGAAAGAGAAAAGCCTGGGAACATTTTATAAGCTGGATACCAGGTGATGTACCTGGAAGAGGGAAGAGAAAAAAGCAGAACAGTCACACTTTTGGATTCAAGCATCTCTTTTTTCCTTGCATGCCTCTTCCCCTCCACCCCCTTTCTACTCAGATATTTTTCACGTGGATGACTTGGATTGGTTTGGGAATTTGTACTCATACAGTTTGGGCAGAGTGACATTTAAATTCCTAGTTTGGCTAAACAAATCTAAAATATTGCATGTACAAATGTCTGGTTGCAAAACCTGCACATGTGGTTTTAAAATCAAGATGGATAGTCCATTGAAAGTTGACCCACAGTATCAAAAAATAAATATTTACAGATACTAAGGCCAGAAGAGGCCATTGTGGTAATCTAATCTGACCTCCTGCATAAAACAGGCCACATAATTTCATCCAATAATTTTAGCATAAAGTCTATAAGATAAGAGATATCTTAAACTTGTGGGAGAAGGGAAAAATCTGAGAGAGTAGAAATATAAGAAACAAGTGAGCTAGAACAGGCACCAAGAAAGATCTACGAGTCAAGTAGATGCAATGAAGGGAGTAGAGGTGCAAATAGCTGCCTATCTACTGTATTTAGGTATTTATGAAGGACCTGGTAAATCCGTAATGGAGGCACAGAAAAAAGACAGGAAGGAATAAGAGTGAGATATAATACTGGAAAAGATAAAGGTGTACCAAGAAATGATCAAACAAACTAATTGTAATACATACTTGTTAGCTGAAATTATCTGAACTGTGATGCTTGAATTGTGGCCTCCTGCTCCATGCTAAATTATTGGTCAAAGAACGAGCAAGAGAGAGAAAATGGAGGGGGAAAGCTCTCAGTTCTCAGAAGGGATTTTGAGAAGAAATACTACTTGCTGCATTTGTCTATACAGTTTCCTGCCACTCCTGCAGAAACAGTGTGATAGATTTAATTACCTAGAGTGCAATTAGATGAGAGCCCAAGTGCAAAAAACCTCAAACACAAGACTCATCATTCCTCTAACAAACTGAAACTCCAAGTTTCTCCATTATCCTTGTTCTCTCCAGAAACAGCCCTCAAACATCTGAAACATTCTTGGAATTAACAAATATGTACTGATTTCACCTTGCTTCCTGATATCTCTCTGGCTGGCACTGATTTACAAAGCATGGCATTGTGCTGTGGGAATATATTTTGTCTTTTTTATTTCTTCTTAAATTTCCCAGTAACCGCAAGAGGGAGGTTGAGTCATTGAGTAATAATATGACTCCTTAAATCAAAGGATGAGTAAGTGTATGCAAGCTTTTGTTATGGACAATTTCTTATAGGCTGTAGTCCACTAAATCAATGTTAATGTTAGTTAATTTGGCTTCTAAAAGGTCATTTCAACAGAAACTTTTTCATGGAACTCAGGTACTCATTACTTTGGTATTGAAAACCAGGACAGGGACCTGAGTGGCAATGTGTTTCTTCTAAACTGCGGTAAAAATGATTTTTTCCATGCTCTGTAGCAAGAGTGAATTTAAGACCCATAGGATACAAAGCGTATAATTTGGTAGAAAAAGACAAAAATGAAAACAAAGATGACAAACGTTTGTCAATTTCCAAATCAGTAAAGGTGCAGTGTTCCGAATTTGCTCCATGCAATATAAATGAACTGTAGGACATGATGCACAAGATAACTAGAAGAGAAAAAATCTAATGCTCCCTACTTTAGTGCTTTGGTCACATAGCAAAGCTCAGAAAAAGATAATTTAGCTTGGAGGCTGCCAGTTGAAACTAAGCATCCCCTGTATTTCAAACATTTCTTTAATTAATAAGGAATAAAAAAGTAAATAAATGTGCATTCCCTGGATTACTTACAAATACAGTCCCAAATTTCAGGTAAAGTTCACCTGAATTTCCTTGAAAATCATCAAGGCCGTGTAAGAGGGTTTAATCTCCTGCTCCCCCATGCATTTATGAAGCAAATTTTCATGTCAAATAGTTCTTGCAAACATTATCTAGTTCTCACAACAGCTCTTTGAGATAGGTAAGTATCATCTTTGCTATTTTACACATGAGGAAACTGAAACAAAGTGGTAAAGTGACTTTACCAAGACCAGAGAGGGAGACGCTTGCTAGAGCCTGGATTATTTGGAAGTAGGCCCACCTGATCGCTATTCCTGTGCCTAAATCACTGTCTCTCAGTAATGAACAAATAACTGCACTGGCCTCTCGATTAACTCTACTTCCCTTCTTCCAACCCCACTGTCTTAGGAGAGAGGACTAAGTTTTTATTTGATTTAAGAATTGGCAACCCTAATCACAAAGACCCTAAAGGCCACATTACCCTTTTCCGGTCTGAGGGCACAGAAGACCAGGGAAGGCAAGGCAGTTTCCAAGCAGTTTGTTCAATTTACACTATCAACTCCCACACTGATTATTTTGGGATCCCTTCCTAGAAAGCTGTCTCTCCCAATTTTCTGAGGCAAGTGAGGTCCTGACCTTACTGTTCAGATGTGGTTGGGGAAAAAAATTTCTCCAAGGAGAGCACGTA
Organism: Gopherus flavomarginatus; assembly: GCF_025201925.1. Classification (NCBI taxonomy): domain Eukaryota; kingdom Metazoa; phylum Chordata; order Testudines; family Testudinidae; genus Gopherus; species Gopherus flavomarginatus. The sequence continues at coordinate 163,400,515 of NC_066617.1, read as the reverse complement.
CCATTTCTACTTGCTTTACACAGAAGAAAGGAGTGCTATGGGAAATTAAAATCAGTTCTAACAGCCTTAAGTCCCAGATCACTGGGACTGGAGCTGCTATATCCAGTGCATCCCTAGAGGATATAGTTATATTTTTATATACATATATACACACAAGAAATAACAATATGAAACTGGTTGGCATGGTGGCAGCACAACACACCTGGGACTTGGGCCAGAAGTGGCCTCAACTCACGTTCTCCCAGGCTTAGCAAAGAGTGATTGTAAAGCATGAAGGTGTCACTCTTGCTATCTTGAAGGGAACAGTAACAGCTGCATAACCTCATCTTGCAATTCTTTCCAGAGAAGTCCATACAGCTGCTTAGCACAAGGTCCTGAGAAAACTGAGCTTTCTAGTCTCCCTACTAGACAGTGAAAGGAAAATTACAGTTGCCTTTAATAAAGCGAGATCAGAGATGTGTCCCTCTAGTTAAGAAACAGAAATGTCATTGGTTCTAGTCTCAGCTCTGCTATATGATCTTGGCCATGTCATAACACATCTCTGTACCTCAGTTTCCCCATCTGTAAAATGAAGATAACAATATTGACCTACCTCTGGGAGACTGTGAGATTTAATTTATTAATATGTATAAAGAGCTCTGAGTCCCTTCAGTAAAAAGTGGTACAATATATAAATGTAAAATATTCATTAGTTTGGGGAAATAAAAAGGCAAGTGGGGTGGGTTTGCATTTACGCTCATTACAGCTGGCAGGAGACTAAAACCCAATCTGCAAATCTAACAGCAAAACAAAACAAAACAAAAAATCAACAACACATAAACATGACTGTAGAGCAGGGGTTGGCAACCTTCGGCGTGTGGCCCATCAGGGAAACCTGGTGGCGAGCCACGAGACATTTTGTTTACGTTGACCGTCCACAGGCACAGCCCCCCGCAGCTCCCAGTGGCCGTGGTTCGCCGTTCTCAGCCACTGGGAGCCACGGGGGGCCATGCCTGCAGATGGTCAACGTAAACAAAATGTCTCGTGGCCCACCAGCAGATTTCTCTGATGCGCCACATGCTGAAGGTTGCCACCCCTGCTGTAGAGCTACTGAATTACTATGAGAGACCACTCTGCCAGCTATTGAAAACTAAACAGCATGGCTATTCTATCTAAGAAACATTTTTTTTACGTTAGATATTATTAAGCAGTGTATTTGTGCAACTAGACAGTCAACATCTTCTTGGTTCAGCAGACAATCTATAGTGATTTGACCTCTGAAATCTGTACAAAACTTCATTCCCTAATTCTCAATTTTCAACACTTAAGCCATTCAGTGGCTACTGGAATAAAAAAGCCATTTTCTGATGTACAAACAGCAAGCTACAGGCCCACCCAGAGCTCACAGTGCAGTGATACACAGTAATAACAATACTGTTCTCCAGCACTTCCATCAGATGATCTCCATGCATCTTACAAACATCAGTAAATAAAGCCTCACATACATCCCAGGTAGTATCATTAACCTTATTATACAGATGGGAAAACTGAATCACAAAGCAGTGAAGTGACTTGCACAAGGCCACACAGCAACTCTGTGGCAGACCTAAGAAAAGAACCTGAGGCTGCCTACTTCCAGTTCTGAGCCTTAACACAAAGATCTCCTTACTACCATCACAAAAAAGACCCAGAGATTTTGATCCCAATTTTTTAACTTCAGTGTCTAAATTCCACAATGATGTGGTAAAACTTGACACATGGTACCTAAATGGGACATTTTACAGATTTTATTAGGGTATGTTCCCTTTTTTGTTTAAGTACATGCTTTATGAGACACCTAAAGGCCTTTGGGAATGTCGCACAATAAAAAATTACCATAATCATTTATCTTGGAAAGATGGAGGGCTGAGTTAACCCTACTGGGTCTCAAAACTGTGGCTGCATGAAGTCTAAGTACCCGCAAGTCAGAACTGATGCTTAGGCCAATAACACTCTTCCCTGTAGGATACAAGGTCCATTTAATCAATTTACACACAGGCTCATGGAACAAGCAATAGTAGGGCTCAAAAGAAGAAACAAAGCAAACCTACAGTCATTTATCTGAACACAGTGAACTTGGATGTCTGGATAAACTGAGAGCTGGACATGAACTACCCTCAGTTTTGCTATTCCAAAACTAATCCTAATTCTGTCCCTCTCTGCTCATAAAGTACCAATGGGCCTGAACCAGAACATTGGATCCTAATTCTCTCAAGCTTTGGGGAAGTTTAAATCCAGAACCAAACTTCACAGCTCAGACTTATTTCTGCTCAAATATATTTGATTCTATTTCGCTGCAGGGAAAAAATAAAACTTTTCCTCTAAATAATTTTTCTTTGTAAAGTGGCATATTTCTCATCTTTTCCAACTGAGACTATTCCAAATGCACAGCTGGGAGGATAAAATCTTTGGGATCCCTTCTTCCCTAGAAGTAAAAGGGATTTACATGCATGAATTTCATTAGTATTAGTAGGAGTGCTATGAGGAAATCATCCATGCATTGAGATGAGACTATGACCCAGAGTTTAAACAGACTCAAAGTTCAGACATCTGGGGCCCCCCGCATGAAGGAAAACAAAGAAGTAGAGAATGTAGCAGAGCTCAGTTTCACAGTAAAAGGACATCTAGCCTGGCAAATCCAAGTCTCCTTGATCCAGCAGCAGAAATAATTTCAAGCTAAACTTTTAGGAGGATTTGCTTTTCCTTATGAATTATTTAAACATTCAGAAAACAAAGCTATGTAAACTGAGTAGATGTACTTGGAAGAGCAATAACAACCAATTTTTACCCATTTTATTTTAAACATAGCAGAAATAGTACAATTATCTCCAATTAGCTGACACACATCACTATGTTACAGTGCAGTCAAATCAGCCTACACTGGACTCAGAAGTACTAGTTCAGGTCACACTGAAGGGGAAGGATTCTAGGCATGTATACGCCACAATAATTTATTACCCCATTAGATTATTAAAATGTTCAAGTCAATGGTAAGTTCCCTTGACTAGTTTATTAGAGGTATTTGGAATTTTTCTCACTTCATTTATTAGAGGGACCGCATACAAGCACAGACAGTTTGTGGTGTGTCCAAATGGTGATGCATCTCTGGGATTCAGTGGTGCACTGTATGCCCAAAGGGAAACTCTACGCAGTGCTAAATTATGTCGCTATCATCTTGATTCCTGACTGACTAATCAAGCAGCTTAAATGCTAAATCAAAGAGCAGGGTAAGAAAAGACTAACTTTACCACATATTGCACCTGTTTTAGCTTCACATAATTGGGAAGTTTACAGTATTTAGTAGGCTACTTACAGGGAGGCCAGCTCCATGCTTTATAAACCCCAAACCTAAATGCTATTCAAATACCAAATGACATGCCACTCAACCCTGTCAAATGCCTTGTATGCACTCATGGATTGAAGAAGTCTGTGTTTCATTAGATTGTCACTAGAGCCCACTAAGAAATCTGCAGCATCTTTTATATGAGACAAAAATATGAGATGCTTAGAATTTATGGAGGAATTTAGTGTCCCAGCCAAATTCCAACTTGGGTAAATATATTTTGTTTATGTATATCCACTCTAATTTCAACTGGGTATAAGATTCTTTGCTTTCGGTCTTAATATATTGTGTAGTCAAACCACTGCTGTATTTTACCCCAGAAATGGCCATATTTTTATGGTGGATGATAAGATACTTGCATAGTTTGTGTAGAAATTTAAGGCTCATATCATGAAATACTTATGCATAAGTTTAACTTTAACCACACGAGCAATACCACTGAATGTCGTTCAGTACAATGGGGCTACTCACGTGCTTAAAGTGCATGCATAGGTATTTGCAGGATCTGGGTCTAAGTTTGTAAAGTGCCTTGGAAACATTTGAGGTCAAAGTAGATATATAAATGCAAAATATTCTAACAATGAATATGTTTGAAAAGCTTAATTATTTTGATTATTTAAAAATGTATCCAGTCAGTGCTCTGGACCCATTATAATATTTATAAATACAATCCACAAATTGAACCTCATGTCTCAAAAACAAATGAACCCTCCCAACCAGATCCCTTAAAACAAAGCTCTCCTTCCCTGGTTACTAATGTATTACAAAAGGTAGTGTCCATTACAAAACCTTTTAAATTCTAGTCAATACCTATCCCAATTATCTTTCACAGAAAATTTCTAATTATACTGCCCTCATCAATGTATTGTGTGACCTGCACTGCAAAATGTTGAGAAGTCCTTATTTTCTCAAGACACAGGTTACATTCTACTTTTGTAATTACATTTTTCTGAAAGTCCATAATAGACAGACAAGGCAAATTTAAAACTGCAGCAGAAGGCTCAGGCCTTTCCTTAAAGATGAATGAACTTTTCTAAACAAACCTTTGCACATTCCAACAAGTTCTAATTGCAGTAACTCTCAGAAGCACTGCATGAGGTCAGGTATTCACAGTGTCACAAAATTTTGGTGACATGTCTAAGTATGTTTAATTTGTTATTATAGAAAGAGTAGAGAGCTCATGCAGATGGTTTGATGGTTCCTCCAGTATCTTTTAATAGATTAGTTATAAAAACTGTGATAAAGTGATTATGTTTCCAAAAATAACATGTGAAATGAACAACTAACTGAATGAGTTTTGAGTCAGCTGGTCTGGGAGGAGAGGTTTAAAAGAATATATAAAACAAAGTTATATGACTTGGTGTATATGCTGTCCCAGAATACTGTATGGAGAAAAAGAAAGAAAGAAAGAAAGAAAGAAAGAAAGAAAGAAAGAAAGAAAGAAAGAAAGAAAGAAAGAAAGAAAGAAAGGTTAATGTGGTTATAGATTTCAGGACATCAAGTACAATATGCCACTGCCTCCTATGTGAGAGCATGAGCACTGAAAAGCATCATGCAAAGCCTGCTCAGCAATACTCAATCCGCTGCATCTCAAGCTGTCCTAATACAATACAGAAGAAGAACTTGTATAATCTGCAAAGACAAAGGGCTGTTGTAGTAACCACAGCAGAGTTCTAGACATGGTCCCATTTCTATAAACCAGAACTAGATGTAAAAGACTCCAGCAAGGAATTTCTGGGAACAGAGAGCCACTAGGCTTTGGTGAAGTCTCTCTAAAATCCGGTAATAGGTTTTGCACTATTTGTCTCTTTGTAACCCTCCTGAATCCAGCTGAATACAAATAACCCAGGAGTTGAGATCTATACTGCCTTTAGAGAGTTGCTGCATAGCAAAGAACAAAATATATTTTGCTTAGCATGGTGGCCAGGCATCCGAATGGCGATTCTTAAATCTACTTCACAACAGTCTGTAATTCTTCATTTATTTTTTTCCTTGGTCTTGCAAAACACTTAGAAATCATGAGCTAATCAGGAAATTCAGAAGGCTGGGTATTGAAAACAAAGCAGTGAAAAAACAAACAAACAAACAACTAACCCCCTGCATTAATAATGAGCTGATGGTACCACTTCTGTGTATCCCCACTTATACACAGTACGAATACTAGTACTTTCAAGAGCTATATTGGTTATCGTCCTAGGACCCTGAAGCTCCTAAAGAACATTCATGAATTAAGCATCACCAAACACATGTGAGGTAGGCATTATTATTCCCCTTTACAGATGTGGGAACTGAGACACAGAATGGTACTCCCAAATACCATGATGCTAATAAATACAAATAATAAATAAATAATAAACAGAGTTACTTGTCCAAGATCTCCCAACAGGTCCAGGGGACAGGCAGAAATGGAACCCTTTTCTTCTGACTCGTAACACAGTGCTTTAACCACTAGAACATGCTTCCTTGTATGCCTAGTTTAAGAGTACCATCTTTCATTTTCTGAATGAACACAGGACCTAAGCAATGACAATGCTGACAAAGAATGTTGCCTCGTGCAAGTTACCAGCATCGATCCCACAAGGATCCTAAATATCAAAACTTTCTTGGCCAGCTTCATTTTTAGGGTGATTTTCAAAACAGTCTCCATTTGTGCATGTGCCACTTCATCCATTCAATCACTTGTACACACAGTGATGAAATATACACGCTCAAAACCATTTGCACAACCATTAGTGACAGTGTGCAAAAAATTGTGTCTGAAGGTGATGTGTGTGTACAAATGCCATGTTTTGGAAATGTGGTTCTTAATGGCTTTGTATACACTCCACAAGGTTGTATTTCTCCAACAGACTACCACATGGTCCTTTCCTGATTGGGAAGCCCTTTAACTCGATTTTCAGCAAGAGACTGAAAAAAAGTTTCTATTTTCATCTCCCATACAATGAGAGTATGAGAGTCATCAAAGAGTGTTTATTTGTCCCTCAGCTGAACAAATTCTCCAGTTTACATTTGTCTGCAAGTCAAGACCCTTAAACTCATTTCATTTGTGACCCACAGCAGATGTGAATTTGATTATGCATTATATTAGTTCTCTGGTCACATTAAAGCCTCCATACCTCCTCCCTGCCCCCTCCCGCCTTTAATCTCTGACTGCAGTTATGTGGAAGATGCCAAATTTAGAGCAGATAGTTCTGAAAAGAAGGCAATTAAAAAAACATAGTACTTTAGAAATTTAAACAACAGGCCTGTGATCAAAATAATTCATAAAGGGAAGGATTTCATGAAGTAATTTCACGAGCACACAATGCTTTTTCTTTTGCTTTGTTTTTTAAATAAATCCGTCAGTACACATGCCAAGGCAAGACATCTGAATACAATATCAATGGACACACCCTGAAACGCTGCAAGTAGGCTGCTCCAGAGCTGCAGCAAAAACTAAAAACTGTCCTTTCCTCCTTCTCTCTTAAAATGATTATTTTACTTCTTTTAGTTTTGGAATATAAGATCAAACATTTCTTTTCCTCTTTTATTAGTGCTTCCTTTCTCCTCCCCTCACAAAACACACAATCCAAAAAATGGATTTTTTCTCCTACTGACGGTTAAGTGTGTCTGTTTAAAAAAAAAAAAACATAAAGAGATCTAACTTATAATGAATCCCTCTGGCATAAGGAAGCCTGTTCTAATCTCCCTTTATTGGGCTTGAATGATAGTTTTGCTCAACCAGTATTGACAGGGCTGTCTTGTTTCTCAGGCTTTCGTTTTCCCTGAGTTGGAAAAAGGATACAGTGCATTTTCACATTCTCCAAGTCTGCAGTTGTTTTTATATAAGAAGTAATTTGCTTAGGTCACATCAGGTCAAATGGGAAGCCTGCCCAGCTCTTGGTTTTAAAGGAAAAACATACAGAAAGACACAAAAACACAGCAGTTTCCTTCATTAAATTCCACTCTACCTGCCATGGGCTTTCAGCCACAATGGAATTTCCCACCCTGGCTGAGCACAACTCAACTTTTATTTTTAGGTGTGTGTTTTTTTTTAAATAAAAAAACCTTATTTCAAGTGAACTTTGAGGTAAGGGTTATTATAGTCCAGTGTAACTGTCCTTTTAAAGAAATAAATAAAATAAAAAAGAACTACAGATGTGGGGCCAAATCTTTAAGTCCTATTGCAGGGTCAGATTCTGGTCTCCTTTCCATTGGTGTAAATCAGGACAAATATCACTGAAGTAATGAGAGTTACACCTGGGTAAAAGGTAATGTGAGATCAGAATTATGCCCTAAGTTTTTAACTCAGTCCTCACTCAGGGAAAACTTCAACTGACTTCAGTGAGAGTTTTGCTCAAGTAAGGACTGCCTCTGAGCATTAAAGACTCATTTCTGCACTGTGCTGAATGCTTTATTGAGCTCTCATAACTCACAATGACTTGAATGGAAGTAGAGAGGGCTCAGCACCTTATGGGAATGTTCAGCAAGGATCATTCAGCATCTTAAGAGCTGAGGACTATATACCCAAAGAACTGCCCAAGTTATTACTTAATAATGGCCAGTGATTACCAACCTTAGGTAACATTTGTTCACAAAAAAATGGAAGATATCCACATTTCTCCTTCTTACGCCCAAAAACACTCACAAAGAAACCAGAGGCAACATTCTAACCTGATTTAGCACCAGGCAAGGTTGCTGGGCTTATAAGAACAATAGGTTAGGAATGGATGCTTGATTGTTTTCAATTCTGAATGGTAGTTTAGTCTGAATAAGGACTAAGAACTGTTGGGTCTGGCCTTTAAACAGTCTTTTGGACTTCTATAGAGACGTTCATCCAGAGAGCTCAAAGCATTATTTGCTCCTCTGGACAGCAGTTTGAAGCAGCTTGAGCAATATGATAGTGGAGAAGATTCTCACCTGCACTGCCCTTCCTCATCAAGCTGGAGAAGAAGTTGGTTTTTTTAAAAACTTCAGATCTCCCTTTTCAAACCAAAGCGTGGCTAGTGGGAGCCTATTAGGTTTTCCTACCCCTTTTCTCTCCATGGTCACGTAGTCCATCTCCTCTATTTTCCTCCTTCACCCCAAATCCTGTGTCCTTCTACCTGATCCTTCTATTGTCCTCCTTAAGACAAATTTCCTTACCCAGCATGTCATTTTTCTCGGGGCATTATTGCTCTTCCATCGTTAATACTTCTCCTAAGCAACTCCCCTTACCCCAGTGCCTCTTTAAAGTTGTTTGTTGCAGCATTTGTTCCTTCAGCATTGCAAAACATTCATAAACTGGAGATTAGTTCGCTTTGTCTGGCTTCCAAAGCCATTTGCTGCTTGAGACCATTTCATGAGCTTGTCTACTCATGGGAATAAACAAAAAATCTCAGCTATAATGTGAATTAGGAAGAGGAAACAGCAGTTGCATAGACCAAATACCAGTGAGGGTGAAATTAGTGACAGTTACAGGTTTTATTGGTGTTGCCCCTGCCTGCGCTATTCTATACAGGCTCATCTTTAGATAGCACAATATTTCTTCCCAACAGAACTGAGTGACCTACCCTAACATTTTGCTTGCGATTTTAGTGCTTCTGCTAACTCCATGCTAAATATCCCCTAGAGTCACAACCTTGTGTCCAGATGATTAAGCTCAACATTTTGGAAGCTCCGCAGAGCAGCACATTATACCCCACAAAAGATTGAAAAACCTAGGATTTTGCACTACGGTCTGGTTTACAGATGTACTTATTCCACAGCGGTAACACATCTTCCTTTAAACCAAGGGCCAGTACTGCTTGAATTCATACTTCAGACAGAATATGCCTGTGCCCTGAATTAGGGAACTAGGAACTGGCTGATGAGACATATCAGATATTATAGATACAACATCAGAATTCAGAATGTAATACGAGACTCCATATGTCCTAAGGTCACCACACTCACCTGCTCACTCTATTTCTTACAGACTTCATGGTCCAATATCATGCTGATTGTAAAATATATGAAACTTGGGTTTCCTTCATCCAAGTAGTGAGCATCTGTGTATTCAGATAATTGACTTGCAGATGTCTGATGCCTACTAAGGCAGCAGCAATTACCGCTATTTATTATCTGCAGAGTTAAGAAGCATAACATCTATTTACTGTTTTTGACAAACTAAGCAAGGATGAAAAGGTTATAAGTGACCCAGTTCAGTAACTGTTGCCATCAGTGTCCAAAGGAAACACTTTGGTCCTGGGAGCCGATGGTAGATTTCTAAATCATGACTACGTTGATTGTTTGCAGCTTAAAAAGATGGCCGGAGATTGGCAAGGAAGGTTTCTATTGCTTTAAAGGGAGAAACAATGGTTGGAGCCGGAAACAGCGTAATTGGCTAAATTCAGCAGCATAAGGCCTGCAAGATGGCTTGCTTTCCCCATAAGACATTCCAGCCAAGAGTAATTTATGTCAGAGGGTTCTCAGAGTACCTTATAAAATCTGAGCCACTCTCACACACCCTAGAAGGCTCTCTAAAACCCTTTACATAGATGGCTAAATACGCAAAACATTGTGCTCTGTTTCTGTAGTTTAAATGCCATGGGTCTGAGTCTCCTTTCATGTAAGTTTACAACGGTGCAACTCTATAGACTTCAGACTCCTGACTCACACCAGTGTGAGTGAGAGGAGACTAAGTAGCTGCAAACGTAAGTGTACTTTGAAGATGAAGTGCAAAGAATTAAAGCACAGTGCATTTTCAAATATGCTGAAAATCCACGCATGCAGTGAGTTGTGACTTGTTCAGCACTGACTGATGATAAGTGAAAAGAGGACAGAGTTAGACAACCAGGTGTGTCAGTGAATTCTTCCAGAAACTTGCGTATATACAACTTCTTTTCCAGTCAAGAAACTTTAGCAGACTTGAACCCCAACACTGAATAAAAATAAATGTCTTCTAATTTCATAAATGACAGCAGGAATGCCTGTCATTACACATATTAGCAGACAAAATGCCTCTAAGGGATTGGATTATAAGGGGGATCCTTACAAAGCAAAACAGGAAACAGGCTCATTGAACACGTCAGCAGCACAGAGTTAATCTAAGAAGAAGCCTTCTCTATATTCATTTTCTATGCTAGGCTTGATTGTCATAAGACAAATTACATTCTACCAGTTCTAGGAGCTATAGCTTGAACACCTGTAGAAAACTGGTTTACAATGATAATCATATTAAGATATCATGCCCATTTTTTTCTCTTGAAGATGTGGCTGGCAATATTCCTAGAAGAAAGTATTTAAAATAAACAACTTTATTATCTGTGTTACTTAGGGGTTTATCTGAAGGCAGAGCAGCAAGTGTCTCAAATATATTACAAGTACTTCTCTTTCAAATTGTCAAGACGCTGCTCTCAAACTCAGGCCCAGTAGGTTTTTGGAAAGCAGCATTGGATCAGGGAATTCACAGTCTTCGGTGGGCCAGCTTCCAGGGTTCTGCGACACGCCTCCTGATTTGCGACAGGGTCTTGGCCCTCACTGGCTGATGACTATACTGCTTCCCTTTTGGATCTTGTCTGAGCAATCAGCCATTGTCCACAGGTACTATTCTGACCCACCTGACCCTGCATTGCTGCCTCGCCCGATCCTGCCAGCCAATTCGCTGTATCTTTCCCTTAGATTGGATCTCCCAGTGATCAGGTCTCTTGAGCAAACTCTTACTGCTGATCAGGACTGCCCGTTAACCAGCCTGATTCCCAGGCGTGATAGTTTGCTCAAACCAATTTTTCGATTTCCTGGTTTCGCCTCTGCTCCAAGGAAAGTGGCATGGAACCCGCAGGGGTACCATCACTGAGCTGCCCAGCCTCAATCAGGGGGCCAAACCCGGGTAACAAGGAAAACTTCACTGGCCAAGTCCTTCCAGGTATCTGCCCCACCCCCCTAAGATCATCCCCTCACTTACAGCTCCAATTCTCACATCAGAATTCCAGACAAGCTGTTCCTCTTAGGCAGGCTTTTACTGACTCTGGGGCAAGGGATAGTTTCACAGATACCACTGTAGCACAATTCCTTGGTCTCCCCAGGCACGCCCAGGCTACCCCAACCTGGATGAGACAGCTGACAGCTCACTGCTCACCTCTTGTCCTGTCAGTCAGGAAACACAGGTCTGGAAACAGTAATTGGGGAACATCATGAACTCAATTGATTCAGCTTAATCTGGTCCCCACACTTCCCTGTGATACTTGGAATCCCCTGGCTGGCCAAGCAATACCCAAGTATCTTCTGGAGGTACCATATTGCGACTTTTAGCTCAGAGTACTGCTGAACCAACTGCCTTTCAGCCCCAGATCCAGGTATCCAGAATCCCCAGCCAGATACCCCACCCATCCTTCAGGTCTGGTGGTGGAGGGTGCACTGTCTCAAGCAGCACAAAGAGTTTTGTTATTTCTAGGGTCAACAGTTTCTCCCCCCATAAAATATCATGCAGATGTGATCCTGGAGCTGCTAGACCTAGTAAGGACAGCCCAGATATTCATCAAGCTGGATCTCCCGAGAGCCTACAATCTAGTCAGGATCCGGCCAGGGAACGACCAGCTTACAAAGATGGCACACTTCATTCCCTACGCACAACTCCCCACCACTGAGGACACTGCCTGTCTCTTCATCTCCCATGTTTTCTGCATCCATGGCCTCCCAGACACATTACTTCAGACCAGGGACCCCAGTTTATGTCACGGTTTTGGAGAGTGGTATTTCACTTACTAGTAGTGCGTCTCCCTACCCCAATCTCCTATCATCTGTAAAAGACAGTCAATCAGAAAGAGTAAATGAGGTACTGGAATAGTCCCTACAATGTTTCACAAATTTCCACCAACATTTGTTCTTCACTGGTTCTGTATATAGAATTTGCATAGAATAACACGGACCATGTTTTGACCTGTATTAGCCTGGTTCTTTTTTGCTAACTACTGTTTTCATTCCCATTTCATCCTGCTCTTCTCATGGTGCCTGCTGTCCCTGCAGCCTTAGATCGATACACCACATCCAACAAATCCAAGAGAAGCTAACGCAACATCTTGATGTAGCTAAGAAGGCGTGCATCACTTACAGAAAGGTTTCATTTTCACTCAGACCCACCTGACTGCCTTGCTGCCTCGCCAGACTCCGTCAGCTGCCTTGCCATACCTTTCCCTTGGATTGGCTCTCCCAGAAATTGGGCTTCTTGTGCAAACTCTAACTACTGATTGAGACAGTATTTTGACTTGCCTGACTTCCGGGCATCACAAAAATGCTCATGTCATACACGTTTTGAATATCATTTATTGTTTATTGTTTTTACAGTGCCCAAGAATCTGACAAGCAGTTAAAGCAACGTAAGAAATGCTACTAGTAGATCCTTGCCCCTAAGGGCTTATAATTTGGATTTTTAGGATCAAATCCCGACTCCACTGAAGTCAATGAGAATTTTTCCATTGACTTAAACAGGGCCAAGACTTCATCCCTACAGTCTATTCATATTATAAATAATTTAATTTCCACAGTATCTCAGTACCAGAGAACTGGGCTAAATACTGTGGAAAGGGACAACACAGTGATAAGTTACATTGCATATATTGGCCAAATACTGCTTCATTTATTCACTTAATTAGTTCCAGTGATGTCAATGGGACTTACTTGCTTCAACAGAGCAAGCAGGATTTGGCCCTATAATAGGAGCAGGGCGGATGCTCAGCTAAGAGACTGACACAAATATTTGGAGGTTCTGTGAAAAACTAAATATGTAGCAAGAGGCTGATTTAGTATAACCTGAAACTTGTAATTTAGGTGGGCAGTAGAGACAGGCTTTCAAACATTATTTCATCACAGTCACCACTTTTGAAAATAATGCATTTATTTTCAGAAGCACTTAGCTGCATTTCCAATATATGTATGACTTGGCCAAAATGACTGCAAATATCTTCAATTCCTGCATCAAAAGAGGGTGATTTAAGGAGCTAGTCAGATACAGTACTAGAGATACCATGGTGAGATAGGTGTCTTTAGAAATATCCATAATAGAATGAAAAGATTCAATGAGATTTTCCTTGCTTTAATCGGTTTGAGCTAGACCTTTAGCATTCTCTTATAAATAATAGAAGCTACACAGCACTTTTATAACATCTTTCATCTGAAGATCTCATAACTTAATTAAGAGGGACACTGTCAAGTTAAAAATAATATATTTTTTATTAAGTAATTTCCTTACCTGTGTTACTAATAACACTTGGGGCTATTAAGCTGAAACTAATTTAATGTTCTATTATTATTATGTTTTGAGGTTGGTTTATTTTTTACATGCTGCTTATCCTGGGAAATGAAAATTGGTTTCTCAGCTTTACTTTTGTTTCTAGTAAGTTTCAGTTGGAGATTCTCCTATGCTAGAACAATGTATTTCCTTTGGGTTTGTAAAAACATTGTAGGGAAATGTTTAAATCCAAAACCAAAACAACCCTCCCGCCCATTTCTATGTGCATTTAAAAAAAATTAAACCAAACGTTTCTATTAATTTGAGATTTCTAAGGCATTTAACAAAAATAAAGCTTAGATTGTGGTGCAAAGCTACCTAACAATGTGGCCCTGTTAGCCTCAACACCCCCATGAAAAAGGTCAGAATTATTAATCTTGTAAAGGTTAGTTACAAGCATACAGAAATTTGACTTGTCAGGAGAGAAGTCACATTTAAGAAATGCACTTGGTTCAGTCAAAGTCTGCTCAGAGCTCTAGAAATATCTAGTTAGCTCATAATAAGCATGCACGGAGACATCACAATTATTAATTACCATTATATACAGTATATACTAATATTATCTTTCTCAACAGTCACTCCCATACTAGTCACATAATTAGTTAGACTGTACGTTATGTGGGACAGGAACTGTGTTTTCCTTGGGTATGCGCAGAGGCTAGAACATTGTTGGCACTAACAGAACACAAGCAATTAAAATAGCAACAGCAACCATTACAGTACCTATCTTTACCACCTCTACTTACCACATGGGTAAACTGAGACACAGAGAAGTTAAATAATAAGTCACAGAGCAGGTCAATGGTAGAACCAAGAACAGAATCCTAACTCCTACTCCACTGACTACTGACTAGATTGCTCTGCATCTCCCTTCCATTTCAGTGTATTTTATATCAAGAACAGGAAAGTATTCTTCCCCTAACGCTCCAGGCAGCTGATACAGCAAAAACCAGTTTTTGTACTTCAAGCAGCTCTCTTTGCTCAGCCATGAGGTTTCCTCTTTCTCTCCCATTCCCTAGGTTCAACAATCAGCAAAGCAGTGATTTACATATGTGACTATAGAGCTCCTGTCTCACAAGCAAGGAGGAGTTTTACCTTTTGGTTTGCTTTTTACTGGTCCACTGCTCAGACGATCCCAGGGGATATAATGTCAGCTACTAAACTTTTTAAACAGGTGGCTGTTGAAATGGGAAGCAGGTCATGGAGTCAACAGCAGTGAGTCAGCTCAGCCTGCTGTTTAAAAAGAAAATTGTAATAAGACCGGAAATAATAAATAAAAATCATAAAACATACAGCCAAAAAGAGTCTCAGGAGCTAGTCAGGAGCAATACAAGTGCACTAATGGCAACTTTGAAGCATGATGATGCAGCCTGATATTGAAAATAGAATCCGACACAGTTGTGCAGATGAATCCTTCATATGAGAAATGTTAGTTTTCCACAGGCTTCAAATGAAATTCTCTTGGTACTCAACTGCAAACATTTTCTTGCTGTTTATCAGGGATGAAGAACCCCACAGTTTAGTAGCCCAAGACAACATGAAGTCAGGCCAAGGACAACCTTCTCATAAGAGTCAAAAGATCTGCAGGACATGAAGGACCGGAATCAAGCAAACATGTTATTACTCTGTCTGAAAATGTGCTTTCTTTAATAAACATGTGGGCTATCAAAAGTAACCTTTGGTTGGCTGACTGGATTTGTATGCTATCAACATATGTGATCATTTATTTGTTTGGTCATTTCTAGCTTACTGTAAACTCACTAAAATAGATCTAAAAGTCTGAAATCAATCTTTTATTATTACATATTACATCATCATAGGGGAGTGTCAGTTTCCCACATCTATAAACTTTTTCACATTTTGTACCTGTTCAAGAACCAGAACATAATATGTAAAATCCTACGTCTACATCCAACTCTGACACAAACTGACTGTGTGTCACTGGTCAAGTCTTTCAACCTCTTTGTACCCCAGTTTCTTCACTTGTAAAGCACTGGAATACCTGTTCAGACAGTGCTTGAGTAGTGCAAAGTCTTATTACTTTTAAGCATATTTATCTTGACTGATCTAGTCAAAGAACTCCTGATAGTTATGGATAAAATGAGCCATTTAAAAAATCCTAAGAAATATATAGATTAATTCAATCTGGAATCCAGTGACAATCATTTGGTGACCTAAAGCATCTGATTGCTTGGATCACAGTATGTATAATTATTTATAACTGTTTTCATTGCTCCTCAAATGGATCCTTTCAATGATCAGTTGTACGTACTGTAACCAGAGAATATAACCTAAAGGATGAAATAGTACTTTGCAAGTATATTGTAACATAATTTTTAAATGCTATTCTGAGGAAGTCAGAGGATCTTTTGCCTTTTTCATGGACCACTACTGAAAGCAGAATACTGGATTTAGAGAAACATTAGTTCAATTTAGGATAGTCAATCCTACGGGCCATATTCTGCTCCTAGCTATTGATGTATGCTGCCTGGCCACTTAAAGGGAATCCTGCATGAGGATCCACATGGCAGTTTAGAACCTATGTTCCTATATGCTTCTTGCGGACAGAGGCCATCCTTTTGTTCTGTTTGTATAGTGCCCAACACAATGGAGTCCTGGTCCATGACTAGGGCTCTTAGTCGCTACTATGATGTAAATAAATAAATAAATAAATAAATAAATCAACAACAATAATAATAATTAAAGGGGGTGTTATTTTTAAATTTAAAAAGCAAATTCTATGCCAACTCAAAAATGCCACTGACACGAGCACAGAAAAAGGCACTAAGAGCTGATATAACTTACAGGTAACAATCAAGCAGTAACATTTTTGCTCCAATTACTGAGGAAAAAATTCAAAGCTACATGCACCTGTTTACAAAAGTGTTTTACACAGACTCTGAAGTCTGATATCCTTATCTCAGGGATAGCCTTAACACACAGTGGAGATGCTCATTACGTAGTACCTTATATTGCCACAAAGATTAGCCACAACACAGTTTTTACCCAATGTCCTGATTCCTTTTAATATGAAGGCCAGGATTTTCAAGATGACTATTACCCTGAAATAATCCTGTTAGGCTACTGCACGGTGACATTTATTATGTGTGTCCAGTTTAAACAGATGGAGCAAAATATAAGTAGATGATTTTACTTTGTAGAGTTGAAAGCTCATAATGCTTCAAGAAAATACACAGTTCCACAGGTCACACTAAAAAATATAGTAAACAAAATGGTACTCTATGGGCTGGTTACCGATAGAATAGAGGAATGGTTTCTGTTCCACGTCACTCTCTCCCTTGCCCATTCTTTCTCATGCTTGTTCATTCTCTAATTCACCCACACGTTGGCTCACTTACTCTTTCCTGTATGCTCTCAATCACTCTTACATTCATTCATTCTCTCCTTCCATCACCCAGGCACCCATTCATTTGTTGTAACACATTCATTCTCTCTCTCTCACCCAACCACACTCCCTTCACCCAAACAAATATGGGCAGGCCTCACTCATTCTCTTCCATCAGTCAACTTTCCTGTGGGCTCAGAGAAGGGGGTAATCACAGGAACTCACTGCAGGCACTAGTGAAAGCTGGGGATCAGAATATCAGAAAGAGCTGCTTCTTGAGCAGATCAGAGGGTAAAGGGGAAGAGACAGGGCCCTGCTCTTGTAGGGGTTGACTAGCAGAGGAGAGAGCACGCTCCAGAGTGAAAGGGCCTCTCCTGTGTGGGAGAGAGAGAGAGAGCAAAAGGAGCACAGAACTGGTTCCAGCTCCCCAGGAGGAGTACTCCTGTGGCATCTGGGGATGAGGAAGTCCAGGGAGTGCATCAGGTTCTTTGCACCAGAGAATCAGGAACTGGGAGCAGTACTTGTGGGACAGCCAGAGAGCATGTTACTACACATCAGGTCAGCACAGTTGTGTCCTAGGGAAGGGGGAACAAGTACTCTGGCTATGTAGAACAACACAGATCAGACCTACTGACAGGGGAGCACACTACCACCCTGGTAAGTGTCACTCTCCTGCCCAGAACTGGAACAAATACTTATGCTGTCCAATTCTGGCAGGAACCCTGATCTGGATTCTGTTTCTGGCTCTACCCTTAACTATCCATGTGACCTTGGGCAAGTCACTTCACCTCTCCATGCCCCAGTTTCGCCCTCTGTAAAGGGGGATTACACTAGTTTAGTACCTCCTGTGTGGAAGGCTTCATTCATTAAATGCTATAAAGTGCTTTGACAGCCTCCAAAGCCTGGTGTTATGTAAGTGCAAATTATTATTCTAGTTTTCAGTATGTCCAAAGCTATTTCAGGTATTACCAAAAGGCTCCACCGTAACACATTAAATTGCCATCATACTGAAAAATAATTAACAACCTACATTTTGGGGGTCCATTATTTGAACTATTTGACTGATTAGTGAATTACCCAGAATCTTTAAGCTGTCAAGGGAGAAAGTAGAAAACATTACAAAGCAGTACCTAGAAAGGACTGTCTGAAAAAACAGACTAAGAAAGAGAATGGGGACCATTTATGCAGTTCATTACAGCAAAACAGCAGGTAAGAGCCAAAGTCATCAGATGTACTGGACAAAAGATGTTGCTAGAGATACTGTATAAAGATGATCAAAAGGGATTGTAACTTGTAATCAATGGACTGATCCAAAACAACCAACAAAGTAAAAGGCTATTAAGAACGGTATACACCATCCCCAAGAGAAGGCATAACACACTGTGGCTGTACGAATTTTTATTTCAAACATCACCAGACAAAACAAGATCTGATGTATGTGAGAGAAACAGCCTGAAGTGGTCTGAGCCCAGGGCTGGGAGGCAGGGAATTCCAGTCCTGTCACCAATGCTGCCTGACTGTGGCTTTAGACAAATCACTTTCTGTCTCTGTATCTCTGGGGATAACAATGTTTATTAGTACCAGGCCCAAATGACAACACGGCTTATGAACATCCTTAAATCTTGGAGAAATTTGGATCCAGATCCAAATTGTTGGCTGACCCCATGATGGACTGGACTGAAACGCTGTATCCAAATAAACCTCATGTTAGAGTGCACAATTGTGTATAAACGTTGTGGACCACTTACTTTCCTATCAGGGAGCTTTAGATAGTTAATATCTGTAAAGTACTTTGAAGATGAAAAAAAACTCTGTAAAAAGTCCCAATTATTATGCACGGAAGAAACATCCAGCACACACATTTAAACTATAAAGGAAGTGAGCTGTGCTGGTTAAGGAATTCGGAGCCAGATCAACAGCTCTAGTGAAATCAGTTCAGCTATGCCAATTTACACAGCTGAGGGTCTGGCCCTCAAAGTGCAACTGGAAATATTTGAGGAGCACAAGCTGTATTCTTTGTGCACATCTATGGGAGTGGGGTGTCATTGAAAGAATCTCTCCTGGCTCTGCCAGTAGCAATTCCTTACAATCCCAAAGCTGCAGAACCTTGTCCTCTTTTCCACATTTTGTTCCTGACTGCCAGCTCTCAGGGACAAACCCATATCCAATACAGTAGGCTTCCAGACACTGAGGAATTTCTTGCCCTGGCATCACATGCCCAGCTGTACTCATCAAAGAGGAAAAACCGACAGCATTGTCTGCAAGACACAGCTTGGGATAATTGCTCATTGTAGCTCCCCTGTCAATGAATATTATCATATTCTTTTCGCAGATAAGGTTACTGCACCTTTTCATATTCCTTCATGCTCAGCCATGTAGTAGATTTCTCTTTCTTTGCTGAAGTGGTTCAAATGTAGCATAATGTGAGGGCCTGGTTTTAAAATCCTGAGGATCTCCATATACACAACTACGTTCATTGCTGTTTTACACAGTCTAGTTGTGATGAGGTGGGGCAATGGAAACAACACACAAACACACACACACACACACACACACACGTATTTACATGCACATGTACATAAATGGCTTGGAATGGATGTTTATCATTATTATGTTACAATTATCATGATTTTATAAATCTAATAAGATCAATCTTATAATACATATTATCTAAGTATCATAAATACTATATTCTAGATTTTAAATGCTTTAATGGATAAAACCAACATATAATCCAACACATGGTCTAACAACTGAGCCAACAGGCCTTTGGCCATGAAAATTACATATGGAAAGTTACAAGGAAAAGTTGTGTAGTAACTTGGGGTCAACAGAAACAATAATTAGTGCATATTCAACAGACCCCAAGAGGAGGGAAGAAGTATTTTTTCTAGCATGGGTCCACGTTTCTATCTTGTACTCATGCACTTGACTCATCATATTGAGTCCCTATGCCTATTTTAAGAAATAATATGGGCCCCAAAACTGTACTGTCTGAGCAGCTCACAGTACCCTCACAATGATCCTGTGAGGTAGAGAAGTGCTATCATCCCCGTTTTCCAGTTAGGGAACTGAATCCAGAACTGAAGTCTCAGGTGAGTGCCCTAACTACTGGCCCTTCCTTCCTTTCTCTCAGGTATGCTATCCCTATTCTTTCCAAGCTTTGCAGTTGAAATCCAGGTTCTGTTGAGGTCAATTACAAAACTCCCACTGACTTCAGTAGCGCCTGGATTTTACCCCTGATAATTATCTCTAACATGGTTTGTTGTTTCCATTCTACATTTCCCTCCAGAGACAATAGAATTGAAAGTGGCATGTGGGGTTTGTTTTTTGGAAATTATCATTTTCTTTACAAGGCTAGCTAAGCTACACAACACTGGCCAGTAGGAAAGAATGCAAAGAAAAAGAATTCGATGCGGTTACCTACCACAGTATTGCGCTGAAAATAGTTAAATCTAAAGACAAAACTGAAAGCATTTTGTTTCCATTTCTTACTGCTATGGGATAAGTCGTTATTGTTATTCTGATGTGAGGAAACAACATTTTGCACAGTTGGACTTTCATGGTGGTCTCTCTCTGAACCATACTCCACCCTCAGAATTGTACATGCTGCTCCCAATATCTGTGGGATCAGTCTGCGTTGATCTCTTGCCTTTATATTTTAATGGAAACTTATATTAATAAAAATAAATTAACCTATGAATTTTAATGTCAACTCAGGGTTGGCTCCACACCAGTCCTGGTTTTGTCCTTCTTACTTTGAAACAGAGATGGGTTAAAAGCAGACCCAATTAACCGATCTGATAGACTGTGACTGTGATGTCAGATAGGTGCCTCTAACAGTGTTGAAAATCTAAATAAATAATGGAATACTTAGGTGCTACCAGCAATAAAGTTGGTAATTCAGTAGGTGTCACTCTTCTTCTGAGTCAGTAAAGAACCAACACCCATAGTCCACTGCTCTAATCACTAGTCCAAACAGGCTTCTCCCATCTCACTGTTTAGACATAGGTGGTTGCATATAGATCCATAGATACAGATTAGATGTACATAAATACACCTGTACCCCGATATAACATGACCCGATATAACACGAATTTGGATATAACGCGGTAAAGCAGTGCTCCTGCCGGGGGGGGAGTGGGGGGAGAGGGGGCTGCACACTCCGGTGCATCAAAGCAAGTTCAATATAACACGGTTTCACCTATAATGCAGTAAGATTTTTTTGGCTCCCGAGGACAGCATTGTATCAAGATAGAGGTGTAGATATAGACATATTGGTCTAAATTTTCAAAAGTAACTAGCTATTTCAGGTGACCAAGATACACCTTAAAGGGACCTAACTGTGTCTTTAGTTGGGAACTCAAAAACTGAGACAAAAAATCACTAGCCACCTTTGGAAATGTAAACTAATATATATACAAAGGACTCACATATACATTACATATATTTAGTATAACAGTTACCTTTTTCCTATCCATTTTGTATATTGTGAATTGAAACCATTAAAAATGAGAAATAAAAATACATGCACACATACAGAAAATGACGAGGCCCTTTCTAGAATGAAAAGAAAATTAAGAGTTGCATAAACAACAACTCAGGATGTGACGGGGCAGCTGGAGAACCACGCTGGGGGACAGAACTTCTAAGTGAATCCATACACAGTAAACTGTCTCCCCTGACAATCTGTGTTCTTCAAAGAGAATAATGATTCTAGAGATGAGTTTGCATTTGTCTTTGGATGTCACAGTAAATGCTAAGAAAGCAACTGAGAATTACTATTTCCTCTGCACAGGGAGGATTTAGCTAGAATCTTTACATTCTTGGGATCTGGGCCCAGCAATCTCAGGGGTGAATATGGACCAGTAGCAAGTTAATGAGACCCTGTATCTATCCAGGGATTCAGAGGGATTCAGGGGTCTGGGGAAGGAAGATCAAGGAATCCAGGGCTGCAAGGGCCCAGTTATACCCTTGAGACACAGGGACATTACGACTGGAGAAAGTAAGTGGATGGCTTGAAAACTGGTGGCAGGAGGCATTTGGCTTGCCAAGACAAAGAGTACATATAGTGCCTCCATGGGCACAGTGCAGAATGTACTCAATGGAGGTCCTTGCTACATCTTTGAAAAAGCTCTGAGCTGGATTGTAGCTGGCCTGGACCATATCCAAGTGTACACCCCATCTAGATGTTCTCTGCCCTGGAGGACTCATCATGGCAGGCAGCATTAGTCATCCTCATGTGCTCAAGAGCACCAACTGCCATATTATGGGCAAAACATACCCTCTCTCCCCCCCACAAAAGCATTCATGCAGGGGTGAACATAATCTGGGCCTCAATCTAAAATCCAAGCCAATCTCTGAGAAAGTAGATGCTTTTCCAACAATCACTTGTATGAGTATTTGGATTTGGTGATGTCTTTCACAGTCTGGGCTGCAGTTTGTCCTCTCGCTCCCTGTTGGTTTGCAGTCATTGCTTAGTCTCTGGTGTTCAGCGTTGCAAGAGATGACAAGAGATTAATTTCATTTTATCATCTGTCTGGCCTTGCTGTTTGACTTTGTTTATGATGGTAAGATAATGTGTTACAGACAGAATTGGAGTATGTCTTTGTACTTGCCATAGAGGGGGCACAGTCCAGAACAGATCACTTCAGATATGTAGGAGGAGGTATGCACTCTCCCTTCCAGTGGACATTGATACTGTTTGAAAGAAGACAAGTGGGACTGACACTTAGGATAGAAGAATCCCATGCACTGCGACAGACTAGGGACCGAATGGCCAGACAGCAGTTCTGCAGAAAAGGACCTAGGGGTTACAGTGGACAAGAAGATGGATATGAGTCAACAGTGTGCCCTTGTGCCAAGAAGGCTACCAGCATTTTGGGCTGTGTAAGTAAGGGCATTGCCAGTAGATCGAGGGACGTGATCATTCCCCTCTATTCAGCATTAGTGAGCCCTCAGCTGGAGTACTGTGTCCAGTTTGGGGCCTCACCCTACAAGAAGGACGTGGAAAAATTGGAAAGAGTGCAACAAACATGATTAGGGGGCTGGAGCACATGACTTTTGAGGAGATGCTGAGGGAACTGGGATTGTTTAGTCTGCGGAAAAGAAAAATGAGGGGGGATTTGATAGCTGCTTTCAACTACCTGAAAGGGGGTTCCAAAGAGGATGGATCTAGACTGTCCTCAGTGGTACCAGATGCAGAACAAGGACTAATGGTCTCAAGTTGCAGTGGGGGAGGTTTAGGTTGGATATTAGGAAAACATTTTTCACTAGGAGGATGGTGAAGCACTGGAATGGGTTACCTAGGGAGGTGGTGGAATCTTCATCCTTAGAGGTTTTTAAGATCAGGCTCGAAAAAGCCCTAGCTGGGATGATTTAGTTGGGGATTGGTCCTGCTTTGAACAGGGGGCTGGACTAGATGACGTCTTGAGGTCCCTTCCAACCCTGATATTCTATGATTCTATGACACATAAAGGTGTTAAAACGAGTACACAGCAGCTGGCATGGCAAAGATCACACCCAATCTCACACACAACAGGATAGGCAGGGCCCATCCCACCTCCCTTGAGGAGCCTTGACTGCTGCTTTGGAACACTAGATTCACATTTCTATTCCGCCCTTTGTTTGTGTTTTTTTACTTGCTTAGCTTTATGGCATGTTTGAATGTCTCTGGGTAGCCACACAAGGTCTGGAAGAGACCTGGGATTATGTGGTGAAAGCATCATAGTATTAAAAAGAAAGTACCCAGAAAAAAACACACAGGAAGATGCGATGAAGTAGAATCTCCTGAGCTCATGATCCTGTTGTACAACAAGGAGCAGAAACTGTCTCAGTTCGGGGGGGTGGGGGGGGAGTAATTATTAAAAACTCTAACATTCAGAACTGGTCCCTCTTAGTGTTTTCCTCCCAAGAGCAAGATGGCACAGGAATTCAGTCTTGGCAGGACACTGATTTCTGATGTTGTCAAATTAAAAAATTCTAATGGCATTTTGAATGGAAAAATCTCAGAGTGTTTTCTTTATTGAAACACCCAGTTCCAAGTCCTGAATTATTAGGTTAAGCTCCGTCAGCAACGAGACCAATATAAATGCTTTTCATACCATCTGTCTTGACAATCAATCAATCAATCAATCAATCAATAAATAAATAAATAAATAAAGGAAAAGGAAAAAGAGAAAATGGTTGAGTCCCAAACTCCCCAATTTCAACCAGTTTCCCCTTGGTACAAAGCTGAGAATTCAGGCCCTAAGAACATAAAATTATAAATTTGATTTTTTTTTCTTTTGTATCTTTTCTCAAAACCTTACAGAACATTCACATCACCCAGTGTTCCAGGATCTGAATTTTTTATATTTTAAAATGGGGGAAAGCAGCTTAAAATAAGTAAATCAGCAGCCAAATAAGTTTCTCCCTCTCATGCACTGAGAAGTGCTTGTAACAGTATATGCACTTTATATTTGCTGCTTATGAGGCTTAACGTAGTTAACCAGGGCTCTCATTTTCTACCAAAAAACAAATGAGGGTGGTGCACAGGAGTTTGGGGTACTAAAGAGGCAGCACACCCAGTCTGTGGTGGAGGAGGGAGGACAGTGGATCATGGAGGTCATCACTAACCCCTTGGGACAATTAAGGAGTGGCTCTGAGAGAACCCAAAGGCATTCCTTTCTCATGGTGGGGTCAGGGAAGGTTGGTGGGAAAAAATAAAGGGGACTCCTAGAGAAGGACACGGAGAAGCTTTCCTCACCACCATAACAGAAGGGAAGGTAACCAAAAGCACCTAGAGTTATACCAGTAAAGAAGAGAGATGGGCCTTAACCAAAAATATTTGGCAACCAAATACTCCTTAAGTTTGTGGTGTTTTAAATGAGGTTCTGGATCAGGATTTTATGGCTTGAGCTATCCCCAATAATGAATGCCACAAAGCCCTGTGCTCTGTGTGCTGTCTTCCCATTCTAAACACGCTTGGGAGCCTTGAGATTTCTGACTATGTTCTTCCTCTTTCCTGGCTGTGACTGAGAGGATCTTCCATCTCAGATCACAGACGTGGAATCTAAGAGGTCCGGGAGGGTGTGCAGATTCATAAGATTGTACTGTAACTTTAAAAAAAACAACTAGTTTTGAACTTTTTTTGCACCCTCAATTGTTTGTAACATAATCTCAGACGCTGAAAATAGCATTTCTTCCTGAACAGATTTGTCCTTTTCTGTATGGTAGACATCTTTTCCTCCCCTATGCCCAGGGAGCTGAAATTAACATGCCTCTCTCTGTTCATAAATCAGTCACCTTTGTCTGCTTCCCCACCACTTCCCTGCTCCCCACTGCAACACTGACGAAGGGAGAAAGAGTTAAACAACATAAATGTTGTTTGATCCTGCCTTCTGGGGATACCCCCTTCTATGCACATCACCCTCCCCACCCACTGGCTACGTTGAACTCCCTCTGGATGGATCCACATGTCTACCCTTCAAACCTAAAGTGACACGGAGTGATTTTCCTTAAGAAAAAATGCAGTATAAAAAGTGTGGGTGGGAAATATGCAGTGTAATGGAACTGAAATCCCATAAGGGAAATCAACACAGGCAGCCGCTGATACACTATTTACTTGGATAAACCATTCATTTTTCTCCTGGGCATGACGACATGAGGTATCACCTACCCAGGATGGCAAGTGCAAATATAAATAAATAATAAATAAATAAATCTATCCGAGCAAGATTTCTAGCTGTACTGGTTTTTTGTACAGGACTAAGTTTCAGTTAAACTTAATCCTTACTGTCTTCTGTCTCTCCAACAGCAGAAACATCTGGTCGGTTTTAGATTCCCCTTGGATTCCCAACTTCAAAGGGAGTTATAAAGAATAACAAATACATGTACTGGCATTGAAAAAAAATCAGAGCAGCAGGAGAGAATGGTAAAATTGTCCTTATTTGACTGCTAGTGACAGGCGCCACAGGCAGAATTGTGAGAAAAAGTCTTAGAGGCTAAGGCAAATCAGCAGTTCTTTGGTGACTGGTTCTCTTTAGTAATGGCTCACAAAATCCATGGGATCTCCATCCAGGGCGAGGCATGCATTTTCAAAGGAAGATGCATGCAGAGGCAGGTACAGAGCACAGGCTTCATGTAAGACGTGGTCTAAATACTAGACTAGGAGCCAGGAACTCCTGCATTCTATTTTCAGCTCTTCAACTGTTCTGTGTGCATCACTGGACAAGTTATTAAGGGCCGCATTTTGGCTCTCAAAGGCAGGGGGGCACTGGGGAGAGTGACTGTGCCCTCTTCCCCCACTCCATTCATGCAGGACCAGCCATAATTTGTTCCTTACCCTAATCTGAATCTGTAACATTCCCTCCGCTACCTCCATTCACAATGAATCCACAGAATCCACATTTGAGAGATGTTCATCAAATAAAGTCATGTGATTACTGAGTTTAGAGAGACTGATCAACTTGGGATACTGCTGGTGCAGATTAAAAAAAAAGGCTACATATACCACCAAATCATTTGTTGCAAATTATTTGCCCAGCTCGACCTATAGTTGCCACCATTATGTTTTTTATGACATTATTTCACCTTGTTACGTCACAAAGTCAACAACCTCCTATTGTTTCAGCGACAAAGGTATTTCGGGATCTTGTTTTAGGTTTTCTATGACAATGTGGCCAAAATCAGGATTCTTCTAAGAAAAATTATGATCTTACATTTATAGAAAACCTTTCAACCTAAAAAATCCTAAATACATTTGCAAACTAAAGGTCCAGTCTGGTAAGTGACTCTGCATTGGAGGCTGCCTGTTTCCCTGCAGATCCCCATTTAATTTAATGGGACTCTGTGCAAGAGCAGAGACCTGCCTGCTTGTGCACAAATGGCAGGATCAGGGCCTTACACTAACATACAAAACTACTGAATACAAGGTAGCTATCTCTGAAATGCAGTCACTTATGGGGTGGAAGGCAGCAGCTTTTTAACCTCAACACTACAAAACGGCAACACTACAATGTAGTTTAGGACATGAAGTAAAGAAGGATCCGAGATCAACCTGAAACTACCGGGAAAGCAGAAATGAGCCAAATCTATCACTGATGTAGCCCCAACAGGAGATCCAACAGGATGAGTGTGGCCCATTATAATTACCTGGATTTCGTCCAGGGCACTGTTTCTAAGACCCACACTCTTTTGAAAAGTGCAATGGGAAATTTAGTGACAATGGTCACAAATGGTCAGGCTCTTGCTTTTACATCTCCTGTGAAAGATGATGCCTTAGGCAACACTGTGACCCTTAGCATACTGATCCAACATTGACTCAGAGGGAAGAGTGCTGCCTAATGATTGACTTCTTACTGGTTCTGTTGTTAACAGCCACCAACTAAGAGCTGAATGTAGGTTACCTCTGGCACAACACTTAACAACCTCAACTGCCCAGCAGTGTGTCCTACCTGGTAGTTTGAGAAGAGTAAGAAAGGATGCAAAATAAGACGGAGGAATCCTCAGCACTCCAACAAGGGCATGGAGAACTCCACACCAGGGAGGAATTTCCCAAAGCAACACATGATGTTGTGATAACATCAGAAGGGCCATATCTTTATTAGCAGCCAGAGCAGCACAAACTAAGGAGACTATGGGTTGAGACAGTGGGCAGCACAAGCTGTAGAAGTCAGTCTGGGAGCTAGAGAGCCAGAGGGTACCATAGGGTCTGTCTGTCTCCAGCAGCCTAAATGCACAATCTCCATTACAGACTTGATCCAAAGCCCACTGAAGTCAAGGGGTGAAATTGCTCTATATCCATTGCAGCCTACTTGTCTCTTTTCTACTACAAGACACACAGCATATGGCAAAAGACATTTAATTAAAGATCATATGAAGTCACATTACATGAATATATCCACTGGAACACTCACCCCTCCAGACTGCAGAGATGGCCTTTGCTTTCTGCAGAAAGATTGATAATAGAGCCTGGGGTTGAGGCCCAGAGACATGTGATAGCATTCATTTATTACAAATATAACAGGGGAAAAGAAAGAAACAGAGAGAAAGAGATGTCTCACTGTTTATACCAGACAGCCAGGGAAGATCTACAGATGCTTTTTGTTTGCTTGGGATATTTTATTGCTTATATCATTACCTTTTTCATGTGCACTGCTTTACCAGCATGCAGAAACATTTTTGACCATGTCCACACTGTAAACTATTATTTTACTTTTACAGCTTTGAAGTGGGGGAGCTTTTATTTTATTTTTTTAAGGTTTAAATACATAACTATTCCAGTATTCACTTTGGAGGCCGATGGAAAATCTATTCTTCAGATTAAATCAACCTTCTTAAAAATAAATTCACTTTATACTGATACAGCATGTTATATGCTTAGTCACATACCAAATTTCTTATGAAAACAGGAGATACCTGTTGGACAGAGCATCTATTCTGACTATATTGTCACAGGTCTGAAACTCTAAAGCACTGAAACTGCTCAGCATCATTTCTAGAGCATCTATTTGATTAACAAAGGTTTTTCGTTCCCTATTTAACAAAGTAAGAAGTAAGGTCTGAAAAACAGAACCATAAAGCAAGTAGTTTAATGAAGGCAAAACCCTCTCCTTTTGGATTTGCATTTTTATGAGAGATGGGCCCAAATTACCAAGTAAGTCTGCAGACATAAATTTCCCCTAAATTGGGGGCAGGGGGTGCTAAGATCTGGAGTTCTGGATCATTCCCATCTGTAATTTATGTAGCCCTAGATTCTGACACTTTTATTCTTATTAAGAAGGACCTTATTGTACCAGCTGAATGTAGGAAAATTGAACATGACTAACCAAATTGAAATCTGTGCATGACATCATGGTTATTGCTCCAGTTCTTGCAAAAAGTGTCCTCAAAACATAGACTGTGATGTGGTTATGAATCTTATGTCTTATCTGAAATGGCACCTATAGTATAGCACTCCCCAGTAATCTGCTCTGGCTCTGAGTTAGGAAGAAAAGCATCCCTAATAGTCACGGATACCACTCCTTAATTCACCTGGGCTTTCCATGGAGGTCTTTCATTCAATTACTGGTCCAGTCCCAATCCTGGTTAACCTGGGTTTTGACAAGATTACTGCCTGATGTAGTATAGCTGTAGCCGTAACATTGTCTCAGGTCGGACTCACAGAGTTGTGAGAAGGGCTTTACTACTCAGACACATCAGGCTTGTACAAGCAAACAGAAAAAAAGATATGCAGTATACTGAGGAGAAAAGATGTGAGGTTCTGGGTCCTGGATACAGTTAGGAGATGCTGACTACAACAAGCAGGGAGTCCTCCATTAAGGGTCTCTTTTATCAACAGCTCAGACTATGACAAACTCAAGTGTATGCACAACACTCTATTCGGCTTGCTTACACTCATTTTCATAATACAGGTATGGCTCAACATCTTTAATACTGAAGATATTTGGATTCAGCTCTGGGTACAAACTTTGCAGATTTTGTCCATGTCTAACCCATTGCACAAGAAGGAAGCCAGAGCCCCTGAAATGCTCAAACAGATCTGCCCAATTCACTGGCTAGATGACTGAACAACAGAGAATCCAAGACAAATTCTCAGTAAGTGTAATGGAGATGGTAAGTCCTGTTAAAAGAAGATCTTAAATTACCTCAATAAGTCACATCCATCATTTTATATACATACACAGAAAGTGAGGTCAACAGTATCATTCCTTTGAAAGATATGAATACATTTGGGGTTTATGAATGTGAATAAAAACAGCTCAATATGCAGTACACTCATATACAGTCTAAGGGTTCTCCACACCCTACCTAAGCTTTATCAGTGTGTCTTAATTCAGACTGGCTGCAATATATCCTGCTATCATACTCCTGGATCCCCAGATACCTCTGACCATGTTCTTCAATCCAACTTCACAGCATCCTTAATATTCCAATTCTGGGCCCCCAAACAGCTCTTCCAAAGTCCCATCCAGAAGTGTTCAGGAACCAGAATTTCCATTTCTCTGAAACCTTCACTGTTTCTAAACTGTTTTTTGTTCCAAATCAGAATGAAATATCAAATTTGAAAATTTCCCACAAAATAAATATTTAAAAAAATTGTTGTGAGTCAATCAAAATGTTTTGTTTTGTAAAAATCATTTCATCGTTACTTATAATTAAATATATTTTGAAACAAAAAGTTGTCTGAAACAAAAAAAATTATAAAAATGTTAAAATACTTGGTTTCAGGGTTTTTTTCAGACTGAAATGTAATCATAATCAACATGTTCCCATAGTATTGCGATTTTGACAAAACTTCATTTTCTAGCTGAAAAATATTTTGTAGGGATTTTTTCAACCAGCTCTCATCCTGATCTTCAGTATCTCTTGCTATCCTACCCTGGTTCCTCACATACAATAGCTTTACCATTCTGCTACCGCACCAGTGACAATTGGTGGGGTGCTCTGTAATAATTATCAAAAGTGCATCTGGATCTCTGACTAGTGTAGTATGTCTAGACCAATGGCTCACAACCTTTCCATACTACTGTAGACCTTTCAGGAGTCTGATTTGGCTTGCGTACCCCCAAGCTTCACCTCACTTCAAAACTACTTGCTTACAAAGTCAGACATAAAAATACAAAGTGGCCCAGCACATTATTACTAAAAAATTGCCGACTTTCTTATTTTTACCATATAATTATAAAATAAATCAATTGGAATATTGTACTTACATTTCTATGTACAGTATATAGAACTGTATGAACAAGTCATTGTCTGTATGAAATTTTAGTTTGTACTGACTTCGCTAGAGCTTTTTATGTAGTTTGTTGCAAAAGTAGGCAAATATCTAGATGAGTTGATGTACCCCCTGGAAGACCACTGCGTACCTCCAGGGGTACACATATACCTGGTTGAGAACCCTTCTAGACCATACGGGGGTTGATAGTAAAGCCTACCCACCTAGGAAAAGAGGGAGGAGGCCCTCCCCTCACATCTTACATAACAGTTAGGAGGCATTGCCAGACAAGTACTCTTAGCGGCTCTAGCCATTTTGAGGAGCACTCAAAACAAGTCTGAACAGAAGAGAGAACCAGTCTGGGAACCACACAGGAGGATGTGTGCTGGTCAGGGGAATGTATATCTTTGTTCTTGCAACTTAAGAAGAAAGTCTATCTAACTTAGCTGGTAGTGAAGCACAAGATTAAATATGCGTATAGACTGGTGTTTTAAAATTCCTTTTTCTCCAATGCTCTGTTCCAACTAAGTAAAAATACTTTGTTTTAAGATAGCTGTTGGTCACTGATCACAGGTTTCCAAAAGGATAATATTAGTAGAGTCATAGATTCCAAGGCCAGAAAGGACCACTGTCATCATCCAGTCTTTTCTTCCCCAACCAACTGGGGATGAAGTAGAAGAAGGGGACCAGTGTAAAGGCAGCCTCCTCCCCCATAGCAGGTCAGACACCAGGAGAGATCAGCAGTGAAAGGTGGCCTGCTGAGGACCCCCAGGGGAGCAACCAGACTTTTCCTAAGGAGGAGGCCCAGAGCTCTCATTACACCCAGCCTCAAGCTCTCTCCCCTGCATTCTCCCTCTGCACCCAGCTCTACATATACTCACCTCTTACTGCCTCATGCCTAGCCCTGCATGCTTCCCCCCACACTGACCTGCACCCAGCCCTGCAGTGTCATAGATATTAGGATTGGAAGGGACCTCAGAAGATCATCTAGTCCAACCCCCTACTCAAAGCAGGACCAATCTCCACTTCCCTAAATGACCACCTCAAGGATTGAACTCACAACCCTGGGTTTAGCAGGTCAGTGCTCAAACCACTGAGCTATCCCTCCCCCCATCCTCACAGGGGCCAGGCAGTTCTGGGAAACCCAGTCCCATCCTCCTTTTGCATCTCCACTTCCCCAGGAAGCACCTAAATCCCAGTTCCAATCCTCCCATGTCCTGGGGATTTTCAGTGCTACCTGCTCTGCTCTTCCTCAGAGGTTAGGGGTGCCCAGTGCCCATGGGCATCTGAAAGACTGGAAGTATGGGGGGAGGGGAAGGGTGCATGTGACCAGGCACACAGGCTCAGAGTGCCACTCAAATTTGGCCCAGCCACCCCTCTGTCATGATGGAAGGGCAGCTCGGCCAAATTTCCACCCCCAGCCAGGGGCCAAGAGGGATCAAGTTGTGGAGACACCTGTTTAAAGAGAGAATGAGGGACTAATTGATACAGCCCAGTTCCAAAGATATCTGGGGCCCTCTGCTTAAGGAAGGACTGAAAAGGAACAATCCGGAGAAGGACCTGGGATGGGTTCCAGAAAAAGAGGCTGTTTCCTGATGGGGAGCCAGAGACTGCCAGTTGGATTGAGCCCAAGACAAGGAATGCCCCTCCGTGTATCTAAGGTCCTATTTATACTTATGTCTGTTGTTAATAAATGAGACCCTTGGAAGGGGGTGTTCCTTGATAAAAAAGATCTCTTTGGGACTTGTTTATAACCTGGGTGAAGGGAACTTGAGGAAGGGCTCATCTGCAATACCATGCGTGATTGAAAGAGGGCACGCCAGGGTCACCTCCACCTCACCACATCTACTCAGAGACAAGTAAGGGCACGAGACCTAACAACTGAGGGGGTGCATTCAGAGAGACCAAAAAGCAGGCTGAAATGCAGCTAGCCTATAACTATGACAGCATCTCAATCTCCATCACTGGCTCCTCCATCAGTCCAGTCTTCAGACTCTCATGAGAAGTGGTTGCTTCCTGTGTCACTCTGTGAAGAGCTTTTTATAACATGGATAAAATCTCATTAGACACCAAATTAATTTTACTTCTGACCGAAGTGAGTTTATGAATCCAACCCCTTTGGAGTGAACATCTAAGGTATGAAACAACTGTGCCGATTAGTTCTCCGTGAGAACACTATTACTAACTTGCACTTGGACCTACTGATATGTAGGATGCCACCCTCTGTGTAACAGAGACTGTGAACTTCTAATGGAGAACTGTAGTGAAAAGAAATATCATCATTGTGTTTATGTAAAAGTGTTAGAGCTGTGCAGGGAAGGTTGGGGGTGTGTTTGACAGACGGACAGTGGAGTTTGACCAAAAAAAATGTATGGCGTGTCTTTACAAACAAATTATCACCACATGAAAGAAACTCACAGACTTATTCAAAAGATTCAGCTACAATTTATTGCCAGAATTAAATGTCTGATAACTGGTGGTTTCAATCCAGGTCCCATTAGACTAGCATGTCCATTTAAGAAAAACCACCACCACAATGGGCATTAATTGGCTCCTTTCCAGCAGAGACGCTAAGGATTGACTGATTCATGGAAACTGAACACTCCTCTCACATCTATGGCTTGTCTTCACTGCAGTGTTAGCTTTAGGTATAACTCAAATACGCCCTTCACCCAGCTCACATGCACTCACAAAAATCTAGAGCTCAAGTTAAGAGGTGCTTTAAACTCAAATTACCTGGTCGGTTAGGGTGTGTGGGTAGAAGTTGCAGCATGCAGTGATGACCCAGCTACTCTGTGATGCTAATACAAAAACTGTGCCTCTTGAGGGTTACACATTGCAGAGCAACCATTCTCACTTGAGTGGTTGCTGACTTGCAAGGAGCTAACTTGAGTGTAGATGACTCAAGTTAACACTGCAGTGAAGACAAGCCTGAGATGTCTCCGTTGGTTGCTCTACAAGGGTCCCTGCTATAGCTGTACGTATGCAGTCTCCAGGGCTACAACAGCAGCATCTTTAACAAGTAGTAAATGTACCCACAGGTAAATCCTGCCTCCTCCTCCTTCAGCATGAATGGCCCTTTCCCCATGACTAATGCAACCTATTCCATGAAACATGAAGAGGCAGAATTTGGAGAGGCTATGTAGGAACACACATCTTACATACCACAGATCTCAACTCCGTGGAAGTACTGTGCTCACTGAGGTTCAAAGAGGGATTTGGCAGAAGGGCAAGTAGATCTTTGGTTACAGTGATCCATCACTCATTTCCCCCTAAGTCAGACTAAAGAGGCATAGACAGACACCTCAGAAGCTTATTCAGCAATGAATGCTAAATGGTGGACTCCTCTCCTCCTCAGTTTCTGAAAAGCTGCCCAGGCCAGCTGCTGGGTTGTCCTTTGTAGCCAGGGTTTGAGCTAAAGCATGTGATAACATGGCAAACATCAGCACAGCCCTGTCATAAACAGATAGCTAAGGGTTAATGTCTCTTTCACCTATAAAAGGGTTAACAAACAGTAACCTGAAACACCTGACCAGAGGACCAATCAGGAAACAAGACTTTTTCAAATCTGGGTGGAGGGAAGTTTTGGGTGTGAGTTCTTTGTTCTTTGTCTTGTGTCTGTGCCTTCTCGGCTCTGAGAGTGATTTTTCTATCTCCAGGCTTTCTAATCTTCTGTTTCCAAGTTGTAAGTACAAGGATAGTAAAACAATAGGTTTATATTGTTTTTTTTTTGTATTTACATGTGTGTAGTTGCTGGAATGTTTTAAATTGTATTCTTTTTGGATAAGGCTGTTTATTCATTTTTTTCCTTTAAGCAATTGACCCTGTATATTGTCACCTTAATACAGAGCCTATTTTTAATGTCTTTTCCTTTCTTTTTTATATAAAGCTTTCTTTTTAAGACCTGTTGGAGTTTTTCTTTAGTTGGGACTCCAGGGAATTGAGTCTGCAGCTCACCAGGGAATTGGTGGGAGGAAGAAGTCAG
Source organism: Gopherus flavomarginatus (assembly GCF_025201925.1). Lineage (NCBI taxonomy): Eukaryota > Metazoa > Chordata > Testudines > Testudinidae > Gopherus > Gopherus flavomarginatus. The sequence continues at coordinate 163,365,896 of NC_066617.1, read as the reverse complement.
GGGGAAAATCTATTTGTGTTAGATTTACTAAGCCTGACTTTGCATACCCTCTGGGTAAGGGGGAAGAGAGATTAGATCTCTCAGTACTTGTGTTTCAAGGACTGGAAGCAGGGAATCTCCTAGGGTCGTCCAGGGAGGGGAACCTGGGAGGAAGTAACAAGGAAACAAGGGGAGGGGGTTATTTCCCTTTCTTGTAAGACTCAAGGCATCTGAGTCTGGGGGTCCCCCAGGGAAGGTTTTGGGGAGACCACAGTGAGCTAGGCACTGTATAATTCCTGGCTGGTGGCAGCAATTACCAGGTCCAAGCTGGTAACTAAGCTTGGAGGTTTTCATGCTAACACTCATATTTTGGACGCTAAGGTCCAGATCTGGAAAGAAATGTTATGACAAGCCCAAATACAGATTCACCGCTCTAGCGCTAACAGAAAACTGTAGCTTTGGCCATCATGTAACTATAAGTGGATGCGTCATTATAAAACTGCAAGTGCAGCAAGGTTTTAATTACTTGTTTCTCTAGCTGTTCAAGGGTTTTTCTTGCTTGGCTGTAACCAGTCGTAACCAGTTGTTAATAAGTCGTTATCCCTCTGTGCAACTCTCAGGAACTAAAAGAAACCAGCACAGTTATGCAAGTTTTTTTAAAAAAAATGTTTTATGGTTAATTATCCATGGTCTATTTACAAAATAAATCAACCCATTGTGCACCACCAGGATTTGTAGCCCCATCTGAACTTTAATTTTCATTAATCACTTTATAAATAAAAGCTAACTAGATTTTTTTTTGGTTTTGTTTACTACCTGTGTTCTGGGTATAAATTGTAGCAATGGTGAGAGAACAAACTATGGATTATTTACCCTCAGTTTCATGTCTGCCAAGATACTGGGCTTGTCTTTTTTCCATGAGCTTAAATACATGCACAATACAAAAATTCCAGCCTCCTGAGCAGATGCAATCAAAAGAGGATGAAATGTTTTAAAAACTAAAACTTTGTTTTATGCTAAGAAGGGGGTACGGTGGGGAGGGGGAGAGACAGTTAAAGAAGAGAAAAAAGCTTCCTTTTGAAAAAAGAAAATCACAATTTAAGGACCCAGTCCAGCAAATATGCACATATGGTTAAATTTATACATCTGAGAGGGACTTCTAATGTACGTAAATGTATTTGTGTGTAAATGTTTGTGAGATCCGGGTGTAAATATGTTCAGTTTAAAGTAGTGCTTAAAAGTTACCTGCATATGGGGAGGGGGGAGACAACCCAGGTATTTGCTTTTTTTCTGTTATTTAAAAAGGAGATCTGAAATTTTTTTATCCAAAGAACTAGTGAAGTTCTGATATCATAAGAGAGAAGTGTTTGAAAGCTGAACACTTCAAAAAGAAAGGGTTTTTTAGTCAATCTGTTTAAAATGCATTTTATTGACATGTATTTAACTCCAATGTATAAGAAATGCTTGGGACAAAAGATCACTTTGCAAAAGACACAACATGCCCCTAGTATTTCAATTAAGAAAGCTTGAAATATGTATTTGAGACCACCAATGAACCCTCAAACAAAACCAGAAAGCGGGACAAAAACTTTGAGGCCTTTCTTATTCAACATAAAGTTGCCAAACAATAGAGTTACCATACGTCCAGGTTTTCCTGGACATTTCCTCTTTTTTGAGGCTCCGTCCTCTCTCTGGGTAGATTTTTCAAACAACAGGATATATCCAGGATTTTTGCAGAGCAGACATTGCAGCTCAGAAAAAGCCCAGAATGGTCCATTTACAATTGGTCCCTCCCCTGCATCCACAACTGATTGGTCCATTCCCCTGCAGCCATAACTGCTGAATCCCACCCACTCAGGACATGGTTCCCAGCCCTGGCACGAGGTCTTGAAGGAAGGTGCTGACTGACAGCTGTCACTGCACCCTGGGCTTGTTCCTGTGACAGAGAGTGACACTGCCCCCCACCTCCAGTGAGTACCCCTACCTCAACTATTCAACTGGTTGAACAAAAGCAACAAGGAAACTTTTAAAAACTTGGGGTCCAGATTTAGACCTAAGACACTAGATTTATAATAATAAATATTAGTAATCATAGGTGCCAAGGGAGCTATTTTTGCTTGCATGTTGGTGCTGTTTGAGAATCACCGACATCTGAATGTCAAAGAAACCTGCTGCCTCCTTCTTTGCTTTGCAGATGGCTGGGATGCTTTAAACTTCATTTGCAAAAATAAACTAGTTCCTACTTAAGTGAAAGTAAAATTTAAAACAGCCTACACCTGCCTGCAAAGCAAAACAGCCAGGATGGAGGAGGAATGGGTGGGCCTCAAGAGAAAACAAAAGCAGTTTTAAAGCACTCCTGATGTGAATGTCTGCCCTTGCAGCAGTGCACTGTGGCACTGCAGCCGCTTTCCATTATAAATGCTAAATTGGGAAATGTTTAACATTCCTTGTTTAATTTTTGCAGTACAAAGCAAGAGCAGCTGACATTTAGAAGCAGAGATGGGCCTGAACCAACATCATGGATCTGTACATCACCAAGCAGATCAAGTTTCAAGCTATGGGATTGACACTCCTTTATCAAAAATCCATACTCAAATGCATCCCAGAACTTGGGGGAGAGGGGAATGGGTTGGATTGGATCCCAGCTTCGCACTCCTCTCTTGTCAGGGGAAGGGGCATAGCAAATCCAGGGAACATAATGAAAACCTTTTCAGAAAGAATAATTTAAAAATAACTGTAGTCAAAATCATGAACCAGAGTGTTTTCAGCTACTTCCTTACCCTATTCTGCAAATAATTTCCATCTGTGGAAAGATATTGCTATTATTTATTTGTTTTTATTTGCATACATAGGAACGGTCATACTGAGTCAGACCAAAGGTCCATCTAGCCCAGTATCCTGTCTTCTGGCAGTGGCCAATGCCAGGTGCTTGAGAGGGAATTAATAGAATAGGTAATCATCAACTGATCCATCCTCTGGTGCCCATTCCCAGCTTCTGGCAAACAGAGGATAGGGACACAATCTCTGCCCATCCTGGCTAAAGGCCATCAATAAACCTATCCTTCATATATTTATTTAGTTTATATTTCAGCCCTGTTATGGTTTGGCCTTCACAACATCCTCTGGCAAACAGTTCCACAGGTTGACTGTGTGTTGTGTGAAGAAATACTTCCTTTTGTCCTGCCTATTAATTTCATTTGGTGACCTCTATTTCTTGTGCTATGAGAAGGAGTAAATACAAAAAAGCATCTACTGAAAACTCTAGGTGCCTTTGACACTTATTCAGAGCACAGTCATGAAATGATGAGATCAGCATCTCTTGCAACCTTAATAATCAGAAATTACCAACAGAATACTCAATGACAAACACCTTGCCCACAACTGCCAGCTCATGGTGTATCCCTGCCTCCTCCAGAGTATAGCTAAAGAGACGAGTTTTGCAGTTTGCCCTGAAAGTCAACAGATACAGGCTTCTTTGGACAAAAGTGGGGGACAAACTAAAACAGAATGCCCAGCTCTCAGCTCTTTTCTTTCATTGGAGAAAGCTTCACCTTGAGTGTCTCTGCTGATCTAAAATGTAGAGGTATCACATGAGGAGAATGGTGGCCTCTCAGCTAGGTCCCAAAATATTTAGCGTTTTATAGATCAAACCCAACACAAATAAACTCCATCTGGAAACTCCAGCAGGCAATTAATTCAGTTTATGCAGTACTGGTAATAATGTGCCTGTGGTTGGACACACAGCATAGCAAAAGTCTGAGTTTCCAAATCGATTCAAGTAGTGCCATGCAGCAAGGTCCAAATCCCAAAGAAATGTTGCAATCTCCTAATCAAATGGAGATAAGGAGAAAAAAAACAGCCATCCTTTCTTGCTCACCAGTCATACCTTAGTGATGGTGAAAGACAAAAAATTGTTCTAAAAGTGCACCCAAATCATCAGTCAGTAGAAAAAATATTCTCCTTCATATTTATGTCAATAAAAATAAATCCTGTCACCTCACTCCTGTGTAATGAATGTCTTTTCTGATCAATTCAACCATATTGGATAAAGCAAAAGCATGTGCACTGGCTATTTCTACAGTATTGCCTTGCCAACTCCAAGAATGAGTCAGGCCACAAAAATCTGGAGAATGGCTTTAAAATCACAATATTTAAAAAACCAGAATCCATTTGAGTTTCCTTTTATCTTCCATCTGTTTTTTGAGACTCTAGAGTGTTATACTTCAAGATTTTCTCCTCAACATCAAGATCCAGAAGCTTACCTTTTAAACGAATGAATGTTCAAAGTCTCATATACTCATATGACTTGAGGAACTGAGACTTTCAGCAAAATAGCAAATATTGAGAGACTCGAAGAAATCACAAGATACGTCAACAATGAGAACTTCTTTAAATAAAGCTCTAGCTAATAAGGATGCAAAGTGAATTGGCAGTCATTATAATTCAGTATTACAACACTGTTGGTACCCCACTCTCTTTGCCTCTGAGTTCAGGAAGACAGCACTGCATAAGGTCAAATTCCCAGGCATTTATTTGCAAACATAATGGCCAAAAACATGCTTAAAAATTGAAATGAGAACTTGAATTCTGCAGAAAACATGAAATTTGGTGGCCACCGAAATGTGTATTGCAGCCAGATTCTCTGCAGTATGTATTTCCAGGGGTCCTACTTCTTGCTTAATGAGTAATTGCAAAGAAAATAATTATAGGTATGTGTGACAGGGTACAATGGCTAATTCCCTGCTTAGACCTCACACGAGTGTACACTGTGGAATAACAAGGCAAGGCTTGGTAGTGAAGGCCCAATCAGGCCCCGGGGCACAACATCCTGTAAAGCAGCAACTTTGTGGTTTGGAAAGAAGGAAAAGGTCTTTGAGAAGGAAAAACTGCATGCCAATATTACAGACACTCTGCTTCTGAAAACCCATTGTGACTGTGTATCTCTTGTTCTGATTAGTACAGTCTAGAACACTTACGAATAAAACCCCAAGGAGATTTGTTGAAAGACATTTCATTTTGAGATATCTGAGCCACTCCAACAGCTAACACTATATTAACTGGAATGCTAATAATCATACTTAGCACTTGCATAAAGCTCTGCCTCTTCAAAGCAGTTAACCAGCTATTAATGAATATGATTTTAGCACCTTTCACATGTGGACCTCAAAGCGCTTTATAAACCTTAATGAAGTGGCCTTATAATTTCCCTGTGATTTACAATAGGGTAGACATCTCATAGACTTCAAGGTCAGAAGGGACCATGTGATCATCTAGTCTGACCTCCTCCACAAAGCAGGCCACAGAACCCTACCCATCCACTTCTATAACAAACCCCTAACCTACATCCGAGGTATTGAGGTCCTCAGATTGTGGTTTGAAGACCTTAAGCTGCAGAGAATCCACTAGCAAGTGACCCATGCCCCACGCTGCAGGGGAAGGCAAAAAGCCTCTGCCAATCTGCCCTGGAGGAAAATTCCTTCCCGACCTCAAATATGGCGATCAGCTAAACCCTGAGCATGTGGGCAAGACTCACCAGCCAGCAGGAAAGAATTCTCTGCAGTAACAAATTTAAATACAATGGGTCAGACCCTCAGCTGGATTAAATCAGTGAAGATCCAACGACTTCAATAAATGTAGAAACATTTTTGCTCCTAAAATACAATCAGTCAAGGAACATCAACATTTTTCACTACAGCCCCTTCCATTTCCCAAACCCCTAGAACCCATTACCTTAATTTCTCTTAGTGAGGATATCTATTTCAGTTTATCCATATGTACAAAGCATCCCTTTATACGTCTGTCTGTCAGGCAGAAATTCATTAAAAACCAGAAAATAAAACAACTCTTATCAAAAGAATTTCTGGATCTCTGTGGACATCAATCAGTTAACTGAAATGAAATATTATACAGGAAAAAACCAAATACCATAAGTCCAATCCACTGTAAAATTGTACTATGTGTCTGCACTTGCCACTATCATGTGGAGAGTGACCTAACACTAGGGGTTAGGTTGAGCGGGGAGGGGGAGAAAGCTTCCATTGTATACATCCAAAGTTTAAAGAGAAAGAGAGAGAGAGAGATACACACACTGTGCAGAAGTCATGGATGTTCCAGGGAACACTGCAACAGGAAAATGCTCAATGAGAAGTGCACAAGCCAAAAAGAGATCTTAAATAGATCCATTGTCTTCCAGTCTGAAGCCTTTAAAAAGGCTAGAAATTAAAGTCTGTGCTGTGGGCACCCAGGCATTCTGCCCCTTCCTCAGGATATGCATGTTTGAATATAGTTTGTTGTGAGAAAAAACATTAAAGCTATATAGTCCGTTGAGGTAACAAAAGCAAGAGGCAGACAAAGGTTACATAACTGGCCTTTTACATAAATATTACATCAAGAGATCGTTTGTTTTCAAAGAAGGGAAAAAAGCAACAACCCACACACACACAAGAAATCAATCCAGCCTCCTCTAACTCTCACCCTCTTTCCCATTTTAAAATTCGAGTACTTTAAGTGTTTTTTCTTCTCTTTCCATTAAAACATTATATATATATATATATATATATATATATATATATATATATATATATATATATAAAAAACCAAAGCAGCCTTACACATTTCACAATAGTTTTTCTTATATTACCTGGAAAGTGCACCACATCATGGAGGGTCAAGAAAGTCTTATTTCAACGCAAGTTAAGGCACTAGTAATTCTGGCTTGTTTAGTTGCAGCCCAGGGCAATTAGAAATGGTCATGGATGTTAAACTAACTCCCCTCTCAACAGTCTGAGAAGAGGGAAAAAAAACTGTAAGTCTCCCCATCTGTTATTTCCCTTTTTTTTTTTTTTGGCTGTAGAAAAGTAAAATTATGCAAGAGCTCTTGAATGTAAAGGCTGTGTGTGCTTTTTCCCTTTTTGTCTCTGTGTACACGGTATGTGATATTGCGTAACTGAGTACAGAGTGGGCGGTTAGCGTTTACTATTGATTTACACTACTCCATATAATGAATTCAGAGCACAAAAGAGAGAGAGACACACAAGGAAAGACAGAGGGGGCAAGAGAGGGGTAGGGGGTTCAAGAGAGGGCAGGGAAAGGAACCATTTGAAGGAAGAATTCCACCTGCCTGGAACAACAATGTTCATTTTCCAACATTTCTGTTCTATTGCTCTTTGTTTAGGTCTTTGGGAGAATGGATGTGTGGCACAGCCCTGACACAATGACCATAAACCTGTGCCTACAATGTGTCTAATGTGAGCACCCCAAGCCATCCCCCATTATGCATGACTGGAAATATTGTTATTAATTAATTATTATTAATTATTATTATTATTTTGTATTGCAGTCGCACCCAGAGGCCACAGTCAAGAGTAGTGCCAGCTGTGGTAGGCATACAAACATAGAGGAAGACCCAGGTTCTGCCACAGAGCTTACAATCAGTCATGAAGATGAAACCAAGGCATTACATATTGCATAATACATCAACTGTAGATTTATTCCAGTGGTTCTCAACCTATTTACCATTGTGGGCCCCATCCAATACCAGCTGTATGGCCCTGAGGGTGTCACATGGGCCGCGGCTCTCTGCTGATTGGGCCGCAAGCAGCCTATGGGCCACAGGTTCACTTATACCCATTACAAGAAGGGCTGCAAGGATATTAAAGTCACCAGTTATACACCTGTACACTGCTCCATGCATATTTTTTTTTTTATTGGGGATGGTGGAGAACTTGATATTCTGATTACCCTCTCCCCACACACCTACTCCCTCTTTCACTTGCTGGGATCTTTCCACTCTCATACTCCCTCTTCTGAAAGATGCACTTGGGTACCCAGACCTCTATAGCCCTATAATGACATGCATGATGAGTCAAGTCCTTCTAACAGCAGGTGAAATCCTCCCTTCCCCTATCCTCCCTACTGTTCAGTGCTCTCCTTTCCTGAGATGTGTGACAGGCGTTATCGCAGTCCTGGGGACTCAAATGCCCTACCTGACATAAGAGCTATAAAACAGAGTCATCTGCTCTATAGGAGAAACACACAAAACTGACCATCTGGCCATTCATTGATTTATTTCCTGGGGGTTTATGGACTATGCCAAAAAAGCCAGTCTCTTTCTTTGGCACTTCAATATCACTGCTAAATCCTTACAGTGAAGATACATACAGAATTATACTCAGAAGGGGACTGGATGGCTCAATGGGTTATAAAGCTTCTGACTAAGTCACCAGCTGAGACCCAGTCCTAGTTGGTAGTGACTGTAAGCTACTCTGAGCTGATTGCTATTTGAGGTCCTATGTGAAATAAGTTGGGTCCTCAGTCCAGTTCCTAGTGAACAAGTGAACACATCACAAAAATTGTCAATAGCACTAATTGGCTCCCTTGTTAACATGGTCTCAATAGAGACACAGAGCACGCAAACTGGAAAGAGAATGAACTATGAGCATTTTTTGAGCTTATCCAGGCCCCTCACAGGGCAGTGCTGGAGAAGAATGCATTGCCATTGCGTATTCTGGTAATGGATAAAGCACTTTAGTCTCCAGGTCTCACAATCAGGCTTGCAAAATTCAAGAAACAAACAAACCCCTATCATCACCGACTTGGTTAACCTGTTGTGATGCCACAGCTGGTGCCCAGTTATGCACACAACAACATTTCTGACACCAGTTAATGAGCTATATTTGCACGTGTTTTCTCCAGGGATATTTCTGTGACACGGTGTGAGGCATGAGTAGGGGCATTCTCTGTAAGGCTCTAGTACTATTCTTCATGGTCTATGCACATGAATATTCTTCTCCTATGGCATACCTACCAAGGGCAGGGATTTATTCTCTTAGATACTCTGGAAGTCAGTGAAAGGGGAAATCACTATGGGCAATCCAAATTGCTTAAGCTGAGATACAAGTTACCTGATACAGAACACTTCTGTAAAGAAATGAGAGATAATATCAAGCTACTTTTTATCATTGTTAACCTGATCCTTCAAGCCATTCATGTGTGATCTGCCATTCACTTCCTTGTTCAAGTTCCCTATGGTCTGCTCCAGCTCCCATTGAACTGAGTGGCAACACTCCCCTTGACTTCAACAGGAGCACAATAGAGTAAGCCACATTCTTCTGCCCAAAAGATCTTACAGCCTTAGCACATATAGAGTCTTTTTCCTGTTTAAAGAACATTAATTAATCCTTCCCACAAAAAAGATTGGGGGAGTTTGAATACAGGGTGTATGTTCAGGTCCATCAAGACTAATACTAACTACCCACTACTGTCCATCCTGGATTTCTCTCTGTCAGTACATTAGATAGATTAGATAGGGATGGAGAGAAAGATAGCACATTTCTCCCACCCGCACTCACACATGCTCATTCATTTTGTTGTCTGATGGGGAGGGCAAAATGCACTGAAATTCCTCTGGAAGAGGTCTGCTCAAAAAGTCACAAGCTTCCTCTTTAACTCTCTGAATTGTTTTAAAATGAAACTGATCCTTACAGAACTAAAGAGAAAGTTATTTGTAAGGGAGTAATAAGGCATGCAATTTGCATTAGGCACACAGATTAAAATAAAGTGAGCTGATAAAAAAGATGTATTAAGGTGCATTTCCTTTTTTTGAACAGGAGAATGCTAATGAAAGGAATGACCTATGGAAGACATAAACACTACTTCATAGTCAATGGGTCACTGGCAAAAGTTTTGACAAACAAGTTCTCAGTGATGCCTTGTAGGATGACTGTTTCTGGCAGGTTGAACTAGAGTAGTACAGACTTAGCAAACAGCGTAACAGCTTCACCATCCCATACTGGCCATGTGTGTCCAGGTTTAGGCCAAACACTTCAGTATGATTTCGATACTTACAAGTTTGGACGCAGCACCTAATCTTATGAGATGTTGCCGTCTCATGTCCAGGAGAGATGTAGTGGGAGGAATGAAGAACACATACACTGAGACAAATTCAGCTCTGGACTCAACAAGGGCAATTCCAAGGGAGTGGTATTATGCTTGTGAACTTGGCCCAGAGTGTGTATGTGTATTACATATAGAGATGCAGCAAAGAGTCCTGCGGCACCTTATAGACTAACAGATGTATTGGAGCATGAGCTTTCGTGGGTGAATACCCACTTCCTAGAGATGAGTACCGAGTTGTAAATTTGAGATACAGATCAGGATCTAAACTTGTCAACAATGTGGGGGTTCATACCCTATATGGTTCAGATCCATCTCTAATATAGTTTATGGGTAGAGACCTATTGATCCAGCTATGGCAAAGCTAGACAAGAAGTTTCCAATATGACCAACTTGTTTTCAGTTATTCCTAACTTTTTGAAAGTTTTGCCTCCTGGATTGGAATTTTCTAGATCTGCTCTCTGCCTAAATGTAAAATTTTGAGGAAGGCTTGAACAAAGTTCATTTATTTTTGCATATAAAAAGAGTGAAAAAATTAGCATTACCCATTATACAGTACTTTACTGCAAACTTGTTTTAAACATCTGTAGTACTAATGTGGGTGGGATCAGGGGGTAGAAAGATGAACTTTGGCAGGAGCCCTGCCTCACTGAGTGTGCATTGGCTCATACAGTTGAGAATGTTATAGACCAAGGGCAAACCGTTTTCCACAACTATGAAAACTTTCAGTAGGATGTTCAATAGTGCTTGGAGTTGGCATACTCACTCTACTCCTAGTGAAGTCAATGGGAGTAGGATCAGGCCTTAAATGAATCAAGGGCTCCTGTCTCACTGAGAAGCTATGAAATGAGTGAAGCAGCTAAACGCAGAAATCCTTGTCTCACAAAATGCATTCCTTGTGTGCATATGACATTCTAGGATGGAAGGAGGTGGGCTTAGGTAAATAATAATTCCAGATTCCAGAAATCTCATTAAAAAAAAACACACACATTAACAGTTGCATGGCTAAGTACTCAGAAGTCATGAAATCCAAAAGTTAAGTTTGCACATTCAAACTTAAACTACCCTCTTGTGCATATGCATTATGGTACAGCATTTAATTTCTCCGGTAATAGACCATTTTTTCTACAACCTTAGATACATATGAATAACATAATTTCCACTAATGTTTTTTGTCTGTTTGTTTGTTTTTGTAGCTGTTTGTTTGGATTTGGTATACTTAAGAGTAATATGTGAATAGAATCTGAGTGTATCTAAGGATGCAGAAAAGAAGTATGATATTTTATTATTAGCCAAGAAATAATATGTAGTCCTGTACTTAAAAGACTGAATCATTAGGTATATGTACTAGGGACAGAGTTAAGTTTATAAGCAACTTTAACTCTGGCATTTCCTGACTTTGAGGGCTTACCTGCAGAATCTTAACATTCTCTTAATACAGGGTTTGTCTTTTAATGGAACAGAAGTCCAGGGATTCTCAAACTTCATTGCACCACGACCCCCTTCTGACAACAAAAATTATGAGAGGATCCCAGGAAGAGGGACTGAAGCCTGAGCTGGAGCCCCACAGCCCTAGGTGGGGAGGGGCAATGGCCAAGCCCAAGGGCCTGTAAGCCGAGCCCTGCTGCCTGAAGCCTAAGCCTGAGTTCCATTCCCCAGGGCTGAAGCCTTTGGGCTTTGGCCCCAAGTGGTGCAGCTTGGCATTGGCCCCAGGCAGCAGGGCTCAGGCTTTGCCCTGGGCCTCAGCAAGTCTAAATACCAGCCTCGGTGATCCCATTAAAACAGGGTCATGACCCACTTTGGGGTCCCAACCCAGAGTTTGAGAACCGCTGGATAAACAGAAGGGCCAAGTGTAGTGCTAAGCTGCTGTGGGCAGACAGTGACAAAATGAATAGTACAAAACAGAAATAATGGCAACAGAAAAATAACTATGGTGATATACAGCAACTGTTTCTGCTACTGAGAGTTACTAGAACCTTTTGCACACAAATGTTAAAAATGTTTTCATTACAGTGATGTAGCTGGCAATAAATATGCTGTACTTTGCTATTTACCTTTATTTTCCTCCCACGGGTTTCTCTGATTCATATGAACTTCCCAGGCTCCACCATTTTGGAAACTACCGTGACACAGCAGAAGCTATTAAAAAAATCACACCATGTGTAATGGTATGGTTTATAATGGCTGAAACACACTGGCACATTTCCAAGATGGTTATAGCCAAAACAAACTGCAGTGGAATTGGCAGAGACTCAGAAAAGAAGGTCCAAAGATACTAGCAGAGACCTTAGAGTCAGGAAAGCATCTCTGGATACTATGGCGAACCCTGCCAGAATCACTATAATTGAAGCTGTGTCAGTGTTTCCATTATAAACCTCACTGTTTAAGACTTCATAACTCAGCTGTAATGATCTGATTTGTAATGAGCTGAAACACAACATGCACATGGTCTCAGACCAGGGGCAAGGCTTTTTTAAATTTCTCTTTGCAAATATAGAAAACAGTACAATTGAATCCCTTTATAAGGGTTTTTTTGAGTGCTGGGGAAGGAAGGGAAGAGGGAAGTAGCAAATAACATTTGGAAACCAAGATAAATGCACTTGGTACTTTGTTAGGATAACCTCCACGGCAGACTTTGAAACTGTACTGTGAGTGACCTGTAACTAAGAGCCCAACGCAACTCCTGTCCCAGTCAATGGAAAGACATTCATATGACTTCACTCAGACTTGGATTGGTTCCTATGGGAGGAGTTCTATTTTGAAAACCAATATACCTGTTGAAAATAACTGGATAACACTGTAGTAAGTAGTTACAGATTAACTGGTAAATAGCAGAGATGGCCCCAAAATTAAGGGATGTTTGGACCAGCGTTCTGGTGCTTTCCCATCTGTAGTATATATTGTGGGCCACATCCTCAGCTGGTGAAAATCAGCATTGCTCCATTGATTTCCTCAGAGCTGTGCTCACTTATACCAGCTCAAAATCTGGCCATATGAGTTTTAAACATTTTATGGATCTGTAGTTTTACAACTGCAAAAAAGAGACTAGGAGGACTTGTAAGAACTTTCTGGGTCATTAATAGTTGTTAGGAGTCTCTAAAACACTACCTCTTACCATGTCAATTTGTTACATTTCTTGTATCCCTTTAATGCTACTCCTAAAATAGACAATGAAAACTGTGTAATACAGTCCCACTAACTCAAAATGCAGGCAGAAAACATGTCCTATACCCTTTCTGCTAGCTTGAGGAAGTGCTATAGTATCATACTTTGCACTGGTCCTAACAGTTGGACCATGCTGCCAATATCCAGTCCTGACTTCTCCACAGTGACTGTCCATATTCAGACTTTTCATAGAATCATAGAATATCAGGGTTGGAAGGGACCTCAGGAGGTCATCTGGTCCAACCCCATGCTCAAAGCAGGACCAATCCCCAACTAAATCATCCCCGCCAGGGCTTTGTCAAGTCTGACCTTAAAAACCTATAAGGAAGGAGATTCCACCACCTCCCTAGGTAATCCATTCCAGTGCTTCAGTACCCTCATAGTGAAAAAGTTTTTCCTAATATCCAACCTAAACCTCCCCCACTGCAACTTGAGATCATCAGTCCTTGTTCTGTCATCTGGTACCACTGAGAACAGTCTAGATCCATCCTCTTTGGAACCCCCTTTCAGGTAATTGAAAGCAGCTATCAAATCCCCCCTCATTCTTCTCTTCTGCAGATTAAACAATCCCAATTCCCTCAGCCTCTCCTCGTAAGTCATGTGCTCCAGCCCCTTAATCATTTTTGTTGCCCTCTGCTGGCAACAAAAATTCCAGTTTTTCCACATCCTTATAGTGTGGGGCCCAAAACTGGACACAGTACTCCAGATAAGGCCTCACCAATGTTGAATAGAGGGGAATGATCATGTCCCTCAATCTGCTGGCAGTGCCCCTACTTATACAGCCCAAAATGCCGTTAGCCTTCTTGGCATCAAGGGCACACTATTGATGCAAACCTTCTCTGCTTTCCATTCAAGTAATCAAAAGTTATGTACAAACATCAATTAAGCCTCACAACTAACCTCTGAGATATGCATTGTAATACTCACTGAACAGAGACATAACCTTAGTCCCAGATTTGGACCTTAGCGTCCAAGATATGGGGGTTAGCATGAAAACCTCCAAGCTTAGTTACCAGCTTGGACCTGGTACTTGCTGCCACCACCCAAAAAATTAGAGTGTTTTGGGGCACTCTGGTCCCCCTGAAAAACCTTCCCTGGGGACCCCAAGACCCAAATCCCTTGAGTCTCACAACAAAGGGAAATAATCCTTTTTCCCTTCCCCCCTCCAGGTGCTCCTGGAGAGATACACAGACACAAGCTCTGTGAACCCAAACAGAGTGAAACTCCCTCTCTGTTCCCAATCCTGGAAACAAAAAGTACTTTCCTATTCCCCCCAGAGGGAATGCAAAAATCAGGCTAGCAATCCAACACACAGATCTCCCCGATTCCTTCCTCCCACCAATTCCCTGGTGAGTACAGACTCAATTTCCCTGAAGTAAAGAAAAACTCCAACAGGTCCTAAAAAGAAAGCTTTATATAAAAAGAAAGAAAAATAAGTACAAATGTTCTCTCTGTATTAAATGATACAACACAGGGTCAATTGCTTAAAAGAATATTGAATAAACAGCCTTATTCAAAAAGAATACAAATCAAAGCACTCCAGCACTTATATTCATGCAAATACCAAAGAAAAGAAACCATAGAACTTACTATCTGATCTCTTTGTCCTTACACTTGGGAACAGAAGACTAGAAAAAAGAAACTACTTCTCCAAAGCTCAGAGAAAGCAGGCAGGCAGAAAACAAAGACTCAGACACACACTTCCCTCCACCCAGAGTTGAAAAAATCCGGTTTCCTGATTGGTCCTCTGGTCAGGTGCTTCAGGTGAACGAGACATTAACCCTTAGCTATCTGTTTATGACACGCCCCCCAAATTGCAGACAGTGGGGAAGCTCACTGGCGGCGATTTCCTTCTAGAACTTGAAAATAAACAGATTAATACAACACATAGGCCTTTACATATACTCCTAAGTATATAACTAACAGACTTCTACATTTTAAGAACACTTTTTAACTACTGAATTCTGGGAAACTCTCACGGGAGAGTGCATCAGCTACTTTGTTAGAAGCTCCTGTGATGTGTTGAATTTCAAAATCAAAATCTTGGAGAGCTAAACTCCAACGAAGAAGTTTCTTGTTGTTCCCCTTGGCAGTATGAAGCCACTTTAGTGCAGCATGGTCAGTTTGTAGTTGGAACCGCCGTCCCCAAACATATGGGCGTAGCTTTTCCAGGGCGTACACAATGGCATAGCATTCCTTTTCACTGACTGACCAGTGACTTTCCCTCTCAGACAGTTTCTTGCTGAGAAACACGACAGGATGGAAGTTGTGATCTGTTGCTTCCTGCATGAGCACTGCTCCTATACCACGCTCAGATGCATCTGTGGTTACTAGGAATGGCTTGTCAAAATCCGGGGCCCTGAGCACAGGGTCCGACATGAGCGTTGCCTTAAGTTGGGTAAAGGCCTTTTGACACTCATCAGTCCACTTAACTGCATTTGGCTGGGTCTTTTTGGTCAGGTCGGTCAGTGGGGCAGCGATTTGGCTGTAGTGTGGTACAAATCGCCTGTAGTATCCGGCCAAGCCTAAGAAGGATTGGACCTGCTTCTTGGACCGTGGGACAGGCCACTTTTGGATAGCATCTACCTTGGCCTGTAGGGGGTTTATGGTTCCTCGACCCACCTGGTGCCCCAGGTAAGTCACTCTGTTTTGGCCTATTTGACACTTTTTGGCCTTAACAGTTAGTCCTGCCTGCCTGATGCGCTCAAAGACCTTTTCCAGGTGTAGAAGGTGTTCGGGCCAGGAGTCTGAAAAAATGGCCACATCATCGAGGTAGGCAACTGCAAATTCTCCCAGTCCAGCTAGTAGACCATCTACCAGCCTCTGGAAGGTGGCGGGTGCATTTCGAAGGCCGAAAGGAAGGACATTGAATTCATACACCCCCGCATGGGTGACGAATGCTGACCTCTCCTTGGCAGGTTCATCTAGCGGTACTTGCCAGTACCCCTTGGTTAAGTCTATTGTAGAGATGAACTGGGCACGTCCCAACTTTTCCAATAGCTCATCGGTGCGTGGCATTGGATAGTTGTCCGGACGAGTTACCGCATTTAGCTTACGGTAGTCCACGCAAAAGCGTATTTCCCCATCTGGTTTGGGTACCAGAACCACTGGAGATGCCCATGCACTGGTAGATGGGCGGATTATACCCATCTGTAGCATGTTCTGGATCTCCCGTTCTATAGCAGCTTGGGCATGAGGAGACACTCGGTAGGGTGGGGTTCTGATTGGGTGAGCATTACCTGTATCAATGGAGTGGTATGCCCGTTCAGTCCGTCCTGGGGTGGCTGAGAACAATGGGGCGAAGCTAGTGCACAGCTCCTTGATTTGCTGCCGCTGCAGACGTTCCAGAGTGGTTGAGAGGTTCACCTCTTCCACGCCACCGTCTTTTTTCCCGTCGTAGTAGACACCGTCAGGCCACTCAGCATCCTCTCCCTGGACTGTAAACTGACAAACCTGTAAGTCTCTGGAATAGAAAGGCTTGAGAGAATTAACATGGTACACTTTAGGCTTTAGTGAGGAATTGGGAAATGCTATGAGGTAGTTTACAGCTCCCAGGCGCTCTTGGACCGTGAATGGCCCTTCCCATGATGCTTCCATCTTATGGGCCTGTTGCGCCTTCAAGACCATAACCTGGTCTCCTACCTTGAAGGAACGTTCTCTGGCATGTCTGTCATACCAGGCCTTTTGCTCTTCTTGAGCATCCTTTAGGTTCTCTCTAGCAAGGGCTAAAGAGTGTCGGAGGGTGCTTTGTAGGTTGCTTACAAAGTCCAGAATGTTAGTTCCTGGAGAAGGCGTAAACCCCTCCCATTGCTGCTTCACCAACTGTAATGGCCCCTTAACCTCGTGACCATACACAAGTTCAAATGGTGAAAACCCTAAACTGGGATGTGGTACAGCCCTGTAGGCAAACAGCAACTGCTGCAACACTAGGTCCCAATTATTGGAGAATTCGTTGATGAATTTTCGTATCATGGCCCCCAAAGTTCCATTGAACCTTTCCACCAGGCCATTGGTTTGATGGTGGTATGGGGTGGCAACCAAGTGATTCACCCCATGAGTTTCCCACAGTTTTTCCATGGTCCCTGCCAGGAAATTAGACCCTGAATCTGTAAGGATGTCGCAGGGCCAACCTACCCTGGCAAAGATGTCTGTTAGGGCCAGGCACACAGTGTTAGCCCTGGTGTTGCCTAGAGCGACTGCTTCTGGCCATCGGGTAGCAAAGTCCACTAAAGTCAGTACGTACTGCTTTCCTCTGGGCGTCTTTTTTGGGAAAGGGCCCAGAATATCCACAGCTACTCGCTGAAATGGGACCTCAATTATGGGGAGTGGCTGGAGAGGGGCCTTGACCTGGTCTTGAGGCTTACCCACTCTTTGGCATACCTCACAAGACCGGACATACTTGGCAACGTCCTTGCCCATCCCCTCCCAGTGGAAGGACTTCCCCAACCGGTCCTTGGTTCGGTTCACCCCAGCATGGCCACTGGGATGATCATGGGCTAAGCTTAAGAGCTTCCCCCGGTACTTAGTTGGAACCACCAACTGTTTTTGCGGCTGCCATTCTTCCCGGTGTCCACCAGAAAGAATTTCCTTGTATAAAAGTCCTTGGTCTATAACAAACCGGGATCGATTAGAAGAGCTGAGAGGCGGTGGGGTGCTCCGTGCCGCCGCCCAAGCTTTCTGAAGGCTGTCATCCACTTCCTGCTCAGTCTGGAACTGTTCCCTTGAGTCTGGGGTCACCAGTTCTTCCTCAGACTGTGGACTTGGGCTTGGTCCCTCTGGAAGCGATGTAGGTGATGGGGTTGTTTCCGTTGCTGGTGAACCGCTCTCCGCTGGTGCACCTGAGGGTATTTCAGGCTCTGGCTGAGCCTTTTGGGTATGGCTGTCTGTTGCTTCTGCCAGTTTTGGCTCACTGGCGCCCTCTGGCGTTGAGTTTGAAGATGTAGTTGCACTTGCTGGTGCTGGTTGCTGTTCCAGTTCCGGGCCTGGGACTGGAGATGCTGTGGCTGTTTCAGTGGTAGGCATGGAATCCGGGTCCACTACCTCTGTCTGGGTCTCTGGTAACCCAGACGGGGCCTCTGTGGACGGTTCAGGAACAGGAATGGGTCTGGAAGCTTGCCTGGTTTGGCTACGTGTAACCATTCCCACTCTCTTGGCCCGCCTCACCTGGTTGGCCAAGTCTTCCCCCAGTAGCATGGGGATAGGATAATTGTCATAGACTGCAAAAGTCCACATTCCTGACCAGCCTATCCCACCGCTGCCACCATGACATAAACTTAGTCCCAGATTTGGACCTTAGCGTCCAAGATATGGGGGTTAGCATGAAAACCTCCAAGCTTAGTTACCAGCTTGGACCTGGTACTTGCTGCCACCACCCAAAAAATTAGAGTGTTTTGGGGCACTCTGGTCCCCCTGAAAAACCTTCCCTGGGGACCCCAAGACCCAAATCCCTTGAGTCTCACAACAAAGGGAAATAATCCTTTTTCCCTTCCCCCCTCCAGGTGCTCCTGGAGAGATACACAGACACAAGCTCTATGAACCCAAACAGAGTGAATCTCCCTCTCTGTTCCCAATCCTGGAAACAAAAAGTACTTTCCTATTCCCCCCAGAGGGAATGCAAAAATCAGGCTAGCAATCCAACACACAGATCTCCCCGATTCCTTCCTCCCACCAATTCCCTGGTGAGTACAGACTCAATTTCCCTGAAGTAAAGAAAAACTCCAACAGGTCCTAAAAAGAAAGCTTTATATAAAAAGAAAGAAAAATAAGTACAAATGTTCTCTCTGTATTAAATGATACAACACAGGGTCAATTGCTTAAAAGAATATTGAATAAACAGCCTTATTCAAAAAGAATACAAATCAAAGCACTCCAGCACTTATATTCATGCAAATACCAAAGAAAAGAAACCATAGAACTTACTATCTGATCTCTTTGTCCTTACACTTGGGAACAGAAGACTAGAAAAAAGAAACTACTTCTCCAAAGCTCAGAGAAAGCAGGCAGGCAGAAAACAAAGACTCAGACACACACTTCCCTCCACCCAGAGTTGAAAAAATCCGGTTTCCTGATTGGTCCTCTGGTCAGGTGCTTCAGGTGAACGAGACATTAACCCTTAGCTATCTGTTTATGACAGAGGGAAACGGCTATTTTCAGACTTGGCTACCTAAAGTTAGGCACACAAATCCATACTTACTCACTAAGGACAAAATTTTCAAAAGCATCTATGTGACCTAGGAGCCTAAATCCCATTGAAAGTTAGGCTCTTAAGTCACGTAGGACATTTTCAAAGGTACTTAGGCACCGAAAGATGCAGATATGCGCCTAAGCACTTTTTAAAATCCCACTAGGCACCAAAATACCTTTGAAAGTACAGACCTTGGACACTTTTGAAAATCTGACCCTAAATCAGCATTAACATTAGATGCCTAATATGGGTATGTAAGTGTCAAAATACACATCTGGATACTTAACTATTGTCACACAAGTTTGAAAACTGTGACTTACACAAGGCCAGATAGCAATTCAGCAGTAGAATCAAGAACAGAACCCAGGAGTCCTGAGTTCTTCCAGGCTTTTACTTTTACTACTAAACACTCTCCTTAGATTAGATTCCACAAATATACACTGGCCTTCAAAATGCAACGTTAAGGGGAGCTGAGTGTGTCCTTAAGAAGGGACGAATAGGCCCCAGGTGGTGGTGTGACATATTATACCATAGATGTGTCAATGTCTACACACAAGGGGTCGAATGTTATTAAGGGATTGCCAGCCTTGTTTGAATTTCCTGGGTTTTCTTCTTACACCCTTAATGTTGCTTATACTCTGAGTGTGTGTGTATGTTGGTGTTTATTTCTATTCTGCTTCATTATTCAGTTAGTCCAACTAGAGAAAACTGAAGATACTCATCAGCTAATAGGGTCTATATGAAAACAATTAAAAAGTTACAAATAGATGGGCTGCTTGCGTATAGTATATAACAAGTGTAAGCAACCTATGGCAAGCGTGCCAAAGGCGGCACGCGAGCTGATTTTCAGTGGCACTCACACTGCCTGGGTCCTGGCCACCGGTCTGGGGGGCTCAGCATTTTAATTTAATTTTAAATGAAGCTTCTTAAACATTTTAAAAACCTTATTTACTTTATATACAACAATGGCTTAGTTATATATTATAGACTTATAGAAAGAGATCTTCTAAAATGTTAAAATGTATTACACGCAGGCAAAACCTTAAATTAGAGCGAATAAATGAAGACTCGGAACACCACTTCTGAAAGGTTGCCAACCCCTGGTATATAATAATGATTAATCATTTGCATTTTTGTATCTTTTGCTCCTCAAGGATCTCAAAGCACTTTGAAAACATTAAGAGCCACATTCTAACTTATCTACTCACCATAGGAAGTACCTGACTCCATCAATAGTCCCAATGAGCTCAACATGACTACTTACAGAGTAAGACATTATTCAGCTGCATTCCTGTGAGAAAACTATTACCAATTCTATTTTATAAATGGGGAAACAGGCACAGAGAAGTCAAGTGATGTGGCCACGGTCAGTGTTGGAAGCAGAACTCAGGAGACTTGGCTGCCAGTCCCTTTCTCAAGGCATGTTACACTGCCTCTTTGACTATCATATTTACAGTCAAAAAGAAAAACAAAGCATGCTATTGACAATATTCTGGAAATCCCCAGCAATTCCAAGCTCTCCCAGTGTCTTCATAGAAACACCAAGGAAGACAAATTTTCTGCCTTTTCAGATCAACTTGAATATAGGCATTGAGAAATTTTTCAATTTAATAAGATTAGGACCCTCTTGTGTGAGGCAGAACCCGCAAGCAAACCAGGGCTGCTTGGTCAGCTGCACTAACTTACCCTTCAGGCATGTAGCAGCAGCCTATTGCTGAGGAGAGCCTGAGTCAGACGATTCCCAGGCTCAGGTACTTTCCCAGCCCCGCCAGAGCTGGGGATCAGTTTGTGCAAGAGCACTACTTGGCCAGGAACCCTCCTGCTGCCTCACAATGTACCAGCCTCTCCGGACTCCCAGCCTGATCCAGTTCCTGCCCCAGTCTTGCCTGAACCACTGTTCCAGTTTTGTCGTTGCCCTACTTTGAGCTTGCTCCAACCATGTTACTGACATGCTCCTTTCGCCTGTATCTGGACTCTGGCTACAGTACTGATTTGGCTTATTCACTGACTTTTACCACCCAGCATTGACCCTTGGCTTGCATCTGGACTCCGGCTATTGTACTGATACTGGCTCATCTACAGACTCTGATCTCAGTTCTTACTAGGGTTGCCAGGTGTTTGGTTTACAACCGGAATACCTGGCCAAAAAGGGACCCTGGCAGCTCCAGTCACCACCACTGACTGGCCTGTTAAAGGTCTGGACAGTGAAACAACGGGGCTACGGCAGGCTCCCTGCCTGCCATGGCTCCGCATGGTTTCCAGAAGCAGCAGTATGTTCCCCCTCCGACTTCTACACCTAGGGGCAGTCAGGGGGCTCCTCACGCTGTCCCGCCCCAATTCTTGGCTCCACAGCTCCTATTGGCCAGGAACCACAGCCAATGGGAGCTGCAGGGGCAGCGCCTGCAGATGGGGCAGTGCGCAGAGCCGCCTGGCTGCGCCTCCTTGTAGGAGCTGGAAGTGGTGTCATGTCGCTGCTTCCGGGAGCTGCTTCAGGTAAGCACCGCCTGGAGCTTGCACTCCTGACCTCCTCCTGTGTCCCAACCCCTTGCCCCAGCCCTGATCCCCCTCCCACCCTCTGAACTCCTAAGTCCCATCCCAGAGCACCCTCCTGCACCTCAAATCCGTCATCCCTGGCCCCACACGAGAGCCCATACCCCCAGCCGGAGCCCTCACTCCCTCCCGCATCCCAACCCAATGCCTCAGCTTGGAACCTCCTCCCACACCATGAACTCCTCTTTTCTGGCCCCACCCTGGAGCCTGCACCCTCAGTTGGAGCCCTCACCCCCTCCCATACTCCATCCCACTGAGCCAGCCTGGAGAATATGAGTGAGTGAGTGAGTGTGGTGACAGCAAGCAACAGAGAGTGGGGGGATGGAGTGAGTGAAGGCGGGGCCTCAGAGAAGGGGCAGGGTTTGGTTTTGTGCACCCTGAGTTTGAGTAGAAAGTTGGCAACCCTAGTTCTGACCCTGGCCTGTCCCTGGATCTCAATTCCACCGCTACCCTCAGCCCAGTCCCCACCCTACTAGGCCTAACTATTGGGAGACAGCACCTGACATCTTGTTTCTAAATATATACACCTCTACCCCGATATAACACTGTCCTCAGGAGCCAAAATATCTTACTGTGTTATAGGTGAAACCGCGTTATATCGAACTTGCTTTGATCCACCAGAGTGCGCAGCCCCACCCCCCTGGAGCACTGCTTTACCATGTTATATTTGAATTTGTGTTATATCAGGTCGCGTTATACCGGAGTAGAGGTGTATATCACTATAACCACAGAATAGACTAGTCAAAACTAGATGGTCTGACAGGGCTAAATGGACTAAAAAAAACCCAAAACTATTTTCACCAGTAAAAGCAGACACAATGTGATTAACAAATGGGGAACAAAGATGTGCATGCTCGCTCTCTCTCTCTCTCTCTCTCTCTCTCTCTCTCACACACACACACACACACACACACACACACTTACACACCAGTAGCCATGATTAATTTTTTCCCTTGTACTTTAAAATCTTTCCTCATTCATTGCCATCCAAGCTCACTTGCAGAGACAGGCAGAAATGAAGCAAAGCAGACCTGGCCAGCACCAGAAGAAACAAAGTTGAAAATCATGCATGTGGCTCACTATAGAAATAGATGTTGTGTGTGGTAGATGGGATGGTTCCCCTTCCACTAAATCTGGGTCAAGATTTTTACATTATTTACTTATTTTAGGGGGAATTTACATATTTGTATCTTGCTTCCGCCTTCTTTCCTCACCCCCAAAAAGATCATGCAAAAACTTTTATCAAGAAAATAATTAAAGGTAATAAATCTTCCTGCTTAAATGCTCTTGATAGTGGAGAGAGAGAGGTTATTTTCTTACCTTACACTGTGCCTTCTGAAATCTGATAGTGTCACCCAGGCAGTCATTTCAATGTCAGCTACTCTTTTATTATATGGAATACAAGTAATAATGAAACTGTGCTGATGTGCTTGCTTTCACTCTATATAGTGTCTATATTTATACACTTATGCTTCTATTTGAATCTATATTTATCTGCTCTATCTGCCTACAGTGCATCTGTTTCGCTACACACATACATAATATATATATATACACACACAAAATTATGTGTGTGTGTGTGTATATATATATATAAACACATGCTGATACACCCAAGA
This sequence comes from Gopherus flavomarginatus, assembly GCF_025201925.1. Taxonomy (NCBI): domain Eukaryota; kingdom Metazoa; phylum Chordata; order Testudines; family Testudinidae; genus Gopherus; species Gopherus flavomarginatus. The sequence continues at coordinate 163,342,505 of NC_066617.1, read as the reverse complement.
ATATGCATGAATGTACTGTATTCTCATGAATTTCCATCAGCAACAGCACAGGCATATAAATATAAACATGTGAAAAATATATATAACACATGCATTATAGAAATGTATATAAACACACAGAGTGATACACAGCTGAATACTAGGGGTCTGAATAAGTCTTCATGGTAGCTGGCCTTTGGAAGCTTTGTTAGCTACTGGGCTACAGAGTCAAAGGCCTTGTCTGCATTGAGTTTTCCTTACATTTCTCCACTGTTGTAGCTCTGCTGGTGGTAGCAGTGCTGGGAACATCCTTGTATAGCAAGCATTTGCACCCACCAGTGTTTTTACTGCCATGTCACACAGACTTGCCCTGAGGATGCCTGGGTGACACAGCAGTTAAAAAGTTGAGTCTACACTAGCACCTCCACCATTGCTACCACTAGTGAAACTGTCCCCATGCTACAGCAGAAAATTTTGTGAAGAAGATCAGTAGAAAGCTGCCACTGAGATTGATTCTGAGTCCAAGAGGGTGGTACCCCATGATGAGAGACCAAGGGATGACTCCAGACCCAGGCTGATGAGGCATTTGGAAGGGATATTATGTCAATAGCACATTTCCCTTAGACCCGAACCACAAAGTGACTTTTTCCCTTGCCAACTCACCTTCTGTTAGACAACGTGTTAGAAAGGGGTCTCACTCAAGCAGGAACAAAAGAACCTTCATGAGAGGGTATCTCCTCCAGGACTTCAATGATAACAGGGCCTATCAGCCCCAAAACAACAATAGAAAGGAATCACGGCTGCATGCTATGATGCTTCCCTGGGCTACACAGGGTTGTGAGGCACCTCACCATTACCTTCCCTTAGTGGGAAGCAGTCTTGTCCATGCCTACTATTTATTAGCTCCCTGAAACCACCAGCTTCTGGCAACACAAACACTGCCTTCCAGGCCTCCGCAGGCCTTGCTCTCTCAGTACAGATTAGCAATAAGCACACACCACCTGCCCAAGTCTTCAAAGCATTCCCTGTAGCATCAGCCCCTGATCCATGGAACGATCATAGAATTACCAGGCCTGCTGTTCCCAGAGGAACAGTACAACGCAGCTTACCTGTTATACCTCACAAAACCACTCTGCTGAACACACTGCATGTAGATATATATATATAGTGGAAACAAGAATAAGTGTATTATCAAAGAACAGAGATTCGAGTGATAGTAAGAATATTGGAAACAAATGCTTATATATAAAACAAAATTGTAACATGCCTCCTAGACACTAAACTTAACTCACGTTATCCTCCAGCCTAAAGAAGCTAATCTGACCCAAAGTTCTCTCCAGCGTTTTCAACCAAGGCCAGCAGAAATCCTGTTTTTCATTACACAAACTCACTTCCTTCATGAAGGATGCCAGGGTATTTCTTTCCACCCATAAATATACCAGCACGGATCTTTGATGTGCACTTCAAGTTAGGGTCCACCTCTTCTCCCCTGGGTGTACTACTTCCAGATAATTTCCTCACTTTGAAGATTTCACAATCCTTCATTAGCATTCCATGCAGACCGGTGAGTGGAGGCCCACTGTGAACCATACACTATTTACTATATATGTGAACAGGCAGATAAATAAACATTTATTGCCAGAAAGAAAACTTGTTTTTCCTATTTGCTGGTCACCAGTCCCTAGACAGAGACCTTAGGGACATGATTTTCAGTGTACATACATAACTCCTTACACAATAGCCATACATGCATTTTGCATCGATACTGATGACCAGTGTGACACTAGCTTTTATTAGAGATCTCACATGACCCCTTCTGGTGAACCAGAATATAAATACCAGGTCCAAGAGACCCCTGTTACCCTTATGTACCCTTATGCCCGCTGCCAGTGGGCATCAAGAGTTCTCTGGGTCACACACAGAACTCTCCATGATTTTGTGAGAGGGAGGTGGGTAAGAGCACCTGTATGTAGCCCTGTTGCACTCAAGATATGGAAGAATTTCAAGGAGCTGCACAGCCTCAACCTGTGAAGATTTCCATTTCAAGAGCTACTTCTTGGCTTCCCAACTACTTAAAAGTAATTGAAAACAGAGGTCACAGACTCAATATGTAACTCCTGGCTTTTCCAGGAGTGGATAACCCTAATCCAATGATTTTTTTCCCTCTGAGTAGATCCTCAGAATACTCGATTTACAGGTAAAAGGGAATAAGATAGAAATGGCCAGATCCTACTGGGCACCAAGGACAGCTGCAAGACTCTGCCTTCACCTCAATCTGTACTTATCAGTCTACTTAACTTTAAAATCAGACAATATAGAGATTTTATCAAGATGTTTCTTCCCTTTTATGGCAGCAAAGAACTGCTTTCAATCCAGCAAGGACTGTAGTCAGAATCCACGGTATTAGGTATATTAGTTTACACCGAGTGACTCTGAAGATTTTTCAGAAAATACAAACTTTTATAGCATGTTTAAAAACCCCAAACAAGATCTGAAATTTGCAGAGTTAAGAAAAAATAAAAATTAAGAAATAAAAACAAATGAACATAACTTAAAAAGATCTTAAATATTTTTGGTGTAAATTACACAGGATAATGTGTAACTAAGATGGCAATACTATTTGTTAAATAAAAGATATTTAAATAATTGTTTTTTAGGTCTATGGTCCATGCTTAGCTGCAATGTTCTATGTTAATTATTGGAAAACATTTCCTATAATAATTTTATAACAAACTAGTCTTCGACGGTCCTGTCTGAAAGCAGGCTTTTCCCACATCATCTATATTCTATCTAAAGGTGCATATAAGAAATACCTTTTTATATCCTTTTCATGTATATAGAACCCCTACAGTCTTTCATCATTCTTTTCTTTCTTTACAATCTTCACAGTCCCAATTCTTGATCCTCATATTTGACTAAGACTGCTAAATAGGGGTAAACTAAAGTCATTCGCACACTCAAGGATACATCTTAACTCACTGATTAATTACTGATACAGCCAGTTTAAGAGGTTTGGATGGCATACTTTACATTTTGCCATGGTTAAGTTTATTAATATTAACCAAAATAAACAAATTTCATAGTGCTTGAAAAACTCTCTGTCCTAGAAAAATAATAAGAGTTTAAAAGGAGGGAGAAGAGATGACGTTAGTTAGCATGCTACGTTATTTCAGCACTATCAGCTAGGCACCACTATGAGAATACTAACAGTTAGCTAATAATACTACATCTCTACCCCGATATAACACGACCCGATATAACATGAATTTGGATATAATGTGGTAAAGCAGCACTCCGGAGGGGCGGGGCTGTGCGCTCCGGTGGATCAAAGCATGTTCGATTTAATGCGGTTTCACCTGTAACGTAGTAAGATTTTTTGGCTACCGAGGACGGCGTTATATCAAGGTAGAGGTGTAGTTGTGTAATGACTGTAATGGCTGGACATTTGTACTATTTTTAGCTGTGGTCATATAATAACCAGTTTATTCATTTTGCCCCCAGCAGGTTGTTGTTTATAGATTTAGTGCATTTAAGAACACTGTTAAATTGAGAAATTTTATTTAATTATTCATTTTGCAACAGATGGATTACTAGGATTGGCAACCCTGACCAGTTTCGCTGGGACTCTTGTGGAATCAGGCTCTATCTCCCAGAGGCAACTGAAGCCAAACTGGGAGATTTCAGGCCGCTAAAAGTGAGGAGGCGCAGCAGGGCTAAGGCAGGCTCCCTGCCTGCCCTGACTCTGCGCCGCTCCCAGAAGCATCCGGCATGTCCCTGCAGCCCATGTTCCGCACTCAAACTCCCTTCCAGAGCCTGCACCCCACATCTCCTCCTGCACCCCAATGCCCTGCCCCAGGCTCACACTCTGAGCCCCTCAGCCCACAGACTGCACCCCTTCCTGCACTTCAGCCACCTACCCCAGCTGGCAAAAGTGAGTGAGGATGGGGGAGAGCAAGCGACGGAGGGAGGGGAGATGGAGTGAGCGTGGTGGGGCCTCGGGAAGGGGTGGGGTAGGAGTGGGGCCTCAGGGCAGGGGGTGGGACAAGGGTGTTTGAGTTTGTGTGATTAAACAGTTGGCAACCCTATTGATTACCCAATAATCTACCTTTGGAGGGTGTCCTACAAAGCAACATTTATACACAGAGGAGACTTTTTAGACTAGTGCAACCTCCCACCTCATTTATCCTGCTTTGAAAAAAATTCTATACAGAGAACATTACAAGTATCTACTACCTGCTAAAATGTAAGAAAGTTCTATCCTTTTTTATGAAATGAAGGTGAATGCATCCTACATTGCTTGAAAGGGAGTAGCTATATAATGTTAATACATGAACAAATACCTCTTTCTGCTTGGCACATTGTCTGGAAATATATCTTAATGTCTGGTCCATGTAAGTACCTCATGAAATTTCTCTCTCAGATTTACAAACCAATCAATACAGTCTTACCCTCAGGTCTCCAGTATTGAAGCCAGGCCTGCTGGGTCCCCAGATGGCATCCCTAGCCTCAATGCTATTGCAATAATTCTGAACCAATGCCTCTAACCAGTGGCTTTCATGCTGAAGATCTAGAGCTCCACAGCAGCCACAGCACAAGTCCCTGATTGGCTGGACAGACAGTATTCCCATTGGATATCTGGACTATATAATGAACAGGAAGAGGAAGCTGTCTGAGAAACATGTCATTGCTTGCTGGTTGCTGCCTTTTAGAGCACCTTGACACCCTGCTGTTGTGTCTAACCCAGTCATACTGCCCTGCTCCCTTGTCTGATACTGCTGCTGCCTTACCTGACCCTGCCTTGCCACCTCGGCTGACCTTGCCTCCCTCTCCTGCCAACCCGGCCTCCTTGGATTAGATCTCCCAGCTACCAATCCTTGTGAGAATTCTGACCTTGCCCAAGACTGTGTCTAATACTGATCGAACCTCTGGCTTCCAGCTTACCCACACACCACTTGATGGGAATTACACTAACAAATAATAAATTATTACTTGGAGAAGATTTTAATGCTCTGGTAGAACCCCTCTATTCCAGTTGAACTGAACTCTAAAACGTTCAGTACTATCCTTGACTAAACACAAAAGTTGGACCACTTTGTACAGACATAGCTTACTCCCATAATGGAAAAGGAATATGCTAGATGGGTATAACACATCTTTATACCAATATAAGTGTGTCCACAGTAGGCGGTGTGCTGGCATAAATCTTTTGGCAAAAATATCACACCCCAATCCAAAATAGTTATACTGGTATAAAAGCTATGTGTAGATCAAGCTGCTAAACTCAAGTGGTAAAGATTTTCTTTCCAACTTCCATGACTCCTGATCTAGAGGAGCTGTTATTTCAGTAAGGCTGAAACAGCCCTAAAAGATATAACTTCTAAGATAAGTGTGATATTTATGTCAGATCATGCACCAGCATACACATTGCTAGAAGCACAGGATGTCAAAGACCTGTATGATATTCAGGGATTACTCAGTGCTCAAGGCATTTGCCAGAACTTTGATTTATTCTGTGTTTGGTTCCAACTGACTGGGCATAATGAGACCTTCACTGTACTCCTCCTAGGGTCTCTGTCTGGGAAGCTCAGCTCTTAAATGCACAGTGCTCAAGACCGCAACCAGATATCTAGATGGAGATTCCCCTCTTATATGCTAAAAATGAAAGTATTTATCTAAGTTATCAATGAACAAACAATGGTATTTTGGAATAAAAGACAAAAAGGTTATTCTTTTCATAGTTTTGTGGGAGACATTTAAAGCATTCATTAGAGGAATGACCGTGACACATACTTGCTACAAACCAAAGGAGCCATTTCGGATCATCTTAGAAAAGAAGCTCAAATCTCGTCAACAACTAATCATTGGCGCTTCCCAAAAAACAAAGCTTAAGCTGTAGATATGCATGTGCAACTTGGCAACATTATCACATCTCTAGGCAATAGCAGCTCTCTCATATGCCCAACAACGGTTTTTTTGAATTTGGAAAAAGAGCCAGCCGTATGCTTTCAAAAATATGCCATTCCACCAATGCCCCAACCATTATACCTCCAACTGTAACAGATGAAAAACTTAATAACTGTTTCTGTTGTTGCTTTCTTATCAAGTTGTACCAACCTGCCCCCTTGCCCACTTTGAACACTCTCAGGAACCCCTTCTATAGCATAATTTTTTTGAAGAACCCCAAATCCTGTGGATTATTTAAGTACAAAATGTAATATTTGAAGCAGAGATATTGACAGATGAAGTTCAAAATGGTATATGGGACCTTCCAAATGGCAAATCTCCAGGGCTTTAACAGTGAGTTCGATCAGTCTTTCCAGGAGCTTCTAGTGTTTTGTATAATTCAAATGTTCTGTCACTCCCGTGAACTGGGAAAATAGCCCTCTTCCTGTTTGGAAGCCAGTATAACCACATAAAAATCCTGAAGGTGGTAGATCATTTAAACCAATATATTTTATTAGCTCTGAAAATAAAATATGACTAACAATCTTAGCAAACCACTTATATCTAGTCCTACTATTACTAATTCAAACTGTCCAATCTGGCTTTATTTCAAGGAGAGATATAAACCATAATATTCAGTAAACATTAAGTGTCATTCATCACAATAAACAAACCAAAACAAGTACCTTTTTTCTAGCATTAAGTGTGGAGAAGCTAGGGTTCTTGAGAATTATCTTTTTGAAGCAATAGGGAATTTTAATTTCAGACATCAATTTACAACATCCATCTAACTGTTAAAAACATAAGAACGGCCATACTGGGTCATACAAATGGCCCATCTAGCCTGGAATCCTGTCTTCTGACAGTAGCCAGTGTCAGATGCTTCAGAGGGAAATGAACAGAACAGACCAATCACTGAGTGATCCATCCCCTGTTGTCTAGTCTCAGCTTCTGGCAGTCAGAGGTTCAGGAACTCTCAGAGCATGGGGTTGCGTCTCTGACTATGCTGGCTAATAGCCACTGACTGACCTATCCTCCATGAACTTATCTAATATTTTCATCTGTATTGCTTTATTTGATAGATTCCTGATCAGAGCCTTAGGGCCTAAGCCAAAGCCCACTGAAATCAATAGAAAGACTCCCATTGACTTCAGGAGGCTTTAAAGAGCCAAGGCATGGATGTCTTTTGTCAACTTCTCTGTTCGCTTTGGCCACTGAATTGCTGTAATAGCTAATGCAGATTCTCCAGAAATTTGGGACATCACAATCCATAATAAATAATATAAGATTGCTCTTTTCATCTTGCTTTATCTCAGTGAAATGTGAGTCTTCATTAAATGCTTCAAAGAAGTCTAAGATGTCTACAGCTCAATATCTGTTTTTTATGTAAATATGACTAATCAGAGGCAGTGATCTTAGGCACCCATCCAACAAGAGATTCTTTAGCTTTCTAGGCCAATGGCCACTTCAGAGATTCAAAGACCTGCGGGTATAGATTTCATCCAGTATAATTAGATAATTAATACTAAATCTGCAACCCCTTTTACATACCCAAAGTAAAACTTCTAAGATGATACCATGTACCACTATTTACAACTGAATGAGTAAGCTTGATAAAAGTGAACGATCTTCCTTAAGTCATGCACTTCCACTTTTGATGTATAAAAAAAGAACTCCATAGAATATTCAGAAATTGTATATAGGATGAACAGAGACCAAGAGTCAGATTGCTGAGGCTCCAGAGATAGAAAGGAAAATGAGGCAATGATCTCCCCAAGTGGAAATTCCAGAAGTGGTCAGCTGTCATTTGATATGTTTGGAACTGGCTATATTGAACAGAAACTCAAGGCAGCCCCAGCATAGCAAAGCCATTGAAGACGCATTCTGCTCTCCTTTTTATTCTTTACAATCTCATTCATGGCAAAGCTATTTTGCTCCCTGAGATCAGACAACATCAAATCCTGTGAATCCTGCTGGAAATATGGGAATAGACACTAACAGCTACCTTGGTACAGAACCAAAATCCTTCTTAACTGTCCTGATATGCAGGCTACCAGGTTTTCTTCCAGTAGAGAAAGATGCTAACTTTAAAAGATGGGAAGTCAACGGACTGTCAATCACTGGAGACTTTTTTCCAAGGCATAGCACTACTGAATTCTGAATAGCTCAGAATGGAATTGAATTTATCTTCTTGGAATTTCTATATGCTACAAGGTAAATACCTTCTAGACATAGTTACTAAAGCAAAAACTCCAGAACAACAGATTAAAAGATACATTGAGACAGTGGCCCAAATCAAAGAAGTTCCTATCTCTACTTTACAGTTTCTTTATTGAGAAAAACGTGACATGTTTCATTTTGAAAATATTGAAACAATTTCTCCCCTTCATCCTCAAAATGAACAATGCAGCTAAATTAATACAAATGTTCTAAACAATTAGAGCTTTTGCAAATCTGCATTTTTCACCAAAAAGAGTTTCAGCTAGAAAATTTCACCCAGCTCTACTCCTATTGGCCATTCATGACAGAGTCTGATTCTGATCCCAGTTACACCATTGTAAACCTGACAGTGGACCTCAAACATACATTGGGGGAACTGAGATCAGAATCGGGCCCTTGATGCAGTGCCGTGTTGGTTCCTCCTTTGTGCAGTAAGAAGATCATCCACACTGATGCTTGGACAGAGATAGAGTTTCAAGGCCGACATTAGCCTATAGTGTTACAAGTCACAGATCCAAGACACCTGTTAAAAAGCGAGACATCTTTTCTGCACAGACCAAATCTTTTCCTGTTCAATACATTCTGAAATAGTCATTCATTCTGTGGCAATGACTGCATTGGGCTCTGATTCTGTTATAGGGGCCAGATGGAGGGGTTTTTGTTTGTTTGTTTATTTTTTAAACCAGTATTATCTCAAGCATATAGAACAATGATTGATTTTTTCACATTTTAAAATACGGTACAGCCTCAATTATCCAAACCTCAGTGAACCCACACAAGGTTATATTCCCTGTCATTTATTAATTAAATGGCAAATTGAATCTACTACTAACTATTTCCACAAAGCCATAGGCATGCAGGGCATTTTGGTTATTGGTAAATTTTATTATTAAAACTTATTCAGTTTCCTTCCCATGTTATTCAGACTCTGATGTACACTCAAAATTATTTGTTAAAAAAAACATTTACAGTATGTCACTGGGTGGGCTTTTGAGTTCTGTAAGTCCTCTGGGGTAGAAGCATCCCCACAACTTAGGGAGGAAAGAATCCTGTGGCACCTTATAGACTAACAGACATTTTGGAGCATGAGCTTTCGTGGGTGAATACCCACTTCCTCAGATGCATGTAGTGGAAATTTCCAGGGGCAATTATATATATGCTAGCAAGCAAGCTAGAGATAACGAGGTCAGTTCAATCAGGTAGGATGAGGCCCTGTTCTAGCAGTTGAGGTGTGAAAACCAAGAGAGGAGAAACTGGTTCTGTAGTTGGCAAGCCATTCACAGTCTTTGTTCAATCCTGAGTTGATGGTGTCAAATTTGCAGATGAACTGAAGCTCAGCAGTTTCCCTTTGAAGTCTGGTCCTGAAGTTTTTTTGCTGCAGGATGGCCACCTTAAGGTCTGCTAGAGTGTGGCCAAGGAGGTTGAAGTGCTCTCCTACAGGTTTTTGTATATTGCCATTCCTAATGTCTGATTTGTGTCCATTTATCCTTTTCCGTAGAGACTGTCCAGTTTGGCCGATGTACATAGCAGAGGGGCATTGCTGGCATATGATGGCGTATATATTATGGTGCAGTGTGCAGTTACTGGTGAGAATATGTTTCAGGTTGGCAGGTTGCCTGTGGGCGAGGACTGGCCTGCCACCCAAGGCCTGTGAAAGTGCGGGATCATTGTCCAGGATGGGTTGTAGATCCCTGATGATGCATTGGTGGATGTGCAGGTGAATGAACCAGTGATGGTGTGGCTGATCTGATTAGGTCCTGTGATGGTGTCGCTGGTGTAGATATGTGGGCAGAGTTGGCATCGAGGTTTGTTGCATGGATTGGTTCCTGAGCTAGAGTTATTATGGTGCGGTGTGCAGTTACTGGTGAGAATATGTTTCAGGTTGGCAGGTTGTCTGTGGGCAAGGACTGGCCTGCCACCCAAGGCCTGTGAAAGTGTGGGATCATTGTCTAGGATGGGTTGTAGATCCTTGATGATGCGTTGGAGGGGTTTTAGCTGGGGGCTGTATGTGATGGCCAGTGGAGTCCTGTTGGTTTCTTTCTTGGTCTGCGCTCCCCTCCATCTGTACAGAGTCAAAACTCAGTGAGCAGCGTTGTGACTATGCAGCCAAAGCAACACTGGACTGCTCCAGAAGCAGCTGTACTGATTTAGTATGGGTCTGCTGCTTTGCAGCTCCACTATCAATGGAACTTTGAGCAAGTGCAAAAACCATGGGGAAGAGGCAAATGCCCCCCCCCCCCCCCCCGCAACTGGCATCAGAGCCAGAGCTGCTCTAGACCAAAGGGCACCCCAGGCAACGAGCATATTTGGCACACACCCCCCATTTGTTAAACTTTTGAATACCTAATTTTTTATTGCATTTGTAGCCTATTTCACGACTTTGATGCACAATTTGCCTGTATGATTTATCCCAGTCATATAAGACGATAAATTTGCATGCTAGGATCTGTAAATCTGCATTTATTCATGCCATATAAGCAAATAAAAAATTCATTTCCTCTCAGCTTATAGAATTTTTTTAATTTTAAGAATAACTGAAATGTACTAACATCAAGAGACTGAACTGTGCACCAACACTAGGTGGACCAGTATTAAATAGAGTTACAGTAGCTTTAGAATGTTAACCATAGTCTTTTAGTTCAAAAGCTCACTTTTCTCACCTTTGCCCTCACAGCATCAGAGAGATTCAAAGACTGACCAATGGCACTTTCAAGTGATAAAATAGGAAGTGATGTCAGTCTCTCATTGAACATCATCGACTGAAGATAAGTTTTCACTAGCCTGAACTTCATAAAGCTGCGTTCCCCACTCACGACTGTGACCAGCAACGCAAGCAGAAACCTCAAAGCTATCCACACATTAGGAAAAGTGTTCCTCTACTCTGCATCATGAATGACCTGGACAGCTTGCTCTCTGATCTCTATTTGGTGGCATTCAAAACCTGTTTTCCAGCTAGCATTCTACAGCAAATATAACCTGAAGAGTTCCCATTGCCATTCCCTTGCAGACTATTTAAAACAAATGAAGCAGAGAATTAGCTACCACAGCCATAAGACTGGTTCAGACCAATCTAGCCCAATATTCTGTCTTTCTACAGTGGCCAGTGCCAGATGCTTCACAGGGAGTGAACAGAACAAGGCAATTATCGAGTTATCCATCCTCTGTTATCCAGTCCCAGCTTCTGGAAGATGGAGGCTTAGGGATACCTGGAGCATGGGGTTGCATCCCTGATGGACCTATTTTCCATGAATTTATTTAACCCAGTTATACTTTTGACCTTCACAATATCCCATGGCAACAAATCTACAGGTTAACTATCTGTTGTGTGAAAAAGTACTTGTATATGTTTGTTTTTAACTTGCTGCCTATTCATTTCATTAGGTGATCCCTAATTCCTGCGTTATGTGAAGGGGTAAATAACACTATTCACTTTTTCCAAATGATTCATGATTGTATAGACCTCTATCACATTCCTACCTCAGTCATCTCTTTTCTAAGATGAACAAAACCAGTCTTTCTAATCTTGCCTTGTATGGTAACTGTTCCATATCCTTAATCATTTGTGTTGCCCTTCTCTGTACCTTTTCCAATTCTAATATAATTTTTTAGAGATGGAGCAACCTGAACTGCATGCAGTATTCAAGCTGTGAGCATACCAGGGAATTATTGCATGAAAACTACATGAGCAGAACTCTAAGCATGCAAATTATAGAAGTAAGAAAGTCTCATCCAACGAGTCTGAGCCCATCAACTTATTTCAGGAAACTACTGCTGTTTACATAGCACCATTGTTTCACCCGCACTGCTCAAAGAAACAGAAGCAGCTCTCAACTAGTCAGGGAAAAATGAAAATTCCAGTGGTCAGCAGATATCAGGCAAAGCCTTCACTCATTAGCGCTTAACCAGAAATTTGTCCTCGTCTCTGTTCATTTCCAGTATCATTGGGCCAAATCCGTTCCTTCTGAGTTAATGAAGGTACACAAGGGATGAATTTAATCCAATATGCGTAAATCCAACTGGACAGGACTGTTTTATTTTCTCCAAACTACCTGACTGGAACTTAGGTCATACTAATAAACCCAGATAAACCCAGATGCAAAGTTCTTACCAAGAACCATATCTAACCTTGTACAAAGTTTTGTGGGAGAGGATGGATCCAGGCATTTTCTCTCCCCCTTTAGAGAGGCAGGTGCCAGATAATAAATAACAACAGTAGCTGATATTTATACAGCACATTACATCTGTAGGTCTCAAAGTGCTTTACAAAGGGTTCCCATTTTGCAAATGGGGAAACTAAGATAAAGAGAGCAAATGACTTGATTAATGGGAGTCAATGCCAGAGACGAGATTAGAACAATTAGCCACTGAAGCATGCTGAATTTCCCCATAATTTAGGGGTGGTCAATCTGAGGCTTTTTAGTTCGGGTCCATCTTGATTAATATATGCAGAAGAAAAAAATCTCTGCTTTTCCATTCCTTCTTGCTCCTGAGAGTCACAGCTTCCTGTTCCTTTTTCTTCCTTTTATAGTCGTCTCTCACCAAGTATTTCAGAAAAAAATGCTAAATAAAGATCACAGCCTGTTCCATTATGTCCCCTTCTTCTTCTCCTCCTCCTCCTTTCTGCATTTTGTGCAATGTTGTGGCACCTATTAACTACCAATGTTTTCAGAATGACATTATACAAGGTGCAGGCTGTACCACTGTGCCCTAAAAATATCAACAACTGCATTAGTCTCACAATAATTAATGGCAGGCATTATGCAAATGACAACTTTTTCACTGCAAAATAATGACATTTCTTCATTTTGAGCAGAGTTATGCAAAACAATGAATTGGGGATGATAAATCACACAGGAGAATTAAGAAAGCCATAACGTTCCTGCCCAAGCAGGCAGAAAGACAGACAGACCGACAATTTAGAACACACAGTTTGTTCTCATACCACTGTTAAATAATAAATAAAAGCATAGCCAGTTGGCTATTAGAATATATGTGCAGTTTGTTTTCCCCCCTATAGGCAACTATGCATAAGGGGATGTTAAATTCTAGCAACTAGATCATTATAAGTCACAAGCAAATTTTTCTTTATTAACCTTAATAAGTCATTCACTCAGAGACTATACTCGTCAGGCACATAAAAAGTATCACATGTCATTCTCCTACACATGAACTAATTTCTTATGTAAACACTACAATGTATAGCAATTTCTGCTGCTCAGAAAAACAAAGTTGTTTTCAATTTATTTTATTGCTTTTGGACTTGGCTATTTCCCAGAGCACTTTATTGTCTTTCCCTACAGCAGCTTTAGGTGCAATCAAAAAGAAATACACCAGCTAGGAGCTGTTTCCATGGCACATTCTGGCATCTAGTTTTCCTTACAGTGACTCCTTCAGGTAGAGAGTGGGATAGATGGGATCCTCATGTACCAGCATCTACAAAGCTCACCTGGAATAGCTGTAAACTCCCCTATATCCAGCCCTCCTGCACTACTCTCTACATTGCCTCCTGCTGGGACTGAGAGAGCTAGGATTGAAGTATCTGTGCGCTCCTTAATAGGTAGTACCCCTGGGACTCTTCTTTATAGTGACAACTGATGGGGAGAGACTGATGCATCAAAGAATCATAAAGATTAAAGTTGGAAAGACCCACTGTATTAAATCATCTCCTCCTCCTTCCACACCCAAGCAGGGGTATTCCTTACAATGTTTTTCTCGTGTTTTGTTTAATCTTATTTTAAATGTGCCATGTAACAGTGCTTTCATCTTGTCCTTTGGGGGAAAATTCCACAGCCTAATCAATTACAAAGTGAGAAAGTTTTCCAGATAATCAGCATTTTTATTTATTTCATTTCATTAAACAGATGTGTTTAATAATCCTGTAACATTTGTTACTGTGTCTCCTGCTGGTAGACTCTGGGACTGAATTAGCTGTGAACTCCCTTAAAGCAATAGCTCCAGAATTATACCCGGCTGTACTTCCCACCGCAAGGTCTTCTCACAGTCACTGAAAGAGACTGGAACTAGAGCAGCTGTGACAATGCTCTTACACTACTTTACAGTGACTTCTCTTGAGAGATTAGTAGAAATATGTAATCCAGCCAGCAATTTTATAACATTTTCTTATAAAATCACCTCCCTTCCACCTGGACCAACCGCTTCCGCCTCTCCCCCAAAATCTAGTCTGGCTGCAGTTACAAATACTCAGCACGCAGTCTGTCAGCAAGGGGCACATATACCACATGATGTGTGGTGATTAAACGGCATGGCCTCCCATTAAGGTTAATGGGGAATGGGAGACCAACCACTCATGCATCACAGTGAACAGTCACCTCTAATTGTACCCGAGTCAATAGGAAGAACAATCATCACATTTTCTATCTCCAAAATGTTAAGTGCCATTCCTGTCCCTTTACCTTCACCTAGAGACGACTCCGTACATCACTACCGAAGCCATTCAGCAGGCAAAGGGCTGAAGAAAGGTAAATAGCTGGATTGAAAATAACCTGTGCCCTAGTAAGGGCAGTGGAAGTGATTACCTCTTCCCTTGCTCTTCTTACAACCCATGTTACTATTTTTGAGATACAGTATTTCTCACCATCCTCCCTCCTGAAAATATTTGGAAAAAATCCTCCTCTCACCCCGAAGTTAATAACATTTTGCAGCTCTCCTTAAATAAAATTCAGCCCATGTTGGATCAATAAGAATGATGCCTATTTCCCTAATGGCAGCCGATTGCCATTTGCTATTCAAATCAGACTAGATAAATTACAGTACATGCCAAGGAACAGGCCAGTGAATTAAGACAGGCCTCCTGAGGACCAGCGATATTATTAATCTTTTAAGACACTATCATATTTCTTCTTGACAGTGTGCGTAGACTCATAGGCACGCTGCACCCAGATTGAAATATCAGCTGCTGCAAAAAATCAATAGCATTAGAAACACAATCATTTTCGGTCTGCAGGGCCCTAGAAAGCAACACTTGTGTCCCTCCTTCCTTTAGCATCCCTGCCAAAAATGCCAAATATCAGTTGCTGAGGGGCAGTCACCATCACTGTCACCTTTTGCCACTGGGGCCATACTTTGATTTGGTAAGGAAGTGGTTCTTCGAGGCAGGGTGAGATAGGCAGTGTTCTTCTGTAGAGCCCTGCAAATCTGTGGATATCCGCAGACCACGTTTGCAGATCATGGATCGAATGCAGATACACATTTTGTATCCACCCAGGGCTCTATTCATCTGCTCACCTTGTACACCTTAAACCACCAGTGCTGGCTCTATCTCTCTGCAGGGATTACAAAGTCAGACACTGCTAGTGTATCTGCTATTCCCAGGAAAAATAAAAACAAGGACCTTGGACCTGAACTCACAAAGGGACTGTACGAGACAAGAAAGCCAAAGATTTAAGGGATTTCAATAGATGCGAAGATAGCCAAGTAAACTGTCCCCCTAGTTTCTCCACTGCACTGTGTGGGGAAGAAGGGATCCTTCAGCTGACAATCCAGGAGCAAACCTTTCAAGATTCAGGGGACTAGATAGCTCAAACCATTTGAAACAAGTATGGAGAGCCTGATTCCCCCTTGCCTTGCCCCTGTGTAGTTATTTACTCCTGTGAAAAATGAGAGTAAAACACTACCCTCTCTCCTCACTTCTGATGGTGAGATCATTTTATATCCACTCTGACTAGGGGCAAATTACTACACAAGGGGCAAGGCAGCGGAGATTCAGGCCCAGGAACTTTTAATCGTAGCTTGCTAACTTGAATCCAGCCCAAGTTAGCAGTGACCCAAAAGTGTCTGATGGGCTGGCAAGCATCTTGTGTGACATGAACTGATGGCCCAACTCCAGTTACATAGTGATTGCCACTAACTGCCCCTGTCTCCTCCACACATTGTTGGCAGTATCACTAAAGGGGCCAGAGACAAATCAACTCTTCTCTTTCACTAGAGATAGTCCCGTCTGGTCACCTCAGGGCTCAATAGCAGGTGTGTAAGGGGGAAACTTGCATTGTTGCTCAAGCTCTCTCTGTTTTATGGCTAAATGGAGAACGTAAGGCCCCAAGGTTCTCAGTCCAGGATCTTTTCCCACTGCCCAAACACTTACAACAGAATGAGGTGTAGAACAAGGAGCCTTCAAATTGACACAGGGCTGATGGGGAGGGATAATATTAATTGCAGCTGGCCGGAAGATGACAATTCAGAATGTATTTATGTTCTGCACTGAATTGAAAACAACACTTTTCAAAAGCTTTCATGGAAAAGAACTGAGCCAAAATGGCTGGGTTTGGATCAAAGATCTCTCTCTCATGCTCTAGTCAGAAGTGACCACAGAGCCCCAGACCTCAAAACTCTCTCATCAAAAACTCTGTCAAAATCAATATATCTCCGCAAACCACTTTAGTTTTGAGGAAACAGCCCATTTAATCAAAAATATTTTGGCCGGCTCTTAATATTAAGATGATAAAATCAATGATACAATCCTCGATTTAAAAAAAAAATTGCTCTGTCCTAGTTATTCACACATCCTGAGGCAGGGCTTGAAAGCCCCTGAAGTACAACTTTGGTACTTGATTCCCTGCCAGTTTTACCAGCTCCCTTGACTTCACTGGAGTTGTTCCTGATTTGTGCCCGTTTCAGTGAGGGGAGAATCACACCCTTTATTTCTACCAGCAAATTTCACTAATTCCATTTTGGGGCATGAGAAGAGGTTAACAGAAACCCTTGGGTTAATCATTTCATTTACTTCTTTTTTTATGTGCTGTCCCCTTAAATTAACCTCTAATCTTATTAATCCAGGAAAAACAATATCCTGATTATCTATCACATTTGTAAACAGCTGTCTGCCCAGTTGTACATTAACCCGGGAAATAAAAAACAAAGATGAGATGGGCAGAAGCACTTGCTGCTGCTGTCATTGCTTGAGGGCCAGATCCTGTAGCCTTGACTCACATGTAGTCCAACTAAAGCCAATGGGGCTCACAAAGGAAACGGCTACAGGATCTGGCTTTTAAGCTATAAAGAGAATGATAGAGGTGGTAACACAAGGCAAAAAGTAAATATGCAAAGGGGGCCAATCCAGGTTGCACTGGTGCCTGAGGAAGAACGGGATTTGATGTCTCCTCAAATCACTCCCTTATTTGTTGTTCCCCCATGTCTATTGGTCCCCTGTGTGTGCCATTTCCTCTGACTAAAGAGCATCCTTGCATGTCCTTGATCCCTTGGAGTGGGAACCACTAGTTCTGAAGATACCACAGAATCTGTTGCACCAGGCACAGCAGGGCTTCTATGGATGTCTCACAGTAATCATCCCAACGGATGGTGCAGTTCACCTAAGACCTGCTGACACCAGTTGCACACTCTATAGAAACAATGACAACTTTCTGGGGAGGAAGTCGGAGGCAGAAACTGCGTAGCCAGAGATAAGCAGTTTGGTTCCGTCTATTGGCAAGCAACTATGGCTGTCCCAATACTACGCTGCTACTCTGGAGGTCACTCAGCCTATACCGAACTCCACAACTGTACAAAAAGCCACAAGGGATATCATGGGCCACTGTTTTCAGTGGAAATTCCATCCTAGACACAAGGCTACAGACATCAAAGTGTTTATCAGACAATACATTAAAGATAAGAATTACCCTGGGTGAACATTTATAAATGCCCTGATCACTTGGAGACCAATTCAGGGCTTCTAGAATACTGGATAATGAAGGTTCCTTCATAAACCCACAGCTTTGCATTGAGCAATGCAGGGCAGGCTCACCCACACTGTGTATGCAATTACTGAGCCACATGCTGAGTCTGCAGGGACCACTGTCTCATTGGAAAGGGGCATAATTCACTTGGATCTGTCTGCACAAATTTTATTTTTTTTAAAAAAGGTACTGTTATGGACTTCTCCTGCCCTCCATTACACTCTACATGGTGCTTTGGTGGATGTGATCTTTTCTGTATTAACTGCCCATCCACCCCCTTCAGGCCTCAGAGATATCAAATATTTTTCTCCTGAGAAGCAAGATCATGACAGCAGCGGGATGGTACAAGGAAGGCCATATCACTAGATGAACTCCGTCATGCTGAAAAATACTCTCTCGGGATTTAAATGGGGCTCTGCACATTTTATTTCTGACATTTCTGTTTTAAACCGAGGGCAAAAGGAACGTTCAAGTAAAGCATTAGGGCCATTGCTGCTGCTCAAAGATTGGTCAGGGAAGATTCCTAGGCAGTCCCTCTGGGTGCATGCTGCAGAGTTTGCACACTATAATGTTTAAATACCATTGCGAAGTTTAAACACTAGTGACAAACCCAGTTAGGTTAAAAGCAAGATTTCCATTGCAAAACAGCCCTACATGCCATCCCTGTTGACAGGCAATGCTTGGCATTGCTGTCAGCTACAGGCTACAAAAGGAAAAGGAGGAAAGTAAATGTATAGCAAGCTTAAGACACACACAGAAACACACACACACACTGAGCTGTCCGATATTTCTCCACACTCCCATGTCTCAGTCAAAAGATATTGCTCTGGTTTTATAGGGCAGGGAAGGGAAGGTTACTGCACTGAAATCTTCCCATGGCATGTAATCCAGCACGCCTGAGTCCACTTCTCAAGACTGACAAAAGTGCCAAGCAAGTCAATCCTGTGATGTGGAATCAGCATGGGAAGAGTGATCAAACTATGGGTAGGGATCCACTGTGTCCACTCTGAAAACAGAGGGACAGAGATGGAAATTGTAGGCGTTATCAGGTGAAGTGAATGGGCAGGGGAGAGCCAGTAGAGGAACCAGAGAGAAGGTTAGGTGGCATAAAACAGAGAGTGAGGGGGGCAAATTGCAAGGTGTGGGATGAAGGGAACATAATGTTAGGGAAGGAGGAACCTAATGAGGATCTGGATGGGAAAAGCAGAGAGAAGAGTCAGAAAGCAAGGTCGGAAGGAAGGGGTGAAGGCACAGAGGGGGAGCTGGAGCAGAGAACAGACAATGGGAAGATGATGAGGTGCAAGACAATCAGTGGAGGGGAGGAGAGGGAAAGAAAAGGGATGAAAGAACAGATGTGGTAGGGAAAGGAAGGAGAGAAGAGAGCCCAGGTGTTCAAGATATGCCATCAAGGAGGAGAACCTCCCTATGCAGCTAAACAGCATTTGGGTGGGAGGGTGCGCTCTGCCTTAGGAGGTGTGGACAGTTTAGTAGGAGATAGGGGTAGGGCTTGATTTGTTTTTTGCCTAGCAGTGAGCACATCTGGCAACTCTCTATTGGAGTAAACTATTTTCCAGGGGTGAGATAGGCATGCTTGAATCTCTTAACACTTTCAGCAGCTGCTTTGGAATGGATAGAAAAATACCCAAATAAAATTCGTACTAGGATATTTGAAGCCTTTCACCTCTTGGTCACTGGTCCAAATTAAGCCATGTTCACTAGTGACCAAAAGTTGTTGCTCTTTGGTGACTGTTCAGTGACCTCTGTAAAATGAGTGTGGGGTTGCAGTACTCTTCCCAGAGTACAAGTGTCCATGGCACATTAAAAAGAAGGCCCAGCTGACACTGATTGGTGCTCCTGTTGGCACTCTCAGCAAACAGGCCACAGAGATTGGGGAACTAATCCTGAGATATGTTGAGCACCTGTTATTCCTGTTCGTTACCCTAGAACTGGAGAGCACTTAGCCTCTTGCACAAAGCAATCAGCAGTTCACCGCACCAAGCAATGAGCTCTCCCCAGCCCAAAGAAATGGTCCCTCCAAGTCAGCGATGAGTCTTGTTAATAGGCCAGTGAGACAAAACCAACCATGCTGTAACTCTTGTGTGGGTAAAGAGCTGATTTCACACTCTGGGGCTATCAGTCACAAGCAGTGAATTCACACATGCACGCACAACCTCTCCCCTCCCCCAAAACATCAGCTGAAGCCATGAGTGTTCATCTAATTCAGTCACTAGATTTTAATTGCAAGGAGACACAGCAGATGGTTGACTCTGCTTGAACCTGTAGGAGTCACTGAAGTCAATGGGAAATGTATTAGAAAAAGCCCCAATTTAATTAGCCACAATATTTTATACGGATTACTTTCTGAAGGCAAGCCCTCCCACACCTTTCTCAGTACCCATCAGGTTGCTGTCTTTTTCCATCACTATCTCTCCCTGTCTCTTAGTGTCTTAAGAAACCAATGGCAATAACAACAGACAGACAGATGCAAACAAGGTTTTGGTAATTACAACACTGAAACTGGTGGTTGTTTGAATATCATTTTATTCCTTCCAAGCAAACAGGTCCTTGGACTCCACAACCCTAGAGCTTCAGACAGGGGCAGTGGTGATTATATTATGACATTACAGTGCAGACTGGCAGATCAGACAAAGTGGATTTCACTCAGTAATTAAACTGCAGTATCTTTCGTCTAAAGTCCAGGGCAGGATTAATCGAAAGGCAGCTCTTTATCATTGCGATTAGTGCTGGGATTTGAAGAGCAAGTCCGCAGATTCACGATTTGATAGCTAGTCCTGAGCACCAGCTGACGGGGCCTGCACAGCTGTCTAACTTGCAGAAAATAACATCAGATCAAGAAGCATTTGTGAGGTTATACCCTTCCCTTTATTTTATTTGTAGCTGAAGTAAATGCAGATTGATTACATTTAAACAACCTGTTAATACAAAATCCCCCCCCCCCAGTCCCACATTATACAGTACCTGCAGGATATACTCATCACTTTCTCTGTTGCCTGAATTTTAATCTGCAGGGTTTGAAAAACCCACTTGTCTGTGACAGATAGGCAGCTTTCCTGGGCAAGTGCCATTGGTTTCTAAAGTACCTACATTTTCATGTAAAAAATGAAAGGGTAATATTCCCGGATAGTGGAAATCGGCATTACTTCTTTGTAGCCAATAGAGCTATGCTGATTTACATCAGCTGAGGATCTCGCCCTAAATTTCTAGTTTTTATGGTTGTACAATATACCTGTCCAATCATGAACTAAGTGAAAACTGATGCTGTCTTTCTGAGTCTGCAGAGAGACAGCTCCAGCACCTCTGGTTCTGCCCATAGCTTTACCCAGCTGCACCAAAGTGAAAACAAACCAATATTGCCATTTATCATTTTCCAGGCAGCTGTGAAACTGATAGGAAGCAGGTCAATTTCACTCTGCTGCTACCTGAGAAAACAACAGTAGAGGCAGACACTGAGGATATTCACTGGGGAGGATAACCCCAAAATGGAAGCGGAATGGGGGGCAGTGATGGAAATTTCTGCTTTCCCCCTCCTCACAGCAGTCAGGAGACTCTGGAATGGGAGGCTATGGGGTGGGGATGGGGAGAGAGACATAACATGAAAAACACCCTTATTCACATAAAATCACATTAAAACTATTTTAAAATGTTGTAAAATTACAATATATGCATAAAAATATATGAATAAAATAATGAAAAAACATGTCTTAAGTGAACATTAAACATGGATCACTAAAGTAGCATCATCACCAAGTTCACTCAAAATATTGTTTACACACCAAGTTAACTGAAAAGTGTCCAGGTTACAAGTTAGTTCATCAAAGGTGTAAACAGCCTGGACACAGCCCATGTGTAGAACAGCCCAAGCACATCACACCACTCCACCCTGGCCTCTCTGTTCTGATGAGATTTCAAAAAAGGCTAGGTTTGCTTGACCCAGTAAAAATTTAGCCAGGCAGGAAACCAGACAAATGTGAGCATTGTATCTCACTCCGAAAACAAACAGAAGCTTTGAGAAAACCAGACCCAAACCACTGAAAAGCAGCTTAAAAAAAGAAAAAGAAAAAGAAAAAAAGGATGAATCAAACAGAGGCAAGGTAGGAAAAAATGAAATGCTGTGTCTGAAATCGAACAGAAGGGGCACTGTGCAGACACCTCAGAGGTAATATGGTGCCCAAAACAATTGGTTGCTATGATGCTATGCAGGGACCTTCCATTGCAAGTCACTGGATACTCAGGAAAAGGTTTGTACAACACATTCCAAGCCGAAAACAGAGTTACTCAGGACAGAGGCATCCTCCAGGCTGTATCTGGGAGATCAAAAAGGGTGGCAGCATAACCTTGCACTTTGACACACATACCACAAAGCTGTTTCTTGGTCACACTTGCTAAAGCAACATTCACCAAACCCTTGCAGGACAACAATCTGCCTGACTGCACAAGGATCTCATCCACAGAAGGGGAGTGAGGGGAATACAGGATTCCCCCCTGAGGGAATAATCCCTGAAAAAAAAAACATTCTGCAAATATTGAGCAGCCTGCTGAGGTAGCGCTGCCTGGAGTTCAGAAAGGACCTTATCCAAAAAATACAGAGACTAGATTCTGGCCTAAACAATAAGAGGTATTGCCAACTTCCAGTTTGACAAGCTAGGCACCATCAGATGAGACAGTTTGGTTAACCCAGCCTGAGGAAAGGCAGAAAACAGGTTCCTGAAGGAAACTGGAGGAACAGTGGCTCTTCCAAGAGCCATAAACTGGAAAAGGCCTGGTCCAGATGCACACTTCACAGCAGACGCCAGGCATTAAAAAAGGGCACTATAGAATGGAAGCAAATATAGACTCTGTAATCAACCAGGTGCCAAAAAAATTGGTGAGTAAAAGCCCATCCCACTAGCATGATGGAGGAGAAAGAAGGCAAGGGACTTCCAGATCAGTGGGGAGTCAGTCAGAGTACAGCAACCACTGAACAGGCCAGAAATGAAAGGCCGCAACGACTGCTTAATTTGTAATGAAAGAGGTGCTGGAGATCAAGAAATTAGGTGCCAGGTCTCCAGAAATTTTTTTACATTCATAGCTGATGTGGCAGGCCCAGAGGTGCCGGGGCTATGAATTGCCAAGCCTAGAGGTGCCGGGCCTCATCCCAGGCAAGCCCTGGAACAAATTACAAATTAAGTACTGGCTGCAATCCTGACTAAATCAGTGAGCCCCTGACCCCTTTCATCTAATGGCAGGAACAGCAAAGGAGGGCACAACCAGTGGTAACGATTCCAAAAGAAATGGTAAATATGCCTCTGAATCCAGTCCTAAAAGCCCAGGAAGGGTCCAGACACACATGGAGGTCATAAGGCTGCTGGCAATCAAAACCCACCCCCGCAAAAGAAAGTCTAAGAAGGAGGTGGTAGTATTTCTGCAAGCGCTCCGAACTGTCTCCTCAGCCCCTTCTCAGTTCCTTAACATATATTGTTACTGTTGATCTGAAAAAGACCCTCAATACCTTAATCCGAGAGTTGCCCCATGGCAATTGTTGAGACAACAAAGGGCTGCACTGCCAGGAGCCCAGTAAAATCGAATTGCTCTTAGCCCAATTAGTGTGGGCAGAAGATGCCTGTTCATACACTTGTAAACAAGCACAAAGTGCCTGCACGTCACTGTCAGATGTGATAAAAAACGGAGATATCATCAGCACTGGCAGACGGATGAACCAGAGAGGCATCCGGCACCATAGCACAGAAAGGCCAGTAAGACAGCTTCGCGGGGGAGGTGGTGCAGGAATGGCTCCAAACTCAAAGCACGCAGCATCCCAGACAGAGGATACCTCTGACGAATGCCTCTGCAAATTGGGAAGCAGTGGCTAAGAGCTGCATTTATTTTTAGGACAATACAAATGTTATAGTACAGTAAAGAAATATATGAAGAGAACACTGCTCAATCCTCAAAGCTTCTAATGTTTTTAAAAGATAACTATGGTTAACTCTATCAAAGGCCTTCCTCTGGTCCATTGAAACAAGCCCCACATCAGATTACGAAGTTTGCTAACAGTAAAAACATCACAAATTAAAAACAAATAACTCAAAATACAGCCATTAGGAATACAATATATTTGACCAGGGTGTGTAAAGAGCCCAGACAGTCCTTCAGTCAATTGGCTAGGTTCCGGATAAAATCTGATAATCAGATAAGAGAAGGGAAATAGGTCTCCAGTTCTGTAAGTCACAGAAGTCCTCTTTTTGTGCAGCAGGGTGATCACTGTCCTGCAGCAACTGAGGGGCAGTTCTTTCTCCTGGATTTGCTCCAGCACCAGCAGAAAAAGAGTAAGGACTGATAATATGACAGAAATACAAGTAAATTTCATATAGCAGACCATCAATACCTAGGGCACCTAGCGTTCTCTGCAGAGAACTGGTGGACTGAAACAGAGAGCTCTTGCAGCAACAGCGGGGTGTCCAGACACCGCTGTTCCTCACCAGTCAGATGGGATAACTCTTGGTGCAGCTCCTCCATTGCCAGCACACCACAGAGTACCATAAAAACAACCTGCTGTGTTATGGATCTCAGCAGTGTCAGCCATCAGATGACCATCTGACAGTCATAGGGGAAAAAAATCTGCTGAAGGCCCATAGACTTTTTTTCCAACCCGAAAAAGAACGTGGTGGAAGTGCCAATAGCATGCAACAGAGTATAATGGACCTGAATCAGGGCTCCTTGCCCATCTCTTCCATCAAACATCTCAGGAGCTGGTACTTCTCAGTTAAGGTTTGGTGACTCTGCACTGGGTTTTCCAAATCAAGGTTGCCATGAAGGTCCAAGATGTCTCATTCCAGGACACTCATGGCCAAATGCAAGGACTGCGTGGCAGCCGGGTACAGTTAAGGAAGAACAGTTGGATCTGGATCTTTCTGACATCTCACTACTGTCTAATACACTTTCCCACCAGTGTTTCATACAGAGGCTTATGCTGCCGCCAATGTTCCCAAAACACAGCAAACATCTCAGTGAAATTCAAGTCTTATAATTTGGTATTAAAGCATTCAGCCACCATTGTAACATTCTCATAATTCATGAGGGAGAAAGTTTCACTGCGAGCAGATAGCATATCTTTAGTCTCAAGAGGGGAAGGCAGTGGGTTGGGACTCAGCATCATCCCTGCAGCATACAGGATCAGGGCTTGAGGACTCACCATGCCAGAGGAGGACAGTATCCCACTGGCAATGCCGGGCATGGAGCTATCACCCCACACAACATTATTCTCCTTCTCAGGGCACACAGCTCCATCCTCAGCCACTGCCAGCAGCTCAGGCGACACCAAAGTTTTAGTCTTTTTAGAAATAGTGCTGCATAAATCTGTCTCATTGGTCTGTTCTTCACCTATATCTCTAGTACCTCTCTCTGCTTTCTCTGCAGAGAGGTGCAGCTCAAACTCCAGGACTCGCTTCTGTCCAGGTATAAGTGATGGAGTCACGACAGAGGGCACCTGGGGGGGTGCTTTTCCCTGGACAATGGCAGACCATGTATGGCAGTGGTGGGAGGAGACAGAATCTGGCAGTGCAGATGCAGGCTCTGTCTCCTGCTGGCCCCTTGGATGTCCCAACACCCCTGCTCCCCACTATACAGTGGTCCCACATTCTTATCAGGGACCCCCAAGCCAGTAGTGCATATGCAGAATCAGGGTCACCACAAAGAAAACATTTCATATTTTCCAAGGTAGCAAATACAGTAAAATCTGCCTCATCTATGTGGTACTTTAAAACCAAGTTCAAGGGCTGTTCAGGGGTATTCAGAGCCGCATAAACCTGGCACCAGAATGACATAACATGCCCCACATTTGGGTTCTTGCAGACGAATGGAATCATCCTAATAGCAGGAACTACCTTCCCCTAATGGGAGAGATCACACACTGGTGTCTCATTGTGAAAGAAGGGGGGACATTTGTACTTTAGTAGCAGGTGTAAACAAGAATAAAACTTGAACAAAAGCCACCTTGACCGAGTCCTTCCTGTGCTGAACGATTCACAAACTACTCTTGGGCAGGAAAATCACTACAGATCTGCTCATTCAAGAGGCAGATTTTATATTAATACAACCAATAACATTACCTACACTCAGCAACACATCCTTCAGTGCAGGAGACAGCAGGCACACAGCGAACCCCATGCTTGTGGATCAAATTGCTAAACCTCTCTGAAGTGGATCCCAGGGGGAAAACCCCTACAGATCCACAAGGAAAAGGATGGAGGCGGGGGAGACCAACAACATTCTTAAAGCAAAGAAACAGCAAGTGATAAAAAACAAAACCAGGTATCTTCATCCTGGCTAGTGGGTTCAGTCCTTGGGTTTGCAGATGTTGCCTTGGGTTTGCAGATGTTGCCTTGGGTTTGCAGATGTTGGGTGTATTTTTCAAGCCATACCAAACACAAAAGATGTGAATCAAGGACCAACCTTTTTTCATTTGTTTCCCAACTAGGGCTGTTCAAAACTGTATTTTTCAACAGAAAATTGGGATTTTTTCCCCAGAAGTGTCTATTTTCCTTGAAAATTGTATCATTTCGGTCAGGAAATTCTCAGTTGAAAATTCAGAAGTTTTCAAACAACCACCAAGAAGTTTTCATCTGAATATTCATGGAATATGTGCAGGCGTGTGTTTCCAATAAAAAAATCAAAGCTTTTCACAGGGAATTTTTTTCCAATCAGCTCTGTATCTAACTTATACGAGTACGAAGACTCAAAATGGCAGGGTGAAGATGGGGCAAGCAGTGTGTATGCAGTTAGGATTGAAATGGTTTCATTTTATGTTAGAAATGAGCACAAACCAAACCCCTGGGGTTCTGAGTGTGAGGAATTGGTTTCTGAATCTGGATTAGAACTTCATTGCTTGGCCCCATCTCTGTAATTTGACCAACTCAAAATCTCAGACACATCCTTTGACATTTTTGTTTATACAGTGTCTATCACTGTCTGCCTTATTTATTTAAACCGTAAACTCTTTAGGGCAGGGATGGGCTCCTACTCAGTATTTGCATACCACTTACTGCAGTGGGACCCTGATCTTGTCTGGGGATTCCAGATGCTATTGCAATACAAATAATTTATAAACTAAAATAATAATAAACTAAACAAATGATCAGGAAAACAAGTTATTGTAGTTGTGAAACTTTTTTGTAGCTATTTTTAAAATTGATTCTATAGAAAAAAGAATTAATAGACAGCTGTAAAAAGATTCACATATGTTAAAGCCAGAATGGATCTTTATTATCACCTAGTTTGACCTCCTGCATAACACAGGGCATAAGAATTCACTCAGTGATACTTGCATGGAGCCCACTAACTTGTGGCTGAACTAGGGCATAGCTTTTAGAAAGACATCCAATCTCAATTCAGAGTTCAAGTGACAGAAAAACCACCACATCCCCTGGTAAGTTGTTCCAGTGGTTACTCTCACTTCCCAAACTCACTATTAGCAGGACTATCGATCAATTTAAAAAAAATCTTAATTAGGGATGGATCCAAGCTCTAAAATCCAGGTATTTATCAGATGAATCTGGCTTGTGAATGCCCAAATGTTCAGGGGTGTTTGGATGTAACAGTTGAGTCATTATAAAGAAAAGAATCAACTGCAATGTTTGGACCTGGATTCATACATTGAACATAGCTTTTGCTCTTGGTGGGAGAGATGGCTAGCAGTGAAAGTTTTTAGCTAGACAGGACCACCAGGGATGAAATTGGGGCCAGGATTTCACCTCAGATTCTCACAAGATTGAAGATCAAAAGGTTTCTTCCTGAATCATCTAGCAAGCAAAAGCCTATTACACCCTACATCAGACAGCATTTTTAGCTAAAGTTTACATGCCCACAGAGATTAACTGTTTCCTCAGATCAGACAAGTGGTCAGTGGGCAGTGAGTCTCTGGAACTAGGGCATAAAGCTTGGCTTTTAGTTCATCAATATTCACTAAGAATTAATGTGCATGCTTGTTGCCGTGAAATGACATGAAGAATTGGAGACAAAAATGAAGAAACAGAGCCCAAGAGAAGACAGGAAAAGAACAGCTGAAGCAAAAAGCCTGGGTGCAGTGGTTATTTTTTATTCTATTTTACAGTCTGCTCTTAGATAGCCCTTTCTCATCATAGTATTGTGAAAACTATATGGAGTTAGTTTGAAGAGTTTCTGATAGCCCTGCTGACAAAACATAGACCAGTTCAAGGCCCTGAATACTGTTACAGACAAAAGATTAAGTCCCCAGCTCCCCTAATCCACCTCTAACCATAGTATGTGAACAAAATCTCACTTTAAAGACCTACTGTTATGTATATAAAGATTCTCAATCACATTTCTAATGAAATGCAAGGAAATATTCCATCAGCCCACAACCCCGGTGAAGCCACCTCTGGAGCCAGCTAGACAGACAAATTGTACAAAACATGCTGCACTGAAGTGGGGAAAGAAGGAGGAAATTTTTCCCAAGGACATTGAGCTAAACCTCTAGCAAACAGACAGACAAATAGAGAAATGCCATCAAGTTGCCTGTTAGACCTCACTTTGCTCAGCCAGTCCTTAGTAACAAAGATCAATTATTTATCTATATGTGCATATGCATGTAGATAGATACACAGAAAAAGCACATTTTTAATCTGTGTCCCTCCAATATTCACATAGGGTAACATTCATGCTGGTTCAGAGAGCCAGCACAATGCCTAACAAAGTCCCACTGCTTTACTAGCGCTCTGCAGAGAGGTAAATTTCACCCACAAAAGCAGTGAGGGCCACAGTTTTAGGACCTCAGCTGAAATACAAACATCTAGTATACTACCAGGCAGTTAATTTATATACCTCAAAAGGATAAAGGACTAAGTTGCTGCTGTGGAGATTTGAACTTCATTTGCTGAAATGGCAAAGGACTGCAAACCTGGTGCTCAGATCACTAATCCACCCCAGGGCCAAAATGAAAATATAATGTAAGTGCAACATAGCCAACTCCAAGTGTTGAATGAATCAGGCCACCAAAATCCTGAGACTGACTAAAAATCATTAGATTAAAACAAAATCGGTGTTGGGTTCTTTTTTCCTGCCTTCTAGTTTCTGAGCCTTTAGGTTACCTTGGGGTCACACATTCAAGGTTTCCTCCACAACTTTTTTTTTTTTTAAAAAGCTGAGATTCTCACCTAATCACCTAACTCTAAGAGCTGAGGCTTTAAGAAAAACAACAGAAATTGCAATACTCACAATAAAATTGTGACAGTTGGCAACACTGTAAACAATGCACACACATCCTCTCTGTCTAGGACAGAGTCATAGGTTTACACAACATATACAAGCACTGAGATTACACATTAAGGGCCCAATGCCACATGACTCTGAGCAGCTCTGTGGATGCGTTGAGCACCCTAGGCAGGCAGTGACTTCACTATGCATGCTAAACCCTTCATAGCAATACTCTATACCTTGTAGTACGGAGCCCTAAAATTCCAAATCCTGATGAACTCAGTGGCAAAACTCCCATAAACTTCAATGTAATAAGACTAGCATGAGTATTACATTTATTGGGAATAGTTGAAAATCTAAGTGATCAGAGATACTTAGGAACCACCATACTCCTTTCCATTCCACCTACCACTTAGAAGAAAAAAACCTACCAACATGCCTTTCAGAATGATTTTGCTTTTTGAAATTTAAGTCACAGATGAATGCTTGGACAAGACCATGAAAGAGAAGAAGAGAACACCCAGACACCTATGCCAAAAGTAATTGCATATGTTCCCCAGACTCAGAAGATGCTCTTAGTTCTTAGCCCATATGTTAGTCAGATGAACTAAGTTAAGTCATAAGTCTACAGGAAGACATCCTGGGGACTGTAACTGTGATGCACTGATTAAGAATCTGTTCTTCCCAATTAAAGACATATCCATAATTATTTCCACTTGAGTCACCTGCACTTTCTGTAACATATATACCCTCAAAAGAGATGTAATATATTATGTTAAGTGTGTTAAATATAACATCAATTAATAATACTTTATGTCGGTGGTGCCTTTTATCCAAACCAGAGCAGTTTACAAGCATTAATAAATCAATACCCCTGCATTAACAACCCGATTTATGAGATAGGGAAACTGAGGCACAGAGTGGTGACATGCACCAGGGTCACATAGCAACACCTGGCAAATCTGGGAATGCTTCTGATTCCCAGACCGGGCTTTAACCACAAGTCCATTCTTCAATTTTAAAACTGTTTTTGTGTTTTACAAAAGCATCAATGGCTTTCCACAATCCAGTTAACACTGTGCATGGTTATAAATAGTCAAGGTAACCTGTCTTTATCTAATCTATTAACATGTAAGAAATACAGATTTCAAAACAAAAAACAGGCTTTGCTAGCATAACGCAGTGCCTCATTCCCACTGCATCAACATCAGGAAGGATTTACAATATCTCTGTCCCACGTGGTGTTTATAAGGAAACAGTATGACTGTCCAGCACACAAGATTACTAAATTAGAGGGGCAGAGGAGGGGGAGAAATTATCCTCTGTTCTTTCAAGCTTGATTCCAGGTGAGGTATCTTGAAATTAAATCTTTCAGCTTTGATTGCTGACAAAACAAAATGTTTCCACTGAAGGTATGTACAGAATGCTTTAGGAAAAGGTCACAACAGGATTTGCAATATTCAAAAGCTCTTCAGATTTTGCAATTGAAGCAATCTGCCCCTTCATCTCTCCTTCAGCTGAATGCACCAAACCCTGTAATACTTTACTAACTTTTTACTTGTTCCTTGCTTGGGTAAAATACCTAATGAAGTCAATGGGAGCTTTGAGTGAATAAGGATTGAGAAGAAAATTTGTAAAGGACTTCAGATTTTGTCTGGTTATTATCAAGATAAGCAAAAGGGTCCAGAAGACCATCAATGAAGAAAATGGAAAGAAATGTTTCATGCATTCCTAGTTACTTTTAATTGCCCACCACACAAGTAATACATACCACTAGGAGACCTGACACTTGTAGGTAAAGATCCTGGGCCAGATCCTCAGCTCATGTAAATCAGTGCAGGACTTCAGTGAAGCTGAGTCAATTTATACCAACTGAGGATCTGAGCCTTTGCCTGTAAATAGATCATTCTATATAATTTTAATGGATAGCTAAAAGGTACCTCTAATGGCTACTAGGAGAGCATAGTCTCATAAACTATCATATGATTCGAGTGTAGACAATAAATTATGCACCAGTCATGGTAATTCTGCATGTTAAGTTACATTTTTATGCTCTCAGTGTCCAGATTGTTAGTGCCTGCGTGTTTTTGTAGTTGTACCTTTCCACATCCTCATCGATTTCAGAGTTGTTATTCTCGGTCCATAGCAATTGCAAGAAAATCAAATTCCATCTGTTTCTGGCAAAACAAGAAAGCGGTATGAAGAAATCAACAGAAAACTCTGCTTCCTAAACCCCACTATGCACCATCCATGTCTTGGCTATGAACACTCATGCCCAGGCGATCTGTGCAAAATAAACTAGCTGCAGCTAGTAAGAAAGTCCCATGATCTATTGGATGTGCCAGATGGTCACCAGCTGACTGACTTGAAAAAACAAAGCAATTGTGGGCATCTACACACTATGAGCTAGCTTTCCATTAGTATATGGCTTATCCATACCAGTTCATTAGGGAACATTTTCAATGAACAGCTCAATGGATATGAACTTTTTTATTAAGATATCTGTGTATATCCAGATCTCTTCTATACTGTAGCAGAGGATTATCACTCAATTGAAGGCTTCCAGTTTGAGAAAGTGAGCCTTCTATGTATCTGTTTTGCAGCCTAACCAAACCAGACCTAGGTCTTTGGTCCTGCTAAATAAAACAGCTGCAGATCTATTCACCTCCTTTTTGAATGAGCTGGGGAGAATTATGAGCCAATTTTGTAATAAATACAGCATCAAAAATGGCATTTATCTTTATAAGATTTACTCTGCATGTAAAAGAAAAATACCTCCCTGCACTGGCAAACTATGCCTAATCAACAAACTCAGGGACTCACAATATTCCTTTATAAATATTACAGAAAATAAGCTTCTGAGTATCCTCCAAGTGAAAAATGAATATTAACTCCCAGACTCAGAACTCAGGCTGCAGCATAGATTCTGATGGCTCCATAGATTTCCTTGTATTTTATCCATGCTTTCTGTGCTTCATTGGTAGTGCTGCTTTTTAAGTGGATATATTTCCCCCCCATCTGTACATTAAATACAAGACATTTGGTTTACAGCACTGAAAGGCTTAGTAGTGCAATGTGCACTCACAGAGGAGACATGGGTTTGGACTGGAAGCAACCTTGGGGACATTGGTCAGTGGAGTACAGACATATTATAACCACAAATTAATTGAAAAAGGAGTCTCCTTGTGCAATGAAAAACTACTATGTTTTCCAGCATTTTTCTTGCCTTCAGAGCCGTGCAACTCTTCAAGAGACAGTGTGACTAGGAGCTCAGCAGGAAACTAAGTCAGAATTCCTGGAGTCTATTCCCAGCTCTGCTACTTACTCGCTCCATGACCTCAGGCAAATCATTTAAAATAAATATGCATCCATTTACTGACCTGTAATACTGCATATGGATGTAGCAAGCCTGACTTAAAGTGCTTTGAGTTCCTTTGATGAAAAGTGCTATTGGAGTAGTATTATTGTGGCTTCTTCTGAATTTTTAAAGCCCCCTATCTGAAGTTACCTTCAGCGTCCTTCCTGAATTTTCAAGCCTATTCTTCCTCTAAGAGTTTCCCTTTCAGACGGCAATGTTGTTAATGGTTAGCATGGGCTTCTTTTAGAGGTATATGAGATGTTGACCTAAGGTCATTTGCAGTGCCAGCAGAATACAAAGAGTTATGAATTGATTGTCTTCAAGTCTTGATTGCAAAGGAAGAAGAGAATGGGATATTCTGCTGGCATCTCTCTGCATAGCTCTATTTGACTTTTGTTTACAGTTCTGCTTGTATGGATGGATGGAATTCTGTGTCCTTTTCATTCATTCCATTCCTGTAGAGTCTCTCAAAATTTCTCTTGGTAGGGAGCCATTCTCTTGAAAGTGTGTGTTCACTGTGTTCCATGTTGTTGGGTGTTTTTGTTAAGCAAATATATAGAGTATGTACCATTACCAAATCAGTCAGATAGCTTAGGAGATTTGGACATTCAAAGCACAAATCACTGCTAATCAAAATGCTGAGGGTCAGGTGCACTAGGTTAAAATACTGAAGGGAATTCGGTTACATTAATTAATATTTAGGAAAGTCCAATAATCTCAAGCAAAGCCAAATTCAGCCTTTGATGTATGTTATTTCCATTAAACTCAACAGGGGTATCCACTTAGTCCCTGGCTAAGCTTGACTGACAATGTACAGTAACTGCTCACTTAACGCTGCAGTTATGTTCCTGAAAAAAATGCAATTTTAAGTGAAACGATGTTAAACGAATCCAATTTTCCCATAAGAGTTAATGTAAATGCAGGGGGTTAGGTTCCAAGCAAATTTTTTAGGGGCAGACAAAAGGCATTATATACTGTACAGTACTGTACTGTGGTGGGGAGGTGCCCCTGGCTTACCCCTGGGGCTCAGGGCTGGGGATGCAGGGTCTGGGAGCGAGTTAGGGTGCGGTAGGGCGCTCAGGGTGCGGGTGCAGGGTCTGGGAGGGAGTTAGGGTGTGGGAAGGTGCTCAGGGCTGGGGAAGGCAGGAGGTGCAGGGCACGTACTTGGGGCAGCTCCTGTTTGGTGCAGGGAGTGTGCAGGTGGCTCTGCGTAGCGCGGTACTGCCCAAATGGCCGCGATTCTTGGAGCTGCCCTCCTCCAGCCTGCAGGGCCACTCGGAATGCAGGTGCTTTAGGGGCTGCAGGGCCCTGGGCTAAGGGGGCCCCGGGGCCCTGGTCTGCAGCTCTAAAGCCCCTTTCAGAATGCAGCCCTGCGAGCATGGGCTGGAGGACTCAGGAGGCGCAGGGGCGGCCACACAGCCAGCAACCGGAGAGAAGCGGCGCTTTGAAGGGGAAAGCGCCACTTCTTTTCTATGTGTGCACAGAACTTGAAATTAGAAAATGTGGCAGTGTTTGTCCAGCGTCTTCCACCACTGTGCCTGTCTATTACCAGTGCCGTTGATTAGTTTCTCAACTGTCTTATACTCAGGTTGTAAGCTCTTTGAGGCAGTGACTGTCTTTTTGTCTGGTGTTTGTATAGCACCAAGCCCCATGGGGTCCTGGTCCATGATTTGGGCTCTTTGGCCCCACAGTAGTAATAACAATAATAAAACTCTCATTTGCACTGAACGCACACAAAAATGTAAAACAAAGGCCATAAATAAAGCAGGCATTGACAACAATCAGAGCATGATGGGATCTGATGTACTTCAAATTGGGTCCATTTCATCCTGTGCAATGCCTAGATGCTGTGGGAAGGGCACATTAGAAAGGCCATAGATTAGGTAAACTAGATCAGATAGACAGAATGACAGAATGACTCTTTATTCTGGTGCCTACATAAGCATTCTTCCCCTCACACTACCACTATAAACTTCTTTGACCCAAGTCACGAAAGAAAGGGCCACAGAGGAGTTGGATAAAAGGGCTTTTTTTGTTGTCCTTTCTTTCCCCTTCACCAGGTGACTTTTTAGGGACTTTCCTGCGTCTTAGGCATCTTTTTGCATTGTTTAATATTATCATTAATAATTCATATTTTTGTCTTTCTCCTCTCACTCTGACAACTTTTATTTTTAATCAATGGGCACATGTCAAATTGCTTTGTTATTTATTTATAATGTAAACTGACAAGGGGATGGAATATGTGGTATAAGATTGAGAGACAGTTTCTTTCATAGGGCAGATTTTTCTTAGCAATAGAGATATATCACACTCTCCCTATTGGCTTGAGAGGGCAGGTGACACCAATAACCAATGTTGCCACAAACACCAAGGGACATTTTTATTGAGATGATTACTTTGTGGTTAGTAACACAGAATTACTATGCTCCTCTGGAGTTGGATGACTCCAGGTTTGAAATTTTGCTTTATTCCCAGACCCGTGTATTTTCCCTGGAAGGGAGAAGCGGTGGAGTCCACAGAAAAAGTCATGCATAATATTAATAATGACAGGCCAAAATCTCATTCATGCAAATCTCCAATTGAAATTAATGTGATTTGGTCCACTTATATAGCAATGATCTTCACAACCTCCCTGTGATACAGGTATTGGCATCGTTAGTTTACAGATTGAAAATAAAAGAGGTTCAATAACTTCGCCAAAAGCCAGGCAGCAAGTCAGTAATACAGTCCATACTCAAACTATAAGACCATACTGCATCAGTACATATATTAACTAATTAAACAATTAATGTGTGAAAAGAGAGCTGTCATTGACAACTGGCTTCAACCGTATATTCTTGGCATTTTTCTTTTATGCATATCGGATACACATATATTTTATCCTGACTCTGATTTGAGAACTCCTCTAGTTATTCACTGGGATTATTTCATATAGTGAAAGCATCCCATAGTTCCGACTGAGTAGAATTTGACATAATGACTGCTTTAGTGTGTTTTGAGGGAGGAGACAGCTCTGTCTGGACTGTGGGAATGGCTTGGTGGAGCTTTGGATTGTACTTGGCAGTAATGTTTGCACGCTGGACAGGATGTTGTCATACAGTGTGTAGTCACTGAAAAATACAACAGAAAGCTAAGAAAAAAAAGATCAGACATACGTTTTTAGGATGTGAAGAATATTTTGGCATGCAAGTGCTAAATCAAAGGAGGGGATGGACTGAGATTGTCTCCCAAGACTCCTTCCGCCTGAAGAGGTCTTGCTTCCCAAATTCCTATGGTTACCACCACTCAGCTTGTTAAAATCTCAGTGGGGACTCTGTTTCAACTTTTTATTTCAAAACACAGTGAGAGGCTTGGTGGAAAAAGTAACATCCCCCTCTCATTGCCAGGCCAGGCAGAGTGCAATGGCAGTGGATACAAATGCTAGCCAAGTAATCTGCTATGGACCTGTGAGCCAAGCAAGTGAGCTAGTGCAGTAAAAATCCCAAACTAGCCATGTGACTTGGCCAGTAAGTTTGAGAAGAAGTGTAGAGGAAATGGAAGCGGGGGCTTGTCAACATGGGAAGTTTTTCAGATTAACTCTTTTACTTTTTCTCAGATAAACTGCCTTGAGTTCACACTCTGAAGTTCTTTTTTCAAATAATCTGGTGTCTCATTCTGCATTAATTAGTCCGGAAAAGAGAACACAAAGACGTTTTCTTTAATGTTATCCCAGTCTTAATGCAACCTTTGAATGCCTTCATCACCATGCCAATCATATTGAGAATAAGCACGGCATTCATGCTGCACCCTCCCTCATGATTTACACTTTGGGGATATACGGAATATAAAATCTCCAGATAGTTCCAGTGAGCATACAGCATTTAATAACCATATGTTCTCTGTCCTAAGGCTGCTATTGATTCCCAGTTGTTACTGGATCCAGACTCCAACTTGACCACATTGTGAGAGAACAGATTGTGAATTCACACTACCAGAATTATTAGAAAAAGGATCAAATCCTGTTCCCCACTTCCATGAAGTAGGGCCCACTGGGGCACCAAGTCTCACTGAGGCTCCACAGCCACAAAGTGCAACGAGAATCGTAAAGTAACCAGAGTTCCCTCTTACTCCCAAGTGGCTGAGTAGCCTCTATGCATCCAACCCAACCCCATTTCATAGGAACAAGACTCTTCCTAGCCATGCACAGCAGCTAGGCCCCTGGTGGGATGTCTGAGTTGCAGAGCTTTCCATAGGAAAAACCAGGGAGACTGACTGGGATGCACAGTACATAGACAGATTTTTCGACGGACAAATCCAGAACAGAGCTGTCAGGCTAAGAGGCATAACAGGGGGTGATTAGATCCAAGAAACTCATCACCACCCCCACGACCCTATGATTAGCCAGTAGATCTCCCCTTGCTGACCTCTTCCCATGGCCCTTCAAAACCAAAACACACTGAGTGACCACAAATCATTTCTGCCTTCCTCCCCCAGAAGATGCACAGGGTCTTTTATTGCTATCAAGGGCTGGAGCAGCCTTTGCAGCCAGAATGTGGGGAAGAAACAGAACCAGGATTGATGTAGGGCTACTCGGCGGAGGAGAGAGCTCATTTGCATTAGGTCCTGACTTTCATGGGTAGCCTTGTGCACATAGCAGAGATGAATCCCTTCCATCCTTTTTATACATAGACTAAACCATCTTTAGGACCTACCTGGTGCTAAATCAGATTACATGCCAGCCTTGGGCTAATGCTGCTATATAAACTGAGCCTGGGGTTTGGCCTGATGACAAAACTTTGCATGTATATCTAGCAACTTTTATCCAGGGTTTCAAAGCACTTTACCAACAACATTTATTAATTATTAATTATTATTATTATAGTAACATTATTACACCTTTTTGCAGATAAAGAAATAG
This sequence comes from Gopherus flavomarginatus, assembly GCF_025201925.1. Classification (NCBI taxonomy): domain Eukaryota; kingdom Metazoa; phylum Chordata; order Testudines; family Testudinidae; genus Gopherus; species Gopherus flavomarginatus. Next base: position 163,305,208 of record NC_066617.1, on the reverse strand, counting down.
ACACAGAAAGCGGTTAACTGACTTGCATAAGGTTACACTATAAATCAGTGGAAGAGCTGGGAAATTAACCCTACAATCCACACTGTCATTCTGCAGCTCTAAGTACTACACAGTGTTTCCCCCACATGAAGAACCTTATATAGTTAATAATCTCCTGTTATTTATACTGCATGATACTCATGTATGGTGCTTCACGGACAAGCTCAAGTAGAAAAGTCCTTGGCTCAGAGATTTGACAACTTCATGGAGTTAATATGAGCACAGGCCTAGCCTTTTGGCTGTACTGATGAATGGCTTCCTATAGCTCAGCAGAGTTAACTGAGTAGGCAGTAATTTGGAAATCAAGAAAATGAGGTGGGATGCCACAGCTCTCTCTCTGTATGTGAAGTAGGCCATAGCCCTCCACTTATCTGTGCCTCTAAAAAAAAAATGCAGGGGATGAGGTGGGTTTATTTAGTTCTCATATGGGCCAACCTTATCCTATTTAAGGATGGGATTTTCAAAAGTCCTCAGCATTGGCCTAACTCTTATCCCATTGAAATCAATGGCAAAACTGCCATTTATTTCCATGGGAGCAAAATTAGGCCAGTGTTGAGAGCTTTAGAAAAGCTCACCTTAAAGATACTGCAGAAATCAAATATTAATATTTTGTGCCAATATACACCTGCCACACAGGTCCTCTCTCCTCACTTTGCTCTCCTCCAAGTATTTTCATTTCACCTCAGCTGAAGTCTCTCTTTCTTTCTTCTTCCATAATATACCTGATTTAATTGCAAAGTCACTTAGATACTGTACCTATATCAATATGCATGAGTAAAGAAATCTCAAGGGGGAAGGGATTCCCATACATATTACAGTTAAATATTCAATGTATATTGGTATATAGAGATCTATATAATTACAGTCTGCCAATAACAGGAGTTAAACACAGTTTAAAAGATATTATTTGCTATGTGTTCAGACTATAAACTGCCACAGAATTAAAAAGGCAGAGCTGCCTAGGGAGCCAGTGTTTATGTACAGAATCAATGATTGGAAGATTGGATCTTGCAACAATGATAGTGTTAAGAGCACTGGGCCAGTGGAGGAGAAGCATAGTCTGCACAAGCTGAAATCAACCTGAATTGATGTGCACACTACTGATGCTATTGATCTTCTGCTTAAAGCACAGGACTAGGGGTCAGGGCTTATGGATACTATTCCTACATCTGCCATTGACTTGCTGTGTGGAATTAAGCAAGTCATTTCATTTCTCTGTGCCCCATTTTCTCCACCTGTAAACTGGAGATAATTATCCATAACACAGAAGCATTAAGAGATGTTGTAATACATTATTGTTTACAGAGCACTTAGAGATCTCCATATGAAAGGTGACAATATTATTTTTGATGTGAAAGCAAAGAGAATTTATCCTTCCATTTAATCACTTTATTTGACACATCAGACGACAGTACCAGGCTGCTGTATACACTATATCTAATCCAAAATTAATTATAATAGGATATGAGCCTTGTAATTCAACACATTGAAACAAATTTTATCTTGACTTATGCCCTGGGCAACCACATTGACTGTCCAGAGATGTAAATGAGGGCAGAATTTAGCCCAGTATCTTCCTCTCATCTCACAACCACAGTTTGCCATTCCATGCCGGTTTCCTACTATGACCATAGTATACTCCCATTCACAGGATTGGATACCGCCTTGCAAGTTTTTGAATATTATTTAAAAACAGATAAAAAGAATAATGTACGTCAAGAGGTTCTTAGTTAAAGCTGTGCAAAATATCTACAACAATATTCAGAATTCTTATCGCAAATTTGAAATTGCTCAGACTTTTACAAAAGTTTTGCAACATTTTAATTCACTTTTAAGCAAAATAATTTCCCCCATTTTTGAATGTCTGGGAAACCACGATAACATTTTCACAAAACATAAGCATCTCAGGGGCATGAAAACGGAAGTAAGAAATTTGCAGAACATTTTTTCTGCAAGCAATGTTTCAGCAGGGTGCAAGGGCATGAACCTGAGGAATGTGATATCAGTATTTTTACTACCTGCCCTACTAGCCCCTTACTAGAGAATTTGATTAGTGATCCTTTCAGGGAGATACTTAAGCATATGCCAAACTTTAAACACACAACTCGTTGCATTTAAATCCATTTGCATGCTTCAAATTAGGTATGCACTTAAATACCTAACTGAACTGGGAGCCTGGGTTTCCTGAATTCTAGAAATAAGACTATATCGATAGGAGTGCCCTAGGAAAACAGATACCTATAAAAAGACAACTGAAGCCCTCATCAATGCAGTGTTCTTACTGGTCCTTAGACTCAAAGGGGTTATAGTCAGACACCAGTCTGATGTCAGGGTAAGGGGATGGCCAGCTCCCTTCCCACATAGCCCCTCCTCCCCAAGTTCTTGGTTTCTGGTACCCAATTGACATTTAAGTGCTAAATCTTTCTTTCCTGTTCTACTCCATTTTACTATTAATTATTTACAGACATACCCATCTGGACACTGTGCAAAGACAGGGACTGTTCAGCTTAGAAAAGATACAGCTAAGAGGGGATATGATAAAGGTCTATAAAAACATGAATGGTGAGGAGAAAGTGAATAGGGAAGTGTTATTTACCCCTTCACAAGAACAACAGGTCACCCAATGAAATTAATAGTCATCAGAGTTAAAAACAAACATAAACAAGAACTTTTTTATACAACATACAGTTAACCTGTGGAATTTGTTGCCATAGGATATTGTGAAGGTCAAAAGTATAACAGGGTTCAAAAAAGAATTAGGTAAGTTCATGAAGGATAGGTCCATCAATGTCTATTAGACAAGATGGCCAGGGACACAATCCCATGCTCCAGGCTTCCCTAAATCTCCATCTCCCAAAAGCTGGGACTAGGTGACAGGGAATCGGTAACTCAAAGATTGCCTTCTTCTGTTCATTCCCTCTGAAACTTCTAGCACTGACCCCTGTAGGAAGACAGAATACTGGGCTAGATGGGCCTTTGGTCTGAACCAGTCTAGCTGTTCTTATGTTCTAGTCTGAGCTGGCCGATTTTTCAACACCTCTGGCTGGAATGCGATAATATGCTCAGAATGAAGGAATTGATCTTTTCAGGTTTCCCCTATGATAGCCAGAGTTCTTTGCCTTTTTTGATTCTCCTAGTCTCTCCCAGCTGCCTGCCATTTCTTCATCTCCACAAACTAGGCAAAGCCTCCAGCCAGGGCAGGTTATTAGTGACAGTACCGCTGGTAAAGATGCAAGCATTAAGGGCCAGATTTTGTAAAGTGCTCTAGACACCTTCAGATTTTCAAAAACAACTCACCATGTTTGACTGTAAGTGCCACAATGGGATACAATGGGTGCTGTTGGATGCTGAGCTCTTTTAAAAAGCTCTAAATAAATTAATATCTGTCACAACAATGATCTAAAGCACAGATAGGTAAGAAAGAACCATTTATTTAAGCTTCTTGACCCTCTTGAATTTTGGGATTTAGTCAAAAGGTACTAAAAACCACGTCCAAATTCCCATAATGCTGCCCATCTCTGTTATAATACTTTGCTTTGCCCTGTGTATTAACTGCTAAAATAAAAAGTATTCACATAATATCTCTGCACATCCATTTCACCATCTGCACAGGGGATGATAACATTTCCTCATCTCACATTGGTACTGTGACACTTCATCAATTGTTTATGAAGTACTTTGAAATTCCCAGATAAAAGGTACAACCTGCAAATCTAAGAACAACAGAGTGCTTCACACTTAATGAAGTCTCCCAACAGCCCTGTGAAATAGGGATTTCTTGTTATCCCCTTTCACAGATGGAGAAACTGAGGCCCAAAGACACTAACTGGTTTGCCCAAGGTCACACACAGTCTAGAGCAGAGCCAAGAAGAGGATCCATGTGCTTTATTGCCAGTTCCTATCTCTAACAATTAGACAACACTTCCTCCCTACAGTACTTCATGGGCATGATGGCACTGTAATTCAAAAGTGAGGCATTACTTGATTTCAGTAACTCATAGGTCTGAGACACCAACATAGCTCTGTCACCTTCACCCACTTATCAGAAGTCATGTGTTTGTCATCACCAGCCGCTGCAATTCACAAGTGTGAACTGCACTGTTTAGTGCTGTAGAAGTACAGAGCCATTTATACTAGATGGGAACTACCTGCTGGCAGCAGCTCACTTAGTGCTAATTCTAGGTGGCAGTTGCTTTTAACTTTTATTTTTTATTTAAAAAGCTTAATTAGGAGGAATGAAAACTCATCAGGAACGAAAGATTTCTAAATGTGAAAAAAAAATGGAGGGGATGGAAAGCTGAGGCAAACAGACATGCATGCTTATAAAACACAGGGCTGGAATTTAAAATGTAGCAATATGGATGACGGCTGCTCCTTTCCGGATTTTTACTGAGCCTTTCCAAGGGATGCCTTCAATTTTTTTTTAAACATTTGAAAAGGAGCAATATACCAACACCAGGTTAACATCAAAAAGAAAAATTAACAGTGAGTGCTGTGGGCGCGTACTGTGAAACTTCTCTGCTGGTAGGGAGCTGGGAGATTGAAAAACAGCAATAAGGTTGGGGAGGCCTCAGAAGCAGGGGAGGTAAGGAAAGTGCCAAGAAAGAAGCCATGAGGAGAAGTACTTTTGGAGCACATGAGGTCGGAGTCAAAGCCTCAAGAAGTAGAGGTCCTGTGGAAGGGGGAGGGAAAGGAGACTGATCCTCTGTTTACTGAGGTTCTTGAATGAATGCACTAATAGTTTGCATTAAAGTAACTAGCTATCAGCTCCATTGAAAACATCCACATTACGGGTCTATGAAGAAGTGACTAGATTCATAGATTTTAAGGCCAGAAAGAACTATTATCATTATCTAGTCAGACTTCACGCATAAGACAGTCCTGCCCCAACATACAGCAGGCAGGGTGTTATATAAAACAGGATTTTTGTGGTGGAGTCTCCTTCATTTGTTCCAAAGTTCTGATCAAGAATTTGGATAGGGTTTTCCTATGGTATTACAGACAGTACCAGGAGTAGAAATTCTGCAGGTGGGAAGCAGTAGGAGCTGGAATTAGGACTGGAATGACTAGCGCAAAGCCTCCCGGCCAATATTTTTTCATCACACCACAACAGAACAATATTTCCTCCCAACGAGGCCCCTCGGGAACACTTTATTCCCCCGGGAACCAGCACCTTAATCTTCCTCTCAAGTAAAACCCATCCTCCTTCTTTGCTGCCTTCCTTAGAGGAGGAAGGAAAATGCCAAGACCAGTGGCATGGGTGGTGGGATTCAAAGCATCGGGCATAAAACAGCAGAAAATAAGGTTGCAGAAAAGATGCATTATACAAAATAAACTGGGAAAACATGAAGAAGAAAATAACCAAAACTCCAGTTACCTGGGCTAAATTCTCCTCCACTTAAGTCAGAGAGTGTGCAAGTTAGGCCAAAATAAAGGCCATCAGAGTCTAGAGGTTTAGGGCACTAACAGAAAAGGGCTGAATCAATTTCTTTGCACTTCATTTCACCACCACCTATCATTTATGTATATACAACAAATACTAGGTCCATAAGAAGCTCTCCTACTGCCAACACTAAAATCAAAGGTAAGTCTGCCATACAGTACCTCCCTGACATCACAGCAGCTCATGAAGCTAATTCCCTTTTCCTCCATTTTGTGGCGAGTATCTTTTCTTGAGGGCTGACAAGCTGCCATGGTCTTTAGGGTAATTTGGCCCCGTTGGTAATACCTATTTTGTCCCACATGCTTTCTATTCTTCTTTGCATTTCTGTGCGATCACATCAGATCAGGGACAAGTGAGACTACGTGAACAGGTGTGGTGAAAAAACAACCATACTAAAGCAGCATGGTAGGGGCAAATCACTTCATAAAAGGACACTGTATCACAGGCTAAAGTCTAAGTACTTTTCACATATCATCTTAAAGGGCTGTCAAAACTGGAGACTCACCTGACAGTAGTTCCCATTCTGTCACAGAGAGGAGGCAATCAAGAAAAGTTCTTGAAATTTTTGCAAGTTTCTCAGTTCAGTTTTTACTGTATTTTGTTAATAAAACTAACTGAACAGTTCCTTTGCTTCCACTAGTGTTGCTCACTGCTGCTTCCATTGAAACCTCCTTTACATTCCATGCCAAAGGGTCTCCCTGGGTCATTTTGTACACACTGCTGCTTTAGGGACATTGTCTGTGCAAACAGAGGATTGACAACAGCCCAGGTAGGAGAACGGTCATTAGCTTTAATCTAACATGGGTAACAACAGCAGTGAAGCCATGGGGGCACAGGCTTCTGCACGGCTAGCAGCCCAAGTACAAGCCTGCCAGGGGCCCTGGGTATGTGCTCAGATTGCTAGCTGAATCCCATGCTGCTCCATCTATACCATTATAGTTACCGGTGCTAGCTGCCTACCCATGCTAAATCGTACCTCACTTGCAGCGTAGACATGCTTGTAGAGGTGAATTCATTCTGCAGTTATCTGAGCAGTGTTTGAAATAGGCAGGACAGCTGTGATACAGTTATAGTGACATGCATCCGACGAAGTGGGTATTCACTCACGAAAGCTCATGCTCCAATACGTCTGTTAGTCTATAAGGTGCCACAGGACTCTTTGCTGCTTGAACTGGAGTTGTTCATATGAATGAATGAGTGACGTTGCTCACTAGTTGCGGGGCCAGTGAGAGATTAAGGGTCCTACTACAGTTTACAGCTAAGGGAGATCTCCTCTAACTCAATATGCAGAGGACACGGGAACTGAAGGGCCAGGATTTGTGTCCCACTCCACAGGTGCAGGAGTAGGAGAAGGATGTTTGTATATCAGTGGCTTCTGTTGCATTTGGCTAGAGGACTCTCCTCACAATATTACTCTCCATCAAGATTGCTCTGTGATCAAACCCTCATCTCACCCACTCTCTTTTTTACAAACATCTCCTGATCTTTCACTCTCCACCCCTCTAGCAGTCTCAGACTTTTCAACTCAATCTTCTTTCTTATTTAAACTTCTTCCAATGGTTTTGTAGTCTTTTCAACTCCCCCGCCACAATTTTTATAAATTTTGTGCCAGTCCTAGAACTAGGGGATTGTCTTTTACAGAGCAATTGCATGTATATGATGTTCCAGGCACTTGCATGTGTATTTCAGACACTGTGGCTTTCCCCTAGGAAAACTGTCTGCATAAAATTTATGATCTACAGTGAACTGTGCCCACTCCTGTTTTATTTCTTGATGATGGTTATTAAGAGTTTGTTTCCTGGTAGGGTTTAATGGATTGTACTTTCCTAGTAACCTAAACTTTACCAACTGATATTAACGCTTGAAAAGTCTGAGGAGACGGCCTGGAACCTTGTTCATTATTTGTCCATCTCTCTAACTTCTCACTACTAGCCAAGGATTCTGAGAGGTATTGGGTTCTCTGGTTCTTGAACCTCTCTTTTGCACTGAAATAAGGGATACAGGCTTTTAGTACTCAGAGTAGAAGATTAAAAGCCAGGATACCTGGGTTCTATTTTTAGCCATGCCATTGAGTCACTGCGTGGCCTTGCATAAGTCACTCCATCTCTGTGGATTTCACTTTTCCATCTATAAAATGGGGGTAATAATACCTACACATCTTTCTGAAGTGCTTTGACATCCTCAGATAAAAGCTGTTATAAACAGGCCCACTGAAGAGCTCTCAGCACTGTATGGAATTATCTGAGCAAGCACGTGCCATTGATTTTGACGGGACTACTCATGCTTATGTAAGCAGAGTCAGGATAAGCTCTACCCTGACATCTGGTGGAAAGAATGTGAGAGAGTGTATTTGCATAGGCACGCCCACCCTATCCCAGACTGCCAAGCTGTGGGACTGCTTGGTGACAAATTGCTCACCCTCAGTTGGGTGGTACTGGCTAGACATGGGACATGGGTTCCAAAACCCAGAGAACTGAGGGAGGCTGGGGACAGGTATTTGTGCCTGGTGGTGCAGTCTCCTTGTGGAGCCAGAAGCACCAGTTGCACCCCCTCCTCTCCCCACTGTGGAATGTCAGAGTTGTTTTTTTATTCCCTTAAGAATTTAATTACAGGTTACTGAGCTGAAATCACTTTGGGCTAATGGTGCACTAGCACTGGGGCTCCCCTACTATGAGCTGGAATCACTAAGAGCTGAAAATCACTAAAGAGCTAAAATCACTGAGCTGAGAGCACTGAGTACTGTGCTAACTAGTGGGGAGCCCAAAGCTATACTGTGGAACAGAGCTGCTGGCGGAGTGGAGCAGTTTGTGGGGACGGCTGGAGCGGATCACGGGACAGCTGGTGGCAGCGGAGCGACTGGCAGAGCGGAGTAGCTGTGAGCAGCCTGCAGAGCTGAGCAGTTTGCAGGGACAACTGGAGCAGCTCACAGGACAGCTGGTGGAGCAGAGCAGCTGGCGGAGCGGAGCAGTTTCTGAGAACGGCTGGAGGAGCAGAGTGGAGCGGCTGGTAAAGCGGAGCAGTTCGTGGAGAAGGCGGGAGCAGAATCCACGGAGAGGCAGGGCAGTTGGCCCCGGACCACGTAAGGTGCCCCTTTCTACCAGGCTGGGGGGGGAGACCTGCAGATAGACTCTCGAACTTTGGGCTGCACTGACCCAGGACAGAGACTTTTGGGACTGTGGGTGATTTGGGGGTTGCTGGACTTAAGAGCCCAAGAAAGAGGACACAGCCCAATTTCCTGGGGTGGGTCTTTGCTCACGGTTTGGTCTATGAACTCTAGTAGAGGTGTTTTTCCCAAATTAGTGTTTGTTGTTTATCTCATGTATTAAATCTTTTCTGCTACACCGAGACTCTGTGCTTGCGAGAGGGGAAGCATTGCCTCTTTGAGGCGCCTAGGGGTGTGTGTAAGATTTTCCCAGGTCACTGGGTGGGGGCTCGAGCTGGTTTGGCATTGGGTTATTGAAACGGAACCTCTGGATACTGAACCCGGCCCTTGTTGCTGCCAACTTAGAGGGGCAGAAGGGTTACATTTAAAGTAAGGTATGTGCTTAAGTACCTTGCTGAATCAGGGCCTAGATCAGGCCTATTAGCATATGGTAGTTGTATTCTCCAAGCATTTTCTGTCTCAGCTTGGGTTTTATGGCTGCATGAATGTGGATCAAAGCTCTATGCGTAAATCATCAATAGATTACAGGAAGCAAGTGTGATGAAGACTGGACAAGTGGGATAAGTTAATATGTCTGTAGACAACAGTAACTGTGTTCCTTAAAGGCCAGAATGTGAGCAACCAAGTTAGACAGCCCCGTATCAAAACTGAGAAAAGGTAGGCAAGGGTAGAGAACTCGCTTTCCTCCGTGGTCCAGGTGCCCCATAGCCTAGATGCAGTAAACTTCTAGACATGCTCTTAGAGCCACCTGTCTCCCCAAATATTTCCTAGTGTGCACCGAGGAAGGTGAATTACGGAAGGTGAAATTGGAGTGACAGAGGATATTGGGGAAGCTGGGCTGGACAGTGATGCTTGGACTGGAAATAGGTACAGATAGTATTAGATTTTTCCTTCCTCCTTAAAGGTCTAGATGTGTTGTTTTGCTTGAGAACGTGTTTAGTTATTAAAAAGTGTATTTTACAAATTTTTGGAATGTACTTAGAGTTGCAGTAAACACAGAGAATAAGCATAAACACATAAAAAGGCAGATACTGTTTTTTAATAACAACACACTTTTCTCTTCTCTATCACCTGCAATCCAAAGTTCACACAGTAGTGAAGCAGCATTAATTAGTTACTCCTCAGCTATTATCCTGCTTTTGCAAATGGGGAAACAAGCACAAAGGTGAAATGCCTTGCCCAAGATTACACAGCAAGTCAATGACAGAGCCAGTATTCAAACCAGATGTCCTGCCCCAGTGCTGTTCTTTAGCCACATACTCATCTTCCCTCTTAGCAGTGGTTACTTTCTAATATGTAAATGCCCTTTCTGCATAATCTAACATAAATGTAACTTTGAAAACCTAGCCCTTTGTTTGGACTGTAAGTCTACTTCATCACTAAATCTTCTCTTGGGAAACAGCATTTCTTTGGGTTGTAGAATCTAAAATGGAAGCAGCGCCTATTAGTTCAGTGGTACTTCAGGGCTTTCTATTCAGTCATTTCCTTTTCAACATGTGTTTGCTCCCTTTGGGGTAAGTAAGAAGGCAGTAAGTATGCTTTATCACCTTACCACTGAAGGTGATCATTTACACTGTAGTTCAAAAACACCAGGACAGCCTCTGCATTTTTGACTAGGGGGAGGAGGGAAGGAAATAATGGGGGTGAAACTCAATTACCTCCAGCAAAACTCAACATGCAATTGCACTACATGAAAACAAGATACCTTCTTATTGATGCTGCTCTTCTTGATCAGTATATTGTAAACAAGTATAGATAAAAAATCTGCCACTCTGGACTGAAAGAAAATTGGTCCAGACATTTTAATGTGATTGTTAGTCTTGAATTAATGCCTACAATTCATATCATTCAAGTATCATAGTGCCACCCTAGGAATATTCTCAAACTTCGCCTGTTTTTTTCCAGGAAGGGTAGACCAATTACTGATTCATACTTTCACTATATCACAACTGTGCTTTTGTTTGGCATCCTCACGTCTGTTGCAAGTCACTTGCAGATGGTCCAGAAGCCACAGGACACGCTATACTTTGTTCTCATCCCAGACACCACCATTTTATGCAATCTTTCTAGTCTACCATGAGGTACAGCTATGTTTTCTACTGGATCTTACTTTTGACATTCAAGCCTTTTCCAGGGCTTGCTCTATTTTAACGTTGTGGACAGCACAATAAAAATTGCTCCATGTGCAGTGGCAATTGAAAAATAAAACAATATTAGGATTTATAAGGAAGAGGATGAAAATAGTTGTGGGAATATTGTAATGCCATTATATAACTCAATGTTCTGGCATCACCTGGGATACTTTGTCACCCAATCTCAGAAAGGATACAGCAGAAATAAAAGAGGTTTAGAGACAGATGATAATAATGATTAGAGGACTGAAGACACGTCCACCCGAAGAGAAGCTGAAAAGATTGGGAACTCATTGTCACAAGGTATAAGAAAGGCCAAGAATTTACTAAGAGTAAAAAATGGAGCAGTCTGCTCCATGCTGACTATTTGCTCCAACTCTCCCACTTTCCCTCCTAGTCCTCCTTCCTCACAGTCTCTTCACCTAAGTTTCATTCCACACCTACTCCTCTTACCCTCTTCTCCCTTTCTCTGCCCCCCTTATCCACCATTCCCTTTTCTATTTAGTTGACCCCTTTCTATAAGTAAATATCACCCTCGCCCTCTCCAAAAAATCATGGAATTAACATGACATTTGCTGCCATCACATAGGTCACTCTGCTTACGTGTTCTACCCCTTCTCCTGCCCTATGTCTTAGCTATTTAGATGGCAAGATCTTCAGGGCAGAAACTGTCTGCTTCTCTGTGTTTGTTCAGTGCTGAGCACAATGGGGCCTCAAATGTTGTTGGCCCTTATGCACTGTGGTAATAAACATGTTAAATAATAGAATAAGAAATACAAAAATAATTACAGATATTCATATGGATAAACAGAACATCCACAATCGCATTACAATACAGTATACATGTAAGGACTGTACACCCTCATGACTTCAGGGCAGAAGCCAATCTCTAACTGATAGCTGTTGAGCAGAAACTTCCCCTATGGGCAGGTTATTCTATAACTGTTCATTATGGGAGATTCTAGCACTTTTTTCTGAAGCATGTGATGCTGTCTACTGTGGTGCTCACCAGGAAGCTTCAAGGGAGCCGGTATGCTACCATTATGTGACAAATCTGTGGGTAGGCCATAAGGTGCACATGTGCTCACTAGCCTGCCAGCCAGCTGTCAGTTTGCTCAGCTCAGTGCCCAGTGATCCCTTCAGGTGGCCAGTCTGCTGGAATTTACAAAAAAAGAGCACAAAAGCCTGCTTCCTGTAAAACCAACAGGGACATGGGGGCATTCCAGCATATTCAGGGATACATGGCACCTCTATTTACGCATTCAAAATCAGATTGTTTTGATCATTCACATTAATGCAGAGTATGGTGTGCGCATAGGAAGAGTCACTAAAGGGTTTGTTTGTTTTTTGGTGGCAAAATATTTCACAGGCTTGGCAAAAATTGCTAAACATTGTTCTGTCCACATAGACATGAATATACGTATGCGCTCGTATACAAAATATCTAGTGTGGACATTATGATGCCAATCTTAGGCACAGATACTGTTAACACTATTTTTCTCTACATATATCATGTATATGATGTCCAAGACAAGACTGATGACTATATGTTAAGGCTGAGTTACTTTTAACCACATTAGAACTTCTTGGCCTGGAGTGCCTTATCGCTATTCTGAAATGGAATTTATATATCAAAGAAACAAAAAAAGAAGAAAAAAAGAAGGTCAGACCCAGACATGTCCTGGTTACTGCTGAAGTGGGAATTTCTCAGAGCCATTCAAAAAGATCTATACATGGGAAAAGCACTATAGGCTCAGTAGAAGCTCAGAGATACAAAACACCTCAGTAATAGGTATCGGGGTAGCCATGTTAGTCTGGATCTGTAAAAGCAGCAAAGAGTCCTGTGACACCTTATAGACTAACAGAGGTATTGGAGCATGAGCTTTCGTGGGTGAATACCCACTTCATCAGATGCTGCCCCTTGAAATTTCCACTACATGTATCCAACAAAGTAGGTATTCACCCTCGAAAGCTCATGCTCCAATATGTCTCTCAGTAATAGGGTTATCAGTTTTGGTTGAATGTATTCCTGGAGGTTCCATTACATGACATAATCTTTCATTAAACATTAATCTTTATTTCCTGGAGACTCTAGGACAATCCTGGAGGGTTGGCAACCCTACTCAGGAATGGAGGTTGTTTGTAACTCTGAACAAAATGTTATGGTTGTTCTTTCAAAAGTTTACAACTGAACACTGACTTAGTACAGTTTTGAAACTTTACTATGCAGAAGAAAAATGTTGCTTTTAACCATCTTAATTTAAATGAAACAAGCACAGAAACAGTTTCCTTACCTTGTCAATATTTTTAAACTTTCCCTTTATTTGTTTAGTAGTGTATGTTTAACACAGTACTCTACTGTATTTGCTTTTTTTTTTTTTTTTTTTTTGGTCTCTCCCGTCTGCAAACTTCTGCTTCCAAATGAGGCGTGTGGTTGACTAGTCAGTTCGTAACTGTGGTATTTGTAACTCTGAGATTCTACTGTATTTTCCAAATAAAATTAGATAGCCTTAGATGTAGGCAAATAGGGGCTGATGATTCTTCCCCGTTTTATTCCCAATGAAGGCAGTTTAGTTATTTACAGGCATTTCTTAAAGAAAATGTGTTCATTTAACTAAGAGTAGAATTAGGCCCATTCAGTTTATACTGACGTATTTTTTTTTTAAACATAGACATATTGGTGCAGATACAAAGCACGCACAACAGCCTTCGATGACCCTTCTGCTTCCTCAAAGTTTGCAACAAACATAGCATTGAAACCAAATTTCCAATTTCCTTCGCAACAGTACAGTATTCCAGTAAACAACAGCACAATCTAAATCTTGAGAAACATACACATTAATACACACACTCATACCTGCATGAGCCTGTAACATCAGCCTTTGTATGTTTTTTTTTTAAATGTACTTTGTAATGATGCATTTTTTCTTTTTCTAGTGCTTGGGAATGCCAAGAATTTAGGAAGAGAGCCATAGCTGAACAGCGCAATTATCTGCCAGTAAATACTCCATTTGCTTGTTCTGTGATTTTTCTTCTCCTAACTCGCACATTCAATAATCCGTCCCTTGCTGTGTCACAAGGACAAAAAGTCTTTTCTCCAAAGCAAAACACATTCACCAATCATTCTCCAGCTATGCCAAGTCTCAGTTAGCAAAAAGCTATTTTGTAGCTTTAATTAAGAACTTTCCCCTACTGATCGTTTTTTTTTAACCTTACACCTCCAGCCCAAGAAACTAGAAGGCAGTGACTCTGTCTGTGGGGATCCCATGCCATTTATAAACATTTTCAACCACATTCATCTGGTTTACAAGATTCAGGACAAGTCAGCTGAACTACTGCTTTGAGTCCAGATTGTATTCAGGTGGGGCACATATGTTCCTCCATGCACTACAGAACAGCTCATTTGCACCAAGACACCAAGAACATCTTCTCTGTGAGCCTCTATTTTAACCAGACTGCAAAAATGTACTCCAGCATTGTTAAAAAATTAAAGTTAATTCTCAAAATAAGGAGCAATTACTTTTGGTTCAAAGCAGCTTTTATGGCCTATTACAACAGTAATCCGATTACTAAAGAACCCCTTTGAAAAAAAAAAGGAAATACCCCCACAAAAACTGTTGTAGTAACTGTAAGGGCTAAATATTCATATGCACCCATGCTTTGAAAAACTAAGCATTTGGGTACACTTTGAGCCTTTGTCAACGATTTAGGCACACAACTAATTTTTAAGAGGGTGTAAATCTGTGCAAGCAGCATCACACAACTAGATTAGCACCATGTAATAATGGATCAAGAGAGTATAGTAAGAAATCTAGATGTGCACATTGTATTTCCATAGAAATTTCATATAGCCAAGTGTCATTCTGCTCAGTTAAGAGGAGGGTGAGAAATAGTATATTTGGGAAAAATAAATAAAATACCACAAGAGTGACGTGAATTACCAATATTAATTGCTAAATGCAGATCTAGAGTCTGGAGTCAGAAGCAGGAATACCCTTAAAGGTTCAAGGAACAACATTTCAATGTGACTCACAGCACACTGATACTGTAGGTATTCCATCTGGTCCTTGCAAAGTAACATATCTAGACAGGTGTAGGACAAAGAACCCAGTTTCGATCACTCAGATTGTTTCTTAGGGCAAAACATGGCCCTGTTTTCAAAGTCACTTTGGGACTGGTTCTTACTCAGATGAGTAAGAGCAACTTGTGTGACCAAAGTTGCCAATTAAAGCCTTATATTTCTTGCTCTTTTGATACAAGCTGTATGTGGAAGTTCTGTACATGTTAACTATGATATGGTCAGATTCTAGGAACTATGGTATTAACCTATTTTGATATCACTCAACCTCAAGATGATAAAATATGCCAGGTTATGACAATAATTCCTTATGAATAAATATAGAATTTAAAGCATTATGCTTTCGATGTATGAACTGTATCCAAGTTACTAATCTTCCCTTATGCAATGTATTGATTTCATGTTTTGCATTATATATATCAGCTGCTTAAAAGCAGACAAGATATTAGGAATTCTTTAACTTGCATCAATACACCAAGCAGCCAATGTGAAATATAGCAAAAAAGGACTAGCTGGATCCTTGAACCTTGTAAGGGTTTTGGGCATCTTCTGCACATACAATGCCTTCTATGTAAGAAATATTAGACAATGAACTTAGAGAAAGTGTAGCATATCTCAATGGCAAGAGTAAACATCAGGCTATAAATAAATTTGTTAGTCTCTAAGGTGCCACAAGTACTCCTGTTCTTTTTGCGGATACAGACTAACACGGCTGCTACTCTGAAACCCATCAGGCTATATGATCATAATTAGGCTATAAGAAAGTTGTTATATTTTGAGTGAAAAGTTGCGGCTAGTTTGTGAAAGTTGGGGCTCAAGGCATGCAGCCTACCTTCCAAAGCAGGGCAGCAGTGCAGAAGAGATACCGTGTGTCCCATCTGGCTCTAAAAGGCAAACATGAAAAAGGGGTGGCCAAGCCAAATTTGAGAGAATGGCATTGTGATCTGGTGCACAGGGTCACAAAACCTCTACAAATTTTGACAACTACAAAAAGTTGTGGCTTGTGTTCAAAGCTGCAGTTTCTTTAACAAAATTGCTACCTGTGATTTTCTCACAGCCTTAATTATAATGGTCTCATCTGGACTTCAAATCTGCAACTTAGAAAATTCCTCTGAAATTGGTTCATAGGAAATGCCTCGTTAATAGATTAACCAGCTATGCAAGTGTCTGCAGAAGAAGATAGATAGATTTTCAGCATTCGCTTAGGTTCATTCATGCTCTCATTGAAGACAACAACAAAACTCTTACTGATGTCAAAGATGAGGGCCCTTTATGAGGGCAAAACCTTTGAAAAATAGAGCCATTTTTGGCTAAGAACATTTTGGTATATAAATTGCATATTAAACAGTCATAAATTTTCCTCAAGGGTCTCAAACATGCAGTGAAATTGAGGATTAAATCTGACTTTGAGGTCGAGTGTACAAGATCTATAAATTAAGGGCCAGTAGATCAGCCTTAAGGGATGCTCTCAGGTCAAATTTTCTTCACTATTTCAGTTGAAATAGACTTCTATAACATTTAAAATCAATAAAAATGTTTCAATCATTTCATAAAATTTCTCCAAAACAAATAAACCTATTATCATTCACTGAGTGTAACACAAACAGTCCCTAGTTGTGCTAGCAGTGCTGGTGCTTAGATAGATACCATAGTGGCAAGTGTTTCCAAAGTGTAACATTACAGAAAGTCAAACGGTGCTATTGAAGATGGTCACCTTAGTGCTATTCACCGAAATATGTATTATCAGCTGTGATGCAGATTTCTTTAAACAAAAGCATATCATCACTACAGTCCATTCTGCCTGAATCTTTCTGAATAAGAACAATTAAGTGTAGTTGTTGTCAACAGTTTATTTCCACACAAGGAAACAAAAATGTTACATGATGTCAAAATATCACAAGTAAGTACCATGATCATCTGGACCTATCCGAGCTTTAGCTTCCCTTATTGTACAATTATAATAATTTAACCTTCCTTTGTAAATGTATTTGAGCTCTACAGATTAAAAGTGCTGTGTAACTGCTAAGTACTATTAATATGAAGGATATATGAGAATCTGAAAGTGAAACTTTCAACTATAAACAAAAATGAAACTGACAAGTCTGTTTCCATGGTCCAAATTTAGAAGAGAAATAAACAGTACAAATAATGAAAAGTAAAGTAGGTTTTTTTAAATTTACTTTACATAATCAAAGCAAACTGTCAGAAAAGAAATTTGTTTCTGAAAAAAACATTTTCAACATAATAATGTTCCTTTAATGTAAGAGTTTCTTAAGTTTTTTGACTTAAACTTTTAAAATTAATGTACTTGTTTTTCTTTTCGCAAGACAGCTTGGGAAAAAAGAGTTGACACACTTAATAGGGACAACTGTTTAAAAGGGGATTTACTGGATCAAGTCAACACATAACAAATTCTTACTTATCCAATGCAACTCACGTAAAATTACATTCTTCTCAATGGAGACTGCACAGCAAAAATGGATATTTGGTTTGCTTAAAAGATGTCCCCATTAACTGTTTTTTTAACACTGTAAGCAATCAGCCAGTGGAGCCAGACACTGTCCTCAGGTAACCTTGTGCAGCTCCCGTTAGTGCAAAACACTGTCGTTTCTCAGACTTCATACACTCTGATCTGCTTAGTTCTCTCACATTCATCTCCTGAGGGATGACAGCAAAGTGCGCAAGTCCCCTCTTCCTTGATGGACTGGGGAACAAGTGTTGACATGGCAGGATGTCTGATCAGCAGTGATGAACTTGGCATGCTTAAACATACACGTTTTGGGAGGGTTCCCTTCCAAATTTGTCCAAAATAAAAGGGGCACCTGGTCCCTGTTATGTCCCTTCTACATTTTGCTTGTATTTTTTCCCATTAGAAGCTCTTATCACACATATTTGTTTTCAGTTTGAAATTTATACTTATTTTCAGAAGTTGGAGAGACAGTCTGAAGTCATGTCTGGTAAGAAAATGGATCTCTCTCAATGTCTCAATGCTTTTTTTTATGTACCACACAATCTTGCTCTTCCCCACTGAATTAGCTATTAGCATCTATCTATCTAAGCTATAATAGCATAGTTATCGCCCTGCTATCAACCACATCTGAGCATCCATAACCACAACAAGTAAGCTGCACTCAGAATACAGAGCAATTAAACTTTAGTAAAATGTAAGAAGTGGAGGGAAAGGTGTAATTACATAGACATTGCAGTTCAAATTTATCCCTGGTGTAACTTGACTAATATCACTGGAGTTAAATGAGGGATGAATATGGCCCAGGTGGCCAAAATCAGTTGGTAAATCCTGAGGTCCTTATCCAGGCACATTCCTATTGAAGTCAATGAGCCAGTTTCTGTCTGTTACATTATAAAACTGGGGGAACTTCATGAAAATCAATAGAGTTTACTCCATATACAGTATATGCTGGTGTGACTGAGATCAAATTCTGGTCCACTGGGAGTTTTGCCTGGATGAGGATGATGATAAAAAAAGTAAGGCAGTTAGGATTTCATACAGAGAACTTGAAAGTAGAAGCCATCTGAAAACAACTTGGCCTCCACTCCTGCAACCTGTTCTGGAAGTCAGTGGGACTCTGCCTGAGCACAGAGTTCTACTCAAGCAGAACAAGTTGCAGGTCTCAGCCCTAGAGAACAAAGTTGAACACTATCAGTACTAAACATGGGCATGAAACAAAACCCAGTTCAAATGCTGATGTTTTCCAAAATCTGGATCTAACTTCTGCAGCCCAAACTCAACTCTAATCATCAATGAAGAAGAAAGCAAATATTAGCATCCATTCAGACACGGGTAATTGGAAGAATGCACAAAGTTAGCAACCCTGGGTTTGTATTCTCTTGGGTTACAGATGCCATAATTTACCAATTGTAGAGAAATGTCTTGCGTAATGTTGCTTAAATTGTACAGAACAAAGGAATGGCGGGGGGTGAGGTACCAGGACAGACAAGGACAAGAAGTAGAGCATCAGGGAGGAAACTGTGCTTCCCTATCTCAGGATGGGACCTAACTGGAACATAGTCTTTTTGCTAGCTCTCTTCACAGAGCTAAATTTCTTCCTTAAAAAAACACAAACAAAAAAACAAACACATACTATTTTTTCTGTACATATGCAACAATACGTTATTCAGAATGTGTCAATAGGGTATTGCTTGGATCAGGTGGGGAGGTGTAACATGCAAAAGGTGTTAGAAAATGAAAAAGGAAGATATGGCATGAATGATTAGCAGCTGCATCCTGTAATTGTATATGCACAGACTTTCACTGTTATGAGGGTTTGGTTTTTTTTCAAAGACAGAAGAATTATTCTATGGAAATTATAATACATTTTCTGGATGTTAAGTAGGCTCCAGCAATACACATTGTCAATCACCACTACTTCCTAACTGAGTTTTTAATTTATTAATAAATATAGATCTTCAGTTGCTCTTCATGCAGGATATCATCCTTGCAAAGCAGGCATGAAAATCTAATACTATAGGCAAAAATGTGATAGCCTGTCCCAGTATTAATAAAACATATAGTTTGCTTGCCCATCAGACAGAATTGCTTGCCCTGGGTGAATGGGAAATATAATTTTCAAGGTTTCAGTGCATATGCACAAATACAGCTCTGTCCCTCTGCTGTGCCCAGGGCATATATGATAAGCTTCTTTAGCACCAATAAACCAGTGAATAATCAATAACAGGCAGATCACTACTGACACATGACACATGGTAGATCACAGCTTTGGAGCCACTGCTTTTTGCAGTGGAAGGGAATGAAGGAGTGAGAAATCTGCTTTATTGTCCAAACTACTGGCCAGATTGCAAGACCACTTGCTGCAGCATCATCCCTCTTCAGACATGTGGGGATCATGCTGACCCCATCTTATGCTGTCAAACTTCACTGCCCAGGAAGTGGGGAAAAGGAGAAGCTTGTCTCAAGCAAATGCTGGCAAGGAGATGGATGTTCTCAGAAAACAGTATGGAGCTCCTATCTGCATTCCCCAAATGATACCAGATCTCCTAATAAACCTCAAGACATCTGTGTGCTGGGAGGGAAACCCCTCACTATTCACTGTGAACAGTGGAAAATCCACCAATACATGTATTAGTTACTGGTGTCATTACCAGTGTCTGAGAACCTCACAAATATTCATAGATTTAGTTTCAGGACACCTGTGAAGTAGGGAAGTATTATCATTTCCATTTTACAAACGGGGAGTGAAGGCAGAGAAGGCTTGCCCAGGGTCATGCAGACAGAGACACAAAAAGAACCCAGATCTCCCAAGTCACATTTGTGCGCCCTAAGTACGAAACTATCCTCCCTCTTTGCTTCAAGGCCATGAAGTTTTCTGTTCAGTATTTTTACAGAAGAGCATAATCTGGGCCTCAGTGACCAGGTACACAGCAAAAAATTAATACCATTTCATCTTCATGAGAAGCTCTAATCCTGAAGTAATTTTGAAGTAACAACAAGAAAGAAAAACATTTTTGTTACTTGTGACTTCAGCAGACATGGCTTGAAGATCAGAGAAAAAAAGACTTCCGTAGGATGGAAACTTTTGATTTTACATGGTACTTTCATCAGAGAAAGGAGAGGTTTCAAAACATCTCTGTAACATTGGATATGTTAAGTTGGTTTATTGTGTTTTGTTTTTAAACAGATTAAAAACTCTCCCTGGCTTAATTGCTCTTAACATTTTATTCATCCCATTATTAACTTAATCAGAGCAAAGAAAAAATCAGCTTGACTTTTTTGACAGCAAAGTCAAGCCAACTGGAAAATTCAACTCCTACAAGAAACGTGGAAAGGGAAAACTCTGGTTTACAACAGTGTGTAGAGAAATGTTTTCAAATGCAGCCCCAGCTTCATGGAAGTAGAATCTCTGTTCTGCCTGCCCTACCACCTCACACACACACACACACATCAGGTATCCTTTGTTATACTTTAGAGACTGCACACATCTGCAACAAGGTGAGTGGGTGATACTAGGTTAGGGGCCTGATTGTTATTCTTTTAAGATTATTTTGCCCTCTGTAGTACCTTTTGACAGAGGCTCTCACAGTATTCAGCAAAGATGGATATTATTTTACCCATTTTATAGATAGGGACAACTGAATAACAGAGAGGCTAGCCCAGGATTACAAATCAACAGCTGGGAATAGAATTAAGACTCCCAGTTTCCTGCTCCCTGTTGTCCCAGTCCACTTGACTCCCAGTCTCCCATTCCCTGTCATCCTAAGCCCTCTCCTGCCTCTGAGTCCCCCATACAATCACCCAGTCCTCTCCAGACTCACAGTCCCTAATTCCCTGGCATCTCAGCCCTCTACTGCCTCCTAGTCCTCCACTCCCTGTTGTCCTGGCCCTCTCTGGACTCCCAGTTCTCTGTTGTAACCACCAGGCAATACTTCTTTTATATTTTAATTAAAAGCTGGAATTCAAAGAGGTGAAATCTGCTCTCTGAGGACATGCATTCCTAGTGCAAGCTAACAGCTGACTGCCCCAAATATGTTCATTTCCTTTAAAGGGTACCTGAGAATGAACTTCCTTCCTCCTTTCACCGTGTTTCATTCACAATGCTTGGCCCTGCAGTTTGAGGAATGTAGTGGTACATCCCTTTACAGATGGGTTTGAGGGAATTTGGCCAAAGGCATAGCCTCAGACACTACCATATAGACAAATAAGAGAAAATAAATGGAAACAGATGATCTTGCATAACAAGCTTCCATTTTAGTTTTGGATTGACTTAGTCAGGTTTTTCACTGGCTGTCTGGATTCTCTCTGGTCCATTGGACGATGGGTTTCATGGAGTCTTGCATACAAAACTTTTGTTCTCCAAATTCATTGCCAGTATCCTAGGCATCCACCACTGGGTCTTGCTAATTGCTGTTCTAACTCAGGAGGAATGGCAGATAAATGTCACTCTTCCCCTTATGTTTTCTTAAGGCCAAATCTGAGTCCCAGTGACATCAATTTGAGCGCGGCCATTTATTTCAAAGGGACTAAGATTTGGCCCTTATCTTATTTAGTCATCATTACTTCCCTTCTCTGAAAATTAAGTTAGTTCTCCTACAGACAGAAGAAGGGTCAGATGAAGGAGCAACAGAGTGGAAACAATCTTTAGAAAAGCCAATGTGTTTGTGTTGGTATAAGTCTAAATGGGATGCAAGGAGAGGCAGAAGCTTGCATTTGATTGTGCTGAAGACAAACAGTAAAAATAGAGAACATTTACCTGATATTTAGAGGAGGAATCTCCCCACCCCTGAGTCAGACCCAGAGAAATATGTATTAAAGGGAAGGTGTAGTTGTAATAGCCAAATTTATAAAAGAGAGATCGGATTGTCAAAAGCACTCAGCGTTGGCCTAACTTTGCTCCACTGAAGTAATGGTAAAACTCCTATTGACTTCAATCGGAGCAGAGCTAGACCAACGCTGAATGTTTGTAAAAATTCCGCCGGTGGTGATTTCTTTAGAGCAGTGCCCCCCTTCTTGCTCCCTCAGCTTTTATTTATTTTTATTGTTGTTGTTGTTTCTTTTGTTTTTTGTTACTAGAAATGTATGGATGATTTGAGGAAAACATTATGGAAATATAAACATCTTCTGGAGTAGCTCATAGCTACCAAAGGAAAGAAAGGCCAATGAAGAATGATGCTTTTATGCCCTACCTTCTCAAGTTCGTGCTTTGGAAAGGCTTTAATATGCCAATATATATTGTTTGGCTCTATGTTACTGGACAGAGCTAGAAGACAGGTGATGAATGTACATGGTGCCAAGAACCAAGTCCTTGAATTCTCTGATTTTAAAAGCATTATGGGCACTCAGCCTCTGTTAGAACCACACTCTGTCCTGCTATGAACGACAGAGAACAACTCAGGAACCTCACCACGCTCCAACTTCTGAAGGCTGACTGCACTGCTTTCAAGGCACATCGAAAGACCTGGGATTTGCCTAGCTACTCTTAACCTCTCCCTTCCTAGTGCACAACACAGTCCCATGCTGTCAAATGCTTGGCCTGTTATTGACCTTGTATTTCATAATACACCATGCCAACAAATCACTTGCGAATGAGATCAACACAAACATGTAAGCTGTGCTGCCTACAATACACTCAGAAAGGAGTCGGTGAGGGAAGCAGATGAGTAAATGCCATTATTGTACATTTAATGGGAGCTATATGGTAAATAACCCATATTAGATTGTAAACTTAAAACAACATATTATACTTAAACAGGACCTTTCATTCTGGAACAGCCCAAAGTGCTATACATACACCCAGAACTACCAGAAATGCAACCACCCCTGTGGTAAAACATCAAGCTGAGAGATGAATGAAACACAGCATACTGCACAACAGTAAGGAAGGAGAAAGTTGTGGCTGCATACACCAAAGCAGACTCCTCCTCTTCCCAAACTGTCCCAGTCTCTTTTATATGATGACCCTGACCTAACAGGAGCTCAGTTTTAAGGACTCACCTGGAAAACCATTAAAGTAAATTGCATGAACTTCAATTTACCTTTCACAGAGGTATAAAGAGATGAATGGCTGTTGGAATTTGGCCTTGGACTACACAGAATCAAGAAGTTTCAATCTTGAAGCTTACACAACTAAACAATCCTTCAGCAAACCTTTCTGATGTAGTTTTTCTTTATGCTAAGGGATAAATTAGCCATTTTACAATACAATTTAGCCATTGTATTGATGCATTGAAAATGTACCATAATTTTCTAGCTACCATAATTTACAACAATGAAGGGTGTATCATACATAAGACATTTTCTAGCTAACATTCAAATCTGTCTCTGCAGTACACTCTCCTCTGGAGTTGGGCCACGGAATGAAATGCTATGGAAAAACAAAATAAACTAAAACCCTGCTGTGGAAACAGGACAAATCTAGTTTCACATCCCCTGCAGAGAGAGAAACAAGACGGAAGTAAAAGGCACCAAATGGAGCTCACAAAGTTTCAGTATGATCTCAGCCTCCACATTCTGGCAGAGACCACAACCTAAGATATCTGCTTTGCTTCAAGTAAGAACAGTTCTCTCATTCTATTATGGGTACAAAACTGTAGCGTCTATGAGCAAAATCCTCTTACCCTGAGCAAGTCCCGATTAAAGGGAAATTGGGGAGGGAGACCAAGAGGGAGATGATGACATTCTCTCTCTAAGGCCTCTTAGCACCCACACATCAACTCTATCCTCACTACTGCAGCACAGGGACTGTAGAAGTCTCCACATAACTCACCTTCTAAAGGCGCTATATCCTGCCTGAGTGTGCGGTGGAATTATTCCACCTATCAGATCCTACATGTCCTTGGAGGCAGGTTTTAGATCTATATCTAAACCAGATTGTAATCATGCTGGGTTCATTTCCTCTTGAGCAACATCTCCAGTAGTCTTATTATATCTCCTCAATTGCTCCTGCATTACACTCAGTTGAGCTAGGTTTCTTGGTGATGGCTATTAAGTAGGCAAGAGCCCAGCTTGACACCTGCAGATGCCAAGGCGAGTTGTTGGCGCTGGCAGTTAGACAGAGCATCTTTATACATATAAAGTGAGCACATTTGTTTGGGAGTCACTGAGAGACAAACAATGCCAAAGCTCAGTTTCTGAGTAGACGGCACTTTAACCAGGACTTTTGTCTGCAAATTTCAAAAAGAATGAGCAGATCCAGGACATACAAGCAAATCAGCAATGCAAAAAGCCAGGTGTGCTATGTATTTATTGTTAGATTTATGCCCTCAAAATGGGGTGGATTCTGCATGTGTTGAAACTAAGGGAAATGTGCAGATGGAAAAGATATACCCTGGGCACCTGGCATCCATACTCTGCATCCTGGTCACTGCCACTTGACCTTTAGTTACACCCACAATGGAGATGTACCTAGTTATATGGAAAATGATTCCTGTGCACACAGGTATTTATATATATGCAGAGTATGAGGGGTGGATGAACTGCTTAAGGAGACCCATCGCTGGCCATTCAAATGCTTTTGCCTCTATGGACAAAACTGGGGTGAATATAATGAGCAAACATCACTGTTCTGCAGAGAACTTTGCAGGATGCACATGGATTAGTCCCCTTTGCAAAAGACTGTCCAATACCTGATAGGCCACTCAAAGCCCTTCTGCATCCCACACAAGCTGAGGGAGGATCTGCTCCCATGTTTGGATCCTTATTTGTATTTGGTTTCTGGCAGCCTGTCTATGTACCTTAAGTTTCTACATGCCATATCACAGGATCCCCTCCTGTTAGTCTTTACTCCTTTATTTAATACAAAAAGACACAATGTTCTGCAGCGATTTTTTGTTGTTAATTAATTCATTTGAGACAATTCCTTAACATTTCATTTTAACAATTTTTGTGTGGGTGCATTAATTACTTTAAAAGATGCTCACAACTGACACTTATTAAAAGCCTTTGTACACACACACACAGAAACAACCTTCCAGCTTCGTTCCCCCCTCCTCCCTTCTGAGCAGGTACCTGCTATCAACTGCTGGAGTGTGCTCACTCTGCACCTAGAGCTATAATTATTTTGCTTTAATTTTACAAAACCTTTTGTTCCATTCCCACGAGCCCACCTGATCCTTATATTACACTCGCTCTATTAAAACACTCATGCAGAACAAAGCACAGTTGTACTGATTCATAAGTAACTACCCCCCCTCCTTTCCTTTCATAGTAGAAACACACCACTGGCTGAGTTTTCATGACACTGTCCCTGGTTTCAGTGCTTGGTCCCAGTTTTGTTTCTTTGCTGTTGTTTTTACATGTTTAGTGCCTGATCGCACAGTGGCATTGCTGTTGTTTTGAAGAACCATTCTCAGACATTTTACATTCTGCTCTGTGACACTACAAGAGGTTCAGTGCAGAGAGTGCTGGGGAATTTATCTGAATTATAATCAGACTCCAGGATTTTTTTTTTTTTTTTAGTTGTATAGTACACTCACCAGGGCTAGCCCTACATTTCTGTGTGCTAAGTAGAAGACTGTACTTAGGCAGACTTCTATCATCCACATGGCATGTGTGGTATGGCAGTACATAGCAGCAGTATAGGGTCAGGGTGCTCACCATTATCTGGACTTGCAGTGTATCACCCTCCGGCTTTTATACAAGGACAAGCACACTGAAATCTCTTAGGCTGGGATTTTTAGAAAGACCTAACGGACTGAGGAGGCCAAATCCCTTTTGAAAACCTCCCCCTAAATAAATAAAAAATGACTATGAAAAAGATGCTTGTAAATTCTAGGAAGAAAAATAGGGAGAAGAGAGCTCATTACTGGAGGTGGGAGCATCATAAGTGTTTCCTCATCCATCTGCCTTGTAGAACACAAACTTCTTTGGACTGAGACAGACTGTACTTTGCGTCTTATACCGCATCAAACACATTGTCAGCACCAAGTAATGAACAAATAATAGTCAGATAGAAGGGCAAGGGGTGCATGTGGACAGGGAAAGTTTTGGCAACTGGAACAAAGGGTTGGCTTCCTGCAGTTCAGCTTTTCAAAATGGGGGTAGAAAGTGTCACAATGGCCTACTGAGTAAGGGATGTACGAGGTATGCGTTGGGAGGTGGTGCTGGCAATGTGGAGCCAGCCGAAAAGAAGTAAGCATGGTAACACAATGTGGAGTGCAGAGAATGTAACAGAAAAGGATCACAGTGAAGCACATGCAAGAGGGAAAAATGCCAAAGCACAGGACAGTGATGGCTGCAGAGTATGCAAGGAAATGTTGCAATTTGCCAAAGAATAACCATTCTGCATATTTTATGAAGCATGTCAAATCTATTAGATTTTCTCTTATGAAATCATCATACTATAGCAACAATCATTCTCTCAATCCTCCATGCTCTTACCTGAGTAGTGAGAGGTGTGGGGGAGGGGAACTTTCATCTAGATTTGGGGTTTTTTATAATCTGATTTTGAATGATGGATTCACTGAATAAAAATTCAAGTTTTAAAATATATACACACATACATGTGCACATAAACATATGCTGGCTCTGAAAATTGGCAATAGAATAGTAACAGATCCATTCACCTCTTGGTGGTTGGTTCAAATCCAGCCCAGGTGAGGTTTTACTTTCTGATGGCCATTCTGTGGCTTGTTTGAGATGACTTTTATGACTCAGTCCAGTTCCTGCTGGCCAAGAGCCTGCATCACTGAAATCATCACCGCCATAGTGATCATTACTGGCTTCTTTGTACCAAGGAGTGAATCAGCAATGGAGACTGAACTCTCTTCACACCCTGGTAATTGACCGTTCCAGGACAGAGAGTGGCATATGCCTGTTTGTGTTCACACATGGAAGTTTAAAGGTAGGGAAAAAACAACAAATCAGCTGTGTTCACATCACCAGGAATTGTAGCATATACTAGAAATTTGGCTTAATCCTCGTAAGTACAAACCACTCCTGGCCTCCACTGAAGTCAATGGGTGCTACAGGCACGCTGCATTTCTCAAGATCAGTCATTTTGTGATTAAAGAGCCGAGAAAGAGAGCGAGAATGCATAATAAACCACAGATTTCCCATTTTAATTACTGAGGAAGAGCTCCTTGGCTTTCTGTCTTTTTGCCGCTTAAAATCAAAGAACAGCAGGCAGAATGCTTCAGACTTTGGCCACTCTTTGGGACATTGTGCTGCCAGATGAGAGCAACAAATGAGACATTCCATCCTGTAGTGAATGTAAACTTCAGGATAGCTATGTTGCACATTGGGAGGATTTTTACTGTATCAAGCATGTGATTGATTATCTGATGATTTAGTTGGTGTTGGTCCTGCTTTGAGCAGGGGATTGGACTGATGACCTCCTGAGGTCTCTTCCAACCCTAATATTCTATGATTCTATGATTATCAAATCTACTGCACTGAACAAACATCTCAGTGCATCCAAGAACACAGTGAAACTCAGGCAGTTTTCCCAGGGCTCCTGGTCTTTAGGGAGTACGAATCATTAGATTCTCTGAAGAATTAGACTCTCTAGTTTCATTCTTTATGATACGTTTACTAACCTGAGGGGACTAAAGGTCTCAAGACCTGAGAGTAGTTTTAAGTTTTTCACCATCTGTCTGAAGTGCAGCCAATGCAAATTCCACCTTCAGATCTGCACTCCTGTGCCACCCTGTTATGTTTCATTTCACACGTATTGTTTCTGTTCCTTAGAAACAGGAAAAATACGCATCTGATCAGCTTGCTGAAGCCATGTACATCATGTAACCTGAACATGTTCCTTCAGTAGGCGCTGCTTGGACATCTACTTAGGTCTTCAAAATGAGCAAAAATGGAGCTTGTTCAAAAATGGTAAGCATGTTTTATGATTTTTTTAAAAAAAAAAACACTGTTTTATTGAAAATTTGTGAATATTTTCAAATTTTTTATTAAAAAAATGAAAACTTTTGTTCAGTTTTTCCACCTTGCTTTATCTAGTTTTTTTTCCCTCTCCTTCCCTTCCTCCCTGTCATCCCATTTTGTGACTAAAAAAAGGGAATGGTAAAAAAGAAAATAAAAACTTTAAAAAAATTGGTTATTGTCATTTTCTTTTTAAAAAATCATAAAATTTCAATACCAGGAAAATTTCTGCCAAAAATGCATCTATTTTTTAAAAAGGCCATTTTTTGACCCAAAAAAGTTTCAAATGAAATACTGTGGCGAGTTCTAATGGGAAAGGGATAGAGCATGTTAGATGCACTTCCGCATAGGTGAGGTCTGACAGTAGAAGATATTTTGCTACTGTGATCCTTATGGGTATCACTGGACTGAAGCTCTGGATAATAAACAATCAGCAGAAAGTATGGATGTGCCCAAATCCAAATGCTGGATCTGAATTTCTTCCTTTTCCCTGGAAATACAGGGGGTCCTAATCTGGATTCAAATTGCAGTTGAAACTCATCTCTACCATCAAGTCAAGAGCACTATACTAGGGCTCAGCTTAATTCAAAGCTTCCATCATTTAAGTATTGTGAAAAGTTGGGAATTCCATCCCCAAAATGTTAACAGAATCCCAGTAAAATGTATGAAATTCTGGACACAATAAGACAACTTTTCCAAAGAAACTAGATGAACATAATTCCATCTGGTGAGCTGACAGAAATAAAGAAACAATGTCCCATAGAACTCCTCAGACCTGGAAACAACATTATTTCCAACAAGGTAAGGCGATTTAGCTCAAGGGCCAAAAAGTTGGTGCCCTTTGCTCAATTACCGAGGATCAGAAATCCATAGAATCTCTTCTTAGTTTGAGGAGCTACAGGAATGAGGCACCAACTATTAAAAGGAATGTGCATCTTTACGGTAGCAAATGTCTAACATCCAATATCTGAAGATGTCTTGGCCCAGCACAGATAGGCGCTGCCATTATAGTGTCCCTCCTTGTAGAGAAGGGACTGGCTGTAATGAAAATAAGAGGCATTCCTTACTGAAGCAGCTCAACCGGCAGACTTTGCAGTTCTCTTTAGCTGTCTAAATCCTGACTTGCATTAAACAGTTAAGCAAGAGACTGCTGACTACAGTTACAAAGTTTGGATCTGCATTTTCACAAACTTTGTGTGAGAGAGGCTGAACTGAGGCAGGATCTACTGGGTGAGGGCCCACCACCGCAGTATATTGGGATCTGCCATGGACATTGGGAGCAGAAGCCAGGAACATCACAAACAAATATGACTTGTGTGGAGGGCCTTTGATAGAAGTGAATCTAGATCCCATTTTGTCTTAATCCATCTCTGCATGGGGGTACGATCCAGGTTTTGATTTTAATTCCTACTACAAAGACCTGAAGAAGAGTCTGCGTAAGCTCAAAAGCTTGTCTCTCTCATCAACAGAAGTTGGTCCAATAATAGTACCTTATCACCTTATCTCTCTAATATCCTGAGATCAACATGGCTACAACAAGCCCGCATACTATAAAGCTATTGTAAAGGTTGCTTACAAACGTGAAATCTCCTTTATCACCCAAAAATAATCCGGGATCAGGTCATCATCATGTAGGTAAAATGAGTAACAGCTGCTCCATAGATCATGCTGAGATTCCATTTGCCAAGTCAGAAAATGCTCCTACTTGCTGTGAACTGTCAGGACTTCTCCAAGATGAGTTGCTTAATGATGAGAATGACAATAAAGCAATGAAGAATTAGGGGCATGGAGCCAGTACCTTTTGTATAGTGTCTCAGATGAAAACAGAGCATGTCCAAAATAAAGACAGCTTCATCCAACTTCCCTATATTTGGGGGTGGTTTGGAATCTGAACCCAAACCAAGAACTGAATTTTACAGTTGGCTGAAAATGTCATAATTATCTTCCTGGTCTCCCCAGGAAGTGGTAGAAGCCCACTTTAACAGTTAAAATTATACTGGACTTAGCTGTGAAAAGTATACTGTAGGGAACAACTATGTTGTGGTCAACAAACATGTGCACAACGGGGATCCAGTGGACACAGTGTACTTAGATTTCCAGAAAACCTTTGACAAGGTCCCTCACCAAAGGCTCTTACGTAAATTAAGTTGTCATGGGATAAAAAGGAAGGTCCTTTCGTGGATTGAGAACTGGTTAAAACAGAGGGAACAAAGGGTAGGAATAAATGGTAAATTCTTAGAGTGGAGAGGGGTAACTAGTGGTGTTCCCCAACGGTCAGTCCTAGGACCAATCCTATTCAACTTATTCATAAATGATCTGGAGAAAGGGGTAAACAGTGAGGTGGCAAAGTTTGCAGATGATACTAAATTGTTCAAGATAGTTAAGACCAAAGCAGACTGTGAAGAACTTCAAAAAGATCTCACAAAACTAAGTGATTGGGCAACAAAATGGCAAATGAAATGCAATGTGGATAAATGTAAAGTAATGCACATTGAAAAAAATAACCTCAACTATACATACAATATAATGGAGGATCATTTAGCTACAACGAATCAGGAAAAAGATCTTGGAGTCATCATGGATAGTTCTCTGAAGACATCCACACAATGTGCAGAGGCAGTCAAAAAAGCAAATAGGATGTTAGGAATCATTAAAAAG
This sequence comes from Gopherus flavomarginatus, assembly GCF_025201925.1. Taxonomy (NCBI): domain Eukaryota; kingdom Metazoa; phylum Chordata; order Testudines; family Testudinidae; genus Gopherus; species Gopherus flavomarginatus. The sequence goes on along the minus strand of NC_066617.1, from coordinate 163,274,350 downwards.
GGGATAGAGAATAAGATGGAGAATGTATTATTGCCCTTACATAAATCCATGGTACGCCCACACCTTGAATACTGCATACAGATGTGGTCTCCTCCTCTCAGAAAAGATATACTGGCACGAGAAAAGGTTCAGAGAAGGGCAACTAAAATGATTAGGGGTTTGGAATGGGTCCCATATGAGGAGAGATTAAAGAGGCGAGGACTTTTCAGCTTGGAAAAGAGGAGACTAAGGGGAGATATGATCGAGGTATATAAAATCATGAGTGGTGTGGAGAAAGTAGATAAGGAAAAGTTATTTGCTTATTCCCATAATACATGAACTAAGAGCCACCAAACGAAATTAATGGGCAGCAGGTTTAAAACAAATAAAAGGAAGTTCTTCACACAGCATACAGTCAACTCGTGGAACTCCTCACCTGAGGAGGTTTTGAAGGCTAGGATTATAACAGCACTTAAAAGAGAACTGGATAAATTCTGGAGGTTAAGTCCATTAATGGCTATTAGCCAGGATGGGTAAGGAATGGTGTCCCTAGCCTCTGTTTGTTGGAGGGTGGAGATGGATGGCAGGAGACAGATCACTTGATCATTACCTGTTAGGTTCACTCCCTCTGGGGCAACTGGCATTGGCCCCTGTTGGTAGACAGGATACTGGGCTAGATGGACCTTTGGTCTGACCCAGTACGGCCGTTCTTATGTTCTTATATTTATTTACTAGTCTCGAGAGTACCCAATGAGACAATACCTAACAGTGTTTATCGCAATGAAATACCTATGTCCAGTAATAACTGTCCACAACATAGACAGTTCTCTGCGATTTCCCTCCCCCAGCCCCAATCACTCAGAGAAAAAACTCAGTTTGCTATTGGACCATACCAGGTCACAAAAAGCCAGGTGACCACCGAAATATTTCCACTTTAGTCCCAGAGGAGGGGTAGTGAGAATTAGATGTGACCTTTATGTATATACAGGGCACCTAGATACAAAAATGACAGATACATCAGAAATTGAAACAGAGCTGTATCTTGCATTGTTTTGTAAAGAGCATAAGATTTGGCTGTTGCAGGACCAGCAAAAGGAGCAAATTCCAAAGCTGAAGATCCTCCACCCTTTCTGTCTCCAGGAGTTTAAATCTGGGGCAACCCATCAGTCCTACTAGATGACCTAATAGGTTCCTTCTCCCTCTGTCTGCTCTGATCCACTGTGTACATAGATTTTCCATGCACTTCTACTTACACATTTTGCTGGCTCATCACTCAAGTTGATTCTATTTTAACAGAGAATTAAGATGAGCCAAACCAAAAGGTCTTTACTTATTTTTGGTCCTGCAGCAAGAGCTACATTCAACAGTTACTGTGTCTATGTCTATACATATCTATTTCCCATAAATGCCTCCCCCTCCTATCTTGACAATGTCACTGGGTTTGTGGGTATGATGTATGATGCAGAAATAAAGAAAAACAATTTATTTTCCTCTGTACCAGTACAGATCTACAGTGCAGAGAGGCGCAAAATCTTGTTTGGACTGGTAAATTGAACAAACATAACACAGGACCCACAGAGGAAGCAATTATATGCAACACCAATTCCTGTAATTTTTATTAAGTTAGGTCTGGGTTAGAATTTTTGTTTTGTTTTCTTTTTCCTGTTTCTGCCCCTTCCAGCCAATCAAAACCATATTATAATCTAGAGCTGCTAACAAAAGGTTTCTGAGAATGATTTGTGGATTAATCTTATACCTCATATTGGCAATGAATTAGAAAGAAATGTTTCAGATTTATAAGTGTGGGAAGAAATGAGGATCCAAACCTTCAAGTATACAGGCAGGTAAAATTCCCACTGTAGTTAGTGGGGGCTTTACTCAGATGTCTCCTTAACACATCTCCCATTTAGCCCACCAAATTGGTGGTAAAATTTAGCTTTTAAATACACACACCAGTTGAGCTGACATTAGTCTAGTAAACTGAGATTTTGAATTGTGCGGAATGTGCTTTATTTCACTAAACTTAACCAAATACAGACCAAGGGCCCAATCCTCAAGCCTTCAACATCCGAAAACCTCAGTGCATGAAGAGGGCTTGCAGTAGGGTGACCAGACAGCAAATGTGAAAAATCGGGACCGGGGTGGAGGGTAATAGGAGCCTACGTAAGAAAAAGACTCAAAAATCGGGACTGTCCCTATAAAATCGGGACATCCAGTCATCCTAGCTTGCAGACCTACCCTGCATGGAAGTACAGTACCAGAGCACAGCTGATCTGGGAACTGGACTGCATCAACTATAGAAAGAGAAAAGTGTGTTTAAAATGCAGATAGAATTGACTAGTGCCTCTTCAGTTCCCAAGAAGAGAGGATTGTTTTGCTGGAAAGATTAAATCAGGCAAGGGAACAAAGGAGTCTTATAAAGTGGAAAGACATAGTCTTATGAACCCTAAAAAGCAAAAATTAGGTGACAGGGTCACAGAGCTTAGGCCAGGAGGGACCACTAAATCATCTAGTCTGACCTGTATATCCCAGGCCTCCGACACTACTCAGCACCTGCACACTAAATCCAATAACCGAAATGAGACCAAAGTACTACAGCCCACAGGAGACTAGACTATTATATTTCACAGGCCACGAATAGGAGGGAGTGAGGTGAACCACTGCTTAAGACCTCTGCAATGGCAGGAAAATGATAAAGTGAGATATACCCAGATAATCCTGGCAAGGGACTTGCCCTCACATGCTGCAGAGAAAGGCAACCCCTCCATCTCAAGGTCATGGCAAGTCTGAGCTAGGGGAAAATTCCTCCTCAACCCCACATATGGTGATGTGACCAAGCAGGCCATGGGCAGTCAGGCCTAGTGACTGAAAAAAGAATTAATCATATGACTTAGGGTACAAGGGGCAGAGTTCAGGAACAAGTTCAGGGTCAGTACTGGAGGGACAGAAGCTGAATGCCAGAGGGTAACCCATAGTCATAAGCTAAAAGCGGAGGAGAGGATTGAAAGCCAGAAGTCAGAAGCCCTAGGAGAACAGGGGCTGGAGCTGGAGCAGGCAGCAAGTGGAACAGGAGCAGGTTTGGAATCAAGGCCAGAGCAGGCTGGACATAGAGCAGTAGCAGGAACTGGAAGCATGTTGGATGAGGGCAGGAGCAGAAACTGGAAGCAAGAGCAGGGCAAGTGCAGCTATGTGCATGGTACGCATTGAGCAGCTGCCGATCTGCTCTTGGTGCCAGGCTTATAAGAGGGGCTACTAAACCAGCAGCCAATCATGTGCTGTAACTACTCTGTCAATGTGCCTCTGGGCTCACTGGTTGCCTAGCAGTGAAGTTAGTCAGGGAGCAGGCCAGCAGCTGGTCCTAGCTGGACTGGCCCCTGACATCATTCACCTGTTTGAAGCTGTCATGGTATAATTCCCCACTCTGAACCTTAGCGTCCAAAAGATGGGGTACCAGCATGAATTCCTCTAAGCTCAATTACCAGCTGAGAACCTGTAGCGCTGCCACCAACCAGGAATTCCAGTGCCTGCTACACTCTGGTCCCCACAAAACCTTGCCCGGGGACCCCCAAGACCCAGACCCTCTGGATCTTAACACAAGGAAAGTAAACTCTTTCCCTCACCGTTGCCTCTCCCAGGCTTCCCCTCCCTGGGTTACCCTGGAAGATCACTGTGATTCAAACTCCTTGAATCTTAAAACAGAGAGGAAAATTCACCTTCCCCCCTCCTTCTCTTTCCCCCTCCCAGACTCTCCCCGAGAGAGAAAGTAATCCTAACATAGAGAGAAATTAACCTTTCTCCCCACCAATTCCCTGGTGGATCCAGACCCAGTCCCCTGGGGTCTCACCAGAATAAAAAAAATCAATCAGGTTCTTAAACAAGAAACTTTTAATTAAAGAGAAAAACAGTAAAAATTATCTTGGTGAATTTAAAATGGAATAGGTACAGGGTCTTTCAGCTATAGACACTGGGAATACCCTCCCAGCCTAAGTATACAAGTACAAATTAAAATCCTTTCAGCCAAATACACATTTGAACTCCTTCTAGCCAAATACACATTTGAACTCCTTCCAACCAAATACACATTTGCAAATAATGAAAACAACCATAAGCCTAACTCGCTTTATCTACCTAGTACTCACTATTCTGAACTTATAAGAGCCTGTATCGGAGAGATTGGAGAGAAACCTGGTTGCACGTCTGATCCTTCTGCGCCCCCAGAGTGAACAACAACCAAATTCTAACAGCACACACAAAAACTTCCCTCCCTCAAGATTTGAAAGTATCCTGTCTCCTGATTGGTCCTCTGGTCAGGTGACAGCCAGGCTCACAGATCTTGTTAACCCTTTACAGGCAAAAGAGATATGAAGTACTCCTGTTCTATTAACTCTTAACTATCTGTTTATGACAAGCTATCTCTGAAGAGACATTGGACCAGGTTTCTCAGGGAGGCCCAGCGGAAGGTCTGCAGGAGGTCTGGGGCATGGATGGTTCCCACGACTAGATCCTCTTGTAACTGGCATCTAGGTTCCTGATGTACTTGGTGAATGTGCATGGCAAGACAATGGTGAAAGAAAGAATGCTCGGTGCCACCCCATGCAGAGTCCCATCTTCAGCCATGGCTGTCCCTGATCCTTCAGAGGAAGGAGATAAAAACCTCCCAGAAAATGATGGGGAAAAATATCCCTGCTTGATCCCTGCCAGTAGCCAGCTGAAACCCTTAAGCATGAAATGTAGAGACATAAGACATAAACCACAAGTGAGCCCCAGCATTGTTAAAGCCTGCTCCCTACCATCACAAGCAATCCCATTATACAATCACAGTCATACATTTTTCCATCTCTCTCTTAAAACTAATTAAATTTTATGCCTCCACAACTCCTATACGGAGCCTGTTCCAGAACCACACCCCTCTGATGGTTAGAAACCTCCTTCTAATATTCAGCCTGAATTTGTTCACGGCCAGTTTATATCCATTTGTTCTTCTGCCAGCATTGTCCTTTAGCTTAAATAGCTCTTCATCCTCCCTGGTATTTACCCCCCTAATGTATTTATAGAGAGCAAGCATATCTCCTCTCAGCCTTCTTTTGGAGAGACTAAATGAGCAAAGCTCTTCCAATCTTCTCTCATAAGATAGCCTCTCCATTTCCTTGATCACCCTAAGAGCTCTTCTCTCTTCTCCTGGGCAAAAACACACTTACAGTGATCTATACATAACTGTTTTATAGTTAAAGGGCAAATGTAATTGTGCCCAAAAGTGTTTCTTTTGAAATCTATAAAAGGACATCAAATATTTATCTTCACCCTGTAGATTCCTTTCCTCTACGTCAGCTCAGGAAATGCCTGCATTTCCTCCTTTACCTTGAGGTTGACAGCACAAGAGAAAGCACAGTCAGTACCCTAGATCCAGTGGCATTGGAGTTGTGTTCAAGAAGTGAGAATACCATGGAGAATTTGCTCAGTTACACCAGTTGCTACAGCTGCTGTGAACTCCCTCAACACTGCTCTCATGCTGCTAGCTAGTGCATGTGGAAAGAAGTGGGGAAGGCAACAGTCACTGCCATATCCCAAGCCCATCCAGATATGCTCCAAAAATTAAAATGTGTCTGAAATATAATTAAATATAATAATCATATAGAGAGCTGTGGCCATGAGAATCTGACAAAACAGGGCCATAAGAAATATGTCTCACCAATGGCATACTTAGGAAATCTGAGACTGCCTGAGTTGCTGAAAGATAAATTCTAGAGGGGAATTTAAAAAGTATTTTAGCTGCTGTTATATTAACAAAAAGTATAATTTACCATACAGCGTTGAAATTCTCCCAGATGCTACTGACTGCAATGGTAAGAATGTGTTTTCTCTGTCTTAATCTATTTATTAGCAAGAAACCCTGTCCAAAGAAATATCTGTAGAGCGACAGCTCCCACTGAGAGACACCAGCATAAAATTTAATTAATGGAAATATTGAAAGAGTGATAAGTGGTTCTAAACATGACTTTGAGATGAGAGTAAGCCAAACAATACTGATCCGGATCTTGGTTTCAAACCTTCCTGTTCCCCACCAATTTTCCTATTTGTGGTTTTGGTTTGGCCCATTATAGAAATAAGAGTCAATTATGAAATTTGGATCCAGGTTCAGATTCTGAAATCTCCTGAAGTTCAGGGAGTGGCTCGATGCAAGGCTTTGGTTCAGGACCACTCATAACATACAGACTAGATGATCACAATGGTCTCTTCTAGCCTTTGAATCTATAAATCAACTATATTGTTGCATGTCTAAGTTAATTACAACTCAAGACTGTCAAATAGGTTCAACTGGAAATATTTAATCAAAGATTATCAATCAGAAATTAGTATAGCACTATATAGAATATAGAAAGAACATTATCATCCTTTGATGTGATGATGACTAATGATGATGTCTCTCCTTCACTGTACCTGGAGGGATGCAGCAGATTCGTTCCCCAACTAAGTTCCCAAACCAGGGTCATTATATAGGGTTTCCAAACAAAGAAAACCTCTTTGCAAAAAAAATCATATTTTGATATAATTTCTATACATTCTCAGTTTATGTGATTTAACTGTGAAGGCATGATTATTTACAGCTAAAACGACTAGCAAGATAACATATTTCAGTGGGTCTTTCTTCTCCCATAACTATTTTTCCCAATCTGCTGCGACAATTATCCCTTATTGGTTTCCCAGGTTTATATATGCTTATGTAATCATTATATATATGAAGGGAATGGTTTCCCAGATTATCTGGAGTTCTGTGGACATAGAATGCCCAGGATTATAATATGTAGTCTAACACATAGAATTCCTGAATAGAATTAGCAGCAAAGAGTCTTGTGGCACCTTATAGACTAACAGACGTTTTGGAGCATGACCTTTTATGGGAAAATACCCACTTCGTTGGATGCATGCCACAGGACTCTTTGCTGCTTTTACAAATCCAGACTAACATGGCTACCCCTCTGATACTTGAATAGAATTACTTATCATTCAAGAACCGGTGTGCTGGGCCTTAGAATTCAACATACTCTCTGTTAATACCCTAAAGATTCTAAAGAACAGTTAATATATAAATGAATCAAATCTACAGAATGACAAGGACAAAAAGGGTTAATATTTACTACCAGATAAATACCACATTGGTTATATCTTATAGTCATACATAGTAGTCATTGTCACTTTATTGCAGAAAGAATTATTCTAAGTTCCTCCAAAGAGGTATACACTCGAGAGAGGGCAGCAAAACATTCAGGTGACATGACAAGTATCTTAGGAAACTAAATATTTACTAGATATCTAAAGTATTATTAATCACTGAAGTTTTCCTTTAAAGCATTCCCAGACCTTGTGTCAGCACACACACTTGTGGGGCTCGTAACATGACAAAGACACTACTAGAGTGAAGGGGAGTTTACCACATCACTTACAAATGTCTCATGACACGATGAACGCAACAGGTCCCAAGGCTAGATTTAACTGCACAGGATGTTTTAGAAACCATGGGAAAAACAGGCAGGAGAAACATCTAAGCTTTACACTAATTTGTGATGTCGGAAGAAAAAGTCAACAGTCCCTGGGCCTTAAAATTCCATGTGCCATGAAGAGTCTCAGGGTAAATTCCTGTCCAACCCTCATCCCCTAAACAAAACAAAAAAACACTTCCTTCCTGCAGGACAGATCAAGTGATAAGAATTTATAACTTTATATGCACGTAGCACAAGCGACAGCCATGGTGGATACATCTGAAAATAGTATAGTCTATTGGCTCCTGGATCTTCATTGCCCCTATTCCATGCCCTGACAGTCCTCTCACTGTCTGAGTCTTCTGCTCCAGTTCCTGCCATTGCTACCAGGCTGGAAGAACAAGGAGGGAAGGACAAGAGCATAGGGGCAGGGCCTCTCTCTGGGCAGGAGGTCATAGGCTGTTCCTGCTCGCTCACCTCTCCACAGGCTGATGCACATGTACCTTGGGAGGTAGTTCCTCCCTGTCCTCACAAGCTCTGGGGCTACTTCCAGGTTAGAGGAGCTCAAGAGAAGCCTGTGAGATCTTAAGGGCAGGGACACGAGGAGAAGAGGGAGCAGCCCAGCTGTCTGTGTTCTGCTGGGGACACTCACCTGGAGCATGTCCCTGGCAGGGGATGCTCAGGGGCTGGAGAGCAGTGGGACATATCAGCCAGGATGAGCTCCTAGATGCAAGGCAACACTGAAATATTGTTTTTTAGAAAGATGGAGGCATGCATGGAATACAAATTTCCAAAGAGGTGCACAGCAAAAAAGAAAGAAAGAAAGAAAGAAAGAAAGAAAGAAAGAAAGAAAGAAAGAAAGAAAGAAAGAAAGAAGTAGGAGCAGGAGTTGTTTGGGAACCTTTGCACCACTCTACTCTCTAGGCAGGATTGGTCTAATTCCAAACAGGGTCCAGATTCTCCCAGACATCGGCTCTCTGCCAAAAACACTTCAGACAATCACTCTTCCCAGCTCATTTCCCTCCTGTAAACCTAGGTTGAACTCTTTTTCTTCCTCCCATGCACAAGTCTTTGACTCTTCCTAGAGCCCACTCCAGCAGGCAGCTGTTTGTCTTCAAACAACTGTGCCATGTACTGCCCCCTGATATTCTATATCATTTTTCACTTAGATCCTCTGAGAAGTTGGGTCCTAGAACCCAAGGATCCAAGGCTCACTTCCTAATCTGCCCCTGGCAGGGGTTCGGGGATGGCACAACCTGAGCAGTGACCATTCAAATGAAAACAAGCCCATTCCACAGACATCCTCCAGCCTCAACTCCCACATGGAAGTAGCAGGAGGAGAAATTTCTCAATGGGGGTAACTACTAGCATTTTTTAGAGAAAGAATGTGAGTAAAAACATAAGATTGTATTCTTGGTAAACAAGATTTCCCCTCCTCCCTAGCCACCAGAAGCTCTACTAAGCAGATAACAAAACAGGGAGTGCACGCTGGAGCTACTAGGAAAATGGATCAAATGGGAAACTGATCTTCTTCCATTTCTATCTTTCCCAAGGCCACATGGAAGCTGCATGCCACAGGCGAATGTTATGAAAATGATACTGGCAATTCTTCCATTCGGGGCTTGCTCCTGCAGACTTTATTCTCATTAATGATTCCAATGAAGCCTACGCAAATAAGCCAGGATCATGACCTAAGAGGGCTCATTTTCAGCAAGGGTCTGCAGTAATTTGGCACACAATTCCCATCATTGCTGCTGGGAAATGCATGCCTAATTCCCTGAAAATGTGCTGCTGCTAAGTCACAGGACTCCTGATTACTTCTTACCAGTCTTAAAGAGATTAGATAAGCTACTTCCATCTTATAAAAGGCTTTCATTATCCAAAATTTCCATGAGAACAGTATGTGGAACTGGAATGAAATGCTTAACAATACGTTATAGGCCTCTTTAAAAAAAAAAAAAAAAAAAGGCTACCACGGATACCAATTGGTTCAAAAGATTTGTTAATACAGTTTCTGATTCAGGGATGCCATCAATATTACTGACATTGAAAACATCTTGCAAAGCCAGACCCTGTTCCAAAGGCCTTTAACAGCACAGAGCATCTGCCAAGTGTTTTCCATTTCCATTTGTGCTTCCCCGCTGCCACCTCCAGCAGGCTCAGTGACAGGCAGAGCTGCAGAAGCAACAGGTTGGGAGGAAGAAGTTGCTCCATTTAAACGGAGGATATGGGGAGCTCTGGGATGAGCACAACGTATTCTGGAAGCAGACTTCTTCTGTCATTAGAAAATATAGCACTTCTTAAAGACGTGTTCAATGAGAACATTTCCTGTCAGACCTCACAAGACTAGGCAGAGTTTGTGTTAGCACCAGAACTGCTAATATGTCCACAGTTGAACTCCTCAGAGTAGTTTTAGGAAAAGGGAGAGGGCAACATTCTAATCCTCACTGCACCAATGCAAATTACTGAGATTGATGGATTGACAATGGTGTCACTGAGATAAAAATCTGTCCCAGAGGTGATATCATCTAAGGATGGGTGGTGGTGATGGAAGAAATACAGACACAGACAGGGCGACCAGATGTCCTGATTTTACAGGGACAGTCCTGATTTTTGGGTCTTTTTCTTATATAGGCTCCTATTACCCCCCACCCTTGTCCCAATTATTGACACTTGCTGTCTGGTCACCCTAGACACTGAGGACCAGATCATGTACTGGGGTGAATCAGACCTACATCAGTGGAGGATCCTGCCTAGAAGGTTCATGTATCTCATATATCTGAGGCTTTGACATTTCCAGGGATGTATTTAACTATCTCCAGCCTATTCTGACAAATGCTGGCAACAATGTAAATCCAGAATAACCATACTGCTTCCAGTGGTTTCACTCCTGATTTACACTAGTCTAGCAGCAGAATTTGGCTTTGTGTGTTGAGGAGAAGAAATATGTTTATAACAAGGGCTGGCAAAAGCCAGCATATTTGTGTCAACTCTTTTCTTTTTGTAATTTCTTATCTAATGACATCTCTGGCTATAGATTAACTTTCCTTGCTCAATATTCTTTAGTCTTTCATCTCCCTTCAAGTGAGACCAGCAAATGCTTTGATAAGTGGAGTGAAAGATTGTCTCGTTTCACTGTAGCCTCTTTAAGTGTTGAAATGCTACAGTATTTTATAACTTATTAAAGCAATACTGCTCAGGGAATCAACAGTGAAATCCCTGCACCTTCTAAAATGAATGACTCACGACCAATATCCCTACGCCTAATAGACCAACTGTACACTAGAGAGCTATTTTCCTCTCTCTACCTAATGTAGCAAACACACCACTAAAACAAAAGCTGTATGGTACAATATACTTTCTACACCGTGAGTGCTTCAGCCTGCACTTAAAGTACAACCTTAGAAAGGAACACCAGATATCTAAAACAAAAAATGCACAATGGACATAAATAACATTCAGTCCTAACTGCTATCAGCTGACTTGCAGATGGTCTGATTAAAGCCAACCTAAGAGCAAACAAAAATATCTACTGGGTTATCAGCGTTCCAAGACTATTGTACCCAAAATGGTCTCACTATTGTTCTTTTGAGGATGTTTAGTTGCAGATTCAAAGACAACAAAGAGTCAATCGTGAAGTTGCATGATCTCCTGAGAAATTTGCTTTTTGCAGAAAAGGATTATCATAAGCCCCGCCGCATATTTATTCTTTTGATCATCCGCTGTATTTGCACCTTTAAAGTGTGATCATGTCCCATGTCAAAAGACCTAAAATAAGGTGAATTTTTAAGGAACAAACAAGTACTTTGGATTTTCTCATTTCATCTGATGTTTAAGGACCAGATATTCCAGTGGCATAAATCAGTGTTACTCCATTTACTTCAGTGAAATTGTGAAGATTATCATCATTTACAAATCTGGACCCAGATGTCTATATTAACACCCTCCCCATCTTTGTCTCAAAAACAGGGTTAAGAAGTTGTCAGCACCCCACAGAGTACCGACTCGTTACCTTCAAGGGGCCTTGCTGACGATATAAACAACCAAGGATAAAATTTTCAAAAGTGCGTAAGTGAGTAAGCCTGAGTCCCATTTTCCAAAGAGACATATACATAGGAGCCTAAATTGAAATTCAATGGCACTTGGACTCTTAAGTCACTTACACACTTTTGAAACTTGTACCCCAAGTCAGATGATGCAGCGAAACGGACTTCTGCCTTCTCAGCCAATCCAATGCTGGAGGCAAATTCTGCCTTGACTTACATCTGTACCACCGCATTAACTTTGATGGGGTTGCATGAGTAAAAATCAGGGTAGAATTTATCCCCAGGAGTTTCTGGATTGATGCCTCATTGTAGGAGAAAGAGAAGGCAAAATTCATTCCCTCTGTTAGTGCTAATACAATTCTTCGCTGACAGCCCCAAGACATTGAGTTCTATTTAGGGCAGGCAGAATCCCAAACAATTTTTTTTATACAAATGTCTTCTCCAGCAGACCTCTTTCTACCACAATATTTTTTGGCAAAAAGAGCTTAGCTTGCCATCATCCTGTGAGCAGTGTTGGAGCTGATAGGAGGAATAGGAGTTAGAGAACTGCTGGGGAAAACAAAACATGTCTCAGGCATGCAACTCTGGTTAAAACAGTAAGTTGAAATATTGGTAAGCAGATGCCTATGTCCCCCAAGCACTATGATGTTCAAGACACTGTAAAGGAGAACCTGAAGGATATGTTAGAGGGATTGATTGTTGCTTCAAAATATTTCCTTCTTTTAAAAGCACTCCTCTGATGGAAGAGGCCCTTCTTAGCCCTGACATCCTGACGCTACGCATGCCGCATGCACTCCGGGATGCCTGCATTCCATGTCACATTGGCTTGGGTTCTGCCAGTTCGTTTCCTTATGCCTGCAAGCTCAATTGAACTTATGAAAATTCAAACTGTCTTCTGTCTGTTTCATATATCATCAGCAAACATAATTAGTAGACAAAATGAATTTGTTCTTTGTAATTTGGAGGCTATGCAAATATCTCTGCTGTACAGTCCAGAGAAGGGTATAAAGTTTGGTAAGCAAGGTTAATTCAGCATGGAGGAAAGTATGGAGACAGACAAACAAAGAAAGAACGTTTGCAATAAATATACTCAACAGTGAGGAGAGTGATATATATGGGAAGTATTTTTGTAAGTTACAATTGGCCTTGATACCTTTGAGTGATGGCACAAAACAAAGGCACAAGTGAGTTGTGAAAGACCATCCCAGTGAGTGACTATATCTCCATCCCAGATGTTTTGTGCACACAAGGTGTTTGTTTATAATAACAATGCTTAGCACTTTCAAGAGCTTCACAAACACTAAGTAAATAATGTTCACATAGGTATGTCAGTATTATCCATACTTTAAAATAGATATGAATGGTGAGGTCTAGAGAGGTTAAGTGACTTGCTCAATGCCATGCATGTCTGAATCAGGATAAGAATCAGGATCTCTTGGCTATTAATCCTGTACTCAGACCACTAGGCCACATATGAGCTGAAATTTTTCAAGGCAGCATATACATTAAAAATTTATCTACTATATGCAATTCTTATAAATCTTAGATAAGGGAAACATGGTTAAATCCCTAGACACTGCTCTGAAAATTTATCCCACACCCATACATGTTTTGGACAATTTTAGCTTATATGTACAGTATCTTTCCTTTGTGCAGATATCTGACTCCCATTATTGTTCATGCTAAAGGAAAACAAATATTCACCTGGAGCAGAGATTACTCCTCATAAAGGGCTTGATCCTGCTAGGTGCTAGCCCTGATACACTAAAGCAGTTAAACACATGCTTAAAATTAAGTATGTGAGTAATCCCTCTGACTTCAGTGAATAAATGTACAACGGTAAGTATACATTTAGATACAGTGCTTGATTGGACCCAGAGTGCTCAGCACATTACAGGTTCAATCACACAGTCATTTCCTCTGAACATTATGTCGCACTATCTTTAGAAAAAAACTTTTTTCAGGTGACTGTCAGGCAGATTCTCAGCAGCATAAATGGGCATAAACTGCAAGGAAGTCAACAGCGTATATGATTTGCACCTGCTGAACAATCAGATGATGTAGGGACATCACAGCCTGGGAATGATCTCTTCAGACTCCAAATTTTTTTTTTTTAAAAATAGGTAGTTCTCTATGTACAGGAAAGCCATATACTGGGATTAATCTCATCCCAGATCTCAGAAATTAGCAGCCACTGTTCACAGTGAACCTCAGTAAGAAACAACACAAAACTTCAAAGCATCTTTTCTTCTATGCCTAATCACCATGCATTATAATTATTACAATCATCAGGGCCATATACTGCTACACAGGACTTTACCTCACTGCTCCATCAAGGACCCAGTGACCATCTGTATCCCAAAGATCCAAAGAACCAGCCTTAATTCACTTCTAGATCTATTAAATTTTGGTAAGAAAATGTCTAATGCATTCCAAGCAAAATTCTCCTGATTATTATTTTATAATATACAGGGAATTACAAAAGCGCTTTTAGATTCAGTGGTCATACATTTCAAAATCTTTCCCCCCAACCCATCCTCTCTGCCCCCTCCCATCCCCCAAATGTTATGTCATTGGTACCACTAAATCTACTAGTACCTTTAACCTAGGTCATAGGCTCAGAGTTATAGTGATGACCATGGTGGCGAGGGATACTGCTTGTGGTAGGAAGTTAAGAACTATGAGCAGAACATTTTAAACCCAATTCACTGGCCACAGTCTGTAGTTAATGCATAGTATTTAACAACACAATGGCATGCCCCTGCCAGTAATGTAAAAACGCAATGGATTGGTGCCAGAATGGCACAATCTGCCTCACTGACTCATGCCTGGCATTCCATTCCTGGAAGGGGTATTATGTACCAGCAGTATGCTGTACCCTTCAGCTAGTCTCCAAAGTAAATTCATTAGAGTTGAAAGGGGGTGAAAACAGTTAAACTGTGAAACACTTTGTGCTATAAAACAAAGATATCACTTAGGAAGAATTCATAAGCTTCTGGATTTCATTACCAAACTTACATTTTCATCTTAAATGAGAAAACAGATTGACTTTGCTTTGTAGTATTTCACAACCTTTTATTGCCCAACTGAAATCCCTTTCCCCCTATCACGTTTAAGATTTTGTTTCGTTTCTTTTTTCTTTTTAAACTCGGGGCATCTGAATATTTTACACTGTCTGATCATTCACTTGCCTGTTATTCATGCATTGAAATCCCAAGTATTAATTGTTCTCTCGAATACATTGACAAAACAGCTTCTAAATAAGGATAGACCAGACTGATGTAGACTCTGACATGCATTTATGGACTAATGGGGCTCTTAGAGACAGCCTCATCTCTCGTTCAGAAACATAAGATATGCTATTTTGACTGTTTCCTAGCACAATAGGGAACACACATACACACACGCACAGAAGAATTATCCATTTCTGATCCCATCCAATGTCCTCAGGCAGATGACTTCTGTTGTGATGTCACCAGAAACTTTCTTTTTCTTTCGATTTTTCTTATAACAAAGGACAAAAATGTCCTATGACATCACAAAGGAGAATGAATTCTATTTCTGATGCCATCAATAATCTCTATTTTCCAATATCCCTGTATTAAAGTGCAGGAATCCTTGATGACAGGAAATGTATGTCAATTGGGACAAAGCTACACATCATTCCTAATAAAATTCGAAACAGCTAGCAGAAAGAATTAGCAATTTGGGGTCTGACATAAAACCTGGTAAAGATCTAGCACAACTTCCTTTAAAAAAATTAATGAATGTCAGTTAAACTTGTAAATCCCATTCAAGGGCACTCTGACCTTTATCCATGTCCAGTTACTGTGCTAACACTTAATTGTGTGCACTGTATTCAGAGAAATACTGACAAAAGGTACCGGAAAAGCTTTTACTTACAGGAATGCAGTGCAGCTTAATCTTTTTGTTTCTAAGGTGCAGTGATTTCAGCATCTAAAATTTAACTTCAGGCAGTCTGAAAAGAAACAGGTTAAAATCTCTTTCAGTTATAATTGGTATTTCAGATTTAATTAAAAATTAAACTTTCATAATGTTTCACCATCCAAAGCAATGCATTATCAGTCAAGCGTGGCTTTTTTTTTTTTTTTTTTTTTTTTTTGGTTAAAAAAAGCTCTTCCCAGAGTAGTCTGTAATGAAGAAAGAGGGGGAAAAAAGCAATTCACAAAAGCAAAATCTGCCTCTACATTAAAGGATCTTAGATTAACATGGAAAGAAACCTCCTGCCCCTTAATTTCAACAATCTACCTTCTAAAAGAAAAATCAGGCATAACAATTAAAAATGACGGAAAGACAACATCACATACCGATGAGTGCGGGAAAAAATGTTAATTTCAGCCAAATAAGGAAACTGTTAGGATCAGAATGTACAAACTGAAAGAGAAAATATGATTTTAAATAATGCTAGCCAAAAATATTTTTAAAATCCATTCTACAACACAAAGTACTTTTACACAATTGCACAGAGGGGAAAAGAAAGACAGGCAAATTTAGAAAGAGGAAATGTGTTGTGCAAGGTGTGAAAAGTACAGGGCCTATATATCCTTTTGCTAAAGGATACAAAATAGCTGATCTGGTTGTTAAGCTTTTATCTTGCAAAATCAATGCCCTTTTACTTTGCAAAACAGTAGATTACGAAGTGATAGCTATAGACATTCATATCACTTGAACAGATGCAAAATGAAAAACAATTTTTATTTTTCAAATACTAGTTGGAATGGCATTAAAAACTCCAAGGGTTACACCATAAGTTTGAGTATAAATGTTATAGCAGCATTTAAAATCAATGGTTTTAATTCTATCCAAATGTAAAATCTCTGAAAATAGGAAAAAAAGGGAAAACCCAGAAGTCCAAATGAGAAAAATTATTAATACATTACAACAATTTGACATTAAGTTGCCAGGGTTTTGGACTCATGGTAACAAAACTCATATTTTTATATATGTAATGATTTAGTAAGAGGAAATAAAAACAAACAAGTATATATCTTGGTTAAAATATTTTATTTTGAAAATATGGCAGTGAAACTTTTAGACTGTACAAATTCACAGTCAAAACTGTCCCCTTCATTAGCAGAATACAAAGAAAGACCCAAGCTACACACTTTGGATCTGAATCCAGATTCATATTTTAAACACCCCCAGAGTTTTGGGGTTATTCAAATGTGGAGTTTTAGTTCAGGCCTATCTTTAATAGAAAGTATGGATTTCTAGACACCATTAACAACTGCTTTTTAGAGCAGCTAGTCCTGGCACCCACAAGGGGAGAGGCAATACTTGATTTAATCCAAAGTGGAGCCCAGGATCTGGTCCAAGAGGGGAATATAGCTGAATGGCTAAGTAATAGCAACCATAATGTAATTTAATTTAATATCCTTGTGGGGCGAGGGGAGATAGATACCTTCAACTACACAGAAGAGGGGACGCTAGTTAAATGGAAATTAAAGGGAACAGTCACAAGAGTGAAATACTGCAAGGTATGTGGAAACCATTTAGAAACACCATAGTAGAGGCTCAAGCTAAATGTATATACCAAATTTTAAAAAAACAGTCAGAAGACCAAAAAAATGCCACCATGGATAAACAACAAAGTAAAAGAGGCAGATAGAAGCAAAAAGACATCATTTGAAAATTGGAAGTCAAATCCTACTAATGAAAACAGAAAGGAGCACAAACTCTGAAAAGTCAAGTATAATTAGGGAGGCCACAAAAGAATTTGAAAAGCAAGTAGCAAAGGACTCAAAAAATAACAGCAAAATTGTTTTAAGTACATCAGAAGCAGGAACCTGCCAAACAGTCAACGGTGCACTGGCCAATCAAGGTGCTAAAGGGTGCACTCAAGGAAGACAAGGCTATTGCGGAAAAACTAAATGAATTCTTTGCACCAGTCTTTACTGCAGAGGATGTGAGGGAGAATATTGTTAGGTGGCAATAAGAAGTCACCAGGACCAGACGGTATTCACCCAAGAGTTCTGAAGGAACTCAAATATGAAATAGCAGAAATACTAATTGTGGTATGTAACCTATCGCTTAAATCAGCCTCTGTGAAGCATAACTAATGTAATGGCAAAGTTTGCAGAACTTCTGGAAAAGAGATGACTAAGGGAGGTGTGACAGACCCAGACCAGTGGGGTACAGGAGTCTGGTAGAGGGCAAATATACTAGTCACTGGATGAGTAGTTTTTTGTTTCCTGAGTGACCAGAGCAGGGGCTGCACTGGAGTAACCAGGAACCAGCTAGAACCAATTAAGGATTATACTATAGTCATGAATGGGGTAGAGAAAGGGAAAAGGGAAGTGTTATTTATCCCTTCACATAACACAAGAGCCAGGGGTCACCCAATGAAATTAATAGGCAACAGGTTTAAAACAAACATTAGGAAGTACTTCTTTACCTAACGTACAGTCAACCTGTGGAACTCATTGCCAGATGATGTTGTGAAGGCCAGAAATAAAACTGAGTTTATGTGCTCTATGCACTAGCCAGGTTTCTGTTAGGCTGTGTATGGTTTGGTTTTGTTACTTGCTGTTTCTTTACTTTAGGGGTGTTATTGGTCCCCATCTCCTTTTCCTTGCAGGAGTTGGTGGGGTTCTCCACCTCAGAGGGTTTTAGCAATTTAATCCACAAGCATGGGATTCAGTGTGTACCTCCTGTCTCCTACACTGTGCAGGATGTGTTGCTGAGTGTAGATAAGATTACTGCCTGTGCTAATACAAAATCTGCCTCTCGAATGAGCAAATTTATAGTGATTTTCCTCATGCAAGAGTAGTTTGTGAATCGTTTGGTACAGGAGGGACTCTGGGTCAAGGAGGCTTTTGTTCAAGTTTTCCCCTTGTTTTCTCCTGCTACTAAAGTACCAGTGTCCCCCCTTCCTTCACAATGAGACACCAGTGTCTGGTCTCTCTCGATGGGAAGGTATTTCCTGCTCTTAAGATGATTCTATTAGTCTGCAAGAACCCAAATGTAGGGCATATTATGTCATTCCCAAGCATCAGACTGGCCCCAGAGCTGGGCCAGCCCCATGAGCGCTGGAACCCCTGGCCGAGCTGCCGGCCCAGTGCCCAGCTGAGCCTCCTCCCTCCCCCGCCTGTCACTGACTCTCTGCGTCACTCCTCACTTCCCCATCACTGAGGAAGAGGGATGCTGTGAGCAGTGGGGACCTCTGGAGGGGAGGTGGAGTGGAGGAGACATGGCCAGCAGGCAGCAGCAGCAGGCGGTGGGGGCCTTGGAGAAGAGGCAGGGCCACCGCAGCCCAGGTGTCCAGTGGCGGGTGGGCAGCAGCGCCAGGGAAGACTAAACCTTCCTTGACCTATTATACCCACCACCCATGGCGCTTTAATTTGGAGCAGTTTCTGCACCTCCCCACAAGCCGTCTGACTGGCTTTTCTGTGCCAGCAGTGCCGGATCCTTTCCCCACTTGTCTGTCGGCCTGGTGATATCTCAGTTTTTATCATATCTCACAGTGACATGCAGGCACTTTGCGCTTGTCTACAAGTGCATGATGTGGCAAATGGCCAATGTTACTTTGGGGGGTCCCATGCTTTTCCTTGATGCGGTGGGTCAGGGTGCTCTCCCTGCCCATATTCTTGGGCTTCGCAAGTGACCTAGAGGGGGAGAGAAAGGGAGCGGGGAAGGGACCCAGGTTCACCCTCTACTCCGGTCCCAGCTCTTTCAGCTTCACAGGCTTCTTACCCTCTTTCCCCCTCGGCAGGGTTTCTCTCGGTCCTCTGTGCTGGGGGAGTCCCTCTGCCCTGCTTGGGCAGGGTCTCCCTTCCGTTGATACTCCAATCCTCTGGTCAACACCAGCAGACCTCCAAACTACAGTTAGCTCTCCTTCCCTCTCCCCATCTGACTGAAGCAGGGGTTTTTATTAAGTCTTGGGTGGGGCATTAATTGGCTTTAGTTGCTCTAATTAACCTTTAGTAACCTCTCCTTAGTCTACAGGGAATAATTCTCTGACCATCCTGGGGCTTATATCATAGGCGCCGACTGCGTGGATGTTCCTGGGCTGGAGCACCCATGGGGAAAAATTAGCAAGTGTTCCTCACCTACTGGCAGCCAAGCTCCCCTCGCCTCTTCCCCACCTCCTCCCTTGAGCGTGCCGCATTCCTGCTCCTCTTCCTCCCTCCCAGAAATTCTGCCTGCTGCCAAACAGCTGTTTGGTGGTGCTCCAGGAGAGAGAGAGGGAAGAGCGAGGACCCAGAGCGCTCAAGGGAGGAGGCAGGGAAGAGGCGGGATGGGGACCTGGGGAAGGGGGTGGAATGGGGGGTGGGGTGAAGGTGGAGCAGGGGCAGGAAGAGGCAGGGCAGAGGTGGAGACTTGGGGGCAGGGGTGGAGTGGGGGCGGGGCCGGGCGCAAAGGAGGATCGAGCACACACCAGCGGGAACAGAAGTCGGTGCCTATGGCTTATATACCTCACATCGATCACTCTCTTGCTGCCTTCTAGCCCTGCTGTATCACAATGAATAGGCATCTGCTTGCATGAACTGGGCTAAAAGCAATTCAATCTTACTGGGCTCTTGGCAGTGCAACAGTCCCCCTTTGTTGCCCTAACAATTGCATATGGGCAGCTCTGGGATTTAGGTGTTGGGGGACCTTTTTGCATCTGAACAATATAGATTAAGCAACCGGGCGGGGGCTGAAAAGATGGTGCCAGGGCACCTGAGAAAGGGCACTGGCTTCTTCCTAGGCTCTCTATTTGGGGACAGGTTTTGATTGCCAATAACCATGTGTCCTCAATGATGTGGCACCAGCTAGTATGTCTGGACTCTCCTCCTGGACCAAATTCAGAGGCATATTATATTTTGGGGGAATACGTACCCCCAAATTAGATGAATGGGGTCAGGACTCACTGATTTAGTCAGCAGGGTTGTAGCCTTTCACCTCTGGTCCGTTTAGCTTAGTGGTTGCTGTACTCTGACTCCCGCTGTCATAACTTTCCTACTCAGATCTGAACCGTAGAGTTCAGAACATGAGAAGCTAGCATGAAACCTCCAAACTTAATTACCAGCTTGGATCTGATATTGCTGCCACCAGCCAGAAAATTCCAGTGTCTGGCTCACTCTGGTCTCCTCAAAACCTTCCCTGGGGGACCCCCAGACTCAGATGCCCTGAGTCTCACTACCAAGGGAAATAACCCACTTCCCTTCCCCCTCTTTATCTCCTCCCAGATTTCCCCGCCCTGGGTACTCTGGGATATTCCCTGCTTCAAGTCCTTGAAACATAAGTACCGAGAGATCAAATCTCTCCCCCCCCTCATCCAGAGAGTATGCAAAGTCAGGCTTAGTAAATCTAACACAAAGAGATTTTCCCACTCCCTTTGTTTCTTAGCCTTAACCAGTGAAAAAACTCAAACAGGTCTTAAAAAGAAAGCTTTATATAAAAAGAAAGAAAAAGACATAAAAATGGTCTCTGTATCAAGGTGACAATATACAGAGTCAATTGCTTAAAAGAAAAAATGAATAAACAACCTTATCCAAAAAGAATACAATTTAAAACATACCAGCAACTACACACATGTAAATACAAAAAACCAATATAAACCTATTGTCTTACTATCCTTGTACTTACAACTTGGAAACAGAAGATTAGAAAACTTGGAGATAGAGAGATCACTCTCAGAGCTCAGAGGGCCACCGAACCAAGACAAAGAACTCACACCCAAACTTCCCTCCACCCAGTTTTGAAAATATTTTGTCTCCTGACTGGTCCTCTGGTCAGGTGTTTCAGGTCACTGTTTGTTAACCCTTTTATAGGTGAAAGAGACATTAACCCTTAGCTATCTGTTTATGACACCCCCCCAGCCTAGAAATCCATTGCCTCTCTTCTCCATCGTGCTGGTTGGATGTGCTTTAATTCTCACCTATTTTTGTTGGCAACTGATCAATTACAGAATCTATATTTGTTTCTATTCTATAATGATCTTTTTAATGCCTGGCAACTGTGGTGAAATCTGTGTTTTTCATATTACGGCTCTTGGAAGAGCCACTGTTTTTTAGCCCATTTTTTTCCAATGAGGCTCCTCCAGGAGCCTGTTTTCTGCCTTTATTCAGGCTGGGTTGACCAAGCTGTCCCACTGGTTTGTTCCCAGTTGGTCAAGCTAGAAGTTGGCAATAGCATTTGCTCTTCAGAGCAAAATCTTGCCTGTGCATTTTTTGGATAAGATCCTCTCTGAATTCCAGGTGGAACTCCCTCAGAGGGCTGCTCAGTATTTGCAGAATGTTTTTTCAGAGATGGTTCTTCCAGGGGAGAATCCCGTGTTCCTCTCATTAGCTGTCTGCCATTCTGTGGATGAGATCCTTGTGCAGCCAGGCAGACTGTTGTCCTGCAAGGGTTTGGTGAATGTTCCTTTTGCAAACATGACCAACAAGCAGGTCTGTGGTATGTGTGTCAAAGTGTGAGGTCATGCTACCACCCTCTCTGATCTCCCTAATACAGTCTTGGAGGATGCCTCTGTCCCTGGATGACTCTGGGTCTTTGGCTTGGAGGATGTTGTACAAACCTCTTCCTACGTGTCCTGGTGACTTGCAGCGGAAGGTCCCGTGTAGGACTGTAGCAACTAATCGTTTGGTGCACCATATTGCCTCTGAGATGCCTGCATAGTGCCCCTTCTGTTTGGTGTCAGACATGATGTTTCATTTTTTCCTATCTTGTCTCTGTTTAATTCCTCTTTTTGGTTTTTTTGCAGCAACTTTTCAGTGGTTTGGGACTGGTTTTCTCCAAGCCCTTGTTTGTTTTCAGAGCAAGATACAATGCTCGCACTAGGCCATTTTCCTGCCTGACTAAGTTTTTGCTGTGTCAGGCAAAACTAGCCATTTTGAAATCTCACCAGAACAAAGAGGTCGGGGTGAAGTGGTGTGATGCGGTAGGGCTGTTCTGCACACTGCCAGACTGAAGACTGATTACACCTTTGATAAATGGACTTGTAATCTGGACACTTTCCAGTTGATTTGGTGTGTAAACAATATTTTGAGTTAACTTGATGATGATGCTACTTTAGTGAGTCATGTTTATTGTTCATTTAAGATGTGTTTTGCTGTATTTTATTCATTTCTTTTTGTGCATATATTGTAATTTTATAACATTTTAAAGTAGTTTTAATGTCATTTTATGTGAATAAAGGTGTTTTCCATGTCAAGTCTCTTTACCTACCTACCTACCTATCTACGATTCTGTTGAGGCACCTATCAGTGTGCTAATATTACACAAGAAGACATTTGTGTATTCTTTTGTATCCATCGTATCCATATACTTTACAAACTCATCCCACCACATGCTCCTGCATGCACATATACAAAGTGCACGTGTGAATGGGATCAGCAATTTATTCTAAGGAGTTAAAGTATTATTTCAACTCAGTAAACAACAGATCAGTTGACAGAAGACCAAAAAATATGATGTATTAGGCAGAAACAATTAAATGAAAGGAAAAGGAATCCACTTATTCGTGTAATATGTCATAAGATAAACTTACTAAAGTAACCCAGGATCAGACACAGTTGCCAACTTTCATGCAGTAAATAAGCACCCCGACTTTCCCAATAAGTAAAAAATCAAGCTAATCCCATTTCAAAACAGGCCAAAACAAGCCAATCTCTAAGAACCCCAACACTCTGTGACTAGATCCCTCTGTCGTGCAGTCTGGGACTGACTGGGCCCGCTGTGCACCCCTGACTCCCTCCCTTGCCTCTGCTTGCCAGGAGACAATTAAAAAGAAAAAAAAAAGGAACAACAAGCCAAAAAGTAGCCAACAAGCAACTCACAAGCCAATTAAGCCAAAAACAAGCCCAATTTCTGCGGATTTTTTCCACAAGTTTAGCATGTCTGGGATCAGAAAGTAACAAATGTGTCACATATCAGTACTAACTGTAATACTTCGCATTGCCATCTGAAGATCTCAAAGTGCTTTGTAAGCTTTAATAATTAAGCCTCAGAATGTCATATCCCAATTCTACAGACGTAAAAACAAGGGCTGCCCAGAGGATTGAGGGAGCCTGAGGCAAAGCAATTTCAAGGGCCACTTCCAAAAAAAAAAGTTGCAATACTATAGAACACCCTATTCTTGTGGGGGCCCCTGTGGGGCCCAAGGCCTGGGGCAAATTGCCCCACTTTACCCCCCCTCTGGGCAGCCCTGGTAAAAAATGAAGGTTAAGTGACTTGCCCCCGGAATCAAAGGCAGAGCTGGAAATAGAATTTTTGACTCCTTTTGTGCTGTCTTTTGAGTACAAGACTATCCTTTCCTCTCCGGACTGGCATATACACAGCACTAGTGAAGAAAACCAGACAAATAAGGTGAGTCTATCAGAACTAGCTAATGGTGCAGCTGTCAGGTGAGAGATAAAGTTTCCTGATCTGAACTTCTAGTTCTTTCTTTTTTCTCCCCGTGTAACATCTCAAAGATCACATTCTGGCTTTCTGGCAGAGAAGAGAATGGGGCAGTTGTAGCCAAAAGCTATTCCTTTTGATATATGCAACTGAAAATTGATCTCAACTGAGAAAACAACAGATATTCACTGAGTGTGAAATGTATCCCTGTGCACAGAGCCAGCAAAAAGTACACACACACACAAACACCTCGAAACCCTATTTTGACAGTTTATGTGGGACTTATGTGGTGCATAGGCTTTCTGTTGGCCCTCTTCACCACAGTGATTTTCACCCAATATTTGTTTCTTCTATAAGGGTTCTCCCTTTTCCCAAGCATAGGTTTATCTGCCTTAACATCCCTAAAGGCTGGTCTCAGGGATACTCAAATCTTGTTCTATGGTATCTTCCTAGTGTCAGTTTCCAATCTGAAGTCCTCACCTGTGCCACACTCACCTTTCTAGTAGGAGAGGGGGCAAGAAAATGTAATGTCCAATGGCATTCTGCAAATCAATCAGCAGGGTCTACTCTTGTTGGTGAAAAGGACTCCCTCTCCCCAACGCATTCCAAGTCCTTGATCTCTGTCATGTGCTTAGGATCCACCAACTCAAGAAACAGGAGCCTCAGCAAGGTTGCATGACAGCCTATTTTATTCATAGCATTTTCATTACCATCATGAAGAATTTGAGGAAAATAACCATAGTTAACATAGGAATGTTGACATACAATAAGTGCAGCTTACAAATCCTGATGCATTATTCTAGCTACATGTTGGTAGTGAAACTGAATCAAAATATAAAGAAAACATGGCAAGAGTGGGAATATCATCTTGTACCACTTTCCATCCAAAAATGTCCACTAACTTTACAAATACAGACTTTCATACTTTATGCCATAAGTATTATCATCTTAATTGTGCAGATGGGGAAACCAAGGAATAGAAAGGAGAAATGATCTGCACAAGATCAGTCTGTGTCAGATCTGGAAATAGAACCCAGA
Organism: Gopherus flavomarginatus; assembly: GCF_025201925.1. Lineage (NCBI taxonomy): Eukaryota > Metazoa > Chordata > Testudines > Testudinidae > Gopherus > Gopherus flavomarginatus. The sequence continues at coordinate 163,249,464 of NC_066617.1, read as the reverse complement.
TTCTGTGTTTAACCACAAGGCCACTATTCCTGTTCTCCAGGCAACATGCTCAGCACTTTTGAGGAAAGGCAGAGTTGTCTTAGGGTACATCTATACTGAATACCATTTGCAGCAGCATGTACAGTATTTGTACAGTAAAAAGCAGGTGTGTTCACACTGCACTGTGTATTTACAAATATCAGTGAAAAGCTCTGGCTGGGGGAGGCAGTGGGGAAAGGCTTCAGCAACGCAGAGCTGCCAGAGCCTTTCCCTGCTGCCAGAGTCTTTCTCTGCGGTGAGGAAAGGCTCTGGCTGTTCCCTGAGGTGAAGAATCTCTCCAACACCTTTAAAAATAGCAATGTAGAGATGGGGTAGCCATTATTGGGCATGTAGAGAGCTGCATAGGGTACATGCCCATAGCATTCAGGTATGTCTTTACTTACCTAAGCAGTGCCTCCCTGTCTACACTGCTATTTATACCTGGGCTAGGAGGTTCTGTAGTATATGTACTCTACATGCCACCTAAAGGAGTGTGCAGTGTAGATGTACCTTTAGATCTGTGGTGCACATCAAGTCCACATCGAACCCTAGGTAATTCCTCAGGTGACTAGCCTGCACATCAAGGAACGGCACTCAGAAAACAGCTAGTGAGCTTCTGCTCAAGAAAATCCCAGGACTTGCTAGGTGCATTAGTAGATGTTTTAACTTTCAGTTAAATGTTTTAAACACAAATCTCAGAGGTAAGCATATTTTTCCTACTGTTTGGTCACTCCTAAGCCCTAGGAAGACTGTATGTCGACGGGGACAGGTGAGCAAAGCCCACAGGTAAGTGGGGAACAAGACCTGGGAGATGGGTTGGAAACAGGAGGGAGCACGGGCTATAATGGCAGAGAGGAAGGAGGGTCAGGGCAAAGCTGGGAGGCAAGATCAAACCAGTATCTTAGATGCCTATATACAAATGCAAGAAGTATGGGTAATAAGCAGGAAGAACTGGAAGTGCTAATAAATAAATATAACTATGACATTATTGGCATTACTGAAACTTGGTGGGATAATACACACGACTGGAATGTTGGTGTGGATGGGTATAGTTTGCTCAGGAAGGATAGACAGGGGAAAAAGGGAGGAGGTGTTGCCTTATATATTAAAAATGTACACACTTGGACTGAGGTGGAGATGGACATAGGAGACGGAAGTGTGGAGAGTCTCTGGGTTAGGCTAAAAGGGGTAAAAAACACAGGTGATGTCGTGCTGGGAGTCTACTACAGGCCACCTAATCAGGTGGAAGAGGTGGATGAGGCTTTTTTCAAACAACTAACAAAATCATCCAAAGCCCAAGATTTGGTGGTGATGGGGGACTTCAACTATCCAGATATATGTTGGGAAAATAACACCGCGGGGCACAGACTATCCAATAAGTTCCTGGACTGCATTGCAGACAACTTTTTGTTTCAGCAAGTAGAAAAAGCTACTAGGGGGGAAGCTGTTCTAGACTTGATTTTAACAAAAAGGGAGGAACTTGTTGAGAATTTGAAAGTAGAAGGAAGCTTGGGTGAAAGTGATCATGAAATCATAGAATTTGCAATTCTAAGGAAGGGTAGAAGGGAGTACAGCAGAATAGAGACAATGGATTTCAGGAAGGCGGATTTTGGTAAGCTCAGAGAGCTGATAGGTAAGGTCCCATGTGAATTAAGACTGAGGGGAAAAACAACTGAGGAAAGTTGGCAGTTTTTCAAAGGGACGCTATTAAGGGCCCAAAAGCAAGTTATTCCGATGGTTAGGAAAGATAGAAAATGTGGCAAAAGACCACCTTGGCTTACCCTTGAGATCTTGCGTGACCTACAAAATAAAAAGGCGTCATATAAAAAATGGAAACTAGGTCAGATCACGAAGGATGAATATAGGCAAATAACACAGGAATGCAGAGGCAGGATTAGAAAAGCAAAGGCACAAAATAAACTCAAACTAGGTATGGGAATAAAGGGAAACAAGAAGACATTTTATCAATACATTAGAAGCAAGAGGAAGACTAAGGACAGGGTAGGCCCACTGCTCAATGAGGAGGGGGAAACAGTAACGAGAGACTTGGAAATGGCAGAGATGCTTAATGACTTCTTTGTTTCAGTCTTCACTGAGAAGTCTGAAGGAATGTCTAGTATAGTGAATGCTTACGGGAAGAGGGTAGGTTTAGAAGAGAAAATAAGGAAAGAGCAAGTAAAAAATCACTTAGAAAAGTTAGATGCCTGCAAGTCACCAGGGCCTGATGAAATGCATCCTAGAATACTCAAGGAGTTAATAGAAGAGGTATCTGAGCCTCTAGCTATTATCTTTGGGAAATCATGGGAGACGGGGGAGATTCCAGAAGACTGGAAGGGGGCAAATATAGTGCCCATCTATAAAAAGGGAAATAAAAACAACCCAGGAAACTACAGACCAGTTAGTTTAACTTCTGTGCCAGGGAAGATAATGGAGCAGGTAATCAAAGAAATCATCTGCAAACACTTGGAAGGTGGTAAGGTGATAGGGAATAGCCAGCATGGATTTGTAAAGAACAAATCGTGTCAAACTAATCTGATAGCGTTCTTTGATAGGATAACGAGCCTTGTGGATAAGGGAGAAGCGGTGGATGTGATATACCTAGACTTTAGTAAGGCATTTGATACGGTCTCGCATGATATTCTTATAGATAAACTAGGAAAGTACAATTTAGATGGGGCTACTATAAGGTGGGTGCATAACTGGCTGGATAACCGTACTCAGAGAGTAGTTGTTAATGGCTCCCAATCCTGCTGGAAAGGTATAACAAGTGGGGTTCCGCAGGGGTCTGTTTTGGGACCGGTTCTGTTCAATATCTTCATCAACGATTTAGATGTTGGCACAGAAAGTACGCTTATTAAGTTTGCGGACGATACCAAACTGGGAGGGATTGCAACTGCTTTGGAGGACAGGGTCAAAATTCAAAATGATCTGGACAAATTGGAGAAATGGCCTGAGGTAAATAGGATGAAGCTCAATAAAGATAAATGCAAAGTGCTCCACCTAGGAAGGAACAATCAGTTTCACACATACAGAATGGGAAGAAACTGTCTAGGAAGGAGTATGGCAGAAAGAGATCTAGGGGTCATAGTAGACCACAAGCTTAATATGAGTCAACAGTGTGATACTGTTGCAAAAAAAGCAAACGTGATTCTGGGATGCATTAACAGGTGTGTTGTAAACAAGACACGAGAAGTCATTCTTCCGCTTTACTCTGCGGTGGTTAGGCCTCAACTGGAGTATTGTGTTCAGTTCTGGGCACGCATTTCAAGAAAGATGTGGAGAAATTGGAGAGGGTCCAGAGAAGAGCAACAAGAATGATTAAAGGTCTTGAGAACATGACCTATGAAGGAAGGCTGAAGGAATTGGGTTTGTTTAGTTTGGAAAAGAGAAGACTGAGAGGGGACATGATAGCAGTTTTCAGGTATCTAAAAGGGTGTCATCAGGAGGAGGGAGAAAACTTGTTCACCTTAGCCTCCAATGATAGAACAAGAAGCAATGGGCTTAAACTGCAGCAAGGGAGATTTAGGTTGGACATTAGGAAAAAGTTCCTAACTGTCAGGGTAGTTAAACACTGGAATAGATTGCCTAGGGAAGTTGTGGAATCTCCATCTCTGGAGATATTTAAGAGTAGGTTAGATAAATGTCTATTAGGGATGGTCTAGACAGTATTTGGTCCTGCCATGAGGGCAGGGGACTGGACTCGATGACCTCTCGAGGTCCCTTCCAGTCCTAGAGTCTATGAGTCTATAAGCCCCAGGACTGGGAGAGCAGAGCTGTTATAGAATGATTTAGGTTTACTGGCATACTTGAATGGTAGAAGCCTAAACAGCACCTGTCTCTGCTATGTCTGGCTCAAATCAGTACTCTAAGTCTTCTACCTTCATGAGAACTAAATTTATTCACAAAAGAAAAAAGAAAATCATTCCCTATCAAAGAGCACATTCCCTTCTGCAGACTGTTCCTCAGCTGTAAGTATCACACATACTCATGGTGTGAGTCTGAAAGTGTTTGATTTTCCTTGAGCATCTGAATTTAGATGTAGTCAATTAATCAGGATTATTTATATTCCTTGATCAATGATTTCTTAAAATATTTTTTGAATAGCAATCAGAGATTGATTTAATTTCCCAATCAAAATAGTATATCACCTATGATAGCTTTGGGATTCACATATGGACAATTTACATCATCAGTCAATCATTTTCAATCCCCTTATTATTATCAATTCTATTGTTACTAGCAAAGGTACTTGATCCTGTGGATCTTTCAAGACAGGATCCCTACAACAGCTGTTCATACTGTGTAATGGATAACCACAGTAGGCCAAATACTTACTCCTTACTCAGGTAAAATGCCAGTGATTTTACTGAAAGAGCTCTGTCCAGGAACCGAGTAAAAAACCAAGACCATTGATTTCAGTGGGGCTTCACACATGTACAACATTCCACCCACACTGATCTCATTGCAGGACTGGGGCCTAAATAAGGACCACAGGATATGGCCCAAAATGATTCCCCTCGCATTTTGGTTTTGAAGGCATGACCAGAAAACAGGGTAGGGCTGTGCATTTCATGAGTAATCTTGGGCAGTCACTAAGGGTATGTCTACACTCCAGTCACAGGCTGTTATTGAAGATCATGTAGCTATACTTGAGCACGCTTTAATCAACCTAGTCCATGTACTATAGTAGTGCAGCCATGACAGCACAGGCTCCAGGGCAGGCTAGCCACCTGAGTAATTACCCTGCGCTTCACGAAGGCTTGTACAGTCTGCACTGAAGCCTGCACTACCGCAGCTGAATTGCTCTGGCACCCGAGCTAGCAAGATGAAAGCTCGCTCAGGTATGGCTACACAGGCTGCAATCACACCCCATGATTACAGTGTACATACCCCTAGCCCCTCTGTGCCTCAGTCCCTATTCTGTAAAATGGAGACATAGATGCTGGAACTAGGTGCACTGGGGGTGCTGGCTTGAAGTGGTTTCCACCATATACAGGGTTTACAGTTTGGTTCAATGGCTCTCAGCACCCCCCCACACCGCACAATACAAATTGTTCCAGCATCACTGTGGGGATGATACTCTACCTCACCAGGGTGTTGTGAGAAAATATACACTAAAGATAGTGCAGAGCTCAGATACTATGATTATAGGAGCCACGTAAGTAAAGTAGGTAGATAGATACAGACAAAGTAAAGAAAATAAATCTTAGCTGAGGAAGCTCAGCCAGTTTGGCTCAACACTCGACAGTTTGGCTACCAGCTCAACACTCAGTTTGGTGAATACTTGCAAGATTTCAAGGGGACTTTAACATGTGCCTAAAGTTATGTATGTGCTTAATTGCTTTCCTGAATTGAGACTGCTGTGAACACTACAAAATACAGAAGAGCTTTCCCCCCCAGCACCAGTTTTGCCTTCCAATTCACTGTCATTTAGATAACATGCTCTAGCTGTGTACGCGTGTGCACCACATCCTTCTGTTGGTGCACACCTAGTGAGTTTAATGAATAAAGTCTATCATACTTGGAGTGTGATTTTTTTTAAGCTCATAACTCAGTCAAATCAAAACCATTTTTCTGCAGAACAAGGTCATATCCTCCTCCTCCTCAGTGAAAACTATCTTCTTGCCAAATTTCAACTTTCAAATCATAGCTGTTTCAGCTGAAAAGGTTTTCAAACAGACACACCTCTACTTTCTAATCCTGGGAAAGGTTTATTTTTTCCTACTTTCCTTGTTTTACAAATTTGCTGAACTGTTTTTACTCAAACTTTAAGGGGGGAAAAGTCACTTTTGGACAGAAACTAATCATGGAAAATGTTGGGCTGAGAAATGAAAGTTTCAGAAAGTGGGGAAACAGAGGGCTAGCATGGAAACTGTTATGTACACATAATCATAATGGTCACTGCCAAGTCAAAACTAGATCCCCAGTTCCCAGTATTCACTTAGGCCACCTGCATCACAGTCCACTCATCTGAGTTATTCAAGGAATGAGAAAGCAGCTCTTCAGAAGCCCAGCTGCTAAAGCATAGTAGTAGCTGAAATTCTCACTCTGCTGGAGTAAGTCTCTTTATAACTCTATGCAAGACCTGGCCTGGCATCCTGAAATGCACTATAGTATTATTTGTGCTGCAGCTGAGGTGGGACCCAGCATCCTCTTAATACCTCTTGAATCTTTCCTCCTATGTGGGGGTGATGCTGATAATCAAGCTGGCTGCTGAAAACCATGATTTTCCCTATTCCAACTGTTTTCTTGCACAAGCTGTCCCTAGATCCTGTTTATGTTCCCAAGGAACAGGAATAGTGACAGCATGCAGCTTCTGCGAGGCCTTGCCCAAACAATTCTTTCTATAAAGATACAATTCTCTGTGAAGGCAGCTCTGATGCTGATATTCTCTGAGTATCATTCAGAACACAGCTTGAGGACTTTGCTTATACTTTTTACAAGTCATTGTAGTATATAAGCCTCTCCCAGTTCTTTTCAAGGTTCATAATGCTCTGATCTTCACAGCCCCACTGCTCTTGTTGAATGATATCATCTCCCATGGCTCAAATTATCTTTAGTGCATAAAATGATAATACCTGTTAAGAAGCAGGTTCTATCAAATAATCACAGCAGCACCTTCACATTTGCTCTGGTTTAACACAGAAACTTACATCAATAAACGTTTCATTGTGACGGGTGTTTCAGTGCAGTGACAAACTGGGTGGATAAAGGAAATGTGGCGGATATAATTTGTTTGGATTTTAGCAAGGCCTTTGACACTGTACCACACAAGAAGCTCATAGAGAGACTACAGAATTATGGTCTGGATAATAATACAATAAGGTGGGTAAAAACTGTCTGACAGAAAGGAAGCAATGAGTTATTAATCAGTGATGTTAGATGAGCATAGAGGGAGGAATCTACTCAGATGCTACAGTGATAGGTGCCAGGACCATTATTATTAAACAGATTTGTTAAAGACCAAGAAAGGGATTTAAAATTTCAGTAGTGATCAGATTGGTAGATGACTCAAAGATAGGACATACACCAAATACAGACACAGAACACAGATCAAAACTACACTGAGTTCAGCATCACTGAGATGTGGCTGGGTCAGAATTAAATCATATTTAATGTAAATCAAAAGCAAAAAACTGTATTAAATATAGATGCTGTAGAAGTCTCGAAATTTAGAATCTAGGATTCCACAACAAACAAACTCTGCTCCTTTGTGAATGAACATTACAAGAATGTTTATCAAATGACTTCCGACCAGGGTCCTGACCACTAGTGGGCATTCAAGATACCCTGGCATTTTTCCTAACAGTAGGACGTTAGCTCTGGTGTCATGGTCAAATTTCAACTCAAGTAATTCCATTCCACTTCCTTAAATTCTCTGGCAGTTTCATTTGGACACAGTATGATTTTCTACTTCCTTTGTTAAGCTGTTGTGTAGTAAGGCTGGGTACTGTTAGTTGCTGTTTCATGCCACAGGAGGTTCCTTTTCTATTTCTTATTTACATCAAAGGGGTATTGTGAAGCTTAATCAATTAGTGCTGTTGCAGTGGCCTCTTACATGGGTATGCTAGAGAGAAGGATGAGGTTACAGGGAGCCCCATGTAGGAAACAGATATAAACTGGCTGCAAGTACTCTGGACAGTACGGAAGGGGGCAGTAGAGCTGCCAGAAGTGCTTGCTACTCCAGAGTTAGCATGTATAGGTGGAGCTAGGCATGCCCACAGCCTTACGCCCTGTGCGTCAGCTAGTGCTGAAGGTAGTGCTTGCTACGCTTTTCTACAGATGTATCAAATGTTGCTGCTCAATGAATTTTCCCCAGTGTCCTAGAGACATTGTATCTTAAACAGATGTAATACCCCCAACCATCACTACACAGAGAGTATTCCTCCTTCTTCCATCCCCACTACAGTTCTGCCTCCAAGAGGCACAATCTGTCCCTTAATGTCTGTGAACCGTTTGAGATCTTAGAAGAAAGGTGACTTAGAAACGTTATAATTGTGTAATGAAAGGCCCTATTGCAATGCATACATAGATAGGGTCAAAACAAGAATCTTGGGAATCATTCCCATTTTTGTCCTAGCACCCTCGACCGACCTCACCGAGGCCAGCCAGGAGCACTCATGACAGCAGCAGATGGTACAGTATGACTGGTAACCATCTTTGTCAACTTGCAAAGCAGAAGACGGTACAGTAGGGCTGGTAACCCTCTTTGCTAACTTTCAAAAAGCAAAGGGATGCTGCTGTGTAGCACTGCAGTCCTACGTCTGTCAGCAGCATCCAGTAGACATACGGTGACAGTGAAAAAAGGCTGAACGGGCTCCATGGTTGCCGTGCTTTGACGTCTGCTTGGACAATCCAGGAAAAAGGGCATGAAATGATTGTCTGCCGTTGCTTTCACAGAGGGAGGATTGACTGACGACATTTACCCATAACCACCCACGAAAAACTTTTGGCCCCATCAGGCATTGGGATCGCAACTCAGAATTCCAACGGGCGGGGGAGACTGCGGGGAACTATGGGATAGCTACCCACAGTGCAACGCTCTGGAAGTCGACGCTAGCCTCAGTACATGGACACACACCGCCGAATAAATGTGCTTAGTGTGGCCGCATGCACTCGACTTTATACAATCTGTTTCCAAAAATCAATTTCTGTAAAATCAGAATAATCCTGTAGTGTAGATGTACCCTTAGCGTCTGGGAGCAGTTCATGATTGAGATTCAGCCCAAATTTTCTCATCCTTAATTTAATCCTAGTTGTATCCCCTAGAACATATGCACCAACATTTTTTATTTATTTGCATTTAATTTCCTTTGTTTTTTAATTATCTTCAAAAATAGCTGAGTTGATTTTCTTCAGACTTTTTTTAAAAAACTATCTCTGGGCTGAAAACAAGCATGAGACAGTGTCAACTCAAACATAAGTGTGAGAAAAGACGCTTAGGGAATAATAATACACAGACCAGATATAAACTAAGGGGTTGTTATCTGGAAAATAGTTATGATGAAGGAGGAACCTTGGGAGTAACTACTGATAAACTGAACAAGAATTCTTAGTGCAACACCACTAGAAAAAAATCCATTCTGGGATTATACAGGGGTTAGAGAGTGTGTGGTTATATTACAATTTCATATTGTTTTGGTAAGATCACAGATGAAATACCGTTAGAGTGCTGATCACCAGACTTCCAAAATTATATTGACTAAAGAGAGAAGATTCAAAGGTAATTTAAAATTATATGACATCTTAAAAGTATAACAAGAACAAACTGATATAAACTGGACACTAGTTTAGACTTGAAATTAGACAAAGGTTTCTAACCATTAGAGGAATGAAGTTTTAGAACAGCCTTCCAAGGGGACTAGTGGGGGCAAAAGACATATCTGGCTTCAAGACTAAGCTTGATAAATTTATGGAGGGTATGGTATGATGGGATAGCGTAATTTTGGCAATTAATTGATCTTTGACTATTAGCAGGTAAATATGCCCAATGGTCTGTGATGGGATGTTAGATGGGATGGGATCTGAGTTGCTACAGAAAATTCTTTCCTGGGTGCTGGCTGGTGAGTCTTGCCCACATGCTCAGGGTTTAACTGATCACCATATTTGGGGTCAGGAAGGAATTTTCCTCCAGGGAAGATTGGCAGAGGCCCTGGAGGTTTTTCACCTTCCTCTGCAGCATAGAGCACAGGTCACTTGCTGGAGGATTCTCTGTACCTTGAGGTCCTTAAACCACGATTTGAGGACTTCAGTAACTCAGACATAGGTTAGGGGTTTGTTACAGGAGTGGGTGGGTGAGATTCTGTGGCCTGCGTTGTGCAGGAGGTCAGACTAGATTACCATAATGGTCCCTTCTGATCTTAAGTCTATGAATCTATAACAGTCATTGCAGGAACTAAATTTGGCTAATTTACAAAGACATACAGGAACATAAGAACGGCCATACTGGGTCGGACCAAAGGTCTATCTAGCTTAGTATCAACAGTGGCCAGTGCCAGGTGCCCCAGAGGGAATGAACAGAATAGGTAATCATCAAGTGATCCATTCCCTGTTGCCCATTCCCAGCTTCTGGCAAACAGAGGCTAGGGACACCATTCCTGACCATCCTGGCTAATAGCCATTGATGGACATTTTGACATATGGGTCAAATCCTAAAGATCTTAGTCTGCACTTAGGCCCAACTCCCACTGAAATCATTGAGGAGCTGATCCAAAGCTTGCTTAAGTCAATGAGAGTATCTCCACTGACTTCAGTGTTCTTTGGATCAGGCCCTGAGTCAGAAACTCAGTTTTGCCCTGTAAGATGGGACACGATAACTTAAAAAAAGATATTGTCAGTTTGGAAGAACTGGCTGAGCAGGGCACCATATTGATTCCCAACTGGTCAATGATGAGAGCTCTGTCCTTTTCTAATGCTAAAGCAGTGCTATGACCTGCTACACTTGGCATTACACAGCGCTAAGACACTTGCTAACATATCATTTTAGCCCAGGACTGCCAGAGACCTCAAAACTACTGGCAACTTTAGAAATGCTTAAACTCCCCATGCCCATGTCCATTATGTATGCTTTATTAATGAAGAGGAAGTCCACTAGTCTGGAGCTTTTGTGAAAGAGTCTGAAGCAGATTTAACACAGCCCACAAAGAATATCAGTGGCAGAGCATACCACATACGGTTAAAGATGCCTCTGTGGATCTCCAGCTACGCATAATACAACAAAAGATTTTATTCAAAATGCACTTGATGCCACGGAGGTTGCACAAGATAAAGGCCTTATCCTCTGATATTTGTTGGTGCTGTAATAAAGCAAGAGGAATGCTGATGCACATGCTATGAGACTGTCTAACAGTCAGCCCGCTGTGGAAAGAGGTAGACATCAGAGTTAAAACAATGCTTGCCTTCAACAGCCAAACTTATGCAGAAAGTTATATCATCCTAGAATATTTATCCGATACGCTCAGTTTAACTCCACCAAAAAGACTGGGTTTTGAGGGCTTCAATGATCACCAAGCACATGCTTTTACAGAAATGGAAAAGGAGGCTTATGCCCAGAATAGAGCAGTGGTATTCAGACTTGTCTGAGCAATCATTTAAAGGATACCTTATCACTGCAGAGATCAGTTATATGAGTTAGAAGATATTTGGCCTCTGTTTATAGATACATTTAGATAAAAAACTTTGAGACTGCTCAAAGAATACCAGGCCTCCATTCCTTTCCCTCTCCCCATGACCCCTTCTAATCCTCTCCCTATTCATGCACATCTTCTCCTAGTTTATTACTGTAACCCCTACAACTATGGAGTGTTGTATGGCCTTGTATTGTTTAGTCTAGTGGCTCTCAACCTTTCCAGACTACTGTACCCCCTTCAGGAGTCTCATTTTGCTTGCGTACCCCCAACCTTCACCTCACTTAAAAATTATTTGCTTACAAAATCAGACATAAAAATACAAAAGTGGCACAGCACAATATTACGCAGAAATTGCTTACTTCCTCATTTTTACCATGTAATTATAAAATAAATCATTTGGAATATAAATATTGTACTTACATTTCAGTGTGTGGTATATAGAGCAGTATAAACAAGTCATTGTATGTATGAAATTTTAGGTTATACTGACTTCACTAGTGCTTTTTACGTAGCCTGTTGTAAAACTAGGCAAATATCTAGATGAGTTGATGTATCCCCTGGAAGACCTTCGAGTACTTCCAGGGATACGCGTACCCCTGGTTGAGAACCACTGGTTTAGTCTTGCAGCTTTGACAAGCTGTAAAATGGCATAATTCTTTTGGAGCATCCATGAAGCATGCAATGTTCAGAAGCATACCCAAGCTGTAAATCCCTTTTGTACCTCTAATTTATGAAAATAAGTAAAAAATAAAATCACACAAAAATTATTTTGGTAAATCAAGATTTGCGCCAAATGCAGAATTCATACCAGGGACAGACAGGTGCCACTCCGCCGGAGACAGTGTACATGTTCTCAGTTACACATGGGCTGCATTTTGGTCTTAGTACGGGCAGAAAAACAAATCAGATATACGCTTTATCTTGGGCACATCACATATTCTTTTGCCACTAGGCCATTAAATCTAAAGTCTGAGGCCAGCTTCATCCTGCACAATACAAAGAGCCATGCCCAGAGATTTAGCATTGTTCCAGTTTATATAACTGCAGTATTAGAGTTCGAGGCCTGGGGAACAATATCTTATTGTATTAGGAGACTGAGACTCAATCTTACAGTGACATTGTCAGCATAAAAACACTTTCATACGTCTCACAGATCTTTGGTTGAGCTTTTCAAAGAAATTAATGGGAATTAGGCTTCCAAATGCTCTACAGAGTCTGGAAAATCTGATCTTTAATCGTTAAATGTAACCCACCAACATGAGCCCCCTCATATTTTCCAGCACACTTCACACACAGGGACGCAATCACCCACAAATGGTGAAATTCAGACCCACTTTTGAACTTCCCAGAAGTTTGGGGAAATTTAGCTCTTGTGCTTTGGCTTGGGCCCAGGTCTATTATACATTTCTCAGGGGAAACAAAACAGAAAAGAGAAAATACCAGTAATCATTCATATTGGTCACCAGTGTTAAAACAGAATAATAGGCTGAAGTTGGGGCCATGGTCATTTGAGTTCAGATATTAGTATAAACATACAAACAAACAAAAACTCTTTTAATTGACAATCATTCCCTGAAACAGTTAACCACTTCAGTTAAGCAACAATATAATCACTAGATTTAAGGACCAATTAACAGGTTTATGGAAAGAGTAAAATAGGGCCATTCTTACTGGAGGCAGAGAGGATGGAATAATTAAGAGCTTTGCAGGACTGAGACCAGAGTGCTCTGCATCTTGCTGGACTGACCCCACTGAGATGATTCCTGCATATATTCCAGGAACCACAGTCCTGATTCTCCACTGTCCTGCATCTTGTGCAATCGCTTACCCTATGCAACTTTTATCCACTTTGAACATGTGGGATAACTATAGAGCCAGCCTGCACAACATACGGCCCATGGACCGCATGCGGCCCGCGGAGGCTCACTGTGCGGTCCGCAGCCGGGAATCAAAGGGCTCTGGGCTGCCCGCAGTGGTGGGGAGCCCAGAACCCTTTAAATCCCTGCCGCGGCCAGGATTCAAAAGGCTCTGGGCTACCCGCAGCCACGGGGAGCCTAGAGCCCTTTAAATCACAGCTGCGGCCGGGATTCAAAGGCTCTGAGCTGCCCGCAGCAGCAGGGAGCCCAGAGCCCTTTAAATCCCAGCCGTGGCCGGGATTCAAAAGGCTCTAGGCTGCCCGCAGCTGCGGGGAGCCCAAAGCCCTTTAAATCCCAGCTGCCAGGGCCAGCTTTAGGCCAATTCAACCAATTCCCCTGAATCAGGCCCCGCATCTAAGAGGGCCCCACGCCCAAGTCCCAGTACGGTGTACCGGCAAAAGCCAGTGCGCTGTACTGGGGTGGCCTAGCTTCCCCAGGGGGCAATTTAAAAGGCCTGGGGCTCTCAGCAGGGGCTGGAGCCCCAGGCCCTTTAAACTGCCACCAGAGCACCACTGCTGGAGCCCTGGAGTAGGGCTGTGGGGCTCTGTTGGCCGTCGCTTCTACCGCCCTGGCCCTTTAAATAGCCACCGGAGCCACACCGCTTCCCCAGGGTTCCCGTGGCTATTTAAAGGGCTGGGGCGGTAGAAGAAGGGGAGCCCTGGTCCAGGGGGCTCCGGAAGCTATTTAAAGGGCCGGGGCTCCAGCTGCCTCTGCCGCCCTGGTCCTTTAAATAGCCGCTGAAGCCACCGCTTCCCCAGGGCTCCCTCAGTTATTTAAAGGGCTGGGGCGGTAGAAGCAGGGGAGGCCTGGGGGGGGGGGGGCTCCAGCTGCCTCTGCTGCCCTGTTCCTTTAAATAGCCCCCGGAGCCTTGCCACATCCCCAGGGCTCCCGTAGCTATTTACAGGGCTGGGGCAGTGGAAGCAGGGGAGCCCCGGGCCCTTTAAATAGCCCCTGTGCCCCAGGCTACTGCTGCTACCCTGGAGGAGGAGGGGGCACTCACCATACAGGATGGGCTGTACCCCCTGTACCTGCACCAGCTGCCCGCAGTCAACCCCTGCTGTACCCCCTGCCCGCACCAGCCCTGCACCCTCTGCCCTGCCTGCACCAGTTCCTGTCTGCAGCCAGCCCTGCACCCGCTGTCCGCAGCCAGCCCGTCTCCAACCAGACCCGCACCTCCTGCCTGGCCCGCACTAGCCCCTGTCTGCAGCCAGCCCCGCACCCCGTGCCTTGCCTCCAGCCCTGCACCAGCCCCTGTCTCCAGGCAGCCCCTGCCACACCGCCTGCCCTGCCCGCACCAGCCCTGCACCCCCTGCCCTGTCTCCAGGCAACCCCTGCCGCACTCCCCTGCCTGAAGCCAGCCAGTCCCGCATTCCTTTGTCTCCAGCCCTGCCAACCCATGCCGCACCCCCCCTGTGGCCCTGCCTGAAGCAAGCCAGCCTGCCCCACACCCCGTCTCCAACGTGCCCCACACCCCTTGCCCAGCCTGCAGCCAGACCCTACCTCTAGCCCCCTACCCCCCACAACTCCAGCCAGCCCCATGTCCACTGGTGCCCTGCAGCTCCCAGGGAAGTAACCCTGCACACCTGTTTCAATGAGGTGGGCAGGGAGCAGCTGGGACCCACACATGCGCACCCTAGCACACCCTCAGGGTGTGGCGGAGCTCATTTCTAGTTCAGGCCCATCTTTTTAAAAAAGAACTTTAGGTAGGGTTAACATACTTCTGTATTTTCCAAGACATGTCAGGCTTTTTGGTTCTTAAATCACCATCCGGGAGGAAAATATGGACATATGGTAACCCTATTGGTACAAAAGATACATACTGTGGCAGAACTTTTTATAGGGAACCGGTTGCTAAGAAATGAAAAGCTTTTTTTACATGTTTTTTTTTTCAGTCATCCCTGCTGGGACCCTGCCGAAAATGTTCGAATTGGGCCCCACACTTCCTGAAGCTGGCCCTGCCAGCTGAGGTCGGGATTCAAAGGCTCTGGACTGCCCACAGAGATTCCCGACTGCGGCTGAGATTTAAAGGGCTCAGGGCTCCCTGTGGCTGCAGGCAGCCCAGAGCCCTTTGAATCCCGGCCGCGGCTCCAGTGGATAGGCTGGGGCTGGGATTTAAAGGGCTCAGGCTCCCCTCAGCAGCAGGAACTCTGGGCCCTTTAAATCCCTGCCCCAGCCCCGCAAAGCTCCAGGTTCCCCCAGCTGCCAGAGCCCCAGGCCCTTTAATTTGCCCCTGAGGGCTCCAAGCCACCTCTTCAGCTGGGAGCCCCTGGTTGATTTAAAATCAAGTATCACCTCCCTACCCCGAACCTTCCTTTTTGGCCCACAGCTGTTTTGGTGGGGCGGCGCTGGGCAAAGAGGGTTTGTCTCTGCAGGGCTGGGCGGTGCTGGGGCGGGGTGTTTCCACGGGGCCGGGAAGTCCTGGGGTGGGGGGTGTTTCCGCAGGGCTGGGGGGTTTCAGCCCTCAGCTGTTTTCTTTGGAGTAATGTGGCCCTTGCTGCTTTAAGAGTTGTGCAGACCTGCTATAGAGACTGTAAGGAAGGTAAGAAATTGACCCAGTAAGTCTGCTGTCCCTGACTGATTGATCAATACGAAGAATAGCTGAAATTGAACATCACTCTGGATCCACTTGCACCTCAAAAAGAACCACACTTAAAATATAAGAGACGATATCAGAGAGTTAAGGTTGTCTAAATATAAAGTATAGAACAGGTAAGGTTGGATAAAGTAGGGCTGTCAATTAATCGCAGTTAATTCACGCAATTAACTCAAAAAATTAACTTTTTTTGCGATTAATCATACTGTTAAACAATAGAATACCAACTGAATTTTACTAAATATTTTGGGACATTTTTCTATATTTTCAAATATATTGATTACAGCACAGACTACAAAGTGTCTAGTGCTCACTTTATATTATTATTTTTGATTACAAATATTTGCACTGTAAAAATGACAAACAAAAGAAACAGTATTTTTCAATTCACCTCATACGAGTACTGTAAGTGCAACTTCTTTGTAGTGAAAGTGTAACTTACAAACGTAGATCTTTTTTTGTCACCTAACTGCACTCAAAAACAAAACAATGTAAAAGTTTACAGCCTACAAATCTATTCAGTCCAGCTTCTTGTTCAGCCAATCGCTAAGAGAAACAAGTTTGTCTACATTTACAGGAGATACTGCTGAATTCTTCTTATTTACAAAGTCACTTGAAAGTGAGAACAGACGTTGACATGGCACTTTTGTAGCCGGCGTTGCAAGGTATTTATGTGTCAGATACGCTAAACATTCATATGCCCCTTCATGCTTCGGACACCACTCCAAAGGACATGCTTCCATGCTGATGTTGCTCGATAAAGCGTTAATTAAATTTGTGACTGAACTCCTTGGGGGAGAATTATATGTCTAATGTTCTGTTTTACCTGCATTCTGACATATATTTCATGTTATAGCAGTCTCGGATGATGACCCAGCACAAGTTCGTTTTAAGAACACTTTCACAGCAGATTTGACAAAATGCGAAGAAGGTACCAACGTGAAATTTCTCAAGACAGCTACAACACTCAACCCAAGGTTTAAGAATCTGAAGTGCCTTCCAAAATCTGTGAGGGACGAAGTGTGGAGAATGGTTTCACATATCTTAAAAGAGCAACACTCTGATGTGGAAACTACAGAACCCAAACCACTAAAAAAGGAAATCAACCTTCTGCTGGTGGCATCTGACTCAGATGATGAAAATGAACATGTGTCGGTCCGCTCTGCTTTGAATCGTTACTGAGCAGAACCCGTCATCAGCACGGACGCATGTCTTCTGGAATTGTGGTTGAAGCATGAAGGGACATATGAATCTTTAGAGCATCTGGCACATAAATATCTTGCGATGCCAGCCACAACAGTGCCATGCGAAAGCGTGTTCTCACTTTCAGGTGACATTGTAAACAAGACATGAGCAGCATTATCTCCTGCAAATTGTGACCAAACTTGTTTGTCTGAGTGATTGGCTGAAGTAAGACTGAGTGGACTTTTAGGTTCTAAAGTTTTACATTGTTTTATTTTTGAATGCAGTTATTTTTTGTACATAATTCTACATTTGTAAGTTCAACTTTCATGATAAAGAGATTGCACTACAGTACTTGTATTAGGTGAATTGAAATATATTATTCATTTTGCTTTTTACAGTGCAACTATTTGTAATAAAAATAAATATAAAGTGAGCACTGTACACTTTGTATTGTGCTGTAATTGAAATCAATATATTTTAAAGTAGAAAACATCCAAAAATATTTAAATAAATGGTATTCTATTATTGTTTAACATTGTGATTAATCGCACGATTAATCACAATTAATTTTTAATCGCGTGATCAATCACAATTAATTTTTTTAATTGCCTGACAGCCCTATTTTAAAGAAAACAGAAATAATCAAATTCATCCCTGGTGATCAATGAAACCACAGAGATAGAACCAGCCTAGCCTTTTTAAATAATACTAAAGTTGTGACAAGCAAAAACTATGAAAAGCAAGAAAATGCAAAGGTAAGATTTGTCATATTAGTGCGAATGCCGGGGCAGAGACAACAAAGCCATATGCTAAAAATCTGTCTGAATTTTATCATAGCAGGGCGAGAAAAATTAAGGTCTATGCATGGTGGTTAGATTTCTAAATAAAATAATAACTCTGTCATTTTCAAGCCTTTTCCAAAATACCAGAAGTGATTAGAACACATTATGGACCAGTCACTTGCCAAGTTTCATGTTTGAAATCAAAGCTGTTTTTGAATTTCATGAGCAACAAAAAAGCATTTTAAAACCGGTAACCTTCAGTTGTGTGGGTATAAAGAAACAGCAGCCAATTTGATTTTTTTGAATGCTGCTGACCTAAAACTTCTGTACTAACACTAAGCAGAGGGCAAAGATTTAAGAGCAAGGTGGAAATGCAATGAGGGTGCTATTCACTAATAAAATGTAAGAAAGTACTTATTGCAGAACCAGACTTTTTATTCCATTGAGGATTCTGTAGGTATAATATCATCAGTGATATTTCAGAGGTTTGTGATGCCACCAGAACCCTGAGTTAAAACTATAGCCATGTGACATGTTTTGATGTGTTTATCATTTTTATACAGATACCTAAAAAGCTAAACTAGAAAGAATTTAATCCAAAGATATAGCCAACGAGCTAAAATGACTACTTTTAAGGGTGGACAAGGATGGTAAGGGCTCAAGGTGACTGCCCTTCACTCCCAGTTGCAGTCTTTGTGCTCACCATAAAGATGAGATTGGCCAGAGCTTGCTAGCCATGGACAGAAGCTCACTTTTCCCACCCACAAGCTCAGGAACGCCACAATGTTCCCTAGAGTTCCCTCTGGTGTGATTCAGGTCCACCTTACACCACCACCAGTATAGAGTAGTGCCCATGAGACAGTGTCTGGACCTACATCTTCCACTGTGGATGCACTTGCAAAAGAGGAGGAGCTTGCCAGGATATAAACATCTTACATTAACGGCTTGAATTTGCTACTCCTCCCATCCAAAGTGTCTCTCTAATGACTGTTGTATTGCTATTCTGATCTATCAAGGAAAAAATATCTACACCAGCGACACCATCCACATATCTACACCAGCAACACCATCACAGGACCTAACCAGATCAGCCACACCATCACTGGTTCATTCACCTGCACATCCACCAATGTAATATACGCCATCATATGCCAGCAATGCCCCTCTGCTATGTACATCGGCCAAACTGGACAGTCTCTACGGAAAAGGATAAATGGACACAAACCAGACATTAGGAATGGCAATATACAAAAACCTGTAGGAGAACACTTCAACCTCCCTGGCCACACTATAGCAGACCTTAAGGTGGCCATCCTGCAGCAAAAAAACTTCAGGACCAGACTTCAAAGAGAAACTGCTGAGCTTCAATTCATCTGCAAATTTGACACCATAAGCTCAGGATTAAACAAAGACTGTGAATGGCTTGCCAACTACAGAACCAGTTTCTCCTCTCTTGGTTTTCACACCTTAACTGCTAGAACAGGGCCTCATCCTACCTGATTAAACTGACCTCGTTATCTCTAGCTTGCTTGCTAGCATATATATACCTGCCCCTGGAAATTTCCACTACATGCATCTGAGGAAGTGGGTATTCACCCACGAAAGCTCATGCTCCAAAATGTCTGTTAGTCTATAAGGTGCCACAGGATTCTTTGCTGCTTTTACAGATCCAGACTAACACGGCTACCCCTCTGATACAAGGAAAAAATGTAATTTTAGGATGTCAGATACCATAGGTAAGTTTTGGGATGACAGTTTAAAAGAAGTCAAATACCAGCATGCATATATTATATACATCTATATTGTTACCTGCTCAATTTAGGGCACCCCACCTATACCCTACCAAGGGCTCAAGGCGTGACCAAATCAATTTAGGCACCCCCACCCTTTCTCTTCCAAAGGTTCAGGGCATAAAGCACCTATGCTTACCCCCGGGGCTCAGGAAGAAACCTTCTCCCAGTGAAAGAGCCTTACACAGTTGTGCTGTAAACATCTATTTATTAGCAACATACACAGAATACATATACCAAGAAAATCTCTTATGCTCACCACTCCCAACAGACAGATAAATTTCACCCGATGGCCAGTCAGGATTCATCCATCTGAGGGTTCCCAGTAATGCCTATGCACCTCATGCAGAGGGTTCATAGTTCCAGCAGTTTGATGTTTAACTGCAGTCCGGAAATGGTTCCCAAAGAGTCTTGCTTTTCATTTACATTATATAGATAAAATTAGCTCCCTTCTTCAAATTTACTAAACCTATCACATTATCCTACACTCCTAAATAACAAAAATGTTAACCAATTAAGCACTGGCATCTACGTGTCCTTCTTCCTGCCTAAGTTCTTTACAATATTCTTTCATTATGCATATGTATTTAAATTAACAAAAATAAGTCAAAAGAATATTACTATCTAAAATAATACTATAAAATACTTTACAATTTCTGGACCACAATTTGCCCTAATTTACACACCATCTAGCCCCACTAAAATCAACTGGGCACAATAACATGGAACAAATTGGCCAGCTATAACCAAAGTCTTTCCTCCAGCATTCCCAGAGCGCTTTATAATTGCATTCCCTTTTTTACAGATGGGTAAAATGATGCATTGAATGATTAAATGACTTCCCCAGCATTACCCAGTCAGTCAGTAGGAGACACAGGAACAGAACCAAGAAGTTTCAACTCCTAGTTCTCTAATTTAACCATTCAACCACACTATCTCCCATTTTCTTGTCTTCCTCTTTTGACATAGCCTTTTGAGCTTTACTGCAGCCCTATAAACATTATTACCTTATATTTTCAAATCACGACTGAGCCCCCTGCTTGGGCAATGCAACAACTTTCCCTCTTCTGAAACATAGCTCCAATCTAATTCAGGATTGTAACTCACTCACATAGTCTAAGCTCTGTCCTGTTTGACTGGAAGCCCTCGTTACAGATAAACAACAAGGGCTGCTGGGTCCCTGACCTTCACCGGGACAAATATAGATCTTTCCAAATAATGTATTTAAAAATGCTTCTTTCATTGGTGAACTACAGGAGGAAAGTTGTTTCTTTTTGCTCTAAACCACAGACAGCCCAGGAGGAGGAGGAAGCCCCACACAGTAAATGTGTACAGAACAGTTTCCTACCTCTGTGTGATGAAGAAATTCCCACTGTGTTAAGTAGAGTTCTACCAACGCCACTTAAACACATTAGCCTATTATACCCTGCATTTCTTCATTATTCTCCAAAGGCTAATGAAATGTTCCAGTGCAGTGTTTATGCTGGAGTACTTCTGGAAGGCAATACACTACCTATATTTCTCTTAAAGCAGTGGCTCTCAAACTGTGGTCCCAACACCATTGGTAGGGCACTTGCCGGTGGCCTGCAGAGAGCTGGTTGGTCACGTGGCATTGGCTCACCTTATTTCCAGCTGCCAAACTGCATCAAAAAGGCAGCTAAAATACATTTAATACTTTACTTTTCCTTGAGAGCAACTGTGGTAGCTCTTGCAGAGAAGGCTATGCAACTGCAAACTGGAGAGGAGGGGAGCCATATGATTGCAAAGCAGAGGCGAGGTGATCATGAGACAAATGCCCTCCCTTTGCATTGGAATGCTAAACTGTATTATACTGCTCAGTCAGTAGGAGGTGGTGTGAATAAAATACCTTATTTAAACAAATCTCAGCCATACCTGGCAGAGCATTACAGGATTTTAGGATGAACACTTCTAGTACGTAAAAGCAAGTTCTGAAGCCAGTCCATATCTGGTACAGGGACATGACACGGTGTCAGGAGTAAACTAAGAACAGAGACAGAAGGAACACCAACAAAAGTTGCAGACAGAAGTAACAAAGCAACAAAGGATGAGATCTTGCAACAACATGCCATTCTTCAATGCCCCAGAGAACTTCAGCTTTGATAAACTTTTACAATGGACAGACTGGAAGTACTACTTTGCAAGATTTCAAATTGCCAACAAACTCCACAAAGAAACTGGAGATATACAGGTATCTTCTTTAATTTGTGCTCAGGGGAAGGGCAGAGCATATCTTTAAATCCTTTGACTTTACTGAAGACCGTCACAAAGATGACTTTGAAATAGGTTTAGTTATGTATGATGCATACTTTATACCTCAAAGAAGTGTGCTTTATGACAGTGCATGTTTCTACCAGAGGATTCAAAATGAGGGGGAAATGTTGAATGTTTTAGAAGAGCTCTGCATATATTGGCTAAAAAAATTTGATTTGGGGAATGTAAAACATGGAAATATCAGAAACAGGCTGCTTATTGGGTTACTAGATAAAAACCTTTCATAGCAGCTACAACTAAAAAGAAATTTAACTCTAGTCATGGCTATTCAAAAGGCAAAGCAGTCTGAGCTTATGAGACTGAAAAAACAATAGCAACTTGCCAAACCTGAAATACAAGAAACTGGCTTAGAAGCTCTTAACAGATGCAATCTGAGTGCTAAAAGTCATTACTCATAAGACCCCTGAGGCAAGGAGAGAGAATGCCCAGGATAAGAGGGACAAATTCCAGCCTACATGCACAAAATGTGGAAAAAAAAATCATCTCTCAAGACATGGTGCTTGTCCAGCCAGAGGCACGTGGTGTAATAAATGCATGAAATATGGACATTTTGCAGCTGTTTGCCACATCAAAGCAGTCAAAGAATTGACTCATATTACAGACAATCAAGATACATTTTTTCTGGGACCTATCACTTGTGATGTCATAGAGTCTGCCATGAGAGTAAAACAGAATATACACGACAAGACTACTGACTTTAAAATTGGCTGAGGAGCTGATGTCACCATAATATCAGAAGGGACTTAAAGTCATCTTCAATCCTTCTCAGAGCTGAAGTCAGACAAAGATCTAACTAGCCCTGGAGGTATTCTGAACTCTATGGTCCAGTTTACCACAGAAACAACTTACAAAGACAAAAGTCATGCATTCATAGCTTATGGCTCAAAGGGCCACAGAACAATAGCCTTGTGAGCCACAGCACGACAGTGAGAAAGGTGGAAGAACTCAATGGAATATCTGGTGATACTGGACTTTTTAAAGGATATTGAGTACAAATAGCCTTAAGAGATAATGCTGAACTATCTAGTGTGCCACTCCTCACAGGATTCCTATCCCATTACTTCATAAAGTGGAAAATGAGTTAAAGAGAATGGAACAGTTTGGCATAATGGAGAAAATCTCTAAGTTAACAGCATAGTGTTCCCCTATGGTACTAGTTATAAAGAAAAATGGAAAATATAAATCTGTGTGGATCTTGAAAGACTTAATAAAACAGTTGTGAGAAAAAATATATCCTTCCAATACTGAATGACTTCCTTTTCAATGTGAAAGGAGTGACAGCATTCTCCAAATTGGATGCCTGGAGCGAATTCTGGCAAATTCCTTTAGCCAAAGAAAAGTGCTAAACAGACTATATTTATCACACTGTTAGGGAGATTTTCCTTGCATAGATTACCTTTTGGAATTAATAGTTGTGACACTCTATACTATTATGGTTACCACTTTTACAAGACTATGATACATTTTATATAAAGTATGCCTTGTGAGCTATCACTTGAAAAGTCCTAATTTGCTGAATATCATTATCCTGTTAAAATATATGTAGTGACACAATATGCGGTTATAAGATTCTACTGTATGACTGTTACTGAAATATGTTGTAATTCTGGGTGACATCCACAAACCAGTTTTTCGGAGACAAAGACTCACTAGCACCACAGACAGGTGTTAAAGGGTCATCACCTACGTAAGTGGCCATTCTCCAGCATGAGAGAAGGTATGAACAAAACATTGACATCACAAGGACAATTCAAACCTCACATCAACAATGGACTGCAAGACACCATGACTCAGCAAGGAAGTTTCTAGCATAAAAATTGAAGTATAAAGAAGCAGGAAAACAATTGACTTCACAATTGACTGAAAGGAGACCCAGCCTGTGAAATTTACAACAGCGTATGGTCAGATAAAACTTTTGCTTTTAAATTCACTTAGCTTGATAAGTTAGGTATTAGCTTGCATATGACTCTTATTTTCTTTTGTAACCAGTCTTCACTCTTATGCATCACTACTTGTAATCACGTAAAATCTATCTTTCTGTAGTTAATAAACTTATCTTATTATTTTATCTTAACAAGTATGTTTGGATTAAGGTGTGTGGGAAACTCCATTTGGGATAAGAAAATTGGTACATGTATCATTTTCTTTTGATGAAATGACAGACAGATATTCTATGAGCTTGCACTGTTCAGTAGTGTGCTGGACAGTACAAGAGGCACATTTCTGGGAGATAAGGCTGGGACTAAGAATTTGTGGGTGTTGCTTTGCAGTTTAATTAATGAGTGATTGGTCAGAGAGCTCATATTTAGCTGGGAGTGAATCTGCATGCTGAAGGCTGTGTGAGCAGGCCAGGACTGGATGTTCTGAAAGGAAAATAATGTAAAAGGCACCCCAGGCTAGCGAATTAAGGGTACATATCTGTTCAACAGTCCAGACTGTACCCTCATAGATTTAAGGTCAGAAGGGACCATTATGATCATCTAGTCTGACCTCCTGCACAATGCAGGCCACAGAATCTCACCCACCCACTCCTGTAACAAACCCCTAACCTATGTCTGAGTTCCTGAAGTCCTCAAATCGTGGTTTAAAGACCTCAAGGTGCAGGGAATCCTTCAGCAAGTGACCCATGCCCCATGCTGCAGAGGAAGGTGAAAAGCCTCCAGGGCCTCTGCCAATCTGCCCTGGAGGAAAATTCCTTCTCGACACTAAATATGGTGACCAGTTAAGCCCTGAGCATGTGGGCAAGACTCACCAGCCAGCACCCAGGAAAGAATTCTCTGTAGCAACTCAGATCCGACCCCATCTAACATCCCACCACAGATCATTGGGCATATTTACCTGTTAATAGTCAAAGATCAATTAATTGCCAAAATTACGCTATCCCATCATACCATCCCCTCCATAAACTTGTCAAGCTTAGTCTTGAAGCCAGATATGTTTTTTGCCCCCACAGCTCCCCTTGGAAGGCTGTTCCAGAACTTCACTCCTCTTATGGTTAGAAACCTTCGTCTAATTTCAATTCTAAACTTCTTAGTGTCCAGTTTATATCCATTTGTTCTTTGAGTCTCCTTTCATAAGATTTTCCATTCCTCTGTTCATCCTAGTAGCCCTTCTCTGTACCTGTTCCAGCTTGAATTCATCCTTCTTAAACATGGGAGACCAGAACTGCACACAGAACTGGGTAATGTCACATCAGTGTACCTCAAATTTTCCAAAGACATAAGGCAGAATTGTTAAGCAACACAAATGGAGCTGTTATTTTCATGGATAATATTCTGGTATATTATCTTTGATGGAAGAACACAACAAAACCCTTAATGAAATCCTAAACCTAATCACAAAGTCTGGACTAATGGTAAACAAGGAAAAATGCATTTTCTGCCTACACCAAATCAAGCTTTTGGGACAGACAATACACAAAGATGAAATCAATCCTAGGCCTGAGAAAATAAAAGCTTTTTGAGAATTGAAGGTACCAACTAATGTACCAGAACTGACGTGTAATGGTGATGGTAAATTACCTTGGTTGATACCTACAAGATTTTTTACAGTGACAAAAGCAGTACATGAATTGTTAAAGTCCAATACATTGTTGTTCTGGAGGCCAAATCAAGAAATTGTCTTCAAAAAGGTAAAATAAATTATCTCAACAGCTCCAGTTCTCAAGTACTATGACATGAACAATCCCATAATGCTCAGTGTGGATGCAAGCAGACATGGCCTAAGTGGTGTATTGTTACAACACCATGGACCTGAGTGGAAGCCAGTTGCATTTTGCTCTCAGACACTCACAGAAGCAGAAAAATGATATGCATAGACTGAAAAGGAGTGCCTGGCAAGTGGATGCACATGTATGAATTTTTAGAGATATCTGTGTGGACCGTATTAATTTACACTGATAACAGACCATAAACCACTTCTAACCGTCATCAATGGAAAAGTCTTGGAGCAAGCACAGATGAGATGCCAATGTCTATTGCTACGGCTAACGAGATTTAACACAATTGCTAAATATGTTCCTGGGAAAAAATCTGGTAGTAGTAGACCCTCTATTACAGAGCCAAGCATCACACTCAATTACCCATGAGCTCAAAGATGATGTAAAAAGGTATATGTGGATGCTGTGCACATATACAAACCAGTATCAGAAAAGAGACAACTCCACCTACAAAACACAAACTCAAAAGACATGCAACTTCAGGAAGTTCTAAGCTACATTAGGGGTGGCTGACCCATGCATTTAAAGGACACTAAGGAAGTGACAAGAGACTGTGTTGTGGTGCGCAGACAATTAAGCAAGTGGGCTCATGATTAAAGGCAGTTGCATTGTAATTCCAAATTAAATGAGAACAGAAATCCTAATCTCACCTATGAAGGACATCAAAGATTAACTAAATCGCGTGAGTGGACCAACAAGTCTGTTTGGCAGCCAGGCATCAGCAAGGACATAAAGAATAAAATATCTGCATGTGAACTTTGCAGAACAAACAGACTAACACAACACAAAGAACCTTTAATAACAACACCACTACTAGCCAGATCTTGGAAGGGACTAGCTGGGGATTTTTGCAAATTCAGAGGACAACATTACCTCATTGATGTGGACTGTTTTTCCAGATATATAGAAATAATATACTTGGGAGGCATAAAATGCCATAGTGTTACCAAGAGACTGAAGTGCACTTTTCCTCACTTCGGTATTCCAGAACAACTAGGGAGGAACAATGGACCACAATTCACTGTTGCAGAATTTAAGTAATTCCAAAATGAAATATGAGTTTGATCATATTACTAGCAGCTCACATTACTCACAGGCAAAAGGAGAGGCTGAGAGAGCTATATAGACAGCCAAGAAAATCCTACCACAGGAAGATCCATTCCTTGCTCTTCTGAGTTACAGATTAATATCAACAGTGGCTACTGGATATAGTCCGGCACAACTCCTCAGAAGACAACTCAGAATTACTGTTCCTATTTTGGGAAATAACCTATTTCAAAAATGGTCAGACACGAAGAGAACAGCAAATTGGATACAAAGGCTAAAAGAGATTATGACCACTTTTACAACAGATATCACTCAATTAGAGAACTGCCAGGTCTAGAACCTGGTGACTGTGTTCATATCAAATTGGATGGAGAAAAAGGATAGACAACTCCAGCTGTTGTAAAGAAAAATAATTTAGTGCCCAGATAATACGTGATCGAAACCAACAGTGAGGAGTTCAACAGAAACCATCAACATCTACAGGTTTTTCCTCAGAAACAGCAATCAACAGAGGTGATTCTACAGATGGCAGACACAGAACAAAACAATGACATCTCTAGGATTCCAAACCAACACAGCCAGTCGTTGCAACTAACAGATAGCCAAACGACCACATTTTTATGCATTCAGGTTGTGTAATTAGAAAACCAGTATGATTCAGAGACACTTAACAGACTAATACATACTGAACTTCAAAGACAGCGTTATAGGGTAAATATGGTAAATTGTAATGTAGAACTTAAAGGGGGAGATGTAATGAATGCTAAACTGTATTATACTGTTCAGCCACTAAGTGGAGCTGTATGTAAAACACCTTATTTAAACAACCCTCACCTATACCTGGTAGAGCATCTGGTGTATATAAGCAAGTTCTGTAGCCAGTCCACATCTGGTACAGGGGCATGACATCTATTACAATGTGGTTGACAACACGGAAAAATTTGAGGATTCCTATCTCAAAGCTCCATAAATGTAATCCACTCCAAAAAGTTCTCAAGGGTGTCTCTGGGTCATCATCACGTCCTCACACTGAATGTTTAGCTAAAAATAGGTAGGTTCCTGAAACACATCACCCTCAAAAGTCATTCCATAGGTATTCTGCAAATGTTTCCCTCTCATTATAAAATGGCAACAGCTTGAATGCTAGAAGTAGAAAAACTAGACTGGTGTGAGGTCAGTCTAACGAGATAATTCAATTAACAGCAGGATACCAAGGGAGGAAAAATAACTTTTCTAGTGGTAATGAGAGTGGCCCATTTCAAACAGTTAACAAGCAGGTGTGAGTAACAGTAGAGGGAAATTTGTATGGGGGAAATTAGGTTTAGGTTTTGTAATGACCCAACAACTCCCAGTCTTTATTCAGGCCTAATTTGATGGTGTCCAATCTGCAAATTAATTCCAGTTAATTGAATTGTCTCGTTAGACTGACCTCACACTTG
This sequence comes from Gopherus flavomarginatus, assembly GCF_025201925.1. NCBI lineage: Eukaryota > Metazoa > Chordata > Testudines > Testudinidae > Gopherus > Gopherus flavomarginatus. The sequence continues at coordinate 163,221,555 of NC_066617.1, read as the reverse complement.
GTAAGGCAACTCCCATCATTTCATGTATTCATACCTGCTTCTGTATTTTCCACTCCATATATCTGATGAAGTGGGTTCTAGCCCACGAAAGCTTATGCCCAAATAAATTTGTTAGTCTCTAAAGTGCCACAAGAAACCCAGCCTGGAGAACCCTGACAAGCCTTACATAGTAACTACTGCAGCCCAAGGTCTGCAGAGGCATCCACTGCCTCCTGCACTGAGACTACATGAGTTATAGCCACGGGATCCATGTACTTGTGGACTTATCTACTATATCCCCCTCACCGTAAGCTTGCTGAGCAAGCAGCCTTGTAACCATGCTCCACAACATGTAGGGGTTGTGCAGTCCTGTACTCCACACCCTGCCTGTTCCTATAAACAGGGACACCAATGGTCTCTGCTGCATTTCAACTTCTCAGAGCCATTCCATGACTGGGAAGATTTGGACTTCTATAAATAAATGATGGTATAAACAAAGCAAGGGCTTGACTCAATAAACTGGTTTACATTTCATTTGGCTTGCCTAGTCATAGATAACTTTCACCTGGGGACCCTAAAGGTATCTTAAATTGTGCCTGTCGATACTTACTGAGTGCTCCCCACAGAATACCAAAAATAGCCTGTGTCTTGATAGTAGAAAAGCCCACACATGACTGCAGTAGCTATGGAAAGAGTAGCAGCATCTCAACTTCTGAGTGATACTATGGAGCAACAAAAGCAAACTACGACAAAGTATTATAATTGATCCTAAAAGGGACAATGTTACCCTTACATGAGGAGGGAAAACAAAATTCATGGAATATTCAATTGCTCAGCTTCAGCACCAATAGGCAGCTCAGTCTCACCCTGAGCTAAGCAATCAAAATCCAAGAAAGATGAGACAAGCTGCATCTCAGTTAATCAGAATGTGCTTATGGGGTGGAACATTTGGGGAGCCATGGGGTATGGAGTTGTAAGAGGGAAAGTCAGGAAGATCTCTGCTCCTCAGGTGGGAGACAGACCTTCCAGGAAACCAATGAGGAAAGGCAGACCTGGGATACACATTGTCATAAAGCCATCTTTCCTCTGAGAATAGGGCAGAGGGATTCCATAAGAAGAGGTTGCTGCAGGAAAATTTCTTGGGAGCCAGTTAAGGGACAGAAACAGTCAAAGAGCTTGGTCACAGAAAGGGCAGGTGAGGCTACGGAGGGAAGTGCTAAGCAAAACCTTAACTACTATTCTCAACACCCTCCCTGCTAACCTATGACCTTCCAAAATGAGGAGATTGGATCTTCCACCTGGCGAACAGGGAGGGATGCCAGAAACTTTTTGAAATGGGTTGACCCGAGAAGTGACCCCTCTCCCTGGGAAGGCAGTGGCACAGCAGGATAGGCTACTGAAACCACATGACAAGGTGGGACCATGTTAGGGAAGGAGGAGCTGGAGAGCTAATGAAGGAAAACTGATCCTGGCTGAGAAATCTGCAATGTATTGACTTCTTCCTAATCAAGGAATGAGTCAGCATTTGCCTCTGAGTTATGCAACAGAAAATTCAGCTCAGGAACTGCAGCTAGGAGAAATTGGAGCGGCATGGAAATGTCTGTGAGAGCAGGACCAATTTAGGGTTATCCTAGTTGTATGTGAGTTTAATTAGATCAGGTAAAAACCAGAAGAAGCAAAGTTCCCAGTGCAGAGACATGAAGTAGTTGAAGTGGTGTGAAAGTAAGTATGCAGGTACAGACATATGTACCTTTTGCCTGGTCTACACCTACAACTTAGGCAGACCTAGCCATACTGCTTAGGGCTGTGAAAAATTTTGTGTCCTGATCACCAAAGTTAGGTTAAACTAACCTCAGCGTAGACACAGTTAAGTTGATGGAAGGATTCTTCCATCAACCTAGCTACTGGCTCCCAGAGAGGTGGATTACCTACATCAACAGAAAATCCTCTTCCATCAATGTAGGAAGCATCTATGCTATGGTGCTATAGTGGCACAGCTGCAGCACCGTAACTGTGCTAACTTTTGTGGCTGTAGAGCTGATATGGCCTTAGTGCAGTGGTCCCCAACCTTTTTCACGGGGTGGACGCCAGACGACTAGCTGCGGAGGACTGTGGCTGCCAGACGAGCAACCGCCGAAATGCTGCCATGAAGTGGCAACGTCAAGAGGTGTTGCTGCAGAAATGCCACCGAAATTTGGCGGGATTTTGGCAGTAGCGCTTCTTGACATTGCCACTTCTCAGCAGCATTTCGGCGGCGGCTTGTCCGGCAGCCAGTAGACAGGCACACATGGATGCCCTGGCAGACACCATGGCGCCCGCGGGCACCACATTGGGGACTCCTGCCTTAGTGTGTAATGCTACTTAGTGCAACTTTTGTAGCCACATTACCTTCTAGTCAACACATCTTTACTTCCTTTTTTTATGGACCACCCAGTCATTCCTGGGTGAACCAAACAAAGTGTTTGATGCCCATGTAGCACTATTGGATGGAGTGCCACCAGCATGTGCCTTCAGAGTTTGTGCTGCAGCTTGCACACATATCAACACTACCAAATGTCTTGCAGCACTGCTCACACTGGATCAGGCCTATCAAAAACTATATGTAGGTCAGATTACAGCATAAACTACAGACAAGAAATGAGAACAAGCCTCGTTGTTTTGACTAGTTACAGCCAGACTGGTGTAGAAAAACAAGGAGAAAAGAAATTATTGTGTATCATATTTATATAATACATCGCCTTTGAGCAACTGCCTTTTCCAGCCAGCTCTAAAAGAAAGAGTGTGCACTGAATAGAGTGAAAAATTCACCTCTTACTGGGATCTGTCTTTATTTTAAAAAGAAAACAACAACAACCTAACAGAGTTCAGCTTAAACTTTCTCCCAAAATTTGGTTGTTCCTAGGATTCATCCCTCCAAATTGCTCAGCCCATACCCAACACCCTTTCTCTACAGAGCCATTTTGACCTGCTTTTGTGAACCAGCAGAACCCACTTAAAACTTTCAACAGAGTCACTATCTACAAACAGGGTGGAGACACTGCCAGCCTGTTACAGACTCCTCCCCTTTATCACTTGAGATATCAAGGGCCTTACATACCATCATGAATTTCCTATCTCCATGAGATAGGAAAGTATCATTAGTCCCATATTAGTGTTGGGGAAGTGATTTGCCAAAGATCACATATCAGCCTGGAGCAGAACCCAGAACCCAGAATATCAGGGGTTTTTTCCTTTTAATCCACTGAAAGTCTTTCCTTCTACTCCACTTTCCTTCACCAGTCCTGATGAATAGGATTCTGGAAGTGTCTCCTTCAACTAAAGCCTTCCTATTAAGTTATACCTGAATGGAGCTCAGCTGGTATTGTTATGTCTACTCTATAATGTTTGGTAACTTCTACACCAACTGACAGGGCAGAAAGGATAGTCTTGTGCTGGGTAAAGAACAGGAGGGGGAGTCAGAAGTCCTAAATTGTATTCCCAGCTCTGGCATAGATTTGCTGTGTGATTGGGGGCAAGTCTGTGTCTCAGTTTAATGTCACCTGTGAAATGGGGGAGAACTCTCACACACTGATGTTTAAACCTATGTTTAAAAAGCACACTGAGGTTCTCAAGAGAAACATGCTAAGTGTAAAGATTTGTTATAAGAGGAAACTCTGGTGTTAGTAGAAGAGTCAGTATCCTGAACCTTGATGATGCTGAGTAAGAGGTAAAATTGATTTCCAAATCACTTCAGTTCTGTGAACTAGCACTTGTAAGCTGCCAGTTCCAGAACCCTAATCACAAGACAAACAGTATGTCACTCAAAATGAAGCACTGTGAGGTGACTATCAAGCCTCCTGCTCCCCGATAAAAACACAGAAATGATCTGAAATTATTAAACATTCTATAGTTTGAAATGAGGGTGTTTGCCATGTACTGTAAAAGGAAGAAAACTGACACTGAGGTAGGAGCCAGTGGAGAAAAGAGTATATAGTTTAGCAGTGCCCTCTGGGAATAAAAATATTAGCCCTGTTCACAATAATGGGAGCTTTGTGCCTCTCTTTATTTGAAATATACCTTACAAAAAGGTTTGCAGGGAGATCTGGTCCGGCTTCTTTCATTTCACTCCTCTTAGACTTAATGAACTGATTGAAGTGTTATCACAATACACATTTTTTTTAAAATAAATGTCACTTCACGGACAAATGGTAGGCCTGCTTCATTAGCCAATACCACTGTTTTCTACAGCAGTTGTCAGTAAAATATCAATTGATACATTCAGTAAGAAATAACCACAGTATCTCAGATATCACGTTGTGATAGCTGTAGGAAAATGCTGACTACTGCATATACTGGATGTGATTCTCCTCTCCTATCATTTTTATACTCAAGTAGCGCCATGAACTTCAGCTGAGTAAGTAACCCCTAATTTATCCCTCAACTTACCCCTTTATCAGGCCTGTGCAGTGCTGGGCACTGTATGAAGAGCTGTTAAATAAAGAGTAGCGTCTATTCGCTTAATCATCTTTTACCTTTCCCTTCTGTGCTGTGAAAGGGTTGTGGCTGGGCATGCCTAATTTCTGAGGCATGCACACCCAAACCTGCATTACCTTCTATTTAGTGAGGACAGAGACACTAGCACATAATCATGCTGCACTGCAAATGTATTAGTTATAAACAAGCTCTCAAATACTGTAAGAAGGAGTGAATTGGCAGCACTCCCATGAATCCTATACGTACAGAAGAGCTAATGTAGGCTCTAATTACTGAAACTGCAGAAGCAAGTGAATAGCTCCAACTTCAGTGAAGAATACATGCCCTCCTGAACAAAGGCTTGGTAAGCTAGGTATTTCTTTCGGCCCTTCTGAGTCATTGTCAATATTATCACATTCATTGTCTAAATTCTTGATACTAACCCCTCCCACTTGTGAGGAAGAACTTCTGGGGAGAAAGTCATAGCGCTGTAAGCCTCACCTGGCTAGCAATGCAGCATCACTCCAGGTAATACCTTCTACTCACGATCACGGTATTTCTTAGGGTTATACCTTCTATGACAGGTTGACTTGCACGGATGAATAGATGGAGATGAGGGTATATTAGCTAAGGGCACTAGTGGAAGAGGGGAGAATTTAAGAGACGTTCATCTCCAATCTAGCTCTGGGACCAAACCAAAAAAATTGGATCCAAATACTCCTGCATATTGGGAAAGTTTGGAAACTTATCGGGGCCTGAACTTGGCAGCTTAGGCCCAACTCTGCTCTTATATTACCTTATGCTCTACTTTATATCCCAACCCTAATCATGTATGCAGCACACACTGATGGTTTCCAAACTACAGCTCGTATTCAGACCCCATTTCCATCTGCCCAGGGAAGACCTGCACCTATTCCACAAACAGAAAGAATTCAAATGCTTTCCCCTACTCTCCTGCTTAGGATTTCATTATTAATTATATCTGAAGGTTATTCAGTTAAAATACTAACTTTTTTTATTTAAACATTTATATTAAGCTGCTGAGATTTCTAGCAGCTTAACAGCATTACTTCTGTGTAAGAGAATAAGCCTCTTAGATTCTGCACACAGGCCTCTCATCTAAAATGAACGATGTAAGAAATGCATTGAAAGGTAACACCGAGTTAATGATGCTTTTTAAACTGAGGACTCAAAGGCTGATCATGCAGAGATCCACTAGTTATTCAGCCCACTGAACTCAGTCTCTCTCTTGTGTTCTGTTACCATTAAAACTGAGCTGGTGTAGGAGCAGCACCACCACCACTTGTAGTTATTGTAGTTCAAAACAGATCCATCTGAGCCACAATATACTATTTCTTTGTAGTGGCGAAGTCCCCTTTTGGGTATTGGCTACCGTCCGGAATTATTTCCAGGTTGTTACAATTGGATGCAAAGTGAAACCAAAAGCCTGGATCTGAACACCCCAAAGTTTGGCAAATGGTTGGCTCCAACCCATTGCTAGTCACAATCCATTACTTTGAGCTTCTTCTTCCACTGAGTAATTAATCCAAACATCTGGAAGTAATTCCCAGAAAATGGCATATAACTAATTTATACTATCACCACTGGAGATAATCTGGGTTAGATATGATACCTATCGATCACGGATGATATTTTTCAGGATAATGAAATTGTTTCAACCATGGATGCTGGGTGACAGACCAGATGACTCCTGTTCAAAAGAGATTTCTTCAATCCAAATTCTGGGCTTCTGTGTGACGAGCAATTCTCTCTTACTTTACTAGAGAGCTAGTCAAATTCTGTTCTCAGATAGACCAGTGTAAATCCAGAACACCAGCATTATAAATGTCCATGGACTTACTCCTGATTTATAATAGCATAAAGAAGATTAATTTGGCCCCCTGGGCCAGATTCATTACGGTATAATTACATTAACATCAACTGATTTATACCAGGAATTAGTATGATCCAAAGGATCACATTTTCAAAAACTACATACTAGTTTGTGTCCACAAAACTATGCAAGGCAAATTGCACAAGACAAACAGGTAAGTCTCCTTACCCAGGATGACTTTTTTGCATATTTTGGGTGCACAATCAGGTGCTGAGCTATGTGTGAGAAAGTTTGTTTTACAGCAGACTGCCTGTATCTTCAGCATATTTTGGGTGCTTTTGGACCCTTTTTTTTGCCCCCCACCCTACTAGTTGAACTTTGCATGAACTCTCTGTCCTCTATGCATCTGACACTGACATATAGAAAGATTCATTTTTCAAGCCAACTTTCAATTTCTTAGCTGAACCAATCCAACTGTTCAACTGACCGGAGAGACAAACAATTTACACAGTTGAAAGAGTGCCCAGGTTTGTCTGCAGGACACACACACCTTTGCACCAGCAACAGGAGCACTAAACAATTCTGAGGACAGCTTAAACCCTCACTGTGACCACGTGTAACATCAAGAATAGTTTCCTGCCATATTTTCAAAAGAACAGCCCAAAAAGGCATCTCATGTTTAAGAGAGAGATGACCCTTCAATAAATGTATTGACCCCTCTTCTTTGATTTATTAAAGCAAGGAAACTCAATACACAGTGTTCTTCAATGTAACTACAGAATGCCTTACATTGGCTTAGATGGGATCAGGGCAAAGGTTGCATAATTGTAAACACCCAATCAGTATGATGGCCTTGAGTTACACCCACTGGAGAGTATTATTGCTGTTATGAAATAATAATATACTTAGCACATCCTTAAAGCTCTGTACAAATATTAACTAATGAATGGGAGCTAATTAAATGGAAACATTAACTAAATGGGTTTTATGCCTTAAAATGGGGGGAAACAACAGAATCACATGGGCCTTGATTCTGACCTCACCCTGATGCGAATCAGGAGGGAAGCTTTTTAAGCCATTGGAATTTTACTTGGGTAAAACCAATGAAAGTTAGATCAGTAGTTTATACATAAAAACTTTCATAAGGATGCCGCCTGGCATGTGGGTAGATCTGTTAAGAAAGTCAGCATCTCTAAAGCCATATTTACCGAGAGGCATAATGCTGCTCTCATCTGCCTACTGAACAGGGTGACCAGACAGCAAGAGTAAAAAATCGGGATGGGGTATAAGAAAAAGCCCCCAAAATTGGGATTGTCCCTATAAAATCAGGACATCTGGTCACCCTACTACTGAAAGAAGCTGCTCACACACCTATACTACATTTTAATGTCAGGAAGTTAAAGCAGGATAGCCAGTTTCACCACTACTTGCTGAGATCTCATCTCATGTGCCAAGTTTCAGCCAGGAGTGAATTTTTAACAGCAGAGTTATAAACCTGTGAAAATAGGGGCTTACAATGGAACTGCTGACAGACCCTTAACTATAGTTGTGCACCAGGTGCCAATAATAGACAAAACTGCCCCATTTTATAGCACACAGAGAGGCTGGAATTCAGCTGTTATAAGGGATAATAATAAACTTCTGCTGGTGACTCAGGCTCTCAGTCTTGGATTTACATTCCCACTGTCACTGAGAATTTTTAAGTTAAACAATTTTATATAAAAATGCAATAAACAACATTTATATTGCCAACAGTATTTGTTCCCACTGCTTTTGCCCTAAACACTGCACAGTTCTCCTCCTGTGCTCCTCCTTCTCCTCCTCCCTTTTCCCCTCCTCTCTCACCCACCCAGCCTGAACCACCAGAACTGCAAACTGCCTGAATACTTGGACTCTCACGCATCTGAGATTAAACCCAGACGTGCCGATGGCACAGGGCCCATCCACAGCCCAGTGCCAACGGCCGGACTGCTGTGATACAAAGTTATAAACACATAGCACTGCAAGCCTCAATTCCCCCTGCACCATAGTGAAAGCTGTGTGGCAGTTCTCAGCTTAATTACTCCAGATAGAGAGAAAAAAAGAGGTCTACAGTATTCCTATTATTTTTTCTTCCACATGGTTTTCACAACACTCTTTAAATCATATCAAGAAAAAAAATGCTGTGGTTCAACATTTATATCTGCACTCCTTAGAGATTTGACCTAATTACGAGTCACAGTCAGAAATGGAGAAAGTAAGCACCAATAAGGTTGCCTTTTATGTAACACATATTGGAGGAAATATCTGGAATACTGGAGGTGAAAGGTCTTGTAGTAGTGCTACCTGAAATTCTAAAAATCATTTGTCTCCCCCACGCTGAAGATACAGGCAGTCTGCTGTAAAACAAACTTTTTCACACATAGCTCAGCCATCTTTGAGGTTTTCTCTTGCCCCGATAAATCACCCTTTAAGAATGAGAATTGCATTGATGCATTTAAATTTATCTGCCCATGTATTTATTTATTTATTTATTCAGTCTCTTCAGAACAGCTTTTAACACATTTGGATTTTTTTGGTCATAAAATATTCTATTTATTTCCCAGCAGCTGGTGTCAAAAAAGTTGTTGTTTTCTTTAAATATTACTCTTAAATAAATAAAATCTGTTTTCATATCATGTAAAATTAATTTTGCCTGCTGTGAGTTTGTGGCATTATGAAGAGATCATTTTTTCCATTAATTATTTAAAGTGAGAAGATTATATATATATATATATATAAAGACTGAACAATACACCATGCCATTTAATTTGTATAAATGCAACATTCGTGCAAATTGGTTGCCACACACAGCTCCGTTACTATACACCTCCTTTGGAGTTAGCGGCTACAGACGATGACCTGCTGTTTCACAGAAGGTGAATTCTTCTTTGCTTCCAGGTGTCCATTGTGAATTTTTCAGTGGGACAAAAAATAAAATACAAATACAAATAAACTTCTTTAGCTGGCAGCAATACTGATGTTTTAAACAACTCTGTCCTGGTTGTTCATACTGGGTATTGCTTTTAAACTGGCCCTGGATGGCATTTAACTCAGTTTATTTATTCTTTGTTTAAATCTCTAGTTTGACAGTCTCTCTCTCTTTCATGAAAAACTATTGGTATTGTTAGCAATTCCTCAGGAGTCTTGAGATTACCCTGTCTTTCAGCACTAATATAACTGCGTAGCTGTAATTATTCTCACTTTTTATTCTGACTGTCGGTTTTGGAAGGGGGCGAGAGGTGGAGATTTAATGAATCACTCAAGCTCCCCAAGGCACAGTAAGGTACCATGCTAGATCTACTATGAGCTTTTAAGGTGGAGGGCTTTAATGAATTAATAGCTAAACTGCTAATGAACAAAATATAGTTAATCAAAATGATAAACCAGAGGGTGAAAAATAAGGCAGGAACTAAAGATTTGTTTTCAACTTGTTTTATTACATATTTTAATATATGTATGGTAGAATGGAAGGGAAGGGAAACTCCTTTACCAAAATGGAATATTTTGTATCTTAGTTCAGGGTATACTACTTACTGAGACAGCATAGTCTAGTGTAAGAGAATGGGTTTGGGAGTCAGGAATCTTACATCTGCCAAAGGCTCAGGACAACACTGACAAATCTCCATACCTCAGTTTCTCCCACCCATACATTATCATCATTCAAATATTTATATCACAATAACGCCCAGAGTATGAAAAATGGGAGTCTTTGTGCTAGGCACTATACAAACACATACAAAGAAATGGTGTTTGTCCCCAGCAAACTTAATGGGTATCATAATATTTACCTACCTCACAAGAGCGCTTTGGAAGACTGGTCCTTGGTCTGTACGGGGTTTTGGAGAAGAAAAGGGCTATATAAATGTTTATTAAGCTCATGGTTATTTTTAAGTAAGGGTAAACTGGGCTGACGGTGAAGCAAAAGAGACTTTTTAAAAAGTTCTTGTTAGTCAATCTCCCCGAGAAGGAAGAAGAGATGACTCCCTACCAAAATCCTGGACCTGAATGCCCCTTTATTTTTTAAAGTAGACAACTCCTCTGTACTACAATTCTTTTTCCTCCCCATCATTGCCAGCCCAATTTTCACTAACTTCTCTCACCCTAAAGTCAGACACATATGCATGCATACTTTTTTAGTAAACTTAAAAATTAAAAATATAAACTCAGGGCCACATCATGCCCTCCCACATAAAATCCTGTAGAAAACTCTACACAATCCTGCTTGCAGAGATTCCAATATGCTTCCCTAATAGGAGATGAGGGCTATAACAAACATTTAATGGTCAACAGAGAGGGCAGGAAGTCTGAGGCTCCAAATGTCCCAAGAACTCTTGGAAAATCATACAGATTTGAAGCTATGTGAGTGGAGAGTTGGGGTATTTACATTAGTCCTCAGCCTCCCTCCCTACAGCAACAAAGCTGCTTTATGACACATTTGCATCGGTCACCTTACCCATGCCTATGACCCTGAAACTCCTTGAGGAATTTCCCTGTAGATTCCTGATCAGGACTTTGAACAACAAAAGAAGAGCCTGGCCTCCAGAGAACACATCCATAGTTTTACACTGAGCAAAGTGTATGATGAGAAAGAACTTTGGGAGTTTAGATGGTGTTCTATGGACAGCCATGTAGCGTATACATGATCAGTAATGATCACAGTTGTGTTCTTAGTATCAAATGCACAATGACTGGGGACACACCACCGACCAAGACACAGGGAAAGTTTCAGACCCAGCATTAACCTTCATGAGAAATTCTATAGGCACGCTGATGAATTAGAAGGGCAAAGATGCTTTCGAGGACCCTCCTTACTCTCTACTCAATGGACAATATCAGCTGGGTCTTTCATGCACACCTAAGAGTAGAAGGTATGAATTGACTCTCAGGGCCCTGACATTAACTAAAATACTTTACTTGTGGCATTTATAAAAAATGGAAACAGACCAAAAAACTTCAAGCACGCTTCAAAAATATTGTAATTAAGCAAGATGCTAAATGCACAATTCTACTGACATCAGTGAAGTTGCACCCACATATGCCAAGGCTGAATTTATTGATAAAGAATCAAAGGATAGGAATATAATTAATGCCAGTCAACATGATTTTATGGAAAATAGGTCTTGTCAAACAAACCTGATTTCTTTCTTTCATGAGATTACAAGTTTGGTTGATAACGGTAACTGTGAAGATGTAATATACTTAGACTTTTGTGAGGCGTTTGACTTAGCACCGCATGACATTCTAAGTAAAAAATTAGCATTACACAGTATCAATAAAGCGCATGTTAAGTAGATTAAGAACTGGCTAACTGACAGATCTCAGAAAGTAGTTGACAATGGGGAACTATCAAATGGGTGTGTTACTAGTATGTTTCAGGGATCGATATTAGTTCCAATTCTGTTCAACATTTTCATTAATGATTTGGATATAAATATAAAATCATTGCTTATAAAATTTGCAGATGACACAAAGATTGGTGGAATGATAAATGGTAATGAGGATAGGGCAGTCATACAGAGCAACCTGGATTGCTTGGTAAACATTCAAACAAAATTTGTTTTTATATAGTCAAATGCAAAGTTATACATCTAGGAACAAGAAATGCAGGCTATACCTACAAAACGGAATACTGTATCCTAGAAAGCAGTGACTCTGAAAAGGACTTAGGGGTCATAGTGGACAAGCAACTGAACATGAGCTTCCACTGCAGCAGTGTGGCAAAAAATGGGACTGGATCCTGGGATGTATAACAGGGGAGTAGTGAGAAGGAGTAGGGAGGTGATATGGTACTGGTGAGATCCAAACTGGAATACCGTGTTGAGTTCTAGTACCCATGTTATTAAAAAAACTGAAAAATTGGAGAGTGAGCAGAAAAGAACCACAAAAAATTATTTGAGGGCTCAAGAAAACACCTTACAGTGAGAGATTTAAAAAGCTCAATATTTTTAGGTATGAGAGGTGACTTGATTACAGTGTGTACTTTCAAAGGCAGAAAATACCAGGTTCTAATGGACTCTTTAATGTACAGGAGAAAGGCATAACAAGAAACAATGCCTGGAAGCTGAAACCATAAAAAATTAAATTAAATTAGAAACTAGGCACACATTTTTAACAGTCATGGTGATTAACCACTGGAACAAAAAACAAGGTTAAATTTAACGGCCTGTGGTAAGACAGAAGATCAGACTAGACCAGGGGTTCGCCATGCCCAGCCAATGGGAGCTGCGGGAAGCCGTGCGGGCCAGGCCACCGCTTCTCACAGCTCCCATTGGCTGGGAACGGCGAACTGCAGCCTCTGGAAGCTGCAAGCGGTCATGCCTGCGGACGCTCAGGTAAAGAAAGCATCTTACGGCCCACCAGCGGCTTACTCTGATCAAGCCGCGAACCATGTCTGGGAACCCCTGGACTAGATCTAGGTCTAACGTGCCCTTCAGGCCTTAAACTCTGTGAAAGTATGAATTCGTGAATCCCTCATTAATTAAAATTGTAAGGTCATGTTTTATGTGACCTAGTGTGTTTAAACTACAGGATATTCTTGTTCTGAGTGACCATAAAAAATGATGTTCACACAAAAGATGCAGTTGTATGAAGGAGAATCTATGGTAACCCTTGACCATGGATTATCTAGAGGGCAATGTATTGTAAGTTTTACCTGGAAAAGGGTTGCTTTGGTTAAGTGACTGTAGTTCATTTTTAATATTGTTCAGTTAGATGGCTTCTCTATCAAAACCTCAGATCCAAATGATCCTGAACTTTGGAGTGCTTAAAAATCAGACTCAAATCTGAATTTTGTTATTTGGACCCTGTGACAGCCCTAGCTCAGGGTTGGTTGGTACAGGAGCATCGCCTAGTTGTTAGGGCTTAGGCAGGTGGCATGCAGCGGGGTTGTTGGTGGGGGAGCCCAGGCCCTCTCACTCCACCAGGCTCCAACCCAGGGCCCCTTGAGGGCTATCAGTACTCTGACAGCCAGAGATGCTTAAGGCAGCCCTCCCTGGGCCACTTCCTATCTCCCCCCTACGATTGTAACAAGGTCGCCATATAGGGTAAGGCAGCATGAGGGCTGCCAGCTCATCACAAGGTGCCTTCTGGTGGTGACGGCATAGCCACTATTTCCTCCTGTAGTATGGCCCAGCCTCCTGGGCCAGCTCAGTCCAAGGGCTTTCCCCTGCTAGGGCAGTCCAAACAAGAACAGGGGAATCAATCAAGACCAGAGTTCATATCAGAGGGAAATGCTTCAATCTCAGGCTGTCCCTGCAGCAGGCCTTCTGTTCTTTCATGGAGGGGCCTTTGGGCACTAGTTTTGGGAGAGATTCTGCCTTCCCTTAGCTGATCTCCCCTGGAACTGCCAGTAGCAAATCTGCTCTCTTCCCTGGTCTGCCCACAAATGAGCTGCTCTCCTGCTCTTTAAGTCCTCCTCCAACTAGTGCATTTGCTACAGGTGTTACAGGGCAGGGCTAGCTAAACTCAGAGAAGTTCTTAACCCCTTGTTGCTCACTGTGGGGTTTATAAACCCCATCACAGACCCATTTCTAGATTCAGTCTTAATCTGGATTGTGAAACTACCTGAAAGGTACCCTACAGTAAACAGTCTACATACTATAACTGGGACATACAAAATCTGGCAATTTCCCTTCACAGTGGCTTGTGCTGTGTTTAACCTTCTTTGGTTTTGGTTCATGGGGATTAAAAACCCTTAAATTTTTCTTTGAGTTTTAGGTTTGAATACACACATTAAATTGTGAAACCACGGCGTGTAAGCCCCAAACCAAAAATCAGTTCAGATGCAGACCTCTGTCAAAAAGTAGTAATGGGATCTTAAATGGCCACAAGCTGTAAGGACCTCAGATTTTAGGCCTTGACTGGAAGACAGAACCAGCACAAGCACAGTGTATTTAACACCATGTTGGCCCTTGTTTCAGAATTGTGGTTGAAAGAAAAGCACCACCTACAGAATCACCGCCATACCCACCCTGTAGCATATGTATCTTCATGGCTGCTCTCTTGTCCAAGTACGGACCAGACAAAACTCAACTTAAGTTAGGAAAACTAACAAGATCACAACCCAGTGTGGTAGGGCTACTGGCATGCAAAAGATCTGAAATGTTCCTTAGCATTTAGTTTGAAATTTCCCTCCTGCCCTCTCTATATAGTTCAGATTATAAATATAATAGATTTGTGTTATAGCTATAGATTGGCAGATGTCACTCATCTACCTATTCTGCCCACTGCCTGAAAACAATATGATTCAAGGAGTAGGTCAGTAGTAAGAAAGGATTCAATAGATTAAAATGTGCATTTTAAGAAAGGAAACACTCATAGAAAGCTGAGCAAGTTTTATGTTTCTGTAGCTTATTTTTCTGCTTAATGAAATACGGTTTTCAGCTTCTAAAACAGCAGTTACAAAGACACTTCATTAATCTCCTGTGTGTACCGCCTCTCCCTAATACCTGTAGCTGCCCTATTCTAGCCCCCTGGAAGTTATCTGCTGGCATTGCATCAATATCCCAGCACAAGAAAAAAACCAAGGACTGACTTAAAGCTATTCAAAGTCTGCTGTTTTGTAGAGAAGGGATCCAAACCAAAAATTCCAAGCCCTGACACCTATGAAATGTGGGAATCTTCAACAAGGAGATAGGAACACTGCAGCTCAGGCTTGTCTATATGAGAAATAAATAAAAAGAGAACCTCTGCATTTAGTAGTTATTACTTCGGTACATAGAAAGTCAGTGGACAGCAAGTGGAAAAAGGCATCTCCTCAGTCTCAATTTATACAGGGTCAAACAATGCAGTCCTTATTCGACCAAACTTCCAATTTTTCCAGGGGTAAAGACGATGGGCGGAATTTTCAAAAGTGCCTAGGTGACTTAAGAGCCCAAATATCACTGAAAGTCAATAGTACTTGTGCTTGTGCTCCGAAAGGCACTTCGACATTTTTGAAAATACTATTCCACATGACTTGGCCCAAAGATTATAGACTGTTTTTTTTCCTGCCTTCCTCTGGAGTATTCAGCTGGAATCAGCTGTTGAGAACAGATGATGATGTATCACACAATCTGTTTCTAGGGACAACAGCAGTGGTAAACCTCAGTCTTTTCCATCTCCTGTTTCTTAGTGTAAATATTATATACTAAGATGCAATGGCCTAAAAGACTTCTCAGGTTGTACTGCATGTGAAACCCTGGAAAGACTTAATTTGTAGAGGGATGTTTCATTTAGAAGGAGTTAGCTACAGTGTCATGCCTTCAGGGTATGAACATTAATCACTTTTAACTCTGATGTTGCAATGTGTGTCACTTGACATGATATGGTGCTGGTGAGCATAGGTGGAGTTTCTAGTAGAGTTGGTCGGAAATTTTCAGATGGAACTTTATTTTTTCCCCAGAAAAATGCGAATTTGCCAAAAGTAAAACAGCTCATGGAAACGTCAATTTCAGCGCAATTTAATTTTGAAGGAAAAATGGGGAAAAAAACTTTTTGATAAGGTTGAAAAGTTTCATTTTCAGCTTTTCAGGATTAAGTGTTTTGATATTCCATTTTGAATCAATCTTTCTTTTCAATTTTGTTACATATTATATTTTGTATTTGTGTTATTTTATAATATATAACACAAAAAATGAAAAAATGCAGTTGGAACAAAAAATATTGATTGCATCGAAATAAAGTCTTTCAATCCAAAACTTTTTTTTTATGTAATTTTTTCGGAAAGTTCTATTTTTGTTTTGTTTTGTTTTGTTTTGTTTTGTTCTGTTTTACAACTAAAAAAATTTTAAAATATACATTTCCCCCCACAAAAAAATCCAGTTTCCGCCCTGCTCTGGTTTCTAGGAAACCAGATAGAACAGGAATTCGCTTACTGTCCAGCCTGCTCTTGCAGTTTCAATTTAACTCTGTCAGAATAATCTCTTCCTCTTCATAAAACCATGTGGATGTTTTTTCTTAACTTGCTTTCAGACTCTTGAGTTTCATTCCAGGCAAAAAAAGCCCCAGGACACACAACCTTCCACATCTGTGAGATACATGCATGGCAATAGTGCCAGGAGAAATAAAATGAAATAAATGAAGACTACAGAGATGTCTCCAGAACAGAGGGATGAATTGTTGAATACATATATTTTTTTTCTGGTAGTGAAGTGATCTTTTCAACAGAGGTCTTTAATTTACTGAACATTTGATTTTCATTCAACTGACCGTTTCCATTGTAAACTACACAGGGCAGGCATCATGTGTGATCTGTACAGAACACATGGTCGATCCTTGATAGAAACTGCTTTCATGGTAGTTATTTGTTATATGGGCCCTGAGGAACAAATACCTATCACTTTTCACTCTCCCCAATTTCCCTACCCTAAATACAACCATCATCTGCCCAGACATTTGCTGCCCATAGAGCAACAGCACAGCTAGCCAGGGTAATGTCTGCTAATTTGATAAAACAGCATGTATCATTCCACCAATGGGAGAACAAGCAGGTTAAACCTTCGTTGTTTTGTTTTTTGTCTTTTGTTTTTGTTTTTTTAACTAAAAGAGAAAACAGAAGCAAAAGTAGAGCCGATTAGGAAACAATTCACCAAAGAAAAACAAAACAAGGGGGAAAAAAACCAAAGAAGAAGGGGAAAATGAACAGAGGAAAAACAATTATCCCAAGCGCTAGGCAAACGTCTGTAATATTATCTAGAATGACAGCACAGCCATTGTTAGTGCTGCCAAGGCACTGCATGTTTGCTATATCACCCGAGGTCCTAGGAGAATAATAAACTAAGCAGATTAGACTTAGACTGATGCCTCTGTGCCACTTTTACCTTCACACAACACACACACTGTTCTGTGTTTCTGAACACACACAGGCAGGTAAACCCAGAAAATGGGTACTCCATGTTGTCAGGAGGGGAGAGAGACTGCCAACAACCAGGGCCTGTTTATTATTTAACAGTTGGTATTGCTAGAGGCCTGGCACTGCAATAGGGCAATCTCTGTTTCAGCACAAGTAAGCCTGATTACGAGAGTGTGTGAGCCAAATCATGTTTACCATAGTCTGTGAGAACCGCGGTGCCCCCAACAGACATGGAAATTCTTACAACAGCTCTCGTCCAAATGGACAGGAGGATTCCTGCAGCCAACGTAAAGAGCTGATTTTGCTTCCTGTAAAAGCCAGGCAAGGATGAAGGTCCACAGGGAAAACCACAAAAATTGTAGTCCGCTATCTCAATGCCAGTGACCAACCCAACCTCTGTTCCCTAATTTTCATGGACTGATGCACTGCTTTACACTCCCTTTCCTTTTCTACTTCTAGCAGCTACCTAAAATCACCAGCACCCAAACCTAAAATCAACCCCCAGCCTGGGCTGTGAGGCAAAGGGTGCTTTTAATGAAGGGTGATTACCATCCCCCCAGTCACGCCATTCTGCTGGCAGAGAACGAATGTATCAATTAGCCCAGTGAGGTGCTATGACTACAAGAAGGGGATTTCACTGACAAAGAACTTCACTTAAAAAGCAAACCCATCATTCCATCCCAGTAGAGCTGATAGAAACATCCAGTATCTATGAAAAAAAGCTAAGAGCAAGGCCCATTTCAGCTAATCCAATATTTTAAACTTGTTTAAAGGAGTACTGTCCTAGATTCAGACAGTCTATAAAATGGATGTCATGGAGTATGGAATCTGTTTAGCTAATAAAAGTACTATCCTGAGATCCAACACAACTGGGCCAGACCTTAATGCTGAAAGGACTGATGGCTTTCAGGTTTAGCTTGCTGATTTAAATACTGTCCCATATTGGTTATGACCAAAAGGAGATAGCATCTGATGACTATTCAGATGCGTCTCAGTTCACTTCTGATATCAACTTTTACCTATCTCACAAATGTGTGTGAGGCTTAATTCAGGGAAGTAGTATGATACAGGATGCAGTCCTGGAAGTTAGGAGAGCTGGGTTCTATTTCCAGCTCTGACATATATGTGATCTTGGGCAAGACACTTCCCTCTGCTTCCCATCTGCAAAATGCGGATAGTGAAAAAAATATGTATAAGAGCTAACTATTAATTACTTAATATTGATGAAGAGTTTAGTGGCCATGAATTGCAGGGCACAATAGAAATATAATATAGCTTTGTATTATATTATCAGAAATCATGCAATCACAACTTGCACTACCCGGCATGCTAAGCAGAGAGCTGAAGAACTCAGTGGCTCACAGGCACATGAACTACAGTCTCACTTTAAGTGGTGACCCTCCAGGTCAGGATTGAGGTAGGAAAGGGGTGGCTTAAGACAGGATCAAGGGGTCCATTGATCCAGGTTTCAAACTGGAGTGGACCCATAAACTTACAGCGTTGGAATCTGAGGATCCACAAGGAGTTCTACTGCCCAAAGAAAGCTGTAGTGTGCCATGGGGACTGGGGAACACAAGAGAGTATTTCTAGGACAGGGTGGCTAGAACACCACTGCACATGTGGTCCCAGACCAACCCCCTCCTCTCACAACTACTTCCTCCCACTGACAATGGCCCCAACGGCTCTCAGCTGGCCAAGAGCAGCTGCACTGAGAGGCTGAATGCTAGCTGCATACGGGTAGTAGGCAGAGAGGAAGCAACTGCACTCTCACTCCCTACCCACCAGAGCCTTCTATGGCCAATCATGCCAGAAGAGGATGACCTGACCTGAGCCCACACTTGATGCCCCCAACTGATTTATGTTCCACTGAAGAGTTCTCTCTGTGTTGTGACTCTGCTGAATTGAGTGAGGAAAGGATGCAGCAAGTAACCACCATTCCAGTCTTGTCTATCAGTTCTGACAAAAATGGGACCCAGAATGCTCCACCAGCATAGGCACCAACTCCGTGGGTGCTCTGGGGCTGGAGGACCCATGAGGAAAAATTAGTGGGTGCTCTGCGCACACTGTCAGCCAAGCTCCCCTCAACCCCCACCCCCACCTCCTCCTCCTCCTCTCCTGAGTGCACCCGGCCACCGCCAAACAGCTGGGGGGAGGGAGGAGCAGGAACGTGGTGTGCTCAGGGGAGGAGGTGGGAAAGAGGCGGGGCTGCAGCAGGGATTTGGGGAAGAAGTT
The DNA here is from genome assembly GCF_025201925.1 of Gopherus flavomarginatus. Classification (NCBI taxonomy): domain Eukaryota; kingdom Metazoa; phylum Chordata; order Testudines; family Testudinidae; genus Gopherus; species Gopherus flavomarginatus. The sequence goes on along the minus strand of NC_066617.1, from coordinate 163,202,206 downwards.
GGAATAGAGGCAGGAAAGAGGCAGAGTTGGGGTGGGGACTTTTGGGAAAGGGTTGGAATGGGGGTGGGGCCTCATGGAAGGGGTGGAGTGGGGACAGGGCTGGGCGCAGAGAGGGGGTCAAGTACCAATGGGAAAGTGGGGAAGTCAGCACCTATGTCCACCAGTGGTAAAAATGGTGGAAGCTGTAGTGTAGCTAGGGCTCAGGCAGTGGGGAAGTTTGTGGAGAGCTTGCTCAGCTGCTTTTCTTGCTGTATCTGTTCCATGAATACACAGAAGGATTTCAGTCTCCCTGGCTGTCAATTCACCTTTCACCAGCATGGAATTCACAATAATAATGTTTAAAGAATCCAACAAAAATATTTTAAAGACAGTAATTAGACAATTTACAAAGTGCAGTTGTATTAGACATACAGTCCAGTCATTTTTCAAATGGAGAAAGGCCCATGACTAAGGAATCCACACCTTGACAGGCACCAGAGGTAAGCAGGTATATAGATTTCATTGCACTCCTTGTGAGTTAGTGTTTACATATAAGAAATGCATGCTGAGCTAGCACGCCTCCTTCCTCAAATAATAACTAAGTTTCATACTGTGCTTGAAGTGCTCTTTATATAGTTCACAGAAAATAGATTGTGTAAAGATTAAATCTGTGTAAATTGTTCACAACAAAACTCAAAAGCTGGTGTAAATTCGGCTAGGATTGGATTTCATTACGAACTCAAAACTCAGCCCAGCTTTACTTTACTGAAACCATGAGAAGCTTGGTACCAATGAAGACAGAGAGAGAGAGAGAAGTGTAAAGTGTCATGGAAGAGGCAGGTCAAAGAGGGAGGCAGAAGAAAAACAAGGCAAGTTTAGTCAGTTCCCTCGTACCTTAAGTCACTGCCAATTTCCAGGTGGGAGAGGGGAGGCCATGGCCCATTGAGCATTTATGTCTTTTCCCTGTTTGCAATATTGTTGTAGCCATGTTGGTCACAGGATATGGCAGAGACAAACTAGGAAAAGTAGTATCTTTTATTGACCCAACTTCTGTTGGTGGAAGGAATAAGCTTTCGGGCTGGAAAGAGCTCTGAAGAAGAGAAGCTAGTCCAATAAAAGATATTACCTTACCTGTCTTGTTTCTTTCTTTCCCCTGATTGACAGTGAATATATCTTGCTGCATTGCAACCATACTACAATGTGTGGTTGTAGAATGTGACATCTGGATTCTGTAGTGGGGAAATGCGCCTTTCACTGTGTGTGTGGCTACAGTATGCCTGGACTCTATACTGTGATACTGCTCTACCACTGTGTAATGTGTGTGGTTATAGGATGATTAGATTCTATACAGAATCTATGTTCCCCTCCACTCTCTGGTGAATGGTTGTGGAATGCCTGGATCCCATAATGGAGCAATATTTTCTCACTGTGTAGGGTGGGGGAGGATGGGATGCCTGGATTCGGTACTGGGGCAAGGGTCTCCCACTGTGTGTATATGGGATGCCTAGATTCTGTACTAGGATAATGTTCCCCCATTGTGTGGTGTGTTCCCATCTGATGTTGTCTTTTCCACATTAAAAAAAAACTAATAAAAAAGAAAATTAAAAAAGATACAATAATTGTTACTGCACACTCTAATGAATTATTGTGTTCAAGGTTCCTACAAAAAAAAGTAATATTATACTCGGCTTATGTTTTAATTGATTTATTAATATTTTATCACAGGAATGTAATTTAAGCTCCTCATGATTTAGATCTCATAAACCTTTAGCATTTTGCAAATTCAAATTCCAATTTAAAGCCAGGGCGAGCAATTAACTTTTCTATCATCTTGTCAGGGGAGAAGGTTCGTGTTTAATTTGAGACAAAGTGACAGAAATATATATACACTATATGTATTACTCCAATTTAATTTATGAGTCAGCACCATCCACCTTCCAAATGTAGATTTAATAGATGGGGAAGGGGGTGGGAGAAAGGCCCTGCTTTCATGGCACTTGCTGTGATATCTGTCCCAAATTTGCTATGAAAAAATGTCCCTGGTTTATTGAGATACCAGACTAGACTGATTACAGGTATATTTTCAATCCCTTTGTTTTAATTTCCATTCACTCATCACTTTCTCATATACAGCATATTCTTTCAAATATCACCTAGCAGCTCCCAGCCAGTGTTGGACGGTGCTGTCACTGCAGTCTCACCCTAACCCTTGAAGTACAAGACAATACAAAGAAAATTGCCCACGGAGTTTATGAGCTAATGCCTATGGCGCCAAATCTGGCAGTCCTTACACAGGGAAAGCTCCCATTAAAATCAATGTGAGTTTAATCGGATTAAGGAGAGGACTGAAAAGAATGACAATAATAAAAACAAATGTCCAAGTAATTCCCCTTCAAGTTAACACTTCACTCTCACTTATATGTAATGGAAGAACCCTGGCATCTAAATTTGCATGGGCAAAAAAGCCTCCAAATTTGCATGAACAAAGTGGGTAGTTAGATGGCCGACTACTTGATTTGCACATGCAAATGTTGTTTTAGGACAGGCAGAGAAGGGCTGAGCCATGGCCACATGGTCAGTGATCGTGCAGATCCAGTAGCCACAATGCCCTGTGTGGAATGTCGCTAGGATTCAGCTCACAGACTAACCAGCTGCTGAGGAAATGCCCCACATCTTGCCCACTGGACTCCACTATCTGCTTAAATCCCCATACAAAGCAAATTTTACTCCAGCTCTCCACAGGGAGTGTGTCTGTGTATGGGGACTGCGAATGTGTGTGTATTTACTGAATTTCACCCTAATACAGATACCATGTGAAACTTTATTGTGGCAGAGCTGTTTGAAAAGGAATCAGGGCCCAAAATCCTGCTCTAATTCCATTAGTTGTATATAATGGGTGGAACCAATACCCCACTTCTGAACACACACAAAATGTGGATTCTCCAGATTTAAATCCAGATGTTCCCAAATTCTGAGATGTTCAGATTTCATTGTTCATTAGAAAGCTAATGCTCAAGTTGCAAACTGAGAACCAAATCTGCATTCAGATCTGGTTAAACATGACTGTAGCTAGCAGGACTTAATCAGAGTGCCAGTTATGCCAGCCAATTTATAGCTGAAACTTGTTTAGCTGGAACCACAGTCAGATTTGGGTTTCAGATATGGTTCAAGGTCTAGGATACATTCAGCCCATACTGAAATAGTAGGTTATAAAGGACTCTGCAGCCTATGTTGGAAACCTTGTTTCATGCCTTATTTACTTGTGAAGCTTCACTCCAACTCAAAGCCTTACCACTTTGAAAACTCAGGTAAAACAGCCTTTGCTGTCATGCATATTTTTAGACAAATTACAGCAGAGTGTCTTGCAATTTCCATTACTTTGTGGTGTCTGCATTGCTGATAGACAGCAGCCCACACTGGCATCGCTGCCGAGGTGTCCTAATACATGTCTGAAAAATACTATTAACTGCACATCACGGGCATTTGAAGTGCATAAGAAAACCATAAACTTAATTACTTTGGAGGACTAGTGTGATCTCACATGAAATTTGAGCTACTGTTATTAAAAGTAGAGAAACTGCATTTACTTAATGCTTCTTACAGTAAACCAGTCAATTTTAAACTTTCAAGGTTGTATGGTGAGACAAAACAATATTGGGGGAAAAATAAACTGTCTGGAACTTAACAGCAGAAGCATTTCACACATCAAACAACATAATTTTGGAATATTCCTTTTAGTAGAATCAACTAAAATTATTATTACATATTTGGGATAGAATTACTACTCTTAGGCTGCAGAACATAAAGGGTTAGAAAAAAATAATCTGTAGGAAGTGTTAGCTGATGCAAAGGGCTCTTTTTTCCAATAATTTGTGGATAACAGCCAGCTTTTAAATTCTTTCAAAACATTCTCAGACCTATCTCCAGTGTTGTGCAGACATTGTGCCCTGTGATCATACCCATAGCATAGGTAACCTTTCCCACAGGATATCCACTCTTGGGGAAGGAAGCAGCACTTTTGCAGTCACTGTATCTAGCATTTTCTTGTCTGATCTAGGAAGTTTATCTGAAGGGGAAGGAAGGAGGCTTTCAATTTCAAAAGCTGCAGCTGTGGGAGACATGGATTATGGCTAAATAAATAATAATAATAAAAACCGTCCAACAACCCTGTGACACATTTTAAATGTTTGAATCAAGCCTTAAGCTAGAAAATTGCAGCTTCTTAGAATTGGTCACAACCAGAAACACTTAGCACACCATCTCTCTCAGTTAGCTATCCTGTAAATAGTTCAAATGGGGCAAATCCTTCCTAAAGGGCCTCACTTGAATTGTCAGGCTGTATGAGGAGGGGGAGGAGAGGGACTGCAGGGACTGGCATGGAAAGAATCCACCATCCCTCCCTGTCCTGGCTTCAGTGTGGCACCAGACCCACATTGCAGCTACTATTATTCTATCCTTTTGCTAGAAGCACAGCCTTCCCCCCAGGACTCAGGTTGGGGCCAGCGTCCACAAAGCAAGTGGCTGGCCAGTCAAAAAAGGAATGCACATTAATCCAAGAAGTTGACAAAAACTAAGCCATGCTCCCACAAAAGACCAACGTATAAGTTAAATGTACTCAGACCCAGGGGCAGCTCTAGGAATTCTGCCGCCCCAAGCACGGCAGGCAGACTGTGCGGACCCCCTGCAGGCAAGCCACAGAAGGTAGCCTGCCTGCCGCCCCCGCGGCTTGCCGTCCCAAGCACACACTTGGCGTGCTGGGGCCTGGAGCCACTCCTGCTCAGACTAAGGGCATGTCCTGGGTCTAATCCAGTGAGATTCTGAACACCAGAAACCTCACCAAAAATAGTGGGAGTTGCAGATGTCCAATACCTCTCAGAACGTGGCACTTTATTTCTGAACATTACAACTTACACTGATTATTTGAAAGCAGTTGTTTTTTTTTAAGCCTGCAAACATTTCAGCCTCACAAATACATCTTCATGTCAGACTAGCGGTTGCAGCTGGAGCCATGTAAAGCTTACAGCCTGTGATTTCAGGGACTTTGTGCAGAAATTCTTCCCATTTCAATTCACACAATTTCAGTCCCTTAAAACTGATTAAAAAAAACAACAACCCATAAACTTTTGACAAATAGCTATTTCCACACAGAAACAAGCTCACTGCCATTCTATTATCTGGAAATGGTTAGCTTTCCTTTTTGTTTTTCATGGTGTACCCAGAAGTGAACGTAAACTGGTACGGTCTAGTACAGTGTACCAGCAAGAGCCCGTACACCGTACCAGAAGGACTTTCCCAGGCCGGTAATTTAAAGAGCCTGGGGCTCCCGGCACTGGCCGCAGCCCCAGGCTCTTCAAATTGTGGCCAGAGTCCCGCTGCCAGAGCCCCAGGTAGTGGAAGCAGCCGGGAGCCCTGGGTTTGGGGTGGCAATTTAAAGGGCTCAGGACTCTCAGCCGTTACTAATGCAGATGGAGCCCCAGGCCCATTAAATCTTGATTTAAAGGGCTCAGGGATTTAAAGACCCTGCCTCTTCTGGTTGAGGCCCCGCCTCCTGCTCAGGACTCCGGCATACCGGTAAATCCTTTAAGTTACTTTTACCCCTGGGTGTACCTGAAGGACACCTTTTGAGGAAATTATCTGCATCTGAGATGGTAACAAAACTTGAACCATGTGCATCTTAGTATTTTGTTATAAATAGTACTCCTGAGAGCATTCTACACCAAAACATTAAAATTCTACGCACAATATTTTTAAATTCTCCAAAATTCTGCAAATTTTATATGTCAAATAAATGTGGAGGCTTCAGCACGGCACTGGGGAGCACAGGCCACTGGCTGCACAGAGGTGGGAGATCACTGTGCAGCGTTCCTCTCCTCCAAACTCAGTGGTGAGGCTGTACCCAACCCTGACACAGTGTAGGAACAGGCCCTACCCCAGAAACACCCCAGGACCCTGCCCCTCTGTGCCAGGTGCACCAGGTAGGCTCAACAAGGCAGGATCCAAGTGCTGAGGGGCTTACTGTGGGGGTGATCCAGGTGTGGGTTGAGAGGGTTCTGTGTGGAGCAACTTGGGCTCAGTGGGGGATCCGGGTGCAGAGGAGATCTGGATGCATAGGGGTTTGTTGGGGGTTTCTGGGTGCAATGGTAATACGGCTCTGCAGGGGGGTCCAGGTGAAGGTGGTTGTGGCTCAGCGGGAGGTCTGGGTGTGGGGGGGGGGGTCCAGATTCTGGGGGAGTGGGGCTTAGTGCGGTGAGGATCCAGGTGCATCTGGCTGGGGCTTGGCAGGGTGGGGACCTTTTTGTGGGTGGCTCGTTGATGTGGCCCAAGTGCAGAGGGAGTGGGGCTCATCGTAGGGGGGTTCTGAATGCAGGGAGGGGTGATGCTTGGCAGGAGGGTCTGGGTATGAGGGGGTCTGGATGCACAGGGTTTGGGCGGATGGAGGAGTAGCTCCCTGTACAGGGATCCTTCCTCCTGCAGCTGAGGAGCAATGGGTGCAGAAAGTGGGGGTGGATGAGTGGGTTTGCAGAGCTTCCTACAGCCAGGGGAGAAATCTGAGGGTGGGTCTGACCCAGCCCCAGATGCTGTGCAGGGGAAGAGGAAGTCCTGTTCTCCCCAGCCCAGCCCGTACAAGCAGCTGACCCCAGCCCATGGTAGGAGCCACCAGCCAGGTCCTCCCCAGTTCCACCTCCTGCCCAACAGTGATTTACCTCTCTGCTGGCTGCCCTGGGCACATACTGCTGCTCTTGTGGCTTCCCTTTGCTTCCCCATGAGAAAGCCATTTTTCTGTGGGGAAGCAAAGAAATCTGCGGAACACATAAATTCTGCACACATACAGTGGTGCAGAATTCCCCCAGAAGTAAAATATCTCGCATAACTCTAGCTACAGCTCCTCTTCTAGTGAGTGACATGCAAGGAGTTGCACCAAAGCAAAGCAAAGGAGAGCAACTCCTGCTCTTGCTACCTCTTTTCTTCAGCTGAACTTGCTATTAAACTCATAGGCATGAAAGCAACAAAGAAGAGAAATAGTGGTTGAAGTAACACTAGGCAGGGAGTCTTTGGAGCCTCATTCTTTTGCTAACTATGTTAAGAAATACTGTACTCTTTTTGGTACCTATCCTACAAAGCACTTAAGTATGTACATTATTTTGCTCACATGAGTAGGTGCACGTGAGGATGTGCATGCTTAAATGCTTTGCAGGATCGAGACCTAAGAGTTAGACTAAAATAAGAAAACTAACAACCACGTTTTGGTTAAGTGAGAAATTCAACAGACCTTAAATTAAATTGCACAGGCAGGAAAGTTAGACTATGAAATACCATAATTTGGTCTTGCCTACCTGGATGGGATCAAACCACATTACAACACAGTGTTCCGATTAGGTACATTTTATAGATGTTGTCAGGCCCTAAGGGAATATTTATACCATGGCTTGTAGGAAAACAAATCCTTGTTCACAGTAGTCAAGGAAATCATGCTAAAAAGAGATGGCATTTAGCATGCTAACCTGTTGGTGTGGTTTCAACAATAGTGTTGATAAGGATCAAGATTACAAACAGTAGTTTAACCTCGTGAGAAAGGACAGGGCAAAGGCACCCTAAAAATATGCCTGTTATGTCCCTGGTTAGTGGGAGCTCCTTAGAATCAAGAAACTGAAACTTGATAGTGGGGTACATAACTGTTGGCCAGATCTTCACCTTCTCCCCCATTACACCATAAAGGCCAGCAGAGCCCTTTCCATCCTTGTATACACTGGGGAAAAGATTTATTTCTAGCATATTAGTTGTGGCAGGAAGAGGAAACAGCAGAGATTCGCTGTGTTCGGGGGCTTCTTCCCCCTGATGGAAGGATGAGGGATCTCCACAAGAGAATGGGCACAAAGATTTTCTCCAAAAAGTCCATTCTGGCAACTTTTAATACAGAACACACAATGTGACTGTAAGACTTTTTAACCCTTTACAGGTAAAGCAAGTAGAGAACAGCTACCAAGAAGGATTTTACAGTAATTGGATGGCTGGGTGTCCATCCAAGAGAGCTAGTTCCCCCCTTCATTTATTACAGTGATCCTGTGTGATTTACTAATCACATGTGCACTACTGAATTATCCCAGACAATACCTGTTGAATTCCCAAAAGTCCTGTCTTAGCCCACACCACACTCATTTTAAAATCTGAGATGGATTCTCTCAGGGAAATCTCTTCTTTGCTTCCTCCAAAGTCCATATGAAGTAAGGTTGACTCCATATCATTACAAAGACTATATCATGAAATCAACTTTTTTTTTTGGCTCATAAACTAGCAGGTGAAGAGATAATTTATTTTTCAATTTGGCAATAAAATGAATTAAGATATAAGAGATGCAAGACAATGATAGAGGCAGAGCCACTTGTACGAGAAAGTACTGGACAGTCCTCAAAAAATATTTTCAGATGCATACCCACAAATTTCACACACTGCTTTACTTAACATTCCTTTTCATGGTTCTACAGGTTTATGTCAAGGATACAGCAGTCCAGAGCATTTCTATCATAAACCTTCCAGTCCATGGTAAAAGACGGTTACTCACCTTTGTAACTGTTGTTCTTCGAGATGTGTTGATCATACCCATTCCAATTAGGTGTGCACGCGCCACATGCACGTTCGCCGGAAGATTTTTACCTTAGCAACACTCGGTGGGTTGGCTAGGTCGCCCCCTGAAGCACCGATATGGCGGTGAATATATACTCCTGCCGACCCAACGGCCCTTCAGTTCCTTCTTGCCGGCTACACCGACAGAGGGGAAGGAGGGCAGGTTTGGAATGGATATGAGCAACACATCTCGAAGAACAACAGTTACAAAGGTGAGTAACTGTCTTTTCTTCTTCGAGGGCTTATTCATATCGATTCCAATTAGGCGACTCTCAAACCTTACCTAGGCAGTGGGGTCAGAGTGAGATATCACAGAATGTAGAACTGTTGAGCCAAATGCCGCATCATCTCTGGACTGTTGTACCAATGCGTAATGTGACGCAAAGGTGTGGACCGAGGACCAGGTAGCTGCACGACATATCTCCTGGATGGGTACATGAGCCAGGAAGGCGGCAGATGAAGCGTGAGCCCTAGTAGAATGTGCGGTGAGGTGGCTCATTGGAACATGAGCCAAGTCATAGCAGGTGCGGATGCACGACATTACCCAAGATGAAATCCTCTGGGAGGAGACAGGTAGGCCCTTCATTCGATCTGCTACCGCGAAAAAGAGTTGGGGTGTTTTATGAAAGGGCTTTGTTCGCTTGATATAAAATGCGAGAGCCTTACGGACGTCTAGGGAGCGCAGTTGCTGCTCTCGGCATGATGAGTGTGGCTTCGGGAAGAAGACCAGAAGGAAGTTATCTTGATTGATATGGAAGGCCGGATGTGGTCGCAGCTTGTACCTTGTCCTTGTGAAACATTGTATACGGGGGGGTCAACTGTGAGAGCCCAAAGTTTGGAGACTCGTCTTGCCGATGTAATGGCTACGAGGAATGCTGTCTTCCAGGACAGGTACAGCAGCGAGCAGGTTGCCAGCAGTTCAAAGGGAGGAGCCATAAGTTTGGCTAGAACTAGGTTGAGGTCCCAGGTTGGGGTGGGGCGGCGGACCTGTGGGTATAAACGTTCCAAGCCTTTGAGGAACCTCGAAACCATGGGGTGAGAGAAGACCGAGCGGTCATTCTCCCGAGTGGAAGACAGAGATGGCCGCCAAGTACACCTTTATTGATGAAACCGCTAGGCCGCGTTGTTTTAGGGACCAGAGGTAGTCCGAGATGGTAGGAACCAGTGCCTTGGTAGGAACAGTGTTACACTGCTCGCACCAGCAGGAGAAACGCCTCCACTTGGCCAGATATGTTAACCTAGCGGAGGGTTTCCTACTACCCAGGAGTACATGTTGTACCGAGGCAGAGCAGCGTAACTCAGACTGGCTTAACCATGCAGCAACCATGCTGTAAGGTGGAGAGACTGCAGGTCTGGGTGGTGAAGTCTGCTGTGGTCCTGAGAGTTATGAGATCCGACCAAAGAGGTTGGCCAGGGAGAGGTCGAGCAACATGGTGTACCAGTGTTGCCGCGGCCACGCTGCAGCGATCAGGATCAGGTGGGCTCTGTCTCTGCAGAGCTTGAGCAGGACCCTGTGGACCAGCAGGAATGGTGGAAAGACATAAAGGAGATGGCTCATCCATGGTATCAGGAATGTGTCTGATAGGGAGCCTGGGGAGTGAGCCTGGAAGGAGCAGAACACATGGCATTTCCTGTTCTCGTGGGAGGCAAAGAGGTCTATGCGGGGAGAACCCCACTTCCAGAAAACAGAATGGATAACGTCCGGACGAATCGACCACTTGTGAGACAGGAAGGATCTGCTGAGGTGATCCGCCAGAGTGTTCTGAACCCCTGGGAGAAAAGGCGCTATCAGGTTGATCGAGTGCGCTATGAAAAAGTCCCAGAGCTGGACGGCTTCCTGACAAAGGGGGGAGGAATGTGCGCCACCCTGCTTGTTTATGTAAAACATGGCCGTTGTGTTGTCTGTGAACACTGAGTCACAACGGCCTTGTACATGCTCTTGAATGCCCGGCATGCGAGGCAGACTGCCCTCAGCTCCCGTACATTGATGTGCAAGGTCAGTTCTTGAGCTGACCAAAGGCCTTGAGCACGGAGATCCTCGAGGTAGGCTCTGCAACCCAGAGATGACGCGTCCATGGTCAGGGCCATTGAAGGTTGAGGCGGGTGGAAAGGCATCCCTGAGCAGACCAGAGCAGGCAACAGCCACCAGTTCAGGGAGTTTACGATGCTGGGGGGTATCGTAAGGATCATGTCTATGCTGTCTCTGCCCGGGTGGTATACCGAGTTGAGCCAAGTTTGAAGGGGACGGAGGTGTAGTCTGGCGTGTTTGGTCTTGAACGTGCAGGACGCCATGTGACCTAGGAGGCCGAGACAAGTGCGAGCCGAAGTTGTCGGGAAGTTTTGCAGGCCTTGGATTATTGATACCATCGCCTGAAACCAGGGCTGTGGTGAGCAGGCTCTGGCTAGAGTGGAGTCCAGGATGGCCCCAATGAAGTCTATTCTCTTAGAGGGAACCAGAGTGGATTTTTCTATATTGATCATCAGGTCTAGTTGCCTGAATAGGTCCTTGATGATGCCCACATGAAGGGTGACTTGTGTCTCGGAGGTCTGTCGAATGAGCCAATCGTCAAGATACGGGAAGACATGTACTTGACGATGACAGAGGGAGGCAACGACTACAGCCATGCATTTTGTGAATACTTGTGGGGCCACAGAAAGGCCAAACGGAAGGACCGTAAATTGAAAATGTTGATAGTTGACCAAAAAACGGAGGTACCGTCTGTGCGGAGGGTAAATAGCGATGTGAAAATACTCGTCCTTCATATCGAGGATGGCATACCAGTCTCCGGGATCCAAGGACGGGATGATGGTCTCCAGGGATACCATGCGGAACTTCAAATTTATCATGAATTTGTTGAGTCCTCGCAGGTCTAAGATAGGTCTCAGACCTCCCTTTGCTTTGGGGATTAGGAAATAGCGGGAATAAAACCCCTTGCCCCTCGAGTCTTTCGGTACCTCCTCTATAGCTCCCATGGTTAGGAGCATCCCTACCTCTTGCAAGAGGAATTGCTCGTGAGAGGGGTCCCTGAAGAGCGACGAGGATGGGGGGTGGGGCGAAATAAATTGGAGGTGGTATTCCAATTCTACCGTGTGTAGGACCCAACGATCCGATGTGAGTTGGGCCCACGCAGGGAAGCAATGGGAGAGGCGGTTGTAAAAAGGCGGAAAAGGATCCTGGGAAAGAACTGGTACGCCGTCCTCGGGCGTCCCTTCAAAAGTTCGGTTTCGGTCCCGTGGGTGGTTTGGGGGGGCCCTGATTTTGACCCCCTTGGGGCCCAGACTGCCTTCTGCAATTCCCCCGACCACGTCTTCTCCCAAAGTCCTGTCGCAGCCTAGGCGGGTGGTAAGAGCGCTGAGGCTGAGGATGGAAGGACCTGCGCTGAGTCACCGGGGTGTGCATTCCCAGAGAGTGCATGATCACCCTGTTGTCCTTTAGGCTCTGCAGCCTAGGGTCAGTCTTTTCAGAAAATAGGGCTTGGCCCTCAAAGGGCAAGTCTTGTATAGTCTGTTGTAACTCAGGTGGGAGGCCTGACACCTGAAGCCATGATATTCTCCTCATGGCCACTCCTGAGGCCAGAGTTCTGGCTGCTGAGTCAACCACGTCCAGTGAGGCTTGGAGAGAAGTTCTTGCCACCTTCTTTCCTTCCTCCAAGAGGGTTGCAAACTCCTGGCGGGAGTCTTGGGGAACTAGCTTCGTGAATTTGCCCACCGCCGTCCAGGTGTTGTAGTTGTATCAGCTAAGTAAGGCTTGCTGGTTCGCCACCCTTTGTTGGAGGCCTCCAGCAGAGTATACCTTGTGGCCCAATAAGTCCATGCGCCTAGCCTCCTTGGCTTTTGGAGCAGGAGTTTGCTGGCCATGGCGCTCCCTCTTGTTAACCGATTGCACAACCAGGGAGCAGGGAGGAGGATGCACATACAGATACTTGACCCTTTCAAGGGTACCATGTACTTCCGCTCAACTCCCCTGGCCGTGGGTGGAATAGAGGCTGGAGATTGCCAGATGGTATCGGCGTTTGCCTGAATAATACGAATAAAGGGCAAGGCTACTCTTGTGGGGGTGTCAGCTGATAAAATATCCACCATAGGGTCTTCTATCTCCGGGATCTCCTCCACCTGAAGATTCATATTCTGGGCCACCCCAGATCCTGATGGGCCCACAGGTCAACTGGGGGAGGGCCGGAGGAGGATGTCCCTGCCACCGCCTCATCTGGCGAGGAGGAAGAGGAGAGGCCAGGTACAAGAGGGTCCTGCGTGGGTTCTTGTTCTTGGGCAGTGTCAGGCTCAGGTGGGACCTGAGAGTCTGTCGGCAGAACGGACGCTTCATCTGTACCTGCAGGAGGGGGGTGGCTTACAGTCGCCTCTGGCACCCAGTGTTCAGATGGCACGGAGCGTGGTGCTTCTGGGTGCGCACCTTGGGCTTGGTGATACGCCCAAGGTGTCCAGAACGACCACTGATGAGGCCCTTGTTCTTGACCTTGGGTCTCCTGGAAGACTCGGCTGGGCACATCTGAGTCACGGTCCTGTGCATAGGAAGCACTGTCCGCGTGAGATGACACTGAGGTGTGTCCAGACGGCCAATGAGGAGCTGAGAAACCCTGAGAAGGGGCCACATCTCCAGATGATCTCTCTCGGTGTGGCACCAGGGAGCGGTACCGGGTGCCATAACGGTACCGTGAACAAGACCGGGACATGTGACCGCAACGGTGCCAGGAGGTCGACGGGGATCTCGAGGCTCGTCGCCTGGAGCGGCTGCGAGAGCCGCGGTGCCGGGAATGGTGCCGAGAGCTGGATCAGTACTGGGAGTGCCAGGCCAGCGAACGGGACGCTGAGCGGTGCCGCGAGTGCGACCAGTACCGTGATGGAGAGCGGTGCCAGGACTGCGAACGGCATCAGGACCGGGATCTGCGATGGGATCGAGAACACCAGTGGGACCGAGATCTTGATCAGTGCCTCTCAGCAATGCCGACGGAGGGTGGCCTCAGCAGGGCAGGCTTGCCAATAGACTAAATGACCCGCACCAGCAGTGTCAGGGGTTGAGGCAGTGCAGACTCCATCACTGCAATCAAATCCCTCGCCGTGGAAAAGGTCTCAGGCATGGACGGGAGAGTGAGCTCGATCACAGCATGCGCCAGGGAGCTTTCAGGCACCAGACTCGATGGTCCTTGCGGGATCTGAATCGATGATGCCGAAGCTGGCGGTGCTGCGGCAGGTGTTGGTGCCGGGCGGTCCAACTTAGGCGGGTGCTCTGACTGTGATGCAGGTGGCACTGAAGCAGCAGGAGTCTTATGCTGCTTCTTGACCCGCGGTGACAGGGAACGGTGCCAAGCTGACATTGGTGCCGGCGACGGTCGGTGCCGAGGGGACTTAGCGGTACCAGGGCAATCCGGAGCTGAAAGAGCGCTTCTCCCTGATACAGATTGTTCAGTGCTCGGTGCTGAGGGCGTTGGACTAAGAGCTACCTCCATCAGGAGCTGTTTGAGGCAAAAATCCCGCTCTTTCTTCGTCCTCAGCTTAAAGGCCTTACAGATCTGGCACTTATCTGAGAGATGGGATTTCCCAAGGCACTTAAGGCAGGAGTTGTGGGGATCTCCCGTTGGCATCGGCTTATGGCAGGCCGAGCGCGGTTTGAAGCCTGGTGACCCGGGCATGAGCCCCGGTACCGAGTGGGGGGAAGGGGCTAATCCCCGATCCCCAGGCAACTATATACACTAAATATATTATAGAAATGACTAAATCTAACTACAACTATAGAGACTATAACTATATACACAACTATTAATAAGGAACTACGAGTAGTTAGGGAAGTGGAGATCAGCTAAGCCGCGCTCCACTGTTCCAACGACCAATACGGGCAGTAAGAAGGAACTGAAGGGCCGTTGGGTTGGCAGGGGTATATAGTCACCGCCATAGCAGCACCACTCCAGGGGGCGACCCAGCCGACCCACAGAGTTTTGCTAGGGTAAAAATCTTCCGGCAAACGTGCACGCAGCATGCACACACCTAATTGGAATCGATATGAGCAAGCACTCGAAGAAGAATTTTCTCTTTCAAATTCAATCCAGTAAAACGAAAAGACGTAAAATAAAACAATCGTCGTACATCAGTTCACTTGGCATTTCTCAGACCTTATTGTGCTCTCTCTCATCAGGTCTCATTTACTCAGACAAGGCAGAAAGTGTTCACAGATCCTATTACATTTTCCCACCCTATTTCCCATTTTGTTTGTTATTTTTTTCCCTTCAGATAATGCTTATTGTGTCAACTGAAAAAAAAAAGAAAGAAACAAATACTCTTTGTATTTTGATGAAAATAAGTGACTCTTAAGCCTGGTTTCTCTTCAAAGCAATGCAATATGGAAGAGAAAAATCACTAGAAAACAGCTTAAATTCCATTGCTTAGAAAATGAAGAGGCCTGGCGAAAGGGAGACAAATTCTACTCTCACATTTGCAGCTCCTAGTGAAGTGTCAAGAGGAGTTTTGTGCTTGTCTGTCAGGGCAGAATTCATATCATAGTGACCTTACCACCAAGTGAAAGCAGTGAGGTCAACATTCTGATATCTGCTAATTTGTGCAGGGGAAAGAGATTTGTTCAGAAGGAAAGGGTTGTTTGCTGAGAAAGTAGTACAGGAAATATACTGGTAGAAGGGCTAGGGGGTTCTGCATAGAGAGGGTAGAATGGGGTATTGTTACAGGTATTACATTTTCTAGGAAAGGGAATACAAAGGGCTAAAGAGATTCAAATATGAATGTAGGAAAAGGTTAAAATTGTACTGGCAACCTTAATTTTGGCATTTCCTAACTTTTGGGTGCTTGACTTCATAATTTTAATAATATTTTTAACATAAGTTTTATTTATTTGTCATTTGCTCCATTTAAAAAAAAAAGCAAACTCATAAAAAACCAGAAAGTCCATCACTTGGCATCATATTGACAAGCACAAGGATCACCCGCAGGATAAGAACCTTTAGATTCCTGTGCACAGATCTCTGGTCCTTCAGCTAACAGAGTAATTGACAGCAATACTAGGTTACCATCCCCTAGACCAGCACCAGACACATACTTCACTAGTATGTTTCAGAGATATTTGATGACAGCAGAGGAATGGTGAGACTCAGGAATCTTGGGTTCCATTTCAGACTCCGGAGAGGAGTGTGCTCTAGCAGTGGTTCTCAATCTGTGGTTCCCAGACCCACTCTAAGGGGTCCACGAAAGACATACTGAGAACTCACTGAACACTAGATTTCCAAATGGCTCCACATGGCAAATGAAAAAAGGTTGAGAACCACTGCTCTAGGGGACACAGACACTTCTCTCCATTCCATTCCCTCTGGCCCAAAGCTTGACCACTTCCACCCCATAACTTTCCAAAGTGTCCCTGTCCCAGTCTTGTATCTTCCCCATTCCTGGCTCCATGTCCCAATCTCTCTCATTGCCTACCAAATCTCAATCTCCACTCCTCAGGCTTCTCATCTCGTTATCATCAACAGTTCCCCTGTTCTTTTCTCAACTCCTTGACTTTAGTCTCCTTGCATACACAATCCCAGTCTCCCTGCCCCCAGCTCGTTGTCCAATCTGCCTCTCTCTTCCCCAAATCCCTCACTGCCTTCTAGTCCTCCCTCCCCAGGCTGCTCATCCAGTCTCCGTCTCACTCTCACCCTCTTCTTTGCTACAGTTTTTGCTTAGTTAGACCCTCTCCTCTTATGCCAGCTCCTTTTCAGAACTGTCTCCCCTCCTCTCAGCCCCTATTTCTTCCCCACACTGGTTTCTAGTCCCAATCTCCTTATCCAGCCAGTACCAGTCTTCCCCCTCCCTCCAGGTCCTCATCTGATCTCAGTGTTTTTCTCAGTCAAGGAGGTTCCCAATCCTGCCTCCTCTTTTCACCACTGGCTCCCAGTCACCATTCCCCAATCCTGGCTCTCACTCCCAGTCTCCTTGCCCAGCTAGTATGAGTCCCAGTTTTGATCGCACCCTAGGGTGACCAGATGTCCCGATTTTATAGGGACAGTCCCAATTTTTGGGTCTTCTTCTTATATGGGATCCTATTACCCCCAACCCCCGACCCGATTTTTCACACTTGCTGTCTGGTCACCCTATCTCACTCTTAAGCAATGAGGATGAAATCTTCAGAGAATTTAGCTGTTAAACTCTAAGAAGTCTCTACTGAACATATGCAAACCATGATTCTTCAAAGGCTTACAATTTGGTCAAATTTGGGTGGATTTTCATGAGGTCATAAAAAACACATCCCTGACTCAGAGGCCACCTCCTTCCAAATTCCAAGTGTGGCATTACACCCCATATTCTTCATAGTAATATGATGATATGATTATGGCAAAACTATGACGTATTTTATACAAGATACGTCATGTACAATATCATTGAAAAGGTTATGATTCACTGAATATGATTATCCTATTTGTATGGATCTATCGTTTTGGTATCTGAAACTAGGAATATTGTCTATGCATCTACTACAAATCTGTTTACACCTGGGGAAGGCCCACTAGACAGAATGTAATCAGTCTAAATGGCTGGCTGGGAACAAGTCAATGGACCATTAGGGAGAACAACAGATCTTGGAAGAAGCTAATCTCTCACTGGGGAGCCTTCCTGGAGAGTTTTCCTGAGGACGCTACAAACGGCCTCTGACTCATGGCTGCTATGACACTATGGGTTCATCTGACCAAGTTACCTGGTACTGGACTCCAGCTTGGAATACCAATGTTTTTCCACTGACCGGGTGTGGGAACCAAGAGGGAAGACAAATGGTTCCTACTATATGCAAAAGCTATTTAAGGCAGAGGGGTGACATCATCATGGTTCTTCACTGACTCCCTGCCTAAAAAGGCTCCTGGAAAGACCTGAGGAACAAGGAGTGGACTGGGGGAGGAGAGCTGAAAGGAATACTTGGGTTTTAAGCTGCAAGCAAGTGCAGCTTGTCCTCAAGAATTTCTGCAAACTGTCTAAATCAACAATTAGGGTGAGAATTTGCTACTCACATCCAATCTCCTTAGTATATTATGCTTATATTGCGTTTTTGTTTATTTGCTAGGTAATCTGCTTTGATCTGTTTGCTATCCCTTATAATCACTTAAAATCTATCTTTTGTAGTTAATAAACTTGTTTTGTTTTGTCTAAAATGGTCCAGAACAATTCACCTTGACAGAGACATCTATCTAACATGGAAAACTTCAGATCAAATGGTTAACATTTGGCAACGTTCTAAGCAACTGAAAACAGGGTTTTTGTAAAGGGAGTTTTGGGCAATCTGAAAAATAGGCACCCCTTACTGGCCACCCTTCTAACTATAATGTGCATGTGTGCACGCATGCATGCATATATTATGCCAACAGCAATTTGGGTCACTATATAATAAATAATGCTAACTCACACTAACAATGCACTAACATGATAAAGACACAGTTAAAGGGAAAGGTTCAAGGAACAGTCACTAGAGGAATGTCAGCTGATTGATTAGGCTAGATTCTTCCTTGGTGTAATTCCATAGTCTGTGGGGTTACACCAGTCCTTCTCTGTGGACCAAGAGGTGCCCACATCAGCTCCAGCGCTTTCTCTTCATTTACCATCATAGAGACCAAGATGCTGGCAGTAGCAACATATGAAGAAAGAGAGTATTTGAGAGAAAACTGTTAAACCACCACCACAGGAGAGTGGAAAGGGGGGGTCTCTGTCCCCATGAATTTTGGTGTGCGTAATGACTTCAGTCATTTTACTTCAAGGGGAAACATATGTCATCCTCATCACCACTGAATAACCTGAGAGCCCAACAGACCCTTTTCCTAATTAGACAAAAGGCTAAACTAACTTGATTCCTACCAGATAAATCCTATGTGGCTTTTCTTGCATATCCACCTGCATTAATTTGAGCAGGGCACAGCATGTCCTGCTTGACTAAAATGCCTGCTACAGCAGCCCTTCTGTTCCTCCACAAACACAAAGACTAATTCACTGCACTGGAGGGAGAAAAAACCTGTTCATCTGGTCATGTTCATAAGAAAGTCTTACTCTGAGCATACAGCCAAAACTGCACCACTGCTGCTAATGTATATATGACAAACATATACAGGTCTGGGATTTACAGTCAACAAATAGCAATACAAACAACACCAGGGAATGTATAAACACTCGGAGGAACATAAATGCTCAGCCTGGCTGCACCACACACAGGGTGTTTATTTATCTCAGTTGCATTCAATCAATGGGAGAAGACATTCAAAACAACTTTTTAAACAAAGTGTCACTTTGTGTTAGTTTATGCCAGTGGGGCTTCTTCCAACTATTTGTGTCATAATAAGATGTGTATGTGTTAAGATATTTTTCTTCTTCTTTTACTCTTGTCATGGCAACTGGGTATGAGAGAACAGAAAAGGAAAAAGGCTGCTAGTGTAATCCAGTTACTGATCTAACATTCACAATCTCCCCAGCCCAAAAGGAAGTGTACATTCTTACCCTGAATGCATGTTAGTAATTTACAATTGCCAGTCTGATCACCTACAGTTTTTTCTTCATTAATCCCCTATTGCGGCCCAATCTCATGTGGGCCACTGAGCACACACAGCTCCTGCTAAGGTGAATGGCAATTGAGGGTGCTTTGTACCTCTCAATAAATACACTCTCAAGGAAATCCAAAAGCACTTTGACAATGCTGACATTCTGCTACTGAGACTTAAAAGATCCCAGCTCAGACCAGAACCCACTTCTCAAACCACAGGAGGCCTAGGATTCTTTGTTTATGCTTCCTTAATTATTTCTAACCCTTTAGGCCAGTACCAAGCTAACTGAGTTTTATTCCTCTTAAATTTTTTGGAAGAATTTACCTAATCTGTTTGTGTGTTTTTATTGTGAATTTACTATAATTTCCTTCAGAATTGCAGTAATGTCACTTAACACTTATAACTGCCTACAATACATTGCACTTATATACTTCATTTCATCCAAGGATATCAAAGTGCCTGAGAAACAACAAGGTAAGCCTCTTCGATCCCCATTCCCTCCTCCCTTCCCATGAAGTCAGTCAGAATCACTATCCCTATTCTACAGATGGGGAAACTGAGGAAAAGAGAGAGGACGAGACTTGTCCAAGATCACAGAAAGGGAATCAAACACACGTCTCCTGGCTTCTAGTCCCCTACCTGAGTCAGAGAGCTACTTTCTGAACTAGTGGAATGCAACAGATGTCATGATCGTGTCTCAGGAGGGTTTAGATTTTAGAATGTAATGTGCAGACATGGCAGTATATGGATTATATTAATGGTGTCAAAGTACACAGCAAATCTTAGGTGAGAGGTGGTGAAGACCACTCACAAAATAACAAAACCTTTAACTATTTTCTTTATAAGAATCAAAGACGAATTTGTAAAGATCTGAGTGAAAACTAAGGATACAGCTAAAATATAACCTTAACTTTCAAACTCCCTCCCTTCCCATACAGCATATATAGCCAATTACCAATGGAAAGGTAAACAGATAATTCAGTATACATGGCCACCATTCTTCCTAAAGTACAGCACCCAAGTGAGCATCTGTCTCCTCTGAAGCTGCATGATGCCAATGGCTTCACAAGACCAAATCAGGATCTTTTTTCTGTTGTGGTTGACTACACACACTCTCCATTGTGTCTCATCAAAGAGCTGACGAGGGAGGAGTAGAGTGCATATAGTCTCCAACGCTTGGGAAAATCCAGCAGCCTGTAAATCTAAGTGAAGGTTAAACCTTTCTGACATGCTAAATACGGGATTCAAAGACAGCAGTGAACCGAGATGGCTATTTCCTTACCAGTTCAACTTTACTTGAAGAGCCTCCAGCACTTACTATATCTATCCCAGGCCTCTAGTTATCACATCAGCATTAGATTTTTCTATTCGCCAGTGATTGGAATATGTTTAATTGCTGTAGAAACCCAATGTCACTAGATTAAGCATTTGCTAAATACCATGGGAAAATCCATCCAGAATTAGGAGGTCGTTTTTTTGGCAGAGGAGAGTTTTGCTCATAAGTAGATATTGAAATCCAAATTTGAAGGGCCACTGTTTCACAGACGAAGTGTCTCAGTTTAATCATTCATAAAGATGCAAGCTAATTCCTTATCTAACTTCTATGCTAGGCTGGCTGCTTTGTCTCATGCAAACAGTGTGTACACAATTCCGTTAATGTCATTACCAATATTTATGCTTGGCGGCTATAATATTGCTGTTTTCTGTGTATCAATATGCTTAATATACAATTCCCACTAGGGGTTATGTAATCTCTAAAAAGCACAGTAATATAAATACTATTGAAAAGAAAGTCATTGTGTGAAGTTGCTATAATTGCTCGTTTAATGCAGATAATACAAAAACCACCTGAAGCAAGAGGCGAACCAGAAACCCAAACAAGCATTCTGGTGACCATGATATGAAGTCAATTCTGATAGCTTCTTGGACTAGGAAAAAAGTTTGTTTCCATATTTGAAAAACATTTGCTACCTGCACAGGATGCTGAGTGCACCTATCTAGCTCTGGACAACTAGCAGGCCTCCTGGGGCAACAATTAGTATCACATCAGATCACAGTAACCATGCATCTATAGCATGCTGACAAGTTCAGTGGATTCATTTCATATCCACCAAATATAGCTTTGCTTGCACAGATGAGTTATGCAGGATGGAAGTAAACATTCCTGGTTACTAGAATGCTCCCACCAGTTGTAGTCTATTTTGGGTTGGCTAGTAAAAGTAATTGTATTTTGGTTGGTTTGCTTTGCAGCAGTCTTTTCCAGGACCACTTTACAATTTAAACATTAGAATAGTGGGGAAATATTTTAATTCACTTAGTGCCAACCGACTTATATAGCTGAAGGATGCCCGAGTACATGGTTCTTAGGGAGTGGAGGGGAGAGGGGGAGTGTTAAGGGATATCACTCAGCAAAACTCAAAAGTGACATAGGATGTGCAAGCAAGTACCAAAGCTACTGCTAACAAATAAAACAATGGCAGAATACATGTACTCAGCCTGTGGAATTCACTTCCTCAAACTCACACGGCCAAAATCAGGCATGGTGCAAGTATTGACTCCACTGCAGCAGCACCTAGATATTACAGTGACCAGTGTTCGAAAAGGGACTGAGCTAAGTCCCACTAAAGTCCATGAGTCTCTTTCCATTATCTTCAGTGGGCCCTGAATACTTAAAACAATGGAATAATGAAAGTTTATGCTTCAGGCCATTTGTTCATTGCTACTGGGGTCAGGAAGGAATTCTTCCCTTCATCTACAGTATTTGCACAAGTGGGTGAGTGCAGTAAGGGCTTTTTCACTTTCTTCTGTAACATCAAGCATAGGCCTCTTTTGGAGTCAGGATACAAGACCTGATGTAACATTGGTCTAAAATGTTATATTGATTCTTATGCTCCTAAGGTTAGAGGAAATGCACATGTGAGCAAGAAAGAAATAGAATGCATACATGTAAACGTAAGCACAGCCACTGGTCAGCAGACCCTTCTCTCTTCATGTGAAGATTGTTTCCTTAAGATGGTAATAGTTCCATTGAGTGATGTTCACTAGCTATCAAGAAGGCAACACACGTTCTTTTTCAAATATTAGTTTCAGCTACAAATTACTGATGTTACTTCCTGTCCTGAATGTACTTGATAATTTGGCACTACTCCTAATAAGCAGCCATTTAAAATAGTTAATTTCAAGCATAACTTCCTGTGTATTACTGCCTACTAAATTCAAGTACTGAATTTATTACAATCTAGTCAATTTTTGTTTTAATGATTCCAGAACATCTTCAAGGCATTTCCCAAAATATGACAGAAGCAAGTACTCTCCACTCTGGGTGTGCCATTTCTTAGACAAACAGTGAAAAATAATTCATATTCCCCACATGCCGGCAGTAAAATATATTCAGATAAAAGATACTGAAGAAATTAGCTAATCATCAACCACCACAAAATGGACAAGTTGGACCAACAATAAATTGTGAGAACCAGCGAAGAGCTTACTGGTTCATAAAAAATTCTACTTTACCCAAAATGTGTAACTAGCATGAGATTGCAGACTAAGAAGGGCAGCGTGGACTAAGATCCCTTGTTAAGACTTGCCTGAAGAATGTCTACTTGTGGATCGGTTACTTAATGAAATTCATTGTGAGCGCTCATCTAATAATCTCCTAACACAAACTTATCTTTGTTGATCATATATTATGTTCCCTCTACCTTCCAAGACTCATTATCTGCATTCCGAGTGCGAGCGCTCCAAAGATGGTTCTCTTTGTTAGATTAGGGCAGACTTCCTTAATATTTTCAGCCTTCTTGATTACACACCCCTCCCCATCAAGTGGCAGCCACTTGGACTCCAACCCTCCAACGCAAATTTGCCTGACAAGATTGCCTCACATGTGACACCTGCTACAATACCTCTCTCAAGCCATGACTGAACAAAAAAAACTTCAGAAACAGACTTCGAAGAGAAACTGCAGAACTAAAATTCATTTGCAAATTTAACACTGTTAATTTGGGCTTGAATAGGGACTGGGAATGGCTGGCTCACTACAAAAGCAATGTTGCCTTTCCTGGAATTGACACCTCCTCATCAATTATTGGGAGTGGACTACATCCACCCTGATCGAATTGGCCCTGTCAACAATGGTTCTCCACTTGTGAGGTAACTCCCTTCTCTTCATGTGTCAGTATAATAATGCCTGCATCTGTAATTTTCACTCCAATAATCTGAAGAAGTGAGGTTTCTTACCCATGAAAGTTTATGCCCAAATAAATCTGTTAGTCTTTAAGGTGCCAGCGGACTCCTTGTTTTTCTCTCTACTGTGTTTGTCCAAGTCACTTCACTCAAAGTCTAACAACAAATGTCCAACACCAGGCAGTATGACAAATAAAAAATCTGCCTTGCTGTGAGAGAAGACATTACCTTTCCAGAATCACCATCATCAGGGCTCTTTCCTGCCTTCTTTATTTTTTAATGGAGGTGAAACCCCCTTGTCATCTCACCTACTCCTCTCATAATAAGGAATGACTGCCGTGACTACCCCCATCTAGGAGCGCCATTCACCACCAGCACCTCTGCTCTCCTCATGTGCTTAGAGAACAACTGATTAGCTCTTTGCATAATTAACCTGATTAGCACTGTGCATAATCAAACTGATTAGCACTTTGCATAATTAAAAAGAAATAATAATAATAATAATAACAATAATAAGCACTAGGTAATATCAAAAGCTGTTAGCCCCACAGCCTGTTTGTTAGTGCCAGAATTAGTTTAGTGCAGCATATTTTATTCGATAGATAGATAGACAGATAGATAGATAGATAGATACTGGTTATGCCTCTGATCATATCCATTGTTGAAGGATACTTGAATAGATGAACCATTGATCTGATTCAGTATAGCATTTCTATTACATGCCTATGTTATCAAGTCTGTATATCTAGCTTTCTATCTTAGGTAGTTATATGGTCTCCATTATCATAGTATCTGAGTACCTCACAATCTTTACTGTTTTTGCCCTCACAACATTGCTGCGAGGTAGGAAAGTGCTATTATCCCATTTCTGTACATGAGGAACTGTGGCACAGAGTGGCTAAATGACTTACCCAAGGTCACACAGGAAGTCTGTGGTGGAGCCGGGTCTTCCAAGTCCCAAGCCAGTACCCTAACCACTGGACAATCCTTCTTCTCCCATTGGACCATTTTTATTTCCTGCATGGACTGGTTACCTAAGCAATTGCCTCCCACAAACATGTTTTGGGAAGAAAGGAAAGCATGGCCCTGAGTGCAGTCATGTGAAATAGCTTCTGTTTCTGTTCCAATTCAAATCCTCTGATTTTCATTTTGGGTTTCAGATTTGCACAAACCCTCAAAACGCTATAGAATCTGTTAAATTTTGACTGGTTTGGTTCAAAAACTGTGTGAAACCATGTACTTTTCCATGGTTTCTGCCTAAATCTTAAACAGGCCCAAATCCCCCGGGATACACAATGCAAGATGCCCTAAAACATTTACAAAAGTATCCCCACAGTTCTAATACTTGGACTTTTCCTCAGGAAATAAAGGGAAAGCTATGGGAGAAAGGAGCAATAAAAGGGAACCTTACAGTAATTAAATAAAAATATATTTCCCAGCCATGGAGGCCTTTCTATTACCATAAGAAAAGGAACCCAAATTAACAGTGAGTGGTCTCCAGAGCAAGTCACCCATTTCTAAAGTTGTTTAGTTTCAGAAGAAAAGTGTTGTTCAGAGATTATTCAAGTCCAAATGTTTCTGGGGAAGGTAGTTCCAGTAATTCTGGGAAGGAGGCCAATCCCTTTGGCTTTATATGTAAATATTTGAAAAACATTTTTATATACATATATTTTATACACATATACATATATGTCTTTACACTTCCAGCCTTGCAAAACTGCTATGAAAAAATGTACCACTTCAAGCACAAATATCTACTAACCAGAACCATGATAAATGACAAAAAAAAAAAAAAAAAATGCTCTCCCACCTGTTAAGTTAGGTGCCTTAGACACAAAGGCTCCAACTCTAAAAGCTGTTCTGCTCCTTGGGTTTCAATGATACACAGGTCAGAGGAAGCTACAGAAACCTCTAAAACCGATAAGAAATAGCCTTTCTATTCCTAATAAAGGCATGAACGTAAGGTCCATTACTTCAGAACTTTCTAGGTCTAAACAAAATTTCTGTGTTCTATCCACAAAATGGTAATCTCCCACTTTCAATGGTATAAAGCGCCCACTTCCTAGGATTTTAGGACACTGAGATTCCAGACTTAAAAACTGATTTCTGTATTAACAGAAAAATCACTGGCCCAAGATTGAATCTTGTGCATCCTACAAGCAGTGGTAATTTAGTGGGAAATTCTACATTTGAGGGAGAGAAGAGAAACATTTCTATGGGAGGCTGATTTTAATTAATTAATTAAATGGTGGATGCTTGATGCTGCTTGGGAATTGGGACACTGGAAAAAATCCTTGGGAGATAGACAGACTAGTGGGGAGCGTGCAGGAGAGGCAGTCAAAAGCGGATGATAAATAAATTAATCCATGCCTCTGGAACTTATCACATGGCTATCACCTGCACATATGTGGCATACAGAAACATACACTAATAATTATATCCCCTTCTCCTCCTCCGGACATACATACACACTTAAATCATTTCATAAATATATACATAGAGAGCTTGATGAAATTCTTGGACAAATAGTTTATTAGAAGAAAAATGCAGTTTCAGTCTAACTAAAACTATACATGCATTTGAGATTAATATTTTTGACCATTCACAAAATGGCCAGAAGAGAAGGAAGTGGCATCACTGCCCACCTGCCGTTATAAGTTTTAGCTCAGTGTTTTGGTCACTCATCTGGGATGTGGGAGATGCAGGTTCAAATCACAGCAGTGGAAATGAGCTGAAACAGACTTTCTAAATTCACCAAAAATTCCAACAAATTTCAGATTCTGTTTGACCTGAACCAATTATTTTTTTCAGAACTGCCACTGATCTGAAACATCAATTATTAACCCAGCTCTATATATACCCACATATATATATATATATATATATATATATATATACACACACACACACACACACACACACACACACACAAATACATATATTTTAATCTGTACCCACATATCTATAGATATATCTATCTATCTATATATCTCCTACGTGGAGGTACTATAAATATTTCACAAATATATTACATATAATGCTATTTCTGTTAAATATTTATATCACTGCCACATGTAGGGGTATTTATATGTTTTAACATATACACATAAAATGTGCAAGTTTGTACATATGTGTAATCTTGGTCTCTCTCTCTCTCTCTCTCTCTCTCTCACACACACACACACACACACTCACAAATGGAAAGACCAAGAGCAGACCAGACCTTTTATAAAATATTTTAATAGTTTTTTTAGAAATCTTCACCCAAAGTTTGAGGGGTTTCTTTTCTTTTCTTGCTATCTTACATTTTCTGCTACAAAATACACCTGCTTTCTTTTCTTTTCTTCCCCCCCAAACTAAATATTTCTTCCATCTAATGACTCTCTTTATTAGACAGCATCTAATTTGCATACATTTACATACAATTTAACTGCTAGCTTGTGAGAACAAAGAAATGGCTCTGTATTATACTGAAGGACAATACTCAGAAAAGGAAGGTATAAAAAACAGCTAGCTCAGTGGCTGTGTATTCCCTTTGTTTCAGAAATACCAGGATTTTTAAACACACCACTTAAAGGGTGAAAAAGATTATTTCATCAAACAATGAAAAAAGATACAGTGCAGCTCCCTTTTAACACATTTTCTCTCTGGCCTGGTAATGGGATTTAAGGGTCCAAGATTTCTTTGCTTTCCACTGTTTCCTTTATAGAATCTGATGGATTTATTTCTGTCACACATTTTAGTTCATATGTTATTCTTATAACAATCTCCATTGAAGCTCAGCTCCAATGCTAATTCAGTACCACTTTTTCCTTAGAGTCAGACTGGGATATGACCAAATGATCTTTGATTGGCATCAAGTACTCTGCCCTCAATGCCCAGCACTAATAGATTTTATAGAAAGGCTGCCAGGACTTTACCCTATGGCAACAAGTATAGAGATAATGGAAACTTACCATGTAGCTGACTGGGAATCAACAGGATGGGAAGCAGGGCTGAGCTCCACTTGTGAGAACAGGGAGGGACTGTGGTCAGAGTAAATGCAGGAGGTAAAGGAGAAGTCAAGCCCTCTAGTTCCCTAGAAGAAGAGGAGGAAAGAATTTTAAGACCTCTTACAAGAGAAGTCTTTAGAGAAAAAAGATGGAGATTCCTGTCCATATCCCACCCAAACAAAATATACACCATCCAAGGCATTCCCTCCAAATCTTCACACTGGAAAGTCTAAGTACATTGATTGATTCAATTCCAATCCACATGTAAATGTCACTAAAGAACCTCATTAAAGGAGGGGGGAAAGTACATGGCTAGGTGTGTACTGATCACCCCAATGTCCCCTCAGGTGTGTTCAACCCCTTGAGAAGCCCAGGTAAGGAATCTGTCCTGCAGTTTGTTACTGCATTATGTCATAGTTGTTGGTTTTATTTCCTAAATCACTCCGGCCTCTCCTGCCTTTGACCTCTTCTCTTTGCTCAACGGTGAAATTCTAGAATTTTACATTTTAAAAAGAGCATGGCATGTGGTCACTGACTAGGAAAAAAATTCTCTAGTCATTTTGGGGCAAGTGAATGATCACAAAGGCTTGATCCTACAGAAATGTGTAGCACTTTCTAGTGTGAGTAGATCCATTAAAGTCAATGGGACGGGACTACTCATGCTAAGGAACATTATGGCCAGTAATAATTGTTTCCAAATCAGGCCCAAGATTTGAAATCCTCATTGATCATTTGGGCTGCTCAGTTTCTCCTAGCCATATGTGACAGAGTACAGAAGCTTTACGTCATTAACATGACGAAAGAGGATCACTCCCTGGTCAGACCTTGCAGAGGTGTATGGTGCAGGTACTAATAACAAGGCAGGTCTGAGGACTGAAGACCCAAATCAGGATCTCAGAGACCATACAGGAATTCTTTTTGTTCTGACTATCCCTTGCTCTGCCTCACTGGAGCTCTAGGCACATTACAAAATATTTACAAAAATAAACCTTTAAATAATGCTCATTGCAATTTTTCAACATTTTGAAAAATCTGATTTTTAAAAGAATTCAAATAGGGGGAATCCCCCCCATAGCTATTTTTAAATATATTTTCCAATCAGCTCTGCTTTAAATATAGATATATCTCAACCAAACCTAATCTGCCTTCCTCCCCCCCCAGAAAAAACACCCTTAAAAAGCAGTCTTTGCATCCTTTCCCCTCTCCTGCTTGAGAAAACATGCGAGTCTTGCAGTGTGTCCTGAAGTTTACCAAAAGCTGAAGTTTGCCAGACGCTGGGAATGGGCAACAAGGAATAGATCACTTGATGATTATCTGTTCTGTTCATTCCCCCTGGGGCACCTGGCATTGACCACTGTCAGAAGACAGGATACTACGCTAGACGGACGTTTGGTCTGACCCAGTGTGGCCGTTCTTATTTCTTAAAACCTGGTTGTGGCATAGCAAGGGAAGAAGGAAGTTCCAAAGCTACGGATCCCTTATAGATCATACCATATCTGCAGCCCCCTATTGTTAAAGCCTTTGGGTTATTAGTCTGAGTGTCTTGGAGGGTTGTGGCTGCCATGGTATCACCCAGGAAGAAAGGATCCTATGAGATAGTTGGGATCCAAGTTATTTAGGGTTTTACAGGTCAAAGACAACTCCTTAAACTTCAACTGAAAATCAGATGACAGGCTTTACAGCTCATGCAGAAGAAATGCAATATGCTTTGGATGAGACATTCCAGTTAACAGGCGCACTACCACAATTGCCACATAACACGTTGAATTAGACTCAAATAACGTGCAATACAATAATCCTATCTTGAGCAGATAAAACACAAAGTCCCAAAATGAAAGGATGCAACCCTCTTGCCAAGAGCAAATGACAAAAATCATGATTAGCAACCACTATTGCCTGAACATCCGGAATCACCTGAAAACCAGCCCAACCCTCGGGAAATGCACTTTAAAAACAAACAGCAGGAAAATGTCAAATATTATGCAGTTATAATACTGAGTACTTGCTTTGGCTATTTCCCCAACACTATACACACTACCTCTTGCTTGGAGCGAGTGTCAGCTAGCTAGCCCTCTTACAAGCCACCATCTCTGTTGAACACTGAGCAAGTCACCCCACAATGCTGGTAAAAGTGAAAGGGATGGGAAAACAACATTGGATATCAACTGCATCCAAAAAACAATCCAACCCAAACCTCCTCACTAATCCATTTTTTTTTGCCCCATATATATGTAAAACAATAGAGATGACAAAATAAAACCCCACAAACCTTCTATGAGAATGCCCTCAGGGAAAATAAGCAATCATCCAACACTACTCCGTGGGATTTCTCAGAAAAAAAATAACAGAGTCTCTCTTGAGCTACCCCACCAACACAGCGGCCACAGATGAATCACCATCAGTGGTACAGAAGGCAGCTGACAAAGCTAAAAGAGTCAATACAGACACCTCATCTTCAGCCATTTTCAGCAGAAGATCAACAACCAACATGACCAAAGTCATTGCTATACTACTTTCACAGCTAAATTAGTTCTAACGGGGTCAAAAATACCAGAGAACTCTAGATACTTCACAGTACCACAAAAGTTGTTTCACCATAATTTCCTAAATAATCTCCCTTCAAGGGACTGGAGTAGATGACCAATTAAGGTCCCTTCCAGTCCTACATTTCTATAATTTTTGTGATGCAAAGGTAATTTGGATACCTTGTTTGGGAAGTGCAACATTAACTGCATTTCTTAGGTTACTAGCACTCGAAGGGGTCTTTTTTGTTTTATGCTCTGACATTTTTGGCAGGCAATATGCCTTAAAACCAATGACATGAGCCTGAAACTTTAACTGCACTTTAACAATGATTTTTGCATGGTAGATAAAGGTTAAAATCATGTTTGGTTAATTAGAATTATTTTGATGTATTTTTCCTGTATACACAAAGGTCTGATTCTCCTCCTTTACTGTTATAAATCCAGAGTAATACCCTGAAATCAACTGTGCAACTGGTGTAATCAAGTGCAAAATGTTTTTGCTTCTTACATAATGTGTACATAAATTAACACTTTATAAACCTCTAGGTTTGGTGTTTTGTTTTTGTTTTTTTCTACACAACTGTTTTATTACATTTTAGATTAGATTTTACAAGTGGAATTATCAAAAGCAGCAGTGGCCTTACTCTCATTCTACCTAAGACCATGTTAAAATTCCACTTGACTTAAGTAGAAAGAGAGTTAAGTCAACTTTCAAAATTAATAGGCACTAGGTTTAAAAGAAACCAAAGACGTATTCTTCACACCACACGCAGTCAATCTGTGGAACTCTTTGCTAGGGGATGCTGTGAAGGCCAAAAGCATAACAGGGTTCAAAAAAGCATTAGATAAATTCATGGAGGATAGGTTCATCAACACCTATTAGCCAAGATGGTCGAGCACCACCATGCTCTGGATGTTCCTAAACCTCTGACTTCCAGAAGCTGGGACTGGATGACGGGATGGATCACTTGATAAATTGCCCTATTCTGTTCATCCCCTCTGAAGCATCTGGCACCAACCACTGTCAGAAGACAGGATACTGGGCTAGATGGATCATTGGTCTGACCCAGTCTGGCCGTTCTTATGTTCTTAGGTATTTTTAAAACTCCCTACTCACACATCCAGTAAATTTCCATCATTTTGGGTCTGCTTGTTGTAGCTATAGTGATAGCATTTATAGCTTTGTCCATTTTAAGAAGTATTGAGAGTTTCCTTTTAAATATGGGGAATATTTCTCAAACAGGTAGAATCTTTCAGCATGGAAGAAAATTTTAAAGTGTGGCCACTGTGATGAGTTACGTTGATGAGGCAGAACCCTTTTCTACCCACCAAGGTTCACCTCAAACAGCTAACCTGTATTAAAGTACCATTTGCCATGTTCACAATGTTAACATGTTAGTTAAAACATCCAGACACCAACTATGCTATTCCAGACAAGGTCTATCTGAAGAATAGTAGTGAGTGGAGAAGGCTAGAAGTCTAACCAGACCTTCCTCAAAACATGTTTCCGTAACATCTGAGAGGAATCAAGGTAACTACCCTTAACCCTGAGTATTAGATAGAAAGAAAACTGTGTCATTTGGTGGTAGCACAAGAAGTTTAAAATTTGCCCACTGAAAACAAAAGACCAAATTTCCATAGTTAGTTGCATTTTAGGCCTGTTTGAGCTGATACTGGGATTAGATTTCATACCAAGTGATATTTTGTTCAAATTACAGGATAATCCTTTTAACTGGGACACCCTAATTGGGATGGCCTATTGTCTTGATTAATATGTGGTCTCAATTAAAAGAAGCAGTCATTTGAAAATAATCTTTTCAAAAATATTTGAAATATAGTAAAATGTTGTACCATATAAAAATGGTTTATGCTGTATTTAATCTTTACTTCTTCTCTTAACCTTTATTTGGCAACTGCTATATTAAAAGATTAGAATTTAGAATTTCACACCCGTAAAACACCTGGTTAAACACCACTTAACCCACTAGCACTAGCCAAATGTGTCCCCATTAAGCAGAAATATTGGCAACGCTGTCCCGATTAAGCAGCATCCATTACCATTCACTGTCATTAGGCTAAATCGTTTCCCTGCGACACAACCTAATTTAACAGATTTCTTGATTAAGAGCATCCTGATTAAGTGGAGAATACTGAATCAGTAAATTTTCATGCAACGTGTGAAGGCTTCCGGCCACTGAAATCCTATCCCATCTGTCTGTTTTGCAGGCCAAGCTTAGAATCCTGGGTGTGATGTCCTGTACCTAAGGAATTGTCCAGGAGAGTTGCACATTCTAACAGGGCTGGGGGACTTTTCTAGGAAGCAATTGGGCCAACTAACAGAGTGCAGAACTGATGGAGTTGGACTGAGATTCTTTCTTGGAAATGCTCTTGTGAGACTAAAAACTGTTTCCCTTATGGCTTTGTATAACTGTAGGAAATCAGCCCTGTTTGACTGGCATAGAGCGTTTAATTTATTGGTTACACATATAGCACAGTGTCTTTTATAATCTCTGCAGTATTAAGTTGTTAATTGTTTGTTTAATTTTGTGTGTGTGTGAATTCAGTGATGGATTGACAAGCCCAGTGAATAAAGTTCTCCATCCATACATCAGGTATGGCACAGATAGCGGCAATGCAAGCTTCCCAAATACGCTTCCCAATGTTCTTTAAGGCTGTTCTGTAGGAATCATCGGCATGGGTGAAAGAGGAGTCTTGTCTCTATGACCCATTGAACCCCATGGCCTTCACTGAGACTGCAGATAAGGGTATCAATAAGTGCAAGGTCTGGTGGTAATTTATGTTATGTGGGAATTTTCCAGGGGGAAACAGACTCAGCAACTCATTTCCAAGTAAGGTCACCAAAATCTCACCTAATAGTGATTGCTTTCCATTGCTACTAACCTCTTAGGTTGGACCTACCCACACCTGGAAGGCTCAATCTCCCATGCCCAGTCCTGTGTGGTTCCACTTCAGTGTCTGCTTATTAATGGCGCTCAGTCACCCTCACCTGGTACTGGTGATGGATTAGATCTGCTTATTGAAAGTATGTTACTCCAGGAGCAAAATGTTGACATAATATACATATACTTGGATGATTAACTGAATCAAAGAAAAGGGGTTATGCTGGGGGCTGAAGGGCCACAGATTCCCCTTCTGCCCCCATCTGACTCTCCTATTCCCCTTGCAGGTGTCTCCTCCCAGCAGCCTAGCCCTCCTGGCCCATGAATCCCTAAACCTATCCCTTCCAATTTGAGTGAGTGGCATTGTCACTCAGGTTTGGCCCGGACACAGACAAAAAGTGGTCAAGCCATGGCCCTTGCCAACTCTGTGGTCTATGTTATAAGACTCCTAAAACTGATACTTTAAAATTAAACATATATATTTTAAAAATTAATAGCTCAACACTACACTCTGCAGTGCATCAGTGACTTTATATGCTCTACAATTACTGACCCAAAACTATGGTTATTTCCCAGAGAACCATCTACTCTGCAGATCCTTTTTTGGTTTTGGTTGGCCTACTAGTGATACGTAGGTAATCAGAAGGCAAATGTCTGCAACCTTGGTTATTTCTCAATAACTACTAAGGTAGCTTACAAAAGATTGCTTTCTAATATGCTATTGCTCTCTGTTTATATACTCATGTGACACTTATCACTATCTCTCTGAAGAGTCCTGTGGCACCTTATAGACTAACAGACGTTTTGGAGCATGAGCTTTCGTGGGTGAATACCCACTTCCTCAGATGCATGTAGTGGAAATTTCCAGGGGCAGGGATATATATGCAAGCAAGAAGCAGCCTAGAGAGATAACAAGGTTAGTTCAGTGAGGAAGAATGAGGCCCTCTTCTAGCAGCTGATATTAGATATTAGGAATTGCAATATACAAAAACCTGTAGGAGAACACTTCAACCTCCCTGGCCACACAATAGCAGATCTTAAGGTGGCCATCCTGCAGCAAAAAAACTTCAGGACCAGACTTCAAAGAGAAACTGCTGAGCTTCAGTTCATCTGCAAATTTGACTCCATCAGCTCAGGATTAAACTAAGACTGTGAATGGCTTGCCAACTACAAAACCAGTTTCTCCTCCCTTGGTTTTCCATGTCAGCTGCTAGAAGAGGGCCTCACCTTCCCTGATTGAAGTAACCTCGTTATCTCTAGCCTGCTTCTTGCTCATGCTCCAAAACGTCTGTTAGTCTATAAGGTGCCACAGGACTCTTTGCTGCTTTTACAGATCCAGACTAACATGGCTACCCCTCTGATACTATCTCTCTGAAGCTACTGATTGTCAGAAAGAGTGTGCATGCACAATTCCTACTAAAGTCAATGAGAGCTGAGGGCATTCAATACCTCTGAATATCAGGCCCCGATCCACTAAGGGCTTAGGACTCTGAGGTGCCTCAAAAAAATCACTGGAACAACACGAGATCCACCAAGCCTTAGTTAGGCACCTAGGCTCCCTATATGGTGAATGGGAACCTTAGCACAGAATCTGCAAAAGCCAGCATTCTAGGCAGGGAGCTGCCTAAGCTAACCACTGAGAGATGCCAAAAGACACGGGTGTGTCCTAAACCCTGTCCCTCTCAGGGAGTGAGGCACCTATTTCTGCTAGTGATCCACCATAAAGAACCCCTCTCCTGGAGTCAGGTAGCTTAGGCAACTAAGTCATTTTCTGTGAGAATTAGTCAGGCACCTACCTGACTTCACACAAAACAGGAAGGAAGGGGAGAAAAAGGAAGAGGTGGAGATGGCCTGTCTTTAGGGTGACCAAATAGCAAGTATGAAAAATCAGGACAAACTGTGGGGGGTAATAGGTGCCTATATAAGAAAAATCCCCAAATATTGGGACTGTCCCTATAAAATCTGGCCCTCTTTTTTTCAGAGCAATAAGTGGTCACATTCATAGTTGTATGCCCTGTCATTACAAAACACAAGTCAATGCAATAGGATATTATGGTGATTTTTACTATGGAGAAGGCTAATATAAACAGATGTAAATGGAGGAGGAGAATACAATTATACTAAAATCAGGGAATGAAGTGTTTTCACAGCACCTAGATACTACAATGATGGGGCACCCTAAAAAGACATGGATAGATTAGATAAGTGATTTGAGGAAAAAGGAACAGCATAGAAGAAGAAAAGAGTGGGCAGGTGTGAGATGTGGAGAGTGTGAAAGAAGGCTGGGAGAAATAGCAGGAGAAGAGGCAGATGTGGACTTGAGCTATGTTGTGCAAAGACTTAAAAAACAGGACAAGGACTTGATGCATAAACTTTATACCGAAAGTGAAGGGAATCCACTGGAGGTATATATTAAGAAATTAATGTTTCAATATGCCATTTTGTAATCTCACATCCAAAACCCACACCAGGGTGTGTTGATACTGTATTTGACCAAGTGCACCAGTGTGTTTAATCTGAATGTAAGATTATGATAGATCACACAATACAGGAAGGAAACCAAGAGACTCGCATTCCCTTTTCAAATCTTAGCATAATAAAGTTTAGATTGTGGCAGCAATACAATAAGTAAAATCTACCAGTCTCGCCACCAGAGAACAGGAATATTGTACAGAACACCCCAGAACCGCCTGGCCATTTGTTAGACATTAACAAACCCCGATTGTGCCATCAAGACTGTTAGAGCAACAAATAAATTTGGTGCATGTGTTTTAATTTGATACAGCAAGGCACAGTCTTCCCAATTTTCTAAGGAGGGCAGAGGGACCCAGAGCACCTGATCACTATTAAGCCATCTTTTATTGCTTATGAAGAGAAGAGCCTGTATTGGCAGCGCACTGGTTTAAGGGGGGAGGGAAGCAGTTGCAGGAGGAGAAGCATAAACCTGTTCCTGCTCACCACCAACAACCTTAATTCAGGCACCAGTAATGAGGTGGCTAGGCTGGAAGGGGAATGGGACACACGATCTGGAGTGCTTTATCCACTCCAAGACCAATGCTGGTTTTGGCACTACTTTCGCTCTAGTGAGAGTTAGAGAAAAACAAGCAGGTGCTAGCAATCTGAGAGATCACATGCCAGCTACAGCTGCTTCAAACTGATTCAATTACATCTGCCTGAATAGTCCCAGGACATTGAACTGGTTGAAGAGCCCCACAGCTTGAAGGGAGACTAAGTCCATTCTGATTTTAGTGCCCTGTTAAAATGAAGTGTAAGTCTCCCTTGGAGGGAAAAAGAAAAATCCAAATACATCTGGAAGCAGGTGATCATTTCCAACCCCAGGGATAAGAGGGAAGCTCGGGGGTAGCATGTTTGCACTAATGCTACAATATACTGAGAAAGCCCTTTGGAGCTCAGGCCTTAAAAATACTCTGAAACAGTCTGACAGTGTTCCCAAAACACTGGGTGCAGCGTATTTGCTAAACATGCTCTTGGGATTGGGACTTCACTCCAAACCTTGTTTGCACAAAAAGGGGCCAAGCAGCTGGGAAATTCTGGAGTACAGTGTGTCCTCATTAGTCCCCATCTGCCATCAGAACTTAGCTTGTGGCAAGTCTGGCTAAGTCCTGGTGTTCTCAGGTCCAAATCTGGGTCATTTTTAATTACACTATACAGAATTCAGAGTGCAGTTTTTAAATCCTTATTATACAGCGCAGAAGAACGGGCAGCTCTCCAACTAATCAATTTTTTAAAAGTACATATATGAAAATTTTAAACCAGGCTAGACAGACAGTGAGTGGAAGAGGAAAAAAAAACGTATGAGTGAGTACAGGGGTTAGTTAAGAGAACTGTTAGCAAAACTAGGTCACCAGCAAGTTCTGCTTGAAAACTTCAAAGGAAGGAGAAAAAAACCTCTCTTCATTTATAAGACAGAGAAACTGATATATTAAATTCACATTGCTCTTAATGTCAGCATGAGTTACCCACAACAATGCCACAGTAAGTTTACAGTAAAGGCAGGAAGGATGGTTTTGTGGACCTGGGTTCTATTCCTGGCTCTGTTACAGTCTCCTTATGTGGCTTGGCAGAGTTACTTTCCTCATTCAGTAAAACCAGGATTATACTCCTTACCACACACAGACGTAGTCCCAAAAGGGGTTATGAGGTTTACCAGTTGAAAAGTATGGTGGGATGTTTGGGTAGAAGGTGATAAAGAATTGCAGGATGATAATATAAATGCCTACAAAGATCATGCATTTTGGATTGTACAAGAAAGACTTTGGGTACGTCTACACTACCTGCCGGATCAGCTGGTAGTGATCAATCTATCAGGGATTGATTTATCGCGTCTTGTCTGGACGCGATAAATTGATCCGTGAATCGACGCCCGTACTCCAGCTTGGCAGGAGGAGTAAGCAGAGTCGACGGCAGAGCTGCGGCAGTCGACTCGCCACCCTGAGGACAGTCAGGTAAGTCGAATTAAGATAGTTCAACTTCACCTACGTGAATAGCGTACCTGAAGTTGCGTATCTTAGTTCGAACCCCTGCCCCCCCCCCACTAGTGTAGCCCAGGCCTTAGTCTCTCCCATCCTATGCCCCTTCAATATCCATTGGTCAGGGTTTCAAAAGAACACAAGGTCGCCAGAAAAAATCACCACCACCACCACCAGAGGAAAAAAGTACTTCATGTTGCTAACTGAAGAGAAATTTGAGATTAAGATTTGGCTCAGTGTCCTATCTGTATAAATCAGGCCAACAACTACTCATAAAGAAGATGTCCAGAGCCTACCATGCTGAGAATCGTCATCAGATTCAAGGAAGCCAGAGCAAATCTTCATTGACAGGTGCTGATATAAAGCTAGTTCAGGAATGGAGGATGATCAATGAGCAGAGTAAATACAGATGAATTGACACACGCTTGTCTGGAAAGGTATACTATTCTGCTACCTTCTACTCCAAGCGTTTCCTTGCTTGTATTTCTAGTTTTGTAGCAATAAATCATATGCATTAACAAACCTCTCTTAAAGAAGGTTTTAAATCCCTTGCTGTTGATCTTACTGTCTCACTATAGTCTTCACCTTGGACTTGACAAATTACAGAAGTTGTTAAAAAGACAGTGATGTGATACTTGATAGCCTTTTTTAACTGCTTCCTTGGCAAGTGCTGTATGCCATGCATCCTCCAAATCCTTTGTTGCTAGATGTACCTACATGGCACGTAGCACACTGTGGCCCATCACAGTGCTCTGTTGAGTAGTTCAAAAGTAACTACCAGAGACAAGACTAAGCAGTCAGGACAGCTCTGCACTGGTGGCAGATGATGGCTCCTGCTGGGCATCCAACAGCTTAGACCTTTGAGAGTTCCTCACATGTTTGCAAACAGGCATGCGGATTGAGGAGCTGAAATTCATTAGGATGGGGATTTTTGGAAAAGTAGCATTATTTTAATCAAAGTCTAGCCATCTTTATTAAAGACAACATAGGGCAAAACACACACACTCTAATACAAACAGCCTAGTCATAACCCTCCTTTCCCTATCTTATGCTAATAAGAAGCAGTTTGTGAATGAGGGGGCATATGAGAATGTTAATACACAGGAATGTACTACTCACTAAAAAGAGCTTGTGACGAAGTAGGATTAATAAAATCTTATAGAAAATTCACATGTATGTCTCAGTTTCTTCTGTATTTTGCATGGCTACCCAGTGGGAGAAAAGGGACTAAGATTGCTCTCAGGGCAGGCTGGGAGACATAAGTGCATGTGTCACCTTGCTGTCTGAGTACGAGTGGGTCATTAAAAAGGACTGGCCAAGGCTGACCCCATATCAATGGAAAATCCAAGAAGACAATGCAACAGGACATTGGCACCAAGCAACCAACAACCCAGAGGGAGATGGATTTCCCTGCCTCTCAGCAGGGAAGCTGAGACCCCAGCTCGAGACCAAAGGAGTCAAGGTGGGAGGATAGAGTGTTGACTTCTGGAGGAAGTGAGGCTCCTGGACTCTCACCAGGAAACTGATCAAGGAGATCAGACTGAGAAAGACACAGAGCCTGAACATGGGGTTCACCTACAGCTTGGCTGGGGCTCTGAGCTAATCAGAATGGACGAAGCTTTAACCTTCATTTCTCTGTGCTAACCTAAGGACTTGCTATCCTGTGTCCCAGCTGATTTATAATCCCTATTGTTTTGACAACACTGCCTAAGTGTCACTGTAAATACTTGGTGACTTGCATTAATTCCTGAAGAGTGTACAAGGAGTCTATAACTGTTGGACTCGTTGAACAGAGCTCACATTACGAAGCAGGAGTGCTGAAGCAAAGGTTCAGTCTTAGGAGGCAGTGAGGCCGCATGGCCTATCCTGGAGGAAGAGGTCTGGCACACTGAACGGGTTCCTCCTAGAGACTGTTCCAAAGCTAGGGGTGTAGCACGAATCCGGTAGATCCATGACAAAGCTATGTACTAACATCCACCCACTGCAAATAAAGTTTATTGAACTTCTTAACTACATAGGAATGTGCCAGTCCTGCATATGCACTTCAATGTTTCCAAGAGGCTGGGTCTCCTTACAGAGCCTTTCACTGTACAGACTCCATCTGAACACCTGCAGTGAGAACAGTAACAGAGCCTGGCCTGTTATACACGGCTCACTTCAGCCTTGTATTAAAAAAAGCCACTCTATGAGATCAGTTCCACTGCTCCAAACTCCTTAACACCATGCGTGTTCAACTGTTCTGTTTGGGTGTTGGGCTGATTTAAGGCAGTGCTATTGATTTGTCTCAGGATATAACAATACATAATGCACATTCAAAGAGACATTACAGGTGCCACACAACTATAGGCCATGAAGAGTGAAGTAACATTAGCTCTCTGATATTGTTTGCATTGCAGCAGTTAAGAATTTCCAGCAATGAAAAAAAAAAGACTGCAAACTTGCCTCATTGGAGGCTGGGACTGGAGGCCTGTATGCTTCATAAGAAAGGTTCACCCTCGTTAAAAAGACCCAAGCAATCTGTGTTTGCACATGAATTAATTTTATGAGTTTCAAAAGAAAATCATGCTCCATGTTTTTATTTGATTGTTTTCCAGAACCTTTTCTCCCCCACCTATGATTTTGTTTAAATTTGCTTTTCACTTTCATCTGCCATCTGCCGGCCAAAGTGAAGTGTCTAATACTGCTCCAACAGCACCACGGAAAGTATCACTCTCTGTCAATCCCACTGGCTGAATTATAGAGAAGAATGAACATGGGCCTCTGAAGAAACTTTGCATTCCACCTTCCAGACCTGTGCAGGTTTTACAGTGGAAGTCAGACAGTTCTTGTGTTACATCATCCTTATGTAAAAGGAATCAGTATATGAAAATGCAACACATATCATCATGTGTTTAGTAAACACACAACTCATGACTTCCATGTACAGTGCAGCACAGCTATTATTACTGGCTTACAACATGTCCTAACCTAACAGAAGAGGTCTTACAAATATTTGTCTTTTGACACTTTAAAAACAGTGGTATAGGATCAAAATGAATTTGCTAACTTCTATGCTTCCAGTATGTACAGTAGGCTGGTATGCATGGAGCACTCACGAATGCACCAATGTGAGTGCTCAACAAGGTCAAAGGCTATTGAACTACAGAACTAAAAGGTATCGCATATATTGTCTTGGAAACTGATATTACACGTTTTACTGTTCCAAAATTAAACACTGCAGATAAAAACCTGGCCTCACTGAAATCAATGGGGAGTTTTGCCATTGATTTCAATGGGGCCAGAATTTCACCCTGCATGGGCAGATAAAAGACCCAAAACCACAGATCTCAGAAGATTATCAGGCACTCCACACTGATTTACTTTCCCTCACTGACCAATCACAAAAGCAGTGGCTTATAAACTCTGAAGAGCCTCTATCCTGAAGAAGAAATGTTGTTATACCAATTATACCAATTATATTAGACCAGTAAAAACCAGCAGGATCTTATTAAAGGGGACAAGGCAAAGATGCCACATTTATTATGATAACAATTTATGACTAATAACTAATATCTTAATTCTTATACACACACATTATACCTATTACCTATACACACACACACACATTCACATTATATCTAATACCTATACACACACACGCACACACATATTCACACACACACACATCCACATTCATCAGGTGTTCTGCAGCTGCTACATAGTTACCAGTCCTGAAGATAGCTTAAGTTCATGGCTTGATTTTGCAGCTTGGGTTCGTAGCTTGTGGCAGCTAACTGGCCAGGAAAGCTGGGCACAAGGCTGAGCTGGATCTCTGTTGGGCAGGCACCGATGTTCTTCCATGTTGGCAGCAGAATGTTACCCATCTCACCCTTCTTTTTTATAGGCTTTTAGTTTGGATTCAAAGTCTATAGGTCTTGCTCTGTCACGCTGCCTCTGGGTTTAGATTGATCACCCATCAATTGCAGGAGTGACTTTCAGGCTTGAACCTGGCTTTGATCTTCCTTCTGTTGTTCTGTTGTCCTTTTCTTTTTAGGGTGGATGCTTCTTACTTTGTTTAGGGCTGTTGTCTAGGTCTTCAGCCATTGGTATTTGAACTTTATCTCATCAGGACAGGCTGGGGCTGGAGGTTGATTCCGTCATCATTCACACATCTAAACTAAACTAATAAGATTACAGCAAGGTTTGCAAAAATGAAGGTTGGAGGAAGCTTTTACAAAATGGAGTGAGTGTTTTAAAATGGGGTTTGAATTACAATATGGAACAGAAGTTACAGTGTAGGCAAGTGTAGTGAATGGTGAACAGAAGTTACATTAATAAAGTGAACAATTAAAAACAATTTCATTTATCAGTTCTACATTGTGACTTGAGTTTTTAAGATGATAAAAGGTATGAGAGTAGACACACTCTTTGAATTTATGCAAACGCCACAGGACTTAAAGACACAATTAAAAAGAGTTTACAATAATATTTTTTATTTCTATACTACTTCCTATCCAAGAATTTCAACATTCCTGACATTCAAGAATTAAGCCTGTGAGGGAGCCAACCACCATTACCCCCATTTTCAAGATGCGGAAATCAATGCACAGGGAAGTTGAGCGACATGGCTCGGACCATACAGCAAGTCACAATGGTGTTGGGATGAGAACACAGGATTCCTTGGCGCCTTGTGTTCTGTCCATTACACCACACTGACT
Organism: Gopherus flavomarginatus; assembly: GCF_025201925.1. Taxonomy (NCBI): domain Eukaryota; kingdom Metazoa; phylum Chordata; order Testudines; family Testudinidae; genus Gopherus; species Gopherus flavomarginatus. The sequence goes on along the minus strand of NC_066617.1, from coordinate 163,160,305 downwards.
CTTATTGTTTAATAGCCATATTTCTATTGTGTTTAATTAAGAAATTCAACAGTGATATCAAGTAAAGGTCCTTGCCAACACTTGCCCATCTAGTAGTCAGATACTCTTCCACTCTTTCTTAATCTTGGCTAATAAAGTGGTTGTAACACCTTGTACTGTCATCAGCTCCACTGTGTGTCTAAAGGAGATTTTTTGGAAGTTTCAGAAAAGAAGACACTGATACAAGCTTAAGTAGAAACAGGCTATTGTGCATCCAGTCCTTCTGGGCTGAACCAGTATGAGAATAAATAGGGTTTAAAGCAATCTCAAAGAAATGCCAGGCTTGCCATTATGAGGATGGGGATGTCAATAGTTCATAATATTTTGAGATTTGGACAATTTGCTCAAATCTACTGATAAAATACTGACTTCCTTTGAGTAGGGCAGAATAGGGATGTTTATACTAGATAATGTAGAGCGGATACAAAGATGAAGTGGTCTGAATTTGCCAATCATGGAAGTGCTGTGTGACTGAATCAGCTGCTAAGATGATGCTGAGGGCAGACCCAGACCGGGCATGCAGCAAAGACTGATGTGATTGTTAGCCCCAGTAGACAAATGACAGACGTGCCAACCTCAAGAGATCAGAACCAACAATAAAAAAAAATATATATGAGAGATTTCCAACCTAAACTGTACACTCGCCCACCAAACAAACCAAAACAAAAAGCATACTGTTCCCAGGCAATGAGCCCTTGTGCTCCACATGGCATCACTGCAAAAAGATCCTGAAAAGAACACAAAATGTAGAGAAAAATACCTTGTGGTGAGGAATGTCTGTGCTTCTCTCCTCATTTGCCAGTCAAGAAAGCACCGAGTCACAATTAATCCCTGCCTCACTTCCCTGCCCCTCACCAATGACAAACTCACCTTAGAGCTCTCTAATTCTTTTCTTGGCTAAGTATGCAACTCCAAGCAACCCAGCCTTAATCATAGGTAAAAATGAAGAAAAATCAGCCAAGAGTTTGCCATGATCAGTGCCTGTCATATAACACAAGCAACCTGCTAAGGAGCTGCTGTGTGCTCTCTCAAATTCACAGCTGCCAGTAACAATTGAGCAAGTGCAGCCTAGCTTTTCACAGGATTCCTGCCTGTTGCCCAGGAACCACACAAAGCCCTGGAGATTTTAAACAGGTGCAAAGAGTGCTCTTCTCCCATGCCTTGTCCTCTAGTGCATCAGACTACACAGCATCAGTAATGGCTACACAAGATGAACTAAACAGTAGAAAATTAAGTTTTAAAATTGGATCAGAGCCCATATTGATAAGCTACACTTTTATAGCAGTAAGAACAATGGACTGGACTAAAGTGGTGTGCACATGATGCTAAACCAAGGCTTGCCATTGTGAAGATTTTGTATGCACTGTTGTAGCCGTGTTGGTCTCAAGATATTAGAGAGACAAGGTGGGTGAGGTAATATCTTTGACTGGACCAACTTCTGTTGGTAACAGAGAAAAGCTTTCAAGCTCACACAAAGCTCTTCTTCAGGTCTGCAAAGACTTGGTTTTTTTTCAGGAATTCATGACTATATTACAATTTCTACTGGACTGAATAATTCTTCTAAATTTGTCTACATTTTTATCCAAGAAGTTATTTTTTAAATTTGAAAAGACACCACTCTGGAACATTGTATGACCACTAAAATAAATGAGAACTTTATATTTTTAAGCAGAATTTTTAAAAATTAGTATGTGTAGGAATTTTGTTTTTATTTTATATATGTGTGTATAATGTTAAACTGTAAGTGTACAGCATGCATAGTGTGTATAATTTATATATATATATATAAACACATAATTATATACACACACTATACATACTGTATATGTGCAGACACCTGTTTAACATAGTAATCTTTTAAATATACAGTTCCTGTGCATGGGTGGTACGCAGGAGACCGAAAAATTATTTCAGGACTGAAAATCCATGAGGCAAATATTTTTAAATATTTTGTCAGGAGAGACTGTAATGGCTCCAGAATGGTTTATTTTGTCAATATCATCCACATCACATTAAGGTCATCTGAGTGTATTCTGAGCCACACTCTGATGTCATTACTTAGGCAAATTCCTGTGGATTTGAGCAGGAGTCTTGTCTGAGTAAGTATCGAGGAGAAACTGATTAGGAACTTCATGACTGGCTCTGTTACATTATGATTAACTGAGGGCTACTGTCCATTTGGGATGCTTTGTAAGCCTACTCACCCCAGTAAGTAAAGTCAAGCCTGGAGCAAGACACTCAATGTTTCTCCAAGATTGCTATCATACTGACATAAACATCAAGTCTGCTGATTAAAATGGAACTACTCTGTTAGATTTTGCTTTCTCGAATTCTGCTTTCCAGTTGGATGGAAGGCTGCAAGGGCTGAAGGGTTCTCTTGTACAGAAGCCAACAAAAACAAAGGTAAACTTAGAATTTTCATTAACTGTAAATTACAAGAGCAAACAGAAATAAGGATTGATGTGAGCAAGAGGGAATGCTAAAGCCTTACCAAATGTAATGCATAATGCCTCAACCCAAACATATTTTGGGATGACTGCCAGGAAGATGGGTATAAATGTGGGAGGCTTAGCAGAGCACAGTTTGAGCTAAAATGTGTAAAGTTTTCATTTATTCTAAGGAAACATTCATCTCTATGTAAAAACAGGGCCCTATTAAAAACCAAATTCTACAACTAAACTAAATCTTCCTGGGCAAAGCAACTGTTCCTAAATTAACCATATACATAATTTTCAAGATTGTTTATGGTGGCATCTAAGTTTCTTATTGTGTGTGACATGGCCATAGCTCAGTTTGGCAGCTGAACACTGCAACTCTCTTGTCCCCTGGAAAAGCAGCTCATCTATATATGGTTTAATGCTCTAATGATGGTGATAGTTCTAGTCACATAACGATGAAAATAGGGTTAGTTATTCAAAGGTTTCTCAACCAGTCGTTCAGTCAATCCAACCGCAATTGTATTCCTCCAGTGGGTACAAATTGGTCTGGTCCACAAGCTAGCATCCCCACAGTCAATTTTGGCAATATATTGAGACCCAAACATCTGCATGTGCAGTCTCCTCTCTGTGACCCTCACTTTCATGTACCACTTCAGTTTACATTTGTTGTTTGTCAGCATACCACCTTGCTTATCATCAAAGCTCTTAAGCAGAAACTCCTAAAAGTAGAGGATGCAGCAACCTGAACTGCCAGACAGGTTCTATAATGGAAAGTATCCTCCAAAAGGGCAATCAATTATGGGATTTATGTAAGAAATCTAAGTATCCTGTGTGGTAGAAGAGGTGGGGTGGAAGAGGCATCATGAACAACTCCCACAACCCTCTTTTCCAGCAGCAACAGAGACTGGAGTAGCTGTCTAGATCTTCTCAGAATGCACTGATACTACATTGGTTAGGCAGTATGACAGGCATCGAGCCATGGCTGTGATTGTAAATAAACTGCAGTGGGAGTGTATGAGATAAGAGTGTCATGGCCTGATTAACCAAAAGATTTTTACATCAAAAGTAGTGCATAACCTGTGACCACAGTTCATCTTCCATCAGATAAATGAAAGGCAACTCCTGGAGAAACCAAAAAGCTAAAGAAAAAAAATGTAGGTGGCACCGTTTGCAATAAAATCACTATGAGCTTCCAATGCAGGCTCATTCTTTGCCTTCTGCTTCCAAGCTGCTCTCCTCATTAGAGAGTCATCCCCTTCTCTAGGCAAGGAAGGCATCTGCACCACAATTTATTCTCTTCCAGGGAATATGCATAGTAATAAGGTCCTCAAAAGCAGTTTTACTACAGACCACTTCAACTTTTGTGATCTGGTTATTTCAAAGAGGCAATATCATGGATTAACAAGTGACACTTCCCATTGGGCTTCTGCAACTCAAGATTTGTCTGGGGACTTTGATTTTCCCTAATCTGTATTCAACTTTTTTTAAAAGGGCAAACTCTCAAAACCCGTTGTCTCTGAAGACAGGAAAGTTCATAGGGCATCCCAATGAAAGCCTGAGATTCAGGAATCCTATAGAAAAGTTTCACAGAAGGATTTGCAATCCCTCATTTGGCAGGTTACCAGGACCCTCCAGTACTTCTCTCCTCCTCCTAAGAGATTATGACAACAAAGATGTCTCCTCCTGTGCTGGGGAGGGCAAATCTGAAAGAATTCTGGGGCTGTGCAATATTTGGTTCAGCCCAGTTAGTAGAGATTAAAACTACCAAAGTAATCCTGACAATACACATACACAGTGCTACTAGTCATCAGAAGGAGATCTTAGTCTCCAGCCCTAGTATAGACTTGATAGTCTCTTCCTGTATTAAAATTTGTCTTCATTTTCTCTGGAGAATGTCTCCTTTAATGCTATCACTGGCAAGAGAACTGAAAGAACAGTTCCAGTTATGTGTTAATGCAGGACAGCTGGAAGTGATTATTCATTCTTTGAATCTAAGGTTGCCACTGACTGAATGGCAGACAAAGACACTTCTTAAGTTATTCAAGGAAAACAGATAGAAGTTCACCCACTGTGTGATAGCATTTAATGGCATCAACAATTCCAGGGGCTCTCTCTGAACACTCAATAAGCATCCATAGGCAGCATGGTATCAGCCAAATACCAGTAGTTTGGCTACAACTCTGGAGGCACCTTTTCCTCTCTAAAATGAGATGGTCAGCTGTAATTTAGGGAGGAGAGAGCCTCAACGTGGCTCAGACAGAAGTCAAGTGAAAGCTATTGTTTTCCCCAATAGTTTCTCAAATCATAGTAGATCTGGTGCCAGACCACAGAGGGTCCCATTGACATGCCACTCCACAGTAAAAGCTACCATACTTTTTAAAAGAGCATCAATTATCTATTCAGCCCCAGCAGGGCTATAACCCAATTTTAGATCTGTTATAGACTGTCCCTTCTTACTCAAGCTATGGTTACTTAAGACATTATCCCATAAAGAAAATCAAAATATATTCTAGATATTAAAAAACCTATAGGGTACTCTATCCAGATCTAAGCAAACACGGAGACTACTTTTGAAGAGCATCTATGGTACCATGTGAGCCATCACTCTTCTGTTTTGGGATTAATACATGTTCACTCTATAGCAACGCCAAGCTGTTCCTTCAAGTGCATTGTATTGCTTTATCCTTACACATAATTATTTATAATCCAAGGTATTTATCTCCTACTAACCTTCTGTTCTGGTCCAATATACAGAAAATGTTACTTGAAAAATTAAGATACCTTTATGAGCAAACTCCACCCAATTAGTGCCAGCCTCAAGATTGAGCAACCATAGTGGTCACCTTGGGCACCAACTTCTAAGGGTGCTAAATCAATAGCCATGGTGTGGGTGCCATGTTGCATGGCCACCTGGCCTTTTTTTTTTTAATACACTGCTCAGGGTGCAGAAACATTTTGTGCTCTGAGAAGCAGAACACCTAGAACCACCTTTGAGCACAATATTTTAGAAGACAAATTCTGCCCTCTGTTTTTTGCATACAACCGCAATGAAGTCAAGAGACTTATAATTACAGTTCAAACCATTTTTGTTCAAACTGGGTCACAGATGTACTTTACTGTCTTTTATGTAGAAAATCAGTGGACCAGTGAATAGACCCTGAACTTGGGATCGGTAGACATGAATGATATTCCTCATTTAGGGTATGTCTACAACACAAAATTAGGTCGATTTTATAGAAGTCAATTTTTAGAAATCGATTTTTTACAGTCAATTGCATATGTCCACACTAAGCACATTAAATCCGCAGAGTGCGTCCTCACTACCATGCCTAGCATCGACTTACGGAGCGGTGCACTGTGAGCAGCTATCCCACAGTTCCCGCATTCTCTGCCACCCACTGGAATTCTAGGTTAAGCTCCCAATGCCTGATAGGACAAAAAACATTGTCGCAGGTGGTTTGGGGTACATTTCGTCAGTCGCCTCTCCCTCCATGAAAGCAATGGCAGACAATCGTTTTGCGCCAGACACCATGGCAATTGGAAGAGCACAGCAAGGCACGCTGCCCATCAAAGAGGCTGTGAAAACCAGTTTCATGACTGGCCAGGCTTCGGTGTGACAATTGTGTGTGTTTCTCCTTGATGCAAACCCGTCCCCTTTGTTGATTTTAATTCCCTGTAAGCCAACCACCCTCCCCCCTTCGAAATAAAGTAACTATTATTTTGAAACCATGCATTCTTTCTTTATTAATTAAAAAAAATAGATAACAGACAAGGTAGCCCAGGTGGGGTGGGGGAGGAGGGAAGGACAAGGCCACATTGCTTATTGTAGCCACACTAAAAATCAAAGTGTTTGACTGACAGCCTTCTGTTGCTTTGGCCATCCTCTGCAGTGGAGTGGCTGGATGCTCGGAGCATGTCCCCTCATCACCTCCCCGGCATTCTTGGGCATCTGGGTTAGGAGGCTATAGAACATGGGGATGAGGGTAGGCGGTTTATACAGTGGATGCAGCAGAAGTCTGTGCTCTTGTTGGCTTTCCTGAAGCTCCAACAGATGCTTCATCATCATGTCCGTTTGCTCCCCCAACAGACGCTTCATCATGTCCTTTCCTGGCCTATGCCACTGAATGCCTCCATGCATTAAGCTGTGCCCTATAAATGCGGGAAGACTGCATGAGCTCGGAAAACATGTCATTGCGAGTGTGGTTTTTTCACCTTCTAATCTGCGATAACCTCAGGGCCAGAGATGATAGGGGGAGCGTAGAAACATTCTACACTCTACGGGTCTGGGGGGACTGTATGGTCACTTGTGCTGCTGAGTTTGTCACACTGACCAAATAGGAAATGAAATTCAAAAGTTCCAGGAGCTCTTCCTGTGTACCTGGCTAGGTATACAAATTCAAAGTGCTGTCCAGAGTGGTCACAATGGAGCACTCTGGGATAGCTCCTGGAGGACAACACCGTCGATTTACATCCTCATTACCCCAAATTCGACCCAGCAAAGTCAATTTTAGCGCTACTTCTCTCGCCAGGGAGGAGTACAGAAGTCGATTTTAAGAGTCCTTTAGGTCAACGGAACAGGGTTGGTTGTGCGAACACATTCATTTTTAAAATCAACCTAACGCGGCTAAATTTGACCTTACCCCGTAGTGTAGACCAGGTCTCAGTGACTAAATTATTGTATAACCCTAAGTCACTTATATGCTCTGTGCCTCAGTTTCCCCAACCATACAATGAAGATACTGATCCTTTGTAAAGCACTTTGAGACTCAAGATTAAAAAACTGAAATAAGTATTAATTATTATTATGCTGAAACTTCTAAAACACACTGGGGTACTTATGAGAGAAGATGTAGATTATATTGTGCATGATTAAATTTTGCTAGAAAAGTTTCTAACTATAGTGTTCTTAATGGAATTTACACCTTTCTTATAACTATGCTGAAATTGTCTGTATATATTATGCGTATTTTTAACCAAATTAATTATTTATGGTTATTATAGCTATGATATGAGGATATGATGACATTGTACGATGTTAATATTGGATTTTAAATTTTGTGAGAATTTTGGGCTTGATCCAATTCATATTTAAATAAATAGGAATCTTCCCATTGACTTCAATGGAACTTGGATTGGGCCCTACCTTATTTTCTCACAGGCAATGATTCTTCAGCTAAGGTATCATTTAATTTTATGAAGCGTGCGATCATTAGGGAACTAAAACAATAGCAGAACATTGTGTTCTGCTTCCCCCACCCTCTTCTCACCATTATTTGAAAATTATGGCATTTGATACTGAGAACAAAGAGTCACTACAGTATATAAATTCCTGTGAGATACAGGAAAGTTTATAGTGATAAAGACTGACTGTCAGTCAACGCATCCTTTGGTACTTCTTAAAAACCTGAGCTTATATTTTATATCTGGAGATGGTTTAAAGGTTAATTTATCTATATGTACCTTTCAGAGCACAAATGATCACATTTTGATGCTTTATTAGAAGTTTAAAGCAGACACAGTTTGTATCCACTGCAACCTGTAAGGCATCTGAGTAGCTTTTGAATTGTTCTTTGAGTATTTATCCCATTTAGATATACACTTTCTAGATATACATGGACATATTCCAGAATGGGCACTACGTACACACCGCAGTTCAAAGTCCAGCCATTTATGAGTTATCTATGTAAGACAAAGCATGTAATTTTTTTATTATAGAAAAAGGATATTTTCCCCAGCCTTGTATAAAAAGAACAGCTCAAGAAATTTTCCCCAACCAATTTACATTTCAGATGTCACCAAGCATGGAAAATTTCAGCCCCTCCAAAATTAATTTTTATGGAAATCAAGAGCAACCGAAAGCAAGGGGTCAGAACTTCTGGAGCTGTTTCACAAACTTAGTGATAGCTTTTGCTATGTAGCTAATGCTAAAATAATCACACTGATGGAAAAATCATTATAAAGGCAGACACTTTTTCCACTAAGTTTCTTAATTTTGGTTACAGTTGATAGGAATTTACAAGTGTTAACTAAGCTACAGGAGAGCTCCTCTTCAGGTTAAAAATTAGCTACATATTTTAATACAAAGGCAACAATGTACAAAACAAAGTTAGATACCCAGTTCTTATCAAGATTTATGTACATGCAAATTTTCATACAAATTAGACGTACCTTACTGGGAGTTATGTTTTAAGAACCAAAAGCAAAATTTCCCAACATATTAGTCATCATTCACTCATACATAAGGCTTATAGGTGGCATTTGAACAAATATGTCTGTAGTTAAAAAAAATAGAAGGATAAAGTTGCAATGTTTATTTTGAAGTGACATCCTGGATTTTCCATCAAAATCATCATTAAGATAGGCTCCAATTCAGCAAGGTACTGAATGGCATGAGAGTAACTTTGGAGAAAGGAAATAAGTATTCCCACTGAAGTCACATGCTTAAAATTATGCACATGTAATCATCTTGCTGAATTACAGCCATAATGGCAGAACTTTTATTCCTCAAGTCATTACTCCAATTCTCAGTACATTTGCTGCCATATTGGATTTTGTAGCAGTATGTTCCTTTTTCTGTTGATCCTGGGCCAGATGTTCAGCTGGTATAATCTAACATAAACTCTGTTTAATTTAATGAAGCTATGCCAATTTATGCCTCTGAGGAACTGACCTTGCCTTTGTGCTGCAGTGTAAAAAAAAAAATACTACAGTAATGGTTACTACTTTCATCATGTTCCCCGAGTCTCACAGCACCACTTCAAGGGCCACTAATGTCTTCTATCAATACACAATAATCCCAATATGTCAATAAGAGTTGCAAGCCATTTTGAGGGCTACATATAGCCTTAAATATTTATTAAAATACATTACTCGCATGGATAGCAATGAGTGATCAACACAACAGATTTCACTCCTCAGGTCCATTCTACCTGGCTTAAAAACACAACAGTCATTAAACAAAGTACATGCAGTAACTGTGCTATTTTCTTAAGCCACTGTATCACAATCACAATGTACTGGTAAATGTTATGTTTTTAATGGCAGGCACTCTACCAAAGGATAATTGCATGAAGCAACTGCACACTAACCAGTCTCTGAGGTTCCAGTTGAGGGTCTTAGTACTGAAGTGTCAAGACATAAAAATACCTAGCACCAACTATATATTGAGCTTTTACAAAGATGTATAAGTTTACAAAGATGTATAAGTAGAATCATTATTCCCACTTTCACAGATGGGGAAACTTGGATATTGTAAGGAGAGGTGACTATTCCAAAGACAGTGATACAGTGATAGAACCAGTACCAGTACCCAGGTTCTTTTATTTTCAGTTCCCTGCTCTTTCCACTGGACCTCATTGTCTGGAGCGTCATGCATTACATTTTAGTAGAATCCCAACAGCCAGCAGAATTAAATGCATGTGATTTATGATGCCATCCATATTGCAAATCCCATCTCGAAGGCAGATACTCCTCAATGAAGGGATTTGCTGGCATCTAATGTGTAGGCTGAATGTTTTCAGTTCACTGAAGACAGGAATCAGGGGTGCAGGGCCTATTATTGACAGTTGCGCACTAATTCATGCTGTTCTTCACTGAAAATAGACTCCCATGCACAGGCATAGGCTGCTCAAGTCAAAAATATATATTCAATTTCCATGCAGAAAATAAAACCAAAAGATAAATGTTAGCAGTAAAATACATTGCTTATTGATATAATATTTTATATCAACAAAATATTAAGTGCAGTAAAATGTTCATTAATTTACAAGTGGGTTACTGCAGACTGGTGGGGGCATCCATTTGCCAGTTTATCTAGGGCAGCCCTGTGGGAGACGGGAAGAGAATGGTGGAGTTCTTTGGGGCATTAAGATTATCTCGGCCCTCATCCATTTGAACTCCCTACATTTCCCATCTTCCCTCCCGCATCTAATTATCTCTTCAACATGTAGGTTATTTTGTTTTAAACACCTCGTACCCTCAGGACTCTTAACTTTGAGAGCTTGCTGAATGTTAAACAAGCATATTGAAATCTCTGTCTTTAAATGAGTAAAACAAAACTTCTAACATTTCACACAGAAAATACTTATTCTCCACCTATTCATTAGAATTTGCATGTTATAGCATCATGCATATTCCTAATCAGCTTCCAAATGGAGATCCAAAAGGAAACAGACTAATTCTAGAAGTAAATGAACAACCAAAGCCTTTATGTTGCCTTAAATGTATGGCCCAAAATGCATATAGTTTGCTATGGGTAAAATTTAACACCTGGTAAGAACCGAAGGCAAAACACAGGGAGTTAAAATCTGGCTCCATTGATTTTAATAGGAGGTTTGCTGGAGTAAAAACTTCAGGATTTGGCCACAAATGATCAGGGTCACCAACGGAGAAATGAAGGAGGAACAACAATGAGAGAAAAAAAAACAATCTATTTAGTTTAGTAAATAAAAGGTTAAGGGGATATCTTGATTATAGTCTATCTATAGCTACATGGGGAACAAATATTTAAGAGTGGACTCTTAAATCTAGCAGAGAAAGGTATAATTAGGAACCAATGGCTGAAAGTTGAACCTAGAAAAAATTTAAACTGGAAATGAAGCATGAAATTTTGAATGGTGAGAGTAATTAACCATTGGAACAATTTACCAAAGGTTGTGGTGGATTCTCCATCACTGGAAATTTTTAAATCAAGACTGGATTTTTTTCTAAAAGAGCTGTTCTAGTAATTATTTTATGAGGTTCTATGGCCTGTGTTACACAGGAGGACAGACTAGAAGAGAGTAGAAAAGCATGGAATAAGGTCCCTTCTGGCCTTCAAATCTCTGAATCTATGAGAAGGATGCATTAGAACAGATGACGTGGGGGAAAGGATAAGAGTAAACAGGAAAATGTAGAGGTATGGATAGGAATGACAACATTCCATGGAGCTATATTGGTTTCTTTAATCTTTATTTATTAAAATGCTCTGACTCCAGGTGAAATTTCTTTGCTCAATATTTAATAGTCTTTCATTTGTCATGAAACTAGGACCTTCAAACAGATAAATGGAGTGAAGAACTCTAGTTTGATGGTAGCTTTTGTAAGTGCATCTGGGCAATCTGGCTGAAATGGTATTTTATAACTTCTTACAATGCTACTCGGCTGGCATTCACAGCTGGTATCCAGCCCTACATTTCTCACTGCATCAGCTCACTGGTGGAGTGAGAGCTGTTTTTCTTCTTTTGCCAGCAATGGAAACACAATGGCATCTCTCTAAGACCCTGATTCAGGAAGGTGCTTAAGCAGGTGATTTTAACTGTACAAATAGTCCCACTGAAGTCAATGGGAGTGCTCACATGCTTGAAGTTAGACACATGCTGAAGTTCCTTCTTGAATCAGAGCCTAACACACAAAATCAGGATGCTGGTTATATCAACAGTATTTACGATAGGTTCTGCACTTAACATGCATACATAAATATTGGTAGGAGTAACAAACTGAAGGAGAAAGGGAAGAAAAAGGAACAAATACAGAAACTTGGGAGGAAAAGATTGAGAAGTTAGTTTGAAAGTGAACAAACAACTTCAGCCTTCCAAATTTTACCTGATAGCCTCACATGGAGGCCTATAATTTTTCCTGCCCTGCTATGTTGGTGTCCCAGTATATGGGCTTTTGCCCCAGGCAGCGACTGCTGGAGAGGCGGAGGGGCATTTTCTAGAAGTCGAAACACCTGGCAAACTGTTTTCTCTCTCTCTCAGTCTCTCCCTCTCTCTCTCTCTCACACCAGGGGATGGAAATCCTGTAGAGGCCCAAGGCTAACTAAGAGGAGTTCTTTATGCTAAGAAGACCATTCCACATAGACTGATCATTCTGGAGAAGAAAATAAGAAGAATGAGAGACAAACTTGCTTTTTCAGACCTATGATAGGATTAGTGATCCACACATCCAGAACGTCACGCTGGTGTTTTATAATATTTAATGCTGACTGTAATAATAAAGAAAAAAGATAATAGCAAAAAAGTTGCAAAATTACTGAATGGCTATTGTAAAGTGATTTTTTTCCTGTACAAGTTTATTTTCCTCAGTGATCTGACATCTATCAACCAGGGAATCTACTCCTGGGATATTCCTAGAAAACAAAAATGATAGAAATAACTCCACAAAAATGTTCTGTGAAATCATTCCTCCTTAATTCCTCCTTCAACCTGGACAGCCACTGCTATGCGGTATCAAGCAACAGCTGCAAGAAATCTCAGGGGAGGTACAAAACAGAGAAAAAAAAGACCACACAGAATAAGATTTCAGAACTACAACCTATGGAACTGCACAGCAAAATACCATATATATCTTCTATAGGAGAGAGCTTCCCCCTTGCAGTGATTTAGGGAAGAATATATGGAAGCCTATATGACTGCGCACCAAAATTTCTGATGCAAGTAGCCATATGGCTGATGAAGTTACCATGAAGCTGGATGTTTATTTATCAAGAGGAAGCCAAAGTGATGGTGGAGTGTGTCCAATTTATTAGCCTCTGATATTGTATCCCAAGGGAAGTACTGGAAGCCCCATTACTTGGAACATTTAAAATTCAATGGGGCAGCATATGAGAAAATGTTTCCTAAAGAACAATTCTGGACTGGAAAAGTGTTGACTAAATCTTCAGATGACAGATGTGATCCATATTATCAAAAAACATGTGAGAACCTTTCACATATTTAATGGAAAGTGCAAGAGGAATTCAGGGACGCAGAACTTAACGAACCCAAGTCTTATGTAACCAGCTCGTTGGGGGTTTATGCCCTTAACTCTTGTGAAAAGTGCCATATATCTTTAATGGCCAAGACTTTGATTTCACATCTCATCCAGAGGGCATCTCTCTCTCTTCATTCTCACAGAGCTATAATCATTTTTCAAAAGCCAACTTAGTTTCAAAACCAAGTTCTTTTCATATTACTAACAAAGACTGAGGGAAAAGGAAATTTAGATCCAGAAATGTGTGACTGACTCATCCAGAGTGGGAAGGGCTGGGTACAACTGGCAGAAACATTGCATCTTCTGAGGTTATTTAGTCAGGAAATTTAACAGACAACCAAGAAATCTCATTGATCAAATTAGATTTGTCCTTATTTTTTAAGTACACTTCCTAATTAAAAAAATAAGCATTACTTATTTTTATTTTAATGGATTATCTTTACCTAAATTTCAGAACAATGCATGAATGTGTATAGCCATCCTTATTGCAGACGACTAGTGCAGTTTGTACAAATAAAATCGAATCACTTCAAGATAAAGTATATGGCAATGGAGGCACCAAGCTGGGAGAGGGAGGAGATCACATATCTTTAAGATGCAAATTGGAAATGAAGCATTGCAGAAATGGAGTTCCGCTGATTTTGCTGAGAAGGTGCAAACCATTCTTTACGTTTTCAGACCTCCTCAGGCTTGTTACTTTGTTTCATAATTTGTTTAACATGAATGCTCTCAGAAGCAATTAACAGGCAGCTATTGAGCGGTGATGTGGTCTGGAGGACTGAACAAACCATTGGGAGTCAGGAAAGCCCTGAGCTCTAATCTCAGCTCTTTTGCTGATTTGCTATGTGGCGTTGGGCACACCTCTTTGTGGCTCAGTTTCACTATCTGTAAAATGGGGATAACACCTAGCTCACAGTGAATTGTTGGATTACTTAAATGTTTGTTCAGTGCTTTGAACATGTAGGTGCTAAGCGTAATTTCTAAAAGAAGCTAAGGTTATTTGCTTTTGGAAGTACACTTATGATGGAAATTTTTATTATACCTGCTACACAGAATTATGATACATCTATAAATACCTGACAAATCCATTCCTATGTCATTGTACTTGAAGAAGTTAAGCTTTTCTTTTAAAAAGTCTCTACCCCTTACAGATGTCAAGAACACATTTCAAACAGAAACCAAGTGTGACTCAATGCAGTATTCCTTTCCTTATTCTGTAGGCCAATGGCTCCAGTGACTCTGCTACTGCTCAGAGCTTTGCAAAGCAGCAATAACATGACATTAACAAGATTCTGGGTAATTTTCACTGCTGCTAATCAAAGCCCTGTGGGCAATAATGAGAATGTCAGGTTCACAGTGTCATGCTGCTGCTTAGGAAAGTGGAGGCAAACATTGGCATTATTAACAAAGAGGACCTCAAGACTTATTCACAAAGGAGGACTTCAAGGCTGAGTGAGGAGCCAAGTCACACAGACCCATCCAGGTCATAGCAGCCAGGAGGCACTGGAAGGGGAGAAGAGAAAGTAAGCTCCTTCTTTCTTCCATCAGCTAGAAAGGGGATAAAGCTCAAATATTGTCAGCCACGGGCTGTTGTGGAAGATGAAGTTCTTGAGCATTTTGGTAGACATCCCAGCACCCTCCAGCTTCCCTCAAACTGGCAGCAACAGCATGTTGCCCTGAGACCTTGCTAATGGTATCACTCATCTTTTCATATCTACCTTGGGCTGTCAGATTTAGTGTTCCAGACACTAGGTGTCTGGTACATTTTATAAATATATTGCTGAAGATTTAATATCGGTTACCCAGTTGCTTGTTGGATGGGTGATTTGGAGTTGGATACTGTGACAGTGTGCTATCAGCAGCACCCTGATCACGAACATTGCTGCAGCCTGGAGAAGGCTGCAGGCCCATCTGAGCAAAATTATATACTTTCGGGTGGGAGATTATGAGCACCTGGGTGACAATCACTGTGTTAACAAGGTAATTGGGAAGAATACAAGGAAAGGAAACAGGAAGCAAGGGGAATGCAAGAGGAGCTCAGAAGGAAGCTCAGAGAGTGAATGAGGACTGCAGGAAAGCCTGTTGTTGCTATAAACCTGTGTTGCATGTTACTGATATGTAATAGAGAAAAAATGCACACCTTTGTTAAAGATAAAGAGCCTGGTGTGCATTTGTGACTGAAGAACCATCTGAACAGGCGGGGCAGTGAGGTCCACCAGGTCGTGATGGAGCCGCCCTGTGACAGATACACATCTTCAGCAATGTGTGGACTGAACGAAAATCAAACTTCTTAGACCAGGCCATTCTCATTATAAAGGAAATAAAAGTTCAATTGTTGCTGGTCGTCCTAAAAGTTCTACATTATGGATGTAGGGTGGAAGAAGACTAACTGAAACAGAAAAGGGCTACTTGTTCATAGTGCTTGAAACAATATCCCTCTTTTGGAAACCTGAGCTGAAAACTGGACAGTGGATTTGACAAATGAAAGATACAGGCAGTCCTCGGACTTATGACACAATTGGTTCCTGAAAATTGCGTCGGAAGTCGGAACCGCAATCCACTCCATTGCAGGATCGAGCATTGTAAAGTCAAAACCAATTGTCTTAAGTCAAATCAGGGTGTCAATTCAGAAACGTTCTAAGTGCTGATCGTTATAAATTGAATGCTGTAAAGTCAAAGACTGCCTGTATTGCTGTCTGAGAGAGATTGCTAACCTTTACGGAAAATGTTAAGACCATGACCTACAATGGACATTATTAGAGGATCTGTTTTAAGGCCTGTGATGGGGTGTTCACCTCACACCAGCCCCAAAGAGGTGAAGGAAGCTGAGAAAGGGGCCAGTTCATGAGATAAGCCACACATGAGGAGTTTAGGAGGGAGAAGCAATCCCTGTTTGGAAGATGGAGTTCAGCTGAGCAGAGACTGGGCTGGTATAAAGCCAGAATGCGGGCAAAAGAAATGGCTTCAGTGAGGTTGTCTGCAGCCACCCTCTGTGCATGAGAGCAGGAAGGACCCTGGGACACTGGCCCCCAGGGAAGGGCATATCCAGAAGAGTGGAGAAGAATGCCTGTGGGAGGTGAGTAGGAAATAGCCCAGAGAGAGAGCAGCAAGGTTCGGAACTGAGCAGCTGTTGGCTGTGTGTTGTAGGGTCCCTGGGCTGGAATTCAGAGTACTGGGCAGGCCAGGTTCCTCTACCAGACACGGACAAAGTGGACAGCAGATCCAGTGAGATTCTATACCCCAGAAGGGGAAACCACATAGAGACCTGTCTGGAGGGCCAATCCACAAAAAGGAAGCTGCAGTCTCTGGAGTGAGGGAGGGGCCACAAAGTGAGGGAGAACATCAAGGGCTGAGAGACTGTAAGGATCTGTTTCTGTTTTAAAAAATGCACAATGTCTGCAGAAGTGTAACTAATGATAACCTTCTCCCTCACCCTCCTTTGGAGGAAATCCTATAATAAGAGCTTCCCAAAATGTCAAATAAAACTTGTCCAATAACAGGTCTTCTTTGTTCATTTACCATGTCTCCTTTGATATGCACAGATAATAAAAGTCAATGAACAACTAAAAGGTAATATATACTAGAAGTCAACACTAATTTTGCACAAATATGTCTGGATTAATAAAATGTCATAATGTCACAGCTGTTAAAACAACAGAGTACTCATACTTCCATTCCTGACCTGGCTCTGTCAACTAACCAGTTGGGATATGAATGATGAGTTTATACCCCCAATTATTCCCTGATGAGTTAGCTCAGAATAGTGTTTATACTGACATGACTGAACCTGAAGGAGGTCTAGACAGAGATATATGGAAAACTAAGTGCTTCCATAAACCAACATCAATGTGCACATATGTTTTTGGGTACAAAATACTCAACGGTATTAAATAGTAACAATAGTGACACAGTAAAATCTAATAAGGCTTAATCCTGCAGGACATAATTACCTGAGTAATCCTTAATAACGTGAGTCGTCCCAAGTGAAGACCTTACTAAATAACGGTTGTGAAGGGCAGACAATTATGAAATTTTTATCATCTCCATTCAACAGATGGGGAAACTCAGGCACATAAAGGTGACTGACTTAACCAAAGTAATACACAATGCACAGATGAAAGATTCAGAAATAAAACCCCATGAATCTTGGCTTCTTTTCTCATCCTTTGGACACAAGAACATCCTTCCTTTGACAATATATTTTCATAGGTAAATGCAAACTCATCATATGAAGATTTGTTATATTTTTATCATTATCTCAACATACTATTTCTTGATTGTATTGAAGAAGATGCTTATTAAACCATACAACAAGACTATCTTTGGAATCTTTAGGTTTGTCAGTTGCACAAAAAACCAACGCTTTTTCAGAACAAGAGATCAGCTAGTACATCTACAATGGTCACAATTCATTCCCAGAAGAAAAATGTGGTGATAACTTCTAAGAAAAAAAAGAAAACACTTGTACACTCTTCAGGTTGTGCTCCAGCAACAACCCCAAAAGTGGTGTTCATTTAAATCACACAGAGGCAGCTATGCATTAGAGACTGGGCTCTGCAGGCTCTATCAGTGAGAAGTCAAGGATTTATCATACTTGCCCTGCTAATTAGCCAGAGTGCCATTGTGCTTCCACTAGCATCACTCAACTTTCTTTTTAAATTTGGTCTATTTTTCTGCAATTAATTTACATATTTCTCAGTCTCTCATCCCCTACCATGTTTTATTTATGATACAGACCTTCCTGATGGTAACTTTAATATGAAGGAGGTAGTAATTAGTGTCCATATCTGCTAGGTTAATCCCTTTCCCCACACTATTTGCAGAGAAGTTTAAGGTAAGTAACAGTTTACAGTCTATATTAGGCTTAATTATGCTTAATGAGAGTTACCATCTCTCCTTACTAACTACACCTCAGTTTGTAGCTGTAGCTAGATAAGTTTGCTTCCCAACCTCATTCTGAAATGCTAATAGTGCCACTGTGCACTATATGTACAGTGCTTTAGTCCATAAAACTACTTCAGGAGAGCCAAGCAAGTGAGGTACCTGTTTCAACACAGATGCCCAGGAACCAATGCAGGTTTAATATACTCTCAGCTTTCTGTGAGGAGCAAGTTTTATTATCCAGCTCTTTCATGTATGCAACACATTGAAAAAAAGAAAAAAATTACCCCCTAAAAGCTTCTCCTCCCAGTCTGTATAGCTGGTTCCCAGGAATGTCTCCTGTATAAGTTATTACCTCCTTTCAGTTCATCTAAATTCTAGTTCAATAAAAATGTGCTAACACTTAACATCTCTAAGGGAAATTAAAAAAAAATGTTTAAGACTAACTCTACTGTTCATCCACCATGGGTAGGCATTGTGTGTAACTAAAATAGCTTTAGAGACAGGTTATAACTGCACCAAGATGCCTTAAGATCTTTTCAGATTAGAAATGGTCTCTAGCAAAATCAGATCCACACACACTCAAGTTTTGGATGTTAATAACTAGGGTCTGCATCACAATACTGTGGTTTGAGCCTGTGTTCCCTTAAGAGAAAAGTATGGATTTGGGGGTTGTTCCTTTATACTCTGCAATTTCACATTTTATCTTTCCTTCATGGTTTCATCTGTTATCCCTTTGGGGAAGTTTCTGTGATATTGCTTATTTACATATTTCTAATAACCTATGAAAATGTAGGCCCTTTGACTCTCTGGGGTGCTTGAATGTCCCTTATGGATATTGACTTTACAAAGGAAATGTCTGAAAACAAAAGTGCTCTTCTTTGCCATGAGAGATGGGGCCAGGATGATAACAAAACTGTTCTGAAGCCAGAGAAGCTCATCCTTTTGATTTGTCCAGAACATTCCAGAAAGTGAGCTCTGTATGTAGTTCACGTCAAATAAGTGTGAAGTTTGCTCAGGTTTAGCTCAGGAATTTTTTCTGCCTGGTGAGAATTCTGCATTGGGTCCATGGGTTATTTCCTTACTTTTCCTGCTGACAAAAATTCATGAACAGAAAAATCTCTCTTTAGAAAACTCTGTGTTTAAAAACAAACAAGCAAACGGCTCATTCAAATCTCATGTATAATCAAATCGTTCACTGTACTATTTAAATACTCACCTGTTATTTGTAGCTACTGTAAATGTATTGCCATGGCTAAACGTATTGTCTGATCTGTATGTGAAACCTTGTAATTCCATTAAAGGTGGCCTGCATCAGTATCCTGAACTTTTTGGTGGGGAGTCAAAATCCAAACCCAAATGTCACAATTAGGGCCTCACAGGTATTTCTCTAATAGACCAAAATGGAATCCAAAACACAAACACGCCTGTATTTTGAGGGAGGTTTGAAATGCGTTCTCCTACTGCGACCCCGATTTTGCAACTCAGTCTCACTCTGATTTCTATATTTGAAAAGAGCAAAACTTGAACATGCAGGACCACATTCAGCTGTGATGCCACACTGCTGCTGTGTTAGTGGCACTCACAGGGTACATCTATAATCCACCTGGGAACATGCTTCCAAGTGCAGGTAGACAGACACGCGCTAGCTCTGCTGGAGTAGTAGTGTAGCTGGAGGTAGCACAGACAGCAATGCAAGCTAGCTGCCTGAATACAAAGCTGCCCAGACCCTCTGGATACATAATTAGGGAGCTAACTCCAACCACTACCCATGTTACCATAGCTAACTGCTATTTTTAGTGTTCTAGCTCAACCAGAGCTAGCACATCTGTCTGCCTGTGCTGGGAAGTACACTTTCGGTTGCAGCGTAGACGTATGCATAGTGACAATGTGAAAACAACTGTCTGTGCAGTGACAATATGTGATTCTTCTTGCTCACGAATGCTAATATCCAGATGTCATAAACAGATAGCTAAGGGTTAATGTCTCTTTCACCTGAAGCACCTGACCAGAGGACCAATCAGGAAACCGGATTTTTTCAATTTTGGGTGGAGGGAATTGTGTGTCTGAGTCTTTGTTTTTCTGGCTGCCTGCTTTCTCTGAGCTTTGGAGAAGTAGTTCTACTTTCTAATCTTCTGTTTCTAAGTGTAAGGACAAAGAGATCAGATAGTAAGTTATATGGTTTCTTTTCTTTGGTATTTGCATGAATATAAGTGCTGGAGTGCTTTGATTTGTATTCTTTTTGAATAAGGCTGTTTATTCAATATTCTTTTAAGCAATTGACCCTGTGTTGTATCATCTAATACAGAGAGAACATTTGTATGTATTTTTCTTTCTTTTTATATAAAGCTTTCTTTTAAGACCTGTTGAAGTTTTCTTTACTTCAGGGAAATTGAGTCTGTACTCACCAGGGAATTGGTGGGAGGAAGAAATCGGGGAGATCTGTGTGTTGGATTGCTAGCCTAATTTTGCATTCCCTCTGGGGGAATAGGAAAGTACTTTTTGTTTCCAGGATTGGGAACAGAGAGGGGGGAGTCTCTGTGTAGTTTCACAGAGCTTGTGTCTGTGTATCTCTCCAGGAGCACCTGGAGGGGGGAAGGGGAAAAGGATTATTTCCCTTTGTTGTGAGACTCAAGGGATTTGGGTCTTGGGGTCCCCAGGGAAGGTTTTTCAGGGGGACCAGAGTGCCCCAAAACACTCTAATTTTTTGGGTGGTGGCAGCAGGTACCAGGTCCAAGCTGGTAACTAAGCTTGGAGGTTTTCATACTAACCCCCATATTTTGGACGCTAAGGTCCAAATCTGGGACTAAGGTTATGTCATGAGTGGCAGCTGGTGGGATATAGACAGAATCCAGAAGCCAGTAGGAATATTATATTTTTCTTTTCTCTGCTAAGGGCTTTTTAGCAGAGAGAAACAGTTGGTTTTAAAAGGGAACTAGAGAGAATTTTTTTTTTCTGCTCTCTCTGGCAGTTTGTGGCTTGCATGTTAAGCGAGAAGCCATTAAGGAACTGTTGAGGGTCTTTTGTCATGCAATAGCCCTCCCATTAGGAGGCAAGTACCAGCACTTATATGCATGCAAATAAAGTGGTTTTTCTGGTTTCCCTTCATTGAACATTAGCTAGAGAGAGAAAAGGAAAAAAGCACTGTTGCTAGGCAGACTTCAGGAGGCAACAGAACCTGCAGTTCAGAAGATAAACACCGGAGGGCACCCCAACACAAGAAAACAGGAATCATGACTTCTAAGGCAAAAATTGAGGCCGAAGAACAAATCAAAGAAGCTGAACACAGGCGACAGATGGAGATGAAAGAAAAGGAAGAAAGCATGAAACTGGCAGCCTTCCAAAGAGAACAGGCAGCCCAAGAGGCAGCACACAAAAGAAAACTAGAAGAAGAAGAGTTGGCCTACCGAAGGAAACAAGCAGAAGAAGAGGCGGCCCACCGCCGAGACATGGAAAAACACCAAAAAGAAATGGAAAAACACCAAAAAGAAATGGAAAAACAACAAAAAGAAATGGAAAAACAACAAAAAGAGAATGAAGAGAAGGAAAAACAGAGAAAACATGAACTGGAGATGGCAAAAGCTGGGCTGCATGTGCCAGCCAACCCTAACAACCCGGCGCCCATTATTGCTCCACAGCACAGGAAATTTCCCACCTACAAGGCAGGTGATGACACCGAGGCCTTCTTGGAAAATTTTGAAAGAGCCTGTCTTGGGTACAACATCCCCGAAGACCAGTACATGGTAGAATTGAGGTCACAGCTCAGTGGACCTTTAGCAGAGGTGGCAGCTGAAATGCCTAAGCTGCAAATGAATGACTATAAACTTTTTCAAACCAAGGCCAGATACCGAATGGGGATAACCCCAGATCATGCCCGTCGGCGCTTCAGAACCCAAAAGTGGAAACCAGAGGTGTCATTTCCCAAACACGCCTACTACATTGCAAAAAACTATGAGGCCTGGATAACAGGAAACAACATTCAAACCTTGGAAGAACTGAACCTCCTCATACAAATGGAGCAGTTCTTGGATGGTGTTCCTGAAGACATCACACGGTACATACAAGATGGAAATCCCAAAGATATCGCTGAGGCGGGGGAGATTGGAGCCAAATGGATGGAACTGGCAGAAAACAAGAAAGCTACTGTCAAGGGGAACGATTACCCTAGGGGGCACACAGACCATAAACCCTACAACCGAGGACAGCCAAAGACCCCACATACCACCCAAGTAAAGCCACAGATACCCTACCCTTCAACCTCACCAGTCTCCAGTAACTCACCTCGGCCCAGTGACCCATCAGATGGAAGATGCTTTAAGTGTAATGAACTGGGACATATCAAGGCCAACTGTCCCAAGAACACCATGCGAGTGCAATTCATTACACCACCATCACACCAAAGATCCCCAGGCCCGGATGCCTCTCAAATACCCTTGGAGCGAAGGGAAAATTTGAGAGTGGGCGGAAAGAAGGTTACTGCGTGGAGAGACACTGGGGCACAAGTGTCAGCTATCCACCAATCCTTCGTTGACCCCAAATTCATCAACCCAAAGGCCAAAGTTACAATTTACCCCTTCATGTCACAAGCTGTAGACTTGCCTACAGCTCAACTGCCTGTCCAGTACAAAGGCTGGTCAGGAATGTGGACTTTTGCAGTCTATGACAATTATCCTATCCCCATGCTACTGGGGGAAGACTTGGCCAACCAGGTGAGGCGGGCCAAGAGAGTGGGAATGGTTACACGTAGCCAAACCAGGCAAGCTTCCAGACCCATTCCTGTTCCTGAGCCGTCCACAGAGGCCCCGTCTGTGTTACCAGAGACCCAGACAGAGGTAGTGGACCTGGATTCCATGCCTACCACTGAAACAGCCACAGCATCTCCAGTCCCAGGCCCGGAACTGGAACAGCAACCAGCACCAGCAAGTGCAACCACATCTTCAAACTCAACGCCAGAGGGCGCCAGCGAGCCACAACTGGCAGAAGCAAAAGACAGCCATACCCAAAAGGCTCAGCCAGAGCCTGAAATACCCTCAGGTGCACCAGCGGAGAGCGGTTCACCAGCAACGGAAACAACCCCATCACCTACATCGCTTCCAGAGGGACCAAGCCCAAGTCCACAGTCTGAGGAAGAACTGGTGACCCTAGCCTCAAGGGAACAGTTCCAGACTGAGCAGGAAGCAGATGACAGCCTTCAGAAAGCTTGGGCGGCGGCACGGAGCACCCCACCGCCTCTCAGCTCTTCTAATCGATCCCGGTTTGTTATAGACCAAGGACTTTTATACAAGGAAATTCTTTCTGGTGGACACCGGGAAGAATGGCAGCCGCAAAAACAGTTGGTGGTTCCAACTAAGTACCGGGGGAAGCTCTTAAGCTTAGCCCATGATCATCCCAGTGGCCATGCTGGGGTGAACAGAACCAAGGACCGGTTGGGGAAGTCCTTCCACTGGGAGGGGATGGGCAAGGACGTTGCCAAGTATGTCCGGTCTTGTGAGGTATGCCAAAGAGTGGGAAAGCCTCAAGACCAGGTCAAGGCCCCTCTCCAGCCACTCCCCATAATTGAGGTCCCATTTCAGCGAGTAGCTGTGGATATTCTGGGCCCTTTCCCAAAAAAGACGCCCAGAGGAAAGCAGTACGTACTGACTTTAGTGGACTTTGCTACCCGATGGCCGGAAGCAGTAGCTCTAGGCAACACCAGGGCTAACACTGTGTGCCTGGCCTTAACAGACATCTTTGCCAGGGTAGGTTGGCCCTCCGACATCCTTACAGATTCAGGGTCTAATTTCCTGGCAGGGACCATGGAAAAACTGTGGGAAACTCATGGGGTGAATCACTTGGTTGCCACCCCGTACCACCATCAAACCAATGGCCTGGTGGAAAGGTTCAATGGAACTTTGGGGGCCATGATACGAAAATTCATCAACGAATTCTCCAATAATTGGGACCTAGTGTTGCAGCAGTTGCTGTTTGCCTACAGGGCTGTACCACATCCCAGTTTAGGGTTTTCACCGTTTGAACTTGTGTATGGTCACGAGGTTAAGGGGCCATTACAGTTGGTGAAGCAGCAATGGGAGGGGTTTACGCCTTCTCCAGGAACTAACATTCTGGACTTTGTAAGCAACCTACAAAGCACCCTCCGACACTCTTTAGCCCTTGCTAGAGAGAACCTAAAGGATGCTCAAGAAGAGCAAAAGGCCTGGTATGACAGACATGCCAGAGAACGTTCCTTCAAGGTAGGAGACCAGGTTATGGTCTTGAAGGCGCAACAGGCCCATAAAATGGAAGCATCATGGGAAGGGCCATTCACGGTCCAAGAGCGCCTGGGAGCTGTAAACTACCTCATAGCATTTCCCAATTCCTCACTAAAGCCTAAAGTGTACCATGTTAATTCTCTCAAGCCTTTCTATTCCAGAGACTTACAGGTTTGTCAGTTTACAGTCCAGGGAGAGGATGCTGAGTGGCCTGACGGTGTCTACTACGACGGGAAAAAAGAGGGTGGCGTGGAAGAGGTGAACCTCTCAACCACCCTGGAACGTCTGCAGCGGCAACAAATCAAGGAGCTGTGCACTAGCTTCGCCCCATTGTTCTCAGCCACCCCAGGACGGACTGAACGGGCATACCACTCCATTGATACAGGTAATGCTCACCCAATCAGAACCCCACCCTACCGAGTGTCTCCTCATGCCCAAGCTGCTATAGAACGGGAGATCCAGAACATGCTACAGATGGGTATAATCCGCCCATCTACCAGTGCATGGGCATCTCCAGTGGTTCTGGTACCCAAACCAGATGGGAAAATACGCTTTTGCGTGGACTACCGTAAGCTAAATGCGGTAACTCGTCCGGACAACTATCCAATGCCACGCACCGATGAGCTATTGGAGAAGTTGGGACGTGCCCAGTTCATCTCTACAATAGACTTAACCAAGGGGTACTGGCAAGTACCGCTAGATGAACCTGCCAAGGAGAGGTCAGCATTCGTCACCCATGCGGGGGTGTATGAATTCAATGTCCTTCCTTTCGGCCTTCGAAATGCACCCGCCACCTTCCAGAGGCTGGTAGATGGTCTACTAGCTGGACTGGGAGAATTTGCAGTTGCCTACCTCGATGATGTGGCCATTTTTTCAGACTCCTGGCCCAAACACCTACTACACCTGGAAAAGGTCTTTGAGCGCATCAGGCAGGCCGGACTAACTGTTAAGGCCAAAAAGTGTCAAATAGGCCAAAACAGAGTGACTTACCTGGGGCACCAGGTGGGTCGAGGAACCATAAACCCCCTACAGGCCAAGGTGGATGCTATCCAAAAGTGGCCTGTCCCAAAGTCAAAGAAGCAGGTCCAATCCTTCTTAGGCTTGGCCGGATACTACAGGCGATTTGTACCACACTACAGCCAAATCGCTGCCCCATTGACTGACCTGACCAAAAAGACCCAGCCAAATGCCGTTAAGTGGACTGATGAGTGTCAAAAGGCCTTTACCCAGTTTAAGGCGATGCTCATGTCTGACCCTGTGCTCAGGGCCCCGGACTTTGACAAGCCATTCCTAGTAACCACAGATGCATCTGAACGTGGTATAGGAGCAGTGCTCATGCAGGAAGCAACAGATCACAACTTCCATCCTGTCGTGTTTCTCAGCAAGAAACTGTCTGAGAGGGAAAGTCACTGGTCAGTCAGTGAAAAGGAATGCTATGCCATTGTGTACGCCCTGGAAAAGCTACGCCCATATGTTTGGGGACGGCGGTTCCAACTACAAACTGACCATGCTGCACTAAAGTGGCTTCATACTGCCAAGGGGAACAACAAGAAACTTCTTCGTTGGAGTTTAGCTCTCCAAGATTTTGATTTTGAAATTCAACACATCACAGGAGCTTCTAACAAAGTAGCTGATGCACTCTCCCGTGAGAGTTTCCCAGAATTCAGTAGTTAAAAAGTGTTCTTAAAATGTTGAAGTCTGTTAGTTATATACTTAGTAGTATATGTAAAGGTGCATGTGTTGTAGTAATCTGTTTATTTTAAAGTTCTAGAAGGAAATCGCCGCCAGTGAGCTTCCCCACTGTCTGCAATTTGGGGGGCGTGTCATAAACAGATAGCTAAGGGTTAATGTCTCTTTCACCTGAAGCACCTGACCAGAGGACCAATCAGGAAACCGGATTTTTTCAATTTTGGGTGGAGGGAATTGTGTGTCTGAGTCTTTGTTTTTCTGGCTGCCTGCTTTCTCTGAGCTTTGGAGAAGTAGTTCTACTTTCTAATCTTCTGTTTCTAAGTGTAAGGACAAAGAGATCAGATAGTAAGTTATATGGTTTCTTTTCTTTGGTATTTGCATGAATATAAGTGCTGGAGTGCTTTGATTTGTATTCTTTTTGAATAAGGCTGTTTATTCAATATTCTTTTAAGCAATTGACCCTGTGTTGTATCATCTAATACAGAGAGAACATTTGTATGTATTTTTCTTTCTTTTTATATAAAGCTTTCTTTTAAGACCTGTTGAAGTTTTCTTTACTTCAGGGAAATTGAGTCTGTACTCACCAGGGAATTGGTGGGAGGAAGAAATCGGGGAGATCTGTGTGTTGGATTGCTAGCCTAATTTTGCATTCCCTCTGGGGGAATAGGAAAGTACTTTTTGTTTCCAGGATTGGGAACAGAGAGGGGGGAGTCTCTGTGTAGTTTCACAGAGCTTGTGTCTGTGTATCTCTCCAGGAGCACCTGGAGGGGGGAAGGGGAAAAGGATTATTTCCCTTTGTTGTGAGACTCAAGGGATTTGGGTCTTGGGGTCCCCAGGGAAGGTTTTTCAGGGGGACCAGAGTGCCCCAAAACACTCTAATTTTTTGGGTGGTGGCAGCAGGTACCAGGTCCAAGCTGGTAACTAAGCTTGGAGGTTTTCATACTAACCCCCATATTTTGGACGCTAAGGTCCAAATCTGGGACTAAGGTTATGTCACCAGATAAACACAGAATCTATTTTGTGAGATAGATAGATAGATAGATAGATAGATAGATAGATAGATAGATAGATAGATAGATAGATAGATAGATAGATAGATAGGATGTACACTGAAGTAGACAACAGATGTAGAGAGGGTCATTTTATTGGCTGAGATCAAAATCGAGCAGCCAGCTTAGTGTAATGACTTGTAATGCTACAGAATGACTATGCAGATCTGGAAACATGAACATCTCGCAATTCCAAGACAGCAGAATGAATGATCTGACTGGAGAATGAAAACATGCAGCACAACTGTTTAATGCTAGTTAAGGGAAAGTGCAAAATACTCCTTACCTGCTGCTGCCTTTCAGTTACTGGCTCTGAACCATAAACAAAACCCAGGAAACTGAACATTGACCCCCTGTACTATAGCAAGGATCTAAAGAAACTAAAGTTACTTGCCAGCATCTGGAATTCTCTTTATATATTTTCTCCTTAGAATTCCATGTGTGAAGCTCAGAACCATCGAAAGCAAATCATTCTAGGAGAGAACCACTTCACATATGCAGTTGGTCACTAACATTAAAAACACATGTAGGGCTTTTCTCTCTCTCAGAGAACTGAGGCTCTGAGGAGCAATGAAGCTAATTAGTTTCCCCCTTGCAATGTTGCCTCCATAGATCTAGATAAATTCATGGAGGATAGGTCCATCAATGGCTATTAGCCAGGATGGCCAGGGATCTTGTTCCAAGCCTCTGTTGCCAAAAACTGGGAATGAGTGACAGGGAATGGATCACTTGATGATTACCGGTTCACGCCCTCTGGGGCACCTGTCACTGGCCACTGTTGGAAGACAGGATACTGGGCTAGATGGACCTCTGCTCTGACCCAGTATGGCCACTCTCATGTTCTTATTTCTATCCTCAAAGATTAGCTAGCTGTAACAATACACCCTGGGAAGAAGAATACTTAAAGATGAAACACATAGCAGCCCAATTAGGGGCATCTCCCAGACTTCCACAGTGGGCATGGGTGACGATTCTATTTTTTGTAGATTCAAGAGTCCCAACAAGACTAATCCTCCCAACATATATCCAGGAGACTCTACCTGCTGGTATGCTGAAACCACTACCTATCATGCTAACAAATACTGTCCAGTTGTTTCCTTATGGTACACCTCAGTCTGTTTCTTGTCTGTATCCATCCATGGTCTATTGTCTTATATTTAAATTGTGAACTCTTCAGGGCAGGGACTATCTTTTTGTTCTGTGTTTGTACAGCACCTAGCACAATGGGATCTTTGTTCATAACTAGGTCTTCTAGCAGTTACAATAATGCAATAACATAATAATAATAACAACAATAATAATCTGCTTAATTAGACTCTTCAGTACAAGATTCAAAGACCTCCTTTGATCACCAGCGTGGTAAGGACTAGATGCATCTAGTGTTGATTGAGGAGCTCATCCGGGAAAGTTACCATTTTCTGCTCTGTGGAATTCCAAGGAGGCTTATGTCATGTATTGGAACTCTATGCTATATGCACAAACAAGGTAAAATTCACCCTCAAGATGCCTATTATGTGTTTGCATATTAGCAAAGAGTTTAGGGCTGAGGTGCCATATTTTATTACAGAGTAACTGGACTGCAGGAATTCCTCTCTCTTTATACCGTTGGTGAGAGGAACTTATAAGGGATGGCTGTCAGAGTGGGGCTTTGAGTCTTTGGGACATAAGGCCTAAAGAAGCTGAGCAGTTCCAACTCTCAAAGAACACAGCAAGCACCATTAGGAGATCATTTTGATGTGCCCATATCTAGCTCTACAAAGATACTTTAATGCAGATAAAAGAAAAGAAAAGTACTTTTCATGCTCAAGGACCCAAGTTCTCTCCCTGTTGGTGGCCTGGGGTCATTACTTCAGGATTTTTTTTTTTATTTTTTTTAACCCATCCTCTGGACTGACTACCAAGGTTACTGTTGTTGGTCTCTTGCCAGCAAAAATTAAACTAGTGTTCAGCTGCCTGTTTTCCCCCAGGAGTTTCTGACCACTTCCCAGAGTCTTCTCTGCCACCTTTAAAGGACCTCTTCTCCTCTTCATACAAAAGGACATATGCACTGAAGACCCATTAACATTAATGAGAATTATGCAGATAAGACTCCAAGCACTTGGAAGGGAAAAGATAATATAGACTTTACCTATTCTAAGTCTGAAAGCCCAAATGCAGCTCTGAGAAAACATCTTCCACTTAACCCTGTAACATGAGGCTGCCATTTCAGTGGCCCAGCCCACACACATGTTGGATTCTTGATGTCTCCAACTCCACCATCTGCCATTTTATTTGCTTTTCTTTCTTTCTTTTTTAACCCCGTTGTTGGTAGCACTACTGTAATTACTGCATAACTTGAATTAGCCTTGACTGAAAGTCTTACAAATTAACTTTGCACCTGAAGGATACACTGGATAACATTATAACACTGCCACATAGGTCCTTGAATCAATTCCAAGAAGAAAATAACTGTCTGATTAAAAAGAGAGAAAGGAAAAAAAGAACCCATAACTCATCCAGCCAGCAAAAGATACGGCTACTGAAGTTTGTGGGATGCAGCAACATGCTGAAAGCAAAAATCCCAGACCTCCTGCAGGAGATGTTTGCCCCTGCCTTTTACAGCAGCTCTCTCTGTCAAATCAAGTTCTTATATTGGTAGCCACAACTGCAGTGTTTGAATGCCTGGTGGTTCTATGGATGCTCCATCAATAGCACTTGCTCAATGAATGGCAAAAAAGCCACTTGCCTGAGCTAAGCAAGTTGTTTACTGATTGAAGCTAGTTTGCTCCATGCAGACACCACATCAGCTAAAGGGCAACATTTTAAACTATTCTTACACCTGGGCACAGGCATCTTAGTAACAAAATGACTGCTTGTTACTGAATGATTTCTCATCCTTGCTGTTGCAGTACATGGAATCACAGAAAGAGATGACTGAAAGGAATCAAGTGCACCAAAGTTTATTCACCCTGCACAAATGCAAATAGTCACGTAGGCCACACCCACCTGACACTAAGAGACAGTCTATGGACCAGAGGAAGATGAAAAAACAAAGTGCTGTGAAGGAATATTCCTTCCTGACTTATAACCTGGCAATTAGTTCAACCACGTGCATGTGAGCAAGGTTCACTGTGGTTAACTATCTAATTCCCAATAAAACCCAAGTTTCCATTGATATCTAGTCATAGTCCACAGTTTTCCTGAATCCCAGTGGTTTGAGTTCTGGTAGATTAGGACAGAAGTGTTGTCCTGTTCACTGCACAAGTGCCAGCTCACAATCCTCAAAAATCAACACAGCTCAGGGGCAACTAATCCTAAAATGTTCTCTAAGTCAGCCAAAACCTTAGCATCCTGTGATTCCATTCTTCCACTAAAGTTGGCTGAGGAGCAACATTACAGCAGAGTTTTGCATAAAGAGACCAAACATTTTTGCATGTTGTTTGAGAAGTGGCAAGGAGAGGGGTAACCCTTTTTTCCCCAAAAAGACAGACAGGTTGACAGAGACTGGCCCAGAACTATTAGCTTTACCGGAACATATGCTGAAGAATGCTGCGTATATAAATATGTGTAAACAGAAATACACACACACACACACAATGCTGAACTTTGTGTCAGCGGCCCGACTGCGGTTGCCCATGTTCCCTAGGCAGTGATCAGTTATGAGGGAACAGGAAAAAGTTACAATGTAATGATTAACTAGCGCACTGGGCTATTATTCATGGCAGGTATAACAGCAGCAGCCACCGCAGCAAAGCTGGTCACCTCTCCCCATCAGGCAGTCCTGCCACTCTTGGCTGGATGCTTCGAACCAACCAAGGTAGGAAAAACAGCAAACTCCAGTGCCAGCAAAAGTAAGAAGCCGATTTCTCCATCTCGCATATGAGGAACAAATCTGCAGGGATGACAACTTTCCCTTTAGATTGCCATACCTGATGTTTACAGGATGTGACAAATACCGACATCACTATTTACCAGCTATACACAGCAACATTATTGATACTACCTATCTAGAATTAACCCCTACACTGCTGCAGGTGAATGACTTTAACGGTAGCTGGCAAGTATCAATGTTGATAGGCGTGGCTACGGTGGCAGGGCTTGAACAGATGGTTAAAGTGTGTCTATTTAACTGAGGGGATAGTCTGTGGATGCCTCTAAATAACCCTCGTCAGCCAAAACCAAACGTATCACAGCCACTCTTCTTCACTTTGTTTTTTTACCTGCAGCTCACAGCCAACTATGGAACAAAAGGAAGACAAGTGAAGAAAGCCAAATCAGGGAATTCATAACCCTTAGTGCAACCTCTCCACCAAGGGCTTTTTAAGAATTATAAAGCAGTACATTAAGGGGAATCCCACCACAAAAACAGCTGTACTTGTCCCAGGGTTATCTCAGAGCACAAACACCCAGCACTAATGTCTCATCTCCAGTATTAGGAAGGTGGAGTCAATCTATCCTATTCTAGCTTTGTCAGTGATTTCACTTTCCAAAGCTATGTAGAATTACACAGACAAACTTCTAAGTTACAACTTTATTTTTTATTTTCCAACAGAAGCTTTGGCTGTTTATTTAACAAGACCGTGAAAGAAACTATTTACCAAAAAGCAAAGTCTTCCTTCAACAAACTCTCTCCCTCTGAAAGGCTTTGCTCTGTGTGTGGATTATTCATTTACTTTAATGATTTTAAAGAGGCAGTGTTAAGATGGGGAGGAGTGAAGAATACACAAGACAGAAGTACTTTCTAGAACCAGTTATTATAACAAAATGTTCTGTTGTATATGCTCTGTCTCAAATATGCTCAAGGAAAAAAATAGGATTTTTAGAAGCCATTTTTTCAAAAGAAGCATTGTTGGAGAATCTGGAAGCTGCTATGCCCATGCTATCTCTTGAAGAGTACTGTATGATGGGGTTTGTCCTACATGGCCAGGTCATCTCATTCTGATCACAAACAGAGCAATAAATAATCCCTTTCTCTTGCCTTCGGAGAACCCTAAAATGTTGTTCCTGCCCACGCCACCTAAATACAGGAAATAAAAACCCACCCATAGGAGAACGGTAACAACAGCAGCAAATTTTCATCTTTCATTGTCATAGAGCAGGGGTCGGCAACCTTTCAGAAGTGGTGTGCTGAGTCATCATTTATTCACTCTGATTTAAGGTTTCGCATGCCAGTTATACATTTTAACATTTTTAGAAGGTCTCTTTCTATAAGTCTATAATGTATAAACTATTGTTGTATGTAAAGTAAATAAGGTTTTTTAAATGTTTAAGAAGCTTCATTTAAAATTAAATTAAAATGCAGAACCCCCCCCAACTGGTGGCCAGGACCCAGGCAGTGTGAGTGCCACTGAAAATCAGTTCACGTGCCACCTTTGGCACGTGTGCCATAGGTTGCCTACCCCTGCCATAGAGCTTAAGGTGACAAGGACCACCAGATCACCTAGTCTATCTGATTTCCTGTATATCAAAGGCTGCCACCCCTATAGCAAGCCCAACAACCACAAATAGACCAAAGGATTACAGCCCTCAAGATACTAAACTATTGTATGCCACAGGCAGAGAACAGGAGGGACCCAGGTGCATCAATGCCTGAGGTGCATGCAATGGCAGGGAAATGATTATGTGAGATTCCATGTCTATTGTACATATGGATGTATTGGACACAGTGACCAAGTTACGGGGGAGAATTCAGAGGGCCACAATGAAATACACAACTGAGGCTGAAAATCAGAATGGAAATAGAAGCCTTTTATAAAAATCGTCTGAACAGTCAAATCTCTCTTTCTGTCTCTCTCACACATGCCCACACACAATTTTGTGCTTCCCCTCACTAACTGTTGTCTTTGGCCCATCTAGCCAATTGGCTAATGGATGCACATGTCATAAGGTCATCCCTTAGGAGACATAAGAGCGTGGGTGGTTGGACATTGTTATCTGCAGACATTTGCAGAGGGAGGGAGCAGAAGGGAAGAGGTATTGAGCGTGGAGACTTGTGCAGAATTTTCTTACCTTGAAATGTTATCACATGTTTAAATTTGACAGAGGACACCAGAGCAGAACACCCCAAAGGTTTGAATTCTAATTTGTACTTCACAGGCCCCTCCCCCCCCATGCACCTCTGTATATAAAGCTAAAACAAAAGCCCTGGATCCAAACATCCCTAAACTTTGAAAATGTTCTGTTCCGGATCTCAAGCAAAAAACTTGTCACCCAATCATAGGCAGTATTCATTAAGGTTTCTGTAATCAGCTGTGTAGCAAATTAAACCACTTTCCATATATCCCCAAAAAATAAAACATAGGGAAACAGGTGAATTAGGAGTTCACATCACCCACCCCTGCAGCATACTGGGGTCTTAAAAATCAAGAGGAAAATTGATTAGATGCATCTGGAAAACAAGAAAACATCTTCCCTGGGCAGCTTCAAATGCCATAAATCTCCCAGTTTTCAACAAGTATTCCTGCTCTTTGATCATACTTCCATATAGATTTATAGCTCATCTGCACTGCAGCCATGCTCCTTGTAATTAGAGAGATAAAAGCAGGGAGAATTAAAGGGGTGGGAAAACAATTCTGCACTACGTTGGCCACTGTTGGAGCCCAGATCTTTGGGCTGCTTGCTTTAAAATACAAGTTGTTGCTGAGGTTTGATTTCAGAATCTTGTCAGTTTTGACATTCAGGTGAAAGAACTGCTGCTGGCTCCTGAACAATCTGCATATCGTATTACTAAATAAAATGTCTGAGGTGTGCCCAAGTGTGAAGAAATTATAAGTGAGAGTTCATGCACTCCTACCACACTTATGTATATACTCCATACTACACACACACATATCTGTTGGATCTCCTGTCTCCCTTCTTCCTGCAATGTAATCTGCAGTTTACTTCTCCGTAATAAATTATATGACCCATCCTTTTCTAGCTGGAAGGTTTAACCGTGCTTGTAAAGAGAAAAATGATAACAGTCCATTCTTCTTCATGCCTTACAGTTAAGGACCTACCAAAACTGTAGATTTTTTGTGGATAAATAGACATAAGAATTGTGCTTCTCTCAAACTGCCAGATGATTGGGGAAGATCACATAAACCTAACACATTTTAACAAATATTTTCCCACACTTTCAGCAAAAAAGAAATTAAAAACTATGTCTCCAATCCTGCAAACACGTAAATGCTTGCTTAACTTTAAGCACTGTGATTAGTCTTACTGAGTACAACAGGACAACTCACTGTGTCTAACAAGAAGCCATGTGTAAGATTTTGCAACAAACTTTGTTAGCCGCATTTAAATACATAGGACTAGAATGAGTCTTTAGGAACAGTCTTGCACAAGTGGTGAGGAGCAGATGCAACCACCCCATGGGGAGCTCAAGAAAAGAATTGTCTTTCAAAGTCTAAATTCCCTGCCTTGTCCCTGGGGAAAGTAATTCACTACAGCAATTTAACAGATTATCAGCTTCTTCCATGGACCAGCCACCAAAGGTGGGAGAAGAAATGTAGGGTCCCCCCATTTCCCATTCTGATCCTTTCTGGACAAAACACACCAACCACACAGACTTGGCTCTCCCTCTCTATACCCATCTGCAGCCAAGATATACAAGAGTCAGGGTTAGGGTTGCCAACTTTCTAACTGCACAAAACTGAACATCCTTGTTCTGCCTCCTGCCCCAAGGCCCTGCCTCTGCTCCAACCCTTTTCTGATGCCCCACCCCCCACTCACTCCAGCTCCCCTCCCTCAGTCGCTCACTCTCCCCCATCCTCACTCACTTTCTTTAATGGGCTGGGGCAGGATGGATGGGATGATGTGGGCGCGGGTGAGGGCTCCAGATGGGGGTGCAGGCTCCAGGGTGGGGCTAGAAATGACTGGTTCTGGGTGCGGAAGGGGGCTCTGGGCTGGGGCAAGGGATTGGGATGCAGGAGGGGGTGTGGGCTCCAGGAGCGGGCTCAGGACTGGCAGAGGGTTGGAGTGCAGGAGGGGATGTGGGGTGCAGTCTCCGGGTGGGAGTTTGGGTGCAGGAGGGGGTTTCAGGTTGGGTCAGGGCATTGGAGTGTGGAAGGGGGTGCAGATTCCAGGAGGGAGTGTGGGTGCAGGAGAGGGCTCAAGGCTGGGGCAGGGGGTTGGGATGCAGGAGGGGGTGTGGGCTCTGGGATGGAATTTGGGTGTGGGAAGGGGTTCCAACCTGGGGTATGGGGTTGGGGTGCAGGTGGGGGTGCAGGATCTGGGAAGAAGTTAGGTTGTGGGAGGGGACCCAGGGCATGGGGTTCAGGGTGTGGGCTCCAGCCAGGGCTTGCTTACCTCAGGCAGCTCCCAGTTAGTGGTGCCACGGGGCTAAGGCAGGCTCCCTGCCTGTCTTGGCTCTGCACTGCTCCTGGAAACAGTCACCGTGTCCGGACCCTAGATGGAGGAGTGGCCAGGCAGCTCTGCACAGTGCATGCTGCCTGCCCCTACAAGTACTGACCTCGCAGCTCCCATTGGCTGCAGAGGCAGCACTCAGGGTGGGGGCAGGGCATGGAGCTTCCTTGATCTCACCTGCACCTAGGGGCAGCAGGGACATGCTCGTCGCTCCTGGGAGTGGTGCTGACCGGAGCTGCCAGGGCCCCTTTTTGACTGGGCATTACGGTCAAAAATTGGATGCTTGTCAACCCTAGTTGGGGGGGAGGGGAAGAAGTGGGTCTTCCCCCTATTTATGACCCTGTGCAACAATCCAGTACCAGGCCACAGTCTCGCCCTTACTTCTAAAACAGTAGAAATATATGCTGCAAATGCTAATTACAACAGGGCAAATGACTGATAATTTAAGAGAGATAAGGTAGGTGAAGTAATATATTTTATTGGACCAACTTCTGTTGGTGGAAGTGACAAGCCTTCAAGCTTCACAGAGCATTTCTTCAGGTCTGGGAAAGGTAACCAGAGTGTCACAGCTAGCAGTATAGTTAACCAATTATACTTTTTAATATGTTCTTGAATTATCTATGCATTATTCTCTTAAATTTGTTATTGAATATTATTTGAATAATTTTTAGTCTGTATCTCACTGGTGAGCAGGTCGTTACGAACACTTACATTCGAAAGACAAGATGTTTTTTACTGGACACATAAATCATGCTGTTTTCAGACAGGATGAGTAGCTCTCAGCATCTTGTTTCAAGTCCAAATACTTACGAATAATAATTCAAAAGTTGCTTTCTGTGAATATTCTCTAATATTTTCTTAAAATATGCTGTTTTCACAGACAGAGCTGCTTATAAATTAGCTCACTCGAATATTTGTTAAAAGGGACAGGAACACTACAAAATTACATTGTGTTTATGAAGTTCACGTTTTAATAAGTAGGAAGATTATCAATTTTTAATATTGCCAGTGCTTTGTTATACACAGTAGTAAAATGACTGAATATTTTAATTAGTCAGTTAGGCAAAACTCTTATTGAAGGATTCTTGACTGAAAAAGGAGATGCAGCATTTGTCTCACACTGAATTAATACAACTTAAATATATACATATATATTATTATTGCACCATGACCAATCCTTAATACTTCTGAAAATCCCATTGAATTCCTAATATTTGTGAACTCCTATTGTGTAAATTATATATATTAATGTTTATGGTGGGTTTTAATTTGTAATCTGTTCTTGCATAATTTTTGCCAAAATTTGCAAAAGTTTCCAAAAAGTTGTTGTAATTTTTTTATTCTCTTTCGCCTGCCCCAGCATCCCTCCTGTTCTTCAAAGTTCTCATTTTTGAGCTCTCTAAAAACATCAGCCTGAGTGTGCTAGGTAAATAGCATTTTCAGGTAGATACAATGTGTACCTGTCATA
Organism: Gopherus flavomarginatus; assembly: GCF_025201925.1. Classification (NCBI taxonomy): domain Eukaryota; kingdom Metazoa; phylum Chordata; order Testudines; family Testudinidae; genus Gopherus; species Gopherus flavomarginatus. The sequence continues at coordinate 163,123,434 of NC_066617.1, read as the reverse complement.
AACAGATAGCTAAGGGTTAATGTCTCTTTCACCTGTAAAGGGTTAACAAACAGTGACCTGCAACACCTGACCAGAGGACCAATCAGGAGACAAGATACTTTCAAATCTGGGTGGAGGGAAGTTTGGGTGTGGGTCCTTTGTTCTCGGGCTGTTCTCTCTCTGGGCTCTGAGAGTGACCACATGAATCTCCAGGCTCTCTAATCTTTTGTTTCCAATTTGTAAGTACAACGGTAGAAAGACAATAAAGGCTTTTACATTGTTTTTCTGTATTTGCAAATGTGTAGTTTGCTGGAAATAGTTTAAATTGTATTTTTTCTGGATAAGGCTGTTTATCCATTTTCTATAAGCTAAAAGACCCTGTAACTTTTTACCATCCAAATTGCAGAGATAAACCTTTTACTTTTTTCTTTCTTTTTATTAAAAGTTTTGCTTTGAAGAAAGACCTGTCTAATTTTTTTTCTCCTAGTTAAGGCTCAAAGGAACTGAGTCTGTATATACCAGGGAATTGGTAGGGAGAAGAGAACAAGAGCAGAGAGGGAAAGGTAAATTTCCTCTTTGTTTTAAATTCACGGAGCTTGAATCTGGATTCCCTCTGGGGGAAAGGTATCATTCCTCTCTATGTGGTGATTCAAGGAATTGAATCACGGTGATCTCCTAGTGTACCCAGGGCGGGAAAGATCTGGGAGGAGGTAAAGAGGGGGGAAGGAATGGTTTATTTCCCTTTGTTGTGAGACTCAAGGAATTTGGGTCTTGGGGTCCCCAGGGAAGGTTTGGGGAGACCAGAGTCTATCAGGCACTCTACCTTAGTCCTGACTGGTGGCAGCCTATCAGATCTAAGATGGTAATTAAGCTTAGGAAAATTCATGCTAGTACCCATATTTTAGACGCTAAGGTTCAGATTTGGGAATTATACTATGACAGTACCTTTAAATATCCAGAAAATGTTGCTCAAAGTTACCTTTTCTCTTCCGACTCCAAAGGGTTAAGAGCAGCTCCTAACACTTCTCTTTTATGCTGCTGTAAAGAAAAGAAATGCTTATATTTAGGGATTTACTCAGCCAATACCTTGAGTTTTCATAACGTTCAAATGACTCAGTGTTCAGTTGGAGAAGTAGGTGGCTCACTGTGTATATATCAACATATATCCATCTGTTGGAATAAGACAAAACAAAGTCCTACACATTCACGTTCAGTATGCAGGTGAAGAACAGTAAATAAGAAGCACTAGTAATGAAAACATCACACCACACATGTACTTTACAGGGAAAAAGTTGCACAAGAATACCATATTATGTAGACATTCACAGAGACTCCAAGGCTACAAATCTTTTCACTTTTTTCTTTAAAGTGGGGTTTTATCATCATTAGGGACAAAACAAATGCTTGTCATAACCAAAATTATACCACTTATTCTTGCCTTTCAGAAGCATTTTTGGGAAAAGTTACAAGTAAATACTTTTAATAGTTCAGGAGTTAAAAAACATCACACATTTTCAAAATTGAAGAACTGGAGTCTAATGTTTTATAATTATACATATATAATTTATAAAAGACTTTGTTTTAACCTTGAAATTTTAAGATATCTAGATAGCATCAAAGTTGTTAGTTCTACTTATCATAATGGCCAAAATTTTCAAAGCTGACTGCCAAAAACTAGGAGTAGATTTTCAAAGGCACAAATGAGAATTACACACACAACTCCCAAGGACTTGCAATGGGAGTCAGGTCCGTAACTGCCCTTTGTGCCTTTGAAAATTTTCCCCAAGTTCCTAAATCCATATTGAGGTATCTAAATAAAAGTGGCTCAATTTTCACATGTGCTCAGAACTCATCACTCCAAAAAGGTAATAATTTTCCATTGCACAAAAACCTGAGACTCTTCAGAGGAGTCCAATGGGGCTGCGTAGCCTAGTATTACAGCCCTGCCATTTAGAAGGTACTACATGCAAGTTCTGAGAATTTTATTTTTCTTAAATTTTGTTAGTAATAATTCTCCCAAAATGTTATGTCAGCAAAAATTCACACAGCACTGGAAAGAACCTTCAGTATGATAGAGCTATAGCCTTAGCACAAAGCTGAGTACCCCATTATGATTCACTGAAGATTCTCATATAGTTTTTGGAGGCAAAAATCAGGGAAGGGTTGGCAAGTCCACCACATCCACAACAACCTGATTACAGCACTAGAGTTTTTCATCATGGTAGGAAGGCATGGGAACACACAACTGATTCCCAACTAGTATAGAACAGTTATATTCATGGCCAGCTTACAAACAACATTAACCCTGCAACTGCACATGCAAAATGTATGAAAAGTCATATTGGACATTCCAACTACAATCTTAATTCTGGCTGGATCCTAACTGCTCAAACTTTGCAAAGGTTTGGATCTAGATCTGGATCTCAACTATTCTTTCCTGTTCCATCTGCAGCTAAAACGTCTTATAACTACAAAAGTGATGTGTTAGGTTTGTGGACAGAGTTAAGGCTGGTATTAGACTGTGCTGTAGAGTTTTCTCATAAACAGATGAGAGTATTAACAGTCTTTACTTACACCATATCTTAACTGATCAATGCTTATATTTTATTAATGGTAAAACATTCTTGCTATATAGTTTTTGTAATTGTTATTTTAATTGACAATCAAAGTTTACATTAACAAAACTTTATGTTTGTGATGAACACCGAGTATTTAAGATGCTGAGACACAAAGCCCTACTGAAATTGCAAGGACTTCAAAGCCACAAGCCATCGGCTAGATTTTCAGTGCGAGCCCTAACTTCTGTTATTTTTTTTTTACCCACAATTAATTTTTCCCATATTCCTGTGCCCACAGTTAATTGCTGGTACAAATCTTGCCGTCTGGATACCTCAGTATCTAACAGCACCCACAAAATGCAAAAAGGTGACTGATATTTAGGAGGTCAGTTGAGTCTCCTTTCAAAATCACGTCCCATATAGTAATCAAAAGTTAATTTTCAGTAGATTTTGCAATGCTGTCTCATGTTTGACTTACTACCTCCGGGTTGCACGGCATTAATGATCCGCATATAGGTACCAAGTAGGCAAACACACAGTCTTTGTAATTTGCTGGAAATGAATGTATTTACAAGAACAAAATCAATAAACTGAACGCACTGATTTCTAAAAAAATTAACATATTGGAGTGAGATATACCCAAACATAGGAGGCACACAGGGACCCAAGCACATGCCTAAACAGTCAATGTTCTATAACAAAACAGAGATCAATTAATCTAAGTAAATTACATGTTCATATAGTCCATACAGACAACAGTAACATACTGTGTTAAACTGAATTTTTCACCCACAAGCAGTAATGAACTATATGTTTGTTATATTTTATTCCTTCCTTTTCATACTAATACCAAAATAAGTGAGTGGCATAATTGACATCAGCCATAAATGGTAAATGCTTGTGACCTTTACTTACAGTACTGATAAAAAGTTTATTCAATGAAATGCAATCTGACCGAGACCAAGATAAATTTAACCTTTCCGTTCAAGAACATCTGTGTTATTTATGTTTGCCCTAGAGTTTACTGAGATTTCAGCATCACTGAAATGGGGAAGAACCCTAGAGCATGATAACTGGGGATTCTTCTCTCCCTTTAAGATTCTGTATCAGTAGAATATACAATTTCCGCTCATATTTGTATCACTTCAGTACAATTCTTCACCTAGCAAACACACAGTCATCACACATGCAAACCATTTTATTCAGTGTTTTTGGGGGAATCACTATTGATCCTGGAAAGAACACAGGAACCAAAAGGATTTCAGCCAATGATTCACTGTGTCACCACAAGCAAGTTACTTGTCTCTTCTCACACTTCAGTCAACCCAACATGAATATTAGGTAAAAGCAAGACTTCGCCAAAATGGAGAATGCATCAGAGTTAAGACCTTTCTTTTCAAAAAGATGTTTGTGTGAATTTAGTACTCATGCAGCTTTGGAGCTGAAATCCTGTAGCCTGAGAACAGATATAGTATATATTTCATAACACAGGCTCACCATTATGCTTCAACCTTTCACTGGGGAGGCCACTTCCAGTGGTTAGACTGTGGACTAGTTAAGTGTCAATGGCTGATACAGCCTCTTTTATAAGGCTACAAACTATAGGCCAATTACTACCAACCATGGTAATAATTTTTTTGGTACAGACACTTGTCCACTGAGAAATAGACTGAGATCTATGTAATTCATTTCAGGAGTTAAGCTTTTCTGACTGAATAAAATTTAAAATAGACTATCAAATGGCTAGTGCGAATCTACCATGTTCAATGGTAGTGGCTGGAGGATTTCAACAAGTAGACTGCCAAACGTAGACTTGACCTGCTGATTATAAGACAACTAATTATTGAATCTGAATCGGCTCAGTTGCAAAAGAGGAAGTTTGGTATGCTTACATAAGATGTTTAAAGGAACAATTCTCAGCGTTACAAGTCTGTTCTCAGTGTACAAAAAAATTCTTGGAAAACAGGCCATTCAGTTCCCTGTGCCAGTCTAAATTCCAAATGAAAAAGCCTATTTATTCATATTCTTTGTGAGGAAAGCCTTATGTCAATTGTCCAGCCAGATGACCAAAAAAACCCCAAACTTGTTAAAACACCGGCCCCATGATGGCAGAAGAGAATCAGAGAATACTTGCAGTGTCCACCACACTACCCAGCCATTACCTTTACATACTGAATCTTTAATTAAATTTAAAAGGAAAAACAGAGTCTGGAATATGAGACCTGAAATGTGTTTGTTACATTAGCAAGGTAGGAAGGAAGCCCTGGAAAGAGGCACCAGTTACAATATACGTTTCTTTAGAGGAAAGTACCAGTGCAGATAGGCAAATACTGTAAATCATATCATACTATGATAACATATGAAGATCTCAATGGTCAAGAAAATAAGACTGTTAATTCTCACAGTTTTTTAAATCTTTGATGTTTTATTTACAGTTCAAAGATCTCTCTCACAATTCAGCAGCTTTGTCTTTTAAGGCCAATTACTACAAATGGCTTTTCTCACAACAGAGTGCTTTCTCTCAGCTTTGGGAAAGGTGAGTGAAAACTACCAAGTGATGTCTTCCTCTGCCAAGACCAAATGAACAGTTTGAAAGATTCAATTGATTGATTTACTTTCGCACATCAGGGATTAATGGTGGGGTGGACGGCTGCCCAGCAGGGGGAAACAAACAACATATAAAACAAATCTCTTTGTCAGGATTAAGAAGAAGGGTACCAAATGTCTCACAGGTTTAGTAGCGGGCTAAAGGAGTTTCCCCCTCTAAGTTACAGTCTAAAATCTAGCCTATGTAATAAAATGTTGTGCATAAAATTATTTGAATGTTGATCTCAGTCTGTTTCTCAGTAGTCAAGTATTCACCTTCTAATAACAAATCAGCACTATTTGGCCTGATCATTTCTAATGACAGCAAAGATGTCAAGCATTGAATGGGCCATGTGGAAGGAGCTATCTTCCACTAAAGAACCTGGCACCTCATGGGGCAGTATCAAGTATGTTGGTAAGGGAAGCATATCTTTCCACTGGCCTGTTGTACTGACAAGGAGAATTTTAGACTTCATAGATGGCAACCTAGCACCTTACACGAAGATGTAATTCTGACAAGAAGACAGGACACCAAATACTTCTGTTACCACAAACTTGTATCCCATCTCCAATATTGGATAAGATTAAATCTTCTCAGTCATTTTCTTTGCTTGAGCTAAACCTGCCTCCACTCAAAAAAGAGTCTCCCTGTTAATAAAAACCTAATTAAAATTTTACCTCATAACAAAGAAAGCTTCCTTTATCCTTAGTCACTATCACTGAATATCCTGAGTCAAAGCTAGTGCTTATTCCTTGAAATCTTTATATGAACCATAAGAAAATTTCTCTCAGAACACCATGTGCAGTTGGGGCTGCTCTAGTGAAAGGAGAGAGCAGGGGTTGTTGTTCAAACTAACCTCTCCCCATTCTCTCCAACTAACATGTTTCCCCACACACATTGGTTTATTCTGTGGCTTTGTGTATCCCCTCTTCTCTATCTCCCTCTTGGCAGAAGCGTCTTTAACTTAAAAATCAGCCCACATGAACCAAATAAAATAAATAAAAAAATAAAAACTCAGTGTCTATAAGAAATACACAGTCTAACCTGCTTAATTATTAACAGGTAAACACAACACATCCTGAATTATTTACTTAATCTTTTTCAACTACAAACCTCAGACTTTTAGAGCATGAAATACGTGCTTTCTTTAAGGACAAAAACAGTTTCTTTATACAGCATTTTTAGAAGGATTATAGGCCTCCTGTTAACCCCTTGCTGCCACACTCCAACTAGTACTTCGCTAGAGTATTAAAGCATGGGACTAAAAATCAATTTGTATACCAGAGTTTGCAAGTGAATCAGCTCTTTGGTCCTGCCCAGTAAGTCTGAGTGAAATCATGATTCCTGTGTGGTTTATATGCACTGTTTCTTTAAATCTGCAGCAAGAAGCACCGCAGGAGGGGGAGCCAGTGAAGGTGACAGAAGTTCTACAGATGAAGCAGAGAAAGACATAGTAGCTTTAGGGAGAACCCTGTTTTCTTTATTCTAGTAAAGTTTCTTGTTTAATGTTAGAAGAAAGTAGCTCTTTCTGCCATATGGCATTGCTTACTGATCTTACTACTACAAATGAATGAGTTGTAGATGAACCAAGATAAAGTTAGATACATCTTCTACAGCTTGGTCATTCTTGTTCTTAAGCCTACCGCAAGAAACTTCTTGCTGGTGCCTTAAGCAAAAAGGTCAACATCATATATCCCTCAGGATCTGGTCAAGCAATCTCCTAGGACTGACCTCCTGCCATGAGGTTCTTCCTGCTTCATTATTCTGCCTAGCACAGGACTTATTGGTAGGTCTTCCAGTCCCTGATCTGATGGAATACAGTCTACTGATATGTTGTGAGAGCATATGGGAAATTAGGTAGGTAACAACATCATCACTGAAAACGTGACAGAGCATTGATTGCTGAGGATAGAGTGTGCCCTTCGAGCTCTTCTGTGTTCAAATCTCAAAGCAATTTTTTCTCGTCTCTAGCAGACCATGCCATCACACATCTGGTTACCTTTACAGATGGGCCCAGGTCATAGTAAAGAGATAAATCATTATAACTCAACAAACGTGCTTCTGACTGGCAGGAGGCCTTTCCCAGTTACCCTTTCAATGGAAGAGATGGCATGACACCTCCTCCTTGCCTTAGTCCAACAAAACACATACACATACAAACTGAAGTTACACAGTAAATCATGCAAAAGGCAAGTAATGCCAAAATTTGCCCCCAAACCTTAACTCTGCCTCTCCTTGTGGATAAACTTTATGATATCCCTTTAATAATATGATCACATGCTACTTCTTAAAAAACATTTTTACCAAATTTAGACACACATGGTATTTTGTAATATTTTATTCTTTTCTACATATTTGTTATAATGATCCAGCATGATTTTATTGTTTCACACTTGTTATATGATGGTTTCTTCTCTGAATTTTAATAATTTTGTCAATACTTGTGCACTATACATTTTCATTCCAACCACAGCCTTCCTTGGGTGCAATTCAGGGGATGAGTCAGTTCATTACAGAGCTAACTTAGCTGCTGTTTTAGGTGGCCTATATATGCTAGCAAAATTTTATTGTCACTTTATGCTGTATGTGTAATATTTAGTGCGTTGTATAAGAATAGTTTACTGTATACTTCTCATATAAATTAAATTCTGTTTGATACTCACAGAGTAATACCATTTGCTACACATATATCTAAGATTGCAGAAAATAATGATAGGATATATTGCAGATACTTGAGAAATGCTATGTAATTATTTAGTTAGGGACCATGTTATATTTCATAGGCCCAAGTGGGCAGAGTTAAGATTATACAAGTAATTTTAACAGTAGCTTTTTTTCTTTTTAAACTTTCAGCCACAAACCCTCTCCTCCGAACCTTTCATACTGTCTAGCTGAGAAAGGGACGAAGTATATTTCCTAGTTGTAGAGATCTTAAGATACAAACGAACTTCATTCTTTGCACCTAACAAAGCACATAGCGGATGTCCCCTAACCTTTTTGCATCTCACCAGACTGAGAGGAATGGAGGCCCTTGACTGAGCCATAAGCGCTCTCAGTGCACTTTTTCACAAGGCACTTAAGGTAGCCACAGGCTTATGTGTAATACAACCTTTCTTAATGTAAACAAGGAAGCTTAGCTGGGACAAAAAACAGTAAAAAATATCCTGTGCATGAGGAGCGTGTAATTTCAAAAGAGTCAGAACTCAGCCAAATCAAAACCAAACTTCCCCAGAATATTAAAAAAGCACTTGAGTGAGAACTATTTTCTTGCCAAATTCCAACTACTTATCCTCAGATATTTTGGGTGTAAAGCTGTTCAAAAATGACTCCAAAATATTTTTTTCTTTATTATGAGAAAATATATTATTTTCCACTCTCCTTGTACTTAAAAAAAGTCTGAATTAGGTACAAACTGACAGGCAACTCTGAGGTCCCCAGGGACCAGGACATTCGTGGGGAGGGATAGCTCAGTGGTTTGAGCATGGCCTACCAAACCCAGGGTTATGAGCTAAATCCTTGAGGGGACCATTTAGGGATCTGGGGCAAAAATCTGTCTGGGGGATTTGTTCCTGCTTTGAGCAGGGGGTTGGACTAGATGACATCTTGAGATCCCTTTCAGCCCTGATATTCTATGCTTCTGTCTCACTAAGGACTGAACTCAGTAGGACAAAATCATCCATGATGTGATTCCTCTGATTGATGGAATTACACCAGGGACATATTTGGCCAAATATCTGCATTACAATCTTTTTTGTCTGTGAAATGACTGAGACATTATGGGTTGAAGAGATGGCACCTTCTACCACCCATATTGATTTGAAAAGGGTACACTAAGGGTACGTCTTCACTACCCGCCGTATCAGCGGGTAGCAATCGATTGCTCGGGGATCGATATATCGCGTCTCATCTAGACGCGATATATCGATCCCCGAACGCGCTTATATCGATTCCGTAACTCCACCAACCCGAACGGAGTTGCGGAATTGACAGGGAGAGCCGCAAACATCGATTCCGCGCCGTGAGGACGGTAAGTAATTCGATCTTAGACACTTCGACTTCAGCTACATTATTTACGTAGCTGAAGTTGCGTATCTAAGATCGATTTTCCCCCGTAGTGTAGATCAGCCCTCAGTGACTGTTTCTCTGAAGCCAGAAAAAAGGCAGATAACCCTTGATCTCTAGCAAGTGCCTCACTCACATTTCTCTATAAACACTTGTTTTTCTGAGACTCTCTTGATGCAGGTAAATATTCACTGTGAGGGAGAGACAGTCTCAGTAAAATTCTGGGTTGAGTTGCATCCTGTCCTGGTTCTGAAACCCAAGGAATCACAGTTAAGAAAGTTGATGTCATCCAGAAAGAAGGTCTTGCTAGCACTCACAATGTTTGCATTTTTATATTTCGAAAGCCATAACTTTTCAACACATTTATAAATCCTTTTACAATGAGTTGTGCAGCTGAGCTAGGGGTTCAAGCTTTAGCAAACAGCAGACTTGTCTTCCTGCAAAACTGGGTGACCACAGCAACAGCAATGTCTTTTTTTCATGGTAAGGTATTTGTGTACCATTTTAAAAAAGGAATTCGATTGTTTGTTACAATCCCTGACAAATCTCAGTTCCAAAGCTTTTCTCTATTACTGCAGTGGATGCTTGTCAAGTGACATGCAAACCATTTTTTTAATTAAAAGAGAGGGCAGAGGGGGAGAGAGAGAAAGACAACTTCGCGTTCTTTTTCTTCCTCAAGTACTTTTCTGACTTTTTCAAAAGTATTCCAACGTGCACACACATATAACACCTAAATGGCATACACTAAAATTACAATAAAGGATTTCTGTTAACATTTCCTCTAGGAAAAAAATCTACAAAACCTCTCTGAAAATGCATCTTTTCCCACTTACATTCAGAGGGCACTATTAAAAATTCAATGTTTGCCACTCTGCAGTGACTGAACCACCACAATGGGTTTCTCTTAAAGTAAGTATAGGAAAATACCATAGTTTAATGCAGGTCCCTGGAACAGTGAATTTTGAATATTCAGTGGCACCCAGCATAGAAATAAATGTTGGCATGATTTGAGCTGCTTCTCTTTCTTTTATTCCTTGTAACAATACACTTCACTTATTTTTGATAATCATGAAAGGGTACAAATCAGTACACACAAACCAAGTAACAAGAATGAGCACAAACCCAATGCAATATATTAAAATAATGAACGCCCGTATAAAAATAGCAATTATGTTAATCAACATTAATTCCTGGACAATCAAGTCAGTAGGATATTTTACAATTTTAACATTCATTTAACATTTCATCCAGTTTTAAGGATGTTGAGATGACTGGTTTATTAACACCATCATTCAGTTCAAAGACATGGACGAAGTGTGCCCAGAGAGTGAAATATTGCTTATTTTTATTATGTTACAAGCTAGTAAATTGCTCCATGGCAAGAATGTCCCATATTTTTTGAACCAATATCACAAAGTGTATAGAGATTCAAGTTATGAAGAAAAAACCCAAGAGAATTTGCTTTTTCAGGTTAGGATTCCTTGTCAGCACTCAGCAGAGCCATGGGTATTTTATTGGGTCAAAGTTGTCTTTACAGGATAACACTACAGAAGTCAATGAATTTACATCAGGGATGAATTTAGCCCATTCTAGTGAATGTTATAACAAATTATTTTTAATTAACAACTTGTTAGTGTAAATATTTTCTTACATAAAGTAGTCTGTTTTCTTAGGGAATAGCCACAAAACCATGAACTTGGGATCTCCTGGGTTTTTTTATTGTTGATTTAATTCTATATACATTTGTGCTCCAAAATGTTTATATTTTCCTGCAAAAAATATATATATATAAAATGACTGTCACTGATTTATATTTAAAAAAGTTTAATGGATTAACTTGCTTTATTTCCTCTTAGACTAACCAGAGGCAGATAAGGTTTCTGAACTGTATCATGTTGTACTATATTTTCAGAATATACATTATTATAATTATTAATGATTTGTATTGCAGTAGTATGTAAGGGCCCCAAGTGAGCTCTGGACTCCAGTGTGCTAGGCACTGCATAAATACATAGTGGGAGACAGTCCCTCAAGAGCGTACAGCCTAAATAGTCTGGAGAGACAGCTAGTGAGAGAAAAGGAGTTCCATTAACACTTCTAGAGGGGAAACCGAGGCAAAGAGATTATGTTGCTTGCCCAAGGTCAAACAGGAACTCTGGGGCAGAGTTGAAATTTGAAATTACGCCAGGTCTACACTAGAGATCTATATTGGTACAACTATGTCACTTAGGAGAGTGAAAAATCCACCGCCCTGAGTGATGTAGTTATATTGACCTAACGCTCCGCAGGTAGACAGCTCTATGTTCACGGGAATGCTTCTCCCATCAACATAATCGACCTTCCTTAAAGGTGGTCGCTAACTACACCAAAGGAAGACACTCTCCCTTCTTCACTTAAGCGCTACAATAGCACAGCTGCTGTATACAGCATTTGAAGTGAAGACCTGCCTTTAGATTTCCTAAGTACCAGTTCAGCTCCTTAACAAGGCCATCCTTCTTTCTCATTAATTAATACAAACAGGCTGCACAGGAATTCCCATGATAAATCTCTGTCCCAATCAGTTTTCTTTCTAAACACAACATTTCACATTTATATAAAGACTTTCATCAAGGATCTCAAAGCACCTGGTAAGTTTGAATGAAACCTCACAAGATGCCTATGGAAGTGGGCATGTACTATCCCCTTTTTATAAATTATGAAACAAGCATAGAGACATTAAGATACTTGCCTTGGGTAACAGCACCACAGCAAGCAATGGGGAGACCATGAGCCTCAACCTCCATCAGACACCTCGTGCTACTTCACCTTATCCCAATGTACAAAGCTCTAATGCCGACTGTGGCAAAATATATCTTTAACTTCAGCCCCCAAATAGTCGTTCAAACTGTAAGCACTTTGGAGGCAGTGTCATAAACAGATAGTTAAGGGTTAATGTCTCTTTCACCTGTAAAGGGTTAACAAACAGTGAACCTGGAACACCTGACCAGAGGACCAATCAGGAGACAAAATACTTTCAAATCTCGGTGGAGGGAAGCTTTTGTTTGTTTTTTGGGGGTTTTGCTTTGTTTCTCTGGGTTCTGAGAGTGACCAGACGTGCAACCAGGTTTCTTTCCAATCTCTCTGATACAGTCTCTTATATGTTCAGAATAGTAAGTACTAGGTAGATAAGGTGGTTTTAGTCTTTTGATTGTTTTCTTTGTTTGCAAATGTGTATTTGGCTGGAAGGATTTTAATTTGTATTTGTGCTGGGGGAGGCTTCTCTCTAGTGTCTATAAGCTGAAAGACCCTGTAACATTTTCCAACTTGATTTTACAGAGACAATTTTTATTTTTTCTTTCTTTTATTAAAAGCTTTTCTTTTTTAAAAAAAGACCTGATTGATTTTTCCCCTTGTTAAGGCTCAAGGGAATTGAGTCTGTACTCACCAGGGAATTGGTGGGAGAAAGGAGGGAAGGGAGGGGGGAAGGTGGAATTCCTCTGTGTTTTAGATTCACGGAGCTTGAATCTGTATTACCTCTTGGTGAGGGGAAAAGAGGAGGGGGGAAGGTGACATTCCTCTCTATTTTTAGATTCAAGGAGTTTGAATCACAGTGATCTCCTAGTGTACCCAGGGAGGGGAGGATCTGGGAGGAAGAAAGGAAGGGAGGGGGAATGGTTTATTTCCCTTTGTTATGAGACCCAAGGAGTTTAGTCCCCAGAGAAGGTTTTGGGGGGACCAGAGTGTACCAGGCACTGCAAGTCCTGGTTGGTGGCAGCACTGCAAGTTCTAAGCTGGTAATTAAGCTTAGAGGAATTCATGCTGGTACCCCATCTTTTGGACGCTAAGGTTCAGAGTGGCAGTTATACCATGGCAGGCACTCTAGATTTGTACAATACTTAGCACAAGGAGGCCTCAATATGTTTGAGTCCATGAGGTTCAACCCCAATATAAAATGATAAATGCAAAAACCAATTCATAGCAAATCCTAAAGAAAATTGATAAAAATCAGCTACCTGGCATTGCTCTCAAATTTTACTATTCAACAAAGGAAATTCCTCGACGTCCTAGTACAAATAAACCTGGCTGGGGCTGTGTGACGAAGTGGGGGATTTTCTTGTTTTTTCCTTGGTTTTCCGATGGTCTGCATACAGAGGGGGTGGGACTCAGTGTCCCTGGCAGTTACTGGCTTAACGAGGGGAGAGGAGAGGGAGTTTGTTGTTACAGAGGACTGGAAAGGGAACTTGGGACCACAGCTGATGGTCTGGAGAATGGACACCCCAGTGACTGGTGACCTGATGACCCGGAGACTCAGCACAGGAGTTGCAGCCGGTTCTGGCCAGAGGGAGGGCAATGGGCTGTAAAGAGAGGACACCATGACCTAACCAGCTGGTTCCAGCCAGATAGGGCCAGAGGACAGTAGAGGAGAGGAGGCCCAGTGACCTTGTTTACGACCCTGTTTAACTGGAGAGAAGACAATGGACAGAGGCAGGACTTGGGGCCGGTGATCTCAGATGCCCAGCTGGGAAGCAGGGGAGCTCTTGGCTGGGGAGGGGGAGCAGGCAGAGCCCACCTGGATGCAGGGAAGACGTAGATGTGCTGGGCTGAGGGAGGCCAGGTCTGAGGGTCACAGAGTTTCCCGTGCTGTATTCAATGCTGAATAAACCCTCCTATTTTATGCTGGCTGAGAGTCACTCCAGTCTAGAGAACAGGGTTGCATCAACCCTTTCAGGGGGTGGAGGCCTCGAGGGTCCAGAGCGAGTGGACTCCCTGAGATGGCCCACGGCAAGATACAGATGTCCTAAGGCTCAGAGAGGTGCAGCTCCAGGAGGTAGAGGGGCTTAACCCTGAGAGAGAGTGGACCCCTGGGAAGGAGAGTGGACTCACTGAAAGGGGTTCCGCTCATGGACCGCACAGGGCCAAGAGTGGGCACGATCTGTGAGTCCGTGACAGGCTGAAATGTCTTTTCAGAATAATGGGAAATGTTTGGATCATTGTCTGTTGGAACACAAAGATCAGGCATCTGTAGTGTTCAGAAAATGTTTGACTCTCACATAGACTTTCAAGACGTGAAAATTACAGTATTAAACTGCATACCAGGGATTGAGAGTGCTGAACTCGTGAAAGTAATATTTCAAACTGCCCCTCCAAAGAGAAGATTAACACAAAACTAAAAAGATACACTCATCTTACTAAAACAGGACAACATGCATGAAAGATACCAGCGTGTACAACAAGAGAATGAGCTGCTCCTGAAGATTTCATTTTAAGTATATAATACTATATAAATACATCTTTGTGCTGTTGCCACATACAGTACGTCATGAGAAAGATTTCCCTGAAAAACACGGGTTACTGATGAAGTCACATGATGGGATACTGGAGCTTTCACTCACAGTTAGTCACTTTCTCAGTCCTAAAAGAGATTAATGTCTCCCTCCAGACATGAGCAAATGATCATTCCTGAAGTGCTAAATATTGAGTGCAAGTGCAATCTTCTTCGCTCAGTTACTGGCAAAAAGCAACAGTTAAATACATGCAGAAAGAATTCAGGTCCTGATTTAGAATGCAGCAGTGAAGTGTACCGCATTAAGCTGAAGCTTATATACTCTTCATAACCCTAGCAATTAGTGTTGAGCCAGCTGCTAGAAACACCACTCTTCGACTAACATGATTATCTTTTATATCATGTCTCTCTGTTTATGGTCAAATTCATATGCCCGCGGTTCCCAAGCCATGGTTTACAGCATTGTTCATGTCACAGTGGAGAAGCATCAGAGTCTCGGGCAGTAGTTAAAGACATTCTCCATCTCTGATCCCTGGCTTATGGTGGGAGGAGTTTAACCACACTCCTCCGGCACAATTAGGGAGACCAGGTGTCCGTTTTAAAACTGTAACACCCGGTCGAAAAGGGACCCTGTCAGCTCCAGTCAGCACTGCCAACAGGACCATTAAAGGTCCAGTTGGCAGTGCTGTGGCGTTAAGGCAGGCCAGTCCCTACCTGTCCTGGCTCCACACTGCACCCCAGAAGCAGCCAGCAGGTCAGGCTGGGGTGGGGGGCACGGGGCTCCACGTGCTGCCCCATGCCCAGAGAGCACTGGGATGGTGGTGCCTGTGGGCGAGAGCCGCACGCGCGGAGCCTCCTATTCCTCCCACCCCCCGCCTACTAGCGGTGGACCTGCTGACTGCTTCCGGCACACGCGCAATGCAGTGTCAGGACTGGCAGGTGCACTGCTGACTGGGACCCGCCTGAGCTAAACCTGAGCCCTAAACCCCTGCCCCAGCCCCCCAAACCTGGAGCCCTCTTCTGCATCCCAAAGCACTCATCCTCGGCCCCAGCTCAGAGCCTGTACCCCCTCTCTCACCCCAAACCCCTGCCTCAACCCACAGCCCCCTCCCACATTCCGAATCCCTCAGCCCCACCCCCCAGCCTGGAGTCACCTCCTGCACCCCAAACCCCTCATCCCCAGCCCCACTCCAGAGCTCACACCCCCAGCCAGGGCCCTCACCCCTACACATACCCCATGCCCCTGCCCCAGCCTAGTGAAAGTGAGTGAGGGTAGGGGAGAGTAAGCCACTGAGGGAGGGGGAATGTAGTGGGGGAGTAGGGCCTTGGGGAAGGGGCGGGGCTAGGGTATTCGGTTTTGTGTGATTAGAAAGATAACAACCCTAGGCACAATGGAACTCTCTAAAATAAGGGTGAAGCTTGTCTGTGGAGGAGACAGAATGTTCCCTGGGGCCAATCCGAGACTATGGATTTAACTCCCCCAAGAACGAAATACCATCACAAACCTCACCACCTTCTGCTCTAAGTGCAAGGCACATTTGTTTGACCTTGCCCTGTTTAACATAAATACAGAGTAACAACTATTTAAAAAAACTAAATAGATAACCCTACCAAAACTTCACTCCACAGCACATCCTTCTCCCACTGGGGAGATGATGAGAGAACAAACAACATGTGACAGATATTAGTCACATTGCTTAATGTACTACTGGAAGGCACTCAGTTATTAATGTGATAAGTGCAGTAAATGAACCTACAGGGCTGATGGGGAAGGGAGGGATGACAATTGTACTGGGGGCTCAAGCTCAGGGGATCCCCCAAAACGGCTTTATAAATGCTCCCAGAAATAAAGAGGTTGGAACCCCAGCAAACATGATGTACCAGGGCCCGAAAATAATTACATTTCTCTCAATGGGCCTGCAAACCTATATACAGTAGAACAGAATTTCCCTCCCACTCTCCCTTGTGCGCAACTCATTAACTCAGGCTGAGATCATGGGATGAGAATTTGCCATGAAGTGCATGAGGTGCTCTAGTATAACACAGGGACTCTCTCATATGTTGACCTTCTAATAATTCCCACTTCAGTTGACAACTGGTAATTTTCTATAGTGCCCAAAATACTATCAAGATAAGGAGTTCTGGCTAGCTGACAACTGCCATAGATCCTCAAAATCATCTTTTCCCACCACTCCTTTACCTAGCTCACATCATGTTAGTTACAAGCAATGACGAAAAACAGAAGTTGAGCAGGTCACATTCTAATAGTTCCGTCCAAGTGATGTCTGCATCGAGCCCCATAACACAGGAAACTTTCCAATTCAGGCATGCACGGAGAAGCAAGACCTACACCATAAGCACGAATTCTCCTTATTTGTTAACTGTCTATTTTTAAGTGTTTAAGGGAAGGAAGAGAACTTCTTAAACTCTGAACTTTCTACTTTTGCTAATAATTGCCAAGATATTTATATATTAACTTTATTTAATTATTAATTTATACAACATTAAATTTATTTACAATGCATTTTTTCCTTTGGTTCTTGATTTCAGATTGGGCAGAGTGAGAGAGTAAGGCATTCAAATAAAATAAAACACTACTCGATAGAAGGCTATAGACTATGATGTATTTATCTGAGAATAACAACATCTATTTTTTAGTTTGGAGCAAAGGTTAAACAGTGTTTTTCAAATGGCAGATTTTTTAGAAGTACAGCATGCCCCAGTACACCCAAACAGCTCTATTTTTAAAAGGGGAATCTGTATTAGGCAATTTTTAAAATGTGAATTACAGTATGTAGCAGAGATAATTGCTTGACTGTTTACTTATCAGTTATAGAATTAGATTCTTCTACCAATAGACAAAGTAGAATTTGAGAGACAGAGAGAGAGACGTTTTACATTACATTTCAATTTTAACACAGAATAGGTTTTTTAGGTCTGGACACCTGATATATAACGGGCTATCAACAGAAGACAGTTAACAATGATAACATAACAAGAATACATAACATAACACCACCACCTTCCATCACAGAATCTCAAAGCACTTTCATTAAGGCTGGCATTATTCTTACTTTACAAATGGGGAAAATCAGGCAGAGGGGTGAAAGGAGACAGCGAAAGAATGAGGAACTGATATTAGGCATCCTAACTCCCAGTCTGTGCTTAGACCACTATATTGCTCTTCTTGACTGAATGGCATTTCGGGCCAATTTTTGACAATACAAATTCTTGTATTTTTAAAGACCCTCTTGCACACACAACTGCACACCCACATTTTTGTGAGCAATAGCATGACTTCAATCATACATCCCAGTATTTATGCATATAGACCAGGGCCGCCCAGAGGATTCAGCGGGCCGGAGGCCTTTGGCAGCGGGAGCCTCCCGCTTTGGCGGTAATTCAGCGGGGGTGGGGGGGGAGTCCTTCCACTCCGGGACTCGCCGCCAAAATGCCCCGAAGACCCACGGCGGGGGCCTCCCGCTGCCGAAGACCCAGAGTGGAAGAAGCTCTGGGGGCCCAGGCCCCGTGAGAGTTTTCCAGGGCCCCTGGAGCGAGCGAAGGACCCCGCTTCAGGGCCCCCGAAAAAAATTCTTGTGGGGGCCCCTGCGGGTCCCAGGGCAAATTGCCCCACTTGCCCCCACTCTGGGCGGCCCTGATATAGACGATCATGAAGACCCTGAAAACACCATTTGTATGCATAATTTCAACAATTTGGGGGTTTGCTGTATAATGCATTAAATGTTTCGGATCCTGCTATTCAGGAGACTCCCTCCAAACCCATACATACCCCTCAATGTGATACCACAGCATTTCCAGGTCAGTTGGAGCCCCGTCCTATTAAATGAGCAGGAGATGATGGCAGGATGCTCACTGGAAAGGGTTCTCAACTCTTGAACTCTCACTGACAAAGTCCAGATTTATTAACTTTCCAGATATCCTGCAAAATCCATCTTTTCTCTTGGGATTTCAATGGGAGCGGAGTTAAGGAAGGGTTTAGTTTATGTGCCTTTGTCCAACAATGGATTATTATTCTTGACTGTGATTATTTTAATTATTATGGGATTATTATCCTACTGTATGATCCTATGTAGCCATTTCCTCTATTTGTAATCTAATTCACAACTGTTGTATTTTAAATTACTGTAGAGCACCTAGCACTTCAGACAGGTGCACTATAAATTAGGAATAAAAATCAATACAAAACAACATGTGCAAATCTTATTTGAATACACTTTTATTCATGGATTTGGCTTCTATCCCCTGAGAAACAGTCAAAATCAGATATCAGCAGAGAAAGATATTTAGAGAAATGATATTTAATATATAATTTGCAATTTGTGTATTCCAGATACACTTTATAATGACCATGGTCAAACACTGAGCACCAAGAGAGGAACAAACCTTTTGTGTTGATGCAAAATTTGAGTGGCAGGGAAAAACACAACAGAAGACAAGGGTTCCCTTTCACAATGCAATGTAAATTAAAAAAAACCATGGATACAAAAGAACAGAAAAAAGAAAGGTAATATACAAAACCTACACTGAACCCTCTGTCATTGCCAGGATCAAAACAGGGGCACTTATCTTTACTACAGCCAACTGATCATTATAAGAATAAATTGCAATGGCCTCTAGAAAAAAAAAAAACACAACAATATCAGTGGCTTACTTATATGCCAAATAATAAAATTCTCCATAGTTTGGGAAGCAGTGTAGAGGAGTGGCAAGCTGTCTTGCAGTACACATAGGGCCTGATCCTTCTTCCAGAAATATGGACTGCCTTTCACTTCAAGGGGAACATCAGTGGGTTCATAGATTTGCCACAGTAAATCAGATTTCTGTTTAAGGCTCAAATCTTAATTGTGCTGTAACAGCAAAGCCAAAGAACAGACCAAAATTTAATGTGGTGGAAAAGCTTCTGCTTGGATTTGATGCTGTAACTGCATCTATACATCTGCCCCTCACAAGCCTGATACTTAGATGTCTATAGATACTTACGCGGATTATTAAATGGCCTGCCACATTTGAACTCTGTATATTGAATTGGACTCTGACATTTCATTTGGATACTTTAAGCATTAGTGTTATTGAATCCTGTAGACCTATATTAACAAGTTTGATTTAACAGATGGAAGCATTTAAAAAATATATAAACAGCTGATCTGAGAGCCAGCGTACCAGAGACATTTATATAGACAGACATTGCAATGAAGTATAGCAACTTTACTGTGTGTTCCATCAAACACAAACACTTTATATAGTGAAGGATTATAGTGAACTTAAAAGGCATATGATATCTCCAGATTTTCTTGTTTCCATCATTACTTTCAAATAGGACTGTTTCATTTGGCCAATTATATCCCTCAGTGACACTTTTTTAGTGCTTTCGGTTACTATGCAACTCTCTGCAGCTTTATATGACCATCAAACTGACTCCGGCTGTCTTCTTGGATACATGGACATTAACTGGGCAGACTCTTCATTCTGTTGCTTTAAATGATACTTGAACAACTCTCCACCTGCACTTGGTAGATCTTCAGACTTTAACTCACATTCTTTCAAATTCCCTTTTTGCCCCAGTCCAGTGTTTTTGGTAATATAACGTTTATATAAAACAAATGTTTCAGCACACACAGAAGACTAAAGAAAATAGGGTGGATATTAGCTGTCCTCTATTTTACATGTGTTTAATCTTATCTCTGAGAACTCTATCCTAATCTACAAAAAAAAAATTTTGGGAGGGGGAGGGGGAATTGTACATAAGCCTGGATGTTCACTGTTTTTAAAAATGAAATGTAGCTTGTGGCACACACTGTATGCTAAGAAGCACCACTTGCTCGATAAAGGACAGTGTTCACTGACACTCAACCACGTCTACTTTCTTTAAAGACAACAATTCAGGGGCATTTGGACTCACAATTTTGGTTTAGCCCATTATAGACAGGAGCCCTCTATCAAACTGTGATCCAGGTTCAGATTTCCAATCCCTATCCCAGTTGTGAGGAGTGGGATGTTTGAGCTGGAAGTTTTGATTTGGATCATTATATAGATTTGAGCTGTGAACTCATAGATCTAAGGTCTGAAGGGGTGCTATGATCATTTAGTTTGACCTCCTGCATAAAAGAGGCCATAGAATTTCAATCCATAATTACAGTTACATTCAGGTCCAGATCTCACTATGAAAGTGACCCAATCTTCATAGGCTCTTTTCCCATTACTAAATGCAAAACAATCCAGCTTTGTTAGTATTTCAACAAGTTGTGTGTATTCAATATGAACCTGCATGAGGAAACTTTATTCCATCATGGACAAAAACAATTTTTCTACTTTTGTCTGAACAGACTAGAACAATGCAAGGATTAGTGGGGGAAAATTGCCTTTTTGGCAGTGCTCATTGAACTTGAGTCAGGGTAGGTGGAGTCCGGCTGGTTTTCACCAATTTCTCAGGTCCCCAGAATATTTCGTTGACCTCAGCTACTTACCGTTGGTCAACAGCTCAGAATATGGTGCAGAAAAATACATTTTAAAAAATATTTACATGACACAAAACTGGTGAGCACACTTCCAAAGCAGATCAATTGCCTTTACAATTTTCTAAGAACAAAATGTTCCACCAGCAGATTTTAAAAGAAGAGCCAAAAAAAATGGAAAACATTCGCTACCAATTTACTGCAGTCACCCATAAACTATTACAAGAACATTATGTATTGGGGTTCAAGCCAGAAAGCTATTAAAGCGGACCGCATGGTATCTTCACTGTAATGCTACTGAAGCATTAATAAGTCCTCAGGGAATTGTATTTATGGTGAAAGAATCATATAATCAAATTTAAAAAAAAAAAAGAAGCATCTCTTTAGATGGGCTCTGTGCCTTTTCTTTCTCCCCCTCATTGGCCAGTGTCTCACCACCTCCACAAATACCATATTCATTTCATGTTTCTGTCTGGCCCAAACCTTGACGTACATCCTGTGTGTTCCAATTTGGACATATTTCAAGATAAGTGGTGCTAATTGAGAGTGTTAATGGGTACGGGATGTACCACATCCTTGCCCGTTGCCTTTATATGCGAGTGTTTCTCTCTCAATGCACAAAGAATGACTAAGAGGAGGAAAAGAGTTAAAAGATAATGCTTAAAAAGGGAATCTGGTTTGTTTTGGTTTTTTGCTTGGATACATAAATAATAAATATCCAATAGCTTTCTATGGGATTATGTGTATAATCCCACTTGTAGGAAAATCTCTAATAAATCAAAAAAGCCTTCTTTCTAATTTAAGAGATAACAATGCTACCCAACAAGATGATTAACCCAATGATCTAATGCTTTTACCTCAACTATCATTATTTTCCCTTGGCTGGTGAAGAAAGTCCTTGTAGCCACACTATCTTTTCAGCCCCTTCCCCTAATGGCATGGTACACAGGTGTAAAACATATATATGATGAGGCCCAGCAGAACTATGGCAGGTGCCTGTCTTGTTGGGAGATCTTACAATAGGAAGTTCTGACTCTTGGCACTGAAGAGTTAAAATGAATCCCAAACCTACTCACCCCAAAAGGGTTTAGGATTCCATTTGGATTACATCACATGTGAAGTAGTATAGTGGGCACTTAATCACATTACAATAAATAAATAATTAGTTAATATTTATAAAGAGCTAAGTGCTAAGTATTATTATTTATTAGATTACCCCTACACACGCATACCCCAGCACAGTTTATCAGGAGTGGAATAGCAGGCATGGGAAAGACAAGCTCACTAACAGAGCACCTTTCCTGATTTTTCACTTCATTCCATGAAAATACCTACTATGAGCGAAACCACTAGGAAAGCATTCATGGTTGCAGACTAACCCATGTTTCCTCAATGGATGGAACAATTGACTTCTCTCTGTAACCAGGCAGAATCTTCAGCAATGAAGTATCACCTTAACAGCAGTACCTGTCACTACACACTTTCAAATATTTATGATGTTTTGAACAAATTTAACTAATCTGATACAATAGTACTAATACAACTGTTTCAAACGGCCTAATCTGGGGAAATGCTGAGTACCTGTAGCTCTCACTGTAGTCAATGGTAATTGCAGGTGCTTTGCAAGTCTCTGAATCAAGCCCTTAATTTATGAAGAAAAACATAGTGGGTCAAATGTATCCCTAATGTACCTCTACTCAAATCCACTGTGTATTTTATCTCTTGATTTATGGCTGCAGGATGCATAACTTTCTCAAATACCATGCTTATGTGGGCGTTTTTTGTTTTTTTTACTTTGTTGTGTAATTAGTTACATTCCAATCAAACATACATTAAAAATAATAAGCAGTAATTTCTACCTGCGCTGGTGCACAGGACACCTGGGAGCGATTTTGCAGCAGCTAAGCAAGCCAAATCTACAACTAAATCTCTCTCTATGGTTTTCGTGTTCACAGCAGGGCTCCAGGCTTTGCTGTCATCGGGACCGCCAATGAGGTTTTCAGCTCCCTGAGTCCCTTTTGACACTTGCAAGAAGACAATAATATGTGCTGGCATGACAGCATGTCAGGAACTTGTTTTAGAAAGACCCTTAGCTCAATGCTGAAACCATCTCCACTCCCAAGAAGCAGAATGCAAATACTCAAGCAGAAAATCTACACTCCAGATGAGCTTAGGTAGGTTTTAGATCTCAAGAGGAGCGTTTAGCGCGCGTGCGCACTTGCACACACACACACACACACACACACATTATCCCCTGCTTCATTTAAAGGTTTACATTACGACAGAAGTTTGATGCCCGAGAGAAATGTCCTAGATGTTTCCTATCCAGAACAGGAAAGTTGTGCCTAAAATGGTTTTGCTGTAAAGGGCAACAGAAGTATGGTATTAATAAAAAATAGACTGTGTTAACTTATGTTAAATCTTTCTCTTCTATCCAAAAATCACAACTGAAAAAAAAAATCCTACTCCACCACTATTAGGGCATGAGCAAGTCATCTCCATCTGCCAAATATCTAGGTCATTTCAACGAGTGACAGAGACAAAGAGGCCTGATTTTAATTCATGAAATATTCCTGCTAATAGCAAAGTTATTGAGACATCTGTTAAAAGCCTGACCTGTTATAATAGGGGAAAATCTAAAATAATTTAAATAGAAATTCCAGTCAATGTTACAGTGTTTTATTGGGCATTTTAAATAGGTATTGCCATTAACAAAACATTATATAAATTAAAAGCAGGCAAGCAATAATCCTCCAGATAAAATCTAGTGCTGTGTTATAATGCTATGGTATGAGCTTTGAGAGAGAGAGAGAGAGAGAGTGTGTGTACACCTCAGTTTAACAGACAGACAAAAATCCTAGAGTTATAGCAGCCCAGTTTAAAGTTTGGCATGAAACAGTTGGAAGAGTATATGAAAAAAAAAAAGGAAATATGTCTCATGGCCTGTATATAATTGAACATTCTTCAAATTCCTCAAATGGAAATGTCAATACCATGGAAATCCTTGAAATGTGGACAGATAAATGTGACTGATCAAAGCCAAACACCTCCACCCAGAATGCGTAATAGGCCTTCACAGAACTACCCCTCAACAATCCTATCAAAGATATTGCAGCATGCGGGGAGTGGGGCCAACATAAAGAAAGCAGGCAGGATGACTGCTCTGTGAGGGAGAAATTAACAATGCCTCCTCTATTTTATCACTTGAACAATGAACATACAAAGGACATACTGGGTCAGACCAATTGTCCATCTAGCCCAGTATCCTGTCTTCTCACACGGGTCAGTGCCAGACACTTCTGACGGTGTGATGTTGCAGTCTATATGGTTTTATAAAAATATGCTAATAAGTGAATATAATGTAACTGGAATATGCTTCATGCAAAAGGTCTCTTGTAAGGTATCATTACAAAACTTTTAATCTACTGAGTGTGATCATCCTATTTGTATAAATTTAACACTCTTGTACCTGAAACTAGAAATGTGAATTATAACTCTGAGGGCCTACTGTAATTATGCAAAGTGTGGGCCATTAATGGTGGTTTGGAATCTTGATGACTCCCATTAACCAGGACAATTGTCTGCAGATGGCTGTTTTACCTGTAAGTCTTCCTGTATAGGTGTGTGCTGGCAAGTGGGCAATGAAGCCTTGCAGTGACATGTGAGCTTGTCACCTGAACTGGAATCCATCTTTAACCTGGTGTCTTTCCATTGAGAAGGAGGGAGAGGAACCCAGAGAGGGACAAAGGATTCCTGCCTTATGCAAAAGATAAATAAAGGAGTGGAAAAGAACATAAGGGAGGAGCCATCATGGAGAATCAGGGCCCTCCTTAGCCATAGGCAGAACAGGCAGCCGCCTAGGGCACCACTAGGTTTGAGGGCACAGCTCTGCCGGGAGCCTGGACAGATGGGAAGCAATGGAGAATGTAAGAGCAAGGCTGCTGGGTCCTAGAGAGAGCCGAATGCAGCACAATCTGAGGGAGGGGATTGGCTGCTGGGGTCTCTGGGAAGGGGTGGGAGAAGAAACTCACCAGTGAGTGTCTCTTTTGCCCGGCGTGATGTGAGGCAGGGTTGGCGGCTCTGGCAGTATCCTTTGTTGTCCCCCATAATATCCATTCTTCTCTCCCTTGCCCCACAGAGCACCCCCCCTTTTCTCCCTCCCCCACCACAGAGCACCCCTCTCTCCCCCTTTCCCTCCATCAGGGCTGGGTTGGGTGGGAGGGGAGGCTGGCTGCCTGCCTGCTGAGGAAAGACTGAAAGTAACTCACTTCCTCACAGGCAGCTAGGATTGGAATGGTCACACACGGCTGGGCTGGGGATAGCCAATGTGAAAAATCAGGACGGGGGTTGGGGTAGGGTGAGCAGATGTCCCACTTTTACAGGGACAGTCCCAATTTTTGGGTCTTTTTCTTATATAGGCTCCTATTCCCACCCACCTCCCGTCCTGATTTTCACACTTGCTGTCTGGTCACCCTAGGTGGGGGTAATTGGTGCCTATATAAGACAAAGCCCCAAATATCGGTGCCTATATAAGACAAAGCCCCAAATATCGGGACTGGCCCTATAAAATCAGGACATCTGGATCTAGTCACTCTAGCTGGGGAGCGCGTCTCTCCCCTGGGCTTCCAGTGATCCATCTCATCCGGGGGAAGCTGCACAGGGCAAGATGAGGTGCTGTGGCTCCATGGGTGCCCCGTCCCTGAGATCAGACGCTGTGCTAACTTCACCATGGTCTGTTGGGCTGGCGGTGGTGCCCACTGGCGTGTGATCAGACCTGAGGGTTTGCTGCTGCTGTTGCCACTCTGCACCCCAAGAGGTGGATTTTGGGGTCCTGTAGTTTTTCACCTATCTCCTCCTCTACTGCAGCTGTTGGACCAGCAGGATGAGGGTTGAGCCAAGCAAGAAAGCAGTACCGTATTGCCATTTAGATTATCATTTAACAAATTTGTTCACAAAAAATGCTTGCTAACAATCCTGAATTCAATTTCAATATTTTTTTAATCAATATCTTAGTCAAAAACAGAAAATTAAGTTGTTGACAATTATTTGTGACAAGTTTGGTATGGGGAAGGGAGTGGGCCAGTTTTCATCAGAGAAACAAAAAATGTTGACTGACTTTCCTATAGCCCTGTTACTGCTAAATAGAGCCCTCCAATAACTGTAATATGCTCATCTCCTTACTAGTGTATAGAGCAGGGGTCAGCAACCTACGACACACGTGCCAAAGGTGGCACGCGAGCTGATTTTTGATGGTACGCAGTGGCGGGCTGAGCGGCTCAGTCTCCTGCTGCTCTGGGGTTCCAGCTGCTGCCCCGTTGCCACCCAAGGTCCCGGCCACCGGCCTCACTCAGCACCCATTGCTGGCCTGGGGACCCCCAAGGAACCTCAGGCTGGCAGCGGGCTGAGCAGGCCGGCGATTGATACCCTGACTGAGCCACTCAACCCGCTGTCAGCCTGAGGTTCCATTCACTCAGCTGGTAGCGGGCTGAGCAGGACTAAATTCAACGAAATAGGAAAACAAGAGCAACTAATGACAAAGTGCAAGAACCTAGAGCAGTGGTTCCCAACCTTACCGTGGCAGCGGACGAGCATCTGCCGAAATGCCGCCGAAATTCGGTGGCATTTCGGCGGTGACACCTCTGGATGACACTGCTTGTCAGCGGCAAGCGGTGTCATCCAGAGGCGTTGCTGCTGAAATGCTGCCAAATTTCAGCAGCATTTTGGCGGATGCTCGTCCGCCGACCAATACGCAGGCGTACTGAGAGGCCACTGCGGGCACCATGGCACCCACAGGCACCACGTTGGGGACCCCTGACCTAGAGAGCCTCCTGAAGCATGGCAATCGTTTTGATTTAAATGGACCTGAACTGTACAAAGAATTGAGTACACTGTCATCAATGTTGCCACATGCAAAATCGATGATGGACACTGTACAGTTTATTCATACCAGCAAACTTCTTAATATATATATATCCTAATGTGTACATTACCACTCGTATTCTACTGACAATTCCGGTAACAGTAGCACCAGGAGAATGGAGTTTCTCAAAACTAAAGGTCATTAAAAACTATCTCCGCTTTACAAGGAGTCAGGAACACTTGACTGGTCTTGCTATTCTTGCAATCAAACAAGACATCACTTTGTCTTTGTCATACGATGACATTATTACGGATTTTGCAGCCCAAAAAGCCAGAAAGATTGCTTTTAATTAAAAATAAATCCTTGTTTCAATACCTCTTCATATAAATTTCCAATACAATGTTGACAAATTAAAAAAATTATGTTATTTGGATCATTCTGTCAAATCAGAATTTTTTCTATAGTGCTACTTTAGTGCTAGTCCATCAGCATTACAGTGTGCTTCATTAAGTTAAACTAGTTTTAATAACATGCATGTGGCAAGTTTTCCAATAGTGTAAGCGTATGTTTGTGTTGCTAAGAGCAAGACAGGCACAGGGGCACCAGTTTAATCATCCCACCTAGGGCACCATAAATCCTAAGGACGGCCCTGTGAAGAATCTCCTAGCTACCACCTGAACTGGAACAAGAGCTGTACCAGGGGAAAGAATTGTGCCCAGGCCTGGAAGGTGTCCAGTCTGAGGAAAAAAAAAAACTTACTGAGCATCTCTGAGGGGAGATTATCTGTATTCAATTTGATTAGACATAGATTTGCAAATTTTATTTTATTCTGCTTGGTGACTTACTTTGTTCTATCTGTTATTACTTGGAATCACTTAAATCCTACTTTCTATATTTAATAAAATCACTTTTTACTTATTAATTGACCCAGAGTATGTATTAATGCCTGGGGGAGCAAACAGCCATGCATCTCAGAGAGTAGTTATTAATGGTTCCCAATCCTGCTGGAAAGGTATCATGAGTGAGGTTCCACAGGGGTCTGTTTTGGGACCGGCTCTATTCAATATCTTCACTATCTTCATCAACGACTTAGATATTGGCATAAAAAGTACGCTTCTTAAGTTTGCAGATGATACCAAACTGGGAGGAATTGCAACTGCTTTGGAGGACACGGTCATAATTCAAAATGATCTGAACAAATTGGAGAAATGGTCTGAGGCAAACAGGATGAAGTTTAATAAAGACAAATGCAAAGTGCTCCACTTAGGAAGGAACAATCAGTTTCACACATACAGAATGGGAAGAGACTGTCTAGGAAGGAGTATGGCAGAAAGGGATCTAGGGGTTACAGTGGACCACAAGCTAAATATGAGTCAACAGTGTGATGCTGTTGCAAAAAAAAGCAAACGTGATTTTTGGATGCATTAACAGGTGTGTTGTGAGCAAGACACAAGAAGTCATTCTTCCGCTCTACTCTGCGCTTGTCAGGCCTCAGCTGGAGTATTGCGTCCAGTTCTGGGCACCGCATTTCAAGAAAGATGTGGAGAAATTGGAGAGGGTCCAGAGAAGAGCAACAAGAATGATTAAAGGTCTAGAGAACATGACCTATGAAGGAAGGCTGAAAGAACTGGGTTTGTTTAGTTTGGAAAAGAGAAGACTGAAAAGGGACATGATAGCAGTTTTCGGATATCTAAAAGGGTGTCATAAGGAGGTGGGAGAAAACGTCTTCATCTTAGCCTCTAAGGATAGAACAAGAAGCAATGGGCTTAAACTGCAGCAAGGGAAGTTTAGGTTGGACATTAGGAAAAAGTTCCTAACTGTCAGGGTGGTTAAATATTGGAATAAACTGCCTAGGGAGGTTGTGGAATCTCCATCTCTGGAGCTATTGGGTAAGAGTAAGTTAGATAAAGGTCTATCAGGGATGGTCTAGACAGTATCTGGTCCTGCCATGAGGGCAAGGGACTGGACTCGATGACCTCTCGAGGTCCGTTCCAGTCCTAGAGTCTATGAATCTCTCTCTATCAGTGTTATAGAGGGCGAACAATTTATGAGTTTACCCTTCATAAGCTTTATACAGGGTAAAACAGATTTATTTGGGGTTTGGACCTCATTGGGAATTGGGTATCTGAGTGTTAAAGACAGGAACACCTCTGTTAGCTGCTTTCAGGTAAATCTGCAGCTTTGGGGCAAGTAATTTAGACCCTGTGTCTTTGTTGGAGCAGTTGGGAGTGTTCGGCTCAGCAAGACAGGGTGCTGGGTCCCTGAGCTGGCAGGGAAGGCAAGAGTAGAAGTAGTCTTGGCACATCGGGTGGCAGCTCCCAAGGGGGGTTCTGTCATCTAACCCATCACAGAGGGATTGAACAGAACAGGGCAATTTATCTAGTGATCCATCCCCTGTCGTCCAGTCCCAGCTTCTGGCAGTCAGAAGTTTAGGGAAATCCAGAGCATAGGCTTGGATTCTTGACCATCTTGGCTAACAGCCATTGATTAACCTATCTAATTATTTTTTGAATCCAAGTATTCCTGGTCAATGAGTTCCACAGGTTAATGTCCACTGTGTGAAGAAGTACTTCCTTTTTTTGTTTTAAATGTGCCTATTAATTTCATCGGGTGACCCCTGGTTCTTGTGTTATGTGAAGGGGTAAATAATACTTCCCTATGCATTTTCTCCACACCATTCATTTTATAGACCTTTATCATATTCTCCCCCTCCCCCCATTTTCTTTTTTCTAAATTGAACAGTCCCAGTCTTTTCAATCTCTACTCATATGGAAGCTGTTCCATACCCTAGCCATTTTTGTTTCTCTTCTCTGTACCTTTTCCAATTCTAATGTATCTTTTTTGAGATGGAACAACCAGAACTCCACTCAGTATTCAAGGTGTGGGTATACCTTAGATTTATATACTGACATTATGATATTTTCTGTTTTATTATCAAGCCTTTTCCTAATGGTTCCTAACATTCTGTTAGCTTTTTTGAACGCTGCTGCACACTGAGCAGACGTTTTCAGAGAACTAGCCACAGTGACTCCAAGATCTCTTGAGTGGTAACAGCTCATTTAGACCCCATAATTTTGTATGTATAGTTGGGAGTATGTTTTCCAATGTGCATTACTTTGCATTTATGAGTATTTAATTTCATCAGCCCATTTGTTACCCAATCACCCAGTTTTGTGAGATCCATCTGTAACTCTTCTCAGTCTGCTTTGGACCTAACTATCTTGAATAATTTTGTATTGTCTGCAAATTTTGCAACTTCACTGTTTACCCCTTTTCCCAGAACATATATGAATATGTGGAACAGCACTGGTTCCAGCACACATCCTCAGGAGACCCCTCTATTTACCTCTCTCCACTGTGAAAACTGACCATTTATTCCTACCCTTTGTTTCCTATCATATAACCAGTTACTGATCCATGAGAGGACCTTCCACCCTATCCCATGACTCCTTATTTTGCTTATGAACCTTTGGTGAGGGACCTTGTCAAACGCTTTTGGAAAGTCCATGTACACTATATCCCTTGTCCACCTAATTTTTAAAAGGTTTTTCTCTCCAGTGTTGCTATGTGAAAGACCCACACAAATAATAAGGGAAACTGAATATACAAGAGAAACAAATTTACTGTACAGAAAGACCTATCAAATTCACAAAGTAAACAACTGAAATAACAAAGAAAGCGTTTGGGGTTCCCTCCCCATCACCTATTTCAGTTATTCTGATCTAAGGTGCTATCTGTAACAATATTAAGTATAATTTTGTTTTGAGAGAAGTGTGAATTTTAAGTTGGCTGTATCCCTTTGAAGTAGAATACCCAACCTTAACTTTTGAAGTTTGTAAATTATGAGTGCCTAACAGTACAACTTTTGACATTCTCTTGATTTTGGGTTTTTTAAAATATAAAATACATACTATATGCATACATATTAATAAAGCCCAAAGAAACAAGAGGCAACACATACCTGGGTAATAATATTCCAGACAGGGTGCAATCAGGAGACAATTTGTTTAATGGTATTTCAGCCCTCTCCCCAAATTTATATCTCTTGGAGACCAACTTCAGCTAGGGCAGGTAATAGACTGGTGGCATCAGATCAGAGCCACGCAAAAAGTTCAACAATGTCTTCAAGCTGCCTACTAGTGGCCATTCTGAAAATATTATAAAGGGGGAAAGGAATAAGGGTCAGATCATCTTCTGATATAATTCAATGCACTACACTAGTTTACACCAACTGAAGAGCTGGACCTGGAGATTTTCCAGGTGCTATTTATATGGACAGGACCCTGCTGGTAGATTTGACACAGCCATTCAGAAGAGTCCAATTTACACCCATTGTCCTAGCGTTCACAACAGTTACTCTCTTTAAAAAAAAAAATAATAATTTTCAGTGGCACTAGAGACTGAGTAATAATACTTAACCTCGATAGAAGGCAGTAGAGAGTGTCACTCAAAGCACTGCGCAAACTCCAATGAATTACCTATCCCCCACTCTCTTTTTTTTTTTTTTTGGTAGATGGAAAAGCAGAGGCAGAAAGGTGCTCTTACTTGCCCAGTTCACACAGGATGTCTGTTACTACAGTTCCAGCATTCCCAATTCCTAGTGCTGTCCTTTAAGCAGGACACTATGCTTCCATTCCATGGGACAGTTTAGTTAATATTTCAGGTTCTAGATTTTGGAGCCCTAGTCCAGCCTGACGGATACTGAGACCAATCCACTAGTCAAACACATTCAACTAACAATCTCTTGCTCTCACTTTTCATTCAGAAACTTACTTCATAGCAAAAGAAGAAAATCCATCCCACCCTAACTTCAGGCTGGAAGGGAGAGATAGTGGATCTGAACATTAGAAACTGAACTAGAAAGTAAAACTTTCCTTTCAGAGAATTGCACTGCCTTCTTTTCAGACCAATGGCTGCTTATAAGCATGTTAATACTTAGGAAGCAGATTATTAATATGAATAAGGAACTCTTATATAAAGAGACTCCTTGCACTTGAAAAAATCACATTTGTCTAAAAATGTTTTGTACTACTACAGTTAAAAGTAACAGCTAAGGATTACTAGAACTAGAAAAATGTACTTTCCAGTGTATGTGTGCTTAACAGCCCTTTATATACATTCAGTTTCACTATTCCCCTGTATAGTTAGTTACGTCCCAATCCTGTGTGCACAGACCCTGGGGCCATGAACACACCTCCACATGGATACAGAGATTCAACCATGAAGAGCTTTTTTGCAGGACTGGGGCCTTAGTTAAGTCTCTCCTTTGCTATATAGCCCCTTATAATCATATATGGGGGAGAAGAAAGTCTTTAAAACTATTAAAGGGTTATTGTTTTTATTTCTTGAGGTGATATTCAGAGGGTGCTCTATCAAAAACTGGGACTTTAAAAAGAAATTTAGTTAAAGAACTAGGTTTTTTGTTTTTGTTTTTTATTGAAATTGACTGTGTTGCTTTGACCTCTTCACTAATTTTAAAGCAATAAATACTGTAGAAGTTGTTGAGAACTCTCTAAAATGCCCGTGTAAGGATTGCAGCCAAATGCAATATCCACTGATGTCAATTTTGCAGTGTCTGGTGAATATGTACATATGGACTCCCACTGGAAGCTTTGCACATGGCTATTGCTAAAAGAGCTCCTTTTTCTGGCCACCAAGTTGTGGTGGAGTATTGAGAAACTACAAGCCAGCTACTTGGATATCCTTAACAAAATGCTTAATTTTGTTTAACACAGAAAAGAGATTCCAAAGAAGGATGTAAGAGATCCAGCAGCTCTCAAACTTCACCGTAGAAGCAGTCATATTTGATTAGACAAGATGTAAACCCAGTAGGTGCACATCAGTTGCAACAACCTTTAAACTGTTCTAGGCAGTTCAACAGGATTACATAACCTCACATTGGGCCTACTCCAGCTCCAATTAGTGGGAGTTGGATCAGTTCCCTGGGACTGGAGTCACAAAAGGACTCAGACACCTAAAACTGACACTTCAGGAGCTGAAATCCCAGAATCAGGCTCCATTAGAATTCATAAACCCCCATTCATTGGTCCCTGACACCTGTAGGCACCTACACTCACTTGGCGCCTATGTTTCTACCTCCGAGCATGTGTGGTACAACACCATGTCAAGCATCTGGATGCCTAAGTCACAGAGCAACCCACAAACTGGGAGAAAATAGGCGTCCCTCCACGTAACTCAGTAGGCACATTCAGTAGGTGTGCTCAGATCTCATCTGCCAGACTGGACTCCTATAGATGAGTTTAAATAAAATGGAGCAGAGTGGTTAGAGTATTAATCTGGAATGTGGAATACTCCCAGTTCAAGTCCCCCTTTACCTGAGAAGGAAAAAGGGATCTGACCTGAAATTTGCCACCTCTCAGGTCAGTGCCCTAATTACTGGCCTATAGCATATTCTGACATGGAAGCTCCCTCAGGCTCTCCTGTTGAAGCTATTCCACTGTGGCTAAATAATTAAACAAAAAAACACTGGAGCAAGGGGCCTGGATTGTGGTTTTCCTGCTTCCCATGTGAGTATGCTAACCATCAGGCTAAAGAGTCTGGCCCACTTTTTTAAAATTAGTTATCCAGAGTGCAACAGCTTCAGCAAGAAAGACTGAGTGAGGCCTACATTAGAAAATCTCTTGAGTCCAATGGTTAGGGCACTTACCTGTCAAGTGGAAGATCTCTGTTGAAATCCCTTCCTTCCCTTACCAAGGTAGAGGAGGGACTTGAAGTGGGAGTCTCCCACAATCCCAGGTGAGTACTCTAAGCACTGGGATAAAAGTTGTGAGGGAGAGCCACCTTCTCCCAGCTTTTGCAAAAATGATGTAGGTGCCCAATGGCAAGAGAAGGTTTGCATCTGAGAATCCCAAGCTGAGGGAGGCACCCCGCCGCAGAATGGACTTTATACCTGTCTCCAAGAGAGATGCGGGGCTTAGAATACACCCTTTGGCTTGGCACTTCCCATTGGCTACCTTAGGAGGAGAGTCGCCTAGCGAGTTGGCTTTTGTGAATCCCATTCTAAGATACCTATCTCTCCCCATTCATTGTATAGGGAATGAGGTGATGTTCAGCATCACAGTACCTAAGTTTCTTTGTGAAGCTAGCCATAGTGCCTGCCCACAAAAATCAGTGAGTGTCTTTCCATTAACTCAATGAGTTCTGGATCAGGCCTACAGAATCCAGCTTAGTCATGTGTGTACATTTTAGAACTAATTGGTTTACTGGACTAAAAAGTAACGTGGTGCAGACCACATATCTAACATGGACAATGGCCTAATTATGATGCCTTTTGCACCGTAGAGTTCCCTAATGTGGACTACAGACAACGTGGCTGTTGATCTGCATTGAAAACTCTAACCCCTTAAACAGCATAAATCGCAACATGTTTCACTTATATAATAACTTTCATCAACTTACAGCACTTTATAAACATTAATGATTACCTTAGAGACCTTCACTCCCCTATATTTGGTAGGTAAGCGTTATCTCCAATTTATAGATGGGGAAACTAAGTAAGGTAGAAGGCAGCCTAGTAGGTATATATCCTCTAATCATTTATTTCAAGATTAGGCTCCTTTCTCCTCGGAGCCTGAACCTGATTCTCAATAGATGATGTGGCTTCCCGTGAGCCTATGGAATCTGAAACATGCACTCTGCCCCCCACCCCTCCATATTTCTAGTACTTTTTGTTTTAGCCGAAGGAGTAGGAGAAATTGCTTCAATTCCTTGTTCCTCCTCATCTTTTACAAAGATAAGGTGGTTTTAAGGACTCTACCTAGCCTTCTGCCTAAAATGCCCTCCAGATGTCACCTAGGTCAGGAAATATCCATTCCTAATCTCCATCTTTTCCTCTTACAGACAACAAATGCATTTCGCACTTGCTAGATGTGCTTCATGTCCTTGGGCAAGCCATTTCATCAAGAATTCACAGGCCCTGACGAAGATCCTTAGCTTTTCCAGAATAAAGAAAATTCTCTGTATCTTTCTGGTAAACACCATCTGCATAACTTTACCAAAGAATGTTTCCCCGGGTGGGAAGAGGTAAGGAAAGATTCTATGAAACTACAAACGGTACCTGGAAAGTTCACATCCAGATCCAAGCTTTTCAAAGTTCCACTCCAAACTTACATTTATAGCAGTCATGTCTTATTACACCTAAAGTTCATTATACAATGGCACTCCAGAAAAGACCTGAACTCTCAGACAATACGGATGAGCTTCTCTTAAAAAGGGAGTGTATAACGAACTGCCTCAGTGTCTGCACTCTCTCTCCCTGCAGTGGCTTGCAACATAAAGGATAAGAACCTTCTATTTATAAACCTTTGAGCAGACACAGAAGATGGTTCACTGGTTAAGGTGCTAACCTGGGACTTGAGTTAAATTTCCTACTCTGCCACAAATGCCCTGTGTCACCTTGGGCAAATCACATAGACTCTTTGTGCTTCAATTCTCCATCTGTAAAATGGAAATAGCACGTCCCTACCTCACTGCATTGTAAAGATAAATACATTAAAAAGTGTGTGGTACTCAGATACTATGGAAATGTGAGGCACAGAAGTTGTGTCTTAAGGTCACACTTCTGGTGCTAAAGGTCATGGGTTCTAGCCACGGTGGATTTTTTTTTGCAAGTTCCTAGCTAGGGCTTTGATTAAGGTTCCTCTCTATGTAAAATAAAATACAGTTATCTGTTCCGTAACTGGTATTCTTCGAGATGTGTTGCTCATGTCCATTCCACATTAGGTGTGTGTGCTTGCCACATGCTCCAGTGCTGGAAGTTTTTCTCTCAGCAGTATCTGTAGGGGTGTAGATAAATCTCTGATAATTTTCATATGACTTTACATTGTGTCTCTTCAGATAACCTTGTAGTGGATCTACCCACCTGTGACCTCTGTTTTCATGAAACTTTGTATCAAAGCTTCATATTAGAAACCTTGTACTGATGAGCCTTGGTATATGGAAACCTGATATCATAGCCTCATGTAGAAACTTTGCATTGAACCTTGGTATAATGTTATATCCCCTTAGGATAGAAGACAGAAGATAGAATAAGATAGAAGAAGAATGTCTCTTTGCTAAGGATAGAGTAAGATTTCCCACCCACCGCCAATCAATTGCCTTGTTGAATGAATGAGGTGTGAATGAACAAGGCTTGGAAGGCAGCACCTCCAGACCGCTGCAACAGTTGGAGAGTGGATGGAAGCTAGACACAAGGACAAGAAAACTTGTCAAGTGGGCTCACTAAAGAAGAGCAGACATATCGACAGCCTTGGAGGTTAGAAGGAAGCACTTTCTTTTGAAAACACCCTTTGAACAGCATTGGGACAACACCCAGAGAAAAGCAGCACAAAGAACCAATGCACACAGACACAAATTTTGAATCTGGTACAGATCTGCCTGAGAAGGAAGCAGCTATAAATGTGAAGTGTCTTGTAGAGGACCGTGGGTCTCGTCCTGTCAACATGGGAGCAACAATCCGGATTGGCAGAAGCCTGGCTCCACCTCCTCCCCCATCTAACTCACCTGGCCAGTGAAGTTAAGGGGAGCAACTAATTGGTAACAAGACTGAGTGTGCTTGTGTGTGTATTTAAGTGCATGAGTGTATATATTATATATATATATATATATATATATATATAATATCATATGATACAGTGTGGATTGATACATGTATTACCAATAAATGTGGCGCTTTGCCTTATTCCCCCTGAAAAGATCCTGGGCAGTACTTTAAGCAAAACCGGGGAGCAGCTCTAGCATCCTCTGAAGTGGCACCCTCTGAAGGGGCACTGCTGGCTCCCACCACCCTCCATTCCTTCTTGCCAGAAACTCAGACAGTTGGGAAGGAGGGCGGGTCATGGAATGGACATGAGCAACACATCTCGAAGAACACCAGTTACAGAATAGGTAACTGTCTTTTCTTCTTTCAGTGCTTACTCATGTCCATTCCACATTAAGTGACTCCAAGAAGTTCCCATGCAGGCAGGTAGGAGTTCACAGCTGCGCAGACTGTAATACAGCTTTGCCGAACCCAGTGTTGTCTTTGGCCTGCTGAGTGATGGCATAACGAGACGTGACTGTGTCTACCAAGGAGCATGTCATGGCTCTACAGATGTCCTGGATTGGGATGTGTGCCAGGAAGGCCGCTGACGACGCCTGTGCTCTAATCGAATGGGCCCTAATGATTGGTGGACCTTTGTTAGCTTGTAGCAGGTCTTTATGCAAGAGGTGATCCAGTTGGAAATCCTCTGTGAAGAAACTGGAAGGTCCTTCATCTTACCCGCTGCAGCGATGGAAAGCTGGGTCGATTACGGAAAGGCTTGGAATGCTCCAAATAAAAAGCCAAGGCCCTCCGGACGTCCAGAGCATTCAGACACCTCTCCACGGCAGTCTTGTGTGGGCTGGGACAGAACACTGGCAGGAATACATCCTGGCTCACGTGGAAAGAAGATACCACCTTCAGCAGGAAGGCTGGGTGGGGCAGCAGCTGGATCTCGTCCTTATAAAACACTGTGTAAGGCAGTTCCGAGGTCAAGGCCTTAATTTCTGAGACTCGTCTCACTGATGTCACTGCCACCAGGAAAGCAACCTTTGGGTAAGGCCTCTTGAGGCCCCTCAGGAACCTGACAATCATGTCATGAGAAAAGACAGTCTGACCTTGGATCGGCTAATGGAACACAGAGATGGCCGTTAGATGCACTCTGATGGAAGAATGTGCCAGCCCCTAGTTCCTGAGCTGCAGTAAGTAGCCCGAGATGGACTGCACTGAAGAACGCGAGGGAGAAATGCCATGTTCCGACGCCCAGTGGGAAAACCTCGTCCACTTGGCCAGATAAGTTAGTCTTGTGGATAGCTTCCTACTTCCCAGGAGGACCTCCTGCTCTGCCTCCAAGCAGGTATGCTCCTC
The DNA here is from genome assembly GCF_025201925.1 of Gopherus flavomarginatus. Classification (NCBI taxonomy): domain Eukaryota; kingdom Metazoa; phylum Chordata; order Testudines; family Testudinidae; genus Gopherus; species Gopherus flavomarginatus. Next base: position 163,085,746 of record NC_066617.1, on the reverse strand, counting down.
TGGGTTCAACCATGGAGCAGCCATGCTAAGAGGTGTAAAAACTCGAGGTTGGGCTGTAGGAGCCGACTATGATCCTGCAACAGCAGGTTCAGATGGTAGCGAAGGGGCCAGGGAGAGGCCACCACCTGTTCATGAACGTGCTGAACCAGTGCTGGTGAAGCCATGCAGGAGCGATCATGATAACCTGTGCTTTGTCCCTCTTGATCTTTACTAGGACCCAGCTGACCAGAGGGATTGAAGGGAACGCGTTCATCAGACCTTCAGCCCATGACAGGAGGAAGGCATCAGAGAGGGAGGCCTTGCTCAGGCCCTGCCGGGAGCAAAACCAATGGCACTTTCAGTTTCTCTTGGTGGCAAACAGATCTACCTGGGGAGTTTTCCACCTCTGGAAGATCATGCAGGTCACCTCCTAGTGGAGTGACCACTCATGGTGAGAGGAGAAGTCCCTTCTGAGGTGATCTGCTAAGGCATTCCTGATGCCAGGGAGCTGACCAGCTTCCAGATGGATGCCATGGCTGATGCAGAAGTCCCAGAGACAGGGGTCCTCTTGGCAGAAAGCTAACAAGCACGCTCCTCCTTGCCTGTTGATGCAGAATATCTTCGTCAGGAATCTCACCACTTTTCCCAACAGGTGAGACAGGAAGACTCCACAGGCCAGTCAGCCAGACCACTCTGAGCAACTTGACATTTATGTGTAATTCTGCTTCCTCCAGAGTCCACACTCCCTGGCTCTGGAGATGTCCAAGGTGCACCCCCCAACCAAGGTCCAAAGCGTCTGACATTAGCTCAACAGATGGAGCGAGAGACTGTCGAACAGGACTCTTTCCAAGACCTTCTCGCAATCAGTCCCTCACTGTAGCAAGGTGAGAACTACCAGGGGAATGGTGAAAATCTTCTCCAGGTGGTCCCTGGATTGGGAAGAGGTCAATGCCAGCCATTGCTGCGAGGGCTGCATGCGGAGCCTGGCATGGTGGATCACATATGTGCAAGCTGCCATGTGGCTTAGCAGGTGCAGGCACACCCTGGCCTTTATCAGGGGAAATGCAGAGACTTCCTCAATGAGGTCAGTCAGGTTCTGAAACATGGCTAATGGCAGGAACACTTTCCCCTGAGTCAAGTACAGCCCCGATGAATTCTATCCTTTGAATCGGAACTAATGTGGACTTTTTGTGGTTGACCAGTAGTCCTAAGGAGAGGCATGTGGCTTGTAGCACAAGGACGCTGCACTGGACCTGAGCATTGGAACTGCCTTTTACCACCCAGTCTTCGAGGTATGCATAAATCTGGATACCCTGATGCCTGAGGTAGGCCACGACTACCGCCATGCACTTGGTAAACATCCTTGGTGCTGCAGCCAGGCCAAACAAAAGGATTGCAAACTGGTAGTGGGCTGAACCCACCGTAAAACGGAGAAATCATCTGTGTCCTGGGAAGATTGCTATGTGAAAGTATGCGTCTCTCAGGTCAAGGGCAGTATACCAGTCTCCCGGATCTGGGAGGGGATAATGGAGGCAAGGGAGACCATGTGAAACTTTAGCTTCTTTAGGTATCTGTTGAGGTCTCGCAGGCCCAGGATGGGACTCAGACCACCCTTTGGTATCAGAAAATACTAGGAATAGAAACCCTTGTTCTGGTAAGGAGGCAGGACCTCCTCCACCACTAGCAGCTGTAAGAGCCCCTGAACCTCCTGCTCAAGAAGATGCTCATGAGAAGGGACTTTTTAGCTCCTTGCTTGGAGCAAGTCGAGCCTGACTGGGCAGAGGGTGGGGGCAGGTGGCTTGTGCACTGTCTACAGCCCTTGAGCTTTTTGTGCCGCAGGTCCCGCCGGGGCTGGCTCCCTTGCTCCTGGGGTAGTTGCGGTTTGAACTGGTTACATGCCGGGCCCAGAACATAGAACCTCAGGGTTTTTAGAGTGGTTTGGGAGTCCTTCAGCCCATGTAATTTGTTGTCCATCTTCTCCGCAAACAGGGCTTGGCCATCGAGGTCCTGAATTGACTGCTGAGTCTCGCAGGACAACCCAAAGAGGAGCAGCCAGGACACTCACCACATGGAGATGACGGATGCTATGGTGTGGGCGGCGGAATCTGCTATGTCAGATACCACTTGAAGGGCCATCCTGGCAGTGGGCATGTTCTCGTCAAGGACCACCCTGAATTCCTTATGGCATGCCCCGTCCCCCAGCTAAGTCCCTGACGGGACTAACAAAACTCTAACTACTGCTAAGAGCTAACTAACTCAACTACTAACTATGTACAATAACTTTACAAGAACTCTAGTTCATACAAACGAAGCCTAAGCAATGTTGTAAGGGCAGTGCACATCCTGTGCACCGTCACTGGTGGCAAGAAGGAACTGAGGGTGGGGGAGCCACCAGCGCCCCTTATATTGCACCATGCAGGCACCACTTCAGAGGGCGCCAGAGCCACTTCCCTGTGGATACTGCTGAGCGAAAAACTTCCAGCACCAGTACATATGACGAGCACATGCACCTAATGTGGAACGGACATGAGCAGGGCCAACTCCAGGCACCAGCTTATCAAGCAGGTGCTTGAGGTGGCAACTCGTGAGTGGGGTGGCACGTTCAGGGATTCGGCAGCAATTCAGCGGAGGGTCCCTCACTCCCGCTCAGAGCGAAGGACCTCCCACTGAATTGCCGCAGATCGCGATCGCGGCTTTTTTTTTGTTATTATTTTGGCTGCTTGGGGCGGCAAAACCCCTGGAGCCGGCCCTGGACATGAGCAAGCACTTGAAGAACAATTATTTCTTCTTTATGGGGGAAAAAAAATCCTTGACCGCAACCTTTAGTTTAAAGGTATCTTCATTATAAACTCCAATTTTCAGAAGGTTGAGGGGAGAGAAAATAGCTCAGATAATTTAAAGTGCACTGGGATGGAATCTTCATGCACGCTGCCAATTCAAGTGCACATTTTTCAAATGCTTTTTTAAATTTAAAGCAAGCATTTCATTTTAAAATGAAATCTATGGTATTTTGAACAAACAGCTACTGGATATAGACTCAGAAGCTACTTTTAACACCTTTTTCCATCTTCCAGTGTTTTAAGGGAGTATTATGGTGGGATAAGCCATCAGTCTCAGTGTGGTGCCAGCCCGTAAAGTTGGAGCACTTTGAATATTACACTTACCATCATAAAATAAACATTTCAACATTTTCTTAGACCAGAGAAGGCTTTTAGGGAAGGAGATGAAAGGTGAAGGCATGAGGACTGGGGAGTCAGCCTTTAGGGAAGAACCACAATTTAAAGCTGTTTCCTGCAATATTTCTGCACTTTACTTTCCAATTTGCCTTTAGGAGCCCCAATTTTCAGAGTTAAATCTCCCAGCAGTTTCAAATGGTGTTGATCTAGAGACTTTGGCATACAATCCTACCTGTCTAGATTCAACCTTTTGTCCCCTCTTTCTTCAACATCACTACCACCCAATAAAAACATGCAACTAATCCATCAAGCTGTTTCTGATTTACAGAGGCAAAATGTTTATATAGTTCTCTGAGTATTAGGTTTTCTTTCCAAACTCTAGACCAAAAATAAGAAGTTAGGCTTTAATGTGGGCTAAGTACTACTGACTGGTTTAGTTGAAGTCAACAAGAATGACATTAAAGAAGACCAAAAAGAAGTGACATGACAGAAACCACAGCGGGTTTGGTCTATGGTTTTTTAAGAAATTATTTTAAATATTTATTTTAAATTTTTAAATAAAAATAATTTTACTATTGCTCTCTTTCCAAAGAATGGGGGGAAACTCATTAATTAACATTCTATGTAATCAGGAGATAGAAATGTGAAGAAAAGGGAAACTAGCTACAAAACACAGCCATAACCAAATTCCCTTTCTCCCCTTTAGTTAGGAAAAAGAGATGCTCAGATGTACAGAATCAAAAGTAATGGCCCAGCCCTATAATGGCCTTATGTTATCATTGTGTATTACTCTGCATGAGACCGAGTTCTCATTTTGTCCTGTTGGGCCAGATTCTTAGCTGACGTAAATTATTGTAGCTCCACAACAATTTCTGGCTTCAGTGGAGCTCTGTGATTTATGACAGTTGAGGATCTGGCCATCTATCTTGTCCTCACCAGCAATGGTTTCATTAAGAATGTTTCAACCAAAGAATCTGTGGCAGGCAAGACAACTTTCCCCTATCTATCAATTCTCTAGCATGTTATAACTTCATAGCAACTGGGAAGGTCTTTAAAAAACAAATATTTAATTTCATCATAGAGTCCTGGAACCATGGCAGAGTGTCCGAACTACCAAAGTGTAGTGTTCTCTGACATCTCCCAAGATCAGCAAAATCTGCTCTTCTTGCGTGCTTCATGAAAGAGCACATCCACAAACAGTGAACAAAGAAGGCAATACTTGACCTGCATGTTTGGCACAGAGGGGAGCTAAATACTATCTCCAGTTAAACAGAACCTTCATTGTCATCAACACAGTCTATCTTCAAACTGCCCCATGCCAAACTGAAATTACTAATGACCTTGGGACTCTCTCACCAGATTCCAATCACCATACACCTTGGTCTCACAGTAACCTTGCTAATACTAGTAAATAGAAAACACAACAGGTGTACTGCAGCTCTCCCACATAACACATGCAGTAAAGCCTTGCCTCAAATATACTGTCTATCTGGAAAGTGGTTACTTGATTTGAGCAAGAACATAAGAACATATGCCCCATATCTAGTATGTCTAATCTCCCATTTAGACCTTGAAATGTTCAACAAGTAGGAAGTTCAAACAGACAGTAGGACTCTGGTGTTAAGATGGAAGCATGGGCCAGCAAGAAGGAAGAATACAAGGCAGCTTTCTGATGGGATCAAGGTGTTAGCTTCCTCTGGGTTTTATTTTCTGAGTTTTCAGGGTGTTGATTACAACCTCAGGTTTTAAAAAAATGGCTTTACAAAAAACTCAAATCCTCCTTCCCCCCAGTTTGTGACACAACCAAACCCTGTAATCACAAAGGGTGAAGCTCTATCTTCTCAGAATCCTTCACTAAATTCTCACTACACAGTAGCAATTATAACGTTTCTTCAGTTCCCTCTGACTGTTCCCTGTCTCATTATTAGACTTGTATAACTATCTGGGGTCTAAGCAGGGAGTTAACTCCCTACTTGATCCAAAACTCCTTTATAACTAAGTGGTGGCTAAATGATGAGCCAGGTCTCACTACCATTTCTGCATTCCCCTCACCCCTCCAAAAAATCAGATTCCCATAGACTTTCCCTCCCATTACTCTTCAGCCCCTCCAATTCTTTGATCTTCTTCCTCCATATCACTCAAATGGATTCTTCCTTCCTGCTCCTCCAGCCCCATAAGGAGACACTTTCTTTTTCGATTACTCTGATGTCTCAGGGACCCTGAGACAACCGGTTCCTCGTCACAAAGGTTATTTTTTTCAAAAGTGTCTAAGGGTACATCTACATCACAAAAAAAAAAAAAAAAAAAAAAAAAAAAAGATCAGCAACAGTGAGATGCAGCACGTGGGACAACTGATTCAGACTTCTGGGGCTCATGCTACGGGGTTAACAATTGGACATTCAGGCTCAGGCTGAAGTCTGGGCTCTGAAACCCGGCAAGAGGGGAGGGTCTCAGAGCCCCTAAACATCTACACTGTGATTTCTAACCCTGTAGTGCGAACCCTGCAAGACCAAGTTAGTTGACTCGGGCTCTGAGACTTACTACTATGGGTCCTTTTTTGTGGTGTAGACATACCCTAAGTGACTTGGGAACCTAAGTCCCATTTTCAAAATGATTTATGTCATTAGAAGCCTCAGTCCCATTGACTTTCAATGAGACATAGGCACCTAATTATGCGTCACTTTTGAAAAATAGGTGGTTTTGAAAATGTTACCCAAAGTTCCTGTGGTAGCTGATTCAGTACCGAAACTCAGGATCCTCCCCTGGAAAAGTTAATTAGACACAATTTACTTGTGTACGATGACACTAAATCAAAAATCAAGTCACAGAGGCAGAGCAAATTCAGGTTATTTCAGTTACAACTACTGGAAAGTGGAAAATAAGAACTTTATAATGCTTCATTAAAAAACCAGTGAAACAAGGACACACAACTGACTCAATTTCACATATAAAAACTTATTTGGGGAGCAAATTTTGCTACCAGTGAAGTCAGTAGCAAAATTTTCACCGAATGCAAGTGACACCAGCATTTAGCCTTTCATCTCCACCATCTCATATCTGGGCATATGAAAGCCAAATTTCCAACAAGGCTGCCTGAGACTTCCTACAAAGCCATGCTAACAGGCACAACTATCTCTGGGAATCTTGTGGTGGTGGCAAACTGATTAAGGTGGACAATGCTAGGTCCCTACCTATTGTCACTGGCCAAATAAGTGTGTTTCTAGCATGCAAAATGATGCTGGTTGATACTCAATACATATATTATACTGAGATGCCAAAGTTCAACCTTTGTCCCTCAAAATGACTATGTAGAAGTCAGTTAATATTTTTTCTAGGACAAGTTTACGGGGTAATTGGATTTGGAGTCTTTAGTTTGGATCCAGTATTAATCAGAACTGTGCTAAAGCTTTATTATTTTTTTATTATTTCCTCGTGTCCTTTTTTTCCCTTCCAAAATTTAACATTTTATAGCTCTGGAAAATGATGGAAAAAGTAAACACTTTGGATATGGTCCTCTGGCACTCTCCCGCCTGCCCACTAATCCCAAATCTGCCAAGAAACACTAGGATGCACACATGACAAAGCCAAACACCAAAATGCTTTCTATAATGACAAGGAATCAAGTGCAATGTATGGCTGTGTTGACTGGTTTGGATTAGCTCCTTTAGTTGGCTGACAGAAAGATATAAGAATCTTTCCAAAAAGTTAAAACCTGCAGCTCATGAAAGAACCAGCAATACAAAGAATTGGGCTCTTTTCTCTTTAAATTACAACCCATGGAGGCACTATAGTAAACCCCTTAATCTCTTTTTAAGCAGCTATTTTATCCCAACTTCCTCTGTGGTATACACCCACAAAGCACCCCCACCACAATACAAGAACTGCCTAAGTGATGAGATGCAAGTCACTCAGCTTCAATAAATTAAATAAATAAATAATAAATATTCACCCAGACTGGACTGCCTCATCTCTTAACCCTTTGCTTGTGCAAGGCCATGCCTGTTAGACACACATTCACCATTTTTAAACCCGGTCATCAAATAGGGATATGCTGAAGGTGGTGTAAGCCCTGCCATACATGCACAGGCATGCAAACAACTTGTATGCTTTTCATGAGCACATTTCAGATCTTGCAACTTTCAGAATGCTTCTGAAGATCTTAAAGAATTATTACCATTTTACAGATGGGGAAAATTAGGCACAGAGTTTAAGGTCCTGATGCTCCATTGAGAACTGCATCCATCCCCATTGACTAGAGCAGGGTTTTGGACAGGTGTGGAGAGGGATGGGAGGCATTACTGTATGGTTTTAAATGCAGGAATTTGGTGCAAGTGACTTGTGCCAGGTCACACAGCAAGTCAGAGATAAAGTGGGCAATAAAACCCAGGTCTCTTATCCCCTAGTCCTTTGTTCTAACCTAGAATAACGCTGCCTCAGCCTAAGAAAAACCTTATGAACATGTTTTAAAATGAAAGTCTAAATAATTAACTTTAAATGGTGACTAATTTCACATGCAGGGTAATGTTCTATTTTCAGATACTAGGACAGGTTTTCTCCAATCACAGTCCATCTTATACAAAAAAAAAAGGAGAGTTTCTTACTTTGGGACATCATGTTCTTTGAACAAAGACAATTCCACAATGTCATAAATGTATGCCTGTGTTTTCACTGAGCTAAAAGAAAGAGGTGTTGGATTTTGAAGATGAAAGTGTTTGATTACATATTTGTCTTCCATTTGATGAGAACATCAAATGATAACACTTAGCCCTTTTACAGCACTTTCCATCTTCAAAGCACTTTGCAAACATTAACTAACCCTCACAATATCCGTTATGTAGCAAGTATCATTACATTCATATTACAGATGGGGATTCTCTGGCAAAAAGATTAAGTAATTTACCCTGGACCACAGATATAGTCAGTATCAGAGCCAGGAAAAGAACTCAATAGCTCCTGGCTCCCAGTTCTGTTCTCATATCATGCCCCTCAATATTAAAGGCAATACCATTTTTTAAAATTAAAATATCAATTTTAAGTTTTCTTGAGGAAGAAATTAGTCCACCAAAATGAAAACTAATGACACGTTTACATCTTGGGGTCTAGCTAGGCTTGCTATCTCCAGAGGAGACATTTTGACTTTTTAGGTTCTAAACTAACAAGAAAGATCACTAGTATCAAAGAGAACATACCACAGAGACAAAGGGTTATGTAGCCAGGAAATGAGTACAATATAAATTAATTCCACATTCTACATTCTCCTTCGCTGTTTAGACATAGGCATTGTGACTATTTACTAAACTTCGCTCACATCTTTACATTTCATCATTTGCATCAGCTCTGAAATATTTGTTTTTGCTTAAACAAAATAAAGTTATCTTTTCTGGAACAGATACCTTCGCACCTGGGGCTCCCATTTAAAGTCATAACACAGATAAAGAACCACTCGTGAACTGGGAAAAGGATGCTTGGTAGCTGAATTATGGGTTCCCATAATGTTTCATTCATTTTGTTGATGCATTTCTTTGAACTTTCCTGTCCTAAGTGTGCAGGATATATGGTTACATCAACACTTTCATGACAGCCCAAATCACCCACTCTCCATAGCAATGGATTGATGTGTCATAGAGAGTGTGATTAGGAGGTCATCAGAGGTACGCGAAGCACCAGATTAAAGCTCAGGACTGAGACATATTTGTTCCTTTGGTTATTAAAAAAAGGAAGATGAGAGGAGAAAAAAAATTGTTGTAATGGAAAAAAGAATATGAGACTTTTAATATATTGTTAAAATATTTTTGTGCTAGGCATCACTTAAAATAAAGGCCAAAAGTATTTTATTTTTGATAGAGAAACATGCAAGTCAATGCATAGTTTTATAGTGGAAATTTTTTTTTACTGTAATCTGGCCTGTACACAGCCTGACATTTTCTGGCATGCCAGCAGTATTAGTCTCGGCACTTTTGCACAACACGGAACAAAAAGCACCCTTTTGTGCCAAAAGAGTGAAATTCTAAAAACTGGCCACTTGAATGGTCCCTTAGAATATGTGCGAACGATATATGCTAAACTCTCTCTTCCATCTTGTATTTAGCTGTGATATCTTAAGTACCTTTCCCAGACCTACGGAAGAGCTCTGTGTAGCTCAAAAGCTTGTCTCTCTCTCACCAACAGAATTTGGTCCTTTAAAAAATACTACCTCACCCACCATCTCTCTCAAATATCCAGGGACCACTTGGCTACAACACTGCAAACAAATTCTAAAAAGGCACTCTTCCAGCTTTTGGGCCCATCCAGGATTCTTTCTGAAAACACCAGTGTGCCTTTGCTGACTACAATACTATATCAGTCATTAATTCTTTGGATCTATCTCTCTCTCTCTCTCTCTCTCTCTCTCTCTCTTATCTACCCCCCAATGCAAAATTCACCCATTATTTTTATTATACTGGGATTCAGATCTGCCACTCCTCTCACTCTTCCTGAGAAAGCCCATCAGAAAGAAGGGAAGCAAGGCAAACTACCACAATATACTACCAAAGTCTAGGAAATGCTACCCTAGCAACTGTAACAACAGGGTAACTCTTCGAAGTATCAGCAATGAAATTTACATTCCCCAGGCTAACTCCACACTATCAGTGAAAACCTGTATGAAAGCCATAATCAATTTAAATTAAAAAAGTGCTTTTGACAAAATCTACCATCTACACACCACTCTGCACCACACAAAAAAGAGTCTGATGAAAGACTTCAAGAAGAAAGTTCTCTGTAGCACCACATCTGCCTCTGTGTTTTCTTGGTGACAGTCTTCAAGAAGAAATTCTTCCCCCACATCCTTGGTGAAAATTTTTAAGAATTTGCCTCTCTCCTGAGAAGTGGAAACCTTCAAAGCCCCTTGTCTCCTTGAAGAAGGTAAAAGGATATCGGCTAAACTCTTTGGTTTACAAACTTTTTTTGGTTTTACTTATTTTAAAAAAAAAAAACTTTTAAAAGGTACTTCATATTTGAGAAATAAATGCTATTTTTCTCCTCTTTTTAGTATATTGTTTGGCAAGTCATGTTTTTGATTATTTAAATATAATCTTCGTTCTAAACTGCATCTGACTCACATAATCTCCATACTTCAGAAAACCACAACAAAAGTGCCTTAATATTAGCTATAGATGAATAGGCAATGAGTCAGTGAATAGTTAAGGACGTTCCATGGAAATGCATGAGCTACATTGAGTAGAATTTTGTTATTTTATAATTAGTTTAAGAATAACAACATAGATTACTTGGAAGGAAGGATATTTTTGGAAGTTGTGTGTTTTGTTTTTCACAGAGGAACTTTACATTATGTACAAAAGGATCAAAAACTGAGTAGCAAAAACATTGGTGTTCTCATTAGAAACCAGTAGTCATTATTTGTACATACTGAAGTTATATTCTTTCTCTGTGAAGAACTTTAACCTTTTAACTGTGGCCATCACACTCTACAACCTTACTGGGACACCTTGCCACAATGGCAATACCTGCTTAAAAGAATGGCTTTAGAGCAGTCACATGCTCCTCTACAGCTGTTGAGTGCAACTTAGTCAATATTTACTCCTGATCTACTCTGTGCTTAGGCTCAATGGAAAGGGCGGGAGGGCGGGGGGGGGGAATCCAGTCACCTCCTACGTACTGGTGTTCATTTTCTCAGCACTAAGAGCAACACACATTGCTATGTGATTGAAATACAGAAAAAATGCTTACTGGTAACTGGTGTTCTCCAAATATCATTACCATCACAGCGCCACATTTGCGAGTCATGCCCTTTACTGCATGCTTCCCAGAACAAGTAAGTGAGGTGTAAATAACTACATATAGATCCTAACTAGAGGCCACAAGACTGAAACACAAATTCCTACAGCACCAATATCATGTCTATAAAAAGAGGCACAATAGCCCCCATTCTATCACTTCCTGAACAATTATCTGAAATATAGCAGCTCTGAAGAGCAAAATGTAATGGGTAACAGTATCAAAGGCTGATGACAAAGGTAAACTAATCTGCATGGATGAACTCAGAGGATTGGTCCTCCACCCCAAGAGGACCAAAGGTGAGCCCCAACTTTAAACCAGAGGAAGTGATCATTGGATCAAGGTTAAGGCGTAATCAATCTTGTATCTCAGTCTAAACCTAGACTGGAGTGTCCCCACACATGAATGTGGTGGAAGAAGCCACCTATCAGAGGACTGCATCATTCATTGAAGCCATCAAATCTCTAGAAGAGCCACTGTCTACATAGATGACTGTTAGCACCAGGCCAGAAAAAATAGAAGGGTCACCTGGGATAGGAATTGCACAATATAAGAGGATGGTTTATGCACCACAGCAGTGGGAAGGCAACACCCTCTGCCAGTGCTTCTCTGGACTCAAGCTGCACAATATACTTGTATGGAGAAAGCTGAATAAATCAAGTCCCAGCAGAATCATTCAGCCAGATTTTGGTAATTCAACAAAAATCAGGGACTTAAAAAAAATCACCAATGACAATTATAGATAACCCTTATTAGTCAACTAGTATGGACCACATTAGCCAACATCCTGGATTCATGAGATGATCCCACAGACTTGATCAGTGGGACACACGTAGTAAGTGCCATATCACAAGTTTGTCCCTGCCTGCCACCACCATCCAAGGAAAGCTCAGCCCACCAGAAACCATTCACCCACTTCTATTCCCTCAGCTCAGGGCAGCATTGAGCAACCCTCTCTGTTAAAATACATTTAATGACAGCAACTCTCACAGCTGAGTACCTAAATAAAGAACTCCTGGGTGGACTACAAAAACAAACAAACTCAACAGGTGTTCCACACTCGCAATAAAAGAAGGGCATCCCCAGATGAGATGGGAGTGGGAGGGAAATCCTAATTCCTTTCTCATATAATCCCTGTACATATCTATAGCCAAAATAATGGCCCACTCACACAACCAGTGCAGGCTAACCTCACCCCTGTTTGGATGGGAGACTTACACTCCCCTTGGTACCTCTGCCAATGAGGCTGGAAGGAGGAGTGAAACCTAATGAGATATAAAAATATAACTGGATTCCTTGTTGTATCATTTGCTCTTTTTATTTTTGGACTGTTTATCCACCAAGGTGACATGATCTATAGCAACACAGCACAGAGGGACTAGTCCTAAAACCTTGTATCTCTCTCTGCAACACTTGCTCTGGTGCATCCAGGCTGCCTTTTGAAACTAACAATGCCTGAAGTTACAGAAGAGGATCATCCAAACTTAGAAAATTGAATGCAGCAGACAAAGGGATAAAAGAATTCTTATTCTACAGGGTTTAGCCTGCAGCTGGCCATGCATGCCAGAGGGCTGTGCCAGCAACGATGGGAAAGACACTCCCTGAGAGAATAACTGGGGCAGAGCCCAACATTTTCAACCAGTGAGAGATTTATTCTTTTGGGATGGAGGCAATAGCTAGCTGTCTTCTAAAATGCAACTTTAGAAGAGTATTGTTTAGGGTGGGTAGAGACTGGCTGTGTCATGGGCCAGGATTCTATATGCTCTATGCACACATCACAGCAGACATGTATTTTCCCGTGCAAACTTGACCACATTTCAAATCTAGCCCAAATCAGAACTTTCCCCAGTGGCCTCCACACCACTAAATAGCCTGCGTTTTAGCCCAACCATGTCCATTTACAAGACAGACCCAGATGCTGTCAGCATACCAAGCCCTTTGGATCAGTGGCCCATGGTATATATTTGGATCATCAAGGTGTGATTTCCTGCTCTGCTTCCAGTGGCTTAAAGGAAAGAAAGGGTTATTGATGTTATTGACTACTATAGAGAATTGTTTTGTTTCCTTTCTTCTGCAGATGTCAATGCAGTAGAATCTTCTTAAATTAAGTGCTTCAGCTTTAAGATTCTTCTGCCCCCAAGATGTGTGCTTACGGGGCTATCACCCAGATGTAGGTGTTCCAGGCTGCCCAATGGATTATTCAATCCCATTAAAAAGAATCCCTCATACATGGGATTAACAGTGCTATCATTGCCCAAGTTGCAGCAGAGCCTATTTTGATACTAGAAAAACCTGTGGAATTAAGTGAACGCAGAATCTGCACAGGGATAGGGCCTGAACCAGCCCTATGCCAGTGGTAGCAATGCTGGCAACACAGTCCTGCATCTTTAGTTGACATGTATACAACAATTTAATAAGAAGAAAACGGGGATGGGGAAAAATCTTACTGTTTCTGCCTGTATCACACTAATGAAAGGTTAAAAGTTTCTGTGAACAAGGAAAGGGGTCCCCATTAAGCAGAGTCATCATTCCTATTAAGCAGCAGTCTAACTGTGGGCTGTAACCCTTTGGGTTAGCAGGCTATGTACACCTTTACAGAGTATATTTCCTTATGGTCATTTTTCTCCACGTGATTTTACCAACTATATCTATCAGTGGAGAGTCACTGAAATTCAAGACGGAAAAAAAAATCTACCATAATCTTGCCCATCCCATATATTACTTTTTATGGTGCATTCTTTAATGCTTTGTAAATTCTAGTTTTGTTCTTCAGAGCTGTTGTGTTCCAGACAGCTGCCCAGGAATTGATGGGGTGGAAGTCATGGTGCCTTCTTTTCTAAACATGAGCTGGGTGCTGTAAGAAATTATAAAAGTTTCCACCATATATTTTGAAAGCCATTCCACATATCTAGTACATCTCATTACTAGGAAGATTTTCTGATATTCACTCAAATTTTCCTATACTCAATTTTATCTCATTACTTTTACCCTGTTGGAGCATCTTAAATAATTCCTTTTTTGTCTTAATGCTTTACACCCTTCAAATACATGTAGCTGGTTATTATGTACCTTAGTCATCATTTAGCCCAAACTGTACATATTACATTCTTGTAATCTTTGTTCGTATTTCAGTATTTCCAGTCTCTTAACTTCTGTTGCTCTTCTATGAATTCTGACAACTAATTGCTGACAACTTTTTGGCTACTAAGTGGCCAGAATGGTACAGGGCTGTGGTCTCCTTAGTGCTGTACCGAGAGAAAGAATCATTTTCTGGGTTCATGATGTGATGCAGAATATTGCGAAGTGCAGAAATAGCACTGGTCATTCTCCTATACCCAACAACATAAATGACTATCTAATTTGTTGTCCAGGATCATCTATCTTCGGCAGATATCTGCATCAACTGTTGCTCCAAAACTGTGTGCAAAATAATTTTTTTTTAAAATCACATAAATCACAATATTTAACACATACAAAGAATCTAACATCTTCAAAGCAGTGTTGTCATAGTATCTTTCCCCAATCTGAACCTTAGAGTCCAAAAGTTGGGGTACTAGCATGAATTCCTCTAAGCTTAATTACCTGCTTAGATCTGATAATCTGCCACCAATCAGGAATTCCAGTGCCTGATACACTCTGGTCCCCCCAAAAACCTTCCCTGGGGACCCCAAAACCCAAATTCCTTGAGTCTCACAACAAAGGGGAATAAACCATTTCCCTTCCCCCTCCTTCCTCCCTCCCAGCTCTTTCCTGCCCTGGGTACACCAGGAGATCACCATGATTCAAACTCCTTGAATCACCACACAGAGAGGAATGTTACCTTCCCCCTCCCTCCCTCCTCTTTTCCCTTCACCCAGAGGCAATACAGATTCAAACTCCGTGAATCTAAAACAAAGAGGAAATTCACCTTTCCCTTCTCCGCACCAATTCCCTGGTGAGTACAGACTCAATTCCCCTGAGCCTCAACAAGGGGAAAAATCAGACAGGTCTTAAAAGCAAAACTTTTAATAACTTTTACCTTTTTTCTTTCTTTTTCTTTCTGCAATTTAGATGGTAAAAGTTACAGGGTCTGTCAGCTTATAGAAACTGGAGAAAAAGCCTCCTCCAGCAGAAATACAATTTAAAATACTTTCAGCCAAATACACATTAGAACTCTACCAGCCAGATACACATTTGCAGATAAAGAAAAACAATCAAAAAGACTAAACTGCCTTTCTACCTTTTGTACTTACTAAATTTGAACAGAAAATTAGAGAGCCTGTAGGTACGTGTGGTTACTCTCAGAACCCAGAGAGAACAAAGCCAAACCCAAAAAACATAAACAAAGGCTTCCCTCCACCGAGATTTGAAAGTATCTTGTCTCCTGATTGGTCCCCTGGTCAGGTGTTTGGTTCCCTGTTAACCCATTACAGGTAAAAGAGACATTAACCCTTAACTATCTGTTTATGACAAGTGTGCAAATGTTAACTAATTAATCCTCACTGCACTCTGGGAGGCAGTCAATGTGAAATAGTATTTACCTACAATTCTGTTTATTGGACAATATCACACAGAAAGGATTTTCCCTCTATGAGAGCAAGTAGCTTAAAGTAGGTCTCAAAAGAAAGTGAACCAATGGCATAACACCATACACTAAAAGCCAGCCATGCCCATCAAATAATATGAAGGTTTCTCCATCACAACCCCAATAATGGAGAGAGTTCTTACCAAAAAATTAACAGGACATTGCAGGAACTCAAGGATGCTTTCTCAAAACAAACCAAAAAACAAAATCAAAACAAAAACCCCCACACTTTTCCAAGATTGGGCTACTTGAATACAAGGCACTCCCCTGAGGAAGAAAAAACAAACAAAAAAAAACCATTAAGGAGCAAACAAGTTTGGATCTCCTTTTTTGAAAGCAAGTTCTGCAGGACTGAAAGACAAAAGCTGGGTTTTCCCCTTAAAACCAAACACTAGCAATAATACTTTGTAAACTGTATGTAGGAAAATGCATATGGCTGTGTGCCTACTTTGTGTATGTGAATAATGGAAATATCCTTCGGATGATTGTAGCAGGAACATCAGATATGTAGGGAGGGCCAGAGTTACCAGGCAGGATGAAGTGTGTTTATATGCTAAAGCTTTGCATTACTAACCCAAGAAGGGATCTTCCTCCACTGTGTTTGAATCCCAGCATGGCATGTTCTTTGTAAATGTAGCTCAAGATAAACAAGGGCACGTCTACACTGCAGCTAGGAGTCAGGCTCAAAGCCTGGGGAGACAGACTCACATCAGCGGGGCTTGTGCTAGTGCACTAAACATAGCCATGTGACTATAATGGCTCTGGTGAATTCCTGAGTTGGCAACCCAAGCTCAAGCCCACCGCACCCCCTGGGTCTGAGCTCAGGTGGCTAATTTGAGCCTCCACCAATAATGCAATGGCTGCAAAGCTATTTTCAGCACACTAACATGAGCCCCACTACTGCAAGTCTGTCTACCTGGGCTGGGAGGCTCACTCTGAGCTGCAGTGTGGACATACTCCAAGGTTTTAGGGCTCTTCTCTTATGACCCTCCAAAATAGCCCCATTACACTGGATTGTCAAATACCTACTTAAATTGTGAGTATGCACCAGATGCTTTAAAACAAGCAAATCACTTCAGGAGAAAAAACAGTGGATCTTTCGGATATGGGCCCAGTATCTGGTGACCCCTTCCATCTTGAACACCAAGCCATTTCTAGCAGGAAGTCACAGCAAGTAGTAGTAGTCAAAAAACATCATACATGATTACTGCTTGTGAGCCTTCCGCTATTAGAATAAAATTAGGACTCATAAAAAGATGGTGTTTCCCCTCCCATGATGAATCTCAAATCCTTCAGTCAGACCAGATTATGAACCAATGCAAGAAAGAAGGAGAGGGCTGAAGCCATGGTCAGAGAGGAGAAAAAGATCTGGCCAGTCTTTCTGGCCCATTAGGACAGAATGCACAAGCACTAGTCTGTCCAGGGTAGTTGGATGGGATTCGACTGCTAAGTGTGGGGGGAAGGCAGAAAAGTCTGTTGTGGGCCTTAGCCTCAGTTAGCCTTTATTCACAGCTCGATTTTTCACTAATATCTATAAGATGCTCAGATGATACTGTAGCAAGTATCACAGAAAAGACTATAAAGAAATCAGTCATTTTCTAAGCCAGCATTTAGTAACATGCCCCTCTCCATAATGCCTCCCCTCCAAGGATCTTCAAAGAGCTTCCCATTAATTAAACTGTGAGAGAGGGGAGTATCAATCCCATTTGATAGATAGGTGAACTGAGGTAGGAAATGTGAAGTGACTTGCCCAAGGAAACACCAAAGCTGAGCTGGGACTAGAACCCAGCTCTGACAATTCCCTTGTCGGTGCTTTAGCTATATGGCCATTCTTCTCTTCTGTCCTCACTAGCCACAAAAACATATGTAAAAAGGCCTGATACTGCTCTTATTAAAGTCAGTGGCAAAACCTTTTACTTCAGTGGGGAACCAAAGCAGGTCTTAAATGCTGCAGAATTTTTTCAACAGATGATTATCATAGCATTTATTTTCCCTATCACATCAAATTTAATTGAGTATTAAACAATACTCTTCTTATACAGACTGATTGCTTTCCAGCTGTGCTACCTATAGGCATAGGCAAGTCTTACATCACCTATAGCATACAGATCATATATTGTGTATTTAATGGATTTTTCATGATGAATACTGGCAATCTTGTTTACAATGGAATTCTGCTAATGGCAGTGTACACAAGTCTACCAGATACTGGAGCTGGGAACCCAGGGACTATATCTACAGAGTGGTGAATTACATATCTGAATCCTATCAAGACAGTTCTATCAAGGGTTGGGGTCTGTGCATTCATGTACTACTTTGAACACTCACCTCAAACTTTCAAGCATCTGCCCCAGTCTCCAAACATAAACATTTGGAAAAATTGGTCCTTGTCTTTTGTATGTGGAATTTATCTGTGGAACTCACTATCACTGCCCCAAAATATTAAGGAGAGCTTACCAGAATCTTAAAAAAGATTAAACACTTGATGGATAATAAGAACATGTGCAATTACATTAGATAGAATCCTAATTATGTAAGAGATATACAGGCAAGTCTCATCTTACACGAATTTAACATGCACGAATTCAGCTTTGCGAGGTCGGCAAAAACAGAAAAGAAAAAAACAACAATTTAAACACTGTACCTGTAGTGCGGGCAATTCCACCCGCCATTACACTCAATGTCATTTTGACTATATGCGATTTTTGCTTTACGCGCTGACAGTGGAATGTAACCCCAGCATAAGATGAGACTCGCCTGTACACTTTGATTGTTCAGCAAAAAAAGCCATCTACTCTCTGATAGGGGGTAGGAAGCAATTTCCCCCACAGGCAGGTTACTTCATAATTGTCCATTACAGGGATTCTTGTATCTTCTTTTGAAGCATCTGATTCTGGTCATGGTTGGAGGCAGGATACTAAACTAGAGGGACTTTCTGCCTTATTTAGTTCACCAATTCCTGTCTTCCTACAGTTATCCATGCTGTAACTCCTAGATAAGATTAGTACAAAGCACTATACACAGAGGCTGTTCCTGAAGATCATGCAAAAGCTCCAGCTACCGCAGAATGTGGCTGCCTACTTACTTAATGGTGTTTCTTTCAGGAAGTATCTGACACCTGCGTTCTGAAGCCTGCACTGGCTTTTAGTTAGTTACCAGATACAGTGCAGTACGTTGTTTTTTACCTAACACTTTATGACTACGATTTTCAAAATGGGTTCCTAAAGTTAGGCTTCTAAGTCCATATTTAGGCTCCTGATGTTCAAAGGTTCTGAATACCTAGCAGCTCTTATTGACTTCATGGGACATTTTAAAAATTGGGCCACTTATTTAGGCTTTTAAATTCATATTTAGGTTCCTAATTCTAGCTACCCATTCTTAAGAATCTTGGCTTATATAGTCTTGGTCTAAGACAGCCTTTCTCTTCATGTTGGACCAAAGAAATTGAGATCAGCCAAGCCACTAAAACTAACATCTCCGATTCTAAATGTCTTTAGGGCTAATGGGTAACTATTTCCAGTTATGGGCCTTCAGCACTACCACTTACTTCATCCACTAGTCTGACAGAACTAGAGAATGTTGACCTTCCAGGCATGCTCCAGGCCAGTGGTGGACAACCTGCGGCCCATGGGCCGCACACAGCCCCATCAGGGTAATCCGCTGGTGGGCCACCAGTCTGTTTACATTTGCACAGTCGCCCACAGCTCCCAGTGGCCGCGGTTCACCGTTCCCGGCCAATGGGAGCTGCAGGAAGCAGGGGCCAGCATGTCCCTGAGGCCCGCGCCACTTCAATTGGCCAGGAACGGTGAACCACAGCCATTGGGAGCTACAGGTGGCCGTGCAAACGTAAACAAACTGTCTGACAGCCCACCAGAGGATTATCCTGACAGGCCATGTGCTGCTCACGGGCTGCAGATTGCCGATCACTGCTCCAGACCCATCTATTTGCAGATGGTTTTGCCCAAGAGGGTGCTCTAAATGAGATTTGCATTCTTCAGAGGAGAGATTTCATTGACTGCTTAAATCACAGTCAATTATCAATTTTAAACTTTAATTAATGAATGCACTTTTAATTTTATATGTATACTTAGAGATAAACTCATCTTTAATAAATGTAAAACAACCGAGACAGCAAAACACAGTGACAATACATATCTGCACTCTATAGGTCACAACCTGAACAATCATCAGATTCCCTTTTCACAAGAAGTTTGGGTCCCTTTAAGAGAAAATGTGTTTCACTCAGGTTGGCCTGTCACTGTCAATGGTCCCACTATACTGAAGTAAACAATCACTTCTCTCTCCATCCTTCAGACACACCTTACCACAACATTTGCCAGTGTTGCACCCAAGAGGCCCAAAAGGAACAATTCAACCCATGAGATGCATTTCCATTCATCTTCTTTTTAAAGCCACCAAATTTTGAATTTATGAAAATATTTACATTTCTTTAAAAGATTCTGACCTGTTACATGTTACAGCATCTTTCTCTATGGCACCTTTTATCCCCAAGCACTTCAGACTACATATGCAATTAGTATCAGTGAAACGAAGCCATCTCTGGGGCAAACACCCAACAGCTGCTCAGTAAAATGATAGTGTCTAAGGACAGCAGGGAAAATTCTAACAAGAGTGCAGTAGGATCTTTAATTTCCCTTCAATAGTAGGGAGACGCTTGAGTTTTACTGTCTTGTTCAAAGTCCTCACATACAAGGAACTGTATGAAAGTGTTTATTTGCTTCTTAGAAGGACGATGAGCTGAGATGATTCAGACAGGTTTTGAACCAGTGGTTCAAGGGAGCTCAGATCTTTCAACCCTGAAGCTTTAAAGGGATCCCTAAATACAAGTTAATTAAAAAAAAAGAAATTAAAAAGAAGGTCCCTGTATTATTTAGCCACTTCATGCACCGAGATCAATAGCTAGCTTTGTTGGAATTTGCCATTACTTTGTTCCCGCTCTCAATCTCTGATATCCTTTAAACCAGTCTTGGGAAATGGCAGAATCAGTGTACAGGAAATAAGTGGAAATAGGCAATGCCAAAAAGCAAGAGATGAAACAAGCTGGAGAATAATATTTTTTCAATTTTTCAAAGCCGCTAATAAAATTATCTAGATTTGTAACTAAGATCTGTGGTTTTAAAGGAAGGGGGTTTCCCTCTAATCAGTGTCCAGAAGATTACAGCGAACAATTGAATAGTATTTTATTCATGTAAGTCTAGGTGATTAACAAAATTACAACATTCTCTTGCCCTGCCCTAGAGTCCTTAGTGGCATAGACTAGGTTTCTACTTCTTCAGCTATTTGGTAGGTGTGTGTTGGTGTGTGTGTGTACAAGCACACAAGATGAAAGTTTCTATATTTGTGTGTGTGTGTGTGTGTGTGTGTGTACACGTGTACGCACACGCAGGATGGAAGTTTCTATACTATTATTTTTATTGGCTAAGAAGTCTGAACCTCATTCCCCATAATAAACTGGAGGTAATTTCCCTAGTAGCAGTTGGCTGGAAGGCATTTAGAAGGATATTAGGGGTTATACAGAATGCCTGGTGTTTTCTATCCCCAGAATAAATTCATTCATTATAAATAAAGGCTGCGTCAGTTCATCTTCTTTTGAGATTGCAAGTCATGTCAAAGCTACATCTAGCTCTTCTGTGCTTGATTCATCAGGGGCTGGAAACTGTCATGACATTATTATGGTTCTATTCTTATGTAAGCAGAGTCAGGATGAGCTCTACCCTGACATCTGGTGGAAAGAATTTCAGAGAGTGTATTTGCATAGGCACACCTACCCCATCCCAGGTTGCCAAGCTGTGGGACTGCTTTGTGACAGAAATGACTCGACCTCAGTTGGGTGGTACTTGCTAGACAAGGGACATGGGTTCCAAAACCCAGTGAATTGAGAGAGGCTGGGGACAGGTATCTGTCCCTGGTGGTGCAGTCTCCTTGTGGAGCCAGAAGCACCAGTTCCACCCCCTCCTCTCTCCACTGTGGAATGTCAGAGTTGATTTTTTATTCCCTTAAGAATCTAGATACAAGTGACTGAGCTGAACTCACTTTGGGCTAATGGTGCACTAGCACTGGGGCTCCCCTACTATGAGCTGAGATCACTAAGAGTTGAAATCACTAAAGAGCTGAAATTACTGAGGTGAGAGCACTGAGTACTGTGCTAACTAGTGGGGGAGCCTGAAGCTATAATGCGGAACAGAGCAGCTGGCGGAGTGGAGCAGTTTGTGGGGATGGCTGGAGTGGATCACGGGACAGCTGGTGCAGCAGAGCGACTGGCAGAGTGGAGTAGCTGTGGGACGGGTGGAGTGGCCCACACAGCGAGCGGAGCCGAGCAGTTTGCAGGGAGAACTGGAGCAGCTCATGGAGCAGAGCAGCTGGTAGAGCGGAGCAGTTTGTGAGGATGGCTGGAGGAGCAGAGTGGAGCGGCTGGTAAAGCGGAGCAGTTCGTGGAGAAGGCGGAAGCAGAACCCACGGAGAGGCAGGGCAGTTGGCCCCGGACCACGTAAGGTGCCCCTTTCTACCCAGGCTGGGGGGAGGGACCTCTACAGATAAACTCTCGAACTCTGGGGTGGCATTGACCAGAGACTTTTGGGTTGTTGGACTTTGAGGTGATTGGACTTAAAACCCTAAGGGGAAAAGGGACATTGCCAAACATACTTGGAGGTGGGTTTTTGTTTATGGTTTGTGTTATAACCCTGTTTGTGGTGTTTCTCCAATGGGATGCCGCATTGATACCTTCCTTTATTAAAAAGATTTTGCTATACTCAGACTCCGTGTTTGTGAGAGGGGAAGTATTGCCTCCTACAGCCGCCCAGGGGGGTGTGGTATGTGAGTGTCCCAGGTCACTGGGTGGGGGCTCGAGCCGGTTATGCATTGTGTTACTGAAATGGAACCCCTGGATACTGAACCCGGCCCTTGTTGCTGCCAACTCAGAGGGGCAGAAGGGTTACACTTATACTATGCCTACCATCATGGTATCTGAACATCTTCTGGAAGTGAAACTTAGTTTCCTGAATTCAGAGATACACCTAATACCCCACCACAACACAAATCTTGTTTAAGCAGCTTGCCAAATGTCACAGACAGAAGTGGGTGCTATTGCAAATGAAATGCACTGTAAACTAGCTAGACTTTTACTTGTGTTTTTAATTAAACAGATCCTTTCAAAAATAAACTTAAAGTTATTTAATTTTTAAATTTAGCAATATTACACAAATCATTTTTGGGGTTTTGGGTAATACTACAGAGCAAAACTCTTCGATATTTTATCACAGGTTATTACTAAAAATAAATAACAACACTAATCATAATGCAAATGGAAGTCAAACCTGGTAGACCACATTTTCACATGATTTGCTGGAGAGAAGGACCCCTAGTGTCCATCTGGATTTTAGCCAGACTGGAGTGTGTGAATGGTGACTGTACAGCATTTGAGTCCATGATGAGACAGCAGCTTACCTTGTGATATATTCCTGCAAATAGTCTCCAACCTCTTACATTTGGAAGGAAAAAATAACAGATTTTTAATTTTATTTTTTAGGAAAATAATTATTTGAAAACACCTTATCAAGCTACCTTGTCATCATTTGGACTCTTAGGAGTCGCCATTACTGATGAACAGGAACGTGCCTTGGCAAAATACTTTTAGTGGTTGATTATGCATCCCAGAATCATATAGGTAACATCTACATTTGTAAAAATGAGCACTGTCTCTGGAAGCAGTTTCCGATGGGGCTTTAAAGGCAGCAACAACGACTAAAATGTAATGCTGAAAGGATGAGGGAGCCCAGCCCAGCAGTACACTAGCATAGCTTTGTAAAGAAAAAAAAATCTGCACCATTCCTAATGATCAAGGTTTTACCAATTTATTTGGCTAATCATTCAAATGGCTAAACAGACCTCTAATTTGTAAATAAAAACCGACAGATGCAATCACAAACAAGTTCTGAAATTGAGGTTTATAAAAAAAAGAAATAGGAAATCTTGTTCTAAGCCAAAACACACACAGTTACCTTTTTCTAATCAGAGCATTCATTTCTTCTCATTATGATCTCACAAGCACATTAAAATCTTATTAACATTAATTACTTCTGAGCATCTATGCATGAGCAGCGACAGGCTTGCGTGCGTGCGTGTGTGTATGTGTGTGTGTGTCTGGATCATATCTACATTTATATACCTTGCTGCACTTTGCTTATAAAACATGTGAAAATATTGCTGCTAACACCAATTAGCTAATTTCACACACACACACAGATAGTAAACTGCTGTCTCGCTGCACAGCTTATAATCGACTGGCAGACAGATGGACAGACAAACAGACGCAAAAAGCATCACGACTCCTCCTAAATTCAAGAGCTAGAACGCCTAACACCCCTAGGAGTGTGAGTTTTATCCTCCTAAGTCTGAGGTATGAAACAACACAAATATAAAAAAAAAATACAAGACAGCCAAATTTCCTATTTTCTACATAGATGGGTTCAATGATAAAGTGATAGAGACAAAGAAAAAACTGGCAAGCAGACAAGCAGCAGGCACACAGAGAGATAGACGTAGACAGATAAAAAAAGCAACAGAGAGAAAGATGAAAGTCTATTAAAATATGTATATCTGAATTTGGGCTAAGCAATATAAACTCTATCCCACCAGTAAAATGAGGGGGAAAAATGGCAGAGTGAAAAGTCACAAAGGGTCCAACCTCACAAGAAAAATAAAATCCTGACTCCCTACGAAACTATTTATGGATTCTGTTTATACTGAGAACATGACATACAGCTATTCAGCCCCGCCACAGAAACTCAAGAATAAATGCAAGCATCTGGACAGTAAAATCTGCAGAACTACAGCATCCTCTTATCTCCCAATTTCATGTTCTTCTTCACTCTTTGCATCCATCTACTTTATTATTCACCCATGTTATCCCAACAAATCACTTCTTCCTGAATCCACCCTCTATCCTTTGTAGGTAAAATATAAATCACATACATCCTCTTGTATAGCCAAAACCATGTTCTTCTACCACCTGGAGGTTATCCTTTCTTCTACAGACCCTTTAATCACGCAGAGATTCCAAATGGACACTCACTTCTTGTCCCTACAACTGTATACCCTGGCTCAACACCAGTGTCATCCCAACCACTTCTCCTATGCTGTTCAGAAGGACCAAGCTCTCACCCTCCTTCTGGAGAGCAGAACTCCCATTGACTTCAGTGGGAGCTCCATGCTTGGAACAAGCATGTACCTTAGCATCTAAATATTCTGTGTCACTGCCACTCACCTTACCTGCCTTTTTTGAATGATCTCACTATGCACAGCACCAGAAGAAGGAAATTATTAAAGCTCTAAAAGAGAACATTGTGCAGAAATTTAGAGATGGTATGGACTGGCTTGTTGAAGAAATTCAGAAATCAAACATAGCTTTGAGAGATAAAGCAATGAAAGTGGTATTAATAATTTTTCTTGTAAGTTATAAGAAGTTGAATGTGGCCATAATGCTGCCCCTCTCTAGTGCCTTCCATCCAAGAAACTCAGAGCACTTTACACGTATTAATTAAGCTTCAACACACCTGTGAGGTTATCATAACCCCCCCCCCCCCATTTTGTAGCTGGAAGCCTAAGCACACAGAGGTGAAGTGACTTGCCCAAGATCAATCAGGAAATCTGGGACAGAGCCCAGGAACAGAACACAGATTTTCTGATGCATAGTTCTGCACTTCTTCCTCAAAACAATCCTTCCTCGCCTATCATTTCACTCTCTAAGTTCAATATGAAGAAGAATAGATCTCAGAACTCCCAGCTGTGTGCTTTAAATCACCAGATACTGCTTCCTTCTTTAGGATTTGATCCACAAGGGGACTTGGCACCTAAAAATTAGGCATTGCTTGCCTAGGCTGCCTATACAATGCATGGGGAGAGTTAGGTCCTATGAATGAGATAACACCAAAACCAATACACTGTGTGGGGAGCTGCCTAAGTTAGCCAAAAGGAAATGCCAAGAAGTAGACCCTAAGTCCCACCCTTCAAAGGGATTGATAGATGTAACTCTGGGCTAGAGGGAGGCACCTCCCTCTGCATAAGATTCACAGGCATGAACTCCCTTCAGAATCTAAGCCCTTTTGTGCAAAAAGCTAAGGAGGAAGAGAAAGCTCTTGTTAGGGCACTCACTGGGGAGGTGGGAGGCCCAGGTTCCATCCTCCTTGATCCAGTGAATATTTACTTATACAAAGTGAAACAGCTCCAACAGCAGAGCCTTAGAAAAACAAACCTTGCAGCCCAGAAGGTAGGGCACTCTCTTGAGATGCTCAAGTTAAATTATTTGCCAGCAGAAGGGAGAGCTGAGCCTGGGTCTTCCATAACCTGGGTGAGTGCCTTACTCACTGGGCTAAAGGTTACATGGGCACTGGTACCATCACTGTTTGGGGGTGGGGAATCCAATAACTGGCCTCTGAAAATGCCTACTGGATTGGGCTCTGCAGGCAAGATAGGTAAGGAATGCCAAACATCCCATACACCCCATTACACAGAGCAATACAGAGGAACCTCTGTAATAAATCTGCTACACAAATTCAGAAGAGTGTTTATGTAAGTAATACTTTGAAGACCAAATTGAGATGTTTATCTAGTAAAAAGTTGCCAACTTTATAAAAGTTGATAAT
The DNA here is from genome assembly GCF_025201925.1 of Gopherus flavomarginatus. NCBI lineage: Eukaryota > Metazoa > Chordata > Testudines > Testudinidae > Gopherus > Gopherus flavomarginatus. The sequence goes on along the minus strand of NC_066617.1, from coordinate 163,059,590 downwards.
TTTATTACAGTAACACCCAGAGACACCTATGTGATACAGACGCCGTGGTGCTAACTGCTGCACAAACACAAGACAGTCCCTGCTTCTAAGAGTTTACAACTTAACATTGGATAATAATCTTAAAAGTCCTAAAGACCAGAAGGATATGATTGCAATTTTCTATAGAAACATATCTCATGGGATCACCATTGCCCGAATGACCCCATCAACAGGACCAACTGGATTTCAGAGCTCATTTGAGCCATCTACAAACAGATCACTAGGCATAAATGAGAAAGAAACTGGGAAAAATTCCCTACGGGAGAAAGCAAATATATATTTACTAGCTCTACAATGTAGAGAGACTGATTTTACTTCTATATTCTGTCAAGTCAGAATTCTTCCCAGCAAGTCCAGATCCTTACTCTGTTGTAGCCATGTTATCGGACTGTGCCAGTCTAAAGTTATATTATAGCAGCACACAGAAACAACAGGCCCAGAAAAAATGAAAATGCAGAAGAGGTGTGCACATGGCATCTGGACCAGCCCTGAGATTCACAGACTTTTGTGTCCTTTTGGAGGCTAAAAACATGAGGTTTTACTGATTCCCTCCAGGCTTTTATGAGCTTCTTATGGATTACTAAAATTGGAGAGTACATATGAGAAAGCTGGTTCATCAATTTCCTAGAAAAGACATTTATCCAGATTGCCCTCCTATCCTGGAAATGTTAGACACGGCTGAGGAGTGTTCTTTGCTATAGTGTCTCACAAATATATCCAGTGATGGTGAGTCCCATATGTCTCTGATAAATGAAACCCCTCTTTGAGCATTCTAATCTTTGCCTGTATAAACACACCACACTAGCTGAATTTGGCGCTCAAGAAAAAAAGTATTACTTATGCTGGCCAATGAAAAATCCTGTTGTTTGTCTTCAGCCTTGGACTTGTCCTACGCATCAACTGACAGAGTCAGATTGGTTTCGAGTAGTGGACAGATATTAATTAGAAACTAAGACAGAAGCATCAAACTTATTTGCAAGCTTGAAAGAGTTGAGATTTGAACCCAAATCTCAACTAACAGAAAGGTACGTGCAACAATCTATTGTACAGTCTTAGCACTTACAAGTTCCAGTTTTCAGGTTGAATGTATGAGCAATTCAGTTTACCATAATGTTTATTCTCAATGACAGATTTATCAGTAGAAATGCATCCCTGCACAGTCAAGCACTTGTGTGCCCTCTAGTATTACTTGCACATGCTTAGACTTCACTGATGATTTAAACAAACAACTAACAATCTTCTCTAAATATCCCTGTCCAGAAAACCCTTAGGGTTTATTTTTTCCCTATATGCTTGTAACTCTCATTGAGGTTAATGGCAGTTATATCTACCTAACTTGGAGAATTGTCCAAAAGTTTAATATACCACTTACCTCACACATAGGAGCCTTTGTGTTCCTTTGGTGACTTCTTTCATTTCACTGAAGCAGGGAACAGCACTAACAACCCCAGCCAGTCACACTTTCCCTCTGTGGATACCACTGCACAAGAAACAGGTACCAGAATGGTCCAGCTGTCTAACATCTCCTTCTTGACTGAACTGAGTTAGTACTATCTCTGGAGCTCAGAGGGGCATCTACAAGTGTGGAAAAGCCAACTGGATAATTTTTTACAAGTCTCTGAAGTTATGCTAACTAGAGCCAGGACAGCACTTAAAAAATAATAAAACAAGCAAACAAAGAAACCCTAAGAATCATTCTGTTTTTTATTCTGCTAGTAGAAGAGAGAATTTGTTGACATGTTAGCAAATCTTTAGACACATTTGGCTGAATTTTCAGTTACACTAGAGCCCTTTTATCTCACATTGGCAACGTAAAGGGGCCCTAAAGTGGATACAAGTGTAATTTACAGTTGCTGGGACCACCCCCCACTTTACATTGTTAGAGTAGTGTAAAGAGGCCTTAGTGTAAATGAGAATTAGGCTAATCTGAGCTTCTCTTGTGCAGGGAAGATGGATTTTGCCTTTCCAAGCCTTATCTTTTATTTCAATACGTTGGGAAGGAAATGAGGAAGAATGATCTTGTGGCTAAGTCAGGGGCTCTGAGTCAGATCATTAAGCTTCTATCCCAGGATCTGCCACTGACTCGCTATGTAATAGTGGATGATTCAAGTGCTCTCTCTTTGCCTGAGTTTCCCCATTTGCAAAATGGGGATAACAATATTGTCTTATCTCCTCAGGATGATACGAGGCTAAATTCATGAATTTTGTAAAGTGCTGTGCAAGATATTTGGACAAAAGTTTCTACAGAAATGGAAAGTACAATTGTTGTTATCATTAGCTGCCTCTGGTTAAACTGCCCAGATATTCTCCATGGTCATTCCCTTCTCTGGCTGTACTCCATTGATAATTGCTCTCCATTCTGAAGTGCCTGTGTTGCTCCTTTAACTAAAGAGCTCAGGAGAAACTTAGGTGGAGTTGATGTGATCCTTTGGTAAGAACAAGCAAAAGAATCATATTAGGATCATGGTCTTATTCTGATGCTACAAAATGAAGACTGACTATTGTACAACTCGAATCAACGGTGTTGGAATATTTTTTACAGTAGGGGCGCTGAAAGCAATTGAACAAAACTGCAAACCCGGTATATGATGGACACCACTTCAAGCTAGCGTGTGCACCGCAGCCCCAGCAGCTCTACTTCCAGCATCACTGACTGGAACCTATATGGATTGATACATACAAGCTCTCTCTTGTGGACTTTAATACTTTTGCAAGTTTCCCCAGTGTGTAACGTGGATGAGAATGGACGTTTCTTCTCTGACTGTCGAGTAAGAAGCCGGAAGCAAGCCCCCTCAAAACTCTGCCTCGAAGTTCTCAGGAAACCCTAAGCACAGATCTCTTTGAAAGGGTGTCCTCATTAGGTAAGATTTCAAAGAAAGATCTGGTAAGAATCTTGATATTACACCTACATGTGCTTCCATTAGAGAAACGATGTCTAGTGAAGGTGTCATACTCAGCAGCACCATCCTAAAGGAAACTGGCTGCTGGATAGGAATCACTTATAAAATCTCATGTGTGTTTTTTTCTGCTTGAAGTGAATCCAAACTTCAGCTTCTAGCACAGAAACATAGGACCATATTCTGATTTCAGTTAGCACAGTGTAACCCCATTGACTTCCACAGAATCACTCCAGTTTTATACTGATGTGACGCAGGGCAAAACAGACCCCATATCAGTGGGCGTTAAGTGCCTAAATAGCTTTGAGGATTTGGGCCACAGTCCTCTGAATTTGTAAGAATATGATTCCAGTTCACTACCCATGCAAGAGAAGGAAAAAGTTATGCCCACATCCCTCCTCACGCCACTCCTGTTTATATTAAATGCTGCTAGTAGAATTATCTCAGTTACCTGCCACTGTGACCAAGTTATCCCCCTCTTTCTGCATTAAGTTCAGGCTTTTTGTCCTCATCTTCTTTACACAGCTCTTCCCCGCTGCATGCATGTCAGCTTTTAGTCCTTCTTAGTGCTCACATTCTTCCTAAACCTCTCTCCTATCCTGCCGCATGTTGAAGCCAGTGTTCTCTGGCAACATTACCAAATCGGATTTTAATAACTTTTTAGATCACACTTCTATCAACTAAATGTTAGTCCTGAGCACTAACTCTGACAGGGAACTCCTATAAAGTTAGTTTTAGCTCTTTTTTTCCTAAGAAGTGGGAAAGAAAAGTTAGAAGAATTTTGCAACTGTGTCTCATGCCTTTATTTTTAGGGTGTCGTATCTGAGGAAACTTGCATCCAATTCACTGCAAATCTCCCTGAAAAATTCCAGTTGGACCCCATAACTAGACTAGAAATTTTTAGACTGATCTGACTGTCTTTGTGGATTGGAGGGGAAATCAGTTGCAACTTAATTATGGAGCAAACGCTGCCCTGTGATGCTAGCAAGGAATGCTTGCCGGAGGTTTTCCCCCAGATCCACAAATGGAGAAAGCCTGACTAAGCTTTCATTTTCTATCTTCTATATATTCTCTGCCTGAAAACTCTTTAAATAGAAACTATCAAGCTGGAGTTTGAAGCAGTCTAACCAGAACCACAGCCTACCATAGACATGATATGATATAGCCTACATCCAGACCTAATCTATCACATAGGTTTGTAAACCATTTTATAAACACTACTAAGGCCCAGGTGACACTGGGATTTGGAATGTTATGAGAGCCTTTCTAGCACGAATCATATTTTATGTGTGGGGGGGGTCTGCCGAACATAGTTAAAACTCAAGGTTACATAGGGCCTTTGTCTAATAAAGTAAAAATAAACAATTTAAACTATTAATAAAAAGAAAACACAGCTTCTTCTACTGGAGGCAGCTATAGACAGAGACCAAATGAGATCTCTGGTGCCAGCCCTTGTCTGAAATCACATAAGAAAAGCCTAAGTGCTCAATAACTACATCAAGAGACCAAAGCAAACCCACTGAAGTAAGGAAGGAAAGGTTGCTATGCACCTTTGGGGAGGTGTTGTGAGGCCCAAGTCTGATGGTGAAAAGTGCTTATCATAATAAAATTATACCCAATGCTTCTCCAGTGGTCTCAAAGCACCCTCTCAAAGGTTGGTAAACACTCTTATCCCCATTTCACAGATGAGTAAATGAGGTACAGAGGGGAAATGACTTGCTCAAAATTACACAGGGAATTAGTGACAAAACTAGGAATAAAAACCAAGCCTCCTGACTCCACATGCCATGGGTGTCTTTATTAGGCAATCCACAAAGACAGTCAGATCAGTCTCAAAATTTCTAGTTTAGTTATGGGGTCCAACTAGAATTTTTCAGGGAGACGTGCAGTGAATTGGATGCAAGGTTCCTCAGATATGACACCCTAAAAATAAAGGCATTATTTAATGGTTACTTACCCATACACCCCAGCTGCAGCATTATAATCTCATTACAGCTTTGCACTCTGAACTGTGGTTTTGCACTGATAAAAAACAAAAAAACTCTTAATTTTTCTCTGCATGCAAGTAAAGAAAATTGTCTAGAAAATGCTGAGCAAAGTTTTATTTTAGAGGCTCTGTGCCATAAAGAGGAGGCCAATGACACAGGTACACAACCCTCTGTGAGGGGGAAGTCTTAATTTCTGGAGATATTTAGAAAAACCCTACAATAAGGGAAAGATGTGATTTTTCTCTTTGATTGTTTTTTTTCTTCAATATTTAGTGCAGTTTAGCTGACCATACTGTGAAAACACTTGAACCATTTAGGAGCAGTTGCTTCCACAGCAATGAAATGTTTCAGGCCGTGCTGGACTGGCTTGGTGGACAAATGGTTTGAAGTCTGTCTGTACAGCTCAGAGAGAACCAACATGTTTAGAAAATGTCAGTATCTTTTAAATCCCCTCCAAGTGGAGCAAGTTTGAAGCTTTCAAAACTTGGCAGTCATTGGGAGAAGGAAAAAAAAAAAACAGCTTTTTTATGAAATGCTGGAAATTACGAAACAAACTTCTTGGAATTCAAACAGTTTGTCCGTGAGTCAGTGACAACTGAGCCTTCGTACTTGTTAGTTTAGTGCTAGTGAAAGAGGCCATACTGATGTCCCTCGGCACTGAATTCTCTGTTTAACCCCAAAGCAGGTCCAGCAGTAACGCAACCTACCGCCCCACCGTTCCCTGCTACTGTGCCTCATGTCTGACCTGGAGGGACTCAGGGGTCAGAGAGTAGCTTCAGTTCTCAATGACCCATTCACTTCATGATGTCTCTGCTGAGACTGCCCACAAGGAGGTCAATTTCTTACATCTTTGGCCAAATGGGTGGGTGACTATGAAGTGGGGCCTGGGAAGCAGAAATAAAAGAGGATGATGCTGGAGGCCTCCCCAAAAAGGCAGGAAACCCACAAGGAGAAGGAAAATAAATCAGTGAGCTTTTTCTTTTTATTTTCTGACCCTTCGAAAATGGATGGGGTCTAGGAAGTGGACTCTGGCCACAAAGATTCAAATTATTCTGTTACAATCAGATTTTTATGTGGGTTGGGTCACTCCAACCAATGAGCAACCAAGCAGTCACCCGGAAGGGACGCATGAGACTTGCACCAACAAAAGCTTCCATAAGTCTGGACTGACAATTTGGGCCCAGTCCTGAAGCAGCTCTACACAGTTAACTCCCACTAAAGTCAGTGGCTGTGAGAAAAGGCTCTTTATCATGATACTTTGCTTAGGTGGGAAAGGCAGCAGGATCTCGTATGACCTCATCACCTCTTCAGAAGTCTTCAATACATTCCAGATTTTCCAGGGGAATCTAAAATCATTCCTGGGTTTTATCCAGGATTCAGTCATCTCTAACATTCAGAAAACTTTGATACTATGAAGTTGGGAAGTGATGGATGTGAAAAACATATGAAGTGGGAAGCAAAATGTCCAGATTAAGGAGGGAGTTCATTAAGCAAACAAGTCTATATCTTAAAAAACAAAGTAAGAGGCATCACAATGAGCAAAGAGGCTAAATAGAATCCTGAAGAACAGAAGCTTTCCAGGCCATGGAACAGGATGAGACGAGCAGAGCTATACTCAGCAGAGGAGCAGATTTAACTGATGCAGCTGTAAAAATACTGAGATCTGCCAAAGCCTTATCTACCCTAAGGTTTCCACCACTACTCCCACTAGCTCAGCTAAAACTAATGGTTGGACCAGTAAGAATATTTTTCTTTGGAGCCCTCATGTAGGAAATATCTTAGTGACAGCAGCAACAATGAGGAGAAATTCTGACTTTGGGAAATGACACAGAGAAAGACTCCTCTGCCACAGAAGCATGACAAAGGAAGGGTAGATGGAAGAATCACAGGTTAGGATGATTCAAATGTTAAAAGAACAATGCTGTAAAGTATTTTTTCTAGGATCCACTGCTTTTCATATTCTTCATATGAAGCCTTTTTTCTCCACCAATGTTGTCCATTTCAAAACTGCTTGAAATCAACTTTTTTAACATCCTATTTTGTACTGCACCCTCACAGAGGGCATGGGCATGACTCTAGGGATAGGATTTGTTAGTTCTACAGAGAACCAGCAGAGGGAGCACAAGAGCAATTAAACATTTGTTCTGGTATCTAAACAATAGTTTGTTTGTTTTCAAATTCTCAGTATTCTATCCACCGCCAATTCCTGTAATTCAGTTATCTACCAAATTGCTCGGAGTTTAGGGGCCAACACAGTGGAGAGTAACAGGTCCTGTAGCCCCTCCCCCTGCTAGAAAATGGAGCCAGAGACTCTAAGGGTTACAGAGAGGGGGAGATGGGTACCCCAGCAACTGTAAACAACCCAATTTCCAAGCAGGGATCTGTTGGTTTTATGTCACCTTGATCTGTGGGCAGAAGGGATAATTTGCTGCTTGAATAGTATTTTTGAAAGAGAAAATTAAAACAAAGAACAAAAAAAAGCTGGGGCTAAGTTACAGTTTCAAACAAAAAAGACCTTTACTCTGTCAAATATTAACCCCTCCACACACACACACAAAGCATGCCTATGGATATGTTTTCAATCCCAACCTCACTTCCTATCTGGAGTCTGTATCCCTGTTGGAGTCTCAAAGATTCCCCCCTAACCATTATCCTCAAATTCCTACATCATGGCCGCCATCTATCCAGCTAAGGAAAATGGCATAGGACTCCCTGGGGAGCACATCAATAATTAACTTTCTTTCAGTCAATTGGACGGATCACTGTGAGGTCCCACAAAGCACTTTTCTCACCCCATATTCATATTTCCAAGGGACTGATTACATTCCTAGCCACTAATCACCTTGAACCAAGTGACTAGAAAGCAACTACTTTACTTTAAAAGTATTCTAGTAGAGTGCAGGTAATTTCCCAAGATGAATTGCCCCAGAACCAAAAGGGCAGGCCACTCTTGCCTACATTATTAGCAGTGCCACAGTTCCAAAGTAAATTTATTATGTGAGCATTACATTTTCAGATGATCTTTATGTAATTTATGGAATGGTAATATTTCAATATTCCAAAAGTTTCTATAGGAACTATTCAGTGTGTTGCATGCAGATTCAAAACCTACCATTCAGGTTTTCTTTCCTCTTCCCCACTGAGTTTACCAAACTCACTACTTTTAAAATACAAAATTAGATAACCACTAATTTAAATTCTGGCTGGGACATAGAGGAAGGGACAAAATGAACATGCATTGCCACTTCCTGGGACCTTGCACTGTCACTTATACTTGTGCAAATTGGGCATAAAATGCTACCAAAGCATAATTTTCTTCTCACTCACTCACACCAGTGGTAATAGTCTGCACTCGTTTTGCACAGGTGTAAATAATGACACAAGGTACAAGACACTAGAGAATCAAGCCCTAGATGTTGTGCCAGTGTTTGAATTAGGCAGGTCTGTTCTTAATACACTTCTACCCCGATATAATGCGACCCAATATAACACAAATTCGGATATAACGCAGTAAAGCAGTGCTCTGGGGCGGGGGAAGGGCTATGCACTCCAGTGGATCAAAGCAAGTCGATATAATGCAGTTTCACCTATAACACAATAAGATTTTTTGGCTCCCCAGGACAGCGTTATATTGAGGTAGAGGTGTATATCTATCTACCTATTGTGATAAAGATGCTTCTCTACCTTGGTGGGTCCTGCACTTATTGGCAGATTTTACTAGCCTCTGAGATCTTCCTGTGTTGGATCAGGGGTTGGGAGGTTTTGGGGGGAACCCAGGCCTGCCCTCTACCCCGGATTCCAGCTCAGGGCCCTGTGGATGGACTCCAGCTGTCTAGAATGCCTTCTGGAACAGCTGCACAACAGCTACAATTCCCTGGGCTACTTCCCCATGGCCTCCTCCCAACACCTTCTTTGTTCTCACCACAGGACCTTCCTCCGGATGTCTGTTAATGCTTGTAATCCTCAGTCCTCCAGCAGCATGTCCTCTCACTCCCAGCTCCTTACGCACACCTCACTAACTGGAGTGAGAGCCTTTTTATACCAGGTGTCCTGATTAGCCTTAATTAATTCTAGTAACTTCCTAATTGGCTACAGGTGTCCTAATTAGCCTGCTTGCCTTAATTAGTTCTGGAAAGTTCGTGAGTGTTCTGGAATAGTTCCTGTTATCTTATCCAGGGAAAAGGGACCTGCTGAACCTGGAGCTAATGTATCTATCTTCAACCACTCTCTTGTAGCCATCTGGCCTGACCCTGTCACACTATGTATCTATCTGTCTACACACACACACACACACACACACACACACACACACACACACACACACACACACACACACACACACACACACACACACACACACACACACACACACACACACACACAGTTGCTGAATAATGCCAGATTGACAGTCACAGGACAGGCAGCAGAAATAACATCTTCTTCACATTATGCTGTTGACATGGCTTATTCTTGACGGTGAGGGAACCACTTCTCATGAGACTTCTTTGTGCCCATTCAGTCCTTGCCCTTTCTTTTCACACTGCCACCTAGTGCCAATAGCTCTGGTGAATGGATTTTGTAATACGGACATCTGCCCATTAGGAACTGGATTGAGCGCCCCATGTTCATTTCACATAATACATACAAAGGGCTGTCAGAGAGTAACTATTTTCTTTTTCAGCATGGTCTTCTGCCATTATCCCATTTTTCCACCTAGGCCTCTCAAATGCTCCAAGTCAGATAGCCTTCCCCAGTGAAAGCTGGATGTACCTCCCATTCCTACCCCCGCTATCTAACAACACTGATCCCACACAGGCCATAGAAGAGGTATGTGACAAACTGACTGCATAATACTTTCAGCCCCTGCTGGCCCACTGACCATGGGACAAGAACATACCCATATCCCTGCTAGCCACAAATGTTTCAGTTATTTCTTATAAGCCCATTCTTTCAAACCCTATACAAATAGAACATCCATTGAAGTGGCTGCAGTGTATACAGTGTACATGGGAAGACTGTACTATTGGGTCCAGTACACGCAGAAAACCAAACATGTATAATTAGTCATCATTATGAAGTGCCAGATTTCTACTAAAGAGAATTTGATAATTACTATAGGACTAAGCATTAAGATTAAAATTAGATAAATAATGAACAGGAATACAAGGGATAGTGTTGACTTAAAAACCAAATTGGGGCAAATCCTTAGCTCTTTACTCAAATTTTATTCACTCCTTACTCAAACCTTGATAAATCAACGAGAGCATGCCTGAGCTAAAATTGAGTAAACATTTCATAAGAGCCTCAAGATTTAGATCTTAGTTAAAAAGTATCACTAAAACCCTGGACTATTAGAGACAAAAGAATATTAAAAATCCAATTTTATACTGTTGATGCTGTTTGTTTATTTTCTGAATTTTCTTGGCCCAGACAAGCAAAATCAATGAAGTCAGTTTCACTTTTGTTTACCATCAGCTTCTCAGTGCTGCAAGATTTGAGTTGCAAACCCTGCAGAGGGAACAACTGGTTGTTTTGAAAACAACTGTTCCAATTGGAATGTTTATAAGAACTTTGAAACACTTCTATGGGTCTTAGGTTTTTGTCAAAGTTTTTTTCCCCCTAATACCTAAATAACTTGAAGCTAGATTTGAGTTATTAATTTCCCTCTCACATTTGTAAACGCCTCACAATAGTAGCCATCTTCCCCAACACATCATTGTGGAAAAAAACTTATAAAATTATATAGGAATGAAACTAATTGGATTAAATAGGGACACATGCCATCAGTTTATAATCAAAACCCCTGTTTGGTATATTTCTGTTTAAAAACTAATGGCACAATATGGGCTGTAGAAATTAAGCAGGAGTCTCCTGAAAAGACTTAAAACCTATAAAATCTAACAGAGTATGAGTTCCTGTCTATGGGATTTTTAAACCATCCTACAGAATTCTATAGCAGGGATCTCATTCTCCATTTAAATCTCAGTTTTATATAAATGATAATACATGTTTAAAAATGTTCTGCAGCTGTTCCCTTATGAGTAAGCTGGGCCTATGGAGAAAATGTGGAAATGGGAAAACTGTGAGTAATATTTACTACTACGATATAGCCAACTCAGGAAATTACAACTGTGTATATTAAAATAAAAAAAGATTGATATTTATCTCTCCTCCTAAAAAAATTACTAAAAATAATTTGACTTAGTATTTATTTGGCATTTGGGTTTAACTATCTGGTATCCCCATATTTTGGCCCTGTTAAAAAATCCAGCACTCACTTTGATCTCACAGGAGTTAAAGAGACATATACACACGCCATTCAGTCCAAAATTGCATTAGCTACAGGGCATGGCAAAGCATGAAATAACTGCTCCAGAGTACTTCCTCATGTGGGTGTGTTAGATAACTGTCTGCTCCAACACTAAAATAAAGCATACTGCGACCCACTCAATACTGTGGGGTTCTACTCTGTTAGACTGAAAGGGTTGGTAGGACTGGAACATATAGAACCCACAATATGAAGTTGGCTAATTCAGGTCTTCCAACTCTGTTATACACCCCTGTGCCAAAAGACTTTTGGCTTTTGGAGTTCCAACTACAGCATCATATGCTGGCTTTAAGTTTACTTAGGCACACTCTCCCCTTTGCTTTTGTATACACATTGCAAACAGACTTTGTGACATAGACAGAGCTGAGTCTTTTGATAGAAAATACTTTGGTTTCACAGAGAATTAAATCATTTTAATGGAAAGCATTTTTTAAAAAAAATTTTAATTTTTCTTCTTCCTGCTGAATGATAATAAATGTTTCTTGCATCCTGCTTTTCCCACTAGGCAATTCTTCTTTCCTGGGGTTTCCATACAATTAATTGATATTTTGTAATCTTTTTTAAAGTTATTTGGAAGAGTTGGGATAGGACCATGACTTCTGTTAATCATATATTAAAGAGTCCCAACACCCGTTTCACAAAAACTCACACAGATAGAAACCTGTGCTGTAAGAGCTCATACACACCTGTAGTGGTTCAAAAGAAAGTGATGGGTGACTATAAATGCACACACATACATCATGTGGGGGAAATGGGAGAAGGGAATGCTAATATTCCAGCTCCATCCCTCCAGGCTAACCCCCAACATAATGGCACCAAATGTTTCCCCATTTGAAACCCCTTAATTTTTGGAAATACTTCAGCTCCCCATATGCTCAAATCAGAGTTTCAAGGTTTGAGATTAGAGGGAGGGGACAGTATCTTACTACAGTGACATGTAATTTGTAGCAATAAAAACAGTTAAAGTTTGTTGACCAAATGTTAATTAGCAGCCTGAGTTGAAAAGAGGCAGGAAAGGGAGTGGAAAACACTAAATTTCATTCCTGAGCTAACAGATGGACCACTGATTCTTGACAAAATGCTACAGAAAGCCACTGAAAAGTTCCGCTTGGGCCCTGGAAAAAAAACGAATAAGATGGAGTGAATGGGTTCTGTATCTACAGAGCCAGTGGGTTATTTGCTGTTTTGGGTTTAAACTGATTTGGTTTGTCCAGAGAGGAGTCGCTTTTGTTGAGATGAGAGAGTTATAAGATTCAGGATGTAAAAATACAAAAGATAAACATGTTAGAACCAAAAGTTGTCTACTGCTCTAAAACAATGGATTTTTAATAAACATTTCACAAGATGTGAACCCTGATAATGTGTTGAAGAATCTCTTGTACAATCCCAGCTGGGCTAGGAATATTGCTTTATGGACATGTGTTATCGGAAAGGCCTAATGGATTTTTTTAAATAGTCTGCCTCTTACTATTAAATAATTTGCTATTTTAAAAGGTCACTGTTATTGTCAAGAGATCTCCACTGATCAGCGTCCATTTTCTATAATTACTCATGGATTCTCCAGAATGTTTTATATAACTCACTTCCACTCACTATCTGTCTTAATTTTTTAACAACAGAGTAGCAGTTTTACTCTCCGACAGCACTGACAAGAGCTCAGATAAAAAGCCCATTTTGGATGGATCTCTTTAACCAGCCTTTAGAACCCATGATAAGGCTAGCTTGAAAAACTCAACATTGTTAAATGGGCTATGAAACGCAACACAACCCCAGAAAAATAATAATAATTAATCCACAGGCACATTGTATGTTTCAAATAACAAATACAAAGGTTATTTATGGAATGAAAATATGGTAAATAAATAGTTACTGTTTCTAGACAAAAATGGCTCAAAAGATTTCATAAATTGTTTCCACTGTAAAAGGATATCTACCTCCCCCTCCAAATACACATACTGAAACACAAGCACAACCATGTATAAAGAGGGGAGGGCAATCAAAGATACAAACTCCCTCTTAGAAAGTTTGAATTCATATTAACCCAGTCATGCCTCTATGATGTTATATTCTAACTTTTATGTTGCTGATTTAATGTATCTCCCACACCCTCTTAAGTAAAATAAAGAGTTAAAAAAATTAAAATAAATGCTTTAAAAATCCAACAGGGAAAAGTACATGTACGCTAATTAAAATCACCTCCTCTTCTCCCTCCCCCCCAAAATTTTTAAAATAAAACTCCTGGCAGACAGAGTGGAACCTGCTTTCTGTTTTTATTTAATGTACAATAAACATGGACTTTAAACTTACAGTAGATATAAAACAAAGAACAAGAGTCACAGTTAAACCTGGTCACCGGCAATACAGCTAAAACTCATTGGCAAATACTAACAAAAACCCATTTAACAGTAAATAAGGAGAACATGATATATGGACGGACAGATGGAACTGCATAAACAGAAAAGAAAAAGCAGAGACCCACAGACATACGGAGAGGGCTGTTTTAAAAGAGAGAAAGATATTGATTTACTTGGAACTAGTGTTGGAAAACAAACATATTTGTTTCCTTCATTGATGTTAAAAAAAAAAGTAATTAAAGTGAATCATAAGAGGGCACACCCTGAAATAAGTAGAAAAGGAAAAAACATTTGTAAAGGCTAAGGCCTTCTATAGATGTTCAAAATTTTAAGCTAGCAAATGGGTTTGACAAACTTACATCTCTATATTAAAAATCGAGAGGGTGGGGGTGAAAGAATAAATAAGTGTCATGGGGCAAGGGGGGGAACAGGAAATTTTTTTTTTTTATAAAAGTTGACTGGCCTACCTTGTTCCCCAGTCCTCAGTTTGTCTCTTCATAGTCGCTGTCTCCCTGGAAGTACAGTGTGAGTGGTAATGACTGCCTGCCTCCCTAATGAGTCCATTTTCCTGCTCTTGATGTTGTGTATATATACACACTGCAACCTACCTTACAAACCACAGAGACGGGAAAGGGAGTGAGAGAGAGAGAGAGAGAGCAAGCGAGAGTGTGAGAGGGAGAGAGAGAGAAAGGCACACACAGACAAAGCCCTCCTACCAGACAGCAGACAACCCTTCTTCCCCTATCTAGCAAAATACAACTCGGCTAATGCAGCAACAGGTTCAATACTGCCAGACTGAGACAGTGTAAAAAAGGTATATAGTGCAGATCAGGATTGCTGGCAAATAAACTGTTTACAGCCAGCTGGCTCCACCTTTCATATTTATGTTACAGAATGTTGGAATGCATTGTTTCAGACAGTCCATGTAATTATCATAAATACATTTTGTGCATATTAGCATGAAGCACTGAAATGTATCAGCCATTCTGCTCCGTAACCTTATAGCTTTAACACATGCAGGGAAGGTGTAAACATATCTCTTTTGACAGGCAGGCTACACAAAGCCCACTGATGATTTTAAAGTCATGAGATCTTTCAAGAACGAAGCTCCCAAAGACAGGTTTCCCCAGACAATAGGGGAGCAGGGAAAACTGATCTGGAGGAGGAGGAAGTCTCTACAAGAGGTTGCTCAGTAAGCAAACTAAAAGAGAGGGCCATTCTCCCTAATATTCTCTCCCCCCAATATATACGTATTAGTAAGCTTCTGCCCCTACGGCTATAATAATGAACTGTGCTTATGTCTGAACAGGTGCAATGCATATAGTACATAGTGTTGCAAGGACAGAAATAAATCCCTCAAGTAAAGAAATCTTTTTCCAATGGCAACCCGGCCAAGGTTATTTAAAATAAAGGTCTGGGCTGAAAACTACTCCCCCACCCCCATTTTTCTCTCGGGGAGGGGAGAAAGGGGAGAAAAGCAATAGACTGCTTATGTCTACAGAAAATTCAAATATGACAAAAATATCTGCCGCATCTAGAGAAAATGTATGGTTTACATCAGTTCTACACGCTGCCCCTAAAATGTTGTAACAGCCCTCCTTCTGACCACACAAACTTGATGTCATCATGCGCACAAAATTTCCGTTGACTTAAATGAGAAGTAAGGCTGGAGGATCCGGAGATTAATGATACTTTGTACTTAACACACATATCCCCTTGCAGCCAAGGATCTCAAAGCATTTTTCAAAGGTAGATACAATTATTATTGCCCCAATTTTAGATGGGGAAGCTGAGGCACAGAGAGGTGAAGTGATCTGCCCAAGGCCCTGCTGTAAATCAGTGACATAGCTGAGATTAAAATCTAGCTCTCCTGGAGCCTAGTCTAATACTTTAATTACAAGGCAATACTACATCCCATGCTAAGTGTTTATTCTCCCACCAATATGTCTAAATCGTATTGCTCCTGAGTGGATGGCATAGTGGTTTAAATAGCAGGTCTTGAAACATCTAGACTCTCTAGATCCACAAATTTGAATCCTAGCAGCTGACTAGCTCTTCATGCTTCATACTGAGCCTACATAATTTTAACTAGTCTGTAGCTGGTGATTTTCACCTCCTTATGGTGACCGGTATATCCTTTTCTACTTAAATAGCAAGTGCTCCCTTTACAGAGTGATATACAGTAAATAGAGAGAGATTAAGCATGTTTTTCAGAGAGTTAATTTTTCAGAAACAACCTTCCCCACAAATCAACAAATGCTGTTCATATTTTAGTGGTGAGTGGCAGGGAAATATATACAATCGGAGAACTTAAAGATGGAAAAGATTCATTAGGGTCACCAATCCATCTCCTTAAGTAATACTGGGGCAAATTCACTGCTGGTATCAGTGAGGGAAACACTACTGAAGTCAATGAAATTACTCCACATTTATACAGGTGTCTCTGACATCAGAATTTGGCCCTAATAGGGGACTGGGCGTGAAGAGGCCTCTAATTATGGTTCTGCTGGCTATGGATGTGTCACTTCATCTCTGCCTCAGTTTCCCCATCTGTAAAATGCATCTAAGTAATAACTACTCTCCTCACAAAAGAGCTGTGAGGATCAATTTATTAACATTTGTAAATGGCTTTGGCCTTCAGAGGAAGATAGAAGGACAAAGTATCATTATCATTATGAGGAAGAATATAGAAGCTAAGTTCAGGAGATTTACTGATAAGCATGAGTTGACCTGTGTGAAACTCAGCATCTGAAATTCACTGGGATTTGTACACACCTTTACATTTCATATCACCTTGGTAGTCGCTGAGATTCAGATCCAAAAATACAGATAGAGATCCAATTCAGGACCTCAGAGATAAACAGCCCTTAATATTTGGGGGCAACTGGAATTGGATCCAGATCTGAGCTTCTTGGTTCACTCTCATCTAAGTACAGTGGATTCAAATCAGAAAAAAGATCTTAACCCCAATCATATTTTGGAGAAATTCAGACTTGGATCTGAACCAGAGAATCAGATCTGAGCCCTTCAACCTTAAGGAAGCTTAGATCCAAATTAAGGCCCTAGAATTGAAACTGAACCTCTTAAGCTTTGGGAAAGTTCAGATATGGCTCTGAACCAGAGAACTGGATCCAAACCCTCTCAGGTTGATGGAAGTTTAGATCTTAATCAGAACTAGATCAGAACTTACTGCATCTTTTTAGAATTTCAGATCTGTATCCAAATTGGAAAAACAGATCCAAGTTCCCTCAAGCACTCGGGAAGCTTGGATCTGGATAAGAACTGAAGAGCTGGATTTGATTCCCATCTAGCTTTGGGGATGTTCAGATCCTGGTCTGAAAAGGAGCCCCAGAAACAAACCAGGAAAATTTGAATGACGTTTGGATTTAGTTCTGAACCATAGTACCTGATCTGGACTCCCTCAAACTGTCAGGGAGTTTGGAGTCACATATAAGCCAGAGAGCCGGGTCCAAACTGTCTCAAGATATGAAAGAGACTGCATCTTGAGCTGAACTGGAACTGATCTTCCTAAACCTTTGCAAAATTCAGCTCTGCATCTGAGCCCCCTCAAACTGTAGGGAAGCTGAGATCCGGATTTCAACTTCCTAGCCTGGGATCCAAACTACCCCATCTTTCCAATCTGACACCTGCTGGGAATCTGGAAAAGTTCAGTTCTCGATCCAAACTCTGCAACACAGGCCCATCTCTACCAAATCTTAAAGCAAAAATCCACTAAAACTGTCCAGAGAAACCAGAGGAAGAATCAAGAAGAATCTGTTAGTTACCTTCCCCATGCACAGGCAATCTGGAAGCTTTCCCTGCAGGCAGAGGCAGCTAAGAGTATGTCTGAAATGGTGTCCCCGGGGGTGTAGGCAGTTGTGTGCCTCATGGTAATGGTGGTGGGTTGAAAGCAGAGACAGTTGGCAGATGTGGTGTGTCTCTCTCCCCTTTAGTAGAAATAGTTAGGAGATGTGGGGGGCCCTGTAAGCAGTGGCAACCGAGGAGACAAAGATTCAGACTTTGCAAAGCCCTGGGGCTAAAATCTGCTGCTATCACAACACCACACAGCCCTGTAAATTCTGTCCCCTCCAGCAAACCTAACATGAAGAAGGAGCAAGCTACCTTGATTCACTAGTGTTAATATCACAGTCATGATTCACATGCATCTGAGAACAGGCAAGGTCTCCCTCCCTGACCACTGAGATCTCAGCCTGACTGAGGTACAACATAGAAACCATGGGCCTGATTTTCCACTATCTTGTAACTCATGCAGCTGGCTATTTAAACCTATCCAGATGAGGTTGTAAAACACTACCAGAGGCATATGTGAATGGAGGATTTTGATTGGTGGTGTTTTGCATATGTATAAATGGTAGCACAAGATGCAAGGCTCTGGGAATCAGGCCCCATGACTCTGATATTAAGCTGATAGAGTGATAACTAGAAGACAGTAACAATCCTTTATGCTTGTGTGGTGGCTTCCATCAGAGGATCTCAAGATACTTTACAGACATTGCTTGATTTAGCCTTACAACCCTCCTGGGATATAGTGAAGTACTATTATTTCCATTTTAGAAAGGACAGAGAGTCAGATTCATCCTTGATGTAACATCATATGGTTTATGGAGGTTGAGACAAAAATATATTACATTCCACTTATAACATTAGGCATCTAAATCCATATTTCGGTACCTAAATAAAAAGAGGTTGATTTTCAGAGGTGCTGAGAACCAACGACTTCAAATGAAGAAAAGTGGGAGCTGCAGGTGCTGAGCACTTCTGAAAATCAGGCCATTTATTTTAGCTGTCCAACTTTAAGCCTAAAAGTTTGAAAATGCTGACCTAAGTCACCTAAAAAATCAGTGGCAAAGCTGTGAAAATAATCTGGAAGTCCTGACTTCCAGGCTGGTGCTCTAACCAGTACATAATGCTCTATCCTTCTCTCCTCCTTAATCTCTGTTGTCTTTCCCATCCAGGGCTGGGTTTTTGGGGGAATTGCAAACTAAGCAGCTGCAGGAGGATGGCATCTCCAATAAAGCCTTAAAATTAATGAAATAATGACAGTCTCCTAAAGGTGGGTAAGGAATCACAGTGATGCGCACAGCAGGGGCCCCACCTACAGTTCTTCGAAGGAGCTGCAGAAGTCCTAAGAACATGCTGATCTTTGTTAGTAAGGGAAGATTGGGCGAACCACCAGAACTGACATTGCTGTGAAAGCTTCTTTGCCTGCAAGGGACAACGTTCTGCATGGCAGGCAGTTGGTGATGGAAAGAACATACTTTGGTGCCAAAGAATATGTTCTATGGTATGTTCCTCAGTTCTCTCTTTTTAAATCCCTTTTCTATTTCATACTCCCATGCTCACTGTCATGGTATGTTCGGACACCTCTTCTAAGCAGCAACAGTTGGAACATGCTAGAACTATGTCTAAAGGTATAATCCTGCTCCCATTTAAATCAATAGGAGTTTACCAGTTATTTTAACTGAAGCAGGATTGAACTCCAAGTGAGGACACTGATGCAGAGATATCAGCTCCATGAACTGTCTGGTTGTCTTGCTCATCCTTGTGATAGGTCAGAACACTTCTTTTTAATACGTCACACTGACAAACTGCAACGTCACCAGTGCATCCTGGTACTTCTCTGAAGCACTTTTTACCAGAATGCCCAGCATTGCTGCTGGGAATAGGAGCTTTTGGGCAATTTCCAAATGCAACTGACCCAGGGCATCCACAACACTTGGGATCTCATTTTGGCTGCTGTAGGCTACACTGCTTCAGCTGGTCCTGAGTGAAAGACCTCGTCCCAGGCATTGCAACCAACTAGTACAATTGCTTCTATGAGTTGACACAAGATGCTATACAAGGTGTTACAAGTTTGTTTGTTGCGGCACTCTTTCATTTAATACAGGCAAACCCTAGAAGCACTAAGAACAATATGTCTAAACCCTATTACTTCTAGTTAGCTCCTGCCACAGCATACCCAGGTCTCCTGGACTCCCAGGGTGCATCACACCATCCTGCTACCATACAGTCAGAACTGGTGATTCAATTGTCTCTATCGATGTCCTGCAGTGTGTGTGCAACTTTGTTCAAATGTAATGAGGAAGATGCCAATTAAAAAACCACAAGAGCCCTGCAGTTCAGTAGCCTGATTCAAATTAGATACCTGTATGAAGTGATTAAAAAATAGGTTTTCTAAACTTAAGGATAACAAGAGGACAGTGTGCTTAATTTATATCAGCAGGGGTCAACAAAAATGTAAAAGGACTATGCAAATACTTCTTATCCCTGCAGAACTGCTGTTGAAGATGCACTGAAGAGAGAAGGAGAGAATTACAATGTGCTTTTGGTGTGCTGCACAATGCACAGCATCTCAATAGCTCTCCCATCTCAGCAGTCATTACTGAAAGCCAGACCCACGTCAACAAAATAATACTTACTACTAATATAGCAGCTTTCATCCACAGATCTCACAATACATTACAGACACAAATGAATCTAACCTTTCTACTCCCTCAGTTAGGAGGGCTGTTATTATTCCCATTTTACAGACAGCAAAATGGAGGCAAAAAGAGCAAATTGCTCACTGAGAACAGAACTCAGATGTTGGACTCCCAGTCTCCGGGTCGGCTCTGGCATTTTTTGCCGCCCCAAGCAAAAAAAAAAAAAGAAACCCAATAACAAACCTGCGGGGCGACAGGAGCACGAAAGCAAAAAAAAAAAAAAGCAAACCATGAGCAAAGAAACAAACCGTGCAGGGCGGCCGGAGCATGAGTGCAGGGGGACTCCCGGTGCTGCAGATGGGCCCTGGGCAGCAGGGCGGAGGGTTGACGGAGCGGTGGGGGGGGAGCAAGAAGGGAGGCAGCCAGGGCTTCTACAGACCTGGCACCAGCTGGGGCAGACGGAGGACGCAGCCTGCTCCCAGCAGGACATTCCCTCCTCTGCGCCGCCGCCGCCCCCTACAGGGCGACTGGACCAGTGAACCAAAAAGAAAAAAACCTGTGAAGCAAAAAAAATAAAGGATTTGCGGGAATGCCACCCCTTAGAATCTGCTGCCCCAAGCACAAGCTTGCTCAGCTGGTGCCTGGAGCTGGCCCTGCCCAGTCCCATACTCAAACCATTAGAGTACACACCCTCTTTGTATCAGGAACAGGATCTCAATTAACCCAGTCCATTGACAAGAGCAGAGTCACAGCCTCTAAACTGTAGCTGACTTCTCCCAATATTATTTAATCAAGCGTCCTGACAAATATTATGGGCCAGATCCTAAACTGGGGAAAACTGACATCGTTCCGTTAACTTCAATAGTGCTATGCCAGTTGACACCAACCGAGGATCTGGATCCAAGTCATAATGTAGTATCACTGCATCATAACCCACATCCTATATGATGATCCTTTGCTATCATGTGACCTCACTGCATGATGACGGCATCCAAATGTCAGGATGATGTGTACATTTGCATCACCACTCTGAGGTGACATTGCTTCCCTAAAAAAAGATACTGTGTACTGTTATGACAGCGAGTTGTGACACAAAATCACTGAAAGCTAGTTTACATTAGGGAGTTTTGCACCTGTGTAGCTCTACCAATGCAAATCCCCACTGTTTCAACGGATGCCATGCATCTATGCTGGGGGTCTGCACCAGTAAACCTTACATCAGTGCAGAAAGCCCTAAGGTAGACAAACCCGGAGACATGACAAGTGGAGATGCAACTTCACAACAAAATGACACTTTACTACACTACCAGATCAGAGAACAATAAAATGAATAAGCTCTATTCCCTGCTCCTCAGCACTAAACACACACACATACATCTGGGGTCCTCAATTCTTTAATTTTTTTTTAAATAAATAAACCTCCTCAGTCCCTTTATTGTGCTACAATTATTGGCACCTAGTAAAGCCCATAGCTCCACTATCTAACTATGCATCTGTTTTTTCTGCCCATCCACTAACTTCATGGGGTGCTGGACATTACCTTTATTTGCACCAGTGGACAATTCATGACCGATTTAGCTGTTCGGCTACTGTATAAGACCCACTCCCACGCAGTACAGTTACAACGCAATAGGATCCTGTTACATAGCCTAGTCCATTGTGCAAGGCACCCTCAGTTATATAATTATATGGTTCCCAAAGGTTACCTATAATTGAATTATAGGGTGCCTCGTGGCATGTTCAGGCAACATTTAAAGATATGAAATTTGAGCAGTCCTCTTGCCATCTGGAACAAGAACGAGACACCCCATGATTCAATTATAAATACCCTCTGGGAGGCACAGAATTAGACTATGAAGTGGTTTTACAAACTAAAAATATTCTATTTTTTAAAAGGAAAAACATTGTAATGAACTGGTCAGTACGTGCATTGACCACTGTCTTCTACTAGCTAGAACTGGAATTGCTTAACTTTGCGTCAGAGGTTCTATACTACTATGAGAGATTCTCCTTGGCTCAAGCAGTCGGGCCTGTGCAGCCTGTCCTTACTGTCACTAAGAGGTTTCAGGTGGCCATTGCATAGAACATAGTGAAAAACATGGACTCCTAATAGGTATAGAGTTATCATATTCTTACTGTATTCACATCAAATTATAATGAACACTACTCTCTATGGCAACTGCCTAATGAGTATGGGCCAACTCCTTCAGTGGAGCTGCACTAATTTGTAGCAGCTGAGGAACTGACTCTAAGTGTGCAAAAAAACAAGAGAGACACATCACTAGCAAAGGCTTTGAAGGCTAGGATTTTGATCCCCCTGGTGTAAGTGAGGGAGTTTTTTCTCACTAGTCTATGAGCCTACAACCAAGTCACATGAAAAACAGTTGGGCCAACATTTTCAAAAGTGGTCATTCTTTTGAGATATCAATTTCGAGACAACTAGGATCTGATTTTCAAAGGTGCTGAGCACCCACAATTCCAGCTGAAATCAATGAGAGCTGTGGGCGCTTACTATGTCAGAAAATCAGGCCCAGATATGTAGGTACCCAAAATTATGGGCTTCTTTTGAAAAAAACGACTCTGATGTGGGTCAGAACAAGGAAAGAAAAATAAATACATTCACTTTTTTTTTTTTAACCATTTCACAGAGTACATACAAAAATATCTATGCAGAAAGGAGAACTTGGCAACAAAAGGCAGTACTGCCAACTCCAAGCATTCAAAATCCATGAGTCAGGCCCCCAAATCATGAGACTAAAAATTATTGGACTTCTGGGTTTTGAAACTTGGGTCAAGTTTTCATACTTTAGTATAGAACTAGGAGGACTAGAAAGTTACCTTTTACTAAAGTGAGTGCTCACATGTTCACTTGATCCCAGGAGCTAGGGCTTTAAGAAAAACATCAAATATCTGGGAATGGCTGAGCCATTACACACATTGAATCTATTTTCCCCACCTTAAGTATCTTGTCAAACTGTCTTAAATGGGCTATCTTGATTATCGCTACAAAAGTTTTTCTCCTGCTGACAACAGTTCATCTTAATTAATTAGCCTCTTAGAGTTGGTTGGGCAACTCCCACCTTTTCATGTTCTCTGTATGCATATATATCTCCTCACTATATGTTCCATTTTATGCATCCGATGAAGTGGTCTGTAGCCCACAAAAGCTTATGCTCAAATAAATTTGTTAGTCTCTAAGGTGCCACAAGTATTCCTGTTCTTTTTGTGGATACAGACTAACATGGCTCCTACTCTGAAACCTATCAAATATCATGAGACTTGAGATAAATCAGGAGAGTTGATGACAATAGTGAAAAGGAGCAATATTGGGCCCCACTACGATGCTGATTGCTGCCCCATATAAATCCCTGAGCTGTCCAGGAAATAATTTTCCCAAGCACAGGCACTGTGTAAGCCTGCCATATGAAACGTAGCCCTGATGATTGGGCAGGCCTGCAGCATGCAGCCATAAGGTAACCTGTAATCAGGAAGTCACAAACATGGCATAGTCACCTTTTTCCTCACCTCTAGGAGGTACAGCACAAAATTACATCCAAGCTGCACAAAAATATCCAGAGCTCTGCTTCTGCTGTTCCTTGGCAGATCAAACACTGCAAAGGGTGCTGTGGCCAGTAACAGTGCAGAGCACAGAAAGTTAACTAATAAAACTATCAAAAAAGCTTTTGTATTATTATTCTGAGGAATCCACTCCAGCAATTGAATTAGAGACCTCTGTATCCAAAAGCACTGAACCAGCTTATGAAGAATTCACTGTTTCACTAGTAAGGCAACAAATTAAGGGCCAAATCTTAATCATCTGTTTCATACTTCATGGGACTTTGTGTGTGTAGGTGAGCAGGATTTAGCCCTGATGATCCTTAAAGCGTCTAGTCACAAGAACACACTAGTGAAGAAGCAACAGATAAATGCATTAAAGCAAAGGGTTGTCCTTGATTGAATATTCTTTGATTTTATATAAACATAAGATCTCATGCCTGATCTCAACGAAAAACGCAGCAAGACTGGTTCCAATTAGAATGTAGTTCTTTGCCTGGAGGTGAATATTTTTGGATGGTTTGAACACAGTTTGTTCAGCTGTTTTACAGTATGCATTTGGAGGTGCGTTTTTAAAAAAACTAAATATTAATTGAAATTCTCTTTGGTGGAGAGAGAGAGGAAGTGTGGTTTTTATTATTAAAAGCCATGCAAATTAAAAGCAAAAGACTATGTTAATTCAGATTTCAACTACACAAGAGTCAGAGTTAAAAGGGCCAATTCTGTAAAAATCAGAGGAAGCTCCACTGAAGTCAGTAGAGTTATATCACTGTAAACCTGGCCTAAGTGAGATTACAACCAAGGTTCCTAGAGAAAACTCTTCCCCTTTGCATACATTTATTACTACAAGGTCTTTCATACAGGAGCATACAACACAGGTTAAGGTGTCATAGTGTTTGCAAAATGACACGATGGAAAAGAACTACACTATGTTTTATACTGCTCTTCCAGTCAGGCTTTGCAAATACACTCAGTTGTAAACATACTGGTGTGTACAACAGCATTTTTTATAACTGCATAAATGATCTATGATCATGTAATAAGAGACCCCCATTGTAATGCCTATGGAATTAAGCACAATTAAGGTTGCAATTGCTGGGGGAACTTTAACTTAATTTCTTGACTTTCGTCATTTAAAATATCAACTATAACGTTGCATTCTTTTTTTTCGCTTTTAATTTGTTTAATTTCCAGATTTCTCCTGCTTTGAGGGCACGCTGGAAGCATTTGATAGATCGATTTCCTTCAATAATAGATCGATAAAAGGCGTTTTATATTAACTGCTACATTGCCAGCCTCCTATTCCACCTGCTGAGTTTTACTGCAGTTTACAGTGAAGTCAATACAACATCAGGATATAACTCATATATCTGACATCAGTGTGCAATAACTACATATACCTGCTACATTAGGTAGCAGAATGTAGGTTAAGGACATAACTCAAAATAATTTGTATAGTTGCCTGAGAATTAATGGACATCACCTCTACCACACTATCCTAGCCTCACAGATTTGAGGATCATAAATAGAATAGACCTCAGGACTTTCAGTTTAAAAAACAACAGTGCTCCCACTTGAGCTAAAGGAAAGTCTCCATTAGCTGCACAAGTATTAAGGCTTATATCCTCCGTGTGCAGCCAAGAGATGGAGACAAAAATCTCACCCATTTCTTCAGGTCTGATATTCTCTCGAATAAAGGATACAAGTACCACACATATATTCCAACCTATACAACACATAGCCACAAGTTAGGGAAAACTCATGCCAAACTCTGGGATTCCCCAGTCTTCAAATAAACAAATAAATAATGCACACCAATGAAACACAAGTTGTAACACACAAAGACATGAGAAAGTGTTGCTTATCTATCTGAAATACCATAAACTCTCACTGCAAATAAGTGTATCAATAAGAATTTTTCATGTTATCCATTCACTATTTAAAACAGACACAGGAAAGGGGAGTCCAGGGGTCACTGGACAAAATTAAGGGGTGATACATTCTGAAACTCCACTCTTAATCCAAGCTGCAACCAGTCATGATGCGAAAATGTGATCACACTTGTAAAAATCTTCATAAATATAATCATCCCTTTTCTTTCTTGTGTTCTTTGATTAACAGTGAAATAGTCAGTAATTATGACATTTATATGATCACCATTAGACTTCAGAGTTAATGGCCCAGTTCACACCTCCCAGACCTATAATTTCAAGCTGTCTGCAGACAGCACAGCAACAGTTCACATCCAGTTCATGCTTTAAAGTTTATATTTGTGGCCATAAGGGCTAGAGGCTTACTATTTTCTAAATCACAGCTTTAATTTTAGAGCACAAAATGGCAGCCCCCAAGCAAAAGCACTAGCTCACCAAGCTGCCAAGAGTCAGCCCCGTCTGTCCTCTGCCATAAAAAAGCAAGGAAAAGACTTACAAGCTCTCAGTGCTATTTGCAAGGCTCAAGCTCACCCATCTTCACCTACAACAGGTGTTCCCTTCAGTTCAACAAGGCTCATTGATTAAAACAGCTCAAGACTTACAAATTTTCAAATCCATTTTCTTCCATTAACTTTAATGGAAGATAGCTGTCTAAATCCCAGAGATGGCTTTGCAAATCTCTGCTATTGTGCTTAAAGAAACATATGAGATGCAAATATTTTGTACATCACAGGAGAAGGAAGCAGAAAACATTCCTATGAAAATTGATGGGTTAGATCAAAGAATGAAATCTATCAAAGAAACAGATGGACAGAATGGGAAGTAAAATAAGGAAGAAGAGCATAAGCTAAGTAGCTCTCCTCAAGAAGCATGAAATAACTTCCCTTAAGGGTGTATAAGAATACGTTTCCAGTCTTTCTAACTGAAGCTAACAGGAGTCTGGATTAAAAATGTGACATTACTGAGAACAGAAGGCGTACTAAGGGTCCCAGAAAACAGTCTGTAAAAATTGGTGAGCAAATTATTATTGCCTTAACTACCCAATATCATGTGTCTGTGGCCACAAATGACTTCACCACTGCCATTACATCTCCACTGCAGGACTTCATAGCTGTACAGGGGACAGAACTCAGGATCCTTTGACTCCAAAAAGTATAGCCCACACTACTTGAACAAAGGTGCCACATGCACACTATCTTATTATCAATGAAAGAGAGCCAAGAAGAGTAATAGGCAACTGGAAGAATTTACAGGAACTGATGGCAGATGAGAATGGAAGTAGTCAAACACTAAAGGCAGCAAGATTGGTGCAAATTTGGATAACATAAAACATTTCTCTTTCTAAGATGGAACCCTCTGATGCACAGTAGGTATAAGAAGATGCAATTTAAAAAATCCCTAATAAAAGACGGGATTGATGAGATGGTGCAATGCCAGGCAAAACTGCAATACATTTATTCTGTTATATCAGATTTGCACCTAACCTGCTAACAAGAATGCAAACTGCCTAGAAGTATTGCAAGTCTAGACAACACAATTATTCCAGAATGCTTCTCTACAATCTGATGGTCCAAAAGGGATGTAACTGTAACTGTAAAAGTAGTGATAAATTATTGCATTTTTGTTGCTGTTATTTGTAGCCAGTTCAGCAAGGAATGTGACATACATTTTATTTAAGATATATTTTCATATATAACAACAACCCAAATGGGATTATTGCAAATTTTCTTTTTTTAATGCTTGTCACTCTGAAGCATTGATAGGAATATAACATATATTGAAAAGCATTTTGATACTAGAAATATTTGACTCCAATTTTAATCTGAGTGAAAAAAAAATAACCATTCTAAAAAGTTAATAGAGAAATGATGAGAACATCAAGATATCTGTTCCTTTTAGGAAACAGTAAGAAATGTATCAAATTGCATAGCAGCCTATCTGGGAAAGAATGGTGTCACTGATGATTGGAGAGAGGGATATGGATAGTGAACAGAACCATTTGTCACTGGATGTTGTGGATAGTCTAATTGGTGTCGATGTGAACAGGTATGACTGCTTGGTTTTCAAAGATCTAGAAACTTCTGGCTCATGACAAGGTGTCATAAACAGATAGTTAAGGGTTAATAGAACAGGAGTACTTCATGTCTCTTTTGACTGTAAAGGGTTAACAAGATCAGTGAGCCTGGCTGCCACCTGACCAGAGGACCAGTCAGGGGACAGGATACGTTCAAATCTTGAAGGAGGGAAGTTTTTGTGTGCACTGTTAGTGTTTGGTTGTTGTTCTCTCTGGGTTCTGAGAGTGACCAGACGTGCAACCAGGTTTATCTCCAATCTCCCTGATACAGGTTCTTATAGATTCAAAATAGTAAGTACTAGGTGATAAGGCGAGTTAGGCTTATGTTTGTTTTCTTTATTTGCAAATGTGTATTTGGCTGGAAGGAGTTCAAATGTGTATTTGGCTGGAAGGATTTTAATTTGTACTTGTATACTTAGGCTGGGAGAGTATTCCCAGTGTCTATAGCTGAAAGACCCTGTACCTATTCCATTTTAAATTTACAAAGATAATTTTTACTGTTTTTTCTTTCTTTAATTAAAAGCTTTTCTTGTTTAAGAACCTGATTGTTTTTTTTTCTGGTGTGAGACCCCAGGGGACGGGGTCTGAATTCACCAAGGAATTGGTGGGAAGAAAGGAGGGAAGGGGGAGAGAAAGGTTAATTTCTCTCTGTGTTAGGATTACTTTCTCTCTCAGGGAGAGTCTGGGAGGGGGATTGAGAAGGAGGGGGGAAGGTGAATTTTCCTCTCTGTTTAAGATTCAAGAAGTTTGAATCACAGTGATCTTCCAGGGTAACCCAGGGAGGGGAAGCCTGGGAGAGGCAATGGTGGGGGAAAGGGTTTACTTTCCTTGTGTTAAGATCCAGAGGGTCTGAGTCTTGGGGGTCCCCGGGCAAGGTTTTGGGGGAACCAGAGTGTACCAGGCACTGGAATTAATGGTTGGTGGCAGCGCTACAGGTTCTAAGCTGGTAATTAAGCTTAGAGGAATTCATGCTGGTACCCCATCTTTTGGACGCTAATGTTCAGAGTGCGGAATTATACCATGACACAAGGGCATTTGATAGTGAGGTTGTATAGAAAGCTGGCTAGCTCATCTCACCCTTCATTCTTTACAGCACTGAATTCACTATATAGTTGTTTCTCGTTCTAACTGTAGTCAATAAGAAAGATTCTGATCAATGCTACAAACTGCGTTCAGGGATTAAAGATTACCAAACGTCAGTGTACGGAACTGACTCATCATGTTTAAAGTTGAATGAAGTGAGAGGAAACAAGTTTCTGAATGGATTGACATAACGAAAAGAGATAATTCTTGTAAAGTAACATGTAAACATTGTCAAGCAGTGTTAATAAGCAAGATAGGACAGATTTATGCCCATCTCAAAAAGTACAGAAAATTTTGCTTCTTCAGATCCTCGAAGATCGGATGTACCTTTGATGAGTTTGATGATCCCGAAAGTGATTTTCAGTGCCATCGTCATCATTGAAATGTAGCTGCAATGTCAATTTAAGTCCAATGCTCCTACTAACTTTTCAACATCAGCTATCTTAGTTTGCCTTCAACACCCCAAAAACTGCAAAGATCAGTAAGTGATTATGCTATAAAAACAATTGGAACTTGAAAAGAAAGATGCAATCTTCTTTTATATGAACATTGTCTTCAATGGAGCAATCTAAAAAACTGACTGAAACACTCCATTCAGACAGCATTCAACTTGGAGGTCCACTACTAGATGCCCCAAGTGCAACAATTAGGGGGTGGGGAGGGGAAATGAATGGAAGAACTAAAAGAACCAACAGTGACATTAATGCAAGATGGCTAGATGAACAAAAGAAATTACCTAATAATGGCTAAAGCATCCACACAGGAAAATGTCTTATTTCATAACACTGAATTCTACGTCAAAAATTAAAAGCACAAATATTGTTATGAAGTTGCTAAAGACACGATCCAAGAACGCAGAGAAAAGCATGACAAGGAGATCCTTGCTATTTGCTCAGACAACAGAAATAAGATGAAAAAGAAGAGAGAATTTCTCAAGTGCAATCTTCTAGACTTTTGATGTTCCCCACTGTATTTCAACATCATTGAGAGAGAAAAAACTCTTGAGTCATAAATTACATTGTGGAAGTTCAAAAATTCTTCAGAAACCACCATCTACTTAACTGACTGAGCAAAAAGAGGAGACTGATGCCCACATTCCCCAGTAACAACTCTCAGGAAGATGTGCCTCTACGTTTGCATCAAGTTACAAGTACAAGAAATTTTGCACTGACAACAAGGAGGATTTTGATCAAAACTTAGCCTGCATGATATACAGCAAGAAACTTTAAATAGAGGCACTACATTTACAAAAGACTTAAATTACAGGCCAATGACACCATGGTTGGAACCTTAGTGGAAGTGTGGTTTGATCTAATTAACAAAGAACTAAAACCACAGAAGGACAAAATAAAAAGTTATTCAGTGGCCCCTTGGAATCTTTGGAATCTTTCAATTTCTTAGCTGACATGACTGATCCCAACCAGAAAGGTAAGGGGTAAAACCCGGAAAAAGATGAAGATATTGATCAAACATATTCCTTACTTTTCTTGTACCCTGAAAAACTAAATCTACCCTAAATCTCTGTTTACCAAGTAGGTTATGTCACAGTGTATTTAATCAAAATGGTGGGAGAATATGGACGTTAAATCACAGAAGACAGGACAACTGAATTCAGAATCGTTGGTTTTTAAATCACCTGCACTTCTGTTCAACCAACTCAGCATCACTTTTACATATTTTTAGTCTGTTCAGATTGACTTGACTAGGTGGTAAAAGCAAATAAGTCACCAAAAGTGCACTAGTGCGTAAAGCTAGATACAAAAGAGTGACAGGCCTAGTTAGTAGGCTGAGGATTTCATTAGTCCGTTCTTGTGTCTTACTTACAGAATTGCAAACTTTTCATTTTGGACAATATAGTCCTTTTTGTGTTTCATGAGTAAATATACTTATGAAATGAATGGATAGTGTTTCATTTCATTAAATCTTTATGGTTTTTTGAGGGGTTTTTCAATTTTAAGTAGTTTTTTTCCCCCCCAGGCTGAGAAAAAGATCAGAACCCCCTTTTGCTCTCCTCCCAGTGGAGGACAGGTATTTCACCTAAACAACTGTGAAAATGTGTTAGCCAGTCCA
The DNA here is from genome assembly GCF_025201925.1 of Gopherus flavomarginatus. Taxonomy (NCBI): domain Eukaryota; kingdom Metazoa; phylum Chordata; order Testudines; family Testudinidae; genus Gopherus; species Gopherus flavomarginatus. Next base: position 163,028,828 of record NC_066617.1, on the reverse strand, counting down.
ATGTCTTGTGGAAGTAGCAAGACCCAAATCCTCAAAGGTATTTAGGTGCCTAACTCCCATTGATTTCAATGGCAGTTAGGAGCCTAAACACCTTTGGGGATCTGGGCCTAAAAAACTTTCATTTATTTAGTAGTAAAAGCTGGGCTTAAAATTACTTTTTTAATTGAGAAAAATATATAACAGAGAGTTTGTAATTTCTGTAGAATTTCAAATCAAACCCAGGATTATATACATCTTTGGTAAGTTGTGTATCATTGCTAATTTTGCAATGTAAAAAATAAAATAAATGAAAAAAGAAAGTGATGTAGATTGATTTGTATATCTATTAATATTATATATGAAAAGAAAAAGAAGAAAAGGACAATAAACACTATGTAATCCAGTTTTGATGAAGGCTGGACAATTTGGAGACCAATAAAGTGAGTCACAGGGACTGACTCAGCATGACAACATGAGCTCATTCTTGCATTTTGACTGAAGGAAACAAACAGTCAATGGGCTTCATTCTTTCTTTAAAAAATAAAAAAAATCACTGAAATATTTCCACCATATTATTCTCCTTTCTCATGTCTCCCCTTGGGTCCTGTTGTGTCTCCAGTGCATACTGAATTTACTAACTGCCACACAATTCAGCTAGCATTAGATCCAACACACACTCAACCTTGGGATGTGACATACTATAAAATTAACTCAAAGAAGTGGAATCTCATTCCACTTTTAAGTCTCTCCATATTTATATTTCACATGTAGTGTTTGCTAGGCCACTCACAGATGGACTGCAAGACATCTCAGCACATGGGGGACTTTTGAAAAGTCTACTATGTCTTTGCCTGCACCTAGTCTCCCCAACATGGGAGATTTTGTACTCCAAGTATTAACAATATGATATATTTGCTGCCTCTTAAATCCACAGTATTGCCTACTCATGGATTTGGCAATTGTATGATGGCTGAATTTATCTAAAAAGCTAGAATTATAGCTAGAATTCTTCTGTCCTAGTTTGTTTCTAGGAGCTTGAATCTACAAGATGCTGGGCACCTCCCTGAGAGGGACTGAATTGTCTCAACTCCCAGTGAAATCAGTGGCAGCAGAAGGGGCACAGCTCCTCAGGCAGTGCTCAGGACCTTTCAAAACGAGGCACCAAGGTTATTTAGGCTAGTGTAACTAATACATGCCCGAGTTCTCTGATGGATGGGATCACATGAGAATTTTGTCTGAATATTGTATTCTCTCCAACACGTATGCATGGCATCTGCAGAGCAACATTCTGCAGATGCATTTGTAGGTCCATAAGCCATTTCAAAGCCCCCTCTGTGACATTCTGGATATCATCCAATTCACCTTTGAATATATATCTGGGGCACTGCTTTATGATGTATTCTATGTTTGGATGTTCTCATTGCAGTCACACAAAGGGATCTTTGATTTTCTATTTGTTCATCACATAGCTGAAAATTCCATGGCTCAATGCGGTCCAAAGTCTTTGTGGCAGGTCGAAACCTGCGGGGTAAAGGGGGGTGGTTTGTTGTGTCAGTAATAGTGTGCTTGTTTGGAACAGTAGATGAAGTCCAGACACTTTGCCATTCCCTGGCTGGATCCAGAGACATGAGGCAGTCACATGTGGTCCATTGTAGTTTTTGAGATTTCAGGTGTTGTTGGAGTATGTTATCCATAACCTTCCACATGGGAAGTTCTCGGTAGTCATCAGCACTTTTAAGTTCTCGTATTGTGGATATATCTCACTAGATAGCTGGATATTCGATGTTTGCTAATACAGAAAGCCATGGTAGAGGTATTGATTTTAAAGTTCCTGTGACATTTGCATGGTTTGATTCAGCTGTCTAGCCACAAGTTGGGTATGGCAGCTTCTTGTCCACTCCAGTTTATGTGACTGTACAATGAGTATACAGGGCCAAGAACGATGTTCACAGCATCCCTGGCTTGTCCCCGCTAGCTTCTGAATTATGTTGATTCAAGACTTTGCTTTGGAGGCTTTCTTGAAATGGTCATGAAAGGTCAGTCTGTGGTCAAGGATGACATCAAGATATGTTGGCTTTGGGTCATAATGCACCCTTTCACCACAAAAATCGACAGAGTGATATGTGCAATTCTGTTGTCAAGGTGGAAAACAGAGACTACTCGTTTGCTTGGATTTGGTCTCAGCTCACACTTTTGGAAGTACTCCTCCATGATTTTAGGGTCAGACATAAGAGTTACTTCAAGTTCTTTAAAGCTACAGGCCTGAGTTGTGAGTGTCAAATCATCAGCATACACAAACTTCTGTGCTATCATTTCAGGTATATTGCTCATGTATACGTTGAAGAGTGTTGGAGTAAGTACAGAGCCCTGTGTTACTCCACTATTCAAAGTCTACAGCTTGCTGGTTTTACCTCCAATGTATATGTGCATCCTTAAAGCTGCCAAGCATACAGAAGATCACTTTGGCCAGTTTCAGTAGCAGACCATCCTTCCAGACTGTGTCACATGCCGCTGAGAGATTGATGAAAGTGGTACCGGTTTTGAGTTTTCACTGGAATCCAGCCTCAGTGTTTGTAGTAAGGGTGAGGACCAGGCTGCAGCAACTTCTGTGCAGTCAAAAACCAATTTGCTCGCAGGGTATGCTTGCGTCCTCAGTGAGCCCATTATTATTATTAAAATGTAGAACTGTCTCAGGGGGAAGCTTATCTGTTGCAGAAATATTATAAAATGCACAATACTACAAATTGCAAAACTTGTTTGTGGTTGTTTTCCTCCAACATTGCCAACTCTCACAATTTTATTATAGAATATTCAGTGTTTTTTTCTTAAAGCCCCGTCTCCTGAAGCCCTGCAGATATGTGACAATCTCAGCTTTCTTTTCAAAACAAATTCTGATACTCTTTAACATTTTACTGGATACAAATTGTAATGTGCTACAATACTGAAAACAGTTTTTTTTAAATGAACTCAAAAGTAACATGAAAGGTTCATATTTGTTTAGGCAGCTAAAACATCGCCTGTTACTATAACCTTTGTAAAAGTATCTTTTGCCAAATGCAACTACCCACATCAAAAATTATCATGCAAGGAGGGAGAAGGCCCTAGTAGTTAGAATACAAGACAGGGAATCAGGAGATCTGTGTTTTATTCCTGACATTAACTTAACTGTGTGACCTTGGGCAATTCACATAACCTCTTTAAATCTCAGTTTATCTAACAGTACAAGGGGGCTATTTCCCTATTTCACAGAGATGCTGTATGACTTCATTAATTAATGCTCATAAAGCACTCAGATCTCCATATGAAAGGTGCCAGAGAAGATCAAAGCACTATTAATCTCAGGTGCTAAAATATGACCCCGCTCTTGTGTGAAACAAGCACTAAAATACCTGCAATTTCCATGACAGTCAATATTCCCAGTACAGTTCCCAAATGATGAGAGCTAGCCAAAGAAAATAAATGTCTGGTCATCAGACTAAAAAGAGACACAGTTTTACTAGTCCCAATCTAAATGGTAGAGATAATCAAAAAGAGAATATCAGTGTCCACAATGAAGAGAGTTATGAAAGAAATTAATAATTATTATGGTATTCGCTGTAGGAATGCAATTGCATGGGCCAATTCTACATGACTCTTATGATGCCTGAGGTCAAATATGTTAAGTTTGAAATAAACTTTAATCTGCTCTAACCTAACATTGTATAAAAAGTTTCACATAAGTTCCATAATTCTGCCCAAAATAACAACCCACTCCTCCGTACTAAGTGTGTGTGGTCTGATACGCCAGGCTGAAAATAGATTTTGATGCCTTTCTTTTTTTAACTGGTGTTATAGAAAAATTTTATACACAGCTTAAAAGATAAAATTTGATATTGTAGATAACCAATATATTTTTAAGATTACTTGGTGCAACTTTTTCAAAGTAATCACTCTTCCAAATAAACCCAGCAATGTTTATGGAAATAAAGAAACAAATAACAATTTTAGGTAGCATACCACAGTCAAATAAATTGTGTTTTCTAATAAAACAAACTGACAGAAACACTAATAGAACTTAACCCATGGTTAGGAAGAACAAAAGGCTCAGAACTTTCACTTCCAAAGTCACAGAGTTCTGCTACTTGAGCTAAAGAATTATCTTCATTAGTCAACTTTACTATTAACCAACCAATCAAATAGTCCCTTTAGAAAGTAAATTCCCTAGGACCAGAGACTATGGGTTGAATTCTTAAAAATGCTCAGCACTGGCCTAAATCCATTCCCAAAGGAGTAAAATTCCCATTGGTTTCAACAGGAGCAGAACTGGACCAACGTTAAGCCCTTTCGAAAATCCCACCCTTTGCAGTTATTTATTTCTATGAAATACTTAACAATGTTTTGGGTACTCAAAAATAAATAGTAGCATAAAGATGTAAGAAATGTTCCAGATTGTACCTGAAATCTTTCAATGAAGGGGACCTTACTCAGTGGCCACTGATGCATCCCCAGAATACCAGACATTCCAGTACTTCCAGGAACAGCATGGGCTCACCCCACCTGCATGACCACGCCTCCATGAGCATGACCTTACATGCATGGTGGGTGACAAGTTATGCTGCTGGAGGCAGGGCTGCACACTCTTCAAAATGGTGTCCCCCATCCAATACCAAACAAACCTTAGAATAGCAGGACTGTCCTTCTTAATACCAAATTAATGGCCTATCTAGACCCTGCTCACTTGGCTCTCCCATTCCCACACAGAAGGGAGGAGTCAGCCACCTCCACAGCACCATTCCCTCAGAAATGTGTGGGGTCCAAGATCCATGCAGAGGAAAGAGGAGAGTGAGAGGGCTAGGTGAGGAATGGGTAGGCCAGAGACAGAGCTGGGATTAGGAGGGCACACACAGCCCCCTCTCTGGCTTTATGGCGATTCCCCACAAAATATCATACAACCCCAGTTATTAGTTTTTCTATGAAGCCTCCCCTGGGATGTCTGAGGAGAGCCACAATGAGGGGGCCTGCAGGTAGTAGAGGAAAGAGGAAAGGATTTGCACCAGTGTGGAAGTACAGAGCTTCCACATATTCATGGGTCTAGCCTCCTACAAAACCCCCTAGATCCTCTATGTTTGGGAGCAGGTCCCACAGTCTTTTCTTTGGGTCAGGAGGGACAACAGGACACTGGGGAGATCTCAGTAAGGGGATTCTCTGGAGATTTTCTCCCTCTGTTCCCCCATTGGGCTGGGGGGACGGGACATGACCTGGACCAATAACAGGATTAGAGTTTATATATGTTGTGGGATGCAGCCACTAGAGAATGACATACTCACAAACATTTAAGCAGATGTGAAATTCTCTCCAGTAATGAGAGGGAATTGCAGTGCTCCCAAAGGCTCAAAAATTAGGAGATTGCCCCCAAAATCATCAGATTACTTTTAAGGGTTGTATTGTGTTTTTTGTCTGTCTTTTAATTATTGAGCTCCTCCTGCCACTCCTAATACGTATGTGTGACCATTACAGTTGCCAGCTCTTCCAGCTGTACAGAGTGAGGCGATTCTGGCCCTGCTGCAGGAGCTCTCGCAGCTGCTTGATGGAGCAGAGCTGCCAGCTTCTCCCCAAACCCCAACAGTCTAACTACTTGATTTTGTTCCCTTTGCTTGCAGTCTAGTATTACAGGGAGAGAGGGGGGAGGGGCAGAGGCCAGGCTGACCCATTTTTCACAAGAGGGGAGGAAGTAGAACTGCCCTGAGCTCCTGAGTTCTATCTACTCTCTCCTCTCCCGTCCCTATCCTGTGTGAATCATGGCACTGCTCCCTCTCCCTTTCCCAAAATCTCTTCTAAATTTCTGAGAAATTTGGGGAGAGCTGTGCTTACCTCCCACAGCAGCCCTGATTTGCTGCTCTTCCCCATGTGGACAACCGGGGAAGGCAGCCAATCAAAGAGAGCAGAGCTGGAAATTGTGTCAGGGCTGGAGCTTCTCATATCATGGCAAGACTAGTTGTAGCAGGGAGAAAAACTGCATTACTCAATGAATTCACGAGGAGTATCAACACTGGGATTGTATATATTGTGGGCCAAATTTTTACATATAATCTCTGAGTTTGCCTAACCAGTTTCTGTTGTAGGCCATTTCTGTATGTTCCAAAATTCTTATGTGCATGAGCATACAGCATTAATTTGAGTGAAAAAATATAAATCATGTGCACAAATCCTGAAATTTTGATCATGTTAAAAATACATAAATAAATAGGACACTCAAAATGGTATTCACAAAAACTTGGCAGTGCAATCTGAGTCATGCAAAATAAAGGCCGGGTCAAAACTATATGGAAAAACTTGACCCTCATTGCCTAAAGAGTGACGCAAATCTCAAGAGAAAAAGAGAGTAAGAAAATGTTGGTTTAAATCTGCTTATCTTTACATGGATCTTTAGGTTTTCTCCAACACCCAAAGGAAGTGTGAAGCCCCAGTGTATTTTTATGTTATATCCTCACATGTTTAAAGCTATTTTATGCAATTCCAACTAACTGTTTAACCCAATCCTATTTTTCTTACACAGGTGAAGCTCCTATTGAGGTCCATGGAATTTTTGCCAATGGTATCAGGGGTTACACGCTGAACCTATTTTTGCCTTGCCCCTCCCTTTACCCCCCTTCTAATCTTGGGAAATTTACCCAGATTCTATAGGGGTGACAAACGTAGCTCTTCAACCCTTGAACTGTGGCTCAGAAAGTCTCTCTTCTAAAACTGTTCACACAGAGTTTTCTGCAATTCTGCAGTAGAAAAGCATCACAGACTTAAGGCTTACAGCCATATGTACCACTTGTTGTCATAGGTTAATGAATAAAAAAAGATAGGACTCAGGTTTGGTAGAAACTGGAAACACTGGGGCCTTATTATTTTAGGGCCTGATCCAGCAATCTTCTTACTAAAAGCAAAACTCTCCACACTGACATCAGTCAATAAGTAAGGACTGAATAAGGACTGAATCTCTGAGTAAGCACTGAATAAGGATGGCCCTAATTATTTTAACCAAAAATTGTGCATGACAAAGGACTATAATACACATGCCAATAAAATGATCTAAGACAGCAAGATGGACCTGGTCTTCTTGTCACTGAAGATAATGGAAATGTTATTGTTGAGTTTAATGTGAGCAGTATTAGGGCCAATGTATTAGCAGTCCTGCACCCGAAGCCTAACTTTGTGATCAATGTGAAACAACTAAGTCAGAAAGTTTGGCTGTCGTTAAGCTAAGTAAATGAAGAGATTCAGAAAAAGCAGTATTATTTTTCCCTTTGCAAACTGATTGACTACTGGTTTTGGAATCTATTCTGCCTTCAATACTTGCATGAAAATCCCATTACCATCAGTGACAATTATGTTTGCAGAGGGAAAAATGACCCCCTAAAATGTTACAAGGGCAGAAAAAAAAACTAAGATCATCCAAGAAAAGTTTAAAGTGCAGATTTCTATTAACTCAATTTATTAATGCTATGGGATTTTTTTTTCTGTCCTACAACTATGTTCACTGCTTACTAAAATTCTCTTGGCAACCACATACTTCCTCGCTTCTGATCTCATCACACACACACAGATGGCTCCTGCTAGTAAAATATTATTAGGGGAGGTGCTGGAGTGGCCTGAGCACACGTCACTCCAGAGATGTAATCTGACTCTGACAGCTTCTATGACCTCAGAAAACCTCTATATCGGCTTCTGTTTCCTTAACTGTAAAATGGAAAGAATAATGCCCACCTCCCAGGGGAGCCATGAGGATTAGTTAACATTTGTACAGATTTTTGAAGAGGAAAAGTGCTAAGTGTTGTTACTATTTGGGGAGACAGAAATGGGAACTTCATGAGCATAAATTTTATTCTCTTCCCAAAAACAAACGCAACCCAGTTATAAATAGTGTTTGCAGAAATACAAGGGGAGAAGTTGGTACTATAACAATTTTTAGTTTTGCATTTAAAGTCTGTTTAAAAGAGAGATTTAAATATTCAAACAGATCATTTTTTACTTCTACAGTTCTGCAATGTACCAACATTTTACAAGGTGGATTTTTGTTCAGTAGTGTAATAAGATGACAGTATTTACAGACCAATTCTTGTTTCCATAACAAGATTATGATTTTCTTTATTGTGATCACTGGTTAATTTATTTCTGCAGTCCATCATTTTGCTTTTGCTTAGGAGGCCCTGCTAAAAGTAAACTCTTTACAGACACTGTTCAAACTGTTTTTATCAGTTGAAAAGTATTTAAAGTAGAGGAAGAATGGTCTTGTGGGGATTCAAGGAGATCAGGATTCAATTTTTGGCTCTGCAGCTGAATCTCTGGGGAGACTTTCAAAGGTACAAATGGCAGTTATAGTGAATGTGGGAGTTAGACACCTAATGGGAGATAGGTGCTTTTGAAAATCTCCTTTCCCCCTCCCCCACATGATCCTGAGAAAGTCACTGAATCTCACTGTGCCTCTGTTCCCTATTTATACCATGAGGATAATAATACTTACTTCTTTTTCCCATCGTTTTTGCCTGTCTTGACTATTTAGACTCTATAAACTCTTTGGGTGCATGGACTGTCTCTTACTAACATATGTACAGCACCTACTGCAATGAGGCCCTGGTCTCAGTTGAGACCTCAAGGTGCTACTGTAATACAAATAATAAATAATGTTAATGCTAGTATAGGGGTCTGGATAGCATTGATTAAAACTGATTTCTTAAAGCCCTGGTTATAATGCCCGTAGGGTGACCAGACAGCAAATGTGAAAAATTGGGACGGAGGTGGGGGGTAATAGGAGTCTATATAAGATAAAGACCCAATAATCGGGACTGTCCTTATAAAATTGGGACATCTGGTCACCCTAGCTGCCCGTAATTTGATGCTGCTAAAAATTGCCAGATTAACAGACCTATATACCAAAATATTTTATTCATTCAGAAGGCAGATTCAGCACAGGCATCACCAGAGTAAACTTCGCTCACATGGCACCCCAAATGAGACACTACCCTACTGACCCCTGACCCAATCACTCTAATTTCTAAATGCATTAATTTTGGCCGTGTTGTTCCTTTCATATCTGCATTTTGTGAACATTCAAGAGATTGAGTTTTACTGGAGCAAATGTTCACAGAATGTGAATTTCAGAGTCATATGCCTGGGCATTTACAAAAAATAAATGATAAGTCTGCAGATGTATTTGCTCTACGAGTAGTAATGCACAAAACCATTCAGGGAACAGGAACAATACCATGCTACATATCTGAGCAATCACAACTAAGCACAAATTTATTTTCAAATAACATAGTGTCAAATTCTCACAGGTGAATTGTGTGTGATCCATCCATGAAGTCAAAGAGAAAATACATTGAACAATTGTGCATAATGAATAAATTCAAGGAAATCACAATTTGCTCTCATTTAGTCTGCAAATGGAATGACAGACAGAATTATTGGAATGCAGTTATTCACTGCACACTATTCTCTCAACTCTACTGAATCCAAATCTGGAGGGACCATGCCTAGTGATAAAAGACAATTCAAGTTCCATGCCCACTCACTAATTACCCTTTAGCCTAGTACCAGTAACCAATTACAGCCAATTATGATGAGAGAGATGGAGCTTTGAATGTGGACTTAAGGAACTGGATTACTAACCAGCTATCGAATGATGATGGCTTTTGGTCACTTACTACCAAGTTAGGCCAAGTGTCTATCGATGCCATAGAAGTGAAAGTCTCGATAATGGTTAATAATCATGAGCAATTCACTTTCCCCAGCGAGATCTTTCAAGAATATAACCAGGAGCCTGAGCTCCGTGGGCCAGTTTTGTCCCTGATATAATTCCACTGAAACCAGTGGAGTTATACCAGGTATTTATTTCATCCAGTCCATATAACAGGCTAATTCATATCTCTATCTACTAGGCAGATCCACTATTTCCTTCTTCTTCACTCATTTTGTAATCTCTACACAATCAGCCAAGTATGCAACAAATGACCAGAATTCCTGCACGTTATATAAATAATTCAGGAAAGTTCTTAATTCCTTGGGGAGACTTACTCACATATCACCCGATCATGGGGTTTAAAGAGATGTCAAAGAAATTCTGTGGTTGTTATAGTCCAATGATAGAAATTTCATTAATTCATGAAAAAATGTTAGTATTCTCTTTGAGTAGAACTATAAAATTATTTTAATTCTAGATAAATTAGCAGAAGCTGAGTTGATACCAAGGTGGATTGGTCTGAATTTGCCAGTCGAGGAATGTTGTACAACTGCATCTGCCACTGAGAAGCTGCTATAGTTGGATTCAGAACCAATGACGCAGCATAGTTTCACGTGGCTCTGATAACACATAGGTAAACGGCTGGATTGCCAAATCCCAGAGGTCAAAAAAACATTGATAAAGCAAATTAAACGCATGAGATTTCCAACATGATGTGAACAAAAAAACCCAGACAAATCCAATTACCAATGCTCATGTCCCTGTGCCCCAAATGGCACTATTACAAGTAATTCCTGGAAAGAGCAGGAATCTTATAGGAATATATCCTGCAGTGAGGATGGTCCGTGTTGAATCTGCCAGTTGTTGCACTGATTCAGACTTCACCATATCTCTGCGCTTTTGCACTAGTAAACAACCAGGGCCGGATTTCGGGGCAGGCGACTCAAGCTGTGGTGCCGGGCTTGGGGGGCACCAGGCTCAGGTGCTGTTTTTGCTGCTAGTGACAAAAGGGAAAATAGAATATTTGAAGTAACATGTTTCAGGTATTCTGTATGTGGATTCATTTTTCATTAACCTTCTGGACCTTTGTAGAATCTCATGAAACCTTTTAGACTTTCTGAGTACTACTTTTTCCTCAAACCTCCTAAAACTTTGTCAGACATGCCCTCGCAGGCATATACGGGGTGGGACATCGTCAATCAGTCAGTGAGATATAAGAATGAACTGAAGTGAAGTGAGAGCCCAGCTGCAATATTGTGAACCTTATTTTATTGTATAATTGTGAAAGCTTACTTCTGTTTTAAGACTTGAAGAGTATAAGCAGCGACTAATAAAGGACATATTTAATGAGATGCCAGAGATATCAATCAAACCTCTACCTACACAACAGTATAAAAGACATACTGTTACTTCTTTTACCATGCTTAACACATAATGTTTGATGACTTCCTAAGTCTGCGGAACATAGACTTTTACTCTCCCGAATACTGTCTGTTTTCCCCTGTAAAAAATAAAAGATGTCCCTGAAAAAGCCTTCAGAAGTTCAGTCTAGGAAGCAAAAAGATCAACTGCAATCTAGTTTGCATCCAGGAGCAAATCTAATGGGAAATAAATGGAGTGGGAAGGGGAAGCCAAAGATGCTCCTCGTTTGGGGCGCCATTTAGTTTAGGGCTGGCCCTGATCAATCCTCCCTCAAAGCACTCAGACTGTAAGCTAGGTCTGCAATCTCAGGTGACACAGCTCCAAACCTTTCCTGTCAGGCAACCTTTATACTTTACTCAGAAAGCAGAAGAAGTGATACATTCCATTCATGTCCAAAGGCCACTAGATTTCCATCTTCTTTGCTGCACAGACCACATATATCTAGGGCAACTGAAAGGTTATTTAAGACTGCAAAAGGGAAATTAATACTCAGTGCATTTCCAAAGTAGAAATTGCGAGTTGCTGGAATCACTTATTTAAAACTTTTTCTCAAGTACAGCAAGACGAAAGTGAAGTAAAATCATCTAGAGTGGGTTGGAAACACTCTCTCCTGAAGCCCTAAACATCACTTCTAGAGACATTAACTTGAGCTACATGTCCCACCGGAGAGTAAGTGTCAGCAAAGTAAATGCATTAGTTAAAGCTTAATAGTAGTTTAGTGTTCAATATCTTGAAATATTAAATATGTTTTTTCCCAAAGTAAACTGCTATTCAGTTTTAATGAAGACATTAACCTGCTTGATTTGTAAGCTCCTGTGGGAAGCCAGTCTAAAATACTGTCACAAGAGGTGGGCAGAAGTAACAAGAGCTATGACAGAAAAATCAAGCACATTTTAAATGTTAAAAAAGCAGCCAGAAAATGAGTCTCAATATGCTCTTGTTTTCTTTTAATTTTGTTTATTTTTTGGTAATGTGATTTGTGCCCTTTAAAAGATGCCGATTAGGGCTGGTTATAATGTTCATGGCAACAGTGGGTGTTGAAATCTTGGTGAGTTTTCATTAATGAGTTAGTCAACATGAAAATGGGAAAATTCAGATTAAAAGTTATTTGGGTCAGAATCAGAGCTTTGAATTCAAAGCTTTGAGTTTCTGGCATAGGTGGTTTGGCTGCTTTCAAACAGAATCCACTCCCGTGGCTTTGATCCCAGTTTGAATTTTCTGGATTGACTTTGGATGCAGGATAAATCTCATGGGAACAAATAATCTTATGAATTTTCAACTAGAAATGCTAGAGATCTAGTGAGATCAGCTGAAATGATGAGTCTCTGAGCAATTAAACTGGGTGTATATTTTCCCTGAAGTGTATATTGGTGAACTAACAATGGAGAGGAGCTGGCTGCTTTTTTCACTGTGGCTGTGTTTATTTCATGCTGTCAGGCATGGATTCTGACACTTAACAGTATTAATATTGCTATTTCTATTGATATAATTAGCACTGCTATAAATAATAGCTACGGCTGCCATAGCTAAGTATATCGTTGCAATCAGCAATATCAGGGCCTCCTTTATTACACAGCAGCCTGACAGATCTAAACAAGAAGACAGTCACTGAATGATACCAGTGATTCTAATGGCCCAGTTAAAAGGGCTATTGCTGCATGTGAGACTCTTCTAAACAAACTAATTTATATGTGAGAGACTAAAGTTTCTCACTAGTCTCACACTTGCTAACATTTGAATGCTATAAATAGGCAATCCTGCTTTCCAGACATACAATATGAATAACTTGTATGGATTTCAATGGAAGTTATTCATATGCTATGATGGTAGAAGAGGGGCCAGATATGATTAGGACAGAATTAGGAATGTACCTTTAAATTGAACTGAATACATTAGTTTAGGAGAGCTTTTTGGCAAGATAGAGTGGGAAATCATTTGCTAACTAAACAAAACAAGAAGAAGCTGATCTTCTTAAATAGGGATGCTATTTCAATCTCACACTACACCTTATTATACTTAAGAATATTTAAGTGACAACCTGACCTAGTGGTCCAAATAATTGACTGGGAACCAAGAACTTTAAAGGCTCTCCCAGTGTATTTCAATGGGCTCTGCTACTGTCTCACTATGATCAAAAAGTGTCCACTAGCTTTGGGGGCATCTATTTTTGTGTCCAACATAAAACAGCTTGGGCTGATTTTAGAGGTGCTGAATACTCACAATTTCAAGTGACTTCAAATGGACAAGTACATGCTCAGTACCTGTAAAAATCAGCTTCAAAGTGTCTCAAGGTGTGTACCCAGAAACAGAAGCATCCTAAATTAACGGCAACTTTTGAAATGTTAGGGCTTTCCTGATTGATCTTCTTTTAATTCTTTGTAAAAGGAGGATAACACTACAGTATGTACCTCCCAGGGAGTTTGTGAAGATTAATATTTGAACACTGTACATGTAAACTGGAACCCTGTGTTTTTATTTTTTCATACAGCTCTGAGTGTGGTTTGCCACGCAAGCTTTGAGTGTTCAACCTTTTTAAGCCAAAAGCACTAGCTGTCCAAAACTCAGAATGGGTGGGGAAGAGGTTGTGTGGGAGTTTAAGTCATTTGTTTAATTACCAGTGGATGTGAGACGTGCATTTTCAAGTACTACAAGACAGCAAAACCAAACCATTTTGTATTCCTTTTACATTAGGACAGGGCCATGTTGATACCCTTATCTAGCCCTTGGATAGACTGCTCAAGAGGAAGAGTTGCTCACTTCAGTACACATAAACTTACAATAGTAAATTGTGTAGCAGTACAATTCAAGGAAAACTTTGGACTATTTTACTAAGACTATGGCTACACTTCAGAGCTTACAGTGGCGCAGCTGCACTGCTGTAGTGCTGCTACTGCAGATGCTCCAAGGCAATGGGAGAGCTCTCCCATTGACTTAATTACTTCACCTCCCAGGAGTGGCAGTAGTTATGCCAGCAAGAGAAGCTCTCTCGCTGATATAGCGCTATCCACACCAGCGCTTAGGTCGATGTAACTTACATCACTCGAAGGGTGACTTAATCATACCCGACTGACATAATTTATACTGATCTAAGATGTAGTGTGTACACGGCCAAAATTTTGTTGGTCTAGCTCACTTGGTATGTGGTCAAAGTTCTCACACAGCATAGTATCTCTTGTAAAAATCCTAAAACCAAATGTATCGCTTGTATAACTCCACTAATGTCATTTAAATTACTCCAGAGAGTAATTTAATCTTTAGGGCCACATTCTGCTCTCTGGTGTAATGTGGACTAACTCCACTAAAATCAACAGGGTTACAACCAGAATTTGGCCTCTAGTGTCAAGTCAGAAGATCCATTAAATGCCTTCTATCTAAGGTACATATACAATCCCCATACTATCTGAGCACCTCACAGTCTTAAATATATTTATCCTTAAACACCTATGTAAAGTAAGAAGATACCATTATATCCATTTTACAGATGGGGAATAGAGAGACTAAGTGATGTGTCCAAAGACACCGAAGAAGCCTGTGACAGATCCAGAAACTGAACTCAGGTCTCCCAAATCCCAAGGCAGCAACCTAACCCTGATCCGTGAACCCTTTATAAATATATTTATCATGGAACACGGAGTATTGATGATATGTACTAAGGCACTTCTATTTTAAAACAAAGCAGGGAGGACATACGGAATTGTTCCTCTTGTATCTAGATATAAAGTCAGACTTGGGTCATGTCTGTTTCTCTGAAAAAACATATTGCAAAGGGTAATATTCTCTCTCCCATCTTTCCTGACTGGTCTCATCTCTCAGTCATCTGTAGTTCCAAGTGAAGTAAGAGTACAGTACAAGACTACTAATGTACCTCCCTCAGGAGTCCACATTCAGAACTGCATAAATCAGGTTTCATTCATGCAACAGACCATACAAAGTGGAATTTTCAAATGTGCCATAAGTATTCACAAGTCATTTGGGTGCTTTTGAAAATCCCACCTCTACTAACCAATTTTTAGTTTGGGTTGAAAACTCCCAATGTTTAGCCCCAGCATGTTTTCTTCATGAAAATTACAAGGAGCTAATTTTGTTTTGATGGTGCTTCACTGCTCCTCTGCGTCAAGGGTCTTCATGATTACAGTAAGGTAAACAGTCCAGACTTGTTGAAGTCACCCATGTCAGCCTTACTATCGATCCTGTAATGATATGTACACTCTTTCTATAACAGCTGACTATTTCAACAGACATTTAATTCAGGTGCAATCATTCAAGCCATCCACAGCCTAGGGCAATAATAAGGTTAGAAAAAACGTATTTTACAAAGTATGTAGTTACATCTGAATCTGGATTAGTTAATATCTGTTGAGTGCTTTGAAGACATTAAAATAACACTTCTCTTTTACATCTTCCATATCAAGATTCCTAAGTATTTACAAACAATAATGAATTAGGCCTCACAAACCCCATCCCCATACTAGCAGGTGGGTAAAGTATTATCCCCATTTTACAAATGGGATAACTTGGACACAAAAGAGGTCACACCTACAGCTTTAAAATTCTACCTGTATTGAGATTTCCTGCCCCTATTCAAGCAGTCCGACTGAAATCAAGTAAGCTTGTAGAAAAGCTAGGAAAATAACCCAGAACTACTGAATACAAGGGCTGTGGTTTAACAACTGGAGAATACTATAAAAATGCTGTATTTATATGATGGGTGCTATGGGTTATTATTAATTCTTAATCTCAACCAGATAACTCCGTACAGAAGACCTGACACCCCACTTTTCATTAAAAGATTTAATAGCAAAGGCAGTGGTATACTGAGGTCTCATAAGACTTTCTTATACAAAATACACAACAGAGTATTTCCTAAATTAAATTATTACAGATAATGAAAATAACACCATTATTTTAAACAAGTGAACAAAGCAGATTGTATGATAGAGTATACTTGATTTTTTTATCTGTTTCTTCATTAAATTATTAATTTGCAAAATAAGTAATTCCACAAATGGCTCTCCGAGTTATTAGTTTGAATTATTACATTTCTGCTGTATATCCAAATCAAGACCAGACTGAGGTTTATGCTGAGTTGAGTTGGGATGGAGGGAACACCCAAAACAATGAAGCCAAGAGGTAGAGCTGTGGTCTTGGATGCAGCGATTTTGTCCCCAGCTCCTCCACTGATTTGCTGTGTAACTCTGGCCAAGCATCTTCACCTAATTTAGGATCTTCTATAGCACCCATCACTTTAATATTTAAGTCCCTCCAAGGAAAATTAGATGAGTCCCAATGGACTTTAGGAAGTCCTCTGCTCTTTTCCTTTAATCAATTACAGTGGCTCATCTGGATTATATGGGGGGAGCGGGGAGAGAGGGTCTTTTTCTTGTCCCTGTGACGTCTCCATCTGTAATACAGAAATAATTTCCACCTTTGCAAGGTGACTTTTTGCATGTACAGATGACAAATGTATGTAAAAGTAAAATAGTATAATGAATTTGAATGTAGGTACATATGTCACTGCCCTTTGCTGGATTGATTCTGAATAGTTCAACTCTGTGTCACAGGCCCTCTACTGCTAACAGCCAAAAGATTCTCTTTTAGCTTAAGTGGCAGAGACCTGTGATTTTAGAGCAGGAGGCCCTTGTGTCACAAGTAACCATGAAATTCCAGCTGGCCACTTAATTTTACTGTATTATTAGGAACTCGGGTTGGGACTCATTTGAGGGCCATGCACAAATTTTTGGAAAGGTGTGAAATATCCAAAACTTTGGCAACTGTCTAGATATTAAATCACAAATTCTCTCATACATGCCATCAGAAAGTTTTCTTCTGAAAGAAATCCGGGATTTTTACACCTACAGATTAATGATTAGATTTAAAATAATGCTCAAATCTTCTGTAATGTTCTTCCCACATTACAAATGGACTATTAAATCAGTGGAATGCCAATCAAATGCTTTTGTACTTTGAAAGAAAGGTTTAAATAACAAAAGCTGTTTTTCAGGCTTCTCTCTCTCTTTCTCACACTTAAGTCAGTGTTCTATGTACATTAATTACAATGTATTTACTATCTTTTCTAGTAAGACCACAATTCAAAAGATTTTGAGAACGTGAATTTTTAGAAAAGTTACAATCAGGGAGTCTCATGAATTCTGGATCTCATTACTCAAACTTGTCAAGGAAGAATATAATGTTCTGTACTAAACTTCAAGATATGTTTATATGCAGAAAAAAGAGTTTGTGGTATAATTGTTCTAAAGATTTGGGAGCTGAGAGCTCTGGGTTCAAATCCCAGCTCTGCAACTCACTCGCTGTATGACTTTGGGCAAGTTACTAATGAGTTACGGTTAGATTTTCAAAAGATTAAGCTCAGTGGAGCTATATTAATTTGCACTATCTGAGGCTCTGATTCTCAGTATTCAAAGATACTGAGTAAAGCTGGCAGGAAAACAGAATTTCTGTCCCACATGGAAAATTTCAAAGTTCACAAAAATTTCATCCCAAATTGGGGCAAAAAGTAAAAACCTTAAAAAATTTCATCAGAACTGAAACAGAATTTTTCCTCGAAGGCTCTCGTCAATTTCACATTCTCTCTGAAGGCAGAAAGCATAAGTGACAAGAGCCCTCCAGGCAGCCAGCCATGATTTTCCCCATAGAAAACTGAAGTATTCTGGCAAAACTGACTTTTTCCCACAGAAAAATTCAATTTAGCAAAAAGGGCATTTTCTATCAGAAAATATATTCCAATAGAAAATTCCCAACCAGCTCTTGTACTGAGCATCCATAGTTATTATTAAAGACATTCAAGCCATTAACCTCCTCATGCCTCAGTTTCCCTATTCGTAAGAAGGGGATAATACTACTTTCTTACCACACAGACCCAGTTTTTGGCTTAATTTATTAATGCTTGCAAAGCACACTGAGCTCCACAGATGTAAGATGCTGTAGAAGAGCAGTATTATTATTATCCTCTTAATTTCAAAGATATAATTTGTATATAAAAGTGCATTCCAGAAAGACCCACTGAAATGTGCAAATTTCAGGATTGTCTGCTGTATAATCATAAATAATCACATTTCTAGAATATAAAGACGTTTTTCTCCTATAATAATTACTTAGATCTCAGAACTTGGCTTCAAGCAGGTTTGGTTCATTTTACCAGATTGAGATTCCTTTATTTGTTTTATTGCAGTTATTATTGTTATGTAGGGGCCAACTTAATTTTATAAGATTGTGCATATCCTCAAGATTCTGAACTTATTTACAGAATGGGATGGGATTCTAGAATCTAACCTATTGTAGATCTCACGAAAAGTATTTCCTGGAGACAAGTCTGTTTTAATATTTTCTTGATACCTTATTCAAACTCACTCTGACAGAAAAAGCTGGTGTGAGTGATTATGTCGGAGGGGAGGTAGGGTAGGGGAGAAACACATCCTTCTTTCTGACCAACCAATTATAGTTAGGGATGTCATTGACATTTGTCAACAAGCAGTCCCAGCCTCTAAATCATGTAATTGATATCTCCTTATCACCAGCTGAGAACAAAATTAACATTACACTATTTCTCCTTTGTTAGCTTTGGAACTTTAAAATAATTTCAATAATTTAGAAAACACTGGAATAACCATTTATAATGTTTTCAAAAAAACAATCCAATCTCAAAGTGAAAATATATTTCAGTCGTGATGCTGTATTTATCCAAACAGCCAAAAGTGGATTTTCTCCCTACCAGTATCTCAACAGGGATTGCCTATCCACAGGGCATCATCATTTCAATCTTTTCTCTTTGACAACTACAGTTACATCACTTTTCTTTTTTTAGCGGTGGAGAAGTAAATGGCAGTAGCCCTTTCATTTAACTTATGATTCTATTGAGGGAACTGCAGGAATCTGGGATAGGAGGCCCTGTGAACTTTGCATCTGCAGGTGCTTGGCTCTGGAATTGCAAATGACTGACTTTCTTGAAAACTAACGTCAAAACTGCTCCATGAACTGTCCTAAGGGCTGTCCCCCTGCCATAGGATCAAAGTGCACATTTTCTCCACTAGTCTTAAGGGTGAAATCCAAAACAGATATCATTTGTGTTATAGAGATGCATACTTCCACCTTACCTCTCCTGAGCAGCCAAGCTGCTCTTTTTTTCATTTAATTTATAATAAATTTACCACCCTTTTATAAAACATGGTACCTAACTGCTATGCAACAAAGCAAAAAGGGAAATTATTTGGTAGAGCAGGAGATAGAGGTGTTATTTTGTCAGGCACAAAAAAGTTCCAAGCACCTGATGACATGAGTGGGACAAGCTCAGACTTGGCAATATAAAGATACCTGCACTAAGACATTTTTCAGAGTCAAGGTAGTATCTTAAATTCAGCACTTGAGTTTCACCTGGACAACTCAAACCCCACATGCCTTCTCTTCACATGAACCATCCCCCCCCCCTTCTACAGTTATTTTCTGTCCTATTTATAATTATTTGATATTGGCTGGTGGTCAGCACCGGGGGGAGCCGCAGGACAGTGTAGGCAGGGAGCACGGCAGGCTGGAGGCCGGCGCGGGGCAGGGACTGAGCGGATGGAGCGGGCTGACTGCGGCGGCTGTTGCTCACCGGCGCGGTGCGATGCTCTGTCCCCCCAGGGCAGGGTGCGCAGGGCGCGGCGGGTTCCTCACCCCAGCCCCTGGGGGTTAAAAGCGCGGAACGCACGAGCGGTGCCGGCTGCGTCCACACCGCCACTTCCAGCGCTACAACTTTAGTGCTTCGGGGGAGCGAAACAGAACCCGGCGAGCGACAGAAGTTTTAGCGCTGAAAAGCGCCCGTAGCGACGGCGCGTTCCCGCCGGGACGGGAGCGCTCCCCTGCCGCGCCCGGCCAGGGACACCGCGCCAGAGCTGCAATCGCCGGGGGGGGGGGATAAGTGGGGCACTTAGCGGAGGTTTAACGCTTTCCAGCGGGATTTGAACCCCGGGACGGGACCCGCGCTCCGGACGCGCCTCCGGCAGAACTTTTCTTCTGCTCAAACTTCGCTCCTCCAGCGCGGCGGGCGCCCCACTCTGCCCCCCCTCACGCGCGGCGGGGGAAGTCGCGAGACCCTCCGCGGCACCTCAGCAACGGCTCGAGTGAGCGCGCGCAGCTCAGCAAGCTCGGGGAGCCGCCTGCCCCCCCGAACCCCTCCCCTTTCCCTCAGTCCCCACGCCACAGGTACCCCAATGGGCGGGGCGAGGAACCTGCCGGCCCCGCCCCCTAACCCTCGGCTGACCCCGGAAGCGCGGTACCTCTCTCATCTTCTCTCTTCCCTCCGCAGCAGCTCCACACTTTCACATGCAGCCGCCGCCGCCTAGCCAGCCCCCTCATTGGCCTGTTGCCCCGGATACCCATGTGCCGATTGGCTCAGAGCCACGCTACTCCCTAACGGTCCCCGCCCACAAGCACGCTCTCTTTTCCTTCCCACCCGCCTCTGGATGTTGGTTCTTTATTGGTATATCGGTGCTTTCATGTCCGCTATGCGCCCAGTCGATTGGTCCAGCCACTTGTTCATCAAGTGAAGTTCGTCTGTCATTGGCAGAGATCCGAAAGATAAAGTCCACTTTTGCGATGGCAGGTTGTTGATTGGATTAGTTTTGTTGTCTGTTTCCCCGGCGCTTGGGTGGTGATTGGCTACCCAAGACACCCCGCCCAACACAGCATGTTAGGTTGCGAATCCTCCCCTTTCTACGCATTTCTATTTCCCATTTTATTTATTTATTTATTTTCTTCATAAACTTAAATGACCCCGAAGGGGGGGGCAGGGCGGAGCCTCGCGAAGACGACTACCAATGGGAGAGGGAGAAAAGCTGTGGCAGACAACCGTGCTGGCCAATAAGGAGAGCCGCCGCCGCTTAGGTCTTGGCATGCGGCCGGCCCTATCATCCCTTCCCCCCTTTCCTTAACCCTCTGCCTGGCACCGGCGGCAGTTAATCACTGTCTGTGCCAGGGAGGGATGTGGATTGCACCATTCCCAGCTGAGGGGGAGTGGAGAGACAGCCTGTACGATCGCCAAAACTAGTGGGGGGGGGATTTGGAACAGGTCCAGCCTGCAAGGGAGGGAAGGTCAGGGCTGCACCAGGGCTGAGCGGGGAGCAAGAGAAATGCCGGGGGGGGACGTGCAGGGGGGCGGGCAATAATGCCCCGAGCCTGGGGGGAGAGGGAACAATAGTGACCCTTGCCGAGGCGGGGAGAGTAGGGCAGATGGAGGGAGAGAGGGGTCATAGTACCCCTAGCATAGGGGAGAATAGGGCAGTAGTGCCCCTGGCAGGGGCGGTGACAGGGTATATGAGACCTCAGACCACATTGTTCCACGTTGCATGGAAAGAGCGGTCCACTGTGTGTATTGAACCATGTTCGACCTGTGTGTAACTGAAGTGAGCTAGAGGACAGTCAGGCCCAATGTCCCTACATAAAAAGTGAGAGGAAAAGATTATCCCCACTGTTAATCAGTGGGCAAGAGGGATGGCTTGGGGGGAGTGCAAGCAGTCAGGCCCGTGGGCGTGGGAGGGAGGGACCCGCAACTGTTTCCTTCCTAAAGACGGGATAAGTGACATGCAAGGGCTGAAGCTATTTTATTTTATTACATTTTCTGTTGTGCAACCAAGGAACCAAGTGTGAAGGAAACTTTACAGAAGTTGGTTTGCAAACCTGCACTCATTTTATAATATTACTATCCATGTAGCCTTTCACAAATGCTTATTAAACCTCATGCCAACTTGTGTGTCAGGAAAATCATTCTCTCAATTTTTCAACTGGGGAAACTGAGGCATACAGTGGTGAAGTCAATAGTCCAAGGGCACAGAGCATTCCAGTGACATCACTAGGGGAAGAATTTAGGAGATTCTCAGCTCTAGCCCCCTTGTTTCTCTCTCAGGGACTTCAGCTTTCTGAGAAGATCAGAAGTGATTTCCATCATATACAAGGTTTACAGTTTGGTCTGAGTGTCGGGTTAGGCTATGCCTGCTATCATAATGAAAGTAGAGGGTACTATCTGTGGCTCATCAAACCCACTGCCTTGTGAGTAGCCCGGGAGGGTGTAGGACTAAGGGAGCAACCCCTGACAAAAAAGCCTCACTGGCTAATGGATGGATTTGGGAGAATGTAAGCATATGAGAGTAAACTCAGACATAAAATCTGAGGCGGTCAAGTACTAATCTTTTTGTCAACTCCTGCAGTGGATTGGGTACCAGATGTGTTGGTTCTTCCTCTCCACTGGATTTTACTGGTGATTCTGAGAGGCAGGTGCTGATGCATGGGTAACTCAGGGACAGTGCTGTAACAAGGGCGAGGCAAGTGAGGCACTTGCCTCAGGTGCACAAAGCCGAGGGGCGCAGAAAGTGGTGGAGAGAAAAAAAAAAGCCGCAGGCACAGAGATATTTATAACCTGGGCGATACCCCTCAGCCCCACCTGCTGCCCCCTGTGCTCCCCCGAGTGTCCCCCAACCCTGACTTGCTCCCCCCCAGACTGTCTCTGAGCCTGCCCTTCCACCTCAAGCTCTTCCCTTTTCCGGCAGGACCCTCCACCAGCACAGACCCCTCCTCCTTGCCCCATGTTGGGCAACGAGGCTGCCCCATGTTGGGCAAGGAGGCTGCCCCATCCCTCACCCCCCAGTGAGGCTACAGTCAGGGGCAACAGCAGGGGAGTAGGCGCATGCAGCGCTCCCTGGCACCCACCACGGGGGAGGCGAGGGAGATTCCTGGACCTGAGAGGGGTCCTAGGAGCACATGCAGTGATGGTGGGGGTGAGTGTGCTGCTGGGGGTGGGGCAGGAAAGGGGGCTCTTCCCCCAGAGCTTGTTGCTGCTGGCAGGGAAAGGGCTGGGGGGAGTCCTCCTCTCTGGCCCCTGTCCCGGAGCAGCCTGCCTGCACCCCATACTCATCCCCAGCCCTGCCTCACCCCAGAGCCCACACCCTCAGTCAGAGCTTTCACCCCCCCACCACACACTCAACCTTCAGCCCAATCCCTGAGCCCCTCCAGCACCCCAAACACCTTATCCCCAGACCCAGCCAGAGCCCTCATCCCCCGCACATCCCGACCCTCTGCCCCAGCCCTGAGCCTCTCCCACACCCCATACACCTTATCCCCAATCCCAGCCAGAGCCCTCACGCGCCACACCCCAAACTTCTGCCCCAGCCCTGAGCCCCTCCCACATCCCAAACCTCCCATTCGCAGCCCCAGCCAGAGCCCTCACCCCTACTCTCGCCCTGAGCCCCTCCCACACTCCAAACCCCTCATCTGCAGCCACAACCCTCACCCCTGCACCCCATCCCTCCGAACCCCTCCCATCCCCAAACTCCCTCCCAGAGCCTGCAACCCAATCCCCTGCCCCAGCCTAGTGCCTACACCCCAGACCTCCTCCCTCACCCAAACTCTCTCCCAGAGCCTTGGGCGGGTGCGGGGGTGGAGTTTGGGTGGGGTCAGGTTCTTGGCAACACCAAAATTTCTATAAAACTGCCACCCCTGATCCTGCCCTGCAGACCTGAACTCCCAGCATTCTCAGGACACATGCTGATCCCTAGTACCACTACTGTTACCCAGCACCTCCCTCCTCTCTTAACCTGTGAGTCCCTCCCTGGATTGGAACTGGGCTGGAACCAAGGATCATCTTGGAAGCAACATTACCAGCCCAAGCAGGCAAAAATAATGAGTTAGACCCCCTAAAATCACAGGTTCTACCGCCGCCGCTTCATTCATTATTCGGCAGCAATTTGGCGGCAGGCCTTTCCCTACAAGAGGGACTGAGGGACCCGCCGTCGAATTACCGCCACCGAGCTGGCCCTGGGGGAGGGCGCAATTTTATATTCTTGCCTTGGGCTCAAAAATACCTAGTTACGGTTCTGCTCAGGGCCTCCGTATCATCTGCTCAGGCTTGCGCCCTGAAGAGGTACTTCAGCTTTGCCTCGAGCATCAACACAACACGGGAAGCAGCAGTTACTGGTTGTAAGCTCTTTACTCAATTGGTGCAGAGTTGAACCCCGATGGTGGAAGAGATCATTGTATCTCACTGGACAACCACTGCCCTCCATAAAACTGGATAGCCACCAGACAATAGTATGTTGTCCCGCCACAGTCTGCTTGCTTCTATGGGTGCTTGGAGCTTAGAGTTTTATAACTTGACAAGTGGACTGTAACCAATGCACCAGGCAAACCAGATAAAAGAAAGAAAATACCCTTAAAGACAGGGTGATGGAATGTTCGCACCATGACAATTGGAGTATCTGAGGACTTTCAACAGATCAACGATGCACGTAAGACTGCCATGATCAATGATGAGCTGAAATGATTCAATGTGGATATCGCATCCCTCCAAGAAACACAGCTACCATCAAGCGGATCTCTCAGAGAAAAAGACTACACATTTTTTCTGGCAGGGGAAAAACACTGAAGAAACACGAGAGCACAGAGTGGGATTTTCCATCAAGAACTCATTTCTGGGGATGACTGAGCCACCTACAAATGGATCAGAAAGCATTTTGGCACTATATTTTTTCACATCTGTGGCAAATTGCCGGTACTGTTATGCTGGGTCTCACGCTTTCTCTTCTTTGGGGAAGGTTTCAGGGCACCATTGCTTGCCTCTGAACCGGTATTTTAATTACCCCACTAGTGTCCTTGAGGAGGGGAGTGGAGAGGGAGGGACCTGGCCCCGCCCTCTTCTCCAGGTCCCAATCCAGGGGCCCTGAGGTTTGTGGTGAACCACTTGAACTAGCAGTTCCCTCCCCTGGGCTACTTCCCTCTCCTGCCCTTCAGCTTGGGAAGGGGCTTCTTGCCCTCCTTTTACACAAGCCAGGTGCCCCTTACCTAAGGTTTCTTTTGGATTTCTCAGCCCACCGCAGCACTTCTCCAAACTTTCCTTTTGTCTCTCTTCAATACTGTTCTCTTCTTGAACTCCTTCAAACTGCTCTCTACTCCAACCAAATGTTCCTGCTCCAACTCCCACACTGTCTGACTGAAGCAGGGGTTTTTATCACATGACTGACTGCTGGTGCTCTAATTGGCTTCAGGTGCTCTAATTGGCTTCAGGTGCTCTAGTTAATCTATAACAAACCTTCCTCCACTTGCAGGGAATAAGGCTTCCTGCTAACACTCTCCTGCTGCCCTCTGGCCATGCTGTATTACACATCTGAGGGCCTAGTTAATCTTGTATATCCCATCTCCTCATCTTCTGGCATCAACGACCAGTTCTACAACCAGTTGAACATCACCATCAGCAAGATTCCAAAGCACAAATATGTTTTCCTGCTAAGGGACTTTAATGCAAGGGGGGAGTATGGACCAACTGTCTTGGTCAACACGAAACTGATAAGATTAATGGAAATGGTCAGAGACTTCTAGATTTTATTCCTATTACAACCTCTGTGTAACAAACTCATTCTTCCGGACAAAGTTGCAACACAAAGTGTCTTGGAAACCTCCCAGATCTGGCCACTGGCACCAACTGGATCTTATCATAAAGTATACCGACCTTAACACCATACTCATTACCCACAGTTTTCAAAGTACTGTTTGCAACACAGACCACACTCTGGTATGCAACAAGCTCAGGATGTGTCTACACTACGGGATTATTCCGATTTTACATAAACTGGTTTTGTAAAACAGATTGTATAAAGTCGAGTGCACGCAGCCACACTAAGCACATTAATTTGACGGTGTGCATCCATGTACCGAGGCTAGCATCGATTTCCGGAGCGTTGCACTGTGGGTAGCTATCCCGTAGCTATCCCATAGTTCCCGCAGTCTCCCCCGACCCTTGGAATTCTGGGTTGAGATCCCAGTGCCTGATGGGGCAAAAAACATTGTCGCGGGTGGTTCTGGGTGCAGCATCACCCCTCCCTCCATGAAAGCATGCAATCGTGGACGTTGTAAACACCTCGCGCATTTTCATGCAGTCTGTGCTGAACCAGGACCTGCAAAGCCAGGTGAGGAGGAGGCGGCTACAGCAGAGCGGCGACGAGAGTGATTACGACATGGACACAGAATTCTCTCAAACCGCGGGCCCCTGCGCTTTGGAGATGCTGCTGGTAGTGGGGCAGGTTCTAGCTATTGAACGCCGATTTTGGGCCCAGGAAACAAGCACAGACTGGTGGGACTGCATAGTTTTTCAGGTTTGGGACGATTCCATGCATAAGGGCACATTCATGGAACTTTGTGACTTGCTTTCCCCTGCCCTGAAATGCCATAATACCAAGATGAGAGCCACCCTCACAGTTGAGAAGCAAGTGGCAATAGCCGTCTGGAAGCTTGCAATGCCAGACATCTAACGGTCAGTCGGGAATCAATTTGGAGTGGGAAAATCTACTGTGGGGGCTGCTGTGATGCAAGTAGCCGAAGCAATCATGAAGCTGCTGCTACGAAAGGTTGTGACTCTGGGAAATGTGCAGGTCATGGTGGATGGCTTTGCTGCAATGGGATTCCCTAACTGTGGTGAGGCAATAGAGGGAACCCATATCCCTATCTTGGCACCGGAGCACCAGGGCAGCCAGTACATAAATTGCAAGGGGTACTTTTCCATGGTGCTGCAAGCACTGGTGGATGACAAGGGACGTTTCACCAACATCCACGTGAGATGGCCAGGAAGGGTTCATGATGCTCGCTTCTTCAGGAACACTACTCTGTTTAAACGGCTGCAGCAAGGGAATTACTTCCCAGACCAGAAAATAACAGTTGAGGATATTGAAATGCCTGTAGTTATCCTGGGTGACCCAGCCTACCCCTTGATGCCATGGCTCATGAAGCCATACACAGGCAGCCTGGACAGTAGTCAGGAGCTGTTCAACTACAGGCTGAGCAAGTGCAGTATGGTGGTAGAATATGCATTTAGCCGTTTAAAGGCGTGCTGGTGCACATTACTGACTCACTCAGACCTCAACCAAACCAATGTCCCCATTGTTATTGCTGCTTGCTGTGTGCTCCACAATCTCTGTGAGAGTAAGGGGGAGACCTTTATGGCAGGGTGGGAGGCTGAGGCAAATCGCCTGGCCACTGATTACGCACAGCCAGACACCAGGGCGATTAGAAGAGCACACCACGAAGCGGTGCGCATCAGAGAAGCTTTAAAAACAAGTTTCATCACAGGCCAGGGTACGGTGTAACTGTTGTATATGTTTCCCCTTGATGAACACCTCCCCCTTGATTGACTCATTCCCTGTAAGCAACCTACCCTCCCCCTTCGATTACAGCTTGCTTAAGGAAATAAAGTCATTATCGTTTAAAAATCATGTATTCTTTATTAAAAAGTCATTATAAAAAGAGGGAGAGAACTGACAAGGCATCCCGGGTGTGGTTTGGGAGGAGGATAGGAGGGAAGGAAAAGGTCACTAAAAAAATTTCAAAGTAATGACAGCCTTTTGGTTGGGCTGTCCACGGGGGTGGAGTGGGCGGGTGCACAAAGCCTTCCCCCATGCGTTCTTAACGTCTGGGTGAGGAAGATGTGGAACATGGTGAGGGGTGAAGGTGGTTACACAGGGGCTGCAGTGGCACTCTGTGACCCTGCTGCTGTTCCTGAAGCTCCACCAGACGTCAGAGGATGTCAGTTTGATCACACAGCAGCCCCAGCGTTGCATCCCGCCACCACTGATCTTCCTGCCGCCACCTCTCATCTCGAGCATCCATCCTCTCCTCACGTTCGTCCCTCCTATCCTCACTTTGGTCCCTCCTGTCCTCACGTTCACTAGAATCTTTCCTGTAATTTGCTACCACGTCCTTCCACTCATTCAGACGAGCTCTTTCATTGCGGGTCACTTCTATGATTTCCGAGAACATTTCGTCTCGAGTCTTTTTTTTCCGCTGCCTTATCTGAGATAGCCTTTGGGAGGGAATAGGGAGACTTGAAAAATTTGCAGTTGCATGAGGGAGGGAAAAAAGGGAGAGAAGCATTTTAAAAGATACATTTTACAGGACAATGCTTACACTCTTTCACAGTGAACAACGCTATTCCCCTTACATAGCACATGTGATTTCACTACAATGTCGCATTTTGCATCTTAATATTGAGTGCCTGCGGCTCTGGTGTTAGAGATCTCACAGACGCAGGTCTGGGCAGCAGAATTCAGCTTGCATGCGGCCATAGTAAGCCATTGTCTTTCGGCTTCTGCAGCCTTCATATACATAGTGCCCTCCTTTCCCAAATATCAAGCAAATCCTGTTCAGTGCTGTTTCTTTCCTGTTAACAAGCAGCAGCAGAAACCACCCCCGCCCATCCAATTCTCTGGGATGATCGCTTTTCCCCTCCCCCCACTGCGTGGCTGGTATCATGGAAGATCACTGCTAATCATCCCCCTTCCCCCCGACCCCACCGCATGGCTGGTAGCAGGGAAGATCCCTGCTAGCCAAACGTGAAAAAGCTCAGCGCCATTCCCCCCCTCCCCTCCCCCCGCTTGGCTACCAGCAAGGAAGGATTTCTTTTAAGCAACAGGAAAACAGCCCAGTAGGAATGGCCATCTCTGTCCCCTTAATTAAATTCCTGAATTTCAACCAGGTTACCATGAACGATATCACTCTCCTGAGGATAACACAGCGAGATAAAGAAAGGATGTTGCTTGAATGCCAGCAATCACCGGGACCATACACAGCTATGCTTTGTCATGCAATGATACCAGACTACTTGCTACATGCATGGCGTGGTCAAGTGTCCTACCATGGTGGACGGAATAAGTCTGCCTTGCCCAGAAACCTTCTGCAAAGGCTTTTGGAGTACCTCCAGGAGAGCTTCATGGAGATGTCCCTGGAGGATTTCCACTCCATCCCCAGACATGTTAACAAACTTGTCCAATAACTGTACTGGCTGCGAATGCATCCCAAGTCCTCAGGGCAAATCAATCATTAAAAAACGCTTGCTTTTAAACCATGTTTTATATTTACAAAGGTACACTCACCAGAGGTTGCTTCCATGGCTTCATTGTCTGGGCTAGTGGCTTGGGAGGGCTGGGAAGGTAATTCCATCTGTGTGAGAAAAAGCTCCCGACTGTTGGGAAGAATGGAGTGCTGTGTGCTCTCTGCAAACTCGTCCTCCTCTTCCTCCTCCTCATCTTGCCCGTCTGCAGAATCCTCAGCCATGGCTGAGATTACCACCCCCACCTCGGAATCCATGGACAGGGGTGGGGTAATGGTGGCGGACCCCCCTAGAATTGCATGCAGCTCAGCACAGAAGTGGCATGTTTTCAGCCCTGCCCCGGACCTTCCGTTTGCTTCTTTGGTTTTCTAGTAGGCTTGTCTGAGCTCCTTAACTTTCACTCTGCACTGCACTGAGTCCCTGGTGTGGCCTTTCTCCATCATGGCCTTGGAAATTTTTTCAAAAGTTTTTTTATTTCGTCTTTTGGAACGGAGTTCTGTTAGCACAGAATCCTCTCCGCATATAGCGATCAGATCTAGTACCTCCCATGCGGTCCATGCTGGAGCTCTTTTTCGATTCTCAGGAGACTGCATTGTTACTGTGCTGATGAGCTCTGCCTGGTCACCTGTGCTGGTGAGCTCTCCACGCTAGGCAAACAGGAAATGAAATTCAAAAGTTCGCGGGGCTTTTCCTGTCTACCTGGCCAGTACATCCGAGTTCAGATTGCTGTCCAGAGAGGTCACAGTGGTGCACTGTGGGATACCACCCGGAGGCCAATACTGTTGATTTGCGGCCACACTAACCCTAATCCAATATGGTAATACCGATTTCAGTGCTACTCCTCTCGTTGGGGAGGATTACAGAAACCAATTTAAAGAGACCTTTATAGCAATATAAAGGGCCTCGTTGTGTGGACGGGTGCAGCGTTAAATCGGTTTAACGCTG
Source organism: Gopherus flavomarginatus (assembly GCF_025201925.1). Classification (NCBI taxonomy): domain Eukaryota; kingdom Metazoa; phylum Chordata; order Testudines; family Testudinidae; genus Gopherus; species Gopherus flavomarginatus. Next base: position 162,998,916 of record NC_066617.1, on the reverse strand, counting down.
CTAAAATCGGTATAAACGTGTAGGGTAGACCAGGCCTCAGACTTACACCAAAGAAAATACACAGATTTAAAGGATATCCTTATATTAACCTCAGTGCCATAATGGACCAAGAAAAGTCACAGCAGTACAAGAACATACTACAACAAGCCCTTGAACCCAGTGATTGTGCCAAGAACAACTGAAGAATACAATCTACGATGCAGTTCTGGCAGTCTTTGAGAAGAAGGAAAACAAGACCAACTGGTTTGACACATATTCCAGTTATAGAGGCCAAATGCACAGCCCAAACCAACCACAAGAGAGACTCAAATGAAAAAAACTTTACAAGCATTGAGAGTGGCAAGAACCAAGGTACAACAAACTGCTCGATGCTGTGCCAATGACTATTGGCTGCACTTATGTGAAAGCATCCAACTAGCAGCTGATACAGGCAATGTCAGAAACATGTATGATGGGATCAAGAAAGCCTTGGGACCAACTTCAAAGATAGCCCCATTGAAATCAACAGGGGAAACAATGAAAGATCAAGCAGAATGATCACTGGTTAGAACACTACTCTGAGCTTTACTCTCATGAAAATATTGTTATGGTCACAGTCATCAACAGCTGCCTGTTATAAACAGAATCAATGATAAACTGACTGTTGAGGAGCTTAGCCTTGCCATTGGTGGCCTCCCCAATGGAAAGGCCCCCTGGAAAAGACTGCATACCATCCAAGGTCAGAAAATGCGGAAAACCTACTGCAACATCTTCCTGGGTTGCCCTGCCTATGCTGAAAAGAAGGTGAAGTACCACAAGAAATAAGAGAAGCCAACATCATCACTCTATAAAAACAAGGGTGACAGGAGCGACTGTAACAACTATCGTGGCATTTCCCTTCTAAGTATTACGGGAAAGCCTTTACCCAAGTTGTCCTGAACAGACTTCAGACCCTTGCAGACAGAGTCTATCCTGAATCATAGTGTGGCTTCAGAGCTGAAAGGTGTACTATAGACACGATCTTCTCACTGAGATAACTACAAGAGAAATGCAGAGAACAAAAAAAGCCCCTCTACATACCCTTCATCAATCTCAGAAAGCTTTTTGACTTTATCAGTAGAATTGGGCTATCTGCGCTTCTAGAAAAGATTGGATGTCCCCCCAAGCTCTTACACATGATTCGATCCTTCCATGAAAACATGTATGGCACCGTCCCATATGACAGCTCAGTGTCTGAGGCTTTCCAGATTCGTAGTGGAATTAAGCAAGGTTGTATACTTGCCCCAACTCTGTTTGGGATCTTCTTCTCCCTGCTACTGAAACAAGCTTTTGGTCCCTCAACTGAGGGAATCTACTTGCACACAAGATCTGATGGAATCTATTCAATCTTGTAAGACTCAGATCTCAAACCAAGACTAGGGAGGCCCTTATCCAACATCTCCTCTTTGCTGATGATGCAACAGTGACAACCCACACAGAAGCTCATTTTCAAAGTGTAATGGACAGTTTTTCCAAAGCTTGCCAAGACTTCAGGCTTACCATAAGCCTAAAAAAGACTAACATAATATGCCAAGGAGTTGAGAAAGCACCCTCCAGCAAGATCAAAAACTATGAACTTGAAGTGGTGAACGAGTTCATATACCTGGTGTCCACTATCAAAGTCAACCTCTCACTTGAAACAGAACTCAACATCTGCACTGGAAAAGCCTCTGAAGAAGATGGTATGGCAAAACAATAATCTGACAGAACACACAAAGATCTGTGTGTATCGTGCATGTGTTATCACTACACTTTTGTATGGAAGCAAGACATGGACCTTATTTTCTCAACAGGAGAAGAGGCTCAACAGTTTTCATATATGTTGCCTCTGTCGAATATTTGGAATCTCCTGGAGGGACAGAGTCACCAACACTGAGCTGCTCAAGCTGGCCAGCTTACCCAGCATGCAAACACTCTCAAACAGAAATACCTGCACTGGTGTGGGCATGTATCTGAATGAATGATGGGCACATGCCAAAGGACATCCTCTAAGGCGAACAGGCATCTAGAAAAAGACCCAAATGATACCCAAAGTTGCGTTTCAAGGATGGGTGCAAGTGAGACTTCAAAGAAATGGACATGGATGTGGACAACTAGGAAGATCACACTCAAGACTGCAGCCTTTGGAAACGAGTTAAACAAAGGTTTCCAGAGTTACGAGAGGAAGCAGTCCAGGTTACTAGAGGAGAAAAGAGCTCACAGAAGGCAGAGTCCAAAGTGTTAAAACATTACCTTTAAATGTGGCAGATGTGGCAGAGATTGTCTCTCTCAAGTGGATTCTTCAGCCATGTTCGCGGCTGCCATAAAACCAACTGAGTAAATTCTATACCCTTCAGGGGCACAAATCCATGGTCTCTAGAGACTGAAGGATGCCAACTACTACAGTTTGGTTCAATGACTCTGAGCCCTTCCACTATACAAATTGTTCCAGCATCTCTGCAGAGAAGCAGCCATTAATGCTTGCTATGGAGTGTTGAATATGGTGGTCTGAGTCCACATCACAAAATCGACCATCACTATAGGAGCCAACTGCTCCCCTTTTTCACAGGCTCAATGGGAATAAAATTCCCCTCATATTCCTTATTCTGGTTCCTTCAATTCAGGGGGAAAAAGCATTTTAGGGAATGTTTATGCTGTCCGCTCTGTACCTGTTATGTGGTGATTAAATACAGGACTCTAGTCTACAGGACTGACAAGTACAATGGTATCTTTCACCAACATGAAAACCACACACAAAGACTGAGCCAATTCACCATTGCCATTGCATGTTGTGTAGCTATTTACATCAGTGTGAAGTGACTCCCAAAAGTGTGTAAAAAATCTATAATTCTGATTTTTGAGGGTATTGTGGACTCATACTGCACGGGTGTAAATGACTGCACAAGGTGGAGGGCAATGGTGAATTGGATTCTATTCATGTTGAAAACAGGGCACATCCATTGTGCATTACACTCCTCCCTTCTATTTACAAAATACTGTAGGAGGACATAGCAAAACAATTCCCATTAGTATTGAAGAAAGTATCCCCCGAAGGCCTTGATTCAGCAAGGCATTTAAGCACATGCCTAACTTTAAGCACATAATTAGTTTGACCACTGACATGCTGAAATATAAGCATGTGCTGAAGTTCTTTACTGAACTGGAGCCTTCATTTTAATTTCATTTTCTGGGGCCCGTTCGGCATCTTTAAGCTGAGAAAGACTGTGGAGTAAAATGCTTTTAGGAATATATCATCTCTCAGGTATATTCTGTTTAATGGCAGCATACCTGTAATTTCAGCTGGGCTGTCAAAACAGTGGCACACTACAGAAAAACTGAACACACTTTATACAGAAATATTTCAGATTGAAACTGTCTGAAATCAGTTTGGGGATAGTGTTAAAACACTCTTCTATCAATGAGGTGTTTTACTGAATGAGGAATCATGTGACTGATAGATATGTACCTGGTGGTGTTTCTAGACTGAGAATAAATACACTTGATAATGGACTCATGGACCCTTGAATAAAGGAAGAAGAATGTTAAAGAAGTGTTAGGGGAGGAATTCTCCCCTCAGTGGATGATGCTTGTTGCCTGCATCTGACCACAAATATGTTCTGTATTTAAGGTGGGAGTATTAGATGAAGCAAAGATACACAGCAAGTATGGTAAGAAAAGTGTTCTGATAAAAGGCCATCTTATTATTCAATATATCTGCTTCTTCTGACCAAATTCAGCTATGGTGCAACTTCATTCAAGTTAATGGGAGCTGCAGGTATGTCCCTATTTACAGTCTTTTCAGAGGATAACATTTTAAAGATCTGTTATCTAATCACCTGGTGGAAAGTTTTGGAAGCTGGGATGTTGTAAAAAATCTGTAAAATTACACAAGTGATAGAACCAACTGAGGCCCCAATCCTGCAGTTACACACTTTATGCGAGTATCCATGACTACGTCTATGCTTAAATATTTGAAGGACTGTGGATTAAATTTGCTAATTAAATTGGCAAAGATGGAGGGTTGATGACACACCATACAGCAGCAGTAGTAGTATAAAGAGTCTTATTTATTTATTTCCTTAAATAGCACTTGCTTTTGAGTAGTTTGTGACAATTTGACTGAATATTGGTCTGAGACAATTGTGTTGATCTATTGTATTCACATGATTGTAACTGTAATTTACTTTCTCCTTAATATTTAAGATAGCAATAATATCAAAAGCCTTATTGCTTCTAGGAAGAGATTAAAAGGGTATAATTGTTAGGGTTTTTATGCCCACAATTTGGCCTACTTTAAAAATATTGTTGCATCACAGTTATGATCTTCAGGAATCTAAATACCAGTATCTGGTTTGTTCTGTGGAAGTTTAATTCAATCATTGCTATTGCTGATCAGAAATCATTATTTCTCTCTCATGGGAAATTCAGATATTTCAAGCTTATGTTCATCCCAAAATATCAAATGATTGCATTTTTCAGTGAACTTTAAAAAAAATTCAATTCCAAAATGTCAAAACATTTCATTATCGGTTGAAAGGAAACATTTCGTTTTCGTCTGTTGAATTCAGTGAAACATTTCATTTTGGTTTGGTTCAGCATCAGTCTATGTCCATGCCAGCAGCCATGAGGCCTTCTGGTACCTTATGAAGAGGTAATTCAGGTGGCTTATGGCACCATTCTCTTCTATAGCTCAGACAGACTACATATCCCATGATGCACTATGGTGGTTCAACCAGATAGGAGACTCTGTTGTGTTGTAGGAGATGTATTCCAGCTGGGGAAGTCAGCCCATAGAGGAGAATAGGGTCATGAAGCACCTGAACTACCACTCCATGAGGCACCACAATAGCTCAGGTGAATATGAATTAAAGTTAAACTCTCTGAAATTAAACATTTCAATTCAAGTTGACCTGGCTAAAAATTAAATATTTCATTTTTATTCCCAGTGGAAAAATGGCAAAATCAGCTTTTCTGCAGAAAATTTTGATATTGCAAAAACTTCATTTTCTATTGAAAAAAAACATTTTAATGGAAAATTCCCAACCAGTGCTAGTCACTACTCACAATTTAAGTTGTTTCACCACTGTTGAGGACTTAAGAGGGAATTAACCTAAGGAGAAGGTTGAGCAGGAATGGGATACTGGCTTAGGCGCATAGCCAACTCTGATAGGGTTTGCATCCCCTCCGACACACACTGAATGGGACTAGAACAAAGCTGTAAAAAGCCATTGTGAGCACGATAGCTAACCCAACCCAAGAGGTGTCAGGCTTGGTTACACTGTAGATCCAGGGAGAAAACAAAACACTGTTCTTCATCAGTTGGCTAAGAAACTCTTTTCTTGGAGCTCTTTTAATATCTTCAAGACCTATAGTAATATCACCTTGTATCTGGATCTTATCCCATCTCAAGCAAGTAGTGTTGGTCTGTGTAATGCCATGGCTGCCACCACTCCCTTATGGCCAGGGCAGCCTCTGCAGTGCCCTCCCCTGTTTTCTCCTTCAGGGCTCCTTAAACAAAGCTACACACAATTTTTAAAATTAAATTAACGTTACCAAAAGCAAACACAAAGGAAATCTTCTATCCAGCCTTGAACTCAGTACAGTGCCTCCTGCCTGAGGCACTATCCCTTCCTCAGGGACCACCACAGGAGATGCTCCTTTGCTACAGTTCCCTCACAGAAACATACATGTGCCCTCTACAACTTCCTGCTGCTCTTTATATTTGAATCACCTGACTCCTCGCAGATGGGGCTCATCTTGTAATCAGGGCTGGCTTAGCCCCAGGTTCTCCAGCCCATAGGCAAACTACCCTGTTACAGTCTGCCTCAGTGCTATGATATGAGACCTCAGTGGAAAGCCTCAGGAACTTCAAGAAGTGGTGTGGGGACTTCAGTGGTGTTGGGGACTGTCGTTCTGTCTGTGAATTAGCATCATAACAATGGTGCAGCTCAATGCTAACAGATCCTGTGCTACTAGAGATGCTATCTTTTATGTGAGATGTAAATGAAGACCTCACATATAAAAGATCTCTTCCTTCCTAAACACCCCTGGCCTTCTCACCTGGATACTTCACACCCTGTCCTGTACTGCTGCACAGTATTGCATTCACAGCTCCTGCACTCCTATCTGTCCCTCCCCAAGAAAAATGTTTAAAACCCAGAAGACGTGAAACTAATCAACAAATCAACCCTCAAACTAACAAACAAAAAAACCTTATTCCAAGCAGAATTATTTTACCCTGAAAAGGGAGAAAAGCCACAGACTCCAGGAAGTCCACTAGGGACTTGGCTACTTCTAATCAATTTTACATGGAAAGTGCTCAGATATTACGGTGATGGGTAGCAGTACAAAAACTTAAGCTATCAGATAGGTGAGAGCTATTAAATAACTGCTATATTTCAGTTCATGGGTGGATAAAGTAATCTTTGTGTGTAGTTTTTCACTATGCCCTGTGAGATGAAAGGTGCTATATAAATGTAAGAAACATCATTTTTTTCAGTAATTCTGCTGTGCAACTAAATATAATTTGCCAGGCCCTATAGAAAGCACCATTAAATAAAAATTACGCTCCACTGAAAGCATCCACAAAATGGCCAGTATTACTGGAAGTGTGCCGTGGTAAATACTTTTGAATATTTGCTTTCCATTGTAGCTATAAATCACTTTTCATACCCAGATCATTGTGAAATCTTACTGATCATGGTGCTTTATATTAATATGTAGTTGAAAGTAATATGAAAAAAATGATGGATTGCAGTTAGAGCAGAAGACTGGGAATGAAGACACCTGGGTTAAGATTCCTAGCTCTGCCTGACTTGTGCCAGAACTTTGGATAAAGTAATTAGGCCTTGTCTACACACAAAAGTTATTCTGCTTTAACTATACTGGGATAGCTTATTTCCACAGCAGAAACAAGTAAGATATATCACTATAAGACACCCCTATACTGGCACAACTGTCTTCACTATAGGGTTTGTACCAGTATAACTATGTTGGAAGAAAATCACACTCATAGCTGAAATTGTTATTCCAGTCCAAAAACTATGTGTAGTCTCTGCCTCCTATTCCCAAACTGCTAAATGCATTTAATTCTTACTTTACAGGACTGTTAGGAGGCTTAATTAGTTTAAGTCTCTTTATTTAACCAGTTACAGTTTTGTATAGTTCCAAAAAATGGTTGCAGGAGGCAGCCGTGCCCCAAAACCTGATGTAGTGGAATTCAATTAGGTTTTCTTCCTTTCTGATTTTAAATTAAAATTATATTTGACTCTTAGCCCTTTCTGACAGCTATTCCATGATATATCGACTGTGAAGTTATCCTAGTTATTTCATGTTTTGATGTGAAATCCATTCTTGTATTTCTCTGGGCTCCAGAGATTGGCCTTTTTCCCCTATTGTCTTTATTCTGAGAAGTGAGCTTTAAATCACGGGGTGGGAATCCAGCTTGTTTAGAGAGTAAAAATAAACTGGAGGAGCTGCTCAGGCTGCCTTTTACTTAAAATCTGTGAGAAGAAACTAGTTCAGACGCTGCCACCTCTTGGTGGATAGATGGAAGAGCAAGTAAACAGCATCACAAATGCTTACAGCACATGACAAAGTTGAGCAATACAGTTATGCTAATTGTTGGTGTAACTGAGATCAGCATTTGGCCCAAGATCAGTAGCTTCTCCCGGAATAATTTAATTATTACAAATATTAAAAATACATGTAGTTAGACATTAACCAGACCAAATGTTTAGATAGCACAAAAAAGTCATTTGGTTGTACTTTATGGACTGAAACTCAAACAAAGAGCCTTATTTAGTAATAATATTTGGGATGCAGTTTCTACTCAATAGAAAGGAGTGTTCAGCAGTGGCTTACTCATGTTTTACATCCGTCTGGAAGTTAAAGAACTATCACTTTGAACAAGAATATGAATTTGTTCAAGTCAAAATTGACATGTGGATTGTAATTCTATTCTGATCAGTTCTTTTCCCAAACCCACTCATTTTCAGTGCCAGGGCCACTAAGTGTTTTTCCAGGACCAAAATTATTTGAGAAACCCACAGGAAGGGCTGGATGTTCCCACCATTAACTGGCTCAGAGGGAAGTGAAGGATTAACAATCAGCCCAGGGAAAAGAGGAGAGGGAACCGGTGGGTCATACTTCCCTTTTTTTCAAGCAGAGGCAATCCTCCTACCTGGCAGGTTTTTGGAGGCAGAGCCATGGAGTAGCGCAGTTTGCAGCTGCATCTTCTGTGTCTTGCAAATTCCCACTCAGAAAGCCACATGGGAGTTCATGCTGATGAACCCATTAATTCTATCAGAGACCTTCTGCAGCATCTACTGCTCAGCCACAGTGTATGGATGGGGTGAATCCAATGCCAACACACATTCTAAGGAGCCATGGTACCAGAAGAACACAAAGAGCAGTACAATCAGCAAGGCCTATATAGAAGTCCTGGAACCAAAGTTCCCTGCAGATTGCCAGGCACAGAAGGTTCAGACTTTAACTCGTCAGAAATTTTCCAGCAGAACAGTTTTCCTTTGGAAAATGCCAACTCATTGAAAGCAAAACATTTTGCAGAAATATGTCACTTTTGATTAATCTTCTGTCAGGTTATTGTTGAAAGCTGCCTGGTTTCCTGCAAGTTCACCTGCATGGTTTATTGGAATCCTGGCTGAAGGACTGCTTTGGATTCAGGAATCCTAGGCTTCTGGTGTCCATGGCTCTAGGGGAGCCCAGCCATACAAACTGCCCCAAGGCCAGGGACGCTTGGACTTTCAGACTCCTGAGCCAGTTGGCTCCCCCAGCTGCCTGACTCCTGCAGCCCAGGGATCAAACTTGCCTGACAGCACTAGCTTGGACTCTCAGGGCTTTCGGGTTCTCAGCCATGTAGCTGGAAGCCCTGCATGCGCTACAACCCAGGCTCCTAACTCAGCTGTGGCTCCCAGGGCTTCTAGGCTCCTTACCACAAAGCCAGACATCCCTAGAGGCCCCCACTCCAGCCAAGTGTCTTGAGGTCTAGGCTCTTGCCTCTGCAGCAGGCAGCCTGAAGCCCTGGGAGTCTGTCAGACCTCTCGGGGCTGCAAGGCTCCCTGCTGCAGAGTCAAGCGTCTGGAAGTCCTCGGATAGACTTCCAGGATCCACAGCTCCAGGGCAGCCCCACCCCTGACACCAGGGACTCCATGACTTCCAGACTCCTGGGCTGGCCGGCTCCCTCAGCTGCCTGATTCCCACAGTCTGGTGAGCCCACTGCTCTGAGAGTTGGGCATCCCAGTGAGCCAGTGGCCCAAGAGTTTGAAAGCCTTGGGATCCCCAATTCTGAAAAAGTCAGTATGGTGGGATTGCCATGGAGCCATGAACCCTGTAAGGCCTGGGAGAGACTGGCTTAAGTTGACATGTTTCTTGCCCATTTCACTGCAGCAAATCTGTGGTGGGTCGAATAATGTAAATTTTAATTACAGCAAAACTCCCTTCATCTGCAGAGGAGGTGCCCGATGCAACCTTGAGATCCCAGCCGTCCTTGTTATCAACAGCCGAAAGACTACAAAGAATCAGGAAGAGTACATGAAGAACCAAAAAGGACCTGCTGCATGAAATCATGCAGTAATCCCTTACTGAAAATCAAAAAATACAGGAGTGGCGGCAGACTGAAAGGAGGCTCCACCAGCAAAATGTGGATCACCGGCACCAAAGCACAGAGTGGCTCATAAGCATTATGGAGCACCAAGAGGACCATGATTTGAGGACTTCAATGGCTCAGACACAGGTTTGATACAGGAGTGGGTGGGTAAGATTCTGTGGCCTGCGTTGTGCAGGAGGTCAGACTAGATGATCATAATGGGCCCTTCTGACCTTAAAGTCTATGATTCTATGATCTAATTGAGACTTGACTCCAGATCGGATAATCAAAAATTCAAGATAATCCAGAGACTGGGAAAGTGTGAGGCTGCATCGCCATCTAGTGATTACAGAAGAGATCGCCTGCGTGTGGACCTGTGCACACTGGTTGTTTGGTTAATATGGAAAGCCGGATAACAGAGGGTCAGATAAAGTACAGTAGAACCCTGTTTGTTTCGCAGTGTTTCAGTTTCTGAAATGAAATTCTGGAATTTCCATTTCATTGGAAATTAAGATTATTCATTTTGTCCAGAATCAGAACAAAAACAAATTGCAGAACTTCCCACGAAACACAAATATCAAGTTTTGCCCAGCTCCGGTTTAGGCAGCTTCATCTCATTCCCTCCAAACATCAGAGGGAAGCATTATCAGAAACTCCATGCCACTGATATAAAAATCCCCCAGCTGTTCTCCCTTCCAAAAGGTAGAAGCATCTGGGCTGTGAACATAGTATGTGGTGAAACCATTCCCACTTCTGAGTGATACTATGGATCCAGCATATGTTAAGCTGTAGGAAAATGAAACCCCAGAAAGGCCCACTGGATGCCAGATATTGGAGTCCTCCTGTCAACCCTGCTTTCCAAGTCACGGTGAACAGTGTGGAACTACATTCCGAACCCACTAGCTGGTGGAGGGGGGCACATCTGGTTTGAGTTTAGCATTTGCTAATTACTAACACTCCATAAAAACTATTTAATTTGTGGGGGGGGGGGAGGGAGGCTGATGCCCCTTTATTGTTACCTTTACCTTCACCTGTTTTGTCTTTTCATAATCCTAAACTGTGAGCTTTCAGGGGCAGGAACTGTCTTTGTATTATTTGTATGTACAGTGTCTAGTGCAAAGAGTCCTTGATCCCTGAATGGGGTCTGTAGGCACCATCACACAACAGAGCTATTGAAATATCAACATTAATGGCCCAGAGAGCACTCCAGCAATTCTTTTAGAACTCTTAGTTGCAAATTCTCTGGACTTGCTGATTAAAAATGTTCTAATTTGAGTAACTGCTATTTAGCATCCTTCTGAGATACTAGTGAAATGGAAAGACTTATAACCATCATAGGATATGGCTACATCATCTGTTTTTTCCCCAGATACATGACAGATATTTACTAAACTCTTCTGCCTTTTCTGTGTCATTGTTGATATTTCTACCATTTCTACCTAATAAAAGAACATAGTTAGGATTCTGTTTGTTCTTAATATACTTAAACTCCTTATTATTCTCAACTCTGCTGGCCATAGATTTCTCCTCGGGTGGTTTTGCTGCCCTTATCAATTTACTACAATTCCTAGCTTCTGATTTATATTATTGACTATCAACTTTCCCTTCTTACACTTACTATATTTATAGCATATATAGGATATATAAATTTTTATAGCTACCTTCACTTCCCTTCTAAACCAGTTTTTTTTTAAAAAGCATTCTTCCTCAGTTGTGGCTTTTTGAGCATCTAGTAAAGTGTTCTGAAAAATTCCCAATGATCTGATTAAATTCTTCCTCTCAGCTGATTTGGCTCATATTTGTTTTCAGCTTTGTGAAATTATACAACTGCTCTGGACTGTATTAAGTTTTTGCATTATAAATGTGATCAAGTCACTATCGCTTGTACCTAAGCTATCAATTTTTAGTCCCATGATCAGTTCTTCAGCTTCTGTCAAGACAAGATCTAATATAGAATTCTCCTATCTTTTTGAGTTAGGAAATTGTCATCTATAATATTTAGAAATTTCAAAGATATTTTAGTACTGACTATCATATGTCAGTCAAATTCAAGTCTCCCATCATCACTCACACATCCCCCCACACATTATAAATAGGTACTAAAGAAACTGGTCACCCTGTTCCCTAATGTGATTTGGTTGTCTGTAGCAGACACCAGCAAATAACTCATCTTGTGTTCTGGCTGTTAGGACATTGATCCACAAGCATTCAAGATAATTTGCTTCCCAATTATCAGTGACTCAGAAACAGGTAATGCCTGTTAACACAAATGTCACTTTTCCTCCCCTTTTGCTGACTCGATCCTTCCTATATCTGTTATAACCATTGATATTAACATTCCAATCATACGACTCTCCCATCAGGTTTCAATAATACCAAATAGGCTGAATATTTTGTTAATAAATGAACAATTCCAATTCCTTTTGTTTGTTATCCAGGCTCCCAGCATTGGTGGATAGGCAATTCAAAAATTCCTTCTCTTTGTGTTCTTTTGTTCATTGATTAATTTTGTTCTAGACATCTCAGTTTTGTGCTGAGTGCTCATATCTTCTCTCTTTTTACTCTCTCTTTTTGTTATTAGTTTAACAACCCTTTTGACTAGTGTAACCAGCCTGTCCTCCAAGAGATTGATTACGCTTCTACTGAAATGAAGGCAATCTAAACTATACAGCCTCCTCTCCCTATAGAGTGAGGACCAATGTTCCACAAAACCCAAACCCTACACCACTTACCTAACCAGCAGTTCACTTCCAGAATCTTCTGCCTCACTTTAGTCATGGGGCAGGTAGGATCTCAGAGAAGATTGCTTGGACACTCTTCTTCTTCAGCACATTTTTGAATTCCCTGGATCACATCCATCCCTCTCAGGATGGAGAGATGAATATAAATAGATCACTAAAGTCTCAATGCATTATCACAATATTTTTTTATAAAAATAAATTTTAAATGAATAAAAAAATATTTTAAAGTCACAGAAAAACTCCTTCCAAAGGGCAGTGGTTAAAGTAGACCAAAAGAAGAGCATGACACAATCTATCAGGCCTTCTCTGCCCCTTTGTTGGAGGCCCTGACCACCCTCCCTGCTCAGGCCAAGCTATCAGCATGACAGTCCTAAGAGGTCTAGAAAGACCAGGAGGAGACACTGACTTAATGGGGAACCACCAAGTCAGGTAAGAAAGCCTCTCTGAATCTTCCTGGAGGGAGTGCTGGGTGCTCCCTCTTCCTGACTTGGCCCTCTGGCCAGGTTACTATATATTCCCCAACTTCTGGGATTACAAAATCCCACCAGGGAAGCTGTCTATATGTGGTCTCAGGCAGTCTTCTGTTCCAAGTCTAAGTCCAGTACCATTTTTCCAGTGGCTGGTAAGGGAAGTTGTGCCTACCCGCTACTCAGAGTTCCAGCCTCTGAGTGGTAACCTACAGCTGTTCAGTGTCAGACCCTGTTTCTGTTTCCCTGGGCTCCTTCATATCCCACCTCTCTATTTCCTTGCCTATTTCTGGGTTTATTACTGGACCATTCTCTGTCCCCCATGGCTATTTCACATCTCTCAGCCTTTTGTCAATTTCTATAATGCAGGGTAGGACTCAAGGCTTACGCTCCCCCAGAATGCCTCCTTGAACCTGGTGAACTTCCTTTCCCTCTAGATAGTGACTGCAAACCTCCCCCGTGCTCTCACCTCCTGGCTTTACACACCTAGCCCTGCTCCTCCCCCAGATGGGCTTCATTTTCATTTAGTACTTATCATGCACTGGCTTCCCCCCGGTGCAACTTATAAGGCTAATTATAACCACATCTAGCCCATATTAACTGGCTCAAGGCCTGTATGGAGTGGATACCCCATCACAGGGTCCAATAATTTGGCAAATAGTTTCAGTGGGGGGAAAATTTGGTTTAAAAAAATCAAAACATTTCATTTAGACTTTCCAACTGGAAACAGCTTTTTCACTTTAAATTTGGCCAGTATAAAAAAACCCCACGCCCACATAAAAGGGAGAAAATCACCCAAAATGACTGAATCAAAATGAAAAACTTAGAAAAAAATTGTTTTGAGTCAACTGAAAAGTTTTAGTGACTTTAAATGAAGCAAAAATTTCATTTCTGGAGTTTTTTGATTTGACAAAAACATTTGTTTTGGTTTGAATCAAACTGGATATTTTCCCCCAGATGTTTTGGTTTGAGCCCTCAGCTCTTTTCTGGGTTTCTTACATGTTTTTGCAAAAAATTTCAAAAGGTCAGTTTCATTCCACCTGGAAATGAAAACAAATTTTGAAACACAGAATTGTTGTTTTCCAGCCAGCTCTAATCTATAGCCACAAACAGGCAAATAGCTAGTCAAGTGTGTGTGTGTGTGTCTGCAAGCACATGCCTAGATAGTGTGGCGCTGTGAAGGACAATGTTTACATTCCCAACCACCTCCCTGCTAATTTCCTCTCACACATATTACTCATTCTAGGAGGACAGAGGGAACTCACAGATCCATTATGTTTCCCTTGGATTCTGGCTAGGGAAGGGGAAGCTGGCTGTAGGGTCCCTCTTTTCTCTTGTCGGGGAGGAAGAACTGGAGGGAGCAGGCTCTGCCTCTTTCCTTCTCCATCCCTCTGGAGAGGAGGCAGAAGCAGTAAGGGGACAGATATACCTGTAGGGACAGCTAGGGGACATTCAGCTTGGACAATTCTTCTTCCATCAGGTGCCAGTGCTGCTCTTCACAATGTCAGGAAGGCCTAGAAATCTATATACTGTCCAAGCCAGGCACCAGCCCCTCCTGTCACTCCCCCTGCAGATTCTCTTGCCTGATGCATCCTCATTTCACTTGCAAATGAAGGGCCAGGAGGGGGCGGGCAGCTCAGCTTGAAGCCTAGGAGAAGGAGTCAAGTGGGAACTGTCCCATTTAGAAGAGGTAGGTGAGCTGTGCTTCCAACACAACTCCTTTTAACCCTCACCAAGGGATGCTTTCTAAGAAGATAAGTGGTAACATTTTCAAAAGTCTATGTAACTTAGGAGCCCAAGACCCATTTTCATGTAACTTAGATGCCTAAATACCTTTACAATCGGACCCTAAGCACCTGAGGGTTTGCCTACACTGAAAAGTAAGACTGGGCTCAGACCCAGGTGCCGGACCAAATTCCCTTTTGTCCGCAAGCAAATCTGTCGGTCTCAGGCCTGGCGTCCAGAACCACACCAGGGGAGTGGGTTCGAGCCCAAGTCTTGCCGGGACCCAGGGCTCAAGCCCTATTGTTTTGCAATGTGGATGCAGCCTCCCCAGACTCAGGCCCTGAGAGTCTGTCAACATTATCCCACAATCCCATGAGCCAGTGTTCTTTGTCCTCTCTATCCCACAAGTCACCAGTTGACTCCCAGGAAACAGAAGAAGCCCCCTTTGTTCAAGTACAGCTCCTCGGCATTTAAGCCTTCCATTTTGTTCTTTCTGCTGAGCTGCAAACAACAGCTGCATTTGTAATGGCCACTGAGCACAAGAATTCCTTTGCCAAGCACACTCCGTCCTAGAGTGCAGCCAGGTTTTGGTGAATCTCTGGTGCGAGGCAAGCAAAACATTTGATTTTAGCCAGATTTGAGCTAACGAGTATGTGTACCAGCAAATAGCGAAAAAGCTGTCAGTACTGGGAATTTACCTGACCATTGGACAGTTCAGGGAGCAAATTAAGTGGCTCAGACTGACTACTGGAAAGCCAGGGACCAGATCCACACCTCTGAGAACTTGCCATCATTGTGCCCATTTTACGAGGCGTTTGAGAGGTGCTGGGTACTGTGCTGAGCACAGAGCAAACAGTGGTGCACCAGCTGGGATGGCGACCTGCTGACCCCAGACTCTAGCATGGGAATGGATGGTAGCCAGCAGCAGGTACCAGATGAGGCCATTGAAGTGACTCTGGTGCTGGAACTAGTCCCCAAAGAGACATTGTCGCAGAGCGGCTGCAGCACATCCTGTGGCGCCGCTTGGAGGAGATTTTTCATGCCCCTCTGGAGGAGTGGCCGTCCATGGAACTAGCAGCAAAAATGGAAGAGGCAGTAGTTGCCCCAGAATCAGGTACATTTCTGACTCCATTTTGGGGTTTATTAATGTAGCTATGGGAGGGATTTCCATTTTATGAACAAATGCAAACATTACTACAAGCCCCGGGTAGCAGCAGGTATCCACTGGAGAGACTACCTGTGCCTGCTGATAGTGGGAGGGAGTAGAGTAAGGGCAGCTGGCTTCAGCAGTGTTACTGAGCATGCTCAGTCCATGTGAGCATGCTCAACATAAGCCAAGCAGCAAATATGGGAAGACACATAACCCCACGTAGCCCGCCCCCACATGTTGACTCTGCCTAATGGTGGACTGCATGCCAATGTCTTGGCATTGCTGGCTCCACTACCCGTGATGTGAAATTCAAAATGGAGACTGGGAAGTACAAACAGTTAAACAAGCATCTGAAAGTGACTTACTAGAAAACAGCACAATTGTGGTAGGACATGCTGGTTTGTTAAAAAATAAGAACTTTATATTTCCTTCTCTGTAAACACGTTGCTCTGTACTGACCCAGCAGTGTACTGAGCTATCTGCAAAAAGTGAACTGTAGGGGTGGGAAGGTTGAAATGTAGTCTGTTTCAGTTAAATGTAGTCCGTATACTCCATGAGTGATAAATACATTTGTCTGACCTATGGCTGGATGTTTGAATGCAGTCCAGAAATGTTACGAGAGGGACGGGGATGGCAGAGGAGTTCGGTGTATTTGTGTGCAATCACAAAAGCCTGTATTGGAGCTGTGGGGTGGTACCAAGCCATGTAGCTGCTAACACAGCATCCTATGGATTCCCTCATGAATTCTAACACAGTCCTGGGTGCTGATAGCTGCAAACTTTTTCCCATAGCAGGAACTTCAGATAGGTAATCACATTTAGGGAAGAGATGGCCAGCCAACTCCACTCATAGATAGGCTGTTCAGTCACCATACGACTGAATACTTCAGTAGCATGCACAGCTGGCTTGCCATTTGGGATCCAGAAGATCTGTTACATGCTCCAAATGGTGGAATGCCTGAAATGGTAGAGAGGGTTATTTAGCACGCCATGGTCACTGCCCTTGCCTAAAAGCGGTCTGCAGTTTTTAGGAAAAAAAAACCAGTTGTGATTTCTAAGTTAGCCTTCTCTGCGCACTTTTTCATTGTGATTAACCAGGCTATTTCCAGGGAGCTTCTGTGGTCTGAAGCATTCCTCTAACAACCTATTGAAGTGAAGTTTTGCAAAGTACCATTTTATGTCCTTTAAATTCTGTGCTCATGCCCCTCAACCCCTACAGGCTGCAGTACCGTGGCCATTCGCCCCCACTCTAGTAGAAGCCTTGGACACTACGCCATTGTGGACCAGTCCAAGAGGAAGTGTTTCCATGATGAACTTGTGGTTGACATTCCAGACAGCCCCACGAAGCAGATCCAATACCAAAAAGAGAAGGACTTAAAGGCTAGAGGAAAGGCACAGGTTGGCAGCAGAAATTGAGGACAGGGTTGTAGCGAATGAGCAGACCTTGGGTAAGACAGGTAGAGCACAGCAGAAAGAACTTTTTGTGCAGCTGCTTTTACTAATGGATACAAGAGTGCAGGCGCCTGCTGCATCCACATCACAGCTTAACTCCCCTCCATGGTACTACAGTAGAACTTCAGAGTTACGAACACCAGAGTTATGAACTGACCATTCAGCCATACACTTCATTTGGAACCGGAAGTACACCATCAGGCAGCAACAGAGACCAAAAAAGAAAAAAGAAAGAAAAGAAAAGAAACAAATACAATACAGTTCTGTGTTAAATGTGAACTATTAAAAAAGAAAGGGAAAGTTTAATTTTTTTTTTGACAAGGTAAGAAAATTGTTCCTGTGCTTGTTTATTTAAATTAAGATGGTTAAAAACAGCATTTTTCTTCTGCATAGTAAAGTTTCAAAGCTGTATTAAGTAAATGTTCAGCTGTAATCTTTTGAAAGAGCCACCATAATGTTTTGTTCAGAGTTGCGAACATTTCAGACTTACTAACAACCTCTGTTCCCGAGGGGTGCATAACTCTGAGGTTCTCCTGTACGTGCTGCACACCAGGAATAGTTCAGATAATTCTATAGCCAGGAGACCCATGCAAGCAGGCCTCAGCAGCAACTGGGCAGGGCATGCAGTCCTCCAGGTTGAACCCCTCTGCCCCACCTGGCCTGGCACCAAGTGCATGGTAAACATGGAAGAAAGGGAAAGGAGAACAGGAGGCCAAGGGACATGCCATAGAAGGAGGTTTCTGTCATGAAAATGGTTTCATTGCTTGTACTGTTCATGCACTTTGTTTTTCATTGTTACTAGTGTTCTGGTTTGCTAATGGCAGCTGACCTGCCTGGCAATGGTATAATATTGTGCTTTTCCAAAAAATGCTCAAAACATTTTAAATTTTTTAAAGAAATTGTATTGCTACCACTGCGTCACATCATATAATGTGTATTTCAAACGATAAAGGTAAACCCATGATAAGGAACAACTGGGAAGTTGTATGCAAACACTATTTATCAGTACTGTTATCTACATCAAACCATACTGTAAATGCACAGTTTTTGCCCCCCCCATTTCATAAGTGGTCATGTCATTCAGAGGTACAATGACAATCAACCCACCTCCCCACATTTCATAAGCGGCCATGTCATTCATAAGTATACTGCATGGCAAACAATCCCTCCTGTTTCATTGCGGGGTGCAACAGTACCTAATGTGCTGTAAACACATTCATAAAAGTACTATTCTCCCTCTTCCACTGACCAATGCAACTCCATTATGTGGGAGCTCAAAGCATCTCTGATTTCTTTTACCTGGGTGCATCCAGCCCCAGCTGCGGTCAGTGCACTCTCTGGCTAAGTGCACTGATTCAGCAGCCCCTCATTGTCATAGGTCCATTCAGGGGGAAAGGGCTTGCCTTTGGACAGCATTGATAACACTGACATCCAAATGGGTCTGGAGAGAATGCCAGATGGCTGCAGTTCACCTTCTCAGGCCAATGGGGGCAGTGGGAAGTGCTGCAGGCCGAGGGATGTGATGGCCGCAGCTTCCTGCCACCCTCATTGGCCTGGGACGGTGAACCGCGGCCAGTGGGAGCCGCGGTCCGCCGAACCTGCCAACATGGCAGGTAAACAAACTGGCCTGGCCCACCAAGGTGCTTACACTGGCGAGCCACGTGCCAGAGATTGCTGACCCCTGGCCTAGGGTCAGCAATCAGTGTAGATGCTCAAGCCCTGGGTTCTCAAACCCAGAATCCAGGGACTTGAGTTCCATTAACCTTGGGTTTACATTGCAGTATGGACACAGGTAAAGCCATAGACCTGTCAAAAGGTCTGTCTAGTGCAGAATGTGTTACCCGGGATTCCTTCAACCCAAAGCACTTGGTAACTTTTACTCTGTGTGAGAAGATGTCAGGAAATAAATCAGGGGAGACATGGCTGTCCAACCGATAGATGGCTGGCACACACAGGACAACACAAGAGTGCTTTCACTTAAAGCTAAACTTTACTAGTCTCAAGCACTTACACACATCCGCAACAAGTTAGTAAAACACCCCAACCCTTGATAATTACCAAAGCTGAGTGTGGCTCTTGAGCAGAGCCAGTGCAACCATTTAGGCGACCTAAGCAGTCTCCTAGGGCACTGGGATTTGGGGGGCACCATTTTCTTCAGCAGCGATCGCGGTGGCAGGATCTTCAGCCACCCTGGTTACCACTGGCATTTAGACGGAGGGAGCTGGGGCAAGGGAGCGCAGTGAGGGCTGCCTGCAGCAAGTAAGGGTGGCGGGGGTAGCACCAGGAGAACTCCCTGCCCCAGCTCACTCCTGCCCTGCCTCCTCCCCGAGCATGCCGTGGCTGCTTCACTTCTCCCACCTCCAGGCTTGCGGTGCCTAAGCTGATTGGTGCCCCAAGCCTGGGAGGTGGGAGTAATGAAGCAGTGACGGTGTGCTCGGGGAAGAAGCGGGGAAGGGGTGAGCTGCTTCACTTGTCCCGCCTCCCAGGCTTGTGGGGCCAATCAGCGTGCTTGGGGTGCTCATGTACGGAGCAGGGGTGAGCTGGGGCAGGGAGGGCGCCTCAGGGCGGAGGGGGGAAAGCTGCTGCGGGGTGGAGGGTGCCTCAGGGAAGGGGCACAGGGTGGTGGGGCGGCGCAAGGTGGAAGTTTTGCCTAGAGAGCGAAACATCCTTGCACCGACCCTGCTCTCGACTGACACAGAGGCAGCCCGTCTGTCACTGGGGAACAGAAGATGCTTCCAGAGGGCGAGGCCAGTCCCCAAACAAGTCCCACCTATTTCAAGCTTTTTCCTCTTATTTATACATTAGTAATTAAAGAAACCTTGTTAAGTAAGCAGTTTCAAGCAAGAGGTTCCTTCTAATTATTGATTACCCAGGTGTGGGTTTTTCCAGAACTTGCAGTCTTGAGACCTCAATAGACATTCCTGGGGCATATCCTACTCTTTGAAAATGCATGTATCAGCAATTTTTACACAATTCTTATCAGGAAGGACGCGGGGTCAAGCTGCCCTTTCGGTGGCACCCTAAATCCCCCTCCCCTCCTGCCTTGGTCAAGCTGAGACTTGCTTTTAACAGCTTGCTGACTAGGCTGTCTTTAACAATAAGCCATAGTGGTTTCAGGCACTTTACTGGTTTGCCGAAGTCTCCCCGTACAAATGGATGCATTAACATGGCTGTGGAATCTGGGTCCTGCAACTGTAAGCCCAGGTGTACAGTGCAGTGTGGATGCTGAAGCACAGGCTTGGAACCAGCAAGCACACAAGCCCAGGGTCCCACAGACCTGGGTTTACAATGCAGTGTAGATAGTCGTGCTGCGCTCAGGGCATAATTCATAGATTCTAGGGTCAGAAGGAACCAATGTGATCATCTAGTCCGACCCCCTGCACAAAGCAGGCCACAGAACCCTACCCATCCACTTCTATAACAAACCCCTAACCTATGTCTGAGTTACTGAACTCTTCAAATTGTGGTTTGAAGACCTCAAGCTGCAGAGAATCCACCAGCTGTCTGTGCCCATGCCCCACGCTGCATGGGAAGGTGAAAAACCTCCAGGGCCTCTGCCAATCTGCCCTGGACGAAAATTCCTTCCCGACCCCAAATATGGCGATCAGCTAAACCCTGAGCATTCCTGTGAATTGCCTTGTGGCTGTAAGCTGACTCATTTAGAAATGCCCTAGAATGTCCCAATATCTTTGAGTTGCCTACAAATATATATATTTTTAAGAAGGAAACAAATCACTGTGCTATGAAGTGTTGAAATGCCCCAAACAAACAGATAATGGGCCTGATTCTGTTTATTTTGAAGTGAATGACAAAAACTCCCATAGGCATCAGTGATATGAAGTCTGAGCTCTGGGTGGGATTTTAGTTCCTTTTTAAAGTCACAGTGAAGTGGTTGTTAGGGAATGGATGGACCAAGGAGTGGGCTAGAAGAGACTTTCTCCTCTATGCTATTGGCTTGAATCTAGCCCAAGCCTAAAGTTGTTAGAATCAGAGTGTCTTTGTGAAGTGAGTTGGATAGGTCTCTGTCCCATTCCCAGTGGATAAGGGTCCACATCACAAAAGCACCATCACTGTGAGGATGAGCACAGAATGATCTAGGAACAAAGTGGCACAGAAATAGGACTCCAGTGCTCTTCAAAGCCTAGATGTGGTCCCTGCAGATCAGATGTGAGGCATGCTGTCAGGGCAGGGTGTGGGGGATGATTGTGCCATATCTGTTCTCTATGTTAATCCAAGGCGTCCCATAAAAGGTTGTTGATTCAGGATTAAATTGACTAAAAACATTATTGAAAGTAGCTTTAGAGGATTTTTTTTCCCCTTCCACATATTTTCAGGTCACCTGTAAGTTAAACCATTTTTTTGTACCTAATATAAAATAGTTGAGCCGATCCTCCCATCTGGTACATCTGAGATATTAGCTGCCACAGGTTTGGGACAGGAAATATCCCAAGAAAAGCCAAGCTGCTCCATAAAGTTTTGCTGGAATTACACTAGATGGCAGTCTTCCATGTGAATCGTTGCTGAACCAAAGCCCTACCATGATGTTCAGAAGTACTGTGATGCTGACTGACTTTCAAATGAAACATAAACTGAGGCCCTGACCTCATGTGGACATTACAGATCCCATGTCCACTTTTCAAAATGAGGGTTGCTAATGTTGGTTGGTGGTGTGCTGATTTGTGATATTCAGTTTTGCCACCCTAAATCCTCTTCACTGTCTCTCTTGTGAACTTCTTCCTCACTTCCTATTCTTAATTGTTGTCTGATGTTGCTAGACTCTAGCCTGTAGTGTTGCAACCTGGAGTTGGCAGCATTTCAAAAGTAGGGGAAGTGATTCCTACATGGCCAAACCTTGTTCCCATTGACGTTTGTAGCAAAACTCCCATTGATTTAAATGGTGCAGGCTTGATCCTGAAGCTTGGATAGTGCTTTGGGATTCTTTGGAATAAAAGATGCTACGCTGACATGTGCTTGATGCATTAGCAAATGACATATTCAGTTCTCAAATGTGGATTTGGGGATACTTTCTGTTCCAGAGGCATGGGGAGTTTGCGCATAGCTTCTTGCCTTGATATGAGAATACATGTCATGACAGCATTGTATCTAGTGTCAATGGAGTTGAGCAGTAATGAGTGAATGCAATGCATACACAAGAACACTAGAGGGGGCCCAGGGGAAGGAGTCAGCTGGGAAAGAGAAGAGAAGAGAATCCTATTTGTGAGTTTGCTTGAATAAAAGAATCTGGTTTAATCCACCTGGCAGCTTGCTGATAGTGATGGAAACACAGCACTGGGATTTGCATGGCAGCACAGTAGAATCACCCTGGGGATTCAATATCAACAGGAGCCCCTGCTCAGGAGAGACCTCTGTATAAAGTGACATAGTAGAGGTCAAGTCTGTGCGTGGCTCAGTGTTAGTCAGTATGAAAAGTCATCCCACTGAACACCCAATCTACAAACCAGTCTTTAAAGAAAAAGGCCATGTTGCTTGTAGAACTGTACCTAAACTCCACAGCCCTCACTCCCAGACTTTGGGAAGGATAAGTTACTGTAATCATAACCCAATTCTGGAGTTGAATTTCACAGCTAGCTCCTATCTCTGTCATGGGACATAGCAAAACCTGGAGCCCAAACAGTTCTGGAGAAGGGGGCAGGGTGGGGGTGGTTTGTCAGAATCCAAACCACATTTTAACAATGGTCCCCACTTTTCCCCTCAGTGGCCCCATTGGTAACTCCAGGTCCAAGTACACAAAACTTTGTGGGGTTTCAGAAGCTGCTGATTCTGTTATCTTTATAACAAGCCAAACCAATGCCTGAGAATCATAGAACATTAGGATTGGAAGGGACCTCAAGAGATCATCTAGTCCAACCACCTGCTCAAAGCAGGACCAGTCCCTAAATGGCCCCTTCAAGGGCTGAACTCACAAGCTTGGGTTTAGCAGGCCAATGCTCAAACCACTGAGCTATCCCTCTTCCCTCCAAGTACTCTTGATTTTTGCAGCAGTTGAACTCTGCATGCAATTATTGTGTCTTAGCCATGTCTCAAATAGCCAGCCCCTTTGGTTTGGTTTTATTGTTTCATTTTGACTGGCAGGAATTCTATTCTTTGTGGACCTAGTTTGGTGGAATTGCAGTTCTTCTCCTTGGACGAGAGGGGGCAGCATACTCCCTCAGCTGAAAAGAAAGGCGCTGTCTGGTCACACACTCCTTTCTTTCTAGGAAAAGGAATGCTCTATCAGCTGGCATTTTAGAACAGACATTCATTTTAAGCCCCTTTTTTATGTGTCTGTTTATAGCGATAGCGATTGATTTACACCTTTGAGTTGCTGGGGACAATTTATCACACACCTATAAATAAAGTCAAAGTGAATTCTTTCTATGCCACCTCATGGTTCTTCCTCCCTGCCTTTGTCCCAGCCACTAGGCGTGGCAGTCTCCTCTTCAGACAGCTCCATAGTGGTGGCTGAGAGGAACAAAGGCACCAGCTCCTTGGACAAGAGGGGGCAGCAATATATTTAGGTTTATTGTGGGGTGGGGGAAGGAAAAAGAAGTGAAGGAGAGTAGTTTACCTCTTCAATACCTATGCACAAATATAAAAAATGTGGGCTGCAGGAGAATCAGTGAGAAAATGGAAATAGAGGTCAAACTCTGGCTTGTAATATAGAGCCACACTTGGTAGGTGAGCTACCGTCTCCATTGGGGTTTCTGATACAAATAACACTTTGCCTTCTCCACTAATCTCTGCCCTGAGAAGCCCAGAATGGGACACATAGAGAAATAGTGCCCCTGAGTGGCTAGAGCACTAGACTAGCTCTCATAAGATCTGGGTTCTATTCCTGGCTCTGCCACTGGCCTGTTAAGTGACCTTAGCCAAACATATCACCTCCTGGGCCTCAATTTTCCCATCTGTAAAATGGAGATAATGATCCTGACCTCCTTTATCCCTAGAACAGTGGTTCTCAAACTTTTGTACTGGTGACCCCTTTCACACAGCAAGCCTCCAATTGTGACCCCATTTATAAATTAAAAACACTTGTTTATATATTTAACACCATTATAAATGCTGTAAGCAAAGTGAGGTTTGGGGTGGAGGCTGGCAGCTCACAACCCCCCCTCATGTAATAACCTCACAACCTCCCGAGGGGTCCGAATCCCTAATCTAGAAGCTAGGTATTAATTAAAACAGCCATGGAAAGGTGGGAGCTTTCATTCATTGAGTATTATTTATGAGACTGAACCTAAGCCTGGAGCTCTATGTACACTTCAAGGCTTAAGTCTTCATACAAAAAAGTCAGGTTGATCCCTTATCAATACTCCCAACCCTACCAAGCCTTTTAAACCCTCCACACTCAACCCAGTTACCCCTCTACTCAGTCTGTGCCTTCAAAAAGCCTGGGGAAATAGTTACGCTGTGCAATGCATAATAAAGGTCAATGTGTTTGGTCTAGATCAGACTAAGGAAGAGAGAAAATTTCATAGTCTACGGACCTCCACTAAAAATGCCAAGCTCCCTGACAAACAGATCTTGGGACAGTGAGCTGGAATATCCCATTGGATATCAACTGCTAGTTTAAAACATGAGGAGAGAGGTAGGTCTCTGTGATACACAGGACTTAAACCATAGGGGCCATTAGAGTGCAAAGCCAACCCCAGAACTACCCACAGAGACAAACTGGAAACCATGAAGAAGTAGTTTAGGGACAGCCTGGTTTGATCTGTTGGCTAGATGTACACAAGCAGCAGCTGCTGATTAAAAGGCAGCCAGAAGGCAATTAGAGCCCAATCCTGTGAGATGCAGAACACCTGCTGCAAGATACCGTTTGTGCACCCTCTACTGCACTTCAGTGGAGCTGAGAATACTCAGCACTGTGCAGGAACAGACCCTCATTCATCTGCTTGTCTTCACCTAAAGCCTTGATCCTAACTGATTTTAGCAGGAAGATGGAGGACACTTGGCACGCCCAATAATTAACGTTTCCAAAGATCATGGCAAAGGTCAGAACAAGGGTCATCTGATTTCTTTCAAATGCTTGTCTCCCATGGAAAATTAGGGGATTTGCATTTCTATGACTGGTTGTAATTGGAAGTGAAGACACTTGGTGTGCTACAAGCAAATGAGGTCAGTGTTTTTTCTTGTATGCACTAAAGGGACTGAGAGCACTGGAACCATAGGAAAACATTAATATCTGATGAGCTTCTGGGAGAATGCAAAATGAACCCCAGGAACAATTTTGTCAAAACATTCAAAATGCACAGGCATAGACATTAGGCACTGGGTAACTGCCAACCCTGTGGGGCATGTGGTCTAGTCATCAAAGGACAGACCTGGTATTGGGACTCCTGGGACTGTATTTCTGCTTTTGACTTCTTGTGTAATTAGTGAATACCTGGAGATGAAAAGTAATAGATAGAGTTTCCTGTTTAAAGACATTTGGTGTTTGCAAGGAAAAGTTATTCTGTGAAACAATGCTACCAGCATCTAAGAGATCAAATCTGAAAAGCCTACTTAAGTAACCTTGTTGCTTATGTATCTTGTTTCCTCTTTTACTCTCCTCTCCCTAAATATATTTGCATGAAAATAGGATCATTGCTTTATAGTAGTTCAACTGTTGCTATTCATAATTCCCTAGCTACTCTTCTGTAGATAGTAAATAATATTGTAATTCATAGAGTGACTTTCTTCTCAAAGCTTTTCACACACTTTTATATACAGGAATCATGTTATTTACCACTGAAATGCAGCAATTTCTGGTGTAGAATGAAGCTATTTAATGATGCTTAATCTACAGTACACAACATTTGTAGACAGAAAGTGAAAAAGAACTCTGAAATTGGAGAAGAAATTTAGCTAGACAAAATATACTAAGTTCCATTAAAACTGGTCTAGGTTATTGGAAGTATGATGTCTCTACTCTTGTAAAAAAGGCTATGGGAACAGATTCATGAAGGAACTTAGATGCTGCAATGCTAAGCATTGCTAGAAAATTACAGGAACAACACTGTGATCCACAAAACCTGAGTCAGGCTTTTATACCATGAATGGTGAAAGACAGGAGCCTTAGACTTCAATCCACAAAGCCAGTGCACCAGGTGGGGAAGCTGCCTAAACTTGCCAATGGGAGACATCAACCAGAGGGTGTGCTAAGCCCTGCTCCTCTCACGGAGACATATTTCTAAGTCCAGGCTGCATGGCTCTGATTGTGATCCATGAACAAAGGAAAGATAGGCAGCTGAATGCCTAAGTCACAGGTAGTGCCTGAAACAGGATAGAATGGGGGAGAGGAGTCTTCTCTTATAACCTTAGGCCAGTGGTTAGGATACCCAAGCAGTGTCTGGGAGACCCCCTGTCCCTGCGGGGGGGGGGGGGGGGGGGGAGGAGGAGAAGGGATTTGAACAAGGCTCAGCCAGCTCTCAGGGGAATGCTGTAACCACTGGGCCATGGGATAGTCTCACGGGAGGTGGGGGAGGGCTCAGGGCTCCCTCAGTCTCTCCTGTTGAAGTTATTTCACTTCAGTTAAATAGCTGTGTCATAAACAGATAGCTAAGGGTTAATGTCTCTTTCACCTGAAGCACCTGACCAGAGGACCAATCAGGAAACCGGATTTTTTCAACTTTGGGTGGAGGGAATTTTGTGTCTAAGGTCTTTGTTTTTCTGTCTGCCTGCTTTCTCTGAGCTTTGGAGAAGTAGTTTCTACTTTCTAGTCTTCTGTTTCTAAGTGTAAGGACAAAGAGATCAGATAGTAAGTTATATGGTTTCTTTTCTTTGGTATTTGCATGAATATAAATGCTGGAGTGCTTTAATTTGTATTCTTTTTGAATAAGGCTGTTTATTCAATATTCTTTTAAGCAATTGACCCTGTATTTTGTCACCTTAATACAGAGAGACCATTTGTATGTATTTTTTCTTTCTTTTTTATATAAAGCTTTCTTTTAAGACCTGTTGGAGTTTTCTTTTTTGGGAAATTTCAGGGAAATTGAGTCTGTACTCACCAGGGAATTGGTGGGAGGAAGAAATCAGGGGGAAATCTGTGTGTGTTGAATTTGCTAGCCTGATTTTGCATTCCCTCTGGGTGAAGAGGAAAGTGCTTTTTGTTTCCAGGACTGGGAACGGAGAGGGGGAGTCACTCTGTTTGGATTCACAGAGCTTGTGTCTGTGTATCTCTCCAGGAGCACCTGGAGGGGGGAAGGGAAAAAGGATTATTTCCCTTTGTTGTGAGACTCAAGGGATTTGGGTCTTGGGGTCCCCAGGGAAGGTTTTTCAGGGGGACCAGAGTGCCCCAAAACACTCTAATTTTTTGGGTGGTGGCAGCAAGTACCAGGTCCAAGCTGGTAACTAAGCTTGGAGGTTTTCATGCTAACCCCCATATTTTGGACGCTAAGGTCCAAATCTGGGACTAAGGTTTGACATGGTGTGCAGTGGTGGGATAGAATCCAGAAGCCAGTAAGAATATTATATTTTTCTTTTCTCTGCTAGGGACTTTTTAGCAGAGAGAGTTTGGTTTTAAAAGGGAACCAGAGAGAATTTTTTTTTCTGCTCTCTCTGGCAGTTTGTGGCTTGCATCTTAAGCAAGAAACCATTAAGGTGCTATTAAGAGTCTTTTGTCACACAATAGCACTCCCATTGAGTGTCAAACCTTAGTCCCAGATTTGGACCTTAGCGTCCAAAATATGGGGGTTAGCATGAAAACCTCCAAGCTTAGTTACCAGCTTGGACCTGGTACTTGCTGCCACCACCCAAAAAATTAGAGTGTTTTGGGGCACTCTGGTCCCCCTGAAAAACCTTCCCTGGGGACCCCAAGACCCAAATCCCTTGAGTCTCACAACAAAGGGAAATAATCCTTTTTCCCTTCCCCCCTCCAGGTGCTCCTGGAGAGATACACAGACACAAGCTCTGTGAATCCAAACAGAGTGACTCCCCCTCTCCGTTCCCAGTCCTGGAAACAAAAAGCACTTTCCTCTTCACCCAGAGGGAATGCAAAATCAGGCTAGCAAATTCAACACACACAGATTTCCCCCTGATTTCTTCCTCCCACCAATTCCCTGGTGAGTACAGACTCAATTTCCCTGAAATTTCCCAAAAAAGAAAACTCCAACAGGTCTTAAAAGAAAGCTTTATATAAAAAAGAAAGAAAAAATACATACAAATGGTCTCTCTGTATTAAGGTGACAAAATACAGGGTCAATTGCTTAAAAGAATATTGAATAAACAGCCTTATTCAAAAAGAATACAAATTAAAGCACTCCAGCATTTATATTCATGCAAATACCAAAGAAAAGAAACCATATAACTTACTATCTGATCTCTTTGTCCTTACACTTAGAAACAGAAGACTAGAAAGTAGAAACTACTTCTCCAAAGCTCAGAGAAAGCAGGCAGACAGAAAAACAAAGACCTTAGACACAAAATTCCCTCCACCCAAAGTTGAAAAAATCCGGTTTCCTGATTGGTCCTCTGGTCAGGTGCTTCAGGTGAAAGAGACATTAACCCTTAGCTATCTGTTTATGACAAGCTGAATAATTAAATGTGAGTTGGGCTGGTGAAAGAGTTAGAATGATTCTATAGTTTTGTGATTAGAGTACTCACTTGAGAGGGGGGCAGATCTCTATTCAAATCCCCCCTCAGGATGAGGGGAGATATGAAATAGGGTCTCCCACATCCTAGGTGAGTGCCCTATCCACTCAACTAAAGCTTATTAGGGAAGTCCTTCTCCCTCTGGCTATTTTCTGTGAACTCACCGGAGGCCCCAATCTAGCCGCCAGCTCTGTCCCATCCCCGCACCCACACATGGTGGCTCCTTCCAGGTCAGGCTGCCCTTGCCTGAAGGCTCCACCTTCCACAGCAAGGATGGTGGTTTCCTATTTACAGGAGAGAAAGGAGAGGGTGTGAACACACTCTCTCCCTACCTACTCTCACACACCATGGGTCTACTTTTTCAAGTGCTAAATGCAGAACTGCATATGAAAAAAAAAATACAAAAAGCATCTGTGAATGATCTCAATTGCAATTATGATGATCAAGTATGCAAACTGATTATCTGAACATACAACTGCCATAATTGTGAGTGGGCCTTTTTTTGCACACACAACTGTGTTGAAAATTGTGTGTGTGTAATGTACTATTCTGCCTCTACGTGTGAATGATCCCTTTCTCCCTCTGTCAGGCCCCGTCCTCCTTCCTGCTTCCATTTTAAGGCTAGTCCCAGCCCAGTGTTCACTACCCGGCTGATAGAATGGCAGCAGTCTAGGCGTTAAGAATTCCCCTCTGTGGGGTTCTGTTTTTCACTTCAATATTGGGGTGAGGGGTCTGCAAGTGCCTTCTCGCAGACAGGCTGCAGGGTGCGCTCAGGGCCAGGCCAGTGGCTCCAGGTGCCTCCAGTGCGCTGCGTTAGGCTGCTAGGCCCCTCTCCATGGCGACAGCTGTGGTGCAAGGATGAAACCATGCAGTCGATGGGCTCCGTTCACAGAGCTCGGTCTGGGAGAGTCTGGGCAGGGAGCAGCTTCTGGGCCTTAGAACAGTCCAACCCCTCCCTGGCCCCTTGCTCCACGGACCGGCCCCCACTGTGCCCCGATTGCCTTTGTCCTGGCCCCTTGCTCCGGGGACTGACCTCTCTGCTCCAGGGACTGTGCCCTGATTGGGCAAGCGGGCAGCTTCCGTATCAGCTCCTTCCAGCCTGGCTCTGCAGGCAGTAGGTGAGTCCCAGGAGAGGGAAGAGCGAGCAGGCAGGGGAGTGGAGAGGATTGAGCAGGGGCAGGGCCTTGGGGAAGAGGCAGGGCAGCGGGTGAGACGAGTGTTCAGTTTTCAGCAATTAGAAAGTTGGCAACCCTAGGCCCAATCTGGTAGGCAGTCTCTGAGCACACCGACTGAATCAGGTCCCCGCATGCAATTTAGGCAGCCAAACATTTCACTTCCCCCGGTTTGTGACTCGCTCTGGGTCTGAGGCAGGAGATGTGTTCCCAGATGCCTGGAGTAAGGTTGCAGTGTGCATGCTCAGAGGCAGAAATGTAGGCATTTACAGGGTTCAGCAGCAGCCAAGTGCGAGTTTTGTGGATTGTAGTGGTGCCTAAAAGTGAGAGTTAGGCACCTAAGTACCTTTGTGGATCACACCCTTACTGATTATTAATACTCAGAACCTCCATTTTAGGTCTCAGGCAAAAGATGTCATGTCTAGTAGCACCAGTTAGTTTAGAACCAAATTGGTATGGGTGTTTGTTTGTAAAAAGGGGCGTTATAAAAGTTAATACTTCTAAAGATTGTATATTTATGATTTTAAATCTAATTTCAGTGAAAAGAGGTTATTTTTGTTTTTAACTTAAAAAATTCTCTGTTACTGTTGCCAACCCTCCAGGATTGTCCTGGAGTCTCCAGAAATTAAAGATTGTCATGCAATGAAACCTCCAAAATTGGCCACCCTATTCTGCATACATTTCTTTGCAACTACAATGGCATTTTGCAAGTGTGTAGGAACTGGGAAATGAAACTGACCAGAAAAAGGATAGCAAAACTTACCAACCTACTTTTGTTGTTCATCCTAAGTTTTGTATGTAGACAGACAAGAGGTTAACCGTGGAGAATTTGGGCCTTTATAGGTCGCATCAATGTGAATCTCATTTTTGCAGCTAGCAAAACGGTGGTAAAGCTCATAGGCAGAGAGATTTGAGCTAAAGATTTCTGTTCTAATATTCAGTTCTAAGTATAGGCAAGAAAAAATATTTTTAATCTTGACAGGAACGCAGGAAAGTCTATTTATATGTGTTGTAAACGCCATAAATATTTAGTGTGCTAGACAAGTAATAATTGAAACGCACTCAAGCAGGTCATTTTTACCTGTAACATTTTCTAGAAGCAGCATTTTGATCCTGAGGGTGATACAGACAACGATTTCAGGGAACAACAAAAACAGTACAGGAATTGTGGTCTAATATGTGCATCTGAGATTCATTTTTTTTTAAAAATGCAAACTTCAGTCTTATTCTTTCCTTAAATAACCCACTAGTCTTTGTTTAACTATTCAAACACACGCACACCCAACTCTCTCTTAAGAATTCTGGGAAGTGACATCTGATGGGCAATTTTCTATACCATACTAAGGAGTAAGATAGCTAGAATTACCGGAAGAGGATGCTCAACGCACTATGTACCCATATTTCTGCCTTTCTGGAATCAGCCCTCGAAGTTACATCAAACACATGTGCCACCAAGTTGGTGTTACACTGAATTAACATATTGCATTTTGAACAAGATGCTAACAGGAAGAGTGAAACACAGCGTGTCAGATTCATCCCTGGTATTACTCTACTGGTGTTAGAGATGGGCAGCACCATAGTGTCTTAGGCACAGCCGAACACAGGAATTCCTTCCCTCATTGAAACCAGGGTGTCATTGGAAAAGAGCATCAAACGCAACTTTAAAATCAGAAGTAGCTTTCAGGGGGTTGAGGGAAGCCAGTTCTCCACTGTTCTGTTTCATCTGTATTCATGTTTAAGAAAATCTGTGACAATCCTTATTTGCTCATCAGCCTGGCTTGTCCAAGTCAGCTGCAAGTGCAAGAGCAAAAATCCAAGTGGTGTTGTCAGAATTGTGATAAGAATTCACCTCACACAGTGCCTGAAAATGAGAAGCAGGAGGGAATGATGAAGAGCACAGATGCACAATGCAACCCTTGGGAAGACTGTACTTAACTACAAGACAGGGCCGAATGAACAGCACGCTGATGCCCTCTGTGGCAACTAGGCTATGTCCTTCTAGCCACACCTGTGGGGTTGCCTTATTGAGTTTGCACATATTCTCTTTCTGGGGAAGGTGACGTTCTGAGGAAAGGTGCCAGTTTGACAGACCTGTGGATTAGAATTAGGCCTCATTTTATCCAGAGTAGGAACAGCACAGGTAGCTGCAAAGCAGACTTCTCCACACAGCTGAGCTGGAGGAACTACTTTTGTGGATGGAAGGGTGGATGAGGGCCCTGCAGAATCTAGAGTCCCATGCTTTTGTTCAGCCTCTGTGAGTGGAGAGGAGTTGACCCCTTCTGATCTGGCTCAGGAGGCACAGAAGAAGGTGTAGGGAGAGCCATCTTTGTGTCATGATTCCCTGAACCCCCCACAAGCCCCTTTGAAGTGACTTTGTGATGATCCTGATATGTGCGTGGAGGGGGACCAAGGAAGTCATCTGCTCCCTGGTGGATTGTTTCATCCTCAAGCCTGTGATGGAGCACATCAGTGGAATTTACTGCAGAGTCTATATTAACTTACCCCGCTTCCTTCTTGTGAATACCCTTTTTTTTTTTTCCCACCCCTGCAAAGGCTCCTATGAGAGCCAAGCTGTTGTGGGGTTTCAGAGAGTCATGGGGAGCCAGGTGGAAGTCCAGAGGCAAGGCACATGAGTGGATTCTCCAAGAACCACGGAAATCAAAGGGCGGAGGGCTCCCTGGGTATAGAATACTGCAACCCAGCATCTCTCACCATGGTGCAAACTCCTTCCCAATGGAAGAATGAAGAAATTCTGCATGGACATTTCACTCCCCTATTCTAGAACAACCCATATAGGGGACCAGGGTAACACTGGGTCCTTACTGTGTTGGGGCACCATACTATAACATAACTGTGCCCTAGCTGTATCATAACATAAAATCGTAGGACTGGAAGGGACCTTGTGATGTCATCTGCCATGAGTGCAGGGGACTGGACTAGAACTAAGTATTAGACCATTCCTGACAGGTGTTTGTCTAATCTGATCTTAAAAATCTCCAATGATGGAGATTCCACAATCTCCCTAGGCAATTTATTCCAGTGCTTAACCACCCTGACAGAAAGTTTTTCTTAATGTCCAACCTAAACCTCCCTTGCTGCAATTTAAGCCCACTGCTTCGTATCCTATCCTCAGAGGTTAAGAAGAACAATTATTTTCTCTCCTTGTAACAACCGTTTATGTACTTGAAAACTTATGTTCCCTCTTTCTTTTTTTTTTACAGACTAAACAAACCCAATTTTTTCAATCTTCCCTCTTAGTTCATGTTTTTTAGACCTTTAATCATTTTTGTTGCTCTTCTCTGACTCTCTCCAATTTGGGCACTACATTTCAGGAAAGATGCGGACATAACTGGACACAATACTCCAGCTGAGTCCTAATCAGTATGGAGTAGAGCAGAAGAATTACTTCTCATGTCTTGCTTATAATACTCTTGCTAATACATCCCAGAATGATGTTAGCTTTTTTTTACAAGTATTACACTGTTGAATCCTATTTAGCTTGTGGTCCACTATGATCCCCAGATCCCTTTCCTCTGTACTCCTTCCTAGGCAGTCATTTCCCATTTTGTATGTGTGCAACTCATTGTTCCTTCCTAAGTGGAGTACTTTGCATGTGTCCTTATTGAATTTCATCCTATTTACTTCAGACCATTTCTCCAGTTTGTCCAGATCATTTTGAATTTTAATCCAAAAATGGTTAGGTCCTGCTTGGGTAGATGTAACAAATTGTGTTATAAACATCTTATAGCCTTGCAAAGACCTAGCTCCCTATCCCCATTAGCAGTAGATTTACAAAGCCCTTAATACGTTTTGCTCAGAGTTTGCCTCTCCTTCTGAGACCCACAATGGTAGCTGTGCTAATCCAGCGCATTGTGATAGCCTGAGGGAAATCTTTTTCAAGAGCAAGTCCAAGACTCTGCAACAACAATTATACATACAAAACGATGGGGTCTAATTTAGTTTTTACCACTCAGGAAAAAGATCTTGGAGTCATCATGGATAGTTCTCTGAAAACATCTGCTCAATATGCAGTGGCAGTTGAAAAAGCTAATAGACTATTAGGAACCATTAGGAAAGGGATAGATAATAAGACAGAAAATATCATGTCACCCCCACCTTGAATACTGCATGCAGTTCTGATTGCCCCATCTCAAAAAAAGATATTTTAGAATGTGAAGAGGTACAGAGAAGGGCAACAAAAATTAAGGATATGGAAGAGCTTAATTGCTCAGGGGAGGAACAGCTCAGTGGTTTGAGTATTGGCCTGCTAAACCTTGGGTTGTGAGTTCAATCCTTGAGGGGGCTACTCAGGGATCTGGGGCAAAAATCTGTCTAGGGATTGGCCCTGCTTTGAGCAGGGGGTTGGACTAGATGACCTCCTGAGGTCCCTTCTAACCCTGTATTCTATCTCTCCATATGAGGAGAGATTATAAAGAGTAGGGCTGTTCAGCTTTGAAAAGTGATGACTAAGGGGGGATATAATAGAGGTCTATAAAATCATGAATGGTGTGGGGAAAGTAAATAGGGAAGTGTTATTTACCCCTTCACATAGCACAAGAAAGGGCTTACCCAATGAAATTAATAGGCAGCAGTCTTAAAACAAACATAAGGAAGTACTTCTTTACATAATGCACAGTTATTCTGTGGAATTTGTTGCTAGGGGATGTTTAATAATTGGAGATATACCTATCTCCTTGAACTGGAAGGGACCTTGAAAGGTCATCAAGTCCAGCCCCCTGCCTTCACTAGCAGGACCAACTTTTGCCCCAGATCCCTAAGTGGCCCCCTCAAGGATTGAACTCACAACCCTGGGTTTAGCAGGCCAATGCTCAAACCACCGAGATATCCCTCCCCGTGTTGTGAAGGCCAAACGTATAACTGGGCTAAAAAAAGAATGAGATAGATAGCCATTGATGGACCTGTCCTCCATTAATCTACTAGCCAAGATGGTCAGGATGCAGCCCTATGCTCCAGGTGTCCCTTAGCCTCTGACTGCCAGAAGCTTGGACTAGACAACAAGGGATTGATCACTTGATAATTGCCCTGTTCTGTTAATTCCTTTTGAAGTATCTGACACTGGCCAGACAAGATACTGGGTTAGATGGGCCATTGGTCTGACCCACTATGGCTGTTTTTATGTTCTTAATGTAACATCCTCCGATAGGAAAACAATAAGAATCCAATCCTTTCTGTTCTCAGATGGTGCTGCAAGATTTGCCTCTTCAAAGCATTTAGAGAAGAAGTGAAATCCCACCCAGCATCTTGGAAAATCAAGTAAATTAAGAATACTAATGCATATAAAGTATACAACAAAATAGTATGGTATCAGCGTTTGGTCCTTATTATTGATCCTGGGATGGATTTGAACCAGTAACTGAGAGATGGAAGGATCCTGCCACCAGTGTCCTGAAACAACATCCCCTCCCTATTGTCACCAAGCAGGACTTGACATGAAGGATGTCAAAATTGTCCAAGATAATTTCACCTGCGTATTTCCTTCTCCTATTCTTCGGTCACTGTCATCGTTAATAGAGTTCCTAGACGTGCATGGCACTTCACAGTCATTTGAGATGGCAAGATCTTTGCCCTGAGGAGCTTGCAACCTATCAAGCTTTGGGCTGTGTTCTAACTGGTGACACAGTATATCAAGCATGAACTTTCAACAGCAACCTGACTCAGTCCCACTAGTTAGATTCTGATGTGCAACTGCCTGCCATTCATTTCCCAAAGCTATGTAAGTGATTACCATCACTCTCTGCTAATGTCCACTCTGCTAATGCTTATTTCATGCATGCTAATAAGAGGGCCAGTGAGAGGAGATTGATACTTGGTAGCTTGGAGGTAAAATGCGTGAAAATGCCAATGCAAATCCTGAGTAGAAAGGATTTGAAAACCAACACCCCTTACTGTCACAGAGCACAGTTTAATCCTCTTCAAGGCCTATTAGGAGACATTCTCCGTGAGACTTTGACGTCAGCCCACCTGCCTTTTTCTGTCGCATTTCAGACACTTTCAACTTTTTGACTGAAACAAAAATAAATTGCAGGGAGCGAGAGTATGTGAGAGGGGGAGGCAGAAACACCATACAGCTTTGTAGGTGACATTGGTTTTTATTCCAAGGCTTGCGTGCCATGAAAGAGGTTAAGGAAACTAGGATAAAAATAGCATCCTATAGATCTCTGAAGTGGTTTTGCTGTCTTAAAAACTAAACACCTCATGATTTTCTCTTTCCTTCAGTCAAGGAGTTGAAAGTGGCTTAAAATGCTCCTGAAAAATGCAGCTAGATGGATGTTAGCTCTTCCCTGAGGACAACTCCCAGCTGGCCATACAATAGGGAGGGGTGTGTGTGTATATCTTGAACTCATGATGAAGAGTTTTAGATGCAGGATTCAGGTTAGCATGAATGATGGCAGTGTGGCTGAAGTTGTGCACTTCGAGGATCTCTGCATTTTGCTCAATCAAAGCCCATGCGTGCAACTTCCCCGGAGGCTGAGGATGATCCCTAATATACCTTAAATAGAGCAAATTCCAGTCCATTGGATTGAATAGGTGCCTAAAGATGTACTTTAAAAAATGAAGAAAATTGAGTGTGGTCCACAAGCCCTGGCATGTAGTGCTCCATCTTGAGCCAAGCGATCCCTGCTTGAACTAAGATGGAGTACATCAGGCTGGGATCTGCAGTCTCTGAGTGGGTGGCACCCTCACATTATAAATGACATTGGCTGTGGACCACTTCATGGAGCTCTTTGGGCTGTGTTTTGGCCACCTGTGCCCTTCTGAATTTGCTTTAGGCAAAGCACCTGTTGTAGTCACTCCACTCCTACCTTCCAGGAAAGGAAGAGATTTGTGGTAACTGACCATCATACCCCCTTTCGAACAGATGACCGGCGCGAGCCCTACTGGTGGCAAAGGAGAGGAATTGAAATTACATGAAGGGTAGCCCAGTTCTTCCTTCTCATTGGAAGTCTTCTACAAGCAGGCTTGTTGACTGTGTGAATGTAACCAATATATTGTGGACACTGAAAAGCAAGTGTTAGGTAATAACTCTTAGCAGATTACTTAAAATTTATAAGTGGTTATAAATAATGAATGGGTGCACTTCAGTTTGAAGCCAGCGTATACTCTGTAATTTAAAGCTTCCATCCGGCTATGGTGTTTTAAGTTTCAGAAAGCTTCATTCATTCTCTTATTTTAAAATATAACCTATTAAAAATTGAGAGACCCTTTTAGGAGCTATTAGGGGCCCTAAAGTAAATAAAACCCCAACTGCCTAACATTACACCCATTTGTTGTGGCTGTATGTCACTCCCAATGACATTGCAATGTAATCCTGCCTGACTGGAGAATACAAGGATGTGGAGGCATGTATGCCTGTCATGGTTGCCCTGTGGTCATTAATGCCATGAATATGGGTGGCCTCAGCTGCTTGTACTCTCAATCTTATTCAGATGTGAGTGAGATGGCCTTGGCAGATTCACCTGCAAAGCAAAATAAAATTGGGAGTTGTGGACTGAGAGCCCTGTAAGGTGCTGAGTATCTACTGGAGGTGCTGAGCACTAATGTCATCAATGAGAGTTGAGGGCACCAAGATCCACCAGGAATTAGCACTTTACAGAACAGAACTCTTAGGTCCTGATCCAAAGCCAATGGAAAGACTCCTAAGCCCAGATCCTTAAAGGTATTTAGGTGCCTAGCTCCCATTGTTAAGGATCTGGGACCCACTGACTTTAATGGGCTTCATATTAGTCCCTTAGAAAGGAACCTGGAAGGATACTGAAACAGGAGCCTCATACAGAACTCTATGACTGGGTCAGCCTGTAATTAATGTGGTCTCTGCTATCTACTATTGTGTGCATTGGTTGAGGAAGACAGGATGGCTGTGCCCCTTTTACTTGACTGTGTGTGTTGCCCAGATACTATAGTGAGTGTTTCTGTAGCAGTCACCACTGCTTGCAGATATGAAGCTAATAATACCGAATTCTGGAACAAATTGAGTCTGTATCATCTTTCTCTAGGATTGACAATGGTTTCTAAACACAGCCCGCATTGTAGTTAATTAATAACCGGAAATCACCACCCACACAGTGAAAAGGAAAAGGGGTGTGTTTATATACTGTTAACTTGTTTTGAAGTAAATATTGATTCACACCCCAAGTTACTAATTGAACAATTAGTTCATTTTGTGGCACCTTTTTTTTTTTCCAGAGGAGGGAAATTTCAGTAATTTCTAGTTTGTAAATAATTACTGAAGTCAAAATGAGTTAATTGATTTAGTAATTCTTTAGTGCCTTTAATCTCCCATTTCCAGCTGTGGCCGATTTCTAATGCTGCACAATAAAGGCAGTGTGAAGTGGGCAAGAATGTTGTTACACCTATAAATAATGCTGTTACATAACCTTGTCCTCACTTCCTTCTCCACGTATATTTTTATACGGGAGT
Source organism: Gopherus flavomarginatus (assembly GCF_025201925.1). NCBI lineage: Eukaryota > Metazoa > Chordata > Testudines > Testudinidae > Gopherus > Gopherus flavomarginatus. Next base: position 162,960,596 of record NC_066617.1, on the reverse strand, counting down.
ATCTGAGCACATTGGGATAGAGTCTGTTTTATATAGCACCGTGCATATTTACACTGCTAACACAAGAAATGCTGCTGAACCACTTAGTTTGGATCAGCAGCTGAACAAGTTCAAGACCTCCATTTCTGGGGGTTTAATTTGGGCCCATCTCTAAATACTACATGATTCCTATGAAAATGTGGCTAGCTCACTGTTTTGCATGGCCTATGTAAGATGTTTCCTGAGACACAGGGCCTCTGAATTCCTCAGTTTCCCATGATTTTAATATATTTGGGTGATACTTAATAATTTTACATAAGAACTGCCATGCTGTGTCAGATCAATGATCCATTTAGCCCGGTATCCTATCTTCTAACAATGGAAGGTACTAGATACTTCAGAGGGAATGAGCATAACAGGGCAATTATCACATGATCCATCCCTGTCATCCAGCTCCCAAATTTACTTAAGAGTTGCTCTTCTCTTATGGGGGAGTTCTTATATGTGGGTTTTGAAACTGGAGTTAGGGTATTATGGGTGGAGTAGACAGCTCTTTTGATAGGGGAGATTATGGGAAGGTTCAGCAACTGGGACATGGAGAAGGACTAATTTGTCACCCGTTGCTTTCAGTGCCCCAGACAGAGTTTCATGTGTTTTATCTTCCGATTTATTTGAGTGAACGTAGTGCTGGTGAATTTATTGGCAGCCCCCGAGACTGGAAACTGAAGCCAAGAATAATAAAAGCTTACAACACAGGCTTCCCCCTCACTGACCCATCAATGTGCATCAGGCTTACTATGAAAAGGTCACCAAGTAACTCCTCCATATTTATACAGTTCTTGGCCCCTCTGCTCAGTTTGGCTATGAGTTATAATTGTGTGGGTAGGGTGATGTAGACATCTGTCCATAAGGAACTGGGCTGAGGCCTACCAAACTCATTTCATGTGCCACCAAGCAGGTATTGTAGGGTAGCAACTTTGTGTCACCATGGACTTAGAAAAGATTCAAACCAGAACCTGGGAGGTAAGTCACTGTAGGTCATTGCCAATTCCCAGAGCCATCCAAATGCCAATACTATGTTCAGATTGGCAAATAAAACAGAGAGAGAGAAAAATGTCCATGGCTGCTTTCAAAAGGTGGGAGTTCCTCTGGGAACTCCTCACAAGAGAGAGGCTGTATTTTTCTTGTCATTTAGTGTTTATCAGTATAAAAGCAACATTCAAAGTCACAGAAGCTATCCTATCCACAAAAGACTCAAAGGATCGAATTATGTCCTTCACACTAGTCCGTGGGAATTGCTGCGGCCCCTGCACAGCCAGAGAGGATCCCCTACTGTTTTGAAAAAATGTGGGTTGCAGTAGAGAGCACCAGTAGTTCTCATAGGAAACAGTCTAAAGCATATTCTGTGTAACAGCTGGGGGGGAACATCAGCTGAGAAGAATTAAAGGGGCAATGGCATTCTGTATTTGGAATTTTCTTGGATAGTGAGAGTACAGGAATGGGAGTTAGGATTCCTGGATTCTTGCAACAGGGTGTCTTGGTCCATGGGCTGGAGAGCTTGGGGCTAAGCCAGCCCTGATTACAGGATGAGCCCCACCTGAGGGGAATCCTGTGATTTCAACATAAAAGCAGCAGGAAGCTGCAGTGAAGGGGAAATCTTAGGAAGCTGTGTTAGAATCTGCAGTGTGAGGAAAACATGCCAGACACAAAGGCCTGGGAGGAGGAAGAGAAACCTTGGGTTGTATGGACTTATTTTGGGATATTGAGTTTTAGTCACAGCTCATTTTATATTAATAAAACCAGTCCCCAAGGGACTGACTAATAAAAAGCGTGAAATGAAGTTTATTTGAACAGTCCAAGAGGGGACTCCGAGGCAGGTTGCCTCACTGTGATTCCTATGCCATGAGAGGTGCATAGAAGGCTGCTGGACTGACTACAGTTCTCTTCCTAGCTCTGCTACTGAGTCACTTGGTAACGTTGGGCAAATCATTTCAGGTCTCTGTGCCTGTTTGCCTATCTGCAAAACTGGAATAATGTCTGGCTCTAGGGGTTTTGCTGCCATAAGCTAGTGAGAAAAAGGATTTCCTCTTTCAGCATGTAGTCACCCGTACAGAGTTACTGAAATAGTTTTGAAGCTCTAAGCTACACCTTGTTCTCTGTGTATGACAAAACCAGTCCCACTGCCCACCCTGGACTTTATGGGGCTTGATTAATGTTGGTGAAGTGCTTTGAGATCTCTGGGATGAAAGGTGTTGGCCCAAGTATATTATTATTATTATTAGGCTAAATTCTGAGTGGCACGATACTACTACAGCTGCCACTGAAGTCAATTGGAATTGCTGGTGTTTAGCACCTTTTAGGGATTTTATTATTATTATTATTATTTCTACTGTGCTAAAAAAAAACCCCAAAATCTGTCAGCACCATGGGTGCATGTAGCATTTTATAAATAAATGGAAGACATGGTGCCTGCCCTGTGCACCTTAAAAATCTAGATTATTGTGTATTATGTCTAGGAGTATTACATGCAACTGTTTCCTTTCAAATCTATTTAAATTGTTTTACTGAATTGCACTAAAGAAAGGGGAGAATGAGGTGACCCCTTGATTTTGGAGGATTTCCAGCAACAACTTTGAGAGCCCCGTTGTCTGCTGACTAGGAGGATCTTAACTCACAGCACAGAGCCTCAAGAATGAGGTACAGAATAATTTGCTTTATTGATCATATCTGCACTGCATGAGGATCCATGCAGTGCTCATTAAACTCCCCAAAACTCCAGTATGCACTTGGCTTGATGTAAAGCGCAGAATGGATTCTCTGGGGCCAGTCTCTTCTCTGGTTGTTCCAAAATACTGGTCTGGCCCCTACAAGCCACTCAGATGGAGTCTGATACGAGCAGAGGTTTTGTAGTAAATTATATATATTGGTCTGAAAAGGTATTTTAAAAAAATACCAGGAGGCTATTTTGACAAATACCTGATTAACTGCCCACCTCACTCCGAAATCTCACTCTGCAACAGTTTATTTAAATTCCAAGGGCAAAGGGATCTTTAACTTCAAGTACCATAAATAAACCAGTTAAAATAATACATCTCCAAGGAATAATAAAATAGACAACTACACTAAGCACATTAGTTCTGCTCCACTTTGTGCTGGTTTGCCTCTCTATACTAGAAATGTTTCTTTCTTTCTTTATCGGGGGAAAAGTGAAATTAGCATTGATGAAAGGTGCTGGATTAATAATCCTGGAGATTATAGTTGGCTCGTTATCTCTGAAACAGCATTGCCTGCTGCTCCACGGTGCATGCTGCATGGTGCATGCTGCTTCATAGTGTCCCACCAATGTCCCTTAACTCTATCTCTGGAGGTGAGAAGGGAGTTCAGGCTTCATGATGCATTCTTTTCTTGGCCCCTTCAATAGAGCTGTCACTTAAATTACTCATATTGAATCAGTTTTTGTGACATGGATACTTATCCATTTAAAAAAACCCAAAAACTAGACCTCTTTCCAAAAAGGTTTAGGCATTTAGGCTCCTAAATGTCTTGAAAGTATCTAACATATGCTTGTAAGTGCCTAAATCACTTTTGAAAATGGGAATTAAGTGCCTTACATCACTTTGGCACTTTGGAAAATGCTATCGTGAGAATCACCAGGTCATTTCTCACAGACCACCAAACCTCTACCAGACGGTACCAACTGTTGGCCTCTATTGACTCCGGCCAAATTCATAACTGTCACCTTGAGGTAAAAAGCTCTGTGTCCCATTTCCAACCACCCAAACTAACTACTCCTTGGAGAAAATATTTGAAACAAATGTTTGAAAATTGGTGCAGTCTAAAGGGCGAGGGCCTTGCATGTAGTCGAATGACTTTATGTATGCACATCTGGTAAATCCTACTGGAGGAATCCTTTGAGTGGGGTGTCGAAGGCAGCATACAATGGGAGTTAAAAGAGTGTCTGGAGGGATTTACTGGTGTGTGTGGGGAGGATCCCAGAGACTTGTGATTATGCTGTACAGGTTTCCAGGCATGCACAAGTAGTTGGAGATCCCTGAGTCTTTGGAACCATTATTAACAGCGCCTCAGCCTATAGTTATTTTGTAGGCCAAAGTCTCTTCCTTCTCCTATGTTGCCAAGGTGATGAAGCTGTTCAACAGAAATAATTGATCCTTCCAGGTAAGTCCTCCCCTTCTGTGAGCCTTCATGCGGGAGAGGAAATTATGGCCCTTAATTACTAGCCATTGAAAAGATGTTGCTTTCCTCTGCATCCCTGATAAATCTAAGAGGACTTGAATTTTTCTCCCCCTTCTCCTCACACCCTGAATGACCCTTATTTCTCTCCCTTTCCAAAGAGAGACCCAGGCCACCTTCTCACTTCCACACATGGGATCAGAGGAGGATACTGGATAGAAGTTGAGGCTGTGGGGGATCATGTTTAACCCTGGCCTGTTAAAACATCATCCAAAAGATGTTAACTCAAAGAAGCCAGGGCATAGCATGAAAAGTTGCTAGTCAAAGGCAAGGCTCCATCTTCACTGGGCTGGGGCTTTGAGTTTCTTGGAAACATTGATTCGCATAAGTGCAGCTCGATAGACGCTTTTGTTTTTCATGTAAATGTTAATCAATCACATTTTATTAAAAATTTAAAGGCCCTGTAAGTGAGAGGAGGGAGAATGGAAAATGTTTGGGCCTGTGGTGCTCGTGGCAGGGAAAGCAGATCTGAGATTAATCTAGCAGCAAGAGCACAACATGCCAGGGCCAGGCTGGAGTTTTAGAGGCCTGTGCAGCTTTTGGATACTGCAGGTCTAGCGCACCAACACAGCTTAGTGGCACTATATAAAATATGAATGTAACTGAGAAATACTGGGATTCTGCTGGGTTCCAGGTGACACAGTCTGACTATGTATTTGAGCTCAGTAGTTCTGCCAACTCAACACTTGTCTAGCAATCTCCATAACAGCACTATGTATCTCTTCATCCTTGCAATTGTTTAAAGGCCCTTTAAACTTTACAGGCTGTGTGGCTGGATAGTGTGACAATAAGCATGGTACTAACTGCCTCTGTGGTGTAGTCTGCTGGAGATTGTGGACTGAGAGTCAGGAAGAGACCTGCTGCAGACAGTGCCGCAGACTCTGTATATGACTGTGTGAGTGAGACACCTATTGTCTCTCTCTGCCTCAGTTTCCGCATATGTGAGATGGGAGTAATGACCTCCATTGACCTTCATGAAGTGTTTGGAGACCCTCAGTTAGAAAGGGGCTACACAAATGCTAAGTATTACCCTTATCAGACTAAATGAAGGCACTGGGCAGAACTTGCAAGCTGCCAAATGACTGATCTGATCAATGACAGAATAACTAAAAGTAGAAAGCAATGCATCAGAGTGACATTACAGGGAGCAGGAAGCCAGGGAAGACAGGTAGGCAATAGATTAGCCAAACTGATAGGGAGAGAAAGATAAACATCTGGGAGATACAGACAAGAAAGCAGAAGAGCTCAGTGAGTGGTTAGTGAATTGCAGAGATGCTCCGTGGTCTTTTTACTAGGCCTTCTGCTGACATCTGGAACAATGAGAGACAAAACCAAGCAGAGGCTTAGAACAAAAACTCTGGAAAGAAAAGCACACACACCACTTGCTTTTTGTCACCCTAAAGGCCCCCTCAGAAACCTGACCTGAGCTTTTCCTGCACTATATCCCCCAAATACTACCAGCACTGTCACTGGGAAGGCCCAGTGGACAAGTTCAGTAGCATCTCTTCTGTGGAAAATTAAAGCAGAGAGAAACACAGCTACAGATGCCATTTTATTCTATGGGTAGCTGCTGGTGGTTTTAATGTAAAAGGCTGGTAAAATCTGCATGTTAAGGAGAAGTTGTATTTTTCTCCTGATTATTTCCAAGTTCTGATCCACATCAACAGAGCCCTAACAGCTTGTGATAAATGAAGGGGGGTGTAGCTCCCTTTGATAGACACCCAGCCAGCCAGTTAGCTGTAAAATCCCTCTTGGTAGCTGTTCTCTGCTTGCTTTACCTGTAAAGGGTAACAAGCCCACAGGTAAAAGAAAAGAAAGTGGGCACCTGACCAAAAGAGCCAATGGGAAGGCTACAACTTTTTAAAATGGGGAAAGTTTCTTTCCCCATGTCTGTTCTCAGGAGAAGCAGTGATGGAGGAGCAATGCTATAAGCAAAAATGATGTGTAAGGTTTGAACCAGGTATGAAAAAGTATTTTCCATACCTAGAAGAAATAACTTGGATAGGGAGTTTAGTTAGACACTCTCTCAGGTTTATTTCTTATTTTGACTTTTGGATCTCCTCTGTTAACCCCAGAGCCTTTGTTTGCTTGTAATCTTTAAGATGAACCCCTAAGAAAGCTGTTTTGGGTGATTAATTTTTGGAATTGCTCTTTTAAATCTAGCAAAAGCCTAAATTCCAGATGTATTTTCTTTCTTTCTTGTTTTTAATAAAATTTAGCTTTTTTTAATAACAGGATTGAATTTTTGGTGTCCTAAGAGGTTTTTGCATATGTTGTTTAATTAGCTGGTGGTCACAGCTAATTTCCTTTGTTTTCTTTCTTAGCTCTTCCCTGGAGGGGGGTGAAAGGGCTTGAGGGTACCCCCACAGGGAGGAATTCTCAAATTCTCCTTCTTGGGTCCAAGGTGTTTTTTTGGGTAGTGGCAGCATTTACCAAGCCAAGGTCCACAAAAAGCTATATCCTTGGGAGTTTAATACAAGCCAGGAGTGGCAAGTATTAATTTTTAGGATCCTTGTGGGCCCCCACTTTCTGCATTCGGCGTGACAAAGTGGGGATTCAGCCTTGACAGAACTTGATCTTTTTTCAGAGATGCTGGGAACCTGAAGTTCCTATTAGCCCACGGAGTGATTGGTGCTGAGTATTTCAGAAAATGACATCAAACATGCCAATGACTGGCTGTCTTAGTCTTTCCCTTTCCCCAAGCCCTGAAGTAGCAGCTGTAATTTGTAGGGACACGCCCATTGATAAAGCCCAGCAAGGATCTTTTAGGAGGAAGAGCTTTCTCCAGGAAGGGCCTGCCACTATGGGATTGCCTTCCACTGGAGATCAGCCTGAACCTTGTAACCTGCAGGGCATGGTGCAAGACTTCCCTCCTGAGGCAAACATCTTCCTAACTAGAAGTAGTTGTGACTCCTTTTGTAATCAGACTCTTCAGGTTATTAGGGCTACCTGTCTATTGCTTGGATACTGTAGTTATGTGTGCTTTGGAAGTAAACTACATAGACAAGTGCTGAATGTCCATAAAGAGAGGGGAGTCATCAGACCCTTCAGGTTGTAAGTGCTATCTGTGTGTCTAGTGTACTAGAGAACACATAACTACAGTATCCAAGCACACAGGCAAGTGCTGAATGGCTATATGAAGAGGATACTTCATGGATATTCCTTGGCAGGGCCGGCTCCAGGCCCCAGCACTCCAAGTGCGTGCTTGGGACGGCATGCCGCGGGGGGCGCTCTGCCAGTTGCCGGGAGGGCGGCAGGCGGCTACGGTGGACCTCCCACAGGTGTCCCTGCAGAGGGTCCGCTGGTCCCGCGGCTCCGGTGGAGCATCCACAGGCACACCTGCAGAGGTCCACTGGAGCTGCGGGACTGGCGAGCAGCAGAGCGTCCCACACGGCGTGCCGCCGTGCTTGGGGCAGCGAAATGGCTAGAGCTGGCCCAGTTCCTTGGACTCAGTAATAACTGTAAAGAGCACCAGGTACTGCAGTGATGTTAGTGACCAGATGGCAGGTGTGCAAAATCAGGACAGGGAGTTGGGGGGGAAATAGGTGCCTATATAAGACAAAGTCCTGAATGTTGGGCTTGTCCCCATAAAATCAGGACATCTGCTCACCCTAAGTAATGGGCACTTTGGGAGCACAGCTATAAAAATAATAGCAGGGAGTAGTTGTGGGCAAAATGTTCTCAGTGAATTTCAAAACCACTTGAAATTTGTTCTGTGTCAAGTTTCAATGACTTTAGTTCCAGATCTCTGGAAGCTTCCCTGAAGTTCAGGAACTTGGGGTAAAAATATAGTTTTACATTGAATCATATGAGAGTTGCATGTTTTTTGAGGCAAAACCAGTTAACTGGGCCATCTTGACTGAATGTCATTTCAACTCTTTGTGCCCATTTGATCCTGAAACTCCAAGTGAAATTCTAGGATGCAAACGCTGGTGGAGCTAAACTAAGGTTACGTGTTTGTTCATTGTAGCGAGGAGGTGTGGCCTCCCTCAGAGGCAGACGCGGAGGGATGGCCATGCCAGCTTACACCCATCCTTTTGGTAGAGGTGAAGAGTGGTCTTGTGATGAAAACTCGGAATTGAGAGTCCAGTTCTCTTCCTCGCTCTGCTGCTGATTCCATACCTACCCTTGGGTAAGGCACTTAACCTTCCTGTGCCTTTAGTTTCCCAGTTTGTAAATGAGGGTGATAATTATTGCCTGCCTGATGGAGGGGTCAGGACTTTTCACAAAACTCTTTGGGGATCCTTGGGTGGAAAGCACTAGAGGGAAGGATAATGCAGTGATTGACATGCAAAAAGGTATGTTTTAAGTAGAGTGGGAGAGAGAGTGGAAGAAAGTAAATGCAGAAGAAGGGAGTCAGTCCTTCAGAAATGAGAAGTCGTCAAGCTATTTGAGGCTCTGATGTTAATTGTTGGGGAATGTTTTACCTGGGGCCCTCAGAAAATAGCACCTCTCTGACAATGGGAATACTCAGAAACCAATTTCTTGACTCACTGTGAAATGGATTTCCCACCAGGCTGAAAGACTCAAGCCCAGGAAGATATCTGGACAGAAAGCCACACAGAGATTACTGGATTGCAGGACTCTATGGTTAGTTACTAGGGAGATCTCTCCCTACCACCTCCTTCCATAGATTTGAATCCAACAGGGTAAGAAGCAGATGTAAGCGGTGCAGGGATCTAACATAGAACAGCTTGGCTGACATCATAGTGGCTGTAGGCTTCTGATGGGGAATGATAATATCAAGGGAAGAGCGGGTGTGAGTCATTTCCCTGGAGAGAGAGGCACGCGTGCACGCTCAGCCATACAGAAAGAGAGATGGGGGAGGGGAGGAATAAAGCAAGGGAGATTATCTCACCCAGACACATATACCTCTCCCCATTACATACACATATGTAAAGGGATTCATCTCTTTGAGTCCAAAGCCCCCCTCAAACAGACATTTCTTTTTCTCCTCTTGCCCATCTCTCCCACAAATTCAGGGCCATGCAATATGTGGCAAGATAGCATTTGAGTAGTTCTTCAGTATCCATTTGCTTTCTGCTGTGTGTCAGTCTACTTTGTATGACAGGAACTCAAAGAAAGTAGGGCTGGGATTGTAGGCATAATTGGCTGCAGTGAGATTTTCATATGACATTATCTCCTCTCATTCTACATCACATGATGTATTCCATGTGCCTCACTGAAGTAAACTGAAAACATAAAAAGGTGTGACATCAGGGCAGGCATTGCTATAGGTTTGTTACATGCATGTGGAGAGAGCACATATGTCTTTTCAATGTATGAAAAAGAGCACTGAACTTCTGGTGTTGGTTTGACCAATGCTGCAAATGCTCCCTCCACCATAGAGCCAGTGAGGATAAAAAAGGCTGTAACTTAATGAAAGTATAATCCAACCCTCTAAAACTGCAAGGCTAAGCAACACCAATCTCTAGGGCCATGAAGCAAATAACCTCACCAAAACAAAAGGAAGGGTACTCAAAACACTAGATAAAAACCTAAAGCAACAATGTGTGTGTTACTGGGAGGAACAAGTTAAAATCAGGAATCAACCAGGCTGCTACAGATTCCTACAGAAAGTCTTCACTCTAGCAAATGACCTCACCCCAATGAAATGTGCCAAACTCAGCCAGATTCTTACCAAATCCAGAATCAGTGATGATAATAAACTAGAGGTAGTGTGCAACAGACTGATGGAGGAGAGGTTGAAATTGAACAAGAAAATCTTCCTCTCTGCCCAAAATGAGGGAGTATGAGAGATCCCCTCCCCCATTATTAGAAATGAGACAAGACTTGCCATTAAAAGGCAGTGAGGGAAAACTGCCTAGCCCTGCGAAAAAGGAGAGAGTTGACAAAGAGAGTATCGCATTACAGATCAATTTACTACTGAATCAGAAACAGAAACAATAAATGGACTTGAGGTATTGAATTCCAAATATGCTGGGAAGCCCCAGCCTGAGCAGATGCTTGATCTATTGCATCTACCTGTGACAAGAGCCCCAAAACTTTTTGTCCTGTTTGTACCTTGGCCATGCTTGTCTAGCTTGTAATGCCAATTTCAAATTCATAATTCTCTATTGAATTTGTGTATACACATATTTATTATTTGGGTTAAATTATTTCAGTCCTATAAAGAGGGACTACATAGTGAAATCTAATAATTATCTCTGGTAGCAAGGAACCCCTTTCTTCTGCAAGTGTTGCATCATATCATGAGAATGATTAGGCTGAACTAATTAAGCGAAAAAGAATGAGGATCAAAGCACCAAGAAAGCCTTCTAGCACCAAAGGTTTAATGTTCAACAGCAGAGTGAATGTTGCCTATCTGTACTTACTCTAAAATGCTTGTGTGTGTTGATACAATCCCACTGTCCTTTTGTTCTCTTTCTGTTCCAGCTGTCACAGGAATTGAAAGAACAATTGGCATTGTTATACTGGAGCCCTACATTTTGATCGATTTGTAGTTGTTCCTTTTGGGTAATAATACAAACCATTCACATGTGTTGTCATGTATGTGCAATACACAGGGCTGGTGCAAGGATATTTTGCACCCTAGGTGAAACTTCCACCTTGCACCTGACCCTGCCCCCACCTTCCCCTGGAGCATCGCTTATTATAAACTTTCAAAAATGAATACTGTATAATGTAGCATTGTTCATTAGAATTAACACACGATGAGCTTGAAAATATATTAATTACATTATTTAGTCTACATATTTAATGAAAATAAATGAACTTGGGTCTCTTTCCCTCCGCACTCCCCCCCATGGATCTGGAAAGGGCTGTTTTGGGGATCAGAGCTGGGAGTCGGGATCTAGCTTCTATTTTCCACCCTGGCACCAACTCACTGCATGACCTCAGGCAAGTTACTTCCCTGTTCTGGGCTTCAGCTTCCCACAGTGCTAAGGTGTGAAATGGTTCCTTGCTCCTGGGCTGGAAAGTGCAATGCAGGCAGGAGTGGGTGTCTGAAGGCCTGTCTTCCCCACAGGTGTGAGGCGAGGACAGAGTTCCAGCCTCCGTCACGACCATCCTGGTTGCTTTGCTCTGCCCCATGCCAATCGCTGCTGAAGCCCCGTACTCAAAGAGAGCTCTGGCCAGGGCAGTGGGGTCAGTGTCATTCTGGGTCTGATTTTCAGAGATGCTGAGCACCTGCAGTTCCCCTGATGTCTGTGGGAATTCCAGGGTTCTCAGCACTTCTGAAACTCAGGGCAATTTATTTCGAATGCTGGGCCGGGACTGAGCCTGCAAAGGCAGGTCCATATACACCCCTCAATCCACAGCAGATCTCCCATCAGTAACAATACAAGCAATCAGGAGAATGATGGGGGGTAGTTGGCCCTAATGTGGTCACTACATTTCTATCTAGTAAAGTTACTGGTGCATCTGCTGTCGTTCGGTGGGAGAACAAAAATCTCTTGGGTGCTGCAGCCTGCCCAGGGTTCAGCTGCACTTAACCTGAGTTGCTCGCACACTTTCAGTGGTTGTGCACCACACAACTGGTCACCCATGTTGCATGAAAATCTGGCTCTGATGGTGTCGCAATTAGATTTAACAGTTACTGCCGCATTTCCTAGAGCTGTTGTCCCAGGCTGGCTACAGACTCAGGCAGACAGAACTGTGTCAGCTAGATGCCCATCACCTTTGGAAGATTTTCCCTGTAGCCGTAAGCAGGGCCGGCATCAGCTTATCAAGCAGGTGCTTCAGGCGGCAACTCCGGAGAGGGGGCACTTTCACGTATTCGGCGGCAATTCGGCGGAGGGTCCCCTCACTCCCGCAAAGGACCTCCCGCTGAATTGCCGCAGATTGCGATCGCGGCTTTCTTTGCTGCTTGGGGTGGCCAAGCCCCTGGAGCCGGCCCTGGCCATAAGGGTTCGAGACAGCCGTGTTTCTTCACTGAAAACTTGCAATGTGCTGCCACTGAATCCCAGATTAATACCTTGTGTGGGCAGGTGCATAGCTCAGGGCTTGAAGACCTCTGGTCTAATGGTCTGAGCCAGTGCAGAACTAGAAGCCTTGATCTCCTGTGTTCAAAGCAGGACTCTGACAATAATTCCCTGGGTGACCTTGGGCAAGTCATGTCCCTTTTCTCTGCCTCAGTTTCCCCCAAAATGCAGTTCTCTTTACCTGCTCCATAGGGCTGCAGGGATGGATGAAGATGAAGCCTTGGAAGGTGGCGTGCTGAGGACGGTGACACTTTTGCAGCTATTTAACCCTGTATCCTTTGGCAGGGCCATGATCCACCCCCGCAGGTGGACCGGTGGCTACGGTCTCCTCTTCCTTTTCCCCACCTCCGCACCTCTCCTGCGGCTGCATTGCTGTCAATAGGGCCAGCTGCAGGCAGGCTGGTGTCACCTGCTCCCATCTGCAGTCAGCAGCCCTTGGGCAGCAGCTGCTGCTGCTGCAGCAGCAGGGGGTCTGGGACTGCCAGAGCTGAAAGGAGTGGGGTAGGGAGCGATGCGGCTGCCCGGGGGCTCAGGGAAGAGGCAGCTCTGGGCTGGCAAGGGGGGCACAGGTGGGCAGCGATATGGGGCGTGGCAGAGGGAGGTGGCAGGGCCCACGGTTGCAGAGGATGCCCACAGAGGTAGGCGCTAATGTGGCCTGTCCCCCTACCAGGAGCAATAGTGTGTTTAAAAAAAAAAAAAAAGTTTGGGCACTGCTTTTTGGGACCCCTAAACCTTGATGCCCTAGGCGGCCACCTAGTTCGTCTAGTGGTTACACTGGCCCTGGCAATACATACCATGTGATTACCACATAAATTTTGTGGAAAATATTGGAATCTGTGTACTGGCAACAGAGAATAGGGCATGAGAGAATAGCCTGAGGTAGGACTAGTTCTAACACTTTCTGAGCAAGCAGTTCTTCTGATGAAAAACAGCGTTTCAATGAAATGGAAATTTTAGCAAAAACATTTCCATTTTCAGAAAACTTTCACATTTTGGCTGAAAAATGATACCCTGTCTTTTCTGTATTCCTGTTTTGATTGAAAACCTGAAAAAAACCTGTTTGAAAATAAACATTCTTTAAATCTTTTGTTGAAATTTTTTGTAGGAAAAAGCCGCCTCCTTTTCTGATCAATTCCAGTCTCACATGCTCTGGGAAAGAGTATTCTAGACTCTACAGTCTGGTGGGTAGGAGACTCACTGGGGATGTGGGAGAGCCAAGTTCAAGCCCCGACTCTCAGGCAGAGCAGTTTCTTGCAGCTGGTTCTCCCATGCATTCTGCATCTCAGCTGAGTGCCCTAAACGCTGAGCTATAATGGGGTGAACCATTTCTGCGAAAAGTTTTGAAAGGTCTCAGTTTTGTCTTGATGTGGAAAGGGAAATTTTTCAAAATAATGACAATTCTTGTGGGATGGAAAACCTATCTCCCACTCAACTCCAATCACTTCACACGTTCAAGTTTTTACCATAACCATGATGGCTAGAAACTTATTTTTAAAAAGTGTGAGTTGAGATCTTCCAGATTCAGAAAAATGCCAATTATCATGATTTGCTCACAGTTCTCCTGATATTTGGGAATGCCTGGCTTTCTTCAAACATCTCTAATGTTGACCTCCTCTCTCCAGCCAACAGTATATGAAGACATCTTCTGAAATTGGCACCCACCCTACTTCACATTCAGCTAACAGAAGTCATGCCAAACTTGGAGTCCTGGTTCCCAGTGCTCTGCTGTCAACACTAAACACCTTGCTGATGTTCAGTTGAAGTCGAGCCTCCAGTGCTGACTTCTATATTTGTTAACTAGTTCATTGTATCCTGGCGCTGGCCCTTGGAATGTTTGGTTGTGTTTTTGTATGGTGTTCTTTTAAGATCTTATTCTTCTGTTTTGCTTCACTTTCCCCTTGCATTGTCTGCAAACATTATTATTATTTTTGGGCTCTCGTGAAATGCCCTCTTTTCTTTCCCAGGGTTATATTTTTCATTTGGTGCTTTCTGTTTTGATTGAAGAGGTAAAGGGATGGGGCTCATCTTCTCGGTTCTAAGAACAATTCTTTGGTTGTTTGTGTCTGGGTAATGAATGGCTTCAAACACTGTTTGGAAACTAGTGGATAAACATCCATCCTGGCTACTTATAGTCTTATTACAGACAACAGTAGGTGAAATAATCCCCTGTAGCTTGGTAAAGTAAGATCCCCTTCCTTTTTCCCCCCTTGGTTGAACTTTAGAACTTCCTTGGGACCCATTCATGTTCTGGCCTTTATTGTGGCACTATTTAATTACTCTTTATTGAAGACCATTTAGAATCTATCACCTTGACTGTTGTGACCTCCTGCCTTCTCAGTTCTCACACTGCACCATATAGGTCCATCCAACACATTGTAGTTAAAATCATCTTTGTTTGCTACTCCAAATGCATAATCCCCTTCTTGAGTCTTCCATTGGCTTGTATCATCCTTTCCATATCAAATGCCAACTCCTTATCTTCTTCTTGAGACCCTGCACAGCTTTGTCCTTGACTATATCTCATCTCCAGCTATCTCTACTCCTCTGGTCACACCCTATACTCTGTCAGCTCACTGAGCCTTTTTAATCCTCTGGTGGTCTCCTAGGGTATGTCTACACTAGAATTAAAAACCCATGGCCGGCCTGTGCCTGCTGACCTGGGCTTATGTAGCTTGGGCTAAGGGGCTGTTTAATTGTGGTGTAGACATTTGGGCACAGGATGGAACTCAGGCTCTAGGACCCTGTGACGGGAGAGGGTCCCCGAGCTCAGGCTCCAGGCTAAGGCCAAACATCTACACCACAATTAAGCAGCCCCTTAGCCCAAGGCAGCTGGCACAGGCCAGTTGTGGGTGTTTAATTGCAGCATGTAGCTGTTTCCCCACTGCTGTGTCTTCATCTTTTTCTCACCCTGCCTTATGCTTGAAACAGCTTCCCTGATCCTGTCCTTCATGCAGTCTAGTTTGCCTATAAATTCTGCCTCATTCACCTCTTCCTGGGCCTCTTCATCCTGACTTCTTCCCTGACTTTGCTCCTTAATAACTAATTTAAAGGAAATGAACAAGATGTGTACATAGCAAAACGCATATCTGGCTCTCTTCTGGTCTGATCCCAAGCCTTCTGAAATGAGTGGGAGTCCTTCCATTACTTCAATGGGCTTTGGATCAGGCCTTGCTACTGTATCCCTCATCCTTCCCATAAACATCAACCCCATTCGTCAGTTTGTTAATCTAGTGCTCCAGTTAGGGTGACCAGACAGCAAGTGTGAAAAATCGGGACGGGGTGAGGGGTAATAGGGGCCTATATAAGAAAAAGACCCAAAAATCAGGACTGTCCCTATAAAATCAGGACATCCGGTCACCCTAGCTCCAATCCATGTACTAAATTAGATAAGACCCTCATGGGCACGGACCTATCTTTCTGAAATGGCCCTGCAGTGTTGATGACTCGCATGGTGCTGTGGTAATAGGAGTTAAACAACAGAAAGTTGGACAATCACTGCATAGCACATGGAAAAACTATTTGGATAAGCCATTTAATTTAGAACTGCACTGGGCTTAGAAGAGAAAGTTTCTCTTGGACTGCAACATTGTAATGGATCTGTTTTTGTGCAATTAAGGCCAAATCTTGGTTCTGCTGACGTCAGTGGTGGCCCTTAATGCAATTAATCCTTCATTTGCAGTGCAGTGGACTAGATGTTCTAAGAGGCCTTTTACATCTCAAGCTCCTATTCTCTCTCTGAGGGTAAATGACCATATAATGGAAAAGACAAGTATTCCTGTCACTAACATTTAATGACTTATTGAATAAACTATATTATATCCACATTTAATACCTTTATATAGGTAAAAATAATCCCCCCTGCCTCTGTTTCTCTCTACAGAATCTCTCTTCTGCACAGTATGAATTTATCAATATCCTACTTGTTCCTGAGGTGTATGGGAGGTTGTATTTCCCAAGGTACACTGGGAAAACTCTGCAGCTAGCTCTAATCAAATTGAACTGCTGTCAAGACTTCCTATGTGGCTTCCAGGAAACATTTCTGTATATTAGACGTGGAAGGGAGGAGGAGCATGAGAGGATGGGGAAGGGGAAGGGAAAGGGAGAGGGGGAGGGGGAGGGGGAGCAGGATTGTTCCAAAGCTTAAGTGGATTACGTAGCTATATAACCCAGTTATGGGTCCGTGGACTCAAGTGAGCTTTTTTTCCTCTGGCTGTCTGCCCTTCATATAGTTCCCCTGACAGGCAAGCTTTATTAGCTTCCTCCAGTCAGCTGTCTGTCTCTCTCATTTTCCTCTGCTACATCCCTCAGCTGCCTGTCTCAGCCCTTCCGGTATCTCTAAATTCCCCTGGGTCCTTCATTTAGCTGCACCAGCTGCCTGCACTGATCTCCGTCTCCACCCCCAGACCTCACCCCCACAGTGTTTGCCATGTCCAGTGGCAGCTGCCTCTCTCTCCCTACCTGGATGAGTCCAAAGAGGTAAAGTTGTTCAGGCCAGAGAAGGGCACTGAAGTGTGGAAGAATAGCCAAATAATCTGAACCTCTTGGTTTAAATGACCCCCCCTCCAAAAAAAAATATTTCCCTTCGCTATTGGCTTCAGATGTGCTGAACGCTTGTGCCCTAGTTGAAGTCAGTGGGAGCTGCAGGTGCTCAGAACCTCTGAAAGTCTGGCCCGTTCATATTTCCATCCCTGTGTAGAAGAGCAGTTCAGGGTTATTGAATTAGTGGTTGGCTTGACATTTCATTCAAATCTATGAAGCTTCCAAATTACTTAATATTTATACACTTGAGACAGAGGAGTGAGCCTGGCATTGGCTGGGACTAGATGGTTGCTAGAGAAGACCAGGACACCCTTACTAATATCTTAATAACATCAGAGGTGGAGAGGGATGTGTGGGTGAGGGGAAAAAAGGGGCAAAAGCTGCAGCTCTGCAAGTGAGAGTCTGAAAATGATAGTCCTAAAGCAGCTATGCCAGAGTCAAGATCTCAGTAGGACATAACTTCTGGCCTCCTTCCTCCCTTACAAATCAGCAGAGTCGAATGGGTAAATAGACCACGAAAACTGAATTCCCTTCTTACTCCTAGAAGGGGTCAATCCCTCAAAGGCAGGGCTGAGGTAAGAGAGCAGGGCAGGGTGTGCATATGTGCACTCCTGGTGTTCTTAATAAGCAGTGCAGGCAGTTGATGGGTACACTGTCACCCAGGGATAACACAATAGAGGGAAAAAGGAGATATAATTGTACTGGGGCCTTGAGCCTGCCCCCCTCCCCCCAAGTCTGAAAATAAAGTGAGATGGAAAGAGGTGGGGTCCCAGCAAATGCAATGCAAATTTCTCTTGATTAGGCCTCAGTACATCTGATATCAATCAGTGTACCGTGTGCCTGGGAGATGGAGCATTGTCTCTCCGTTTCAGCACTCACAGCACAAAACTACTGTTTAGTTTCTTTCTTTCTTTCTTAAACTAAAGAGTACTCCCCCGCCCTTTGACTTTGCTGGAATGTCTGTGGCTGCACTCCACTGACATGAATCTACAAATATTTACTCCGAACATTAAACTTGGGCCAATGTTGCTTAGGCTACTGTTGTATGTATTGCTAACAGAACAGGAGTGAGTTAAATGTAATACATATTTAAGAACACAAGGGGGAGCTGAGGAAAAGAAAGAAGAACAAGAATAAGTGTTGCCAGCTGTTCTGAATTTAGCCTGAGTGTGCTGATATTTGGTGTTTCTCTTAAAGCCCCAGCTCCAGGAGGCATTTGATCAGGTGAGACTCTCAGCTTTTATTTTTTAAAAGGAAATGTCTAGCCCTCATGATTGCAGGGAAAATAAAACTTAGTTTGTGATTCCAGTGTAACTTGAATGCTCAGAAAGCAGAAGGAAAATAAGAACCCAATTTGAAAAATACCTTTTCTGTCTTAAAGCTAATCATGATTTTTTTTGGAGGGAGGGGTGCTACTAACTTTTTTGAACTCAGGGTTGGTAATACTGCTTTTTTTTTTCCATTCAACTCAGCATTAAAGATCCTTCAAAAATCTTCCTGTTTGTTTCAGCCAAAATACAGCTGCTCAGCCACAGCACCAAGAATCTTCCAACACGAGCACATCACCACTACCTCCCTCTCCCTTCCCACTTACGAGAAGTTGACACAGGAGGGACAAATCATTGTTGTTCTAGGGCTCCAAGCAGTTCAGCTGACACAAAAGAGTTGAGGTTGTGTCAGGCCTCCCTAAGCAGGACTATGCCCAGTGCAGAAAGCCCCTACGTAAGGCAGCAGTCCCTAGAACAGGGGGCATTTTGAAGTGGACTGAGGGCTGGATGTGGGGCAGCTGAAGAGAGAAAGGGGCAGGAGTAGTGTGGCCAGGGCACACCTGCACTCAGGTTATTCTGTGCCCAAGTAAAGCTCTGTAGAGGTCACTGAAGTAGGGGCTCAAGTTGTCCTAGTCTGTACTGAGAGCTAAAGCAGCCCCAGATCCCCTAAATAGGGGAGGCAGCTTATGCCTCCTCCTATGTCCCCATGTTGGTACATGAATTTGCCTTTCAACTGTAGCTGGTCAGAAAGTGTTAGTCAAAACAGTTCTCAGTTGGAAAGTGACACTTTGATGAAATTATCTAATTTCCATGAAATTATAGTTGTAAAACAAACAGGGAAAACATCCCATTTCAACCCTTGGGGAATGTAAGGTTTTTTGATTTAGAAATTTATTTTATTTTAAAAAAAGTCTTAATGAAACATTTCAATTGACCTAAAATGAAATGTTTTCAGAATTTCACTTAGTGAAAATTTTGAAAGTTTTGACTTTTTTTGGTCCTGATTTTGAGATGACTTGAGATTTCAAAACTTTTTGTGGGATGGACAACTTGTTTTCTGACTAGCTCCACTTTCAAGTGTGTCTTACTTTTTAATGAGTAGGAGACTACAGTTTTACTAGTTCAGCTCTTCCTATTAGAAACAGATAAACAAACATTTATGGAAACAAACACCTGAAAGCCAGGGAGCCAAACCACTGTTTTAAACACCCATACACTTTGAAGCCTATAAAATCCAGACCTTAGTCTTGCTGTTTAGCCCCTCTCTTCATTTGAGTCAACCCATAACATTTTATAAACCTGAAAAGGTTCATTTCAAGAGGTAGGCAAAGGTTTGAGTCAGTTTGACTTGATCCAAAGTGGAATTTTATCCTTCCATAGTCTCAGCTGCTCCTGCTGCCTGAATTCTATTGTAAGGCACTAAACTTTCCACAAGAAAAGTGAGTGGTTAATCCTCTAACATTCTAAGATGCTCCATGGACGGCCTGCATGCATTGTCAATTATCAAATTGCGGTTAGAAAGATGAATAGCGGGGTTAGGGTTGAGCCAGGTCAGGATACCAGGGAGTCAGGGTCAGGCACCAGGTTACAGATAGCAGGCAAATAGCAGAGTTGGGGACAAACCAGGATCAGAAGTCAAAGTCCGAGGTCTGGAGCAAGGTAAGGTAAGGTCTGGAGCAGAAGCAGGCAGGCCATCTGCATCATTTGTCAGACAGCTCCTTATGCTGGCTTCCTGGTTTATATATCAGCATGAGCCAATCAGTGGGCTATGAGGAGCCGCCACTCAGGCCCTGCTGGTTGGTACTTCCTGTAATGCCTAGCGTTGCAGAGTTCTCTAGCGATAACCCAGTTTGAGGGTATGTCTATACTACAAAATTAGGTCTAATTTATAGAAGTCGTTTTTTCAGAAATTGTTTTTATACAGTTGATTGTGTTTCCCCCCACAAAAAATGCTCTAAGTGTATTAAGTCAGCAGACTGTGTCCACAGTACCGAGGCTCACGTTGACTTCTAGAGCGTTGCACTGTGGGTAGCTGTGAGTAGCTATCCCACAGTTCCCGCAGTCTCCCCTGCCGATTGGGATTCTGCCCATTGGTTCAGATCCCAATGCCTGATGGGGCAAAAACAGTGTCACGGGTGGTTCTGGGTAAATGTTGTCAATCCCCGCTCTCTCTCCCTCCCTCCGTGAATGTAACAGCAGACAATCATTTTGCGTCTTTTTTTCTGGGTTACCTATGCAGACACCATACTACAGCAAGCGTGGAACCTGCATAGCTGACCATCACCGTAAGTCTCCTGGGTGCTGGCAGACATGGGACTGCATTGCTACACAGCAGCAGCTCATTGTCTTTTGGCAGCAGACGGTGCGTTATGATTGTCCACCATTGTCGTCATATTCCTGGGTGCTCTTTTAACCAACCTCAGTGAGGGGCGCCTGGGCAAATGGCAGATGTGGGACTGCATTGCTACACAGCAGCAGCTCCTTGTCTTTTGGCAGCAGATGGTGCGTTATGACAGGTAGCTGTCGTCATCGTATTCTTGGGTGCTCTTTTAACCCACCTGGGTGATGTCAGTCATGGGCACCTGGGCAAACTCCTTCTGCCGAGCACCCAGGAGATGACAATGACTAGCAGTCGTAATGCAGCATCTTCTGCCGAGCACCCAGGAGCTGACAATGGCTAGCAGTCAAACTGCACCATCTGCTGCCACCCTAAAGATGTAAAAGATAGATGGAGTGGATCAAAACAAGAAATAGACTTGACTTGTTTTGTATTCAATTGCTTCCTCCTGCCCTCCGTGAAATCAACAGCCAGCTAAACTCAGGGGTTTGAGTTTGATCCTTGAGAATGCCATTCTGTGTGTGACAGTTGTTTGTATTTCTCCTTGATGCAAAGCCATCCTCTTTGTGGACTGTAATTCCCTGTAAGCCATGTCGTCAGTTGCCTCTCCCTCCGTCAGAGCAGACCATTGTTTCACGCCTTTTCTCAGCCCAGACGCCATAGCACTGGGATCATGGAGCCCGCTGAGCTCATCGCGGCAATTTTAAGCACTGTAAACACCACTCGCAGTATCCTGGAGTATATGCAGAACCAGAACCTGCCAGAGCAAAACCAAGCAAGGAGGCTGTCAGGGTTTTTCCCCCACTTTGAACTTTAGCGTCCAAAAAGTGGGGACCTGCATGGTAACTTTTAAGCTTAATTACCAGCTTAAATTTGGTACGCTGCCACCAGCCAAAATATAGTGTTTGGCACACTTCCTGTTCCCCCAAAACCTTCCCTGGGGAACCCAAGACCCAAACCCCTTGGGTCTCAAAACAAGGAGAAATAAACCATCTCCCTTCCTTTCCCCTCCCCACCAGACTTTCCCCTCCCTGGGTTGCCTTGGGAAGCTATACAGATCCAAACTCCTTGGATCTTAAAACAAAGAGGAATTAACCATTCCCTTCCTTTTCCCCCCACCAATCCCTGGTGAGTTTAGACTCAATCCCTTGGATTCCAAAACAAGGAAAAATCAATCAGGTTCTTAAAAAGAAAGAAAGAAAAATTAAAAATTATCTCTGTAAAATCAGGATGGAAAATGCTTACAGGATATTCAGATTCATATATCCAAGAGGGACTCCCCCCCCCACCCCGAGCCTGAAATTCAAAGTTACAGCAAACAGAGGTAATCCTTCCAGCAAAAGGAAAACATTCACAAGTTGAAAGAAAACAAACATAAGACTAATCCACCTTTCCTGGCTATTACTTACTATGTTGAAACATGAGAGACTGATTCAGAAAGATTGGAGAAAACCTGGGTGTATGTCTAGTCCCCCAAGAGCGAACAACAAACAAAACAAACAGCACAAACAAAGACTTCCCTCCACCAAGATTTGAAAGTATCTTGTCCCCCCATTGGTCCTCTGGTCAGGTGTCAGCCAGGTTCACTGAGCTTCTTAACCCTTTATAGGTAAAAGAGACATTAATCCTTAACCATCTGTTTATGACACGCCCCCCAAATCTCAGACAGTGTGGAACCACACTGGCGGTGATTTCTTCCTAGAACTTTAGAATAAACAGATTAATAAAACACATGCACCTTTACATATACTACTAATTATGTAAAACTACAAGATTTTCCACATTTCAAGGACAATTTTTAACCAGTTGATTCTGGGAAACTTTCACGGGAGAGTGCTTCAGCTACTTTGTTAGAAGCGCCTGAAATGTGTTGAATTTCACAGTCAAAATCTTGGAGAGCTAAACTCCATTGAAGAAGTTTTTTGTTGTTTTCCTTGGCAGTATGAAGCCACTTGAGTGCAGCATGGTTGGTTTGTAGCTGGAAGCGCCGTCCCCAAACGTATGGGCGTAGCTTTTTCAGGGCATACACAATGGCGTAGCATTCTTTTTCACTGATTGACCAGTGGCTTTCCCTCTCAGACAGTTTCTTGCTGAGAAACACGACAGGATGGAAGTTTTGATCCGGTCCTTCCTGCATTAAAACTCCTCCTACACCACGCTCAGATGCATCTGTGGTTACTAGGAATGGTTTGTCAAAGTCTGCGGCCCTTAGCACAGGGTCAGACATGAGTGTTGCCTTAAGCTGGGTAAAGGCCTTCTGACACTCATCAGTCCATTTAACTGCATTAGGCTGGGTCTTTTTGGTCAGGTCTGTTAGTGGGGCAGCGATTTGGCTGTAGTGTGGTACAAATCGCCTGTAATACCCGGCCAAGCCTAAGAAGGATTGGACCTGTTTCTTTGACTTTGGGACAGGCCACTTTTGGATAGCATCCACCTTGGCCTGTAGGGGGTTTATTGTTCCTTGACCCACCTGGTGTAACAGTTAGTCCTGCCTGCCTGATGCGCTCAAAGACTTTTTCCAGGTGTTTTAGGTGTTCGGCCCATGAATCAGAAAAAAATGACCACATCATCGAGGTAGGCAACTGCATATTCTTCCAATCTTGCTAGGAGACCATCTACAAGTCTTTGGAAGGTGGCGGGTGCATTTCGCAGCCCGAAAGGAAGCACATTAAATTCATACACCCCTGCATGGGGGATGAAGGCTGACCTTTCTTTGGTGGGTTCATCTAGCGGTACTTGCCAGTACCCCTTGGTTAGGTCTATTGTAGAGATGAACTGGGCACGTCCCAATTTCTCCAATAGCTTATCGGTGCGTGGCATTGGATAGTTGTCGGGACGAGTTACAGCATTTAGCTTACGGTAGTCAATGCAAAAGCGTATTTCCCCATCTGGTTTGGGTACCAAAACTACTGGAGATGCCCATGCACTGGTAGAGGAGTGGATTATACCCATCTGTAGCATGTTTTGGATCTCCCGTTCTATAGCAGCTTGGGCATGAGGAGACACCCGGTAGAGTGGGGTTCTAATTGGGTGAGCATTACCTGTATCAATGGAGTGGTATGCCCGTTCAGTCCATCCTGGGGTGGCTGAGAACAATGGGGTGAAGCTAGTGCACAGCTTCTTGATCTGTTGCCGCTGCAGACGTTCCAAAGTTGTGGAGAGGGTCACCTCTTCCACGCCACCGTCACTTTTTCCTTCGTAGTAGACACCTTTAGGCCACTCAGCATCATCTTCTCCCTGGGCTTTAAATTGACAAATCTTTAAGTCTCTGGAATAAAAGGGCTTGATAGAATTAACATGGTACACTTTAGGCTTTAGGGAGGAGGTGGGAAATGCTATGAGATAGTTAACAGCTCCCAGGTGCTCTTGGACCGTGAATGGCCCTTCCCATGACGCTTCCATCTTATGGGCCTGTTGTGCCTTCAAGACCATAACCTGGTCTCCTACATTGAAGGAACGCTCTCTGGTATGTTTATCATACCAGGCCTTTAGCTCTTTCTGAGCATCCTTTAGGTTTTCTTTAGCAAGGGCTAAAGAGTGTCAGAGGGTGCTTTGTAGGTTGCTTACAAAGTCTAGAATGTTAGTTCCTGGGGAAGGCGTAAACCCCTCCCATTGCTGCTTCACCAACTGTAATGGCCCCTTAACCTCGTGGCCATACACACTTTCCAATGGTGAAAACCCTAAACTGGGATGTGGTACAGCCCTGTAGGCAAAAAGCAACTGCTGCAACACTAGATCCCCATTACTGGAGTGTTCATTTATGAATTTATGTATCATGGCCCCCAAAGTTCCATTAAACCTCTCCACCAGGCCATTGGTTTGATGGTGGTAAGGAGTGGCAACCAAGTGATTCACCCCATGAGCTTCCCACAGATCTTTCATGGTCCCTGCCAGGAAATTAGTTCCTGAATCTGTAAGGATGTCGGAGGGCCAACCTACCCTGGCAAGAATGTCTGTTAAGGCCTGGCACACAGTTTTAGCCCTGGTGTTGCTTAGAGCTACTGCTTCCGCCCATCGGGTAGCAAAGCCCACAAAAGTCAGTATGTATTGCTTTCCTCTGGGGGTCTTTTTTGGGAAAGAACCCAGAATATCCACAGCTACTCGCTGAAATGGGACCTCAATTATGGGGAGTGGCTGGAGAGGGGCTTTGACTTGGTCTTGGGGCTTTCCCACTTTTTGGCACACCTCACAAGACCTGACATAATTAGCAACATCCTTGCCCATCCCCTCCCATTGGAAGGACTTCCCCAACCTGTCTTTGGTTCTGTTCACCCCAGAATGGCCACTGGGATGATCATGGGCTAAGCTTAAGAGCTTTCCCCGGTACTTAGTTGGAACTACCAACTGTTTTTGAGGATGCCAGTCTTCCTGGTGTCCACCAGAAAGAGTCTCCTTGTATAAGAGTCCTTGTTCTACAACAAACCAGGATTGGTTAGAAGAGCTGAGAGGCGGTGCGGTGCTCCATGCCGCCCTCAAGCTTTTTGAAGGCTGTCATCTGCTTCCTGCTCAGTCTGGAACTGTTCCCTTGAGGCTGGAGACACCAGTTCCTCCTTAGACTGTGGACTTGGGCTTGGTCCCTCTGGAAGCGATGTAGGTGATGGGATTGTTTTCGTTGATGGTGAACCACTTTCCGCTGGTGCACTAGGCGATATTTCAGGCTCTGGCTGAGCCTCTTGGGTAGGGTTGTCTGCTGCTTCTGCCAGTTCAGGCCCGCTGGCACCCTCTAGTGTTGGGGTTGGAGATGGGTTTGCAAGCTCTGGCGTCAGTGCTGGCAACAGTTCTGCTGCTGGTTGCTTTTCCGGTTCCAGTTCTGGTACTGGATGCACTGTGGCTGTTGCAGTCATTGGCAGGGGATCCGGGTCCACCACCTCTGTCTGGGTCTCTGGTAACACAGACGGGGCCCTTGTGGACGGCTCAGGAACAGGGATGGGTCTGGAAGCTTGCCTGGCTTGGCTGCGTGTAACCATTCCCACCCTCTTGGCCCACTTTACCTGGTTGGCCAAGTCTTTCCCCAGTAGCATGGGGATGGGGTAATTATCATAGACTGCAAAAATCCACATTCCTGACCAGCCTTTGTACTGGACAGGCAGTTCAGCTGTAGGCAAGTTTACAGATTTTGACATGAATGGGTAAATTGTCACTTGGGCCTCTGGGTTGATGAATTTGGGGTCCACTAAGGATTGGTGGATAGCTGACACTTGTGTCCCCGTGTCTCTCCATGCGATAACCTTCTTTCCGCCCACTCTCAAGGTTTCCCTTCACTCTGCAGGTATTTGAGAGGCATCTGGGCCTGGGAATCTTTGGTGTGATGGTGGTGTAATGAACTGCACTCGGTTGGGATTCTTTGGGCAGTTGGCCTTTATATGTCCCAGTTCATTACATTTAAAACATCGCCCAGCTGACTGGTTACTGGGCCGAGGTGGGTTGCTGGAGACTGGTGAGGTGGGACAATAGGGTGTCTGGGGCTTTCCTTGGGTTGTAGGTGGGGTCTTGGGTTGCCCTCGGTGATAGGGTTTATTTTCTGTTTGCCCCCTGTGATATTCACTCCCCTTGCTAGTAGCTTTTTTCTTTTCTGCCACTTCCATCCATCTGGCTGCAATCTCCCCTGCCTCGGTTACAGTTTTGGGTTTCCCATCTAGGATGTACCTTCCTATTTCCTCAGGAACACCCTCTAAGAACTGTTCTATTTGCATTAGGAGGGACAGCTCATCCAGAGATTTAACATTTGCTCCTGATATCCAGGCATTCCAATTCTTTCCAATGTGGTAGACGTGTTGGGTAAATGACACATCTGGTTTCCACCTTAGGGCTCTGAACCGCCGACGGGCATGCTCAGGTGTTAGCCCCATTCTGATTCTGGCCTTGGTTTGAAAAAGTTCATAATTGTTCATATGTTCCTGAGGCATTTCAGCTGCCACCTCTGCTAAGGGTCCACTGAGCTGTGGCCTCAGCTCTATCATGTACTGGTCTGTAGAGATGTTGTACCCATGGCAGGTCCTTTCAAAATTTTCTAAGAAGGCCTCAGTGTCATCACCTGCCTTGTAGGTGGGGAATTTTCTGGGATGGGAAATAGTACCTGGAGAAGGGTTGTTAGGGTTGGCTGGTACATCTGGCCTAGCCAGTGCTAAGTCCAGTTCATGCTTTCTCTCTCTTTCCCTCTCTTCCATCTCTTTTTCTTTTATCTCTATAGCTCTCCTGTGGGCCGCTTCTTTCCTGACTATTTCTGCCTTAATTAGTTCCATCCATCTCTTATGTTCATTGTCTTTCTTTGTTGCTTTCAGTCTAGCCATTTTTAGTTTGTTAGTTGCTCCACTGGTACTCATTTTTCTGCTTTCTTGTGCTGGCCTGTCATAACCTTAGTCCCAGATTTGGACCTTAGCGTCCAAAATATGGGGGTTAGCATGAAAAACCTCCAAGCTTAGTTACCAGCTTGGACCTGGTACCTGCTGCCACCACCCAAAAAATTAGAGTGTTTTGGGGCACTCTGGTCCCCCTGAAAAACCTTCCCTGGGACCCCAAGACCCAAATCCATGAGTCTCACAACAAAGGGAAATAATCCTTTTTCCCTTCCCCCCTCCAGGTGCTCCTGAAGAGATACACAGACACAAGCTCTGTGAAACTACACAGAGGGACTCCCCCTCTCTGCTTCCAATCCTGGAAACAAATAGTACTTTCCTATTCCCCCCGAGGGAATGCAAAATCAGGCTAGCAAATCCAACACACAGATCTCCCCTGATTTCTTCCTCCCACCAATTCCCTGGTGAGTACAGACTCAATTTCCCTGAAGTAAAGAAAAACTTCAACAGGTCTTAAAAGAAAGCTTTATATAAAAAGAAAGAAAAATACATACAAATGGTCTCTCTGTATTAAGATGATACAATACAGGGTCGATTGCTTAAAAGAATATTGAATAAACAGCCTTATTCAAAAAGAATACAAATCAAAGCACTCCAGCACTTATATTCATGCAAATACCAAAGAAAAGAAACCATATAACTTACTCTCTGATCTCTTTGTCCTTACACTTAGAAACAGAAGACTAGAAAGTAGAAACTACTTCTCCAAAGCTCAGAGAAAGCAGGCAGACAGACAAAAGACTCAGACACACAATTCCCTCCACCCAAAGTTGAAAAAATCCGGTTTCCTGATTGGTCCTCTGGTCAGGTGCTTCAGGTGAAAGAGACATTAACCCTTAGCTATCTGTTTATGACATGGCCACACTACCTCTCTGCAGCTTGCTGACTGGGCTGTTTCAGCTCAGGCTGCTTGGTTAACAGAGCTTTTCTAACTAGCTATATCAGAAAGGTAGAAAGAAACAAAACAATTCAGCTTGTGAATGCCTTTTTGCTGTCTGTTTGCACCCAGCTTGAAGCCTCCTCCTAACAAAGACCTTTGTTAAAAACTTAACACCTCTGCCCTCAGGCTGCTTTCCAAGCAGCTAGAAAGGAGAAAAAAAAATCCTACTGGCTTTTGGTTTTTAAACCGAATCCCACCACTGTGCCACCATGTCAAGGTTTTTCCCCCACTTTGAACTTTAGCGTCCAAAAAGTGGGGACCTGCATGGTAACTTTTAAGCTTAATTACCAGCTTAAATTTGGTACGCTGCTACCAGCCAAAATATAGTGTTTGGCACACTTCCTGTTCCCCCAAAACCTTCCCTGGGGAACCCAAGACCCAAACTCCTTAAAACAAGGAGAAATAAACCATCTCCCTTCCTTTCCCCTCCCCACCAGACTTTCCCCTCCCTGGGTTGCCTTGGGAAGCTATACAGATCCAAACTCCTTGGATCTTAAAACAAAGAGGAATTAACCATTCCCTTCCTTTTCCCCCCACCAATCCCTGGTGAGTTTAGACTCAATCCCTTGGATTCCAAAACAAGGAAAAATCAATCAGGTTCTTAAAAAGAAAGCTTTTAATTAAAGAAAGAAAAATTAAAAATTATCTCTGTAAAATCAGGATGGAAAATGCTTACAGGATATTCAGATTCATATATCCAAGAGGGACTCCCCCCCACCACCCCGAGCCTGGAATTCAAAGTTACAGCGAACAGAGGTAAAAATCCTTCCAGCAAAAGGAAAACATTCACAAGTTGAAAGAAAACAAACATAAGACTAATCCACCTTTCCTGGCTATTACTTACTATTTTGAAACATGAGAGACTGATTCAGAAAGATTGGAGAAAACCTGGGTGTTCGTCTGGTTCCTCTTAGCCCCAAGAGCGAACAATGAACAAAACAAACAGCACAAACAAAGACTTCCCTCCACCAAGATTTGAAAGTATCTTGTCCCCCCATTGGTCCTCTGGTCAGGTGTCAACCAGGTTCACTGAGCTTCTTAACCCTTTATAGGTAAAAGAGACATTAACCCTTAACCATCTGTTTATGACAGAGGCGATGGCAGCGCGCTGACTAGACTGATGGTTTTGGGTGCATGTCATCAGTCTTCCCTCCCTCCGTGAAAACAACGGCAGACAATCGTTTTGCTCCTTTTTCTGTGCAGACACCATACCATGGCAAACATGCAGCCCACTCAGCTCAGCTCGCCGACACCACAGCTGTTGTGTCCTGAGTGCTGCTGGCAGCAGACAGTGCAGTAGGTCTGCAAACCATCGTCATACACTGCTTCTGCTGCAACTCTGGTCTGCTGCTATTGCCTCGATAACAAATTTCTCCATGTTGTCTGTCATGGGCTCCTGGGTACGTATGTTCTTCCTCATATGCTAATCGTTGTCCTCCACCACTTCAGCTACAACTCTGCTCCCCTGTAGATGGCATACCACGGCAAGCATGGAGCCTGCTCAGTTCACCGCTACTGTTGTGAGCATTGTAAACGTCTTGCACATTATCCTGCAGTATGTGGAGAACCTGCAAAAACAGATGAGGAGGCAACGACAGCGCCATCACGAGAGTGATGAGGACATGGATGCAGACTTCTCTCAAAGCACGGGTCACGGCAACGTGCAGATCATGGTGTTAATTGGGCAGGTTCATGCCGTGGAATGCTGATTCTGGGCCCGGGAAACAAGCACAGACTGGTGGGACCGCATAGTGTTGCAGGTCTGGGATGATTCCCAGTGGCTGCAAAACTTTTGCATGCATAAGGGCACTTTCATGGAATTTTGTGACTTGCTTTCCCCTGCCCTGAAGAGCCAGAAAACCAAGATGAGAGCTGCCCTCACAGTTGAGAAGCGAGTGGCGATAGCCCTATGGAAGCTTGCAATGCCAGACAGCTACCGGTCAGTCGGGCATCAATTTGGAATGGGCAAATCTACTGTGGGGGTTGCTGTAGTCCAAGTAGCCCACACAATAAAAGATCTGCTGATATCAAGGGTAGTGACTCTGGGAAATGTGCAGGTCATAGTGGATGGCTTTGCTGCAATAGGATTCCCTAACTGTGGTGGGGCGATAGACGGAACCCATATCCCTATTTTGGCACAGGAGCACCAAGTTAGCGAATACATAAACCAAAAGGGGTGCTTTTCAGTGCTGCTGCAAGCACTGGTAGATCACAAGGGACGTTTCACCAACATCGGCTTGGGATCGCCGGGAAAGGTACATGACGCTCACGTCTTCAGGAACTCTGGTCTGTTTCAAAAGCTGCAGGAAGGGACTTTCTTCCCAGACCAGAAAATAACCAATGAGGATGTTGAAATGCCTATAGTTATCCTTGGAGACTCAGCCTACCCCTTAATGCCATGGCTCATGAAGCCATACACAGGCAGCCTGGACAGTAGTCAGGAGCTTTTCAACTGTAGGTCTGAGCAAGTGCAGAATGGTGGTAGAATGTGCATTTGGACGTTTAAAAGCGCCCTGGCTCAGTTTACTGACTCGGATAGACATCAGCCAAACCAATATTCCCGTTGTTAATGCTGCGCGCTGTGTGCTCCACAATATCTGTGAGAGTAAGGGGGAGATGTTTATGGCGGGGTGGGAGGTTGAGGCAAATCGCCTAGCCACTGATTACGCGCAGCCAGACACCAGGGCAGTTAGAAGAGCACAGCAGGATGCGCTGTGCATGAGAGAAGCTTTGAAAACCAGTTTCATGACCGGCCAGGCTACAGTGTGAAAGTTCTATTTGTTTCTCCTTGATGAACACCCGCCGCCCTCCTTGGTTCTCTCTATTTCCCTGTAAGCTAAACACCCTCCCCTCCCTTCTTTGATCACCTCTTGCAGAGGCAAAAAATAATCATTGTTGCTTCACATTCATGCATTCTTTATTACTTCATCACACAAATAGGGGGCTAACTGCCAAGGTAGTCCGGGAGGGTGGGGGCGGAGGGAAGCACAGGGTGGCGTGTGGGAGGAGGGAAGGACAAGGCCACACTGCATTTTAAAACTTAAACTTAAAAAATTTAAAACTTATTGAAGGCCAGCCTTCTGTTGCTTGGGCAATCCTCTGGGGTGGAGTGGCTGGGTGGCCGGAGGCTCCCCCATCACGTTCTTGGGCGTCTGGGTGAGGAGGCTATGGAACTTGGGGAGGAGTGTGGTTGGTTACACAGGGGCTGTAACAGCGGTCTGTTCTCCTGCTGCCTTTCCTGCAGCTCAACCATATGCTGGAGCATATCAGTTTGATGATCCAGCAGTTGGAGCATCGACTCTTGCCTTCTGTCAGCAAGCTGACGCCACCTATCCTCTTCAGCCCCCCACCTCTCCTTGCATTCCTATTGTGCTTTCCTGCACTCTGACATCGTCTACCTCTACGTATTCTGGTGTGCTCTGTCAGTGTGGGAGGACAGCAGTAGCTCTGAGAACATCTCATCCGAGTGCGTTTTTTTCACCTTCTAATATTCTCTAACCTCTGTGAAGGAGAAACATTTGCAGCTGCTGTGGGAAAAGGGAGATTGGTGGTGAAAAAGACAGATTTTAGAGAATAATAGGATCACTCTTTCTCGTTAAACCTTGCTGTTCACATTACACAGCACATGTGCTTTCGTTACAAGGTAGCATTTTGCCTCTTGTATTGAGGGCCTGCTAGTGTGGTGTGAGAGATCACTCACGCAGTGCCCGGCAACAGAATTTGGCTTGCAGGCAGCCATGGTAAGCCACAGTCTTTTGATTTCTTTAACCTTCATAACATGTGGAAATGGTTTCAATCAGCAGCGCCCTTATTTCCCATACCAAGCAGCCGTTAGGTTGGCCATTTAAAATGGGTCTGCAATTTAAAAGGAGGGGCTGCGGTTTGCGGGTTAGCATGCAGCACAAACCCAAATAACCCCCCTCCACACACGCTATACTCTGGGAAGATCACTTCACTCCTCCCCCTACCGCGTGGCTAACAGTGGGGAACATTTCTGTTTGGCCACAGCCAAACAGCAGAGCAGGAACGGGCACCTCTGAATGTCCCCTTAATAAAAGCACCCTATTTCAACCAGGTGACCATGAATGATATCCTCAGGAGAGTGATAACACTAGAGAGAGATAAGGAATGGATGTTGTCTGAATGCCATCAAACACTGGGATTTCTGCTCGATCCCCATAGACATTAACAGACTTTTGCAGTAGCTGGGGCAGATTAATCATTAAACACGCTTACTTTTAAACCATTTGTAATATTTACAAAAGTACACTCACCAGAGGTCTCTTCTCCGGTGACAGGGTCTGTGAGCATGCCCTGGGTTGGTTTGGAGGGTACTGGCTCCAGGTCCAGGGTGAGAAACATATCTTGGCTGTTGGGGAAACCGGTTTCTCCGCTTCCTTGCAGTGAACTATCTTCAGTCTCTTCGTTATCATCTTCCTCGTCCCTAAAACCCACTTCCTTGTGGCGTGATTCTCCATTGATGGAGTCAAAGCACAAGGTTGGGATAATGGTGGCTGCACCCCCTAGCATGGCATGCAGCTTAGCGTAGAAGCGGCATGTTCGGGGCTCTGATCCAGAGTGGCCGTTTGCCTCTCAGGTTTTGTGGTAGGCTTGCCTTAGATCCTTAATTTTCACGTGGCACTGCTGTGCGTCCCTGTTATGGCCTCTGTCCTTCATGTCCTTTGAGACTTTTTCTAATGTTTTGGCATTTTGTTTACTGCAACGGAGTTCATCTAGCCCGGATTTGTCTCCCTATATGGCAAGCAGATCCCGTACCTCCCATTCGGTCCATGCTGGATCTCTTTTGTGATCCTGGGACTCCATCATGTTTACCTGTGCCGATGAGATCTGCACTCACCTGCACCTTGCCACGCTGGCCAAACAGGAAATGAAATTAAAAAGTTTGCAGGCCTTTTCCTGTCTACCTGGCCAGTGCAACTGAGTTGAGAGTGCTGTCCAGAGCGGTCACAATGGAGCACTCTGGGATAGCTCCTGGAGGCCAATACCGTCAATTTGCATCCACACTACCTCACTAAGATGGTGGCTATCACTTTTGCACATTAGAAAACTACTGGTGTGAAATGGCTTTGAGGTAGAGGCAGGGGCGTGCACAAGAGAGGCAGGCAGGGGCACGCCCCCTCCCCCTAGTATTAATCAGAAAATATATGTATTTCTGAGGATCAATTCACTTCATTTTATGCTTTCTATCACTGGCACTCACAAACTGAAGTAAAACTTATTTCTTCGTAACATGCAGTTATGAGCACGCACAAACTCAGATCATATACCTACCCCTATAATGTGAGGTTTATGGATATGCAAATACTCGTTTGCACATGTTCCCCCTATTATGTATTCATGGTGGATTAACTGTAGAGTTCAGCTGTAGGGCTAGAATGGGAAGAAAAACAGCATGGATATTTGTTGAAATGGTGCTGTTTATTTCTATGCTTATAATGCATGTGCATGTGTTGATATGGCTTAATGTGTTTAATGTGCCCCTCCAAAAGCAGTCAAATTTAAATTTGTGCGCACACCCCTGGGTAGAGGAGTATTTCAAGTACTGACAAGTCAATGAGCTACAGCAAGAATCTCACATTACTTCATGATTCCTCACAGGCAGCCACAAAAGGAGCCTTTAAAGTGTAATAGGGTTTATCCAAGCCTGTTTCACCTTTCCAGGGTGTAGTGGCACAGTATAGCCACTTGGCCTAGTGGCAGTATGATAGTGTACGTAGCCCAACATAGCTCTACTGCAGGCCTGCACAACATGCGGCCCGTGGGCCGCATGCAGCCCGCGAAGGCTCACTGTGCGACCCGCGGCTGCGGGGAGCCCAGAGCCCTTTAATTCCCAGCCGCAGTTGGGATTCAAAAGGCTCTGAGCTGCCTGCCGCTGCTGGCAGCCCAGAGCTCTTTAAATCTCAGCCACGGCTGGGATTCATAGGGCTCTGAGCTGCCCGCAGTGGCGGGGAGCCCAGAGCCCTTTAAATCTCAGCCATGGCTGGGATTCATAGAGCTCTGGGCTGCCCGCAGCAGCGAGGAGCCCTTTAAATCTCTGCCGTGGCTGGAATTCAAAAGGCTCTGGGCTGCCCGCAGCCGCAGGGAGCCCAGACCCCTTTAAATCTCAGCCGCAGCCTGGATTCATAGGGCTCTGGGCTGCCCGCAGTGGCGAGGAGCCCAGAGCCCTTTAAATCTCAGCCATGGCTGGGATTCATAGGGCTCTGAGCTGCCCGCAGTGGCAGGGAGCCCAGAGCCCTTTAAATCTCAGCCGTGGCCGGGATTCAAAAGGCTCTGAGCTGCCCGCCACTGCCGGCAGCCCAGAGCTCTTTAAATCTCAGCCACGGCTGGGATTCAAAAGGCTCTGGGCTGTCAGCAGTGGCGGGGAGCCCAGAGCTCTTTAAATCTCAGCCGTGTCCGGGATTCATAGGGCTCAGGGCTCCCCGCGGCTGCAGGCATCCCAGAGCCCTTTGAATCCCAGTCACAGCTCCAGTGATGGGTTGGGGCTGGGATTTAAAGGGCTTGGGCTCCCCTCAGTGGAAGGAGCTCTGGGCCCTTTAAATACCTGCCCCAGCCCCGCAAAGCTCTGGGTTCCCCCAGCCGCTGGAGCCCTGGGCCCTTTAATTTGCCCCTGAGGGCTCCCAGCCACCTCTTCAGCTGGGAGCCCCTGGTTGATTTAAAATGAAATATCACCTCCCCACCCCTAACCTTCCTTTTTGGCCCACAGCTGTTTTGGTGGGGCTGTGCTGGGGAAGGAGGGTGTGTTTGTGCAGGGCTGGGCGGTGCTGGGGCAGGGTGTTTCCTGGGGGTGGGAGGTCCTGGGGGGGGATGTTTTTGTGGGGCTGGGGGGTTTCAGCCCTCAGCTGTTTTCTTTGGAGTAATGTGGCCCTTGCCGCTTTACGAGTTGTGCAGGCCTGCTCTACTGAGTTTGGGGATAATAAGGGACAGCTTGGCTACTCTTCTTGGTTGTAAAGGAACAGCTGTCTCATTCAATGGTCCTGGATGCAAGAAGTGTGTAACTTGCATAGAAACCAATAACACATGATCTAGCCCAGGGTGTGCCCTGTGCCACAAAATTTTCCACCATAGACAGTGCCATACCTTCCGCTTGCCAGGTGGCACATCTCAGTTTGCGTCTCTTTTGCTGACTTAGGTTATACTGAGTGATGATCCCACATATCCTTTGGTGCAAGACCCACTACCTACCTGTAGCTGCATCACCATATTCAGATCTGGTGTTTTAGCCTTTATTTGACATTGTAGTGAGAGCAGGGGGCCCTTGTTAGAGAATGAAGGGTGTACTTCAAGAGGGTTTGCTTAAAGGTCCTGCTCGCTGCACTGAAAATGGATCTCAGAGCTGTGGTAAGTCCTATGCCACCTAACAATCAACAATCACGTACACACAATATATTTTGTCAAGAAACTACACCTCTTGTGTCACTAAATGTAATCCACATTGACAAATTTTCCATGCCAACAAACACTCCCGGGGTTAAGCTACCACTCCAGCTGGTTATAAAAACTTGTGTCTTGTGTGTGGGGAGGTCCAGCCCCAGCGACTATAGAGCTGAACACCAAATCCAAGTGAACTCTGTTTTGTTTAGTTAAAGGTCTCAATCCTGTGAGGTGCTGAGTGCTGCGGGCGGGGTGCTTGGTGTCTGGAATTCTTGCTGATTTTTACTGGGAGTTGTGTGGTCAGCATCTCGCAGGATTATGCCCAAAAACTGTGTGAGGAGGGGATGGTGAGAGTCACTTCAGATGTGTTAGAAAATAGAAACATAAAATGGACATCTCAGGATGCTGCTCCCTCCCCTGTCCCCTCCACTGGGGTCCAAATTCTCTTCTGCCTGGGGTTTCAACCTAGCCTGCTGGCCACAAAACCAAATCCTGCTCACTAGGATAAAGGGAGAAGGAAAGCACCATTGTTGTGGATCTGTGCAGGCTGGCACTTACTGGGGTGGAGAGGGAGAAAAGGGGATGTTTGCCCATCCCAAGAACCTTCAAAAGGCCCCAAATAATTGTCAGAGGGGCCAAAATATAAACAATATGTACAGTGTTCTTCCTTTATGTAAACTATAAATCACATCAAAATTCTGACACAGTAGCCAAATTTTATATCTTTAAACTCTTAAAATCTATGATTTTCCAGGATTTTCCCCTGTACTGCTGGAAGGTTGTTTGTTTTTTGAGTAGTGACATCCTGGGACCCAGAATACCCCATTGCCCCCTAACAATGGGACCTCAGAACTGGCCCTAGATCTATATGTCCAGTGCAAATATCAGTAATGGTGCCATTCTAGAGTCTGAGTGTGATTTCTTTTTTTTTTTCCTGCTGTTCATTTGCTGATGAGAGTGAAATGCAAATCCCTGAAGACTTCTGTCTCTGCAAAATATTCAGAGGAGCATGAAGACAAATGTGTGTGCAGGGGTGGGTGGAAATCCACAAACAGATTCAAGTGTTTTACCTACTGTTATCCTTTTGTCTGCAGTTTATAGGCTACAATCCACCAATACTGAACTCTTTACATCAATAATCAACTCACCGTAACTTTTCTTAACTCGGCCTCCCCTTAAGCCTGAGAGTTATGGTGTAAAATAGCACATCAGGTATTCATATTCGAGTTCTACATCCAAAGTAATCAATTGTGCAGCTCCATCAAACTCAATGGATGCTCCTTGTAGATCAGTCTGGTCTATTGGTCTCAGTGTAATTACACCAGAGCAGGATTTGGCCCATACTATGGTTCTCGGTGCAGCAACAACCCTGCCCCTTTTTATATGGTGTGATGATTCCAGTCCAAACACTGTCAGTTTTCTGGAAATGGCAAGTGAGACACTTGTTGCCATGGTGATCCTTAATAGTTCTGACTCAGATGTAGTGTTGCCATGGAAACAGTATCCAAAGCCCTTGGGAGGTGGTGCAGGGTTGTTGTGTTTTTTTTTTCTGAGTGGCAGAAAAAGGCTCTGAAGGCCTATTTTACCAGCTCCTTGCTGCAGTGCAGTGACGAAGCTTTCAAGGGTTTCATTATTCTCTGGATAAAAGATAGTCCTGATCCTGCAATAAAGAAACAGATCTAGTACTCTGCAGTGTAAATACGTTTCTGCACATCATAATCACAGACACATAATCTGTACGTTAATGCATTCCCTGCCTCGGGCCTTAATGGCTCATCAGATAAATGATCTATATTTATTTGTACAAAAGAGCAGTAACACTTCATTCAAGGGAGAAGCCAGCTCCTTTTCTCTTAGAGCTTAAGAACAGGCCGATGTGGGTATGTCATTTTTGAGGGACAGAGTTTGTGTGTGTATGCGTGTGGTGAGAGAGAGTTTGTCTTTGTATGTGAATTAATATGTGTGAAAGATAATACACAAAAATTTGTGTTTGAGAGCTTGTGTGAGAAAGCATGTGTCTGTTTGCTGAAGTGAGTGTGAGCAAGAGAGAGAGTTTGTGATTGTGTATGGGAATAAGGAGAAAAAGTCTGTGTCATGCAGTGGCTCTCATGAGTGCATGCTTTCTATCCTATCCTCATTGGATGTTACAATGGGAACTGTTAGCACAATGAATTCGTGAAAAGTAGAGTGGTATCTAGGAGTGTGACAGGGAAATGGGGGTGATTTGCTATTCCCAAACATAGCAGAAGTGTCTTCAACAACACTAATCAACCAGGCCCAAATCTTCTTAGCATAATTCTAGGGCAGGGAGTGGAGATGTCTTCATGTAGACCCTCTTGGTACCCCCCATCATATTCAAAAAGCCCTTGCTGCGTCCTGCCAGCTGAAGAGAGCTGGGCATGACGTCTGCTGGAACCCTTCAATGTCATTCTACAGTCAGCCAAATGGGGGTCACTAAAAAGGTGTATCACTGTCCTCCCAGGCGCCTAGCACCCTCCCTTCACATTATTCCTAGCCTGGTTGGCTTAGGAGCAAGGGGGTGGAGTTTAAGGCCTGTATCCAGACTCTCCTGCCTGGCAACTGGATTTTCCTAGCCATTGTCTTGAGGTATTAGGGCATGGTGTTATACAGCCAATCAATTTATATGCGTTGAGGGAGTGAATGTCCAGAAGAACAAAGGAGGAGAGGTGGTTGTAGTCATAGCTTCCTGCATAAGAAATCTGGCTCTTGCAAAGTTGTGGAAGAGGAAGCTGAAGGGTTTGGCCACAGTCTGAATGTGGGAGCTGTCAAACATGACTCCCATGTTTTAGGCCTGGCTGATAAGGAGTATGGGGACTTTAACAGCAGTGGCAGGATTTTGGAAGAAAACTTTTGAGTTTGGATTAGGCTACATTGAGCTAGAGATGGCAAACCATCCCAGAGGAAATGTCAGAGAGATAGGGATATAAGAATGAAATTCAGGACCAGATTGTGATGGTGCCCCCCGCATAAGGCTTTATAGAATATGCTTATGAATGTATATATGACATAACTAGACTGTTTTATGCTGCATGTGCCATGTAACATATCTCTGTAAAGGTTATGATCTACTGAATCTATTAATCCTATTTGTATGCATGTATCATTTTTGTATTTGAAGTTAGGAATATTGGCTGTATACTTGCTTGATTTTAACTAGCCTAGTAGAGCATTTGGTCAGCTTCTTGAGAAAAGTGCAAATTAAGTGCCCCGTCAAAAACCACTTAAGCCAACAATGAACTTGAAGATACCAATCCACATCTGAGTTTTCACAGGAATGTGGTTTGGCTGGTAAAAACTGAGTCATGCATGGACATGTGGCTTACCCATGTGACTCCAAAACTCCATCTTGGAGCTGGACTTTGCATACGAGTAAGGAGGGGGTCTCCACCCACAAGAGAAAGTCTATTTAACCCCCTGGGAGTCCCCTCCATTTTGTCTTCAGCTGGCTAAAGAGATAGCCTCTCCTCCCCCAAGGATACCTGAAAGAAACTGGAACAAAGAACAGTAAGTACAGGGGGTGTGAGTGATTGCTGGACCCAGACTAGAAGGAGACTAGTCTGTGAAAGGAAGCTTACTGGAACTGGTGAGGTTTTTATCTGTACTCAGTTGTATTACTGTATTAGTCTTAGATTTGCGTGTTTTATTTTATTTCACTTGATAATTCACTTTGTTCTGTCTGTTACTACTTGAAACCACTTAAATCCTACTTTCTGTATTTAATAAAATCACTTTTTACTTATTAATTAACCCAGAGTATGTATTAATACCTGGGCGGGGTGGGGGGAAGCGAACATCTGTGCATATCTCTCTATCAGTGTTATAGAAGGTGAACAATTTATGAGTTTAGCCTGCATAAGCTTTATACAGGGTAAAATGGATTTATTTGGAGTTAGGACCCCATTGGGAGTTGGGCATCTGAGTGTTAAAGACAGGAATACTTCTTAAGTTGCTTTCAGTTAAGTCTGCAGCTTTGGGACACGTGGTTCAGACCCTGGGTCTGTGTTGGAGCAAACGGGCATGTCTGGCTCAACAAGACAGGGTGCTGGAGTCCCAGGCTGGAAGGGAAGGCAGAGGCAGAAGTAGTCTTGGCACATCAGTTGGCAGTTCCCAAGGGAGTTTCTGTGATCCAACCCCTCACACAGATTCTGAGTGATGACGTATATTTGAGTTGTTAGCATAGATGTGATAGTTAACGTGTGAATGAATGAACATCATTCAGGGATAAAGTCTAGAAGAAAAAGAGGAGGGAATCAAGGACAGAACACCAAGGGGCTCTACGGACACACTGTCAAGAAGGGAGTGATCAACAGTATCAAAGGTAACAGAGAGACAAGAGGATGAAGAGGGAGGCCTTTCGATTTAGACAGGAAATGTTCATTTCAGACTTTGGTGAGAACAGTTTCTGAGAGTGGAAAGGGTGGAAGCTGGATTGGAAGGAATCCAGGAATGACTTTGGGATGAGGAATTTAGTACAGCATGTTCAAAGAGTTTAGAAGCATGGGGGAGGAAGGAGACAGGAAGGGAGTTGGAGAGACAGAATCAAATGAAAGTTTTAAAGATGGCGGGGGGTGGGGAATATGACAACATGCTTGTGTGCAGAAGGAAATCCATCGCTAATGTGAACCCAATGAAATCAGTGGTGTTGAATTTGGCTCTGTATGTTCATTGCACATGACTGGACTAAAATGAAGGGATTAATTGTTTTTCATTAAGTGGTAGTACTGGAATTCTCTGATCTCTCTGTTCCCCATTTAAAATAATATTCTAACATTTTCAAATATTTTATTCACTTTCCCTCCTCCCCAATGGAAAATACAGTCTCTCCTCAGTGTCCCCAACACTTCTAGACCACTGGAGAGGTCTGAGAGCTGCAGTGCTGGTGTTGTGATGGATTGTATTATGTCCAACCCTTACAGACATGATGACTGAAATACTTCTAGTCCTAGCTTTGAACTCGTGTGTGCTAGAGCTGGGCCCTGGCTATGAAGCTAGGATCCCAATCAGAACTTCCTCAAAGATGTTGGGTAGTATAGAGTGGGGGGGGTTGGTTTGATCTCATGGAATCTGAGCTCCTTGAATCCCTTCTGGCCGCTTCATCCTTAGTTCCTTCCTAAACAAATGAGATACACATGGTACATTTTGGTTCAGAATTCCCTTTATTTCACTGGTGCTTTTGAAGGAATGGAAAAAGTGAAAGAATACAAAGGGTGGCAGGGGATGTTTGAAGGATCCATTCATCCCAGAAGAAAATACCTCGACATTTTAATTTTTATTTTGGCATGATCAGTCTTTCTCTCCATTACACTCTTCTTTCTGGTTCTTCTTTCTGATTCTCCATTGCCTTCTGCAGTGCTTTAGACCAGTGCAAAGTGGGTGTAAGCTAGAATGGGAGCATTTTACACACCCTTTGCTCTGAGTTTGCACAGAATGCAGGGCCATGAAGAGTATTTATATTCTGCTTCTAAGCATAGTATCTACCTCTCCTCTTTCCCTCTGTGTTTGCATCTAGGTGAAGTGAGGAAGCCACTGTGGCTGCCTTGATGGTCAGCGCCTTTGATTATTTTTGGGATGGCTCAGTGCCTCCTTCAGGGTAATGCTGTTTCTAACACTGTTGCATCTGCACGGAGAACCAGGCCTATACAATAATAGTTGTACCACTGCATTCTGGGACTCCCATCAAGAAGCAGGGGCATTGGGACTATTTCCAGACTCAAGCCTCTGAATTGTGGGAGTGGGTTAGGAGACGAGCATCTTTGATACTTGTGGCTTACTGTCTACATTGGGGAGAAATGTGTTGTATATCCTGATCTGAGCTGAAGTCTTTGTTCCAAGGATTAAAATCAGACGGGATAACCTATGTTTGTAAAATGGCCAGGTGAGTGTGGGGTGGGGCAAAATGAAGGATGGTCCAGACAGTGACTAGAGAGCTTGCCT
Source organism: Gopherus flavomarginatus (assembly GCF_025201925.1). NCBI lineage: Eukaryota > Metazoa > Chordata > Testudines > Testudinidae > Gopherus > Gopherus flavomarginatus. The sequence goes on along the minus strand of NC_066617.1, from coordinate 162,919,635 downwards.
GGGACTTGGGAAACCTGTGTTCAGTTGTCAGCTCTGCTACAGGCTTCCTGGATGATCTTGATCAAGTCACTTAGCCCTTGTCTACACTAGTGCTTACTTCAGTATAGTTTATGTTGCTCAGGGGTGTGAATAATCCACACCCCCTAGTGACGTAAGTTACACTGACCTAAGCGCCGGTGGGGACAGTGCTATGCTGGCGGAAGAGCTTCTTCTGCCAATATAGCTGCTGTCTCTCCTGGGAGGCGGAGTAATTATGCTGACAGGAGAGTTCTCTCCTGTCTGCTTAGAGCATCTTCACCAGAAGCGCTACAGCAGTGCAACTGCATCAGTGTAGCTGTGCCGCTGTAGTGCCTCTAGAGTAGACATAACCTTAGTTTATCTGTATCTCATTTCCATATTTGTCAAATGTAGATAATAGCTCTATTCTGCCTCATGGGCTGCTGTGAGGATAAATACATTAGAGACTGTGAGGTGCTCAGCTACTATGATAATAGTAGTGCCTCATATAGGCAGAGAGACAAGGTGGGTGAGGTCATATTTTTTTATTAGACCAACTTCTGTTGGTGAGAGAGACAAGATTACAAGCTACACAGATTTCTCCTTCAATTCTGGGCTGACTATGTGTGTCTTGACTTGATGTGCCCCTCACCTTTCTATTAGATTTTAAAGATACCGCCAATATAGAAACTATATATATATATATACACACTCATACACATGATTAAATTCCATGTGTGTGTTACATTTGCTTTTGTTCAGACCATTGACACATATAGTCTGATATCCTGCCTTCTTCAGTGACTGGTTGTGATGTTGCACTCTATATGATTTTATGAAAGCATGCTGATCAGGGCCAGCTCCAGGCACCAGCATTCCAAGCAGGTGCTTGGGGTGGCAATCTGCAAGGGGCAGCAGTCCGTGTGTTTTTGCCCCCCAGCAGGATGCCGAATTGCCGCTGCAGATGGCGGGGACAGTCCATGTGCCGCTGTCTGTGGCAGCGCAGCTTCTGTCTTCCGGATGAAGACAGAAGCTGCCGCCGAATTGCCACCTCTATGGAAACACGCGTGCCGCCCTAATGGCACACAGACTGCCCCCGTCGCCTGCTTAAATCCTAATTTTATACTTAATAAAATCACTTTTGTTTTATTACTAAACCCAGAATAAGTGATTAATACCCAGGGGAGCAAACAGCTGTGCATATCTCTCTAGCAGTGATTTGGAGGGCAAACAATTTACAAATTTACCCTGTATAAGCTTTATACAGGGTAAAATGGATTTATTGGGGGTTTGGATCCCGTTGGGAGCTGGGTGTCTGGGCGCTGGAGATAGGTAACCTGCTGAGCTGTTTTTAGTTAAAGTCTGCAGCTCTAGGGGTGTGGCCCAAACCCTGGCTCTGTGTTGCAGCAGGCTATCATGTCTGGCTCAACAAGGCAGGGCTCTGGAGTCCCAAGCTGGTACATAAAATGGGCTCAGAGGTAATTTAAGCACATCAGGTGTCAGTCCCAAGGGGATCTCTGTGATCGAACCCGTCACAGAGACCACTGCAGCAATGGAGAGACTGTCAACAAGGGATGCTGGAGTGAAAGCCAGCCACTATTCTGTGTTTGGTCATGAGGAGGTGCTCCTGTGGTGTGACACCACCCCCGCCCCTTAACAGCCTAACACTTGAACCTGCCCCTTTAAGAACCAGTGCTGTAGCATAAGCAGGGCTGAGAGCCATATTGTATTGTTAGGTCAAAGCATGGGAGATATGTTTTTTCCTGTGCTCCTTAGACAGGGATGCCCATGAGATTAGAGTTTACCTTGATTTAATGTCTCATCAGAAGCATGACATCCCCAGCAGTCATGTTGTGGCACTACTAAATGAAGCAAGCCCTGTTTCCTCAGCTGGGACTTAAACCTCTGCCCTTAGAGGCCTGAGGGTGGGGGAGAGGGAAAGGGTAAGAGAGATAGATATTGACCCTCCTAGCATGCACACTAAATTAAATAATAGGCTTTATTTTAACCCATTTAAAACAGTTACAGATCTCTGCAGAATTGCTGTTCATGAAGGTTACCGAGGTGCCAGCAGCTGCAGCATGAGCTTCCTCATTCCACAACCCCATTTCTTCACTGTCTAACATGTTGCAGGTGACCTTGGTGCGTAAGACCAACTGCTGTCTGAAGGAGCAGGAGAAATCATTTTCTCTGCCAGTTAATTGAATCCAGACCTTTCCTTCAAGTCATACTGGAAAAATTTTATCTTTCTCTTAAGACAGGGAAACCATTGCTCACTAGGAACCGAGATGCTGAAATTCACTATCCTCTCTCTGCTAAAGACATCAGATTAAGACTTGAACTCTGCCCATCCTTAAAACACAACTTGAGGCAAATCAGCAGATCTTCACTGATTTCAGTGCTGATTTACACCAGGAGAGGAGCTGGTCCAATGATTGGCTTTATATGACAAACTCTCAGGTTTATCCAACACTTCCAGCTCTTCTCAAAACACCTGCCCAAATATTTAACCAGTAAGAAATATCACTCATTGTATCAAACTGTTTCTCCGAGGGCCTGTTGTGACAACTCAGCCTTCTCTTTGAGTCCACGCTCCTGTACACATGGATGAGAGTGTCACGTGCAGTACTCAGAGATAAACAGTTAAACTGCCTCACCAGGTGAGATATTTTGGCCCCGTCTAGTCATTCCTCGCTACCAGTGCACTTTGCTCCCTATGTGTAATTTTCTAATTCACATAAAACTGGACTGGACAAAAATGGGGCTTATACCACTTCCAGTGGGAGGCTCTTCCTTTGATCTCCCATCTCCAGGCCCAGCTGGACTCAGTGGCCTCCCTTCTGCATCAGAACTTCCTACCACTGAACTTTCTAGAGAGTGACCTCTTCCTCTTGAGGGAAACACATTATTCTTTGTCCCACATCACTGTCCCCCTACACCCTGTTTAACTCAGCCCTTAATGCTACTTCCTAATGCCAGAAATCTGGGGATCACTTCTACCCCTAAACTTCCTTTTTAATTCTTCTTTGTCTTTAAGTCTCTGTTGCCTCCAGAACTGATGATACTTACCCCTCACTATAGTCCTGCTTCTGCTGAGATATTTTTTCAGGCTGTTTATTTCCCTTCATGACTACTGCATGGCCGTCTCTTACAGTCTTCCTAAATCCCCACTTTCTGTGAACTTCCTGGAGTCCAGGATGCTGACTCTCATCTCACTCCCAGAAGTGAGACCATATCCTCCCCATTCTCTATCAGCTTCACTAACTTCTGAACTATCTCCAGCTCTGATTCAATATTGCTCTCTCTTGTGTTCAAAACTCTCCATATACCTGCCTTCTGATGTATCCTACTGTTCCTCCTGCCTGTTCTGTCCTTCTGATCTCCTCTCTTTCTTCTCCCCAAGACTCTCTGCAGCTGGTTATATCTCATTCAATTGTGCTGCCATATCTATCTAGAGCTCTTTCTCTGTCTCCTTTGCGAATCCATTATCCTTAAATCTCACCATAACCTATAGGACAATGGCATATTCCCAGGTGCTTACACACTGTGGGGATTAAGCAGCTCCTACAGTTTAGGAGAGAGCTATATAAGGTAGGTCCAACTTGGGGACCTTGGCTGGCATGAACTCTGACTAGTCTTGCTTCTCCCTATAATGAGCCCTTCCTCCCCTAGCCTGCTTTTGTATTACCAGTTTCTAACTCTGCCTTCACACCTAGAATCAGATTGATTTGTCCACACCTAGCATGTTGCACAACTGTTTATATCAGTGCATTCTGGGACAACTGCCTCAGCATTTGGTGTTTGGGTCTGAGGATTACGGATGTTTTTTCCATATGGGGCAATTTGGAATTTTCCACATTAATTTCCACACTTGTGTGTTTGCCTCATGGTGCAGCGTACTCTGGGACATCCTCCAACACAGACAATTAGGAGGCAGGAGGACTGGTGAACTTACACAGACATGGTTAGGCAGTCCCTTCTTCTGCACCTCAGAAGAACCATGTTACACCCCAGTCACAGCTTGAAAAGCAGACCCCAGTGCTGTATATCAAAACGTGGAGCATGAACATGGTTAGGAACTAGATGTGCATATAGGCTAGATTCTCAGCTGGTGTATTTTAGCGTGGCTTCACTGAAGTCAACAGAGCTGTGCCAGTTTATACCAGCCAAGAATCTGGCCTCATGGGTTACCTATATTGCGTGCGGACCCAGTATGTATGGAGTCAGCCATTTTACTCCTTGGTTGCAAACCCAGTGGAAAACTATAGTGTGGATGGTCTCCTTGTTTCACTTTGTTGTTCTGCAATATCTCAAACTGCTCCTTTGATGCAGTCTCTCTCCACTGGGTGTGGTGGTTAGCCTCTTCACATCCTCTGCATCTGGTAGAACAAACCTCCCGCTCCTTCAGAAAGGGGAGGAATGGGGATGACTTCCTGTTTCACCTGAAAGCACAAGACAAGGCTATTTGATTCCCCGGAGACTCTGTGATTGATGTGACTGGTGAGGGAGTGACATGCCTGCTGATGTGGTAGAAGCATTTCATTCCAGCAGTCCTGGCCAAAAAAATGAAACTCCTGTGACAAAAGGCTAAACTAGCTCACTCAGGGCATAAATGTCCTGGACCCAAGTTATAACTTGATGTGAGTTATGAAGCCCTGTTTTTCTCTGGGAAGATGAATGTGATATTTCCTGACAAACCTGGTTCAATCTGTTTTGTGTTCTGGTTTAATGCAGTGCAGGCTTTGCCTGTCTCTGCAGGGCTGTCACTGGGTGGTTTGTAACTCAGTATTAACCACAGACCAGGGAGAGTGAGGTGTGTGTGTACATAATACACAAAGCCTCTGGAATCAAGGCTTTCCTTGGGAAATGTTAGGTTTTCTTGTCAGTCTCACCGAAGGCATATTCACTGGACTTCGATCAGGGAGCACAGCATTTCAGTGGCCACCTGTGGAAGCAGGAGGAAAGCTGTGCCATTTATCCAGCTGTACAATGAGTTTAAGGTGCCTTGATTTTATTTTCTGGTGATTTACAATGCCTTTTTACTAGTATCAACCCTTAAATTTCAGGTTGAGTAGACATATGGACGGGATTTCAGACACTCGCCATGGGAATTAATTAATAAGCTCTTTTCATCTGCAGATCCCAGAACACTTTACAAAGGAAGGTTTCATTATCCCAATTATAAAGATGGGGAAACTGAGGGACAAAGAAGTAAAGTGGCCAAAGTCACCCAGGAAGTCAATGGAAGAAATCTTCTGAATCCCAGTCTCCAGCTCTAGTGGCAGGACTATACTATTTCTTATGATCCCCTCTCCACTCTTCACACTTATTTAATTCCTTTCCCCTTCCACTACCTGATTTGCCAATGATTTCCATCATTCAGTTTCCCTGCTGCTACCTTCTCTTCAACTTTCCAACTTATCTCAGCATTCAGCTGCCATTAACATCTATCCCCCAACTTCTTTTGGTGTCCTGCCTCCCTCTTCTGCCACTTCCTTACTGTCCCCCGTCCATGTTGTCCCAAAATGTTCTCCTTTCCTCCTGCCTCTTTTCTCTGTTTCATCCTTTTCATGTGTCCCTATTTCTCTTTGCCTCTGTCATCTCCTCCACAATCCTGGACAACTTCCCACTCTCTCAGGTATCCCTCCAGTCATCTCCTAGCCTCAGCGCTGTTTACCATGCCGCCCCAAAGCAGTCCCCCCATGCTCATCTTTTCCTCAACCCGAAAGCCTCCCGTTCTCCTCTCCATTGCTCATGAGCCATCTACATCTCCTGTCACATTTGCCTTGCTCAGCTTCTATTCCCTCAGTGGCAAATCCTTCCTTGTCCATCACCTCATCATAAACAACACTATGGCCATTTCCTCTTACTGACCCTGGCACTCCCTGTTGGGTCATCTCGTCATGTTGGACTTGATGTGAATTCCACTGAAGTCAATGGAAAGACTCTCACTAACTTCAACTGGCTTTGAATTGGCCACTTGCTTGTGAAAACAACCCTAGGAAAGCTCCTCTTTGATTTTTCCCATTGTTGTCTCTCCTAGCCAAGATGGATACATACTCTCCACTCTCTCCTCTGAGCAATTCTCTTCTCTTGAACAGAGAATGTTAGACTCCAGAGGGAGGAAAGATCCCATTTCTGATTGCTCACATTGCCTATCCCCTGTTGTCCGTATAGTAAATATCCTGTCCAGACCATTTCAAATGCCCCAAGTGAGAAAGCTTCCATCATTTCCTTTGGTAAATGATTTCCACAGCCTAATAAGCCTCCTGAGAATGAGATTTATACCGATACCCTGCCTAAACTTTGCCTTTCTCCATTTCATCTTAATACTCCTAGTTTTGTCTCTCCTTTGCTATACTAAATAATAGCTCTCTATCATTTGTGTTTACATCCACAAGGTTTTTATAGACTTGTCATTGGAGTTGGGTGAATAACTGATTTCGGTTCAATGACCAAACCAACATTTTTTTAAATTTTTCACTTCTGCTCAACTCAAAAAGAAATGTTTTCATTTTTGTTTTGCAAAACAAAGTAGTTCATTTTTGAGGTTTTTTTACCTTTCAAATAGAAATAAAATTGAAAACAGTAACTTTGAATCAAAATATTGACATGCTTCATTTTGAAAACATCAGAAAGAAATGTTTTGACTCTGCTTCAGCTGAAAAAAAAATTCCAATAAATCTCATTAATTCAATATGAATTTGTAAAATATTTCTGTAGACCTACCTGTATATGCATTTTTTCAGTAGAAAAAAAAGTTTAGTCTGAAAAATTTAACCTAGCTGTACTTGTAATTTCTCTCATTGGTTGTCTCCTAATGAACCATAGAGATTAAGTATTTTTACTCTTCCCTGTAGCCACTTGACCATTTTTGTTGCTCTCCTTTAAACTTTCCTTCCATTTTTGTCAATATCTTCCTGGTTTCAAGGGATCGAGAACTGAATAAAATGTTTCATCTGCACCAGAATCATATATGAGGAGATGATTATTTTCCCCATGTCATAGCATGACACTTCAACCTGTACCTTTCCTCCCTGCTCAGTAGTGAAAAACTCTCTGCACTTTTTCACCTGGTGATGAGATGGCCTTTGCACCACATCATAGGATTCAGTGGTCCCTGCGTGGATTTCCTTAACTCAAAGATAGAAAATCAGAATTAATTGCCTTTTATAGATTCATAGACTTAAGGTCAGAAGGGACCATTATGATCATCTAGTCTGACCTCCTGCGCAATGCAGGCCACAGAAGCTCACCCACCCACTTCTGTAACAAACCCCTAACCGATGTCTGAGTTATTGAAGTCCTCAAATCGTGGTTTAAAGACCTCAAGGTGCAGGGAATCCTCCAGCAAGTGACCTATGCCCCATGCTGCAGAGGAAGGTGAAAACCCCCCAGGACCTCTGCCAATTTGCCCTGGAGGAATATTCCTTCCCGACCCCAAATATGGTGACTAGTTAAGCCCTGAGCATGTGAGCAAGACTCACCAGCCAGACATCCAGGAAAGAATTATCTGTAGTAACTCAGATCCCACCCCGTCTAACATCCCATCACAGACCACTGGGCATATTTACCTGCTAGTAATCAAAGATCAATTAATTGCCCAAATTAGGCTATCCCATCATACCATCCCCTCCAAACACTTATCAAGCTTAGTCTTGAAGCCAGATATGTCTTTTGCCCCCACTACTCCCTTTGGAAGGCTGTTCCAGAACTTCACTCCTCTGATGGTTAGAAACCTTCATCTTATTTCAAGTCTAAACTTCCTAGTGTCCAGTTTGTATCCATTTGTTCTTGTGTCCACATTGGTACTAAGCTTAAATAATTTTTCTCCCTCGCTGATATTTTATTCCTCTGATAAACTTGTCGAGAGCAATCATATCTCCCCTCAGCCTTCTTTTGGCCAGGCTAAACAAGCCAAGCTCTTTGAGTCTCCTTTCATAAGACAGGTTTTCCATTCCTCGGATCATCCTAGTAGCCCTTTTCTGTACCTGTTTCAGTTTGAATTCTTCCTTCTTAAACATGGGAGACCAGAACTGCACACAGTATTCCAGATGAGGTCTCACCAGTGCCTTGTATAACGGTACTAACACCTCCTTATCTCTACTGGAAATACCTCGTCTGATGCATCCCAGAACCGCATTAGCTTTTTTAATGGCCATATTACTTTTCTAGGAATGCTGAATTGTTGACCTTTTCACATTGCTTTTCGCTTCTGTGGTTATGTGTGTGGAGGGGAGGTTGGTGGTGATTGTTCAAAAGAACCTGAAAACAGACACGTGGGGAAAGATTTGTTAAGGAAACCAGTAAGTGGGTCAGTAGTGTTCTGGAGTGATAGAAAACAAGTATTAAACTCAGAGCTGCACTGGCTAACATTAGCACTGCTTTTTCAGCAGTTCTAATCAGAGCACATCCTTGCACTGCGCAAAGAAGTGGATTTAGGGCTACTGCACTGGAACACATTCTGGCGACCTGTGATCTGTAACTGTAGATAAGGAGAGATGAAATATCTCTCACCACTCAGACTGCAAATTAACCTATTCAGCCACAGAGCTGGCTGCAACCTTCCCATTGTTTGTTTCTATGGGATATGTTTGTCAATCCTGTTCCTACTGAAATTCAAATCTTGTTTGAGAGTCTTGTGTCTTTATAATAAATACTTGTGTATACTAAGGAAAGAAAAGGCCAGATTCCCCAACTGCAGATGAGCAGCATTTAGTACAGTTGAGGGGCAGGGTGGGGCACAAAGGACCCTTCTTTCTTTGACCCATGATCATGGATCCCTCTAGGTGCCAGGCTAGTTCCCAGAATAATTTAAAACAGCCTGAAGGATGTGCCAGTCTTCACTGGCTGACAAGGGCTCAAAGGGGGTTGTTCCTGCAATGGTGGCTCAACCAGCATATGGATGTCTTGACCCTGGCCACACACCCTTTTCCCTGGCAATACTCTCTGAACTGGAATTGGCCAGCGGGGGACTGGATCTACCTGCTTTTGGGCTGCTTGCTGCCAGTGTGCAATAGGCCTACAATGTTTAAGGAAAACCTTCTAAAGAGGTATGGCATAGTGGGTGTGACACTCGGAAGTCTTGGGTTCTGTACCTACTTCTCTCGTTGTGTGTCTTTAGGCAGGCCAGTCTTAGGGGTGGGCGATCAGGGCATCCCCGCTGAGTGCCAGCACTTGGGAGAGCCAAGTTCCCTTTTTTGTTTTGCTTGTGCCTTTTCCAGGGGAGATGTTTGCTGAGATGTTTTCTTCCCTCTGTGACAACATACCTAGGGTTGGCTCTGCCTTTAGGCTTGTGGATAATGATGCCCTGCCCCCCTTTAGTGAAACACTTGGAGATATTTTGGTGGGGTATCTATCCTACACAGGTGGTGAAAGGGTTAATATGGGCCTGAGAGGCTAGTTAACCTGCCTGATTTCACTTGGTGGGTAGGCCAGACCTAGTTAAGGGTGAAGCTCAGTGGGGGAGGAGCTGGGAAAATATATATTTTTTTTAAAAAAGGTTTTAAAAACTGAGAAATAAATGTTTGGGTATTGGGTGTTCCCAGGGAAAAGAGGGCATGGTTGGATCACCTTGGGCTTCTCTAATGTTGCCTGGAGCTTGGATGACCTTCAGACAGATTCAGAATAGAGGAGGGATAAAGATGATATCTTTTCCCCTTCCTCTCAGGTTTGGTGCTGAGCACAATTCAGCCACAATTGTGAACTGGGTTCTGTGTATCTTGTAGTAAAACTTCATTGATAATTTATATATCAGGAATACTCAAATAACCAGAGCCCATGGGTGAAATCCTGACCCTACTGAAGTTGATGGCAAAACTGCCTGTGATGTTACATCCCATATTCTCCATAGAAATATTGTTATGATATGAATATGGCATAACTAAGATATCTTTTATGCAAGATGAGTCATGTGAGATATCATTGGAAAGGTTATGATTTACTAAATGTGATTATCCAATTTGTATGCATGTATCATTTCTGTATCTAAAGTTAGGAATATTGACTATGTAACAATTACAACTCTGTGTTTACTTGGGAAACACCCACCGGACAGCAGGCCATCAGCCTTGATGGGCCATTAAGAATAAACAATAAGACTTTGAAGATATTAATCTCTCTCCTTCCTGAGAAACATCCTGGGACTTTGTTTTGAGACTACAAGGTGATGTGATCATGTCACCTGGTACTAAACAACGTCTTGGACTTCTAGTGATTTTCCACTGAAAGGAGGGGGAGGTCAAGACTGGGAAACAAAAGATTCCCGCCTTATGTAAATTCTGTTTAAGGCTGGGGAATAAGTTGATCTTGGCTCACTCTTCACTGAATCCCAACCCAGGATGACAGCTGGAAAGATCTGAGAAACAAAGACACGGGGGTGGGCGGGGAGGGGGGAGAGTTGACTGGAAAAGGGATCTGGTCTGTGAATACGGTGTCTCCAGATTTAAGCTGCAAGCCGGATAGCTTACCTCAATAATTTCTGCAGCCTGCCCCAAAGCAACATCTAGGGTGAGAAATTACTACTTGAAACCAGTCTCTTTAATATCTTAAGCTTAGTTTGCGTGTTTTGTTTTATTTGCTTAATAATCTGCTTTGTTCTGTTTGCTATCCTTTATAATCACTTACAATCTGTCTTTTATAGTTAATAAACTTGTTTTTGTGTATGATAAAACTCAGTTTGTGCAATTTATAACTGGGGAGGGGAAGAAGTTGTGCATATCTTTCTCCACATTGGGGGGGATTTATGAGCTTACATTGTATAGATTTTTCTACAGTGCAAGACAATATTATTTTAGGTGTACTTTCCAGAGGGGAGCTGCACTTGAGGCCTGGGCAATTTCCTAGCTGAGTCTTCCCATAGAGAGCTGTTTGCAGACTCTGTGTGATCCTACAGCTGGTGCGCCCCTACCTCTTTGTGTGTGTATATGTGTGTGCTGCCATTGGCTGGAGAGGCTAATTCAGCAAAACAGGGTGAGGGAGCCAAGGCTAGTGGAGCAGGCAGGCTCAGTGAAACCCCAGTAAATCAGGTGGCATCCCAGAAGTGGAGGTCCAACCTGTCACACTCCCATTGATGTAAATGGGCCCAGGATTTCACCCTATATTTCCATATTACATCTCCAAATGTGTGCTCCAAAATTAGATTCCCAAACTTAAAATCTATTTAAAAACTCAAGGCCAGATTTTGGTTAGTCTTAGATGATTTTTATTAGTCAGCTGTCTTAAAAAGGAGCCCTTTATATTGCACTATAAACACCTCACTGTGCTACTGCAGTCTAAGTGTAGGAAAATGCTATAATTTACTGTAATAAATTCAGGATCACAGTACAGGTAAAAGCTTCCCTTTTTAAGGTTGCCAACTGTACATATAGCTTCAAGCAACTTACAATGAGCAACCGTTTTCATCTCCATTGCTTCCTTCCACAGCTGAATAGTTATGTTGAGGACCTTTGCCATTTCTGGCAAATATCTACCCCCAGGTGTTAACAGAACCGATAGTGGAGCTGGATTGTGCTTGTCCTTTTTTGAGATACCTAAATTTGCAATTAGGGGAAAAGCAGCCCAGAATGCATCACATGTTGGCCCCAAGCATAGCACATCTGGGAACTAAAAGACAGATCTTAGGGACTTCAGAGGCTATATAATCACTTCTGCATCACTTGAGGGTTTGCTTTTCCATGGAAACACAATGAATGGATAAGTTTTAACTGTTTATTTTAGTGGATGGTCATGGGGATCATCTGGGAAGCGTGTAGTGTTCTGGATTGCCTTCATTTTCAGCAGTGAGTTATGGTCACAGAGGTCTACTGGCTTAAGGCATTTTACTTGATCTTTGTCTATTAGTCAGACTTTTATGTTTTTTGCAAGGGAAGTATAAGACTTCTTGAAATAAGTAAAGTTTGAGATATCAGTTTGAAAGGGGAGATTGAAGTGTGAGTGAGAACGATCTAAAGTCTTGTTCCTATCAAATCTCATTCAATTTTGTGCACCTTAAATTCCCCCTGGTCAGGCGTATAGATTAATTACAACCTCTCAAATTCACAGGTTGGTGCCTTGAAAATCAATGTCATGTACACTGTCTCCAAGGCCTTATCTACACTACAGGGGAAATTCAATCTAAGCTATGCAATATGGGTTACGTGAATAGCGTAACTCAAGTCTACATAGCTTAGTCTACTTACTGTGGGGTACACGCTATGCGATATTGATGGGAGACACTCTCTCTCAATTCCCCTTACTCATCTCGATTCAGTGGAGTACAGGAGTCGACGGGAGAGCGATCTGTAGTCGATTTAGTGGGTCTTCTCTGGATCCGCTAAATCGGCTGCTTATGCATTGATCGCCATGTGCCAATCCCCAAATAAGTGTAGACAAGCCCCAAGACAATCTCAAGATCTGAACATCCCATCAGATATGCTGCAGATCAGATAACAGGCATGTAAAGCCTGCTTTTGATCCTATCGCTCCTTCCAAGTGTTTTTGGAATTGCCCTGAAATAGCAAAAGGTGAACAAAAGCTTCATCCACTTGTAATACCATCCATTGGAGCATCTCAAGCACTTTGCAAATGAGGAGTATGACTCACAACTCTCCCGTGACATGTGAGGCATTATTATGTGGCCGTTTTACAGATGGTGGGGTAGGAAACTGAGGCACAGAGAGCTGAACCAATTGAACCAATTTGTCAACAGTCACACAGCAAGTCAGTGGCAGGGCGAGGAGTCTCCTGTTCAAACCACTAGACAACATTGCCTTTCCAGAAATACCCTTTTGTAGCATTTCCACTTCTGTCCATTTATCTTCTTCTCTAGGTACAAGATGGAGTCTTCCCTCCAATGGAAGGGGCCACCTACAGGAGCAGTTCCACATGGTTACCTACTCCTTTATCAAACATGGGCAGGTTTCCAAACATGCCAAATCCAACCCCAAGCTTCCATAATCCAAGTTTGGATCCCAAGGATCAATTGTTCCACTGCTTTTCAGTGTATGAAACAAAAAGGGCTGAGGGGAGAAAGTTAATTTAAAAACTGGGAAATAAATTTTTGGAAAAATAAGTGGAAACATCAGATTGGCACTTTCTTCTAGGCACACACAACTATTTAATTATTTTTCTGCAACACCCCAGGAGCTGGACTTCCTTTGTTAGAGCTGATCAGGAATTTTCTGAGGAAATGTTTTTTTGTTTGTTTATTTGTTTGTTTTTTGAAATGTCAATCAATTGAAGCAGACACATGTCCAACAAAACTGGCCTGTTTTTCTGCTAGCTCGATTGGGGGAGTTGCTGGGGTCCCCTGAGCTTTCAGGGCTGGCGAACCCCAGACTTTCTGCTCCCCAGGGCTTCCTAGTTTCCTGGCTCACCATCAGCCCCAGCAGACTGATATGGAATTGGGAGCCTAGAATCCCTGGGAGCCGCTACTGAGCTGGAAGCCACAGAGCTTGGGCTTCCAGGGTCAGTTTTGTTTCAGAACTTTCTCAGTGAAACATTCTGATTATTTCAAAGCAATTTTTTTCTCTCCAGATTTTCCCTTCGTGGGAGATGTCAAAACTTTGTTACAAAAGGGCAGATATTTTTTTTGATTATCCCATGGAACAGAAACCAGTTCTAGCTTTCATAAATACTTGATTATGTCCCCATCAGCGACAACCTATCTGTCAGATAAGAAGTGAGATTCCCATTCACCATCAGGCCAGAAGAGCAATTCTTAATGCAAGTGAATTCCTGAGAAATGACGTCCTCCTTTAAATCCATAGTCTGAGCTACTACCTCTCACTGGCACTTGGGAAGCTCCTTTTCTGTCAGATTTTGTGCAGTAGCCTGTTGGATTTTTACTTTTTTTTGGTAACTTCAGGGATAATCATTATATGATGTCACACACTGAGGGGAGAAGAATAAGAGGGGACAGTGGGGTAGGGTCACATAAAGGGTGTGACCAGAAATTGTTCACTTTAAACTAAGAAAGTAAGTATGATAATGCTCCCTGTGGAGATCAGGAAACCACAGAAAAAAGGAAGAATAGACTGAATATCAGGGAAACTTCCTAATAGTAAGGGCTAGGGAAGGGGTGGGCAAACTTTGGCCTGGGGGCCACAGCTGACCCATCAGCCATTTTAATACGTCCCTTGAGCTCCCACTGGAGAGTGGGGTCTGGGGCTTGCCCCACTCTGGTGCTCCACCCAGGGAGCAAGGTCAGGGGCCACGCTGCGCAGCTCCTGGAAGCAGCAGCAAGTCCCCCCTCTGGCTCCTATGTGTAGGGGCAGTCAGGGGGCTCCGCTCTGCGCGCTGCCGCTGCCCCAAGCGCCTCCCCTGCAGCTCCCGTTGGCAGGGAACCATAGCCAATGGGTGCTGCAGGGGTGGCACCTGCGGACGGGGCAGCACGCAGAGCAGCCTGACTGAGCCTCTGTGTAGGATCCAGACGAGGGACATGCCGCTGCTTCTGGGAGCTGCTTGAGGTAAGTGCCTCCCAGATCCTGCACCGCTGAACCACCCCTCTGTGCCCCAACCTTCTGCCCCAGACCTGATCCCCCCTCCTGCCCTCCAAAGCCCGCAGTTCCAGAATGGAGCACCCTCCTGCACCCCAAACCCCTCATCCCTGATCCCACTCCAGAGCCTAGACTCCCAGCCAGAGCCCTTCCCCCCGCCCCTGCACCCCATTCTCCTTGCCCCAACCTGGAGCCTCCTCCCACACGGTGAACTCCTCATTTCTGGCCCTATCCCTTAGCCAGCACCCTCAGCCAGAGCCCTCACCCCCTCCCGAACTCCAACCCCAATTTCGTGAGCATTAATGGCCTGCCATACAATTTCCACACCCAGATGTGGCCCTTGGGCCAAAAAGTTTGCCCACCCCGGGCTAGGGGCATGTCTACACAGCCTACAGTGGCAAGCCTCCCTGCCTGGGTTGATTGACTTGGGCTTGCTCTAAAAATACCTGTGTAGACAGCTCTTTGAAGTTGCAGCTCTGGCTCTGAAGCCTAGGGAGGTATGTGGGGGGAGTGGGGTGAGCTCCAGGACAGGCCATAACATCTATACAGATTTCAGAGGGGCACTCGTGTTAATCTGTATCAGTAAAGTAAGTGGCCATTCTTCAATAAAAAAAACTTCAGAAACACACTTCAACAAGACACTGCAGAACTAGAATTAATCTGCAAACTTGACACCATCAAATTAGGCCTGAATAAAGACTGGGAGTGGCTGGGTCACTGCAAAAAGTAATTTTCCCTCTGTTGATACTCATCCCTTCTTGTCAACTGTTGGGAATGGGCCATATCCACCCTGATTGAACTGACCTCATTCGCACTGACCCCCCACTTGGTAAGGCAACTCCCATCTTTTCATGTGCTGTATATTTATACCTGCTTACTACATTTTCCATTCCATGCATCTGATGAAGTGTGTTATAGCCCATGAAAGTTTATGCCCAAATAAAAGTGTTAGTCTCTAAGGTGCCACAAGGACTCCTCCTTGTTTTTATCTGCTATATGCTATTTTTTAGCATAGCAGCACAAATCTAGTCAGCCAGAGTCTGTTGACTTGGACTGGGGGGGCTTGCTACCATGGTCTGTGCAGATGTACCCAGAAAGCCTGAGGAATAATCTCCTAAGAGAAATAATAAAAACCCCATCACTTGGAACAGTTAAAAGT
Organism: Gopherus flavomarginatus; assembly: GCF_025201925.1. Taxonomy (NCBI): domain Eukaryota; kingdom Metazoa; phylum Chordata; order Testudines; family Testudinidae; genus Gopherus; species Gopherus flavomarginatus. The sequence goes on along the minus strand of NC_066617.1, from coordinate 162,904,002 downwards.
AGACTGGACAAAGCCTTGGGCAATGCAATGTAAGGCATTCATTCATCTCAGGAAAAAAAAGAACATTTTCCCTTTTTAGTTCCTTACCACAGTGGGGGAGCAGTTTTTGGAAACCATAGGAACCAGATATAGAATGTTTGCAGTGCTCGGTGGAGGAGATGGGTACTGCACTGCGGGTTCTGAACATTTTTCCTCACACAACTGCATTAATTGGAGACCCTGAATTGTCAGGAAGGGGCCTTGGAGGGAATTGATATTGGTTGGTTACCTCTAGCATCTCTACATGGACCACATGATTGAGCAAGTCTAGGAAAAGATGCTAACTACTTCTGCATCAACCAAGATGGGATTAAGCTATTTTGCGCCATGGGGCAAAATCATTGTGTCATGGTGTTAGGGCCAAGATGTTAATAATTAGATGTTGCCCTTCACAGTACAAACTTAGTGAGGAGAGCTTGCTACTGTTAATGGCTTTAACCTACAGAAATAATTGAGTGTGTGTGTGTGAGGTGGGAGGAATGTAGTATTTGGGGTAGAGCTGGGTAAATAATGGATTTTGTTGGTTCACTGGGGAAAAACTGGTTTTTGAGTTGAACTGAAAATGTAATTTTTCAAAACTTTTTGGCAAATTGAAAAGTTGCAAAAGCTTAAGAGTCCAACCATTTTGGTAGTGTCTAAATGATTCTAAGATGTTTGTTTTTGACAAAAGGATGCAAAGAATTCACCCACCGGGGAGAGGGTTTTGTCCCGGTGGGTAGAGCACTCCCATGAGATGGCAGCAACAATTCTTCAATTCAGCAGTACAATTCTTCACACACCCCTATCCTGGGTCTTGGATGACAAAGGGATTTTAGCTTGGGTTTCCCCCATTTCAGGACACTGCCCTCACCACTGGGCTATGAAATACTTTGGTATGAGGCTTCCTCACTCTCTCCTTTGAAGCTGTTCTATGTTTCCTAAGCAAGGACTTGAACTTAAGGCACTCATCTAGGATGTGGGAGACAGAGATGATGCATGCCTGTCAGGGTGGGGGGGGATGCAAAGTGATGGCAGCTGGCTTCAGTAGTTATTGAGCAGACTCAGCATAAGCCAAGCAGCAAATCTGGGGGGCACATGACCCTGCATGCCTCCTTCCCCTCCACACATGTTGCCTCTGTTGGGAGACCATGCTATCAGGCAATAAAGTCACTCTGACTCTTTCCTCCTAGCCCCATACCTACACTTTGTCATATTGAATGGCTATCAATTGCCACTAAAGCCCTCCAACCCCCTAAAACCAACTCTGAGGAGAAGGGGATCAGGAACATTGTAATACATAAGGTGGAAAGCACAGAGTGAAGCCACTGTTATCTAGGAAACCCAGTGAGGAAAACTGACAACCTTAAGGATTCTGCAAAGGAAATCCATATATATTTCTCTCTCCTTTGCTGATGCCCTCTATCCCCACAGCCAGTCATTATAATAGCTCAATCCAGCTCCCATTAAATTAATGAGAATCTTTCTATGGACTGTTATGAGAGTTGGCTCTAAATTGGCCAATCAGAGAAACAGCTATCATGTATTTCTATGGGATTAGCACGAGGGCTAATCTGACACCTCAGCTTGCTGGTTTTTCTCAGGGAAATAAGTATATTCTGAGAATGAATTTGGAGAGGTGTGTGCATAATCCTAGGCTTCCTTCCCTCTCCTACAACACACCAGTAATTAAAACAGCCAAGAGACTGCATCCTCCCCAAGTAGCTATGTCCATGGAATCACAACAATCAGAGCTGGAGAAGGTTTGTGAGGACATCTAGGCCTTCTCACCCTTCCCCTGCCAGTGCAGTGCTGTCCCCTGTATGATGACACTATGATTCAGGGGACTGGAAAAAAGACTTGAAACCTTTCAATACTGTTGGGTCAACAGTTCAAATCTGCCCAAGCCTGATGCAGGTCTTAGTGTGTGTGTGTGTAGCAGCTCAGCTTCCTCTCCTGCGCTGAAAGCAGAACTGTTCCCCTCATCTCCTGGGTTCAGGGGAGCTCACCTCCCCTTCCTCCTGCCTCGTCACTGGCTGACAAAATAAGGCTACATCACACAGGAGCATCTGAAGTGGTAAGGAAAGGTGGGGCTGAAACCTGGCAGCCACCTTCCCCTCCCCTAGTTGGAATCCAGGGGAAACGGAATGGGCCTGTGCATTCCCTCTCCCCTCATGATGTTCCACATTGGGGAAGATGTTTGAGGGCATAAGCGATGTTCCCCTACATGGTTCTACACTCTGGCATGTGTGCATTCACATACACACTGTTGTCTGGGGCTATGGGCTCCTTTCAGGTGCATTTATTCTCTTATGCTCATTCTCTACCCCACGCCATGTTCCCTCACACAAGATGATCTATTGTCAATTCATCATGTGACATCACCATCCATGACGACATACCACAACTAGAATCGGTGAGTTCCACCTTCTTTGTTGCTTTACATCAGTGGTTCTCAAACGTATTTGATCATGCCCCTTTCTTTGTGGCTGTAGTAGTTTATGTCCCCCATCTCTGGCTGCACGGCCAGCAGCTGCTGCTCTCCGGACAGCCAGCTCTGAAGGCAGAGTGGAGAGCAGCTGCTGCTCACTGGGCATCCAGCTCTGAAGACAACGCCACCATTAGCAGCAGCGCAGAAGTATGGGTGGCAATACCACACTACCCTTACTTCTCTGCTGCAGCTGGTGGCAGTGCTGCCTTCAGAGCTGGGTGCCCGACCAGCAACCGCCCAGTTCTGAATGCCCACAGTAAGTATTTTTTCCTAAAGCTTTTTATGCCCTCCCATCCCGAATACATTCTGCACCCCCTCAATTTGAGAATCTCTGATCTACATTAACCACAGAGCATCAGCTGTTTGTTGGTCCATGTGAAATGAGATGGTGGTCTCAGTTCTGATCCCAGTGGACTTCTATACATATCACTACCCCTTGCCATGTCTGGCACTAGCTAAGATCTATCATGTGAGTTTAAGCAGAGAAGTGAAGGTTTGAATAGGTCTGTAGAGATTTAACTCATTTCTGAGCCTTCTGGGGGAAGAGCTAAACTACCTGGTAGAGATAAGGCATGTTGGTGGGACAGTTTGCAGGAAACTGACATCAGTGCTTCCCATGTTGGAGAGATGCCTTTAGGGGGAGACTTTCAAAGTCAAGGGGTGTTAGGCATCCAGGTACCATCTCTACCTTTGAAAATCAGGCCCTTCCTCTCCAGGGCTGTCAATCTGGCATCCTTCACCAGCATGAAAAAGTAAAATGGAAATGTCTCTCTATAACCACATGACCTACTGTAAAGGTTTATCGTGTGAATAAACTGTGACTGCAGAGTTTCACACTTACCTAATACACTGCACAGGTCCTTGCAAAACCTGTTGATGTATTGTTAGTGATATGGGAATTATAACATTGCAGTCTGCTCTGCCAGTGTGATGGATCTATCTCACTGACTGTCCCAATGAAATAAACAAGGGAAACTGATATACAAACCTCTGGGATGTTAAAGCAAGGAAAATATCACATCCATTCGGCCCCCTGAGTTTTGTCTTGTTTTCCCCCGAACAGTCCGGTCCTGGCACTTTCTGCAGCCATGTGCAGTGTGAAATTAAATAGCCTGTTATTGGGACAAATACGCAGCCCACTTGGGTTCTAATCAACTCCTCAGAAATGGACATGACAGAGAAGATGCAAACAATAAGTAGGAAAGACATTGCAAATACAATGGTGTCATGAATAATACAGTCCTTGTGGCTGAAGCTCAGCGAGTTTGTCCCACCAAATCATTTTAAGAGATATCAAAGGAGGCTGCCCCTACTATTAATTTAAAACAGCCTCAGTCAGAGTTCCCTAAACCACTGCGATCTTTCTAAGAGTCTCCTTATCTTTTGGAGGAAGGCACTGATAACAGTCACATTAAAGCTGCCTATCAGCAACCAGGACTATATTTCTACAGTAACTCAAAGCTTCTGTCTTACTTGTAATAGTTTAAGAAGGAGCTATGCTGTCAAAGGTGTGTCCTCACTCAGGGCTTACTATAATAAATCTTTGCACATATATAATTCCTTTCATCAGAGGGTGTCCAAGTGGGTATTAGCCCCAGTTTATAGATGAGGAAATTGAGGCACAGAAAGGTTTATTTTTTTGTTGTTGTGATTTAAAATGATTATCATGTTAACAGCAGAGATCAGGATAGAACCCCTTATTGAGCAAGCTACTGCCTCTAGAAAGGCCCAATGAAGTCTCCCTTGTGCATAGCATACTTGCGACAATATCCATGTAATATGGGAAGTACATGTATCTAAAGCAATAAATTACCTTAAATACCTAATCCTTCACATTTATTAATGGGCCAGCTTCTCAGCTGGTGCAAAACCAGCATAGCTCCCTTGACTTCATTGGAGCTATGCTGATTTATGAGTGTCTGCCCCCTTGTATCTTTCATCTGAATCATGTTGGCAGGTGGGTCCAATTCGTTTCAGCTGACATAGAGAGAGTAGGAGGGAACTAAGGACCTGTGACAGAAGAGGTTCTGTAGAGAACCCTAAAGGGGAAAAAAGATGGGGATTGAAACTCAGTTTGTGGTTTATGTTGTGTAATTGTTTTTGAATTATCAGTAAAGTCCAGCCCCAGGAAGGGCATGAGTCTGGTCTGAACTCAGGGTCTGGGTACTCTGTTAAGAATATGGTAAGTGCTCAGCCCATTCATACTTGTGTACAGTATGTTTCTAACCTGTGATTGACTTCTTTAATGATCTATCGCCTGGGTTAAATTTTACAGGAGATACTCTCATTTGTGCAGAATGGATTCTAAACCCACTTGAATGACATAGGATTGAAACAGGCATGCGGCTAAGGAACTGGATTTCTTGAAAGATTGCTGGCAAGCTGCTTTACATCCCTCTTATGATGAACCTGAAATAGTTAAAGCCCAGGGTTCTATCTCCTTTAGGTAGGTTATAAAATATCTTCCTGTAAACCTAATGGCATCCATTGTCCAGTCTGCACATTTTCAGGCTGAGATGGAATATCTTAGAGAAAGATCTTCTTAATGCATTGGGAAATAGAGATGTGTTTTCTTTCCTGTGTATTCTTTTTTAAAAAGTTACATACCTCAATCAATCAAGAGCTATTCATCAGAAGTACTATAAAACGAATCTTTGCAGGAGATGGGGGAGATGTCACATCATCTTCAGTTTAGTAATGGCTTACAGAGCCATTCATCTGGAGCTAGCCAGTATGAATCCAGCACACGTCAACGGTGACTGCAAATTACTACCAGCTGATTGCTGTATGTCGGCATGTATGAAATGAGTCTGGTATCAGTCCAGTTCCTAGTGGAGAAGTGATCACCAGCACAGTTGGCACAAACTGCCCCCTCACTGGCCAGATCAGCAGAGAGGATAAGAATTGAATAAGCCATGGAGCCAGAACTACCCTTTTGCCCCTAGTTATGGTAACTATAGGTCTGCGCTGAGGCACATTAGGGGCAGGGCTGGAGAAGCCTGCCCTGACACTGCCTGTACTGAACCTGTTCTGTGGAGAAAGGCTTCTGGTGCTGTCAACCTTTCACCAGTGTTAAATTAATGACTAGTATGAAAATCTCTGGGAGGAAGACAAAGATGGGGGAAATAGAACTTTGTATCTAACAGGAAAGGCACTAAAAAACTACCCGAGGCAGAGTAAGAGGTAAGAGTGTTTCCTCAGAAGAGCCCACAGAAGTCCATGTATCTGTATTCTTAGACTGTGTGATAGGGGAGAAATGATTCCTTCACAGCCCTTCAGAGGTCAGTGCTCTAGTCAACTGCAGGTTATAATCTGTGCGGATACTACCATCAGTCTGCAAGGTACAAGGCTAGCCCTAGTTTTTACAGGGTTCTATCTGAAGTAAGGCATACAAGGTTCCATCACTTTCCCCCTTGGTGTCTGGGACCCTTCTTCCACCTCTGAATACCTGGAGCTCCTCTCTCTGATGCCTCTGTTTGTCTGCCAGCACCCAGTCCGGTCACAGCAAACCGCTATCCTGTGCATTTTTTTTGTGAGTCTTTGCAGTCATTGTGATCTTCTCTCCCCTAAGTGGACCACCACTAGCAAAATGCCTACTGACAGGAGACTCAGCAAGAATATGGCACTGAGGAAATACAATCAAGAAACTGAACCTGAAGACAGGAAGGGAGCTAAATGAAAGCTATGAGCCATGAAAGAGCAGGCTGAGTTCCCTCACAGGGCTTCCAGATACATAGGTCTCTAAGTGAATATATATACATGAGGCAGTTCTGCCCACTATCAAAACCAAGAGAGTCATCTTTCAGCTGCAGTTCCTCACATCATCTCAGGCTGTAAGGGCAGGAATAAGGAGGCTCCTCCAAACTTCATTCAGAATTGTATTTTTGATGGAAAGCACAACTAAGCAAGAAAGAACAAAAGTTTTCATTAAGAACACAATTAATGTGCATGTGCACATCTCTGACAATCTGCATTGAGCCGGAACACAGATCTATGTCTTTATTAGTTCTCCACCAGCATATCAACCTTACCTGTGAACAGAAGCAGCCTCTGTCTAATAGCTAATAATAACTAATAGCTACTCATGTTTTCTAGTTCTGAAGAGTGTTTCTTCGGCTATTTCAGTTGGCTTGATAACTAGAAGCAGGGCAATAGTCGGATCCACTTGTCAGCTCTTTGGGATGTCACTTTATTTTGAATAATATTTCACACTGAATAGTTCAGAGCACTGAGTAAGTATCATTGCCAGCCTTCTAGGGGAGAGGGGTATTGAGACACAAAGACTTGTCCAAGGTCTCCGAGAGAGAGTGGTAGAGATTGGGATAGAATCCTAGTGTCCAGTCAGCTGTTCCCCTGTTCTAACCACTAGAATGCTGCCTACCACTACCCTTCTATCAATACATCCTGCTTTCACTGCAGCACTCCCATTCTTGTTGATTTCAGCGCTCCTTTGAGCTCTGCCTTTCAAGTCTTAGCAGCTGTAATAAATATGTATCAACATTTGAGAGATGTCGACCCTGGGGGGAGGGGGGAAGGGGGAGAGACACAGACATACAATCTAATTCATTTTCAAATGTCTGTAATTCATCCAAGAACATTATCAATAATTACTAGAAGAAGGCAATAACACCCATCAGGAAAATCAGTGCTTTGGCAGGAAGCCTGCATCGGGATTTGCAGATATCACACGTACACAAAGCCTTTCTTGAGCATACTAATCGTCTGTGGGGAGTAGCAGGAAGACTTCAGCCTACACAGAGCTCACATGCATTGGCCAGTTCTTGTGTCAGTGTTGTGTTGTGCCTACATCAGGCAACCTCTAGCCTGATGTATATAGGTGGACACACTGTGGGTCTGATTACTGGCATGGGGTGTAGATAATGGGATTTTCAAAAGAGTCTAGGGGAATTAGGTGCCCAAGTCCCATTGAAAGTCACTGTGATTTGGATGTTTAACTCCTTTCGGGCCCTTTAAAAATCCCAGCCTGGGTATATAATGACCTGCCTCCACACTGAGGTCAGGCCCATTCTAGTCTCATGGCAGGGCCCAGAACCTACTGTGGTAGTCCATCCATTGCTGCATTAAAGTTCTCTGAGAAAATAAAAACCAGCGTGGCTCAGGATGTGAGCCTGGTGGGATATTGCAGAACTGTGGCATTCACAACCGTTAATGTCTGTCCTATCACTTCCTGCCATGGGTTGCCACAACCTGTGACCGATGAAGTGAGTTGATAGATGGGCATGCCGATGGCAGAGATCTGGCAGTGAATCCAGTCGTCGGCATATCATTCCTTTGTCATGAGTGGGGGAAGGGTAAAAGTTCCTCCTCCCTTAATACCATAGCATTTATGATAAGTCCCATCCCATGGCACTGTTCTGGCTTGGTGATTATTAACCCACAGTGCCTCCGTGCATTTGTAGTCAGCTTGTTTTTACTGCATGAAGCTCTCATCTAGTTCACAGCTAAGACTGATCTTTCCTCCCCTGAGCTGACTGCCCTTGCTTTCGTCACCTGCAGATTGTATTATTCTCATGTGGTTCTCTACACAGCACTAAATGTGAAGACCAATTGGAAGCTCTAGCTAATATAAAAACACAGCAACTGCTTACTTTATTGTGTCTCTCATGGAAGCACATAACACTTGTGCTCCCTGGATCACACTGGCCTCCAATGCACTTCTGGATGCAATTTAAGGAGTTGGTTTTGACATATAATGCCCTTGTCATAAACAGATAGTCAAGGGTTAATAGAACAGAAGTACTTCATGTCTCTTTTTCCTGTAAAGGGTTAAGTTCAGTGAGCCTGGCTGTCACCTGACCAGAGGACCAATCAGGGGACAGGATACTTTCAAATCCTGAAGGAGGGAAGTTTTTGTGTGTGCTGTTAGATTTTGGTTGTTGTTCACTCTGGGGGCTCAGAGGGACCAGACGTGCAACCAGGTTTCTTTCCAATACAGGCTCTTATAAGTTCAGAATAGTGAGTACTAGGTAGATAAAGTGAGTTAGGCTTATGTTTGTTTTCTTTATTTGCAAATGTGTATTTGGCTGTGAGGAGTTCAAATTTGTGTTTTGCTGAAAGGATTTTAATTTGTACTTGTATACTTAGGCTGGGAGGGTATTCCCAGTGTCTATAGCTGAAAGACCCTGTAACATATTCCATCTTAATTTTACAAAGATAATTTTTACTGTTTTTCTTTCTTTAATTAAAAGCTTTTCTTGTTTAAGAACCTGATTGTTTTTTTATTCCGGTGAGACCCCACGGGACTGGATCTGGATCCACCAGGGAATTGGTGGGGAGAAAGGAGGGAAGGGGGAGAGAAAGGTTAATTTTCTCTCTGTGTTAGGATTACTTTCTCTCTCAGGGAGAGTCTGAGAGGGGGAAAGAGAAGGAGGGGGGAAGGTGAATTTTTCTCTCTGTTTTAAGATTCAAGGAGTTTGAATCAGAGTGATCTTCCAGGGTAACCCAGGGAGGGGAAGCCTGGGAGAGGCAATGGTGAGGGAAAGGGTTTACTTTCCTTGTGTTAAGATCCAGAGGGACTGGGTCTTGGGGGTCCTCAGGCAAGGTTTTGGGGGGACCAGAGTGTACCAGGCACTGGAATTCCTGGTTGGTGGCAGCGCTACAAGTACTAAGCTGGTAATTGAGCTTAGAGAAGTTCATGCTGGTACCCCATCTTTTTGGATGCTAAGGTTCAGAGTGGGGGATTATACCATGACAGCCCTACATGTTTTGAGTCCTTCAACTCTCTGTTCTGTCCATAGGTGCTTTCAACAGAAGCAAGTGCTTATACTAACAGTCTCTGAGCTGCAGGCAGGTGTTTACTGTGGAGGGTCTTCAGTTCTGGAACTCACTGCCCCAGAGGTCTGCCAAAGCAAAGAGTTCATCCAACGTCACAGACTTTCAAAGCGTGTTTGGAAAGGTTGAGGTTCTTTCCTGCAGAAGATGTTATCGAATTCTTTAACTGACATTGAGTCAATGTGGGAGGGGTAAGCTTTCAAGCATGTCTCTCTCACCAACAGAAGTTGGTCCAATAAAAGATATTACCTCACTCACCTTATGTGTCTAATATCCTTGAACTGACATGGCTACATCAGCACTGCATATGTTGAGTCAATGTGTTAATTGATAGATTTGTTATGTAATTAGTGTGTCTTCATAGTCGTGCATATGCTGAGGGGGCTTGATAAGCACATTTTATAAAATCAAATAAATCCAATACTCTACAATGGGAAAGTCCTCACTGTTTCCCATGCAGATTCTACTGCTTCATGCCACACCTAGTCAGTGTCCCATTGGAAACTAGGAGGAACATGTCAGAGGTATGCACATGGCGTAGCTGCTGCCAGCCCTGAATTTTGTGGGGTCATCCCACTTTGAACAATTTTCAGGTGCACTCTTGCATTGTACAAGCAAGGTCTGGAGGAAGGCTGTGTTAAAAAAAATCCAAACAAAACAAATCCCGTGAGAAACTATGTGGTTTTTTTTTGTTGGTTTGTTTTTTTGGAGTGTGTCTAAAACAACATTTTCCACAGGAAAAGATCGATTTTTGGTGGAATATCCCCATCAGAGAAATTGAAACAAAATCAAATAATTTCAAATTAGGCCAACCCACAATGAAATATTTAATTTCATGAACATTCATCTGTGTGCACTCAAATCATTGTGGTGCCCCATGGGAATTGTAGTTCCAGATCCTTTGTCCTTCCATTCCCCTCCCTAGCCTTTGCTCTCCATCTGGACCACAACTCCCATGATGCACTGTGGTCTATTCCTTTGGCTGAGCTCGTGAGACGTCTCAGAAGATGAAAACAAATATGGGAATTTTCTGTGGGACAGAAATTCCATTTTTCAATCATCTTTAGCATTAAGAATGAGCATGGCACCACATCAGCACCTTTCACCATGATGTGATAATGATATCAGACCTCACAACACAGGCAAGTTTGTCCTGTAAAATAAACAACTTTAAGTGTCAACCCTCATGTAAAAGAAAGGGTACAAAACCAAATACTCAAACATGACTAGGTAGTTTGGACTTTCAGCTTTACAGTTACATTCCAAGCAGCAAATGCCCCCAAATGGAAACTGAAAGTGTGGGATTCCAGCCCTGAAATTGTGGCACAGATTCCTCAACAGAGACAATGAAATTCTGTCTTTTCTGAGAGGTAACTGTTTAGATTTTGTGGGGTGTTTTAGAAACCCAGTCCAGTGCAGAACACAGATGATGAAGATCAGAGCTATCCATGGCCAGTGAACTGGTACATTATCAAGATGTTGGATGTCATGGATCCATTGCACACCAGTGCAATATGTAGCGTCCTACCTAAAAAGACTTACATGCATGTTGATGGTGTGTATTTCTCTTGAACGTGCTCTGGACAAATATTTACCTACCTACTCTGAACCTCCATTTGTCCCTCCAGAGTAAATTATATAAGGAGAGAATTGGGGTGGAATTGTCCTGATCTTTTCTTTGTTTAAATAACAAAGGAGAGTCAAAAAATGAGGTGTGTGTTGTAAGAGAGGGATAGAGGGAGGGATTGCATATATTTGGAAGTATGATTTATTTAACCCTAAAAGATGGCTTGATGGTTGTTGGAAATGGAGATAGGGACGGGTCTGCTGATCTCATGTTTTCAAAGTTTTTATTTAGCCTTTCCATTGCTTAGCTATTTTTGTGGGTTTCTTAAAAAAACAAATGGAGATCTGTTTTCACAGGGATTAGTGTTTCCATGGAGAATCACAGTTTATGGCGCCTGTGGCCCAGCTGTAATAATAGCCCTGGTTTTGTCCTGTCAGTGCTGAGGCATAAGCATTTTATCTGACTTTATTCTTTATATGAGATTTTTGTTTTAATTGAAATGTGAATTTAGTGCTAGCGAGAGGTGCCAGATTAACAGCCCTGAAGACTGAACTCTGTGCATTCACAGATTGCATTCACAGGACTGCCAATGTGCCTGAGCCCTGACCTGGGTGAGTGGGAGGTTCTCTCCGTGATCCAATCAATCCTTGGCCTTTCTGATGACACTACCAACAAGGAGGCCATTGAGTGCCAGCTGTGCTGGTGGTGTTGTGTGATGTGGACAGCTGAGTGCTGGGAACTGGACTGAGACAGAAAAAAACTTTTTTTTAGACTTTAACTTTTCCTTTTCTGGCCATTGAATGCTGCTGTGTCCCACCCATCTGACCGAGAAGAGCCTGAATAGTGGGGATTTGGGCAGTAGTTTAATTAGATGTTTTCTAGTGGATTTGTTCTGAGCTGTTGTAAATTTGCAGGTTATTTCCCTCAGTCCAGACCCAGGTTGGAGCCTCTTAACCTGCCAGAGGGACTTTGACTGATGGCTACATTACAACGAGGGGTTCAGGGAGAAGTGAGAGCACTGGGGCTGCCTGTAGACTTGGAGGTTGTGATGAGATTAGAGGTGGATTTGGAGTTTGTGGGGCCCTGGGCCAGATAAAGTGGGGACCTCTCCCCATTCCTTCTGCCTGCAGTCCCCCCTATCCCCCCTCTCCCCAGAGCTCCTGTCAGGGAACTGGGTTGGGGCACGGGGCCTTCCCTCGCTCCCAGGCAGGAATGCTGGGTGGGCCGGGCGGAGTGGGGCAAGCCCCTGTGCCCCAACTCCACTCCCCAGCAGGAGAGCTGGGCAGTCAGAGCAGGTTGGGGTGTGAGAGCACCCAATAGTGTCAGGGGCCCCTCAATTGTCTATGGCGCCTGGGCACGGGCCCGGTTGGTCCAGTGGCTAGTCCGCGACTGGATGAGATAACATGTTAGCATGATAACAGAATCTTGTACTGACCTGCTCCTTCTGTTTACCTTCACCTCATCAATAGGACGGATGCAATACCTCACAACAGATGAGTGTGCCAGAATGGGTGATTTTCCAAAACCCTAGTCACAGCTTAGCTGTGTGTCATTGGTATATCCCCAAACATGTCTGTTCCCTCTTCCAACGCAACTGAGAGTACCAATCATGTCCCCAAATGGTGAGCTCCTTCTTCGCACATGCACTTGACATGAGTGGGGATGGGTGAGCTGAGCTCCCAAAACTGCCTGAATGTTCCTGGCATGACCATGCCGGTGGGTGTGGAGGCTCATTCCCTTGTCCCCTGGCAGGGTTAAGTCTGCCAGCCATGCCTGAGACAAGCCCCTTTTGCAACCTGCCATTTCCATTCCCAAGACAGGCAATGACAGGGGCACCGAAGGTTTACTGCCAGAACACATGAGACATGTATTATTATTTATTAATACCAAGGGCTCCAGCCAGCATCAGAGCCCCCTAATGCTGTGCAAACATATAGAACAACACAGTTCCTACCTCAAACAGCCTATGGTATATCCAGTGTCAAGATATAAAAAATGAGTGCAACAGACAATGGAGAGAACATGGGGAGTGAAGATGATGCATAATGATAATAAGATCTCACAATGTGTATAACCTGACGATTCCAATCACTGAGACACTTTTGGGTTCTATAATTATCATATACATGATACTCTCTCAACCCAAAATCCCTGAACTGCATATTATATATTATAATTTATATTGTTAACCAATACATATATGTTAGGCATAGTATACACCACATCGATAAGTATTATGTGAATGGCATTAATATAATATACATTACACGTATGGATGTTGGGAAGTTATGTTAACTGAATGTATTATGCTTCCCCACAATTCTGTTCACCCGAGTCAGGTATTCCACAACACTTTGCAAAACTGAAGTTAGCTTTGGCATTAGAATATAGGAAGCCTGTCAAAGCCAAGATGCATGAGTGATGTGGCCTACCACAGGTTGGGATGTACCTCTGCGCCCAATTGGTTTGGAATGTAGTATCCAAAACAGAAAAAAAAGTGTACAGAACAAAACAAGAAGTTCAGGAACTGTTATGAGCTGGTGGGTTGGACTTTAGTGACCTGTAAAGAATGATTTTACAAGTTACAAAATACTATGAATACTACTGAAATACGTATCTGTGAAGCACACCTTCTGTGTAAGGTGAATATGCTGCAAGAATTTGTTTCCTGTAGGAGGGCACATATATTTCCTTTTTGTACTGTATTGCTTTGTTTGCAGACAATACATTCTGCTAAGTTCAGTTATATGGTCTCTTGAACATTTTTAGGTATGAACCACGAGTGTAGTCAAACAATTGGCTACTTCTTTGAGTTAATTAATTATATATTATATTAATTATATTACCATTAATTGGCAGGGCTGGTAGCACTACCTATTATTAAGGTGGACTGACAGTTCCCATTATAAGACCCTGTTTTCAGTTGCTTATAACTTTGTAAAAAACTTTGTGTTTGGACTGAAATTTTCTCTGCTGGGTGTCTGCCTCAGGCTGAATTGTTTGGGAAACTTTCAGCCAAAATGGTTCAGTCATTTCTGAGAATGAAGCTAAGGAAAAGTGCATTGTTTTGCCCATGTTAAAATATTCTGCTGATCTTATCTTTGAAAAAAGGTTTACTACCTCAATTCTTTGGAGCAGGGACTTAAAAGTTGGCAGGGGGCATTTTTTTGTGTCAGGGATGTACCCTTTCCCATCCCTAGGAAAATCTATCTAAATTTGGCCAAGTCATAAGCCTTTGAAAAATCCCCATACAGAGCAACTGAGCATGCTCCCTGCCTTCACGGATCCTACATGTGACTGAACTGTGCATGTGCCATCTTTACAGAGGGATGGACCATGCTGTAGCCCAGGACTACAGTGGCAAAACTGGACATTCCCTGTAATGGCTGTGGTGGGAACAGACACTGGAACTCAGAATAGGCAGATTGGGACTGGAAGCCAGAGAGAGGGGAAGGGAAAGCTAGACTGGGACCTGGTGAAGGAAACAGGGTGGGTGACTGGGAGTCAGTTTGTTGGGTGGGGGTGGGGCAGTGAGCTAAAACAAGGAACTGGGGAGTCAGGGGTGCCTGGGACTGGCAGGATGAAGACTGGGATTAGGAACTGGTGTAGGGCCAGGGTTGAGGGGGCAGGGGTGAGATCTGACAAGGAGCTAGGGTAATGGTAGAGAAATGGGATTGGCTAGAGAAAGAGTCTGGGGCAAGGAACCAGCGAGAGGTGTGTGGGGGAGAGTGGAATTGGATGAGGAGCCCAGGGAAAGAGACTGGGACTGAGAGAGCTAGATTGGATGAGGAGACAGGAGGGGTGAGTTGGGGTGTCAATATGACACCATATACTGTTTTTTAAACAAGCAATTTGAAAATCTTGGAACATACAAAACCCATGCTAAAGGAACACGATTAAGGTTGCAAATCAAGCCCTTAGAAGTAAGGAAATGGTGGTGTTAATATTGCCAGTGCAACTTTGCTTTAGCCCCAATATGTATGTGCATTATACGTATATACTGTAATATATGCTACAATATATAATAACTTGTATAATAGTCTCATATTATATTGTACTCTTTAATTATGTGATCACATATTATGTTATGTGTACTAGTATATGACTGTGATAGAGTGGAATATGTCTATATCAAATTATTAATTCTGCTTTGTCCTAGTCTGGACTTGTCGTAGAGCAGCCCATGGTGCTGTCTTTTACACAGCTGCCCTGACCAGCAAAGGTGTTTGGCACCTCGTTGAAGGGCCATCACTGAGAGCCATCGGGGGCTGTTGATGTTGAATGGCTCAACTATGCTCCTCTCCCATGGAACACGGGTCCTTATGAACAGATGAGGCAAAGTCAGATGAGGAGAGTGTGCATCTCATGACATTTGTTATTGTCAAATATCTAGAACAGTGAAGTTGCTGCTGTTAAACTCCTTTGCTAAACCTGTGTTCCTTGCTTTTCTGTCATGTTGTTCCCAAAGAGGTTTAACTAGAAGCCCAGAGGGCCCACACCCTAGGTGGATCTCTGAGGGAGTGCATGTAAGCAACTGGGGGACTCTGGAGGTCTGAGACATTGATTTTAGGGTACAGTGCTGCTGGATTGTGGCATTCCATGCCCCAAGGAAGGGGTTCAGACAAGAGGTCTGAGCCTGGGGGTGTGACCTAGAGTCCCAGTCCTAGAAACAGTGACTAGACTCTGCTCAGACCCAGTTGGCTTGGAAGTATTTGGGACCTAGAGACAGTGTCTGCTTGCAACAGACTGATGACCATATAGTGGGGTACTAGGCCAGCTTGTAACTTTTATGTTATGTCACATTAATATTCCAGAATTGTCACTCTGAAACCTAAAATGTCTGAGTCAGTGTGAAGTGATGGAAGTAGCTACAAGCATGGTTGAGAGCTCTTGTTTAAAACATCATCAAGTTCAATCATCGCTGGGATTCATGGTTTGTTACCATCCAGTTTTTATTTCTCAGCCGTTTTGACTTTATGAATTACAGCTTTGCAACAGCACAGGCTTCCAGCTACAATAAGGTATGCATCTATGCCATCCCAAGTGTCCTAGACCATTGTGATATAAGAGGTAATTCAACCAGTCACCACCCTTTCTCTATAGCTAATCCACATGAAACAATGTCGTTAGTTGTATGAGGCAGATTGAACAGAGGATGGATTACTTGCCCCCAACTGCCACACTCATGAGATATGATAAGCTTTCAGCTACTAGTTTTACTATATTAATTAGATTATATTATATTCCCCTTTCTGTATACATTTTCCCCAACTTTTCCTTTCCCCAATATTATTAGTTTCTTTTAATTATACCTGCATACTTCCCCATTATATTAACCCCTCAGTCTCTGGGGTACCTTTCCTCGGTGGAGCTGGAAAGCAATGGGGTTTCTGGCAGTCATGAAAGGGTTAAAGCCTATGGAAGGCACATGCTGTTGCATATAGTGCAGTGCATGTGGACAAGAGTCATTTGTGAGGAACATATAACACTTGTAAGTAACCTCCTGAACCCCAGGATGTGAACACGTGGCTGGCACTTAGAACGGAGGAAAAATTGATCAGGGAACTGTGGCTCAGGGCCCTGAAGCAGAGATACTGGCAGCTTGCTATTCAGCCATTGATCTCATTCTCATGTTCTGTGTGCAGGAGCAGGGAGTGCCTAAGCGGGGAGGTGAGGTGAATAATTCATTGCACTTATGAAAAGTTGTGGTATTTATTCACAACAGCCTCTGTTTACCACCCTGTTTCAACAGCATGTGCTGGGAGCTGGCAGAGGGGAAGAAGACTCAAGTGTGAGTCTTCTATGTCCTAATGTGCTAGTGGCCGTCTCTTTGCCAGAAGACGGATGCTTGCACTCTGAGAACCTCTCCAGAGAGCTAATGGTCGCCATGGTGTTATTACTAGCCTACAATGAGATCCTTTTTTTTTTTTATGATAGTAATTTGTTACACTGGTTTGCCACAAACCTGCCGCTTCCTTGTTAATCCAATAATCTATATGAAAAAAGCAATTTGACATTCCTTCTTCCCATCTGCCACCCATCACCCAATCTATATCTTAACTATCAGTGATTTATTAATGGCGTCTGCATTAAGCACATCTCCGCTTCATTGGCGCCCTCCTCGACACACTCTCTGGGTACGTTTAGAGAGCAGAGTCAGCATGGAGATGAAAAGCAACAATGAGAACAAACGAGTGGTGGGAATTACTGTGCTTCATTCAGATGATTCACATTCACACACACACACACACACACACACACACACGATTATACCAGTCAAACTTCAACTCCTCTCTCTCTCTCTCTCACACACACACACACACGCAAAGAGACAGGAAATCCAAAGCTCTGTTCACTTTGCCACTTGACCCTAACCACTTTCTCCAACATCGATCTGAATCCAGCACAGGCTAGCTTTCAATTAATATTAAAAGTGCTGCAAGTTGTCAGTCCAGTTCCTGGTGGACAAAGTGTCCACCCAGCAAAAATCTACCAGCAATATTTTAGCTCTCTTGTTGGCAGTCTCAGCAGAGAGGCCAAGGACTGCATGGGCCTGCAGAATGAGCTCCCCTTCTCTTTAAGAAATTATCCCCCTAAATCAGGTTCAGGGTCCATTGGCTCAGCAGCATGTTGGAATTTGCAATGCTGCAACTGTTTCCTGGGTATTCAGGTATCTCTGGTTTATAGGGCTGTCAATTCAGCTCCTTTCACAAGCCACTAAAGTCACTTCCTAAATTAAACAAAATATGAAAACAATCATCCCTTCTGGCTGGGCACCGCAAGAGAGTTTAATGGGCTAAATTGGCATCTTGTCACACGGACATTCAGCATTCCATTTAGCCCCACAACATGTCATGTTTCTCATAAACAGAAAATTTCACACTGACTTCTGAATTATGGGACTAAAACAAAGAAGAACATAAATAAAGACCACATGAGAGATCATATCGCATGTCTCTTTTGTAAGTCCTCTCTGAATTAAACACAAAATGGCTACTAGAAAGCCATATTCTTGGCTATTTAAAGGTGCTGTACACATAACTGGTATGACTCCATTTATCTCATTAAACCCAACACACTTTTATAAGCTAGTTTATATAGAAAGTTCATACAGTGGGTAAAGTACTATGTAGATTTTAAAATCACTGGGTGTGTGGGGCGTGGCAGATTAAAAAAAAATTGTTTACTGCCAGTTGTTTTTTAAAAGGAACTTGTTGACTCAGATTGGACCCAAATTTTGGATTTTGTAAAAATAGGTTGTTTCCAAATCTGAGATTGACAGAAATGTTTCCATGACTTTTTATTTTTTTAAAAATTCCATCAGAAATTGTTTAAATTTTCTTTAAGTGGTTGTAAGGTAACCCCAAAATGGGACCATTGAAAACGTGGAAGTGAAAGCAGCTATAAACAAAAATTAAACTGAATTCATTGATTTTTACTGTCCAGCTCAAGATAGTGCAAAGCGTGAACAAAAAAGCACCCATGGGTGCTGGATTTTCCGATTGTAGCTTTCAAGTCATGGCTGGTGCTGGAGGGGATTCTGAGGGACCTAGCTGACTCTGCCAGATTTTCTCTGGTCTTCTAGAGAACGCATGGCGCAGCATGAGCTGCGCCACCCATGTAAGGTAGCAGCATGCACTCCCCATTGCACCCATCTAGATCATCTGTCTGGTACAGAGATGTGTGTGTGTATGTGTATCTATGATCCTATCATCTGAATTGAATGGTTATCAGTGTGGTTTCCAGTTACCATTATGGTGTCACATAGGGATACCCCAAACTGAGCAATGTTTAGGCTATTTTTGTAATGTCTTGTCTCAGTGACTCTGATCTGAAGATTGAGGTGTCCCTTAGTCCCCTGAAGTGCCTCTGGATGAAGATCATGGGCCTGCAGGAAGACAACAGGGTAGTGAACTTTTGCTGTTGGTATCACATTTCCCTTTCCATTCTGTGAAGAGTAAGGCTGAGATTTTCAAAACAGCCTAATAGTACTCCACTTTTATTGAACTTCAATAGGATTTGGGCATCTAATTCCCTTAGGTTATTTTGAAAACCCCAGCGTAAATGGATGAGGAACATTCAGCTATGCACTCACCTTCAAGATGTAACTAGTTCTCCCTTAATATTATTAGATGTGTTACAACAGTGCCCAGAGGTCTCAATCAGAATACAGGCCCTACAGTGCTAGGTGCTGTACGTACAGTGTAAGAACAATCCCTGCATCAAAGAGCTGACAATGTAATTTATGACAAGACTCAGCAGGTGGTTGTAAAAATTGGAAAGAAGAGGAAAAGGAGGATTTGGGTAAAAATGATCAGAAACAAGTGATTGGTTACATGCACAGCTAGATGATTTTAAATGAACTCAAAAAGTAAGGCCGGTTCGTGTGAAAGAGATGTGTGGGCAAAGCTACTACTACTTCCTTCCCTTTCTTCCTCCTCAAATATCATTGCTTCAAGCCTCTTGCTGTGTTTCCAGCTAGCAACACCAATTTTTTGGGAGCTCCATGGTGGCTGCTGCTCCAAGAGATGGCTGGGTCGCCCTCCTTTAGGAGGCAGAGTCCCAGCAGAATTGTAGAAATAGTAAGGTAAACCTTTTATAAGGGGTCATAGAGCAGAGATGGAAAAGACAAAGTCCTTCTGATTTTTTTCCATCTGATATGCAGTCCTATTATAAAAATGCCAGAGCAAGGTGTAGATTGTGCAAGAGCAAATTGCATACTCTGGACTGACAGCTCACTCAAGCTGTCATGTCTTAAAGGCACAGTATGTAAAGGGTGACATGCAGTATTGCAGCAGCAGCAGAAGAAGAAAGCTCAGGGTGAGGCCAGATCCTTATGTCCCCTTCTGCTTTAGAAGAGCGTAGTTTGCTTGCCCTATTGAGGCAGAATCCTAGGGGACCGGGGCTTTCTGTAAATCAGCATCTTGAAAGCTGGAATCTCCCGCGCAAACAGGACAATTATTCCAGGGGAGCGTTTTAAATCTAAAAGCACTGCCTGCTGGTGGAAACAAGTTTTAAAAGTCAGCCTTTTATGTTCTGAGAGAAGCCTGGCTGGTGCTGAATGTCTAATGAGTGGGGGAAGGGCCAGGTGATGGATTGCCTCTGTCCCCGCTGCAGTGTGAGAGCAAGCTCATTTGGCATACCCACAGGAAGGAAGATTTTGTTAATGGCTTTGTAGAAGACACAAGTGAATCCAGAGAGTTATTTGTGACCAAGATTGCAAGGTTGGAGGGGTGTTAATCTCCCGGAATGTGTGCTTTTTGAGAATCTCTCTGACTCCTTTTTGAGATATGGAATAATAATCCTTTTTCCCCTTGTAATTTCTTTGATGCTCCCACACCCCCAAGACAGAGACATTAAATATAGGGGCTGAGTTTTTTTCTTATTAAAGGGAAATGTGAAATAGCTGGTATTAGGAATAGAAGAGTCTGACCAAAACGAGGCTGCCTCAGAGTGAGCCAACCTAAGTATAATTGTTAAGGCTGACTGAAATTTTGTTTCTAATGGAAAAAATGGGGTTTTGAGTCAGTGAACATTTTCAAGGAAAGCATCTACTTTTCCTCAAACAATTTCAGTTTTTTGGTAGAAAAGTGAAAACCAAATAATTGTCCATTTTTGGTCTGAAAATTTCAGGTTTTGATGAAAAGTTAAAGTTTTCTGCTGAACATGAAGCCTTTTTATCATTTGTCAATTTTTCCCCTGGGTGAAAAACAGGTATTTTTGGCCAGCTATATTCATCATGTATTTTTTATTAATTTTTTTCTCCTTTACATCGTTGCTGCTCATTTTGACATTCATTATTTGCTCTCTTACCCTTTCTCTCTCTGTATTTCTCTCTCTGCTGCAGTTTCATACCATTTTAATTAATTTTTCACTTTCCTACTGTCTCTTTTTTTACCACATCTCCTAAGCAGATGATGAACCTCATAATATTTGAGTTTAACTTGGACTTTGGATCCCTTCACATTTGAGTTGTTTTGAAATTGGCTAAAAGTTATCCAAAAGAAAAAAGTTTGACATGAAATGTGCTAGACTATTCCTATCTTATCTCTGCACCGTGAGATTCCCTATAGCCGAGAAGGAGACGGGTGAAATGAAGCTCAGATGGGGTTTTAAGAGTCCACATGTCTCTGTTTCTCTGAGCCTATAAAGACTAAGATTTGCTCTTGTGAAGTAAGGCATAATGACCACTATTTATAATAATAAATTTACATTTCTTTAGCTTCTTTTATCAAAAAGTGCCCCATTCAAACACATTTTAGTTAAAGATTGGCAAAATTAGTAGACAGTCCGGTTTGCAAAGCCTATTCAACCAGGTTTTGGTTGGGCAGAACCAAAACCTGGTTGGTTTAGATCCAGGTCCTATTTTATTTGCCTTCCCCTGGCCCACTAACTCCATGCAATTCAGATAAATGGTTCTGATTTTTCCCTTTCTATTGCGTAAGTGTCACTCAGCCACCACTGAAGCACAGCCGATTTGCTCAAGGATCCCTCACAACAGTACTCAGGAAGAGAAGAATAACTTCTCCAGTTGATACTTCTTGGGACAGTTTAAAGGGCCCTAAGTTGCCATTTGGCCAGGACTCAGAGATCAACACTCACCCTAGCCCTAGGATGGAACTGGTGTAAGACAAGGAAATAAGTATGGGGTTTGGAAAGAAAAAAGAAAAGTCCCCATAGGTCTATTTGCTCTTGATCAGTGACAGCAAGCATTTTTCTACCTCCTTCACACATTAGTATGACAACGTCAAAGGTGTTAATACTGGTGCTGGTGAGGTTAGTGGTGCTGGCTACAGACAGCAGTGGTCTTGATAATAAGGGTGACTACAACAGTGCTGCCACTGGTGACACTAACCCTCTTGGTGAAGATGGTAAGACACAGTGAACCCAAAGCAGTCGGTCAATGGGACAAGGGTGTAAGTCTTCATGGTGTCCATGTCCTTGGGGTTTGAATTGCATGGCTTGCGTTACACAGAAGGTGAAACCAGATGATTAGAATGGTCACTTCTGGCCTTAAAAACCTATGAATCTCCCAGGAGCCCCTCTCTTTTCCCACCCTTCTTTCTTCCCCCATCACCTTTTACCCAGGAGCTCCTGAGAATCTGCTCCAAAAGTCATTATGTAGAAGCTAATGGTGTTACAGTGAGGGAACAGGGTTTATAGAACAACTGGCTCAGTCAAGACCCACTATATTGGAGCAAGTCAGCATAGCCTACGGAGAGGAGAAGAAATGGCATTGCTAAGTCATGCTGGTGGCGTAAAGGGTGTCAGTCTCCCAATAAGTGTGTATAGAGGAGGCATATGTATCAGGTGTGCAAGATACCGCCCTCTTTTAGAAACCACTAAGCCAAGTTGATTGAGAAGGACACGCTCTGTATTTCTTTTCATCCCCCTTAGAAACCTCATAAGCACATAGAGGTTTAGGGAAACTGACACATCACAGAACCCTTAGGCACTCCTTCCTGCAGCCCCCTCCTATGTACTGGAAGAAGAGTCCCCCCCCCAACCCTTCCACACTGACCTGCTTGGGATCGCTAATGGGAGCTAGGAGACGGTGTGTAATTGAATTAGTATCTCTGCTTCTTGTCACCACAAATTGTCCTGGGAAAGGCATAAAGGAAAGAGACAAAATGCAGTAACCCTAATTGAATTCAAGCAGCACAGAGGTAACAAGCAGCTGAGGCTCCTGGGTGAAAGGTGATGGGGGAAGAAAGAAGAGTGGGAAAAGAGAGGGAGCTCCTGAGAGATTCATAGGTTTTTAAGGCCAGAAGAGACCATTCTAATCATCTGGTTTCACCTTCTATGTAACACAAGCCATATAACCTCACCCAGTAATTCCTGCTTCAAACCCAATAACTTGCGGTAGGACTAAAGTATAGCTTTTAGAAAGACAGTCAGCGTAGACTGTCTAGGATCATCCCATCCTGAACAGACAACTTTAGTTCTGGCATTTCCTAGCTTTTGAGAGTTTGAGTTTGCCCTTTTAATGTTGGTTTTAGCGAGTAATTTTCCAGGTATTGTGATAAGGTTCCTCCTCTACCTTGATGGGTCCTGCGCTTATTGGCAGATTTGCTCCCTTCAGTGATCTTCCCTATAGTCTGGATCAACTCCTCCTGTGTCTGATCAGGAGTCTGTCACATATCCCACCCCCTGCTCAACACCAAGGGGTTGGGCAGCTTGGGAAGCTAGACAGTGCACACATGACAAGCCATCGGCATTGCCATGACAGCTCCCTGCTCTGTGTTACACACGGAAATGGAAAGGTTGGAGGGATAAGAACCACCTGGTCACCCTTGTGTTCTTCTCCTTGTTCCTTTGCATCCATTGAAGAGGGGCACGGTCGGTCACGAGGACAAATCTGCGCCCGAGCAAGTAGTAGCGCAATGCTTCCATGGCCTATTTTATGGCGAGGCACTCTCTCTCCACCACTGCATATTTTTGTTCCCTCAGAAGGAGTTTCCTACTGAGGTAGAGAATTGGGTGTCCCTCCTCCCTGACCATCTGGGATAGAACGACCCCCAACCCTAATTCCGATGCATCTGTCTGCAGGATAAATTCCTTGGTGAAATCAGTACAGGGTTACTGCAGAGGGCAGTCCATAGGTCTGTGAATGCAGCAGAGGAAGCATCAGATCATCTCACCAGATCAGGTCCACGGGCTTTCACTAGGTGTGTCAGGGGACTTGCCCTTGTGGCAAAGTGGGAGATAAATCATTGGTAATACCCCACTACACCTAGGAATGCCCAGACTTGTTTCTTGTGATGTGGTTGGGGCCAATTTTGGATGGCCTCCAACTTGTTCACTTGGGGTTTTACCAGACCTTTTCCCACAATATAGCCAAGATATTTGGCCTCTGTAAACCCTACAGCACACTTGGCAGGATTTGCTGTAAGGCCAGCTCGCCTGAAGGTATCAAGGACTGCCTCCACCTTCTCTAGGTGGGTTTCCCAGTCTGGGGTATGAATGACCACATTGTCCAAGTAGGCAGCAGCATAACTGTTATGCGGGCGTAATAGCTTGTCCATGAGGTGCTGGAAAGTAGCTGGGGCCCCATGTAGTCCAAAAGGGAGGACAGTATATTGAAAAAGACCCTCTGGTGTAGAGAATGCAGTCTTTTCCTTTGCGTCTTCCGCAAGAGGAATCTGCCAGTACCCCTTTGTCAAGTCGAGAGTAGTCAAATACCGGGCATTACCCAGACTGTCCACTAGCTCATCTATGCGAGGTATGGGGTATGCGTCCAACTGGGATACTTCGTTTAACGCCGGAAGTCTTGCAAAACCTTGTGGTGCCATCAGGTTTGGGCACCAGCACGATTGGGCTGGACCACTGACTGAGATTCTTCGATGATCCCCAACTCCAGCATTTTTTACACTTCTGCTTTTATTTCCTCCCTTTTGGCCGCTGGCACCCGATAGGGCCTCATTGTTATTCTGGCCCCAGGGTTTGTGATGATGTAGTGATATGTCTCGGTTGTTCGACACAGTTTTGTCGAGAACACATCTTGGTTCCGGAAGATCATCTCAGACACCTCATTCTTCTGCTCTGGTGTTAAATCGGGAGATACTCTCACCTGTTTGGAAGGCTTGTTTTCCTGGGTTAGGTCTTTTTGGACAGTTATGCACGCCTCTTGTGCATGCCAGGGTTTCAGAAGGTTGATGTGATAAATCTGTTCTTGTTTTCGGAGTCCTGGCTGCTGCACCTTGTAGGTTACTTCCCCCATTCAACCACCTCATAGGGTCCCTGACACTGGGCCAGAAGCTTGCTTTCTGCCGTGGGTACCAACACCATCACCCTATCCCCTGGTTGGAACTGTCGGACTTTTGCCTGGCAATTGTAATGGGTTCTCTGGGCCTCCTGTGCCTTTTCCAAATGTTCCCGTACAATAGAGGTGACCCGGGCTATCCAGTCTCGCATCTGTATTACAAGTTCTATTATATTTCTCCCCTCATTGGGTTCCTCTTCCCAGATCTCTTTGGCGATGTCTAGTATGCCACGGGGGTGACGCCCGTATAATAACTCGAATGGGGAAAACCCAGTTGAGGCCTGAGGTACCTCCTGGATAGCGAACATAAGATAGGGTAGTAGGGTGTCCCAATCCTTCCCATCCCAACTTACCACCTTCCGTATCATAGCCTTGAGGGTTCGGATAAAACTTTCTACCAACCCATCAGTCTGCGGATGGTAGACTGAAGTTCTCAGGGTATGTATATGGAGCAGCATACAGAGGTCCTTCATTAGCTTTGACATAAATGGGGTTCCTTGGTCTGTTAATATCTCCTTTGGTAGCCCCATTCGGGCAAAGATCCCCACTAGCTCTTTGGCTATCGTTTTAGAGGCTGTGTTCCGCAGGGGGATGGCTTCTGGGTAGCGAGTAGCATAGTCCAAAACAACAAATATATATTGGTGGCCTCGAGCAGTCTTCTCCAGGGGTCCCACTAGGTCCATGGCTATTCGCTCAAAGGGGACTTCTATGATGGGAAGGGGTACTAAAGGTGCCCTCAGGTGGGGACAGGGACTTTGCAGCTGACACTCCGGGCAGGATGCACAGTACCTCCACACTTCTTCATGTACTCTGGGCCAGAAGAACCGTCATAGGACTCGTGCCAGGGTCTTCTCTACCCCCAAATGCCCCCCCAAAAGATGACTATGAGCAAGACTTAATACAGCATTCTGGTGTTTTTGAGGTACTAGGATCTGCTGTACCTTCTGCCCCTGTACTGGTGCAACCCGGTATAAGAGGTTCTTCTTCATTATGAAGTAGGGTCCTGGTCCCTGGGTTTTCCCTTCCACGGGGACCCCATCTATTTCAGTCACCTCCTTCCTAATGTTGTCGTACCTTGGGTCTTCAGCCTGGTCTTGTCCAAAACTTCCTCTCCCAGGGCTAATCTGCCCAAGATCTAGGGGCCCAGTCTCTGTTGCCTCTACTGGTTCAGAAGCATTAGGGTGGGGGTCAGACTCAGGAGCTTCTCCCTCCTGGGTGGCCTCCTTTTCAGCTGCTTGGGTCCGCCTACCTACGAGAGCGACCCTCTGGCTTTGGGCCAGTATTCGGGTTCCCAAGGCCTTAGCTGCCCTCCTTTCCCTTTTGACTTTCTACTCTGTCTGGGAATGAAAAATAAATCTGGGGATATTTCAGAGAAGACTGGGGGTTGACAGTCTACTGTGGATGCCTCACTAACTTGAGGGTTTCCCTTTTCCTCCAATCCTCCTACTGGGAGTAAGTTTCCAAACCCTGGGAAGTCCCTCCCTATGAGCACTGGCTATGGGAGTTTAGGGACTACACCTACTGCTACCTCAGTAGTGTTCCCCTGAATCTCGAGTTTTACTGGGATGGTGGGGTAGTAACCAACTGTCCCATGGACGCATGTTATCCCTGTACGCTTAGCCCGCAGCAGCTGACTACACTTGACAAGCTTCCCCAAGACAAGCGTGATAGCATTCCCCGAATCAACCAGTGCCGTGGTCTTTACCCCATTTAGCTTTACTGGTGTGGTATACATATGTGGGGTTAGTGAGACCCCCACAAGGTGGATTAGGGAGCATGGGTCTGCCCAGTTCCCCAGGTTACACTGCATCGGCTTCTCAGCATTGGGACACTGTGCAGCTATATGTCCCCGCTCCTCGCAGGCATAACATCTGTATGGAGCCCTAGGCATTCCCCGGTCTCTTGGTTTGGGCAATCTAACATCATGATCCTCTTCTCCCTCCGTGCTCCTACTCTTTGTGGCCTCTGGTGAGCCTTCAGCCCTTCTCTTTTTCCACCTGGGCCCTCCTGGTGGCCCAGTCACCCGAGCTCTAGGGCTTGGTGCTGCTAGTTTAACCCGGGGTGCCTCTTCCTTAACTGGTTGGGTCAGCTCCCTCGCCGTCCTTCGCCTTTCTACCAGTGCAACAACCTCATCATAGGTGGAGGATTCATTCTGGCTTACCCAGGCACGAAGGTCTGGCGGTAGTCCTCTCATGTATCGGTCGATGACCAGAACCTCTAGTATCTCTTCCGGACTCCGTTCGCAACCACTTTCGTGCGAGATGGATGAGGTCATACAATTGGGACTGCGGGGTTTTGTTTTCCTGGTAGGTCCTCTTGTGATACCGCTGGGCCCGTACTGTGGTTGTTACCCCAGATCTGGCCAGGAGCTCTGCTTTCAGCTGGGGGTAGTCTGCTGCAGCCTCTTCAGGCAGATCTTAGTAAGCCTTCTGGGCCTTCCCACACAGGAATGGGGCAAGGATGCCAGACCACTGATCTTGAGGTCAGGCCTCCCGTAGGGCTGTCCTCTCAAAGACCAGAAGGTCTGCCTCTACGTCATCCTCCTACGTCATTTTCTGCAGCCAATGGCTGGCCCGTATGATCTGCATCCCATCATGGCCGCGGTTCAGCTCTGTAAGGGTCTTTACCTGGTTTACCAGTTCCTGCAACACAGCCCGGTCTTGAGAAGCCTGGTCCATCAGCAGGCGATTAGTCTCTTGCTGCAGCCGCACTGCCTCCTGTTGGGCAGCTGCCTGGACACGGGTAGCCTCCTGCTGGGCCTCCGTAGTTTGTATCAATGCCTGCACTAAGTCATCCATTGTGGTGAAAAAAAATAAACCTTCTACTTTTTTTTTTTTTAAATCACCTTCCTTCTTCTGCTGCGCTGTGCACATCAAATCCCACTCTGACACCAACTGCAACAAAGTTCCTCCTCTACCTTGGTGGGTCCTGCACTTATTGGCAGATTTGCTCACCCCAGTGATCTTCCCCACAGTCTGGATCCACTCCTCCTGTGTCTGATCAGGAGTTGGGAGGTTTGGGGGGAATCCAGGCCCACCCTCTACTCCGGGTTCTAGCCCAGGGCCCTGTGGATTGCAGCTGTCTATAGTGCTTCTTGTAACAGCTGCATGACAGCTACAACTCCCTGGGCTACTTCCCCATGGCCTCCTCCAAACACCTTCTTTATCCTCACCACAGGACCTTCCTCCTGGTGTCTGATAACGCTTGTACTCCTTAGTCCTCCAGCAGCACATCCTCTCACTCTCAGCTCCTTGTGCCTCTTGCTCCCAGCTCCTCACACGCACTTATTCTCCTCTGGCTCCTCCCTGCCTGACTGGAGTGAGCTCCTTTTTAAACCCAGGTGCCCTGATTAGCCTGCCTTGATTGGCTGCAGGTGATCTAATCAGCCTGTCTGCCTTAATTGGTGCTAGCAGGTTCCTGATTACTCTAGTGCAGCCCCTGCTCTGGTCACTCAGGGAACAGAAAACTACTCATCCAGTGACCAGTATATTTGCCCTCTACCAGACTCCTGTACCCCACTGGTCTGGGTCTGTCCCAGTATTGAAAAAAAACTGAAGAAAACAAAATTTCATCTTGTGCTTTCATGGTGACACTTGGGACATTAACTGGGTTTGCTGGAATCTTTAGATTCACCATGCAGACCCTACTCCCGGAACTTTTCCACCTTTTCTGTGGAACAGCCAGAGATGACATGTGCCTGCTGACAGTGGGAGAGGGAGAGGGGAAGGCACAATTTAAAGGTTCAGCCATCTCTGAAACAGCTTGAGCCATGACCCCCCAGGCAATCCCCACCTTATCCTCTAAGTCTCCCCACCAGAAATCAGTCACTCCCTGCAGCTCCCAGCTGTTGCTTTTGCCTCTCCCCACAAGGTACAGCTTGCCGCTCACAGGCTCTAGCAGCTGTGGCACAGGGAGGGGGCCTGGTTGCAACATGTAACCGAGTGGGGCTGGCAAATCCTGGCAGATATTGAGGAGGGGCACATGACCCCTTGGTCGTCCTCCCCCTCCCACATGCATTGCATTCACAAACAGCACTGGACAGGGAGCAGACACACTTGGCTAGCGGGTTTCACAGCTATTTGTTGTTAGAGCGATGTTAAGATTCAGGTGTCTTGGATTCCCTTCCTTCTGGAGGAGAGTCTTTTCTACTGGTCAGACCCTTTGGCCCCTGTTCTTCCCAAGCCTGATCCCCTTGGCCCTGCCCCCTCCAGCCTATCCGTGTCCCAGTCTCCAACCTTCAAACTCTTCATGCCAGTCTCCTTGCCCAGGCAATTTCCTCCCATCTCCTGCCCCAGCTCCATGTCTGATCTGTCTTCCTGACCCCCATTGGCTCTAGTCTCCTTGCCCAGCCAGTCCCAGACTCCTCCTCCAACTCTCAATCCCATTTTCTCCCCTCACCTCTTCCAGCTTCTAGTCCCACTCTCCTCCTTTGGTTCCTTGCCCCAGTCTACTCCCTTCACTGCCCTACCCTCACCCCAGTGCTCCGGTTCTTATCACCTCTGCATTTGAGTCAGGCTGCTTCTCCTTCCATGGTGCCTGGGTAGCTGTGGCAGACGTATGGAAAGCCCAGGAGGGAAAGTCTTGCTCAGACCCTGCAATCCTGGGATGGGATCTTTGGAGAGTGTAGCTGACAAACCTTAGCAAACCTCTACTGAACCTGTGTGAACTGAGATTTTTCAAAGGATCAGCAAAAGGAACGTCCCTGACACCAAAGCAACTCCCCCTTGCCAAATTTCAAGTAGCTGCTCCAAAGCAGAGAGAGGCTTCTCAGGGAAAAAGTTGTAAGAATTTTTTTTTGTCATGTTGGCAAACCAATCAATTGTTGCCCTAGTCTTGGTCTTAGAAACTGCAGAAGCAGTTTAGCTGAAACTTTCCAAAACACTTTAGGCTGAGGCAGGCACCCAGCATGGAAAATATTGCCAATCTTTAACCATACTGATTGAAGTTATAAGCAACTGAACACAGAGTTTTATAACAGGAAGTGTCAGGCAGCCTTGAAATCAGACCTCTCAGATGAGCTGCCTGCACTTGTTCTGTTTCACTCCAGGTGCAAGATGGGGTAAGGCATATGTTGTTTGGTCATGATATGATTCAGTGCATCATGATACAGGACAGTAACTTTTGCACCTCCTTCAGGGAAGCAGGGGTTGTAAGAAGCCAGCAGAGCAGACATTCTGTGTCATTGGCAGTTCAGCTTTAGGTAGCAGTGTTCCATCTCAGGGATGCCCTCTATTCTCACCCCAGATGAAAGCAGTAACCACCACTGACTTTAACAAGTGTCACTTGTATCCTATGTGGAAAAGCAACTGGGGGATTTGTCGTCTATTCTTAGTGGTGCTAAGAGGAGGAAACCAATCAGATTTTACTACTTCTTTGACAGTGAAATTGAAAGGCCGAGCTCATCCCTGGAGATCAGGGGCACGAGTGGGGCAAGGCAGGAATCCCAGGGCTCCTTTTTGCCCCTGACCAGAGCTGGGTGGTGTAACAATGGACCCCCTTCCTTGTTGGCATGACAGAGGGGCAGCTAGGAATAATCTGAGTGAGTGGTATTGCAGCCTGGTGCCTGGAGTTGCAACATCACTTCAATTTGGGGCTATTGGGCAGGTAGCTTGGACCTCTTACTTAGAAAAATTCTGGATGTGCCCCTGCTGGAGATCCACGCTATAGTGTTACATTCTGCCTCAGATAGGGTGGAGCTATGAAGCAGGACTGCGGACTGAAAGCTCTGAGAGGGAATGCTGGCGATCCAAAACAGCTATAGCATAGTCAGAAGGGAGGATATGGCTGCTGGGAAGATAGAGCTCCATACTTACGTGGCATTGGACTGGGTTATACTGCAAGCTGGGGGATTTCTTCTGGTTGTGTTAAACCATTTTGAATCCTTCGTGTACACACTGTGCTGTAATCCTCAATGATAAAACCTCACACTTTCAGGACAAGAAGGTGCTGACTGCTAAGAATGCTATATATCTAGATTGTGGAATCATTAGATGAGCTCCCACCAGTTTTCAGACCCTCTTTTACTCACTTCTTACTGGCCTGATCTGACCACAACAG
Source organism: Gopherus flavomarginatus (assembly GCF_025201925.1). Classification (NCBI taxonomy): domain Eukaryota; kingdom Metazoa; phylum Chordata; order Testudines; family Testudinidae; genus Gopherus; species Gopherus flavomarginatus. The sequence goes on along the minus strand of NC_066617.1, from coordinate 162,873,318 downwards.
CCTGGTAACTTACACTGGTGTTATAGCTTGTGAGTGGTGTGCTTTACCAATGTATCTCAGCCTGTCAAGTGTTTGAAAGAACAACAGTATCTTATAGACTAACAGACGTATTGGAGCACGAGCTTTCGTGGGTGAGTACCCACTTCATTAGGTGCATGTGCCTACATGCATCCGACGAAGTGGGTACTCACCCACGAAAGCTCATGCTCCAATACATCTGTTAGTCTATAAGGTGCCACAGGACTTTTTGCTGCTTTTACAGATCCAGACTAACACGGCTACCCCTCTGATACTTAACAGTATCTTGAGGTGGCTCCTGACACATCCCAGCATATATTTCTAGCCTAGGCTGATGTAGCGTCATGTAATCGTGAGGCCACCAAAAAAGCTCAGCCGCTCTGTATCCACCCATTAGTATGATACTACAGAGTTGTGCTCTGCTGGCATATGTCATGAAGATCAATGGATGTTTTGAAGCCTGCGGTTGGACAGGGGCCCAGACAACTGGAGAAAGGCTTTCTTCAGTATGATATCAGGGCAAAGAGTTCCTTTGTCCAGTCCTTGACTGTAAGCTACTGCCACCTCACTTTTCGTATTAGGTGATGGTTCTGGTACTTTGGGAATGTGTGAGCGAATGACATTGGTATCAGCTACCCAGTGCTTTCCTGTTCTCCCGGTCTTGTTTGTAATCGAATCAGAGATGTGATTTTTTCAGGTCTCTAGGGCAAAGCGTTCATGCTGGAATGAAGAAGAATAATGACCATTCTTCCTCCTGCACCCTGCTTCCTTGCCCCTGCTCTTGCAGGCCCTGGAACCTCCTGACCCTTTTAGAGGCAGCACAGCAGCCTGCCCCATCTTTTATTGAATTGAATTGCAAATCTGGGGATGCCTCACTGGGGGCAGGGCATCCATTTCACTTCTGTGTCCCCTGCTGTACCCTCCCCTGGGACAGGCTTAGGCCCTGAGGAAGAGCAGTCAGCCTTCATTAAGGAAGGCATTTGATAAGATTAACTCCCTGTTTAATAAGAACTCAGTCAGTCAGACCCAGCTGTGCTCAGCGGTAAGTAAAAACAAATACATGGAGCTCTGTTGCACACCCTCAGCAACTCAGGGGTCAAATTCTCACCCTTCCAACTGTGGCTCTGGAGAAGGAGACTTACAAAGTCTGACTGCCTCTCCGTCCTGTCCCTTTTCAGCAGGACTAGAGGGGAAAGACATCAAGATGACTTAGGGTGGAGGGTATCTATCTATAACAACTAGAGAGTGCTTCTGCCTTGGGACCAGTCAACAGATTGCCCCTCCCCTGGGGAGCCTCTCAAGATGGATGGCTATCACGACAGTGCCGTGAACTGCAGCCAATGGTGCATGGAATTAAACAGCCCTAATCCTAAAGAAATCAGCTTAGATGCTCACAAACCACACTAGAGCCTTGAGTCTGTGTCCTTGTTTATAGTGACTAATTCTTCTCCTGATTGCAGAGGGGAAGGAGTCACAGGGGAAGGTCAGACTGGGTCACAGATCACTGGAGAGAATACAAATCAAAGCAGAACACTTAGCCTTTTGATTTGGTTTGTATTAACAGTTTGATCTATCTTTTTTTTTAGCTCCAATCACACTTGCCTTCTGACTCTCTCAGGAGCAAACTCGTCTCCTTTCAAGCCCTACAGGATGGTGGCTCAGAAAAAGGAAGTGGTGCCTGCTAGCTCTGTGCTTGACCTCTTTCCCTGGTGATCATATTATAGCAGCACTTCACTGCACTGTCTCTTTAGGCCTGCTCCTGGGCTCCCATTGACTTCAGTGACAAAGTTCCCAGCAATTTCCACCTTTCAAGACCGGGCTTCTAGTTTGCTTGTAGCACTTTATTAATGTAACTTCTGTTCACCATTATACTGTAACTTCTGTTCCATATTGTAATTCAAACCCCATTTTAAAACACTCACTCCATTTTGTAAAAGCTTCCTCCTTCATTTTTGCAAACCTTGCTGTAATCTTATTAGTTTAGTTTAGATGTGTGAATGAGGTATGTATGAATGATGGAATCAACCTCCAGCCCCAGCCTGTCCTGATGAGATAAAGTTCAAATACCAACGGCTGAAGACCTAGACAACAGCCCTAAACAAAGTAAGAAGCATCCACCCTAAAAAGCCTATAAAGAAGAAGGGTGAGATGGGTAACATTCTGCTGCCAACATGGAAGAACATCGGTGCCTGCCCAACAGAGATCCAGCTCAGCCTTGTGCCCAGCTTTCCTGGCCAGTTAGCTGCCACAAGCTACGAACCCAAGCTGCAAAATCAAGCCATGAACTTAACCTATCTTCAGGACTGGTAACTATGCAGCAGCTGCAGAACACCTGATAAATGTGGATGTGTGTGTGTGAATGTATAGGTATTAGGTATAATGTGAATGTGAGTGTGTGTGTGTGTGTGTGTGTGTGTGTGTGTGTATATAGGTAATAGGTATAGTGTGTGTATAAGAATTAAGATATTAGTTATTAGTCATAAATTGTTATCATAATAAATGTGGCATCTTTGCCTTGTCCCCTTTAATAAGATCCTGCTGGTTTTTACTGGTCTAATATAATTGGTACAACATGCTGACATGAAGCTTTAAGTGATGTACAAGGTGGCATCTCAGCTCTATGTGATCTGGTTGGTGCTCTCTATATCTCACAGAAGTGGACTATGTCCCACCTTCAGCCTGCTATGCTGTTACTGTAACCTGAGCATATACACTTTCCCTGTTACTCCCTTCCCATGAGTGCTTATTACTAGATTTCACAGGAGCTGCGTGTATTGGATAAAGGGGAAAAGAGCTCATTTTCTCTGTGTTTCTCAACCTTTTCATGTTATTCTCCCTCCCCCTCACCTTTCTCAATGGCTGAAACAAAAAAGGCTAGGATCCTATTTCAAGATTTGGGTTTTTATATATAAAAGGCCTTGTTACCTATAAAAGAAAGTCCAATTTAGCTATCTTAAGTACTTATATGGCCCCATTGCTGTCTAGATAAGAACAGGAGGGGCCTTTATAAAGCCCAATAGCTGAGAGCACAAGGAAAACAACAATTCTGCTTGGCAAAGGATTTAAAAGTTTGTTTTTGTTCCACTGTGGAACAAAACCAAGAGCTCTTGAGGTTTGAGAGAGAGATCCAACCCAGGATAGCCAATAGCACAGTGATTAGAGAGAACCAGGTTCTAATCCATGCTCTGAATTAGAGTACAGACTGGAATCTGCCTCTCCCATCTCCCAGATAAGTGCCCTAACCTCCAAGTTTTTGGCTATTCGGGGGTAGGGGCTCTCTTTCTCTGAGTAGAAATTCCATCTTAGACCTGAGGAAATGTTTGTCCAAAGTGATATGTTAACATGAAACTCTTCTGTTTTGATGAAACAGCATTTCTGAATCAGCTGTAGCCTCTCCATTACCACAGTATCTGAGCACTCACAATCTTGAATGAGTTTATCCTCCAGTACCCTGTGAGGTAGGGCAGTGCTGTCATCCCCATTTGACAGATGGGGTACTGAGGCACAGAGAGTAAGTGATTTGCCCAAGGTCACTCAGCAAGTCTGTGGCAGGAAACTGAATCTAGGTCTCCCCAAGTACCCGGCTAGCGCCCTAATGTGTTCAAAAGAGGGATTTAGGATTATTGGGAACCTTTTGGGAAAGGAGATGCCTATAAAGGAATGATGGACACCACCTAAACCAAAACAGAAACAGATTGCTGGGCATGTAAGATTAAAAAGCTTGTAGAGGAGCTTTTAAACTAAGGATAGGGGGAAAGCCAACAGGTGCGGAGGCACACATGGCTCAGAGAGACATGTCCCTTGTCAGGGACGATGTATTAAAGAGGATATTCTATATCCTAGTAAAGAGGAGAGGATACACGTTGATAAAGTACAGGTAGGAGCAAAAGAGAAACAGTCAAACAAGAAAGTGTCCCATTCTGTTACATCACACAAAGGCAGACAACTAAATATTGACAGATTTTATAATTGCTTGTATACAAATGCAAAGAGTCTAAATACTCAGATGGGTGAGCTTGAGTGCCTGGTATTAAATGAGAATATTGATATAATAGACATCACAGAAACTTGGTGAAATGGTAATAATCAGTGGGACACATTAGTACCATGGCATTAAAATATAGGAATGACAGAGTAGGTCGTGCTATATCATATGACTGGCAGATAGTGAATATGTGGCCGATTTTTAAAAAAAGCATCCAGAGGTGATCCTGGCAATTACAGGCCAATAAGTCTATCCTCAGGGGTACCAGTTAAATTGTTTGAAACTATAGTAAAGAACAGAATTATCAGGCACATAGATGAACACAATTTGTTGTCAAGAGAAATCATGCCTCACCAATCTATTAGAATTCTTTGAGTGTGTCAGCAAATGTGGAGATGAGTAAGGTAGGAGATATAGTGTACTTGGACCTTGAGAAAGCCTTTGACAAGATCCCTCACCAAAGGCTCTTAAGCAAAATAAGGACTCATAGGATAAGAGGGAAGGTCCTTTCCCTGGATCAGTAACTGGTTAAAATATAGGAAACAAAGGGTAGGAACAAAGGTCAGTTTTCAGAGTAGAGAGAGGTATAATAGTGGGGTCCCACAAGGATCTGTACTGGGACCAGTGCTGTTCAACATATTCTGATCTTGAAAAAAGGTTAAAGAGTGAGGTGGCAAAATTTGCCAACTACAGAAAATTACTCAGGATAGTTAAGTCCAAAGCAGACTGCAAAGAGTTACAAAAGATCTCACAAAAGTGGGTGACTGGGCAAGAAAATGGCAGATGAAATTCATCATTAATAAATGCAATGCAATGCACATTGGAAAACATACTCCCAACGGTACATATAAAATGATGGAATCTAAATTATCTGTTGCCACTCATGAAAAAGATCTTGGAGTCACAGTAGATACTTCTCTGAAAACATCGGTTCAATGTACAGCAGCAGTCAAACCCCCACTCCCACCCCAAACCTAACAACGTTAGGAACCATCAGGAAAAGGATAGACAAGATTGAAAAGATCATAATGTTACTATGTAAATCCATGGTATGCCCACACCTTGAATACTATTTGCAGTTCTGGGTCGATACATCTCAAAAACAATATATTAGAACTGGAAAAGGTGCAAAGAAGGGCAACAAAAATGATTAGGGGTATGGAACAACTTCCATATGAGGAGAGGCTGAAAAGACGGACTGTTCAGCTTGGAAAAGAGAGGACTAAGGGGGGATATGTTAGAGGTTTATAAAATCATGAATGGTGAGGTGAAAGTGAATAGGGAAGTGATATTTACCGCTTCACATAACACAAGAACCAGGAGTCACCCAATGAAATTAATAGGCAGCAGGTTTAAAACAAATATAAGAAAATACTTCTTCACATAATGCACGGTTAACCTCTGGAACTGGTTTCCAGGGGATGTTATGAAGGCCAAAGGTACAATTGGGCTCAAAAAAGAAGTAGATAAGTTCATGGAGTATAGATTCATCAATGGCTATTAGCCAAGATGGTCAGGGATGCAACCCTATGCTCTGGATGTCTGTAGGCCTCTGACTGCTAGAAGCTAGGACTGGACAACAGGGAATGGATCCCTTGATAACTTTCCCTGTTCTGTTCACTCTCTCTGAAGCATCTGGCACCAGCCACTGTCAGAAGACAGGTTACTGGGCTACCTAGGCGCTGACTGGGAAAAAAATAGTGGGTGCTCAGCACCCACCAGTGGCCCTGCCCATCAGCTCCTCCCCAGCATCTCCCACCCGCCGATCTGCCCCATTGATCAGCTCCTCCTTCTCTCTTCCAGCACCCCCCACCCACTGTAATCAGCTGTTCAGCAGCATGCATGGAGCACTGGGGGGGTGGAGGAGCAGGGACAGGAAGAGGTGGAGGAAGGGCACATGTGGGAGGGGTCAGGACAGGTCTGGAAGAGGTGGGGTGGGGCCTTGGGGGAAGGGATGGAGTAGGGGAGGGGCCTGGAGCTAGATGGATTGTTGGCCTGACCCAATATAGCTGTTCTTATATGCTTTTGCTCTGTGACTAAATGAGCAAGGACAGCATGTAAAGTATGAGGAGCCCCCAGATTAAAAGGGAGTGAGGTAGAGTAAGTATTCCCAAATTGGGAGTCAAGATATTCCCTGTTAGGCAACTGCCCAGCATACTCTGAATTGTAACATATATGCATATGAATGGCTGTGTAGTGTACACACACACTGGTAGGTGTATGTGTGTCTGCATGTCCATAGGGGTGTGGTGAACATGAGTGTACGAGTAACTCTATATGTGTTTACGTTAGTTTCCCTGTGTCACTACAGAGAGGCAGCGTGTTAGCAGTTAAAACTGAGAGTCTGGAGACCTGAGTTCTAGTCCCAGCTCTGGTTTGGATGTACTGTGACTTTGTGCAAGTGGCAGTGCCTCAGTTTCCCCATCTGCAAAATGAGGAAATGAAACTAATGCTACTATCAAATGTTCAGACCTCCAGCATGAAAGTACAAAAGCCAAAATATTTGGGCACATACCTACTCCTGTGCTTGTGCACATTAGCCCATCTAGTATCAGCCCCCACATACAACAGTACATATATACCTGAAGCCACAAAAATATACATTCATGCACACATACAGCCATCAGCACACACACAGAGCTGCAGTCACATGTATTTGTCCCCAAACACTTCCCTGTGAAATCATTGGAGCTGGGTGAAAATTTTTCAGCAAAAGAGTTTTCCAGCAGAAAATTCAGTTTCATTAAACTCAAACCTTTCTGTGGAAGCGTGTCAATTTTGATGAAATTTTTGATGGGAAAAACTCAGTGAATCATTGTGACTCTAATTTCGTTTTGATAATATCAAAACATTTCATTTCAATAAGATAAAAACATTTCATTTTGACTGTAGTTTCATTTTGTTTTGATGTTTGTTATATTAAAATGTTAATAAATATAGCAGAGTTACTATTTTAATATAATTTACCAGTCAACATGAAATTAACAAAATGATAATGTTTTGAAGTGGAATGTTTTGACATTAATGAAATGAAACAATTTGATACTATCAAAACAAAACATTCTGATGACCCTGAATAGAATTTTTTGAGGAATTTCCATGACCCAGGAAATGTAAAGTTTGACTTTTTGTTCCAGTTGAGAACAAAACTAAAAAAGTCAGAATTTCCTATGAAGCAGAAATCTCATTTTCTGATCAGCTCTGGAAATGATATCCCTAGACATATAAACATATATTACAGTGTAATAGAACCTTTGGAGAGCCAGATGCTCTTGTGAATAGCACTCCTAGTATTGCCTCTCACTGGGAAGGTGTTTCAGTCCAGTTCCTCACTGGAGGATGAGCTTAGCTTCTCCTTGGGTTTGCAGTGTCCTTGTCCTCTTCTTATCAGAGTGGGACTGAGCTTGGAATGTGGATTATGCCCCTCTCCCCCACTCCACTGGGCTCCTACTTGGAGTCCTAAAAGGGTCAACAGTCTCCAGCACTCTGGAATGTCCTTGAAGTTACCCTCCCTGGGTCGCTACCACCTGTCTCTCCCTATGGCTCCAACTCCAACGTAAGGTAACAAAAGAAAAGACAACTAAACCTTAAGGTCCAACTGGGCTCAGCATGCCATCCTATTCCTCACAGAGAGGCTTCTTTGTCACCCTTGTCCAGGAGTCCTCAGAGTAGGTCTGTCTTCCTCCGCAGTTTCCCTGTTCTGCATTGAGTTGCTGTCTTTTAGGTTTCCTCTCCAATGGAGCATGCTCTGCAGGTCTGGAGGAGCAAGGCTGCCTGGGACAACAGTGGGGTTTGTACACTCCATCACATGTTAAAACACGCACGCAACTCACATTCAAGCACCCGTTCACATGCGCACATTGTTGTATGCAACACCACCGGGCCATGATATAAAAACAAAATACATACTACCTGGAATCTAGATACTATGGTAATGGATGAATTAGAAATGGCTTACTATACAGAAGCACAATCCTAACTTATCATATTCTTCATCACTGTTGCTGAGTGTCAAGCCCTGAAATCCTTATTGTAATGTCCTATCTATCCAGTCTACACAGAGGGAAGCCAAGGAGTTTCATGGAGATGGGCAGCAGGGATGGCAGGGTGAGCAAAGGAAAAGAGTACTTTCTTATTTAGACCCAGATGGTTCTGGGGGCTGGCAGTGGTAAGAAACTGCTGAGTCACATAATCCCAGCAGTCAAAGCTGGACAAGACCTATTGTCAATGTGTTATCCAGACTACTCTCCCTGCCCATTACGCATTCTGTGCCCATTGTACATTTACTAATGTTCAGTCAAGTCTAGTTTGAAATGTCTTGAATGATGGCGCTCCTGCCAAATTCCCAGCAGAAATTATTCACTAGCTAAAGCAATCATTCTGCCAGGTAGAGCTGGTTGAAAATCTTGCATCAAAACTTGGTTTCAAAAAAAGATAATGGCTCTTTGCTGAAACTGGAATGTTCAAGAGACAACTTACATTTTCATAGATTTTTTTTGGGGGGTGGGGAAGGTAAAACAGAATTTTTTTTTTTCATGTTGAGAGAACCTCACATTAGAATATCCTGTATTCCAATGGTTGAAGCACTCTCCTGAGAGTGGAGGAGGGATTTGAAATGGGGGTCCCCATATCCCAGGTGAGTGCCCTAACCTATAGGGGAGGTCCTCCTCCAGCTTCTTGTTAAAGTGGTATAGGTTCCTAAATCTAGGAGAAGGTTCACAGCTGAGACTCACTAGCAGAGATAGGCTCCTAAGTCTAGCTGCAGAGAGGTGTCTATGTCCACAAGAGAACTGGGCTTTAGCGCCCTGTCGTTGGCGTCTCCCATTGGCTAGCTGAGGCAGCTCCCTGCCTAGAAAGCTGGCTTTTGTGGATCACATTCTTAGGCACCTGTCTTTCCCCATGCTTTGTATAGGAGTGGAGGCACCTAACTCAGAGGCTTTGTGAATTGCAGTGATTTTTCTAAGTGCCTAAAAGTAAGGCATAGTGATGCTCAGGGTACGTCTACACTACCCGCTGGATCGGTGGGTAGTGATCAATCTATCGGGGATGGATGTATTGCATCTAGTGTAGATGCGATACATTGATCCCCAATTGCTCTGCCGTCGACTTCGGAACTCCACCACGTCGAGAGGCGGAAGTGGAGTCAATGGGGGAGCGGCAGCCCTCGATCCCGTGCCGTGAGGACGTGAAGTAAGTGATTCTAAGTCGATCTAATATACGTCGACTTCAGCTACACTATTCTGGTAGCTGAAGTTGCGTATATTAGATCGATCCTCCTCCCCCACCCCAGTGTAGACCAGGCCTTAGCCCATGTCCAGACTAACCTGCGGCATCGGCGGGTTAAAATCGATTGCTCCGGGATCGATATATCGCGTCTAGTCTGGACGCGATGTATCGATCCCTGAGCGCGCTTACATCGATTCCAGAACTCCATCAACCCGAACGGAGTTCCGGAATCGACACGGAGAGCCGCGGACATCGATGCCGCGCCGTCTGGACGGGTGAGTACCTCGATTTTAGAAATTCGACTTCAGCTACGTTATTCACGTAGCTGAAGTTGCTTATCTAAAATCGATTTTAATACCCTAGTCTGGACGTGGTCTCAGTGTCACACCACCTAACTCCTTTTGTGCATCCAGGCCTTAAGCACTTAGCAGCCCAAGTTGCATTGAAAGTTAAAGGCCTGCAGCTTGTAAGGGCCAAAATTACTTTTGGGAATGGAACTTGGGCTCCTAAACCATGTAGGCACATCTGAAAATATTACCCATAATCAGAATATAGGATTACGCTAATTTTATTTTGTAGTTCAATATTTATAATATGGTAGACACAAATGCCTTCCATAGGAGCCAGGAATGACTTGCTCTCAGTCAGCTGATATTTTACATGTAGATGGCTCTAGTTTGTGTATATATGACATATAAGACATGTGGTGAATGTATATGATGTGTGCATTTTATGTGTCTGTGAGTTTACACATATCAGTACTGTTTACGTTTCCTTATTCATGTGTTTGATGTGCAGAGTGGATTTGTATGGAGTGTTCAAAATAGTTGTAACATATACAGACACCAACTTTCCAAAGTGCTGGGAGGCGCTCGACCCCTGGCTTTGTCCCAGACCCCACCCCACTCCACTCCTTTCCCAAGGCCCCACCCATGCCCTTCCTTTTCCTGTTCCTGCTCCACCCCCACCCTGCCTCTTCCCACGTAGTTCTGCCCCCTTCCCCAAGCGCTCTGCATCCTCTCTCCTCCCTCCCCATCTCCTGCATGACATGAAACAGCTGATTGCGGCGGGTGGGAGGCATGGGGAGCAAGGGGGAAGTGCTGATCAGTGGGGCCTGCTGGCTGGTGGGAGGTGCTGTGCGGTGCTGGGGGAGATAAGAGGGCTTCTGGTGGGTGCTCAGCACCCACCATTTTTCCGCCCTGGGTGCTTCAGCCACAGAGCACCCACGGAGTTGGCGCCTATGGTAACGTGTATGTAATATTAGGGTAGGTCCTTTTCTGCAGCCAAACTCCACTCAGTGCAGGCAAGTGGGGAGCATTAGGGAGCTGTTTGTGGTACCCCCAAACCTTTGCTACCTGGCCCCAGTGTAAGTTTTAGAGCAGCTCCTGAGCTTCTCTCTTATGCCATTGGTGTAATGTCTGTTGGGGATTGTAGCAGGATGGTCACCCCATTCCTGCCCTGAAGGGCTTAAAATAGCTCTGGGAGAGGGCTGCGGTAGGGCAAAGCTAGGCTGATTGGGGGAAGCAGCCACAGGTGGGGCCATGCCCCAATCAGACCATAGTTGGCCCTGTAAGAGGGCTGAGGACCAGAGACTGAGACAGACACTCTCTCTAGCTCTCTTGAGAGAGAAGGACCTGGTTACCTGGGAGAGAAGGGTACCTGAGGTGGAGCAGTGCTGCGGAAGGGCAGAGGGAGCTGAGGAGCTCCAGCCTGGAAAACTCCCAGCCTGCAGGTCTTGAAAAGGGCCTACAAATAGGTACTGGGGCTGCAGAGGGGCAGACCAGAGATAAGCAAAGGCAGCAAGTCCTAACCCCCTTGCTGATGATGGGTGGTTTACAGGCTGCAGTCTGCCCCAGTGAGCGGGGCCTAGATGGAGACTGGCAGTAGCCACTGAGGCAAGGTGGCAATAGGGGGTTGGGGGTTTCCCAGCGAGGGGAGACCCAGAGAGAGAGGGTAGTGCAGTGGGCAGAACCCCTGAGCAAGGGGCACCGGGGTCCAGGAGGGACACAGGGGCCAGCATCAGGCGAGACACCAGCCAGCAGAGGGTGCTCTGGGCTGGAAAGAGCTAATTCCCTGGATGACCAGCAGGAGGTGCCACACCTGTGAGTCATCACCCCTGCCACAGGGATCTTATGCCAATTGAGTAAGGGGTTAGCTCCACTGCACTTTGTAATGCCTCTGGTGCATCCTCTATGCTGGAAGTGGAGAGGAGATTGGTTGGTGAAGGAGGCAGCTACACTGCCTCTGTCAGCTTTCTGCAAGCAGAGACGTCACTATTCAAGAGGGATCCTGAGCTGGCCACTTCTGGTCAGTGTATGGTCAATTTTCACCACCTGAGCTGCGTTCAGTGGCCTTCTCAGACTGGGGAACCTGGCCCAGTGTGTTTAAGTTTGGCCTCAGTGTGTGTAATGTGCACTCTACACAATATGGGACATATTTATGGGTGAGGCATGTGAATCTGTAGTTTGAGCCAGTAGTCTGTGTGAATTACCCAATGCATGTATTGATGTGTGGTGTTGATATGTGCTGAGAGTGCAAAATGCCTGCCCTCTCGGTTTGTCTGCAATGTTGGTATGCGGCATGGGTATGAATAATGCAGGCAGAGATGTATGGGATGTGCAGCGTGTTTGTGTTTATGGCGCTGTGTTAGGTGAGTCTGTATGGAATATTTGTGTGTTGGTAGCACAAAGGGGTGCTGATTCTGTAACGTGTTCCTCCCTAGCTGGGGGATATGTGCACGTGTATTTTGTGTTTGGCTGGTGCAGGCTGTGTGGCGCATTTGACTTCTGTAAACGGCAGGGATGAGTCAAATGGAAACATGCAGAGCACAGGACAACACTTTGCCTTTGCTTCAATCCTGGCACTTCCCCCAGTTGTTGATTCCCTCTCCATTTCTCTGTGGCATCTTCACATCAGCTGCATGTCTCCTGCCCCCACCCTCTTCCCTGCCTGCAATGTGGGAGGGAAATTAGCACAGGAGAAAACACAAATAATAAACCAAATGGAGTGAACATGAAAGTCTGACAGGAGAAGCTGCAAGGTGTCTGAGCCTGCCTGGGCCATCTCTGGAGGATGCAGGAGCAGGACAGTTTCAGGACATGGCGCCACTGCTCCAGCAGGGAATCACAAGCACTTTAATTAGAAGCCAGCATCTCGCTGGAGCTATGGGAGGGGGAGGGAAGAGGAGAGTCTCTAGGGTGAACAGGAAGATAGAAACCAGGAGCAAAGTCAAGCTTGCCAGGGAAGAGCTGGACTAGGCTCCCGGAAAAGGACACAGCTTAACGCCATTGATGCCCTGCACCAGGAGAGCATTCTGCAAGGATAGAGGGAAAAGCAGGAAAAAAATTGATTAAAAGAAGGCGGAGGGGGGAGTGAGAGAAGACAGTTTTCCTCCAAAATAGGGAGTGTTGGCAAAACTGTAGCACCTACATTTATTTCAGGCTTGGCTGCCTATCATGGTGGCAAGTCCCTTGGTAGATTATGAGCTGACTGTTGCACAGAGCCTCTTCCTTTGCTGTGCAAGTAGAACACTGAGAAACCTGCGACAGGGCCATTCAGAGTCTGCGTTGTGCTGGGGGAGGAGGAATATTTGCAGCCTGTAGTGAGAAGAGGGGATATACAGTCAGAACCAGTACTGAGTCTAGGTCTGGGGTTGGGGAAAACAGAGCCTGCAGTGAGTGGACTGGTTTTGTGGGGAAGGAGGAATATAATCAGAGCCTACAGTGAAGGGGCTGGGATGATGGTGGAGACACAGTCAGAGTCTCCACTGAGGGGAAAGATGGTTCCAGGTTTGAAGGAAATGTAAGGGACTGTGGGCAGGAGAGATTAGGTCATGTTGGGAGGGCAGATAAAGAGGGCTTCCTGGCAGGGTGGACAAGACAAGATTGACTCTTCTCCAGGAGCCAGAAATCCTCTCTTTACCTCAAGACAGAACCTCCAGGTAAATGGCCATTCCCTAAAGTGTTAAATAGCTGGCTCTTAGCTAGAATGTTAAGGATGAAAGCACCATGCAGTGGCAGTGAATTCAGTCAGTCTGCACTGTGACAGACTTAGGCTGGCCACGTATGCTAGAAAGAAGCTGCTGTCGGCATTGAGCCTCTTATCAGTCTGTACATGTCCTTCCTTTCCAGCCTAATGAAATGTCCATTGACGTTTATAGGCTGGTTACCAACTCAAAAAGCCACCTTCACCTCCAGACTGCAACTCCTCTGATCACAGTGGGCCTGATTCCCTGTGGCCTTGCACCTGTGTAGTTCTTTACATCTAGGCAAAATAAGTGGATAAGCCCTTATTTGGTGGCATTTCACATCCACCTTGCACAGGTACAAATTACTACACAAGATGAAAGGCAGTGGAGAATCAGGCTGTAATAGAGATCACAACCACATAAGAATGGCCATACTGGGTCAGACCAATGATCCATCTAGCTCAGTATCCTGTCTTCTAATAGTGACCAATGCCAGGTGCCCCGAGAGGAACGAACAGAACAGGCAATCAAGTGATCCAGCCCCTGTCACTCATTCCCAGCTTCTGGCAAACAGAGGCTAGGGACACCATTCCTGCTAATCCTGGCTAATAGCCAGTGATGTACCTATCCTCCATGAATTTATCTAGTTCTTTTTTGAACTCTGTTATAGTCTTGGCCTTCACAACTGTGACGTTGTACTCCATATGATTTTATGAAAATATGCTAATGAACATGAATATAATGTAACTGGAATATGCTTCATGCAAAATGTTTCTTGAAATGTATCATTACAAAGCTTATAATCTACTGAGTGTGTTCATCCTATTTGTATGACTGTATCATTCTTGTATCTGAAACTAGAAATATGAAATAACTCTGAGGTACTATTGTAATTATACAAAGTGTGGGCCATTAAAGATGGTTTGGAATCTTGATGGCTCCCATCAACTAGGACAATTGGTTATAAATGGCTCTGTTTACTTGCAAGCTTTCCTGTGAGTCAGGTCAGGAAGAATGAAGGCTTTGGGGAGGGGTGTCTTACAGGACATGTGACCAAGTCACCTGGTACTGGAATCCGTCTTAAATCTGGTGCTTTACAATTTAGAAGGAGGGGTGGGGACCCAGAGAGATAAAATATTCTGACCTTTGCCAAAGCTATATTAGGGGGTGGAACAGAACAAAGGAGATTCCAGTCATGAGAAATCCCCTAGTTACCATCTGAGCTGGAGCCAGTGGTGGATTAACAAATTTTGCAACCTTAGGCCCTCAAAAAATTGCCCGCCTCCGCACCCCGCTCACCTCTGCTCCCCGCGATAAACCTGGGAGGGAGCGGGGAAAAGGGGAGTTGTGGCAGCAGTACAGTGGAGGTGAGCAGTACAGTGGAGGTGAGCTGGGGCAGGGAGCGGTTCCCTTCCCACTCCCCTCCCCCCCGCAAGAGTCACTCCCTGCGCCTGCTGGCCCCAGCTCACCTCCGCTATCCCCTGAGCGCACTGCTACTCGCTTCTCCTCCCTCCCAGGTGCAAGCCTGGGAGGGAGTGGGGAGAAGGGGAGTTGCAGCATGCTCGGGGGATGGCAGTGGTGGAGCGGAGGTGAGCTGGGGCGGGGAGCGGTTCCCGGCCCCTCTGGGTTACTCCCTGCCCCCGCGGGCTCCAGCTCACCTCTGCTCTGCCTCCTCCAAGTGTGCCACTTCTTGCTTCTCCCTCTCTCCCAGCGCTTTCGCGCAGCAAGCCTGGGAGGGAGGTGGAAGGAGGGAAGCATGGCACGCCTGGGGGAGGAAAGAGGCCAGGGATTTGGGGAAGGGGCGGAATTGGGGAGGGGTCGTGAGCAAATTTGCCACCCCTTGTTGACCTAGGTGATAATACGCCTCTGGCTGGAGCTAACAAGAACTGTGCTGGGGAAAGGATTGGGCCCAGACTAGGAAAGAAGCTTATTGGAACATCTGAGGGTGATATTTTATTTGTAATCAGTTTCTTAATGTATTAGGCTTAGACTTGCATGTTTTGTTTTATTTTGCTTAGTAACTTCGTTCTGTCTGTTACTTGGAACTACTCAAATCCCACTTTTTATACTTAATAAGCAAAAAGTTATTTTAATTAATTAACCCAGAGTAAATAACACCTGGAGGAGCAAACAGCTGTGGATATCTCTCTATCAGTGTTATAGAGGGTGGACAATTTATGAGTTTTCCCTGTATAAGCTTTATACAGAGTAAAATAGATTTATTTGGGGTTTGGATCCCATTGGGAACTGGGTGTCTGGGTGCTTGAGACAGGAGCACTTGCTAAGCTGTTTTCAGTTAAATCTGCAGCTTTAGGAGTGTGGGTCAGACCCTGGGTGTGTGTTGCAGCAGATCAGCGTATCTGGCTCAACAAGACAGGGTTCTGGAGGCCCAAACTGGCAGAGAAAATGGGCTCAGAGGTAGTCTCAGCACATCAGGTGACAGTCAAAGGAGGTCTCTGTGACCCAACCCATCACAACAACACCTGGCAAGGAGTTCCACAGGTTGACTGTGCATTGTGTGAAAAGAAAATACTTCCTTTTGTTCATTTTAAACCTGCTTCCTATAAAGACATGCAGCATCTTTGGGGACTGTGTTATATTTTATGTTTAAATCACAGAAACCTCAAAAAGCCGTTGTACTGAGATGAGCCAGACACTATGAGCTGTACCCGAGTCATAGCCCTTTGTATCCAGACAAGTGATGGGTATTGCTCTGTTCCTGGATCACTGAAGGGTGTAGGGGTGTCCTGTGGAATCTGGAATGAGTAGGGGGTGATTAATGCAAAATCCCAAGGCTGGATATGTAAATTTCCAGCCTTTGAAGCTTGATCCCCTGAGCTATAGGGAGAGGGACCAGCTTTACCTGTTTTCAGGAGGCTGGGGCACACAGCAGGACTTTTGGAATGAAAGGCTGACTGTGCAAATCAACGGGGCCTTCTGTCCAAGGAAAGGTCCTATCTCATAGAACTGGAAAGGACCTTGAAAGGTCATCAAGTCCAGCCCCCTGCCTTCACTAGCAGGACCAAGTACTGATTTTGCCCCAGATCCCTAAGTGGCCACATAAGGATTGAACTCACAACCCTGGGTTTAGCAGACTTGAAGGTTTGGGAGGGTCTTTGCCCTATCAAACTCCCCAAGTGGAAGATGGGTGATGTCTGATATGTTTATTAGTAAGCAATGTAAGGGTTTTGCCTTAAGAATAAATGTATTTTGCTTTGGGAGACCTGTATGGTCACTAATAATAACACTGTCATTGTCCTCAGAGAGAAAGTACACCCAGGTTCTGGCTTTTTGGCAATCTGGCTTGCTCAGGGTATCTGATCCTACTCCATCACTATTAGGTTTTCCATCAAACCCCACTCAGTTGTCCACAGCTCTCTGCTAAACACACCTCTCTAGTATCTTTGTCTGTTAACCATGATTTTAGGTTGGAGTGGCAGAGTTTATAGAATTGTTCTAAAATCATTAATTCATAGGCCTCATCAACCCTGGTAATCCCCCAACCAGTTCTCCACTTCCTTACATAACCCCTTATTTGGACTGAAACCTCAGCATAGGTCATGTCCCTTTTTTCCTGAACTTACTGAAACTTCCTCCTACTCCTGTGGTTGGTGGGTCAATTTTTTTGAAACAAAGCTTATTTGCATAGACCCTAATCTTTTTAGTCATCTCCGTCCATATGAATGAAAGTGTCTAAAGCCTTCCCTGACAGCAGTGGAGTCAGACACAGCACCATGTCCTCTTGCCCCACTTTGTTCAATTCACACTCCATTTCAAAAGCATTTAGAAATACATCATTCTCCTCCCTGTCCCTAAAGTTAGGAAATAATTTGGAGTCTATGCTACTCATTGGGACAAGTACCATACATGGCATCTCACTCCACCTACCAGTTAGGATTTTGCTGGTGCAGTCTCTTCATATCGAGCTGATGATGCTCCTTTTCCATCTCTTCTCCTTATGCTGACACTGCTTTTCCCAGTCTGCAAATTGCTGGGCTTCCAGGTGCAGTCTGCCTCTCTGCAGCTGCAGCTTCTCTTGCTCTACCTGGAGATCTGTCCACAATCTCCACAGAAGTGATGCATTCAGTCTGGATGGAGGGTGACTGATTTTTTCTTCAGCTGCTCTTAACTCATTTCCCTCAGTCTTTCTTTTTGCTATTCCTTTCCCAAAAACACTGAGACACTTTTCTCCCTGCTTTCCCCTTCTACAACACAGGGGGTCCCGAGTATATGTCTCCCCCTTATCCGTTGTTTCAGATATCTGTCGCTCGTTGTCACAGGGTCTGCACAGCTTTCTTCCTTCCCTCTTGTCCCTGTGCTCAGGCTGGTCAAAGAAAGGGTCCCAAAGCCTCTCTCAGTTGTTTCACCTGTGTCTTTTTATTTACAGTGCTCAGTGCAGCCCCAATTCCCCCAACATCAATCCCCACACTGACTCTTCCCTGGGTCTCTTGGCCCCTGAGGCTTCCTGTATCAGTAGAGACAGAGCTGCTGTCTCTCTGTCTTCTCCCCTGGCTAGCCTCCCACTGAGCCTTTCTCTGGGCTTATATCTCCCCCAATCACCAGCCCAGCTGGCTCCACTTGGCTCAGCTGATTCCCCGAGCCTGCCCTTGTTAGGGTGTGCAGCTGATCTCCTTGATGAGTATTTGGGCCCCTGCACCTGGCTGCCCTGCCAGGGAGCAGGGGGGGAGCTACCCCTTTAGCAGGGCATCCTGCTATACCCCTGCCCTGTCACACATCTCCCCCCTTCAATGAGCCGCCAGGCTCCACCAGCCCCTGCCTCTTCTCGGCCGGACATATCCTCCCTTTGGTGGGAGTTCCTTTGCCCCCTCCTTGGGTTGCAGCAAGTCTTCCCCAGGGTTCCCCGCCCCCCCTCTCCACGGTAGGGGCAGGTCTCCCCCGTATGCCCCTTTGCTCAGCAGAGTCCACACCCCTGCTCTGGCCATAGCTGGTCACCCTCTCTCCTCAGTGGTCCGTCCTTCTGGCCTGGTGGGGTGCCTAGGTACCCCAAGTCTGGGTTTGGGCCCCCAGCTCTTGCCTTCTCCGGCTTTCAAGAGCCACACTCCTGGCACTCTTCCCTGGAGGGTCCTTTGTTGCCTCATAACCAACATTCCTTGAGTCCATCTACTTGTTGTCTAGGAGTTTCTACTTCATTCTCCCCACTTTCCCACGGCATCGTGAGAGGGGTTCTTGCTATCTTAGGGGGTTCCACTGTTCCCTCCTCTCCTTTCTATTCGTTAATTGGATTCTCCATGCCCCTTCCCCAGGATCCCCCTCCTGATTTTGTGCCTCGCCAGTAGGGGGTCTCCAATCACTTCCCAGAAGGACCAGGTAGAATAAGTTCTCTACTACCTCTACCCGCTGCCACCAGAAGCGTCCTTGGACCTCCATAGGTACCTGGGCCATCCAGTAGCTCCGAGTGTCACCATGGACACAACGAAGGGCCACCTTTGCCCCTGGAATCATCCAGTGTTCTTTCACTAGATCCTTTCGAACCAGTGAGCAGGTGGAGGCAGA
This sequence comes from Gopherus flavomarginatus, assembly GCF_025201925.1. Classification (NCBI taxonomy): domain Eukaryota; kingdom Metazoa; phylum Chordata; order Testudines; family Testudinidae; genus Gopherus; species Gopherus flavomarginatus. The sequence continues at coordinate 162,854,608 of NC_066617.1, read as the reverse complement.
GTCCACCCCCTCCCTCCGGGGCTTCCTCCCCAGCACCACTGATACAGTGGTCATGGGGCTGTTTCCCTGATCCGTTCCACCCCCAGTCCACCCACAAAAGTCAGCCAGTGTACACTCCATTTGTGGACAGTCATGCTTTTTATGTCCTGGGCGCCCACACTGCCAACAGGTCAATTCGCAGCTGCAGGTGGGCCCCAGGTCCAACTTCCTCTTGGGTGTAGAGTCCGGTGGGCTCCTTACAGGTCTTGCTCCCTTGCCAGGCTTCACTGCCTGCCTGGACCTCTCTGCCTTTATGTACTCTTCTGTCAGCTGGACCGCATTGGCCACATGGGCTGGCTGATGTCTTCGGACCCAAATGCGCACCGGGTCCGGGAGCCCCAGGAGGAATTGCTCTAGGATCACTTGGTCCATGATTTCCTCCACTGTCTGGGTGGCAGGCCTCGGCCACCTGGTGGCCCAGTCTGTCAGCTTCTGGGCGAATGCCCTGGGCCTCAGGCCCTCTGTCCAACACGCGAAACTACTGATGGGATCTCTCTGAGAGTCCAGCCCTATCTAGGATAGTGGCCTTTACCACCTCATAGTCCCTGGCTTGGGTCTCACTCAACGCCATAAATGCCGCTTGGGCTTCCCCTTCCAGATACGGGGCTAGCTGCATGGCCCACATCGACCTCTCCCATCTGGCCGCCAGAGCCACCCATTTGAAAGTCCCCAGAAAGGAGTCAGGGTCTTCTGTGGGGCCCATCTTACAGAGCCCTGACCCTGGGGTTCTGGTCCCATCCCCGGGCACTGGACTCACCACGCATTGTAGGATCTGTCGCTGGGCCGCTGACTGCTCCCTGATGAACTCCTGGAGGGCCCACTGTTGGTCCACCTGCCATGTCATCCGGGCTTGTCTTTCTGTCCGGTGTGACCGCTGTATCTCTTGCACTGTATTGACCAGCCTCTTCAGGGTCTCCTCCATGCTGGCAGCCACAAATAGCGGTGGCTAGGAGGATCCTGGACAAGTCCCCAGAGTCCCAATGCCTCTCTCAGTTGTTTCACCTGTGTCTTTTTATTTGCAGTGCTCAGTGCAGCCCCAATTCCCCCAACATTGATCCCCACACCGACCCTTTCCTGGGTCTCTCGGCCCCTGAGGCTTCCTGTATCGGTAGAGGCAGAGCTGCCATCCCTCTGTCTTCTCTCCTGGCAAGACTCCCGCTGAGCCTTTCTCTGGGCTTATATCTCCTCCCAGTCACCAGCCCAGCTGGTTCCACTGGGCTCACTGATTCCCTGAGCCTGCCCTTGTTAGGGTCTGCAGTTGATCTCCTTGCTGAGCATCTGGGTCCCTGCAACCCGGCTGCCCTGCCGAGGAGCACGGGGGAGCCACCCCTTTAGCCGACCATCCAAGGGGTTTATACCCCTGCCCTGCCACACTCATCAATAGGGGAACGTGTTCCAATTCACGTTGGTCCTGATCCACATATCTGTCATTTGCACAGATTGGGACCGACGTGACCTGGAACATGTTCCCCTATTGTACAGTGCAGTACTGTGCTTGCATCAAGTCCTCCTCCTCCCTCCTAGGGCCTCCTGTCTGACATGTTCAGCTGTTAGGTGGTTTTCAGGAGGCGTGGGGGGGAGGAGCAGGAGGATGTTCAGCGGAGAGGGCAGAACTGGGCAGGAAGAGGCTCGGTGTGGGTGAAGGGGGTGGAAAGAGGCAGGGTAGGAGGTGGGTGGGAAGAGGCGGGGCGGCACCCAGTACAGTACTGTCCTGTAGCCATCATGAGTGCAAAACTCTTTCAAAGTGTTAGGAGTGGGCCTGTGTCTAATAGGCAACATAAGAGTGTAACATTAGAAGTGAAATTAAATGTTATGAAGTGTATTGAAAGAGGTGAGCGTGCAGCCAATGTTGCTCGTTTTCTCGGTTTGCCTGCTTCAATGGTATGCTCAATTTTTTGAGTGCTGATTGAATTTGTGAAACCCCTGAAGTGCTCCGAAATTGTCATCGATGAAGATAACGAAACAGAGAAGCAGTACAATGGAGCAGATGGAATGTTTGTTGGCTGATTGGATTGATGACCTCCATGCAAAAAAAACACCTGTTAGTTTAAGCTTGATTCAGGAGAAGGCCAAAAGCCTGTATAATGATTTAAAAGAGAGGGAGAGAGAGCTCAACAGCAGAAAAGGAGACCTTCAATGCTAGTAATGGGTGGTTCCACAGGTTTCAGAAGTGTGCTAATCTACATAATGTAAAACTCACAGGAGAAGTGGCTAGTGTGGATGAAGAAGCAGCTGAAATGTTTCCTGCGCAGCTAAACACAATTGTTTCAGAAGGTGGCTACTCTCCAAAACAAGTTTTTAACATCGACAAGACAGGCCTTTTCTGGAAGAAGATACCAACAAGGACTTATATTTTTCGTGACGAGAAGACTGCTCCTGGATTCAAAGCCTCGAAAGACAGCTTAACCCTTCCGCTTGGGGAAAATGCAAAAGGCAATTACAAGTTGAAGCCCTTGTTTGTCTGCCACAGTGAAAACCCAAGAGCAAAGATGGGCTACATCAATTCTCATCTCCCCATAATTTAAAAGTCAAACAGAAAGGCCTGGAAGACATGCAATATTTTCCGTAAGTGGTTTGTAGACCATGCTGTCCCTGAATTTAAGACTTACTGTCAGAAGGAAAATTTGGCTTTTAAGATTTTCTTTCTGCTGCATAACACAAGTGCCCACCAACTGGACTATGAAGCCCTCTGCCCGAACATCAAGGTCCTATTTTTGCCACTCACATTGTTGCTGCAGCCTATGGACCAGGGTGTAATGGCCACGTTCAGGACATTACCTATAGAGGACGTTCTCCATGCTGATTAAGGAGATGGCAGGTGAAGGAAAGCCCAGTGTAAAGGAGTTTTGGAAATCCTACAATATCTTGAAGGGCATGGAAAACATGCATGCATTGTGGGAAATGGTCACTTCACAATGAATGAATGGCGTTTGGCAACATACGTGGCTAGATGCTGTTCGCAGCTTTTTGGGATTTGTTGCCATTCCTGCTCTCGAGCAAGAAATTTTCAAGTTGGCAAAGGATGTTGTCTTAGCAGAGGTGGAGGATGATGTACAGGAGTTGTTGGAGTCTCACAATGAGCAACTGACTAATGAGGAACTGATTGAGCTTGACCAACAATGGCTATCCGAAGAAAACAAGGTTGATGATGATGATGACGTAGAGCAGGATGACAAAGAATCTCTCCCGTTTCTTTGGATTGCTGGATGAGATTACAGAAATCATACAGAACAGTGATCCTTTTTGTGAATGGTCTGTCAAAGTCTCCAGGGCTATCAATGATGCAGTGGCTTGCTACAGGAAGATCTATTTAATTTAATAATTGGAGATATGCCAATCTCCTAGAACTGAAAGGGACCTCAAAAGGTTATCGAGTCCAGCCCCCTGCCTTCACTAGCAGGATCAATTACTGATTTTTGCTCTAGATCCCTAAGTCGCCCCCTCAAGGATTGAGCTCACAACCTTGGGTTTAGCAGGCCAATGCTCAAAGCACTGAACTATCCCTCCCCACCATCATTCAAAGATTTGTGCAGGAGAGCAGATGTAGATAAAATCCTTTTTAAAGACTGTTGCAATGGAAAAGCCAGCTATGGAAAATGCAGCCCAAGAAAATGCAGCCGCCACCCCTACTTAAATTTAGCGTGATTGACACTGTTTTATACTGTATTACTGTACTGTATTTACTATATTAAAATGTTGTATGTGCTTGAATGATGTTATTAGGGTTCTACATTATTTTATTCAATGTTTTTTGTGTAAAATGTGTACTCTATAACCTGTCATTGTAAAGAGGCACACTGTTTATGTACACTGTTTAGGTGAAAAGAGCATTGGCATAGGTGAGTGTGGTGACATTGCGAATGCATCCCCCCCGTTATTACATTATTTCTTATGGGGAAAATTTCCCCGGTATACGTCATTTCAGTATCCATCGTCTTTTTCAACAACACAACCCCTGTACTTGCTTTCATTGCTGTTGGCACTTATGAGTAATTCATACTGTCCTAGATCTCACATACTGTTACAATTTCAGGCTAACTGCACCTTGTTTCCCTTCTCTGTGGTCCGCTCCAGGAGTGCCCAGTCAGGTCTCAGGACTTCTGCCGTCAGCTGTCTCCTGGTAGGGAAACCTTGTCCCACTCCCTTCTGACTGGGGTTTAAAGGCTGCACAACCCCCTCCTGGATGCAGATCCATCTGGTCCCCAGTGGGAGACCTGTGTCAACCTGTGTTGACCCTAATAGTCCTTCAGTCACAGTCCCATAACACTCCTGTCCCTGCGACATTGGTTGCTTTGGTCATAATTTTGAGCCCAACAACCCAGTGGTCACAGACACTGGAAACTTCCCCCCCTCCCCAAACAGTGGTGGATTATCCTATGGGTCAATGGGGCCCATGCCCAGGGGCCCTGGCTAATCGGAGTGGGCAGGAAAAATGGGTGCCCTGCCTGCAACAGAAATTCACTGCTGGGTGGCGGAAACCCCAAGCCCTGGCAGAAGCGCCAGGAGGGCAGGGCAGGGAAAGCCCCTGTGCCCCAACCCTGCTCCTGGGCAGAAATGCTGGGTGGGTGGGGTGAGGTGGGGGAAGCCCTGTGCCTCAAACCTGCTGCTCGGCAGAATCACTGGGAGGGGCAGGAGAAGTCCCAGCACCCTGACCCTGATCCCCCACAGAAGTGTAAGGTGGCTTGGCAAGCCCCAGCACCCGGACCTCTGCTGTGGTCCCGGGACTGGAGGAGCTCTCACTCCCTGCTGTGGCCCCGAGGCCATGGCGAGAGCACAGAGCTTCTCCATTCTTGGGGCTGCAGTGGGGAGGAGGTAGAAAGGAGTAAATGGGTTGTAGGGCTGCAGTGCAGGGGCACAATGGGATGGGACCATGGGTTGAACAGGAGCGGGCCCTAGAAGGGGCAGAAAGGGGTGCGGCTGTGTGTGGGACTGTAGGCAGAAGGGGTGGGGAGGGGCTCTTCACTTGCTCTGGCCCAGGATCCCAGAAAACCTGAATCTGTCTCTGCCCATAAAGCCTCCCGCATGTTTTTGAAATGCCGTTTTCTGATTGTCTGCTTTTGCGAGCATCTGAACATACAGGCTCTGTGTACATAGAGAGATCCTAGATATGCACCTGTCTGGAGCAGGAAACAAGTCATTTGATCTCCGCACCCTCTGCAGGGAAAAGACTGCTTAAGCCCAGCCAAGGAGTAGCTGAAGAAATATAGATATCTATGTGCAAACTGCACAGGGATGCTAAAACTGGGGCACAACAGGGATGAACAGCAGTGCTGTGTGAAGGAACATTGGCAAGGCAAGGTAGGGCAACAACAGATCTGGAGACCCCTAAAGACCTGCTGCTTCTACAACAAACTGCATGCTGTACTTGGCAGGAACCCATCAGCACCCTGAATGTGAGTGATGACACTTTGCAAGAGCCTGTCATGGAGAGCCCTGCAGTGCACAGTGAGGAATAAGCCACCATGTGTGTGGGGAAACTGGAGGGACTTGCAAACCATGCGGAAAGTCAGGAGTTTGAAACTCTGTCAGAGTCAAACCAGTCTTGCCAGGCAAGCCAGATGAGCCCTGGGATGAAGGGAAAAGAAGCTCAGATAAGGGTATATATATTAATTATTCCTTATAAGATTTTTTTTAACCTTTTTTTGCCTGAAACCTACTGTCCCTCCCTCCCTTTTTAGAAATGGCACCTTCCCATCCATGTGTTTAGAGAACAAAAGCAATTACTTTTGATTGCTCACTTTATTTGTAAAACATTAGAAAAGAAATTCAAAAAAATTAGTAATGCAGTCCAAATTACGCAGTCCATATCTGATCACTGTCCTGCGCTCAGACAGATGCAGAAGAAAGAGGTAGAGGCAGCATCTAGTTTATTTACTTTGGCTTGTTGGTCTAGGCAGAGGCAGGGGTGGCTCTATGGTTTTCGGTGGCATGCCTGCGGGTGGTCCTCTGGTCACGTGGATTTGGCAGCGGTTCTGCGGGTGATCTGCCAGTCCCGTGCCGTCAGCATATCCGCCGCTGAATTGCTGCTGAAGCCACGGGATCAGCGGACCTCCTGCAGGCATGCCGTCGAAGCCTGCCTGACTGCCGCCCTCACAGCAGCCGGCACGCTGCCTCCTGCAGCTTGCCCCCCCAGGCATGCACTTGCTGCTCTGGTGCCTGGAGCCGGCCCTGGGCAGAGGGTAGGGGAGGAGCACAATTCTCTCCATAGGGAGTACTTTGTTTCTCTGAATAGGAATGTCCTTTTACTCTGTTGAGCAATCTCAAGGAAACGTTCGTGAAGTTACTCTGCAATACTCTCCCTGCTTCTTCCCCAGCAATGGAAGACATTTCCATGCAACTATGCCATGCGTTCGGCCAGCACCATTGCAGTAAATAGGCTAGAAGTAGCCTTAGGAGACCAGTGCCACCTGAGTTCTCTGGCCCTTTGTCACCCTCTGGAGTGAGATATCAGCTAAAATCAACATTGTCTGTTGAGATATTGGCCGTATTCACTTCACTTTCCCTATCCTCATACCCAGGGACACCCAACATCTAAACCTTCCGTGCAACAATTCTCCCACCCTGCTAGTCCATACTCACCATGGCTTGAGCTGCTGAGCAGTGCTGTAACGAGATGTTCCCAAGCTAAAGCAACAATTGCCATTTCTTATTAAAGGTCTTTATGGGAATAATGTAAGGGAGTTTGGAGATCTATCTATTCCTTTCCGTTGTGACTGTAAATCTAAGAATGTATCTGTCTGTTTTAATCAGCAGCCTCTGGTGGGGTGGCCTTGAGAGGTGCCTCCTCCAGCCCCAATTCAGGCCTGACCTGGATCAGGCAAAGAAAGAGGCGGATCAGGGAGGACATGTTCTGTAAGATCCTCCACGCTTCTACAGCTGCTGACTATGAACACAGGAATTGGAGGCACCAAATGTCCACCATCAAGGACAGGAATGGAGAGAGCAGTTGCTGTAGGAGAGGCCAAGGGACCAAGAAATGCAATGGAAAGTGCACCAGGGCATATGGCTCTGCTCCAGCAGATGTTAAAAACATAAGAATGGCCATACTGGTGCCCCAGAAGGAATGAACAGAACAGGCAATCATCAAATGATCCATCCCCTGTTGCCCATTTCCAGGTTCTGGCAACTAGAAACATGTTGCAGGACATTACAGAGCCACATGCTCAAAGACCCCAGACATAGCAGCCTTTCCAGTCCATGGAAAACTCCATGGTTGCTGCTCCTTATAATCCCCACATAATAGGTGGTAGCATGGCATGAACCCTTACCCTTACCTCTCCACACCAGAGGAAAACAAGGAGAATTATGACTACAACTATACTGACCTGTGATAACCACAGGATCAGCCACTAAGCACATTGAACTACATGTTTTGTAACATGAACAAAATTTTGTAATATGTTTAATATGTAATCATGGATGTTATTGGTCACTTGATTTTTACAAGTGTGGATCACTTCCCTTACAGCTAGCTGAGAGGGGGGAAGAGACCCTGAGTGCATTTATGTAAATACAATTTGCTCCTGCTTTGCTTAAATTTGCTAGTTATTCAGCTGTTGGAGGGGAGTTTTGCTCATTGTAATCAACTTGGCTGGTGTTAGGCCACAAATTATGATAGAAATGAATGTTTGTAATTATTGTGGGAATACAGAAAAGAAGGACTATGCTAAACCTGTCACAAAGGAAGGAGTCACTTTCAGTTTAAAGAACCTTGGCAAAACAAGGGCTCCAATGTCCAAGCCCTGTGAAAGAAAGGGGCGGGGTGAGGAGATCAGATCTCATCTCATCTCATCAGTCAGGAAGCTGTACACTCTCAACCAGGGTTCTCTGTAAGACTGGTTCAATCTATTTCTCCCTACCGTTCAAAGAATAGAGTTAAATAGGCTTCATTAGGAGCTGCTTTTATAATGTTAAATGACTCACTGAGAGCTGAAATCACTTGTGGCAGGACTGTGTTTTGGCCCAGCCTGCACAGAGCTTAAAGCACTAAGAGACTGCCTGGCAAGAGCAGCTGGCGGGAGCAGCAAGCAGGTGGTTGGCAATGAGCAGCCAGTAGGGCGGCGGTGGAGAGGCACGATGAGTGGCCAGCAGGACGGTGGTGGAGAGGCGTGACGAGCAGCCAGCAGGGGAATGGTGGAAAGGCGTGATGAGTGAGTAAGATGCCTCTTACCCATCATTTTACCCCTCACCCAGGGTGGGAGGTGAACTCTGCAGATGCACCTCTGAACTCTGGGTCTGCACTGACCAGGGGCAGCAGCTGTGAGTGGGGTGCATAGAAGGGTCAGGCATGTGAAGGGGACTTTTCGGTTGCTGGACTTAAGAACCGGAGGGGAAAAGGGCACTGCCCAGCCTACTTGGGGTGGGTCTTTTACTCATGGTTTATGTTTATGAACTCTTTGTGGTACTTTCCCAAATGAATGCCAAGTTACTTCCCTCCTTATATTAAGTTTCTTTTCTCCACTCAGACTCTGTGCTTGCGAGTGGGGAAGTATTGCCTCTCAGAGGCATCCAGGGGTGATGTGTAAATTTCCCAGGTTACTGGGTGGGGTTTGAGCCAGTTCTGTATTGTATGGATGGAAAGGAACCCCTAGATATTGAACCCGGCCCTGGCTGCTGCTGGCTTTACCTGGCAAAAGGGTAACTTTTAAAATGTTTGACTCGTGTATTTGCCCTTTTGTTTCCTGTTTCTTTGGGCACAATAAATGTCTGTTTTTTGAATCCCAGACTCTATTTATTAATGGACACTAAGCACAAATGCACATTACAAAATTCATAACAGCAGTCAAGCACCCAAGCACATTTAAGCTCCATGCACACAGGGAAGCACTGCTTCATAAGAGCATTACACAACACAGCTGTGGCTGACTGTTAAAATGTTCTTTTAAGGCCTCCCTCAGTCGTATAGCTCCACAGTTGGCACTTCTAATAGCCCATATGTCTGGCTGTTCAAATGCAACAGCCAGCCAGTCAACCTGGCCCCTCACCCTGGCAGTAGACTTTCCCCTGCGCTTCACTGATATTATGCGGTACACAACATGCAGCTATAATGAAGGGGAATGTTTGCTTCACTGAGATCCAGTCTAGTTAGTAAACATCACCAGTGACCTTTTAATCTACCAGAAGCACATTCAACAGTCATCCTGCACCTGCTGAGCTGGTAGCTGAACTTTTCTTTGGTGTTGTTCAGGTGTTCAGTGTATGGCTTTATGAGCCAGGGGAGTAAGTGGATAGGCTGGGACTCTCAGAATCACTAGTGGCATTTCAATATCACCAATAGAATGCACTAGCTGGGGAAGAATTCACTTACTTGTAGCATTTGGAAAATAATTGTGTTAAAAAAACACGTCACACACCTTTCCTGACCAGTCCACACGGATATAAATGAAGCATCCCCAGTGATCCACCAGTGCGCGCATAACCATGGAATCCCTTTCTGCGTATGTACTCAGTGGCAAGCAGGGTGGTGCCAGAAAAGGGACATGTATACTGACGATTCCTGCACCACAGTTTGGGAACGCTATTGCTCCAAATCCACTGAAGATTTCCTGAACCTGCAGAAAGTCCCAGTCCTGTGCAGCAGGATATGCTTAATGGCCCTACACACTTGGATAATAATGGCCCCCACTGTGGATTTTTCAGCTCTGAACTGATTGGCACTGACCAATAGCAATCTGCTGTATAAGCTTGTGGAGTCCAATCACCATCACTTCTCCACTGTCAGTGCAGCAACCCCATTCTGGGGTCCCTGCTCTGGAGGGCTGGGGTGAGCTCAGTAGATAGGCCACATTCATGGATCTGTCTCATTCAAAAGTTCTGTAGCCCCTGATCATCATCCCAAGCCTTCATTAAGCTGTGATCCCACCAGTTGGGGCTTGTTTCCTGGGCCCAGAAGCATCGATCCATTATGTGGAGCAGCTCCATGAATGCCAGGAGAAACCTGATGTTTTATTCTCTGTCTCCATCAGCATCCAGTCATCATCGTGGAAAATCTCCTTTTCTTTCTCCTGGCACCAGCGGTTGTAGCTGTATATCCCTGAAGTGCTGCAAATGCAGTAGAATTGGATGTCATGTGTTAGCAACGGTCATTAGAATTGCACTGAGCTTTGAAGGGTTTGTGCTTCTGTCCGAGAGATGGTGAAGACTGAAAAGCAGCATGTGGGAGTTTTTAAAATGGTGTGAAAATTATGGGATGGAATAAGCATTATGGGATGGAGAAAGCGACATTGTGGGAACTTGATCCCTAGCTCCCAGAAATACCAGATTGAATTGCTGGTAGACAGCAAGTCACTGTGCAAATGTCATGGAAGGCGTTGCAGTGGACAGTGGCATGGGATACCTGCCCATAGTGTACCACATTTTCCTGTGACACAACTGCTCATGGTGAGGACGTGGAGTGATGATGCAAGCAACCAAGTGTGTACGCACCTGAGCAATGTACTAAAATTGGCAGCTGTAATTTATGTTGACTGAACTTTGTAGTGCAGACATATCCTGTAATATCCTGAAGCCCAGGCCAGTGAAATAAGCTTTCTGTCCACCCTTACCTGGAAACATAGGGCATTACAGAGCAAGGTGATGATGGTGTCTCCATCTGAAAGTGGGGATATTGAGGCAACTACAGTGCACTGCCAAATCTCTGACACCCATCCAGAGGTGGGAAATGCCCAGGTAAAGGGTACAACACCTGCTTGGGAGATGACAGAGGTAACTACAGCCAGGAAAAAGGGAGAATTTTTTCCCACACTCTGTGACTGCCTGATGGTCTGTGAAAATGTAAAGGACTCAGAGCCTGGTGAGGGAGGAACTGTTGATTACCTTGACTCAGGGCAGGGAGATCAAAAGGCTTCCCCAATGGAGTAGGGAGTAAATACTCTTCCCCCTCCCCATTGAGAAGCTGAGGTCAGGCCAAACGGGTCCCCAGGCTCCAGCCTCTGAGGAGGTGGGACCAAGAATCACATGCAGCATCTTTGGGGACCATGTTATATTTTATGTTTAAAGTACTAAATCCTCAAAAAGCCTGAGGTGGGCCAGACAGCATGTGCTGTACACGAGCTCTTTGTATCTAGACAGGTGATGGCTATTGGTATGTTCCTGGATCACTGCAGGGTGAAGGGGTGTACTATAGAATCTGGAATGACTAGGGGGTGATTAATACAAAATCCTATGGCTTTGAAGCTTGATCTCCTGAGCTATATGGAGAGGGACCAGCTTCACCTGTTTTCAGGAGGCTGGGTGACAAAGCAGGAATTTTGGAATAAAAGGCTGAGTTTAAACAGACATGGGGCCTTCTTTCTCAGTGAGAAAATGGACAGGACCTTCTGCCCAAGGACCAACCCCCTTCCCTTGCTGAAGGGTTGGGGAAGGACATTGGCTTATCAGCCCAGGAGGATGAGTAGTTTCTGGTTCATTTATTAGTAAGCATACTGGAACTTTTATTATGTTTATATGTTTTCTCTGTAAAGCTTGTGCCCAAGGAATAAATGTATTTAGCTTTGGAAGAGTTGTGTGGTCACTAGTAAAAACAGTCATTGTCCTCAGCGAGAAAGCACAGCCCAGGTGGGGGCCCTTATGCAGACTGGCTTGCTGGGGATATCACAGTGTATGGCAAGGGGTTGTGTAGACTTTAAACCCTGGTCAGAAGGAAGTAGGACAAGGGTACCTACCCAGAAACAGATAACGGCTGGAGGCCTGAGACTTGATGAAAAGTGGACCTATGAGGGGGAAATATCAGTGCAGTTACGCTGAAACTGTGACATAGGTCCTCCAAGATTTCTTTTCAGAGTATTGCACCTTACATCCCTAAGACCTCTTGTATGCACAAATGGCATCTGTTTAGTTCTCAGAGGTGCTGCAACCTGCTACAGATGAGTCAAATACACTGTGCTCTCTCCTGGGGATTTAGTTTTTTTCTTTCTTGCTATTGTTTTTCTGTATCTAAAATAAAAATCAGTTTTTATTGAAAATCTATGGCTGTCAATGACAGGGACGTGGGTGGTTGGACCTAGTGCAGTGGTTCCCAAACTGGGGTTCATGAACCTCTGGGGGTTTGCAAAATGTTACAGGGGATTCTCGGGAAAAAATTCACTAATGGCGGACAGAGCTGTCCCTAAGGATCCCGGACAGCACGGGGCCAGCAGCCCAGAGCCCCTGGACTTCGAAGAGTTAAGCAGATCAAAGCAAGCCTATCTATCACACAGAGGAGATTTAAACTTCAAGGCTTCTTATAAGAAATGGAAAGGGAGGTGGATATTTTTTGCTGTTTTTAAAATTAAATAGACAGTTAGTATTGTTTTAAAAATTATTGTGAAGAACAAATGTAAGCTTTGTTGTAACGTGCGTTGTTTGCCTGGACTGCTCAAGACCTAAATGCTTGTGTAGGAGGAACTCTTTGAGTTGGCTTCTTAAATACCTTCATGCTGTTTCACATCTGATACTCCTTGATAAAACATAGGAGCCTTGTCTTATAACAGGCTTATTCAAAGTGATACAAGCTATGAAAGTGAGATCTTGGAAGAGTGTTGCCGTTTTCATATTGTAATAAAAATACTGTAATGATAAATAATAGTTAATAATAAATAGTGTGTAATAAGCATGTCATAAAAACAAATTTTATATTTCTAAGATCACTGCTTTTATAATTTATACTCTGGTAAAAGAAAAAATCCCTGGAAATTTTCATTTTTAGGAGGCGGTTCACAAGACTTGACATTTTAATGAAAGAGGTTCATAGGTTGTTAAAGTTTGGGAACCACTGACCTAGTGGATAGAGCAGGCATTGGGCAGACCTGGTTAGAGCAGGCATCGGGCAGACCTGGTTAGAGCAGGCATCAGTAACCCTCAGTGGAATTGGAGCCCAATGCCACAGCCAGAGGCGGAAACCAGAGCCAAGGGTCAGAACTGAGTTATCTGGAGTGAGGCAAGGCAGGGTAGGGCAGGGCAAGGACAGAGTGGGGAATAAGCCAGGAGCTATCACAGCCATGGACAAATGCTTTGAGTAGCTACTGAACTGCTGCTGCTACTGCAGGACTTAAGAGGGTCTACTGACTCTTCCATGCAATCAGGCAGTTTATCCAATTACGCAGCCTACTACAGGCCAGCCGCACTTATTAGGTTGCCTGGAGACAGGCTCTGCTGCAGGCCCTGATTCCTGACAACGGCTGCTCTTTGTGCATGGAAAAATGGCCTGTTCATTTGTAATGTGTCTTGTCAAACATTGGTGAGTAGATTTTTTATGATAACTTCCTTTCTCTCCATGTTACATGGCCCTCAGTTTTAACCAGATGTTTAGAGGTGCTGAAAATCCACAAGTTCCACTAAATTTCCCACCAGATCAGATTGGCAGTGACCTTGGAGATTCTTGTCTTCCTCTGCAATATGGGGTGTAGGTAACGTGGGGTGTGGGTTTAGATCTCAGTTAATCAATTTCCTACCATTGCAGGAGCCTTGGGCACCAGAGTTGCCAGGTGTCCCATTTTCGACTGAACACCTGGTTGAAAAGTGACCCTGGTGGCTCCGACCAGCATCACTGACTAGGCTGCTAAAAGTCTGGTTAGTGGCACAGCGGGACTGGCAGGCTCTGTGTGGCTCCTGGGAAGCGGCAACATGTTCTTCTGGCTCCTAGGGGGGCAGCCAGGGGGATCCGTGCACTGCCTTCGTCCTGAGTGCTGGCTCCGCAGCTCCCATTGGCCAAGAACCGTGGGCAAAGGGAGCTGCAGGAGTGGCACCTGTGGACAGGTGCAGCGCGTAGAGCCACCTGGCTGACCCTTCACCTGGGAGCCAGAGACATGCTGCTGCCTCCTGGGAGGTGCCTGGGGTAAGTGCCGTCCGGAGCCCACACCCCAAACCGCCTCCTGCACGCCAACCCCCTGCCTCAGCCCTGAGCTCCCTCCTGCACTCTGAACCCCTCAGCCCTAGCCTGGACCCCCCTCCTGCACCCCAAACCTCTCATCCACAGCCCCACCCCAGAGTCTGCACCCACACCCCAACCCCCTGCTCCAGCCTGGTGAAAATGAGTGAGTAAGTATCGTAGAATCATAGAATATCTGGGTTGCAAGGGACCTCAGGAGATCATCTAGTCCAACCCCCTGCTCAAAGCAGGACCAATTCCCAACTAAATCATCCCAGCCAGGGCTTTGTCCAGCCTGACCTTAAAAACCTCTAAAGAAGGGGATTCCACCACCTCCCTAGGTAACTCATTCCAGTACTTCACCACTCTCTGAGTGAAAAAGTTTTTCCTAATATCCAACCTAAACCTCCCCCGCTGCAACTTGAGACCATTACTCCTTGTTCTGTCATCAGGTACCACTGAGAACAGTCTAGATCCATCCTCTGTGGAACCCCCTTTCAAGTAGTTGAAAGCAGCTATCAAATCCCCCCTCATTCTTCTCTTCTGCAGACTAAACTATCCCAGTTCCTTCAGCCTCTCCTCATAAGTCATGTGCTCCAGCCCCCTAATCTTTTTTGTTGACCTCCGCTGGATTCTTTCCAATTTTTCCACATCCTTCTTGTAGTGTGGGGCCCCAAACTGGACACAGTACTCCAGATGAGGCCTCACCAATGTTGAATAGAGGGGAATGATCACATCCCTCGATCTGCTGGCAATACCCCTACTTATACAGCCCAAAATGCCATTAGCCTTCTTGGCAACAAGGGCACACTGTTGACTCATATCCAGCTTCTCGTCCACTGTAATCCCTAGGTCCTTTTCTGCAGAACTGCTTCCTAGCCATTCGGTCCCTAGTCTGTAACAGTGAATGGGATTCTTCCGTCCTAAGTGCAGGACTCTGCACTTGTCCTTGTTGAACCTTATCAGGTTTCTTTTGGCGCAGTCCTCTAATTTGTCTAGGTCCCTCTGTAACCTATCCCTACCCTCCAGCGTATCTACCACTCCTCGAAGTTTAGTGTCATCTGCAAACTTGCTGAGAGTGCAGTTCACGCCATCCTCCAGATCATTAATGAAGATATTGAACAAAACCAATCCCAGGACCGACCCTTGGGGCACTCCACTTGAAACCAGCTGCCAACTAGACATGGAGCCATTGATCACTGTCGGTTGAGCCCGACGATCTAGCCAGCTTTCTATCTGCCTTATAGTCCAATCATCCAGCCCATACTTCTTTAACTTGCTGGCAAGAATACTGTGGGAGATCGTATTAAAAGCTTTGCTAAAGTCAAGGAATAACACATCCACTGCTTTCCCCTCATCCACAGATCCAGTTATCTCCTCATAGAAGGCAAATAGGTTAGTCAGGCATGACTTGCCCCTGGTGAATCCATGCTGACTGTTCCTGATCACTTTCCTCTCCAGTAAGTGCTTCGGAATTGATTCCTTGAGGATATACTCCATGATTTTTCCAGGGACTGAGGTGAGGCTGACTGGCCCAGATTCTCCTTCTTCCCTTTTTAAAATTTGGCACTATGTTAGCCTTTTTCCAGTCATCTGGGACCTCCCCCATTCGCCATGAGTTTTCAAAGATAATGGCCAATGGCTCTGCAATCATATCCGCCAACTCCTTTAGCACCCTCGGATGCAGCGCATCCGGCCCCATGGACTTGTGCTCGTCCAGCCTTTCTAAATAGTTCCGAACCACTTCTTTCTCCATAGAGGGCTGGTCACCTCCTCCCCATACTGTGCTGTACTGCATACAGTGCAGTAGTCTGGGAGCTGACCTTGTTTGTGAAGACAGAGGCAAAAAAATCATTGAGTACATTAGCTTTTTCCACATCCTCTGTCACTAGGTTGCCTCCCTCATTCAGTAAGGGGCCCATGCTTTCCTTGACTTTCTTCTTGTTGCTAACATACCTAAAGAAACCCTTCTTGTTACTCTTAATATCTCTTGCTAGCTGCAACTCCAAGTGTGATTTGGCCTTCCTGATTTCACTCCTGCATGCCTGAGCAATATTTTTATACTCCTCCCTGGTCATTTGTCCAATCTTCCACTTCTTGTAAGCTTCTTTTTTTGCGTTTAAGATCAGCAAGGATTTCACTGTTAAGCCAAGCTGGTCGTCTGCCATATTTACTATTCTTCCCACACTTCGGGTTGGTTTTTTCCTGCAACCTCAATAAAGATTCTTTAAAATACAGCCAGCCCTCCTGGACTCCTTTGCCCGTCATGTTATTTTCCCAGGGGATCCTGCCCATCAGCTCCCTGAGGGAGTCAAAGTCTGTTTTTCTGAAATCCAGGGTACATATTCTGCTGCTCTCCTTTTTGCCCTATGTCAGGATCCTGAACTCGACCATCTCATGGTCACTGTCTCCCAGGTTCCCATCCACTTTTGCTTCCCCTACTAACTCTTCTCTGTTTGTAAGCAGCAGGTCAAGAAGAGCTCTGCCCCTAGTTGGTTCCTCCAGCACTTGGACCAGGAAATTGTCCCCTACACTTTCCAAAAACTTCCTGGATTGTCTGTGCACCGCTGTATTGCTCTCCCAGCAGATATCAGGGTGATTTAAGTCTCCCATGAGAACCAGGGCCTGTGATCTAGTAACTTCTGCTAGTTGCCGGAAGAAAGCC
Organism: Gopherus flavomarginatus; assembly: GCF_025201925.1. Taxonomy (NCBI): domain Eukaryota; kingdom Metazoa; phylum Chordata; order Testudines; family Testudinidae; genus Gopherus; species Gopherus flavomarginatus. Next base: position 162,838,058 of record NC_066617.1, on the reverse strand, counting down.
TCATCCACCTCATCCCCCTGGTCTGGTGGTCTATAGCAGACTCCCACCACAACATCTCCCTTGTTGCTCACACTTCTAAACTTAATCCATTGACTCTTAGGTTTTTCTGCAGTTTCATACTGGAGCTCTGAGCAGTCATACCGCTCTCTTACATACAATGCAACTCCCCCACCTTTTCTGCCCTGCCTGTCCATCCTGAACAGTTTATATCCATCCATGACAGTACTCCAGTCATGTGAGTTGTCCCAGCAAGTCTCTGTTATTTCAATCACATCATAGTTCCTTGACTGTGCCAGGATTTCCAGTTCTTCCTGCTTGTTGCCCATGCTTCTTGCATTTGTGTATAGGCACTTAAGATAACTCGCTGATTGTCCCACTTTCTTGGTCTGAGACAGGAGTCCTCCCCTCTTTCACTCTCCTGCTCGTACTTTCTCCTGGTATCCCATTTCCCCACTTACCTCAGGGCTTTGGTCTCCTTCCCCTGGTAAACCTAGTTTAAAGCCCTCCTCACTAGGTTAGCCAGCCTGCTTGCGAAGACGCTCTTCCCTCTCTTCGTTAGGTGGAGCCCATCTCTACCTAGCACTCCTCCTTCTTGGAACACCATCCCATGGTCGAAGAATCCAAAGCCTTCTCTCCGACACCACCTGCGTAGCCATTTCCTGACTTCCACAATTCGACGCTCCCTTCCCAGACCTTTTCCCTGCACAGGGAGGATGGACAAGAACACCACTTGCACCTCTAACTCCTTTATCCTTCTTCCCAGAGCCATGTAGTCTGCAGTGATCCGCTCAAGGTCATTCTTGGTAGTATCATTGGTGCCCACGTGGAGAAGCAGAAAGGGGTAGCGATCTGAAGGCTTGATGAGTCTCGGCAGTCTCTCCGTCACATCGTGAATCCTAGTTCCTGGCAAGCAGCAGACCTCTCGGTTTTCTCTGTTGAGGCTGCAGATAGATGACTCAGTCCCCTTGAGGAGGAGTCCCCAATCACCACCATCCTCCTCCTTCTCTTGGGAGTGGTGGTTGTGGAACCCCCATCCCTAGGACAGTGCATCTCGTGCCTTCCAATCGGTGGAGTCTCCTTCTGCTCCCTTCTCTCAGATGTACCATCTAGTCCACTCTCCGCATTAGTACCTGTGGAAAGGACAGGAAAACGGTTGCTCCTCTGCATCTCCATTGCGGGTATATGGACGCTCCTCTTTCTTCTTCTGGAGGTCACATGCTGCCAAATTTCTTCACCATCTCTCTCTCTTCTCTGCACAGCCTGCTCCGATTCTTCAGGATGTTGTGCCGGTAGAAGCATATCCTGATGTCTGTCCAGGAAATCTTCATTTTCTCTTATGCAACGCAGGATTGATGCTTGTTGCTCCAGACCTCGAATTTTCTCTTTCAATATGGAGACCAGCTTGCACTTTGTACAGACAAAGTTACTTCTGTCCTGTGGAAGAAAGACAAACATGGCACAACCTGTACAGGTTACAACAGCTGAATGCTCACCTTCCATAATTTCTTCCTTCTAAGAGCTTCCTCAGCTGTTGCAGCAACTCTCAGAAGCCCGTAAGATGAAAGCCTCGGTGGGCTCTCCCCAGGCAAACTCCCAGGCAAACTCCCTCTGTTAGCCTCTGCTGTGAGGGTCGGGGAGAGTGCGCAACAGAGAGAGGGAGGATGGAGTGAGTGTGTGCAGGACATCAGAGAAGGTGTGGGGGCAGAAGCGGATCTTTGGGGGAGAGGGAGAGGCAGGGAGCAGGGCAAGGATGTTGAGTTTTCTGCAATTAGAAAGTTGGCAACCCTATCAGGCACTGGTGCACCTCAGTCCTTCCTATTCTGTGCCTGTGGCACATTACAGTTGAATCTCCTGAGAGCTGTAATACCTTGCTCCAATTTCAGTTGCTGGGTTTAGTGTGCAGGTGCTGAGTGGTGTTGGTGGGTTGCCTGTGATGTGCAGGAAGTGGGACTGGCTGATCTGGTGGTCCCTTCTGGCTTTGAATTCTATTACTCTATGTTTACAGGAACTATGGATACGAACACTTCTAAAAATCAGGACATTTGTTACCAAGCAGTTGCTCTACCTTCCTTAGGTGCATTTCAGAGAATCAACCAGGTAGCTACACAGCTAACTTAATTTTGCATAAATATTTAGTTCAGCCTTTGAGTGTATTTTTGGGACTGAGGCAGTTAACTATAAGTTTGACTTAGCTGTGCACTTAGGTGATCACATATGGCAACAATTTTTTTCCTGGTGCACTTAGGTGACCACATATGGCAACAATTTTTTTCCTGGTACTCTGTGTTGTTCTACTTAATCAGCAGCATATTGTGTAAAAAGAATTTATTACATATTTCTCATATAAATTACTTTTGTGGGCTCTGTTTGTCAGGCATACACAGAGCAGCACAGCGTAATACAAAATGCTATAAATGTGTGTCTAAAATTGCAGAAAAAAAGATGTATGATATTATATTGTATTATTTGAAAAAAAGGCTGTATCATAATTAAAGCAGGTTGGAAAACTGAAAACATTTTGTGAACATTTTGAAAATTTCCTCCCTTCCCCCCATCTTTTCAAAGTTTTCTATCCAGCTGCAACCATAAGGTAAATCAACACAAGGGACAGAGTTAAAGTTTCATGGAAAACTTTACCTTTGGCATTTTCTGCCTTTGGAGTGCTTAACCATTCAATCTTAACATTATCTTTAGTTTTTTGGGTTGGAATTTCCTAGCATTTTTTTGAATGACTGAAGGAAATAAATAAATAAATTCCCAAATGCAGTGTTTTCTCATAAACAAAGATGCATGTATTTCCACTTCAGATTATTTTATTTAAGAGTACACAAAACAAAGAACAAGTATAAAGTCTCAAAGAGTAAAGTACAGTGACTGTTTGTAACATTCTGCGTGAGAAGTGAAGCACAAAATGCATCTGCCTTACACCTGTCCTTGCAGTAGAACCAAGGAGACATCTTTAATATTTCAGTATGGGAACAGGAAACAATCACACCATCCTCTTTCAATTACATAGACACTCTCTTGAAAATATCTGGATTTTTTATCGGTTTTGTCTTCTGGCAGATCTGTGTTTTATGCTGTGGCCAAAACTGTCTTCTGAGAAGGAAAGTTCCTCATCTGCACCCTCAGAATCACCTTCTAGAGTAACATTTTCATTTACATCATCAGGCCAGTAAAGAGCAGAATCAGTTTCCTTCCAATATTTGCATGGTCATGACAGTTTCACTTTTAGGGCCTTTTCCCCTTTCGGAACCCTTTTGCTACACTTCCGTCGACTCAAGGCCTAACTTGGTTGATTTAGCAGCCCACCCTTTCCCTTTCGTGCTCTCTACGAAAAAGGCATTCACCCTTATCCAGGGCTCAGAGTTAACCTTACCCCGATCCTAGAGCTCAGGGCGTAATCTTTTGCGGGTTTACGGGGTCTTTTACCAATGAAAGAGCTATACACAGTAATATCCTTAACCTCTATTCATTTACAATCACCAAAACAGACTACATACGCTAAGCATACAATGCTCATCACTCCCAATAAAGCAGATAAATTTTCCTGATGGTCAGTTAGGATCAGGTCATCCGGGGACTCCAGCGTCTGCATGGTGTGACTTGCAGGGTGTTGAGGTTTGGCAGCTCTGATCTTGGGGCTGTGTCCTGAGGTTAGTTCCAAAGAACCAACTTCCTTTAAGTCCCCAGTTTATATAGTGAAACTTGAGTCTTTCTTAGTTGTACTTTAACCAATCATTTTACTAAAATATTACTCAATCCTAACATATAGTAAAACAATTCTTTAACCAGTCATACTCCACCACCATAGTTAACTACATCTAGCAAAATTAGTTATGTAACAGACTGAAACAATCAGAAAACCAGGCAGAGACCATACAGACAAACAACAAAGAATTGGGGATTTCACAACCACAATTGTTGATAAGTGATTTCTTGTGAGACAGAATGCTATCAAACCAAGTTTTCTTTAACCATCTTAAGCACTGTTTCTTTATCTGGTAACAGTAGGTGCTATTATGACAGGATTGCCTTCTTAACAGCCCGATAGTATATTGTTTTAATGTAATTGAGATGGAATGTGAGGATGTGACTTTCTACTTCTTGGCTCATGGCTGCTGCTCTCTTATTATGGCTACAGGAAAAGGCCTCAGACCTTACACTTTGTCTTGTAAAAGCTGATCTACGTTTCTTTCTTATCTCCTCATTTACCTCTCTCCTTTTACTGGTTCTATAAACTTCCTGACACTTTGTCCCCACTTCCTTTCTCCCTGTTATTTCACAACCAACTTTCTGGTTGATGTATAAAATCCTAGGAGGCATATATTGTTGCTTTTCTAACTTTTTTTTGTTTGTTTTTTAATTTTTGCTAAATCTGCTATAAGTAAATCATCAACAGATCTAGGGTGCTTTATGGCATTTCTCCTGAGGAATATTTGTAATTTCTCAGAGGAATATTGCATGAAACAATGTGTGAAATCCTGACTCCACAGAAGTCAATGATACAAAGCCCATTGATTTAAATGGTCCAAGATTTCACCCACTATCACCATATCACCCTTATGTAACACACATATCCTGCAATGTCTTGTGGTGGGAAGGCATAGTTTCTTAGATGGGCTCCTTTGTAATCAAATAGCAAATGCAGTGTTTTGTATTTATAGGTGTTAGGGAGTTTCTCTTTCATATAGTCATAGATTTTTAAGTCTACATGGGGCCATCAACTCATTTAGTCTGACCTCCTGCAGATCACAGGCCATAGAATTTCCCAGTTATTTCTGTGCTGAGTCCAATAACTTGTGTTTGTCTAAAGCATATCTTCCAGAAAAGCATCTGGTCTTGAACCAGGTAAGTGGTAGTACTGCTGAAAAGGGATCTGGAGGTTACAGTGGATCACAAATTGTATATGAGTCATTGATGGGATGCACTTGCGAAAAAGGCTAATATCATTCTGGAGTATATTAACAAGAAAGTGCTGTATGTAAGACACTGGAGGTAATTGTCCTGCTCTCCTCGACATTGGTGAGCCTTAGCTGGAACATTGTGTCCAATTCTAGGCACCACACTTCAGGAATGATGTGCACAAATTGGAGAGAGTCCAGAGGAGAGCAGCAAAAATGATAAGAGGTTTAGAAAACCTTACCTATCAGGAAAGGCTAAAAAAACTGGGCATGTATAGTCTTGAGATATGAAGACTGAGCTGGACATAATAACAGTCTTCAAATATAACAAGGGCTGTTATAAACAGGACACGGATCAATTGTTCTCCGTATCTACTAAGGGTAGAACAATCCACAGCAAAGGGAGATTTAAATTGGATATTAGGAAAACGTTCTAACTATCAGGATAGGTAAACTGTGGAGTTGGCTTCCCATGGAGGCTGTGGAATTCCTGTCATTGTAAGTTTGTAAGAACAGGTTGAAGAAACACCTGTCAGGGATCATCTAGGGTTACTAGGTCCTGCCTCAGAAGAGTGAGAATGGATTGGATAACTTCCTGAGGTCCCTTCCAGCACTACATTTGAATGATTCTATGATCCAGAGAGCTCAAGAAGTGGAGAATCCATCACTTCCCATAGCAGTTTATTTCACTGGTTAATAGCCGCCCCCCTCCCCCGCCACTATTTTAAAATCGAGCCTTATTGCTAATTTGAATGTGTTTGGTTTTAACTTCTTGCCATTGGTTCTTGCCATTCTTCTCTAGAGTAAAAAACACTTTAGTATCTGGTATTTCCCCCCACCATGGTATTTATACACTGTAATCAAGTCACCTCTTCATCTTCTTTTTGATAAACTACATGTCCTCTTGAGGTGTGCTAAGGCCTGGGCATCACGTTCCCTCTTAGCACAGTTTCTGCACTTAGCCCGTAGAAGAAACACAGCTCTGGTCAATGCAGTGTCCCCAGGCAATGGTATCATGATCCCTGTTCTTTGCTGATGCCATTTTGGATGTGTTGAACCACTTCACCTTCTGCACCTGTGGACTGGGCCTGCCTTCCTACTATGGCAAGCTGGAGTAAGTTGCTTCCTCTCATTGTTAAGTGTTTTTCAATGTGCTCTTGTTTCCACAGCTCCTGCCAGGGCTCTCCTTGGTGCCAGCTGTGCCCTGCAGCCTATTTAAAGTCACTGTTCCTCATGCTGAAACCAAAACTATCTCTAAAGCCTGTTCAGAGAAGGGCACCCATATTGATAGATAGTAGAAAACTCTTTTAGACTGTCTAGAAATTCAGAGAGATTTTTTCCTTCCATAGATGAAAATGTTGAGAACAACTTTTCCTATGCCAGTATCTTGATGCTTCTGCTTCCATCAGGAAATCGGAAGTGTAGAAAGGCCATAAATGAGAAAGAATGAGGAGGAGGGCAAAGTAATCATTTTTGGACATAAAAAAAGACTTGACATTTGGTCTGAGTTTTGAGTGAAGTTCTGTGGGGAGTAGGGATGGCCCTTATTTTATCCAAACCTTTTGATCCGTCCTTAATGACAGCCCTTGGTCTACAAAACAAAGGCAGAAGCTTCCCTCCATGCCATACCCTTGTGCTTTAGTTGATGGCTAACTGAAGGTTTTCATGGATTTTGATGTATACACAGAGGGTCCTAGTACATTGAACTGTCCAGAGGATTCCCATCTCCCCCCACCCCCCCACAAGTCTCATTGCACAGTTTCTCTTCTCTCTCCACCTGTCTCCTTGTGGGAGCACAAGAGCGAGTACATAACTTTTGTAACAAAGCCTGGGTGCCTAACGACCTCTGTGGAGTTGTGGGGCCTACGGTACGTGCTCACTAGAGAATCAGTAGCGCATCTCGAGCCAGTGACAGCCACAGAAGTGCAGAGTGGCTCAGCAGTTGTACATCTTTACTGACAGGAAAGAGGAAAAGCCCTCTTCCCCTACCTTCTCAGTTTGCTTTTTCATTAGCCTCCTGACACTAACCTCGGAATAACTTCTAAAGTAAACAGCACATAAATATTGCACAAGTTTTCAATAGTAAATGCTGATAAAGTTTATTGCACTTATAAAATAAATAGAAGGAAATGCTTCCAGTTTCCTATTTATAGGTCTCTGGGGAGATCTCAGGTATGATTTATCACTTCAATTTTGGCAATGCTAGTCTCTGTCTCATACATGCATGCATGCATGTACGTGCGCGTACACACCCTTCTGTCTCTTGGTCTCTCTTTTGCTCTCACACATTCTTACTTCCTCGTTTTCTCCTGCGTGCACACCCACACACTCAGTGGCACACACACACACATTTGCTCCCTCCTTCCTTTTCTAACATAGAGGGTGCTGTGGGCCAGGCCTACAAGGTGTTAGGTTCCATCAACATCCATTGAAGTCGGTGAGCACTGAGAGCACCTAGTACCTAGGAAGAGACACTCCCTAACTTGTAATGCAAATGAAAAAGACTCTGATGAAGTAAACAAGAGGCAGAAGAAGGATTGAAAAAAAAAGCCAACATTTTGGACGCAGGGTGCTCATTAAAATGCAAGGGCATAGCTAACATGGGCACATGTCTTTTTAGAGCATTCCTAGATCCATGAACAATTTCCAAATGCTGCCTTTTCTGAATATGCTTCGTTGAATAATAGTGTCAGTCCACTGCGGGTACCTTGCACCTGAGGAGCTGAATGTGCTTTGCAGACATGAATGGATTAAGCTTTGCACCCCCTTTCTGTGAGGCAGACCAGTATCATTTCCCTTGCTTTACGGAGGAGGGGACTAAGACTCGGAAAGATGACACAACTTGTACAAGGTCATACAGTCAGAATGAGGTCTGCTGATGCTCATTGCTCAGTCAGAACTGCAAAGCATTCTTTGGCTTTTGGAAGCGTACACTTTTGGGTTGGTTCTGAATTTAAACACCTCTTTTATCATTTTTATTTGATGATTTTCATGGGTACTGAGTACCCCTCTGGCTCCTATTAGACCCATTCAGGGGTGCTCAGGACATCTGAAATAGCCAAGAACCTTGTTCAGTCAGGGTTTTGTTTCCTAAGAGGTTCTGCTTATACAAGAATATGGAAAAGAGACTGGAAGAGGTGCTGAAGTCCAGCTGTAGAAATCTGCAAGGACCAGGAGCCCATAGGTCTGCGGTCTAATGCTCTGCAGTGAACTGGGGGGAACAAAGGCAGCCCCGTTTGAGAGCACATTCCCATTTCAAACCCAAAGTTCAGCTTCTTTTCACAGGAGAGAAGCTACAGTGCAACAGGAAAAACAACGTTTTCTGCTAAAGAATTAAGTGGCAAAAATCTTCTTGATGAGAGTTAGAGGGAACTTAATGGGATGCGGGGGGAAATGGGTTAAAGGAAAAAGATTCTCTTTCAAAGAGATGAAAAATGAGAAACACAGACCTCTCCTGGTGTGGATGGGTGAGTCTGGAGTGGGAAGAGGTACAGAGAAGTGAGGAGAGGATTTAAGGAAAAGGGTGGTGACAGTAGTCAGATTAACTGGGGTGGGAGCAGTGGTAGGGGCCAGGGGTGGGGCAGATCTGTGGCAGGCAGATGGGCAGGCTGGTGTATATGAGATGCTTCAATCCCTTCTCCCCTAGGATAGACTGAAACTGGGCCAGAGAATCCCAGCACCCTCTCAGCTGGGGTTGTTGGGCTTCCTTGTCCTGGTCTACTGTGACTGACCCAACTGTCTGGAGTGGCAGGGCTTTCCATGTTCTGAGGCTGGCAGGAGCTTCTCTAACTTTCCTCTGCTAACGATGGTGCTAAACCAAATTACAGCCACTTTAATTATGAATGAATATCCACAGAGAGGTTTAGTGCAATTTAACTAATCCACTTTTAATTTACACTGTTAGTTAATTCAGATTAATTTTTCCTTGTATCTCTATGTGGAGAAGCCCTTAGATGACTAACGTCTTCATAACCTGGATTATTTCGTGGTCATCTCAACTAAGGCAAATACTACAGGTATAAAAGTAACAGAGGCAAATAACTGGTTGTCTCCTTCTTGTTCTAGTGGACAGTAGCCAATACTCACATCACAGAATGCTCCGTCATAGCTGGGCTGTGGTTAGTAGTTACAGCTGTGGAGCCAAGAACTGAGCAGGCCATGGAGAATGAATTCCATTCTTGCCCCAAGGGATGGTCTTTACAAGTCAGGTCTGAGGCCTATTTTGAAATCAAGATTGGATTTTTTTTGTAAAGATATGCTCCAATTCAAAAGGAATATTTTTTGGAAGTTCTGTGGCCTGTGCTATACAGGAGATCAGACAAGATGATCTCAACAGTCTCTTCTGACCTTGTAATCTATGAATCTATATTGATAATCAGGGGTGACTTGAGCTTTTTTGCCGCTCCAAGCATGGCAAGCAGGCTGCCTTTGGCAGCATGCCTGCAGGACGTCCCCGGTCCCGTGGATTCGGCATACCTGCCACCGAATTGCAGCCAAATCCGCGGGACTGGCAGACCTCCTGCAGGCACGCTGCTGAAGGCTGCCTCACTGCCACCCTCCCAGGTGGCACCCCCAACTGCTTGCTGCCCCAGACACGTGCTTTGAGCGCTGGTGCCTGGAGCTGCCGCTGTTGGTAATGGGCAGAGAGTGTGTGAGGGAGGTTTGCACTTCAGCTGCCAGTGATGATCCTGCTCTGTGGATATACAGAGATCTACAGGCTGCTACTCTGGCACCTTTCACCAGCAATAAATTCACCTTTAAGAAAATAAAAAGAAACTTGAGATATCTGGGAAGCACCCAACCTCTAGAAGAATTGGTAAGGGCCATATCAATAATTACCATTCAGGGATGCCTTGTGCTATTGTTAACATCACATCTACGCTTTGCTGCGCCATTAACTTCAGCCTCAGCACTTGGTTTCCACAGGGAAGGCTCTTGACTCTACAATAATTAGTGCTGAGACACCACAGCAGCTATCTGATCTCTGGCTGACCCATAAGGTTTGATCCAACCCTTGCCTACAGAGCCAAGATTATGGAGAGAGGAGAGGGGATAATATAAATGAGGAGGAAAAACAGGAGGAGGAAGGGAGCCAGCATCACAACTTCCCTAAGGATAGGCAATTTTGGATGAGGGTTTTGTCAGGAAAGCAGCCAGGAGGCTATTTATGAGAGGTAGGTGCAACATGTTATTCTTGGAGAGAGTTAGAGTGGAGATGAGTTTGAGGCTCAGCACCTGTTCTTTGTTTCAGGATTGTCACGACTGGGAACACGATAGTGTCAGCACACTCAAAGTATGAGAAGGAGGGAGTATTTTATATGCTTTTGCAGCAGCAGTGGCAATCTCGAAAAGCCACACTCTGTGCTTTTTGGCTGTATAGATAGTTGTTGCGATGACACAGAGGTGCTGCATGGAACTTAGTGGGAGGAGCCCAGGTTGCAGAAAGGGAGAGTACAGAGGATACACAAAGAACTCCATCTGTGTGCACATGGCTGGAGTGATAGCTATAATGGCTGCATCCTGGTAAATAGTTTTCTTGGTTTTACAAGTCTGAAGTCTTTTCATGCTGTTACCCAGCACAGGGCACACGATACCCTTCAGGGCTCCTTAGGATCATGGAAGAAGCATAATTGCTGAATCTTCTTACATACGAAACTTTAAAGAAAACAAACTCATGTGGCCTGGGCCCAGTAGCTGCCCCTGCCTTCCCCACTCTGCTGATCAAGGCTCACCCCCTCAAGCTCTGCAAGCCACTTTTACGGTGCATTTCTCGTATGGCAGCAAAGATGTAAAAGATGAAAGGGGTTAATGAGCCAACTGCCCAATACACAGAGAACCTGAGGGATGTGACAGTTTCAGAGGATGAACTGCATGGCAGGTGCTGCAAAGTCAAGCAGCAAATAAATACAGCTGCAGAGCAGATGTGCCTCTGAGCTAATGACACTGAGGGAAGAAAATGAAGAGAGCCCAGGAGATGAGGAGGGGAAGCGTGACAGGCAGCCACTGAAAGACAGGTGGATTTATTTGTCTGCCAAGAAGCAATGGGGGAAGAAAACATGGTGAAAGCAAAGCCTGCAAAATGTTAAACATAAATGTCAGTCACAAATGCATGCTAAGGAGCACCGCGAACAACTTCTAAAGAGCAGCTCTGATTTGTCAAAGATCCTTCAGTTTCAGAGTTCAGTCAACTTCCCTGGAGCTGAGCAGCGGGATGTAGGGAGCTGTCCATGTCCAGAGGATGACATCATCGCCATTCTTCCATTGTATTTCTTCTGTCCTCAGGACCACCCGTGCAACATGACAATGGTGCCTCTGGCTGAGAATAGCTGGACTCAGTGCTCAGCTGCCAATCAACATCATGGCTCCATCAGTCCAGCCAAGAGAATCCCTGCAGAATGATGCAAGAAGGTGCTTCCTCTCCCCAAAACCTGCCTGCCAAATTGGAAACAAGAGCCCAGGCATGACTCTGGGGCTTGGATCCTTCACCCAGGGTCACACTGAAGAATGAGCTGCTGTAGACTCAGCAATATTTTTCCCTAAGAGGAGATGAAAGGGGCTGAGAGCACTGAAGACGGAAGTCCTCTATCTAGTAGGTACAGCATCGACAGCAGCAGGGCACTGTTGTTCACACACTCCCATTAATAGGCCACAACACTGAACTGGAGGACTTGATCTGAGGCAGAAAGATGAGTTACATTTCTAAGACTCATTCAATCCCCAGCCTCTCCACTGCAACTGCTAACAAAAACACAATGAGTGCCAAAAGTGCTGTGGTTTTTGTGGTATGGGCACCTGTCCACTAAGAAGTGTACTGAAACCGCCAGCTCCTTTCACATGTTCCACTAAAGAGCCATCAGTTGTTAATAACTTTCAATAACTGCTACCCAGGGCTGATTTTGGCTCAGCCACCTGGAAGTGAAACACTGCATCTCCCACCACCAACCCCGTGTCATAAGTAAATTATAGCATTTGGAACCAATGCTGCAGTAATTTTTTATTACAAGTGACGGTTTCCTTTAGGGGATATTTATGCCACAGTTGAGTTTGGAGATTTCACATATAGTATGCTGTATTTTCTTTATTGAGTGTGTGTGTGTGTGTACACACACATCCTTTTATTTTTATCCACATGAAATCTTTTTTTTAAATTGCAAGACATTTTTCTCCTTTGGTTTAGTAACAAAATGTATACTTTTATTGATCTATTTATATTGATTTAAAATGTACCGATCCACCCCTCCAGCCATGTATACAGCATTAACAATGTCCACCATTAAAATTCACCCAACTCAGACCACCTTCTCCATGTATATGTTTCTACTCACACACTCTCAGGAAAAAAATCTGAGATAGACTTTGGAGCATACCCTAAAATCAGCAAGTCTGGAGCCGAATACTACAGCCCTGAAGTTAATAGGAATCCCTTGTGTGAGTGAAGATTACTCAAGTGAGTAAGGATTCAGCCCTTTCTGAATTTGACATTAGTAGCTTGAACTCTGATTTGGCAAAGTTCTGAAAGCTTGATTGAACACTTATTGATGTCCCTAGAAAGATCCCCATTGACTTCGGCAGGCAATGGAAGCACTGATTGGTGCTCAGTGTTTGCTAACTTCATTGTGAGTTTAGGGTATTTAGCAGCTGGCAGGATGGCACCCTTAATGCTGAAGACCTTGTGTGTAGTGGTTTGTAATATTATCACAAAGGGTCTGGTGCCAAACCCATTGGAGGGAGTGTGAACAGGCTTCTATTGACTTCAGTGGGCTTTGGCTGAAGCCCTAGGATTGGACAAAATAGATTTTATCTGGAGCTTGGATGGTTATGAATGGGAAGTAGTTATATGCCCCAAGGTGATTCTTGGACATATAACCATAGTCACCTCTCAGGATCCCACTAATTCTAGGAAGAATGACTTATAGTACATAAGAGACAGAGAAAAAAAGCTGTTGGTTTAATATGAATGTGTAAAACAGGACATGCACAATAAATTTCACTGCCACAGAGTGATGATCATAGAGGGAGAGAGAGGCTGAAGTAAGGGTTGTATTTTTCCTCACACACATAAAGTTGACTTGGGAAAAAAAATCAAATTAAGTGCAAGAGTAGAATGTGAAAATGAGCTAAATGAAAGGAAAGCAGTGTGGGAAAAGTCCATGGGAAGTTGTTTTAGAAAAGCTGGAGCTGGAAGGAATGATGGATTATTGCTCTGTGGCAAAATGAAAAATAATTCCTTTTCCAACCCCACTATCTTCGATTTTTCTTTTCCCCCTCAGCCTCCTTCCCACTCCTCAGCCTCTGGCCTGCTGTCCTTCGATGGCAACTCTCTTCCCTCCCTCCCTCTCATCTTTGTTTTAAACAGTTCCCTAGCAACAGCTGTTTTCAATTAAAAAGGAAAGCACAGGCATTTTGCAGAAGCAGTGATGGGCAGGAGGGCGAGTGACTTGCGGGGGTGCTGCTGACACTGGGTGAGAGGGGAATAGCACAGCTCCAATGGAACGGTTTCCAGGTTGCATAAGATGAGGCATAAGTATGATCTGGGGCTATCACATGGGGAATGTGATAGCCCCAGATCATACTTATGCCTCATCTTTAGCCATCATCTGACAAAATTGTATTCACTCTTCTTCAGTGGAATGTTCACTTAACTAAGACCTGGTCTACACTAAGGGGTTAGGTTGAATTTAGCCGCATTAGGTCAATTTAAAAATGACTGTGTCCACGCAACCAACCCCATTCCGTCGACCTAAAGGGCTCTTAAAATCAACTTCTGTACTCCTCCCTGGCTAGGGGACTAGTTTTAAAATTGACCTTGCTGGGTCAAATTTGGGGTAGTGCGGATGCAAATCGACGGTATTGGCCTCCAGGAGCTATCCCAGAGTGCTCCATTGTGACCAGGGCCGGCTCCAGGCACCAGCCAAGCAAGTTTATGCTTGGGGTGGCACATTCTATGGGGCGGCATTCCGCCCAATCCTAGGGCGGCATGGCCACTTTTTTTTTTTTTTGGTTCCCCAATCCGGCTGCCCTATAGGGGGCAGAGGAGGGGAGCTCCCTGCAGCAAACTCGGCAGGGCAGCCTGCGTCCTTCCCTCCCCGCCGACCGGAGCAGTGCAGAGCCCTCCCAGCAGGCGGCGCAGTGCGGCGGTCGGGGCCGCGGGACGAGTACTCCACTGAAGCCCTGGCCGCCCCACTTCTCTCTCTCACCCCCGCTCCCTCCCCCTCCCCCCCATTAGACCGGGCACACACTCTGCAGCACAGGGAGTCTCCCTACACCCTGGCTCTGGTCACCCTATAGGGTGTTTTTGTTTTGTTTTTTGCCTTGCTTTGCTGGCCGTACCATTTCCCCCCCGGCCACCCTCACCACCCCTGCTTTGCCATTCCAACGACGCCATTTTTTGATTTTTCCCCCCGCTTTGCTGCTCCGGCCATGCCACAGGCTTTTTCCCCCCCGCTTTGCTGCTCTGGCCGCTCCCCTCCCTTCTTTTTTTTTTGCTTGGGGCAGCAAAAAAGCCAGAGCCGGCCCTGACTGTGACCATTCTGGACAGCACTTTGAACTCCGATGCACTAGCCAGGTACACAGGAAAAGCCCCAGGAATTTTTGAATTTCATTTCCTGATTGGTCAGCATGGCGGCAGTGACCAAGCAGTCCCAGAATCGCAAACCAGCTCCAGCATGGACTGAAAGGGAGACACTGGATCTGATTGCTGTATGGGTATTAGACTCTGTGCAGGCAGAACTCCGATCCAAAAGAAGAAATGCAAATATATTCCCAAAATCTCACAGGGCATGTTTCACAGAGGCTACAACAGAGACCAGTGCTGTGTGAAAGTTAAGGAGCTCAGGCAAGCCTACCAAAAGACAAAGAAGGCAAACAGTCGCTCCGGGTCAGAGCCCCATACATATCGCTTCTATGAACAGCTGCATGGCGTTCTAGGGGGGAACCCTACCACTACCCCACCACTGTCCGTGGACACATGCAAGGGAGGAGCCTCACAGAACACGGAGGAGGATTTTGTGGATGAGGAAGAGGAGGAGGAGGAGAATGCGCAGCAGGCAAGTGGTGAATCCATTCTCCCTGGCAGCCAGGACCTTTTCATCACCCTGGAGCCAATACCCTCCCAAGGCAGGATTTCCCAACCCTGAAGCCGGAGAAGGCACCTCTGTTGAGTGTACATTTGTAACTACAGCACGGGGTTTAAAAGCAACAGTGTTCATGATCACCTGGTTGAAATAGGGGAATTTTTGTAAGGGAACAGTAAAAGGCCCCCGTTCATGCTGGGCTGTTTGTGCTTGGCTAAAAGGGATCATCCCAGACGATAGCCACACGGCAGGGGGAGAAGAGAAGAGATCATCCCAGAGAATAGCCATGCGGTGGGGTGGGGGTAGGTGTGTGCTGTACATCTACCCGAATACTGCAGCCCCTCCTTTTAAATGTGAAACCCAACTGGCATTGCTTGCTCTGGGAAGGGGAGTGCTGCAGTTTGAAGACATTCCCACATGTTATGAAGGCGTAAGAAGCCAACCCAATTTTACTCTCCCTTTTTATCACCCCCCAGGTGCAAATGTTTCTACACTCCCCCTATCATCTCCATATCTGCAGTTATCGCAGATTAGAAGGTGAAAAAAACGCACTTGCGATGACTTGTTTTCCGAGCTGATGCAGTCCTCTCACACTGAAAGGGCACAGCTTAATGCACGGAGGCATTCAGCGGCAGAGGCCAAGAAAGAATTGAGTGAGTGCGAAGGACACGATGCTGAGGCTAATGGGGGAGCAAATGGACATGCTGAAGTGTCTGTTGGGGGAGCAAATGGACTTGATGAAGCATGTGTTGGAGCTGCAGGAAAGAGCAAAGACTCCTGCTGCATCCACTGTATAACTGCCTACCCTCCTCCCCATGTTCCATTGGCTCCTCACCCAGATGCCCGAGAACGCGGGGGGTGGGGAGAGGCTCTGGGCACCCAGCCGCTCCACTCCAGAGGATGGCCCAAGGAACAGCAGTCTGTCATTCAAACAGTTTGTTTTTTAGTGTGGCTACAATAAGCAATATGGCCTTGTCCT
The DNA here is from genome assembly GCF_025201925.1 of Gopherus flavomarginatus. Classification (NCBI taxonomy): domain Eukaryota; kingdom Metazoa; phylum Chordata; order Testudines; family Testudinidae; genus Gopherus; species Gopherus flavomarginatus. The sequence continues at coordinate 162,822,102 of NC_066617.1, read as the reverse complement.
TCCTTCCTCCCCCACCCCACCTAGGCTATCTTGTCCGTTATCTCATTTTTTTTAATTATTAAAGAAAGAATGCATGGTGTCAAAACAATAGCTACTTTATTTTGAAGGCGGGGAGGGTGGTTGGCTTATAGGGAATTAAAATCAACAAAGGGGGGTGGGTTTGCATCAAGGAGAAACACACACAAGTGTCACACTGAAGCCTGGCCAGTCATGAAACTGGTTTTCACAGCTTCTCTGATGGGCAGCATGCCTTGTGTGCTCTTCTAATTGCCCTGGTGTCTGGCTGTTCAAAATCAGACTCCAGGCGATTTGCCTCAACCTCCCACACTGCCATAAACATCTCCCCCTTACTCTGACAGATGTTATGGAACACACAGAAAGCAGCAATAACAATGGGAATGTTGGTTGTGCTGAGGTCTGACCCAGTCAGCAAACAGCACCAGCAAGCTTTTAAATGTCCAAAGGCACATTCTACTGTACCACCATTCTGCACTTGCTCAGCCTATAGTTGTACTGCTCCTTACAACTGTCTAGGCTCACTGTGTAAGGCTTCATGAGCCATGAGAGCAAGGGGTAGGCTGGGTGCCCAAGGATAACTATTGGCATTTCAACATCCCCAATGGTAATTTTGTGGTCTGGGAAATAAGTCCCTTCTTGCAGCTGCTCTAACAGCCTGGAGTTCCTAAATGTGCGAGCATCATGCATCTTTCCCAGCCATCCCACATTGATGTAGGTGAAACATCCCTTGTGATCCACCAGTGATTTTAGCACCATTGAGAAGTACCCCTTGCGGTTTACTGGTTGGCAAAGTGATCCAGTACCAAGAAGGAGATATTCATTCCATCTATCGCCCCACCACAGCTGGGGAACCCCATTGCAGCAAAGCCATCTACTATCACCTGCATGTTTCCCAGATTCACTAACCTTGATAACAGAACGTCAATGTTTGCATTGGCTACTTGGATCACAGCAGCCCCCACAGTAGACTTGCCCACTCCAAACTGATTCCTGACTGACCAGTAGCAGTCAGGTGTTGCAAGCTACCACAGGGCTATCGTTGCTCACTTCCCAACTGTCAGGGTAGCTATCATCTTGGTATTCCTGCGCTTCAGAGTTGGGTAAAGCAACTCACAGAGTTCCAGGAAAGCGGCCTTACACATTCAAAAGTTTCGCAGCCACTGTGAATCATCCCATACCTGCAACACTATGCGGTCCCACCAGTCTGTGCTTGTTTGCCTGGCCCAGAATCGGCGTTCCACTGTATCAACCAACCACACTGCTGCCATGATGTCTCAGTTGCCCCAGCTCCTGTTTTCAGGAATGTCTGTGTCCATGTCCTCATCAAAATCCTCCTTCTGCTGGCGTCTTTTAGCCCATTCTGCATACACTCCAAGATAATGCATGAGGTATTTACAATGCTCACAACAGCAGCGGTTACGTTGAGCTGAGCGGGCTCCATGCTTGCCATGGTATGGCATCTGCAGGAGAGCAGAGTTGCAGCGGAAGTGGTGGATGAGAACAGTTAGCACCGTGCACATTTCAGACAACATGGAGAAATTTGCTATTGAGACTAAGCTCATTTAGAAGAGCAGGAGAGCAGAGTTGCAGCATAAGCGGTGGATGACGACAGTTAGCAGTCCTACCACACCGTCTGCTGACAGCAGCACCCAGGACACAACAGCAGCAGTGACAGTGAGCTGAGCTGAGCTGAGTGGGCTCCACGCTTACTGTGGTATGACATTTGCATGGAAAAAAGGCGCGAAACAATTGTCTGCCTTTGCTTTCACGGAGGGAGGGGCAACTGACGACATGTACCCAAAACCACCCGCTACAATGTTTTTTTCCCCATCAGGCATTGGGAGCTTAACCCAGAATTCCAATGGGTCACAGAGACTGCAGAAACTGTGAGATAGCTACCCACAGTGCAATGCTCCGTAAGTCGATGCTAGCCATGGTAGTGAGGACGCATTCCGTTGACTTGATGCGCTTAGTGTGGACATACACAGTCAACTGTATGAAATTGATTTCTAAAAACTGACTTCTATAAAATCGACCTAATTTCATAGACTAGACATACCCCAAGATGATCTGGGTTTGGCCCAGAGCATAAACACTTAGAAACTGCAATGATGAGGGTGACATGGGATAGCTAGATGGATTATGGAGTGGAACTAGTGGCTCGATTGTTAAAGTTGAAGCTAACATCCCATTATGATCATAAAATCTATTTTCAACCCCCTCCTAATTTCCCCAGTCCTGAAATTTCCTATGCCACATTGCACATCATCCACCATCTCTCCATCCCTCTGACACCTCTCACTCACCCTTAATTTTACCCCCTAAAACTTGTAAAATTATACACAAAGGATAAAGGTTAACATTCCAAAAGCACCTCAGTGCCTTAGGTTCCCAAGTTGCATTGACTTTAATAAGATTTAGGCTCATGAGCTTCTAAGTCCTTTTTTTAAGATAGGACTTACGCTCCTAAGTCACTTTGGATCTTTTGAAAATTTTATCTGGAATTAACTACTAGGCAATTATAAAATCATATTTCCTATTCAAGAGATCCAGTTGCAATTTACAGTAACACAACTATATACTATTACATTCTTCACTACAAAAACAAACAAAAACCCCACCATGTGAATTGTTACACAATATTACTATTATAGTTAAAAAAAACACTTTTAAGATCTACATACACTTACAAAAACCTACAACACTGTATAATCAACACTCTTCATAATTCCCAACAGATCAATCATTTCCGTTCAAAACAGTATTTGTCTATTCATAAAAACATTCTTCAGCTCCTCCAACACATCACCCTGTGATAAAACTTATAAAATGTAATGTAAGGTACCCTGAGGCTATAGTCATCTTGACATCTTTATTGCACATTTAATAAATAATATATAAAATCAACAGTATGCATCCAATAGCATCATTCTATTACAGAACAAAGGAAGAGGACAAAGTTAAAGTTGGCTGGGCTTTCTGTGTCAGGTAGAGTGATGGGATTATATGGCAGCGAGGCAGTGACTGGATCCCTTAGCTGTTCATTTCCAGGATTTTTAACTCTTTGAGTTGAGTAAGGAGTATATATTTTGTGAAGAGGGTTAAGTATCTTGGGGTGGGGGCAGGGCCGGCACTACCATTTAGGTGACCTAGGCAATGGCCTAGGGCACCAGAATTTGGGGGGGGGCGCTATTTTGCCGGGGAGGGGGTGGCACGCGGGTCTGGTGGACCTACCGCAGTCATGCCGGCGAACGGTCTGCTGCTGGAAAGGCTCTGGTGGAGGTGCCGCAGGCATTTTGGCGGACGGTGCGCTGGTCTAAAGGCTCCGGCAGACCTACAGCAGTCATGCCTGCAGCAGGTCCACCAGAGCCTTTAGACCAGCGGACCACCCGCCGGCATCACTGCGGCAGCTCCACTGGAGCCTTTCCAGCAGCGGACCATCCGCTGGCATGACTGCGGTAGGTCCACCGGGGCTGCGGCGAAATGGCTGTCCACCTAGGGCGTCAGAAACCCTGGCGCCGCTCCTGGGTGGGGGGCGAGCAGGCTATGAGTTGGATTCCATTGAAACACACTTTCAGACTTAACTCCTTTTAAGATGTGTTTTGGTTTGGAATAGATAGACCTGAGTCTACCTCTGTGTTTGTACATTGCTTAGCCCCGGGGGGGCTTAGGGTGCCTACAGACTTATCAGTGTGAAAATGTGCTCACCTTTATGACCATTACTATTTCTACCCTTTGTTTCTCTTCCTTCCCGTCTTTCTTTTCTTTTTTTTTTGTTCCTCATCTTTCTGTGTGTCTCTCCTTTCTTTCATCTGTATTTCTTTCCTTGCAGCAACTTCCAGTTTCCACCCCAACATCACTCCTCTATCTTTCTCCATTCTGTCCACTAAATGACCAGCAATGAACTAGCTAAGTGTGACATTTCAAGGGAAATCCTTAGGCTTGCAGTGAGGTTCGTGACGGGTACAGGAGATCACAGGTCTCAGAGTCAATATTTTCAAGCTCAAGTAGCTATGGATGCAAGCAGAGTCTCAGCTCACATTTGACAGGTTTTGCTCAAAACCATAGAGGCTGGACACTTTAAAAAATAATTTACATTCTGCAGAAGCTGAATATGCCATGTGGGCCACATAAATACCCCAAGAGGGGCAGCTAGGGCTGGTGCAAGGTTATTTTGCACCCTAGGCGAAACTTCCACCTTGCGCCCTACCCCACCCCACCCACGGAGCATCGGTTCATTGAGGAGCAAATCCCAATGAGCCTTTATAGACCCCAGGGGCCAGCCTGCCCAGGGGCCAGCCGTGCCCAGGGGCTGCTCCCCAGACCAGGTTCCCCCTTCCCCCTCCCTGAACTCCCCTGGAGAGTGAACAGCCCCCCCGTGAGCCCTCCCCCCCACACCAGCCCCCGCCCCGAGTCCACTCACTGGCTTTGCCGGGCTTGGGCCGCTGCAGCAGCTGGGCAGGGAGGAGCTGCCTTTTGGGGGCTCCTGCAGCAGATGCATGCAGGCAGAGGCTCCCATGCATCCCCCCTGGATCCCCCCTCACAGCGCTCGGGCTCTGTGGCTCCCGGGAGTGTGAGCCACGTCGCCACTGCCCCTTCTGGAGCAGGCTAAGGGCCCTGCACCCTGGCGGCAGCTCACATGCCCAGAAGCTGCTGAGCCCTAGCGTGGTGAGGGCACACGGGGGCCTCTGCCTGCATGCATCTGTTGCAGCCTGAAGGAGCCCCTCGAGCAGGCACCAGGCCACAGCCTGGGCAGGAGGGATGGAAGGCACAGCTGCTCTCTGCTAGCGGCGCCATCGCCTTTGCAGGGCTGCTGCCGCCCCCCCCCCCCCGCACCAAGTCGGCTCCTCCATGGCTGGGGCTTGCCGCCGCCATAAGCAGGACGCTCTGGCTCTCTGGTGCCTCCAGAAGGTGACCCCTCCCTGCCAAGCCTGGGCACCGCTTTTTGATGTCCCAGGGCCGTCCTAAGGATTTATGGGGCCCTATGCATTATTATTAAGCTGGTGCCCCTATGCCCGATGGCAGCCTAAGCTTGCAGCCTGGCGGGGGCAGGGGCGGAGGGACAAGACAGAAAGAATAACAAGACGCTCGGCCTGCCTCATGGTGGCATAGAGTCACAGTTCCCCACAGAGACCTCTGTGCCCTCTCCCTCACGCAGAATGGACATGCAGAAGGTATCTAATTAAAAACACTAAACTTGGGAATAAAAAATGTCAGTCACAGATTTTTTGATATGCCCTGAAGTTTGTCAGACATTTATTTGCAAAAACTTTGTAGTAAGAGTGAGTCAGCTGTCTTGCTGAATACAACATTAAATATTATGGAATACATGATGAAGCTCTTCTCTGTTTTACATTTTCTTAATCAGTATTTCTAAGCTGATTTTATATTTTAAACGTACTCTTAAACGTACTCATTCCAGATTACTACATATTTAACTCACTGAAACAGACATTATTTTAAATTAATCAGCCACAGAGGTTTAGTGTGTTCATAACAATGTTCATTGCTTTTAGAAAAAGGGAACACTAATTTACTGTGTGGGATCTCCATAACAGTACACATGTTTATGAAATTTCACCAACTTTAAAAAATATGTTTCCAAAGATTTTAGGCATAACAAAGGATTTTATATCTGACTAAAGTACTGATTTTGCTTAATACTAGTTCATCAGGTAGTCAGAAGTAAAGAAAGGGAAACGCTTTGTCCAGTTATCCAGAAGCAAAGGGCTGTTGCTTCCTTTGCGTGGAGGGGAGGGAGGTGGAGAGGGAGAAATGACAGGAAGGACAGGAAGACTTTGGAAGTAAGTTTTTTTACTATAGCAATTAAAATGTGTATTTTAGATAAGGGTGGTCTTTTGAAGAATTTATTTAAAAAAACGTATGTCTGAAGATCCAAGCATTTAAGGCTAAAGATGATCGTACATCTAAAAATCTGTGCAGGGATTTGTTAGAGATGTGATTTTATAATATTCACCAACTCACTAATGAAATATTTTTAAAGCAAATTTTAAACTAAGGTCCTGTAGACTGACATTTTTTGAGTAAATATTACAGTCATGCACAACTGTTTTTGTCAGTACATTCAGAAACTGACAGTAGATACCTGGGGGTTGGCAAAAGCCTGTTAAATGGCTTCATTACCCCTTGAATGGCTCTTTAACAGTTTCAGTGTTGGGCTAATAGGTCTGGCAGGCTGGAGACTTTTTCACTTTAAACTATGAGATCCCCTTCCCAGGAAGACTCAGAGCCTGCAGGAAGGGTTAGAACAGGGATAGGAAAACCAGTAGGGTGGACACTAAGACCTAGTGGTGCCCCAGTTTTCAGGTGCAGTACCCAGCTGCCTATGCCTGAGGACTGCCGTGGGCACCCCCAACCACTTGCCGCCCTAGGCTACTGCCTAGTTCTCCTGGTGGTTGCACTGGCCCTGGGGGCAGTTGATTGACACCAACTCTTTGAGAGTGTTTTGATGATAATAAAAAAAATAATATTGCTCACACAGAAAACTCCCAAGCAGACAGTTTGACGTTGGATTAGGACAGGAAATGCAGTTTAACATTTGAATGCTGTAGAACAGCAGAGACTTTCAAAGTTAATGCAAGATAAATTCTATTATTATTTTTCCATGAACTTGATACTTTTACTACTGTCTCAGGTTCCCAATATAACCTATGCATTACCCAACACTATATTTTGAAAACGGGCAAGAATCCCAATATATGTCACACAGATCATCTTAAATTATTGGTCTGGAAGTTCTTCTCTGGTGTACTCTGACTTCAGTGGAGTTACACTAAGGGTGAATTTGGCTCAGTATATAATAACTAGAGTGGTTATTTGTACCATCTATAGACACGATCACTGGTAGGAATTAATGAGATATTATAAGGAGTCAAATTCTGTTTTAATTTATACCCCCTTTGATACTATGAAATCATTGGGTCTGCTAGGGTATAAGTGAAAGCAGCATTTGACCCAAGATTTATTGTAGCAGATAGCATGGTGATAAGCCCACAAGAGATTAAGCCACATACTATTTCAGTATTTTGCAAAATGCTATCAACTCACAGTAATTCCAGTGGAGAAGATAATATCTTATTGTCTACAATTATATATACTCTCACTGAACTCGGTACCAGACATGTTTATTCCTAACACAGCTCAACCATATGTATAAAGAGGTCAGAATGACCACATCCTCTCCAAGAGAAGTCTGAAGGTAGGGAGCATATTTTAAATGTATATCATGTGGAGTGGTTTAAGTTACATGCTCAGAGACCACGCCAGTGAGCACACTGTAAACACACAGAGTGAAATCCTGACCCCGATGAAGTCACTGGGAATTTTGCCATTTATTGCCGTAGCCAGGATTTCATTCATTGCCCCTTGTCCTGCAACTGGATCTTACAGTCAGATCCAGCGTGTCTCTATATGGACAAAGAATTCCTCCCATGAAGATCAATCTGATGGCAGGATTGGAACCACAGATTCAACAGAGGGTTGGACTGATTGATGGACATGGGGGTGTTTGAAATCTGGAGTCAGATCTGAATTTTGCAACTTGAAGTGGTCCCCAAGGACATTCCATTTCACCTATTTAAATAGTTGCTTTGATCAAAAGCACAGGGGAAGGGTAGAAGAAGGACATAGCAATACATAATGATAATCAACAATAAAATCAAACACATTTCCCTTGGTGGTCCTTGCTTAGAACAACACTTTTGGTGTTACAAGAAGATGAAGAGAAGAGACATCAGGTCACTAGCTGTAGAAGCACTATGAAAAGGACAGAAGAGAGGTTTTTGATGTGGAGTGTACAATGAAGGAGTGCCCCAGCATGGTGTTAGGGGAAACTTTGCTGATAGATGTTGTTTGGTCCAGTGAATAGAGCACTTGACTGGGATTCAGGAGGCCTGGGCTCTCATCCTACTTTGGCTCCTGACCAACCTTGGGCAAGTGTTTCCTGTCTGTGTGCCTCTATTTCCCCTTTCACTCTTTGTCCGTCTTTTTAGACTGTAAGCTGTGTGAGGAAGTTACTCTTACTATATGCTGCTTTTAACAGAGTTGCCACTTTTCCTTGGATGTATTCCTGGAGTTTTAATCACATGACATAATCTTCAATTAAATATTAATCTTTAATTTCTGGAGACTCCAGGACAATCCTGGAGGGTTGGCAACCCTATGCTGCTACCACACCCAGCACAGGGAGGCCCTGATCTTTGCTGGATCCCCTAGGTGCTCCTGCAATATAAATATTTAAGATGTGTAGCGCTCTGGTCCTGACCACATGTGATTGTTAAAGACCCTGTGATACCATTCTAAAGGCTAGGCTTTCCCTATCTGGTGTGTAAAGCTGGAGAAATCAGTCTCACCCTTGTGTTGTGCTGTGATGCTAACACAGAATAACTGCTGTATTCCAGCCAAGGCAGAGGTATGGCAAGGCATGTCTGTATACTCAGCAGGGTATTTAACACACATCTGGCCTGTTCATGATACAGCATGCCCAGGGGCGGCTCTAGCTTTTTTGCCGCCAGAAGCATGGCAGGCAGGCTGCCTTCAGCGGCATGCCTGTGGGAAGTCCCCAGTCCCGTGGATTTGGCGTACCAGCCGCCAAATTGCTGCCGAATCTGCGGGATCAGCGGACCTCCCACAGGCATGCTGCTGAAGGCAGCCTGACTGCTGCCTTCATGGCTACCGGCAGGCCACCCTTTGTGGCTTGCTGCCCCAGGCAAGCAATTGGAGTGCTGGTGCCTGGAGCCGCCGCTGAGCATGCCACAGACACAGGAAGAGGTGTTAGTTTCCCACAACTCCTCTTGGACTAGCAAGTACCTGACAGACTTCCAGTCCTTCCGGCGGGGAGCAGGGGCATGAGGCTGGGTTTCTGGCCACTTGTTAGCTGGATGGGACACCGTGTGTTTCAGGTGTGTGGAGGTGGCTGACTATCTGAAGGGAATTTGAAGAGAGCCGCTTGTGATTTTTTTCCTCTGATTCACAGCTGTGTTTCATTTCTTCCGTGCTTAAACTAAATGCCCTCAAGTGAAGCGAGAGGATATTCAGGGCCCCTCCCAAGAGACTCTTGGCTGTAGAGTCGAGTGAAAACCTATAGTTTTTCAGCCTTTCAGTAATGGCACCATGAGCTTGCTACGCTCTGTTCTGTCGGAGCGGAGGAGTAACATGACTTCACCACCGGGAAATTCAATGTCGAGTGGGTGGAATAAATCTTTCCGGTTGTGCATATACCTACCCTATATAACCATTTCCAACTATCATTCGTCACACTTGTGTCTTAATGTGTATCATCTTAAATAAGACTGTGGGGCCAGATGCTCTTTCCCATTAAGTCCCTTTACACTGCAATGGTTGTAAATGTTATTCTATTTAATTAGTTACACCTGCTTTAATCCCGTTTACGCTGCCAGAGCTGTGGTGAAGGGTGTTGATGTAAATGAGGATCAGGTCCAGGAACTGTTCCTCCCTGTGTGTTGTATGCTGCCTAGCACAATGTCACCCGAGCCCCGATGGGAGCCTCTGAGTGTGACTACAATACAATTAAATGTAGCATCATCATCATCTTCGTAGTAGTAGTAGTAGTAGCAGTAATAATACATTCAACCCAATTCACTTTGCAGGTGAATTATAATTCAGCTCCACCACTGGCTATTGTTTTTTTGGAATATATCTCTCCCCAACACAGTTCATTGAGCCCCATGCTGGGAGAGATTGTCTCTGTGTCTTTCCCCTGGGAGTCTCCTGTGGCCTAGTATAGTGATTATGGCTTAGGAATAATTGGAAACACACATCGGGAATGACTTGCTTCATGTGACTGCTGTATTGTCTGCTGCTAGTACAGGCCTCTGAGAGTAGCAGGGAGAAAGCTTGGCTCTGAGTGATGGATGCAGTATAACACTGTTTAACTCTTTAGTGTCTCAATAGGCTACACCCACACTGGGAGAGGCTGTCTCAAACTCACTCATCAGTATGTGGTTGGGTCATTACAAAACTTAAACTTAAATTCCTCAATACTAATTTCTCCCTACTGTTACTCACACCTTCTTGTCAATTGTCTGTAATGGGCCACTCTCCTACCACTTCAAAAGTTATTTTCCCTCCCTTGGTATCCTGCTGTTAATTGATCTATCTTGTAAGACTGACCTCACACTTGCTATAGCAACTCCCATCCTTTCATGTATTTATACCTGCTCCTGTATTTTTTACTTCATACACCTGATGAAGTGGATTCTAGGCCACGAAAGCTTATGCCTAAATAAATTTGTTAGTCTTTTAGATGCCACAAGGACTCCTCAGTTTTTTGCTGATACAGACTAACACGGCTACCACGGAAACTTCTCATCTTTGTAACCCACAAAGCAATTTCTGCTCTTTCCACCCTGCTAGGTTGAACTCTGTATTGAAACAGGTATTTATTATTAGGCACTCAAGCGGGAGTGTATTTATGTCATATCCACATCTCCCATCCCCAGCTACTGATACATTGAGGACAAAGTTGATTTCTAGGACTTCTTGTCATTGTTATTTTTCCTGCTATTGTACATTGTTGTAGCCAAAAGGGTAGCATTCGAGGGGAAGTGGAATCTGGCCACCAACCCTCAGAAAAGCCCAGGATCTCTGTGCATGCATATAGGGACAAGACACAGAGAGGAGGATTATGGGAAGCAGTAGCACTGCTGAAAGACACCAGAGGCACTGTCAGTTCAGGAAGTGATGGGAAACTGTCTGGATATAGAGATGATAAGATGTGCTACAGCGGCTGAATATAAACTATGAGGATGCTGCACCGAGAGAGAGGCTCCTTAAATCTGGTGGTTGAAATGCTGCCAATCTTCCCCACCCCCACCCTGAGTATATTCCTGACTTGTAGAGATAAAGTTCAAAGTCTCATTCCATCTCAATGGAGATTTTATGACTAAATTGCTGAGGCTAAGAAAAGACCAATTTGTAGTTTTATTGATCAGGCTAAAGGTCAGGGGCAGATGTGTAGGTCATGGTGCATCCTCTGAATAGACCAGGAACTGAGCAACAATTGACAGGCTTCCTTCTACAGAAAATTGTAGAAAAAAGGCAGGGGATAGGGGAACCTATGTTAATGAAACATTAAGGCTGAGATTTTAATCACACATAAATCAGAGCAATGTAGAGCTAAGGCTCCCACAGCAATCATATCTCTGTCCCCTTGTTCATACACATTGCAAGAGGGTCTCTCATTACGTGATCATCCAACACTGGACACTGAGACATATGGTTCAGCAAAATGGCAGGATGCCACATAATATAATGTAAGCACAAATCACGCTGGCTAAGTTTATGGGATGGAGTTTCCCTGTAATGGCTGGTGCACATGGAGGATAAAGAGTGTTATTCAAGGCATTTAGCCTCAATAGTAGGAACTTGTGCTGATGAAGATCCTGCTTTCTATCTGGGCTGATGACCCAGGATGGGTTAATTACAATAATATAATGACAATGGGAAAAGCTACACTAATTCACTGTCAAGGTGTATGACTTAAATATAAAAACGTTAGGAAGTGAGCTGACGAAGGTTCCTATGCCAATGTTAACTTGGCCCTTTGGCACATATTGGGCCTCCTTTTGTCCTCATTTACACACAAACATCATTACTGATTTCAGTGGGGTTGCATAGGCATAGCTGAGAGAAAAAAATGGCCTGTGAAGTATTTTCTGTTGCCTTATCCTTGTTAAATATGTATCTCAGTATATCACTCTTTACAGGTGAGACTCTGTGTATGTAGCCTAGTGGGCTTTAAGCTACCTTTGTGCCCTCCCAATTCTGGGCTGCTGTAAGGGCCAAAGCAGCCCTGGGGGGTAACCGAGACAGACTGGAGGGGCGGGGGCTAGGTTGTGGCAACCTATCCCTTCTTGCCAATGGGCCTCAGTGGTGCCCAAAGTTTCCGCCATGCTATGTGTTGCAGCCCTGCCCCCAACATGCTTCTACTACCCCCAGTCATCCCCGTGACAGTCCCCCATCATCACGGCTTGTGAGGGTCCTCAGAAGACAGTTTATGGCTTTTAGAGGCCCTTGATGCTGCTCTGACCCGTTTGCCTGGTTTGCAGAGTCCAGGAAGGGGTGAGAATCTCCCCCAGTGTCGTTACATGTCTACCATGTACAGGATGTCCAAGGTGACACTGCTAGAGAAGCCTTCATTTATGCATTGCCTGGCATTATTTTTTGAGATTTAACACGTGCAGCCCTAAAAAGCATTTTTAAATGTAAGTTCCTCAGGTGAAAGAAAGGAAGAAAGAAAGGAACTCTTTCATGTTCATAACTGACAAGCTAACAGGGTACAGCTCTGGACATATGTGCGCCATAAGCTAAACAATCACCTTAATTTCTGCTTACTTGTGTCCCCAGCCTTGCCCTATGTCTCCAGCCATGGTTGAGGCCTAAGCTACAAGTTAACTCCCTGTCTGCCAGAAAACAAACAGGGTCCCAGGACCCTGTCACAGGGTGATGACGTTTCACTGTCATGTGCAGGGCATCTCTAAAGAATTAGTGCCCTGCACATTAACCAATCAGATGGCTTGAAAATTTCTCAACAGTCCACTCAGTTTATGATTAAGCAAGCAATGTTGATCAAGAGGAAGGGCATTTGATGGCAGTTAATGACCATTGAAGGAGCTGAGGTGCCAAAGGCCCAGGTGACTACAAATTCAGGACTGTTGTGTTAGGCAGTATAAGTTACACATTGGCAAATGAGCCTGAGGAGACCTAAGATGGTGTACCTTATGCTCCAAGGGGCTAGAAGAAGGTGTCAGAAAGTGTCAGCTAAAGTGGAGGTGGGGGGACTTTCTGAAAAGTTCCCCTTCCTCTCCCTTTTGTTCATTGTTTCCTTCATTGTTTGTTTTATTGCAAAGTGGGGTCTAAAGAAGAGAGTTTTGCATGATATTCTGGAAGTGTTAAGATCCATGGTCATTTTACTCACTTGTGGAATGGTTGTGGGCCAGATGCTGCTTTCATGAATTTCATTGTTGAAGTTGGCCATTCCATTGTTCCAAAAAAATGTAGATGTCATGGAAGGCCATAGTCATGTAGCGGGAGGTGATATCTCAGATGACTAGGGCCAATCCCATGAAGGGCTTTGAAGACAAGACTAAAACCCTTCAGCTTGACTCTTTATTCAATGGGGAATAAGTCCAGAGAGCTGAGCACAGGTGTAATGTGTGCTTGTGATTTGTGACACTCAGTGGCTAGTGCTGCATTCTGAACCACTTGCAGCTTTATCAAGTTCATTGCAGTAGTCAAGCCTTGGAAGTCACAGCTGCATGGATCCTCATGTCTAGGTCCTCATCCAAGAGGAAAGGGCACAATCTCCTGACTGAGCAAAGGAAGAAGAAGTCATCCACACCTCAGGAGCAATCTGTTTATCCAAGAGTAGTGGGATGTCCCGCATGACTCTGTAGAAGGGGTAGGCCAAGGCTCGTCCCTCGGTGAGGCTGTGGGGTATCCCACCGCCTCACACTAGTTCGCTCTGGGCCCAAGCCCTGGGTCAGGGCGGGCCACTAAACAAACAGTCAGGAGCTTGGGCCCTTAAGCAGGGGTTGAGCCAATAGTTAACTAGGAGCCCTGGCCCTAGGTCAGGGCGGGGCAGCAAACACACAGTTAGGAGCTCAAGCTTCTGAGCTTCTGGAGCGAGGAGGAGACTGCCACCTGTGAGTGGGGTGGCAGAGGGTACGCAGGCCCACCCACTCCACTGCGTCCCAGCTCATGGTCCTAGCAGCGGCAGAAGACCTGCTGCTGCCTCAGTGGGGATCCTGACCGCAACACACTGACATTGGTTCTGACCCTGCTGCGGCCAGGACAGGGTCGGCTGCCCCCCGGCTACTTCCGGAATCCCCTCGTAAGGTACCTGGGTTTGACCGGCGTCCTTGGCAGTTCCCAGCACCATCGGTTCCTCCGGGTAACTAGTGAAGGGTAGGCTTGGCAGCTTCTCGGGATAATTGGCGAGGGGTAGGAGCGGCTCCTCCTCGGAGTAGCTGGCGAGGGGTAGGCTCAGCTGGCCCGGCCAGTAATCGGGTCAGCCGTGGCCTGCCAGCGTCCCCCAACCAGGAGCTAGGCAACAGGCATCTGGCCTCTCTGGCGGCTGGCTTTAAACTGAGCTTTGCAGCGGGGCTTTTCTACTTCCTGTCCTGTACCGTGACCACTGGGGAGTGGGTGCAGGATCCACTGGCTCCACCCATGTTGGTGCTAGGGGAGGATCGTCGCTCAGCGGGGCTCTGGGGTATCCCACTGCCTTGCTATTGACACCTAAAATTTTTATCCCTTTGATCTGTGTTCTTTCTAACACCGACTATTCATGGTAGGGTTAGATAACTATCATCACATAACACAGCTTGAATTCCCTAGACTCTGTATGTGTTTAAATCACAACCTTAACTTTCCATGCATATGTATTACTGGAGTGCCTTGAATACTTATATATATATGTGTATGGGTGTGGGTGTGCGTGGCCGGTAGGTGGGTGACTCTAGTAGGGGAGTTTACATTTATTTGGCATAATAAAGAGTGTGTCAGAAGCACAAAATAGAATGGGAACGGTTTACACAGAGCTGTCAGCTCTCACACCTGATGCTTTTTGACTGAGATGGCTCACATCTAATAGCCATATATATTAGATCGTATCAGATCTTATAATTAACTAATGGCATTGAGTGATAGATGTTTCCTGAGTGACATCAAACAGCAACAGCAGTACCTGTGCTTCCATGTACTAGGGACTGTTCCAGTCTGGAGGTTGTGGAGAGCGAAGGGGAAGAAGGATTCAGAGAGCTGAGGGAGGAGGTGTAACCTGCAGAAGTGAGGGGGAAAGGTAGCTGTTGGCCTTCAAGCAGCAGACTCCAGTTTGAGAATAGGCATTTGTATAATCCACAATCAAAATCTTAGTCTCAGAAGAAGCCTGAGTATGGAAAAATAAGCTATTCTTGCTCTTTGGCACTTACATGCAGCCCAGGATTAGGGGCACAATGCAGCAGTACACACAAATTGGACAGAATGAGACCTGGTCAGAGAGGGCTAGAGGTAGGTTTACCATCAGCAAGAGGCTTAGGGTCAGAGAAAAGGCTATGGTAAGAAAGAGAGTTGGGACTGGGGCTGGGCTGGAATGAGAGTCAGAGTCATAGAGTCATAGACTTTAAGGTCAGAAGGGACCAATATAATTGTCTAGTCTGACCTGCACAAAGCAGGCTGCAGAATCTCACCCACCCACTCCCGCAACAAACCCCTAACCTATGTCTGAGCCATTGAAGTCCTCAAATCATGGTTTAAAGATTTCAGGGTGCTGAGAATCCTCCAGCAAGTGACCCATGTCCCACACTGCAGAGGAAGACAAAAAAACCCAAAACCCAGGGCCTCTGCCAATCTGTCCTGGAGGAAAATTCCTTCCTGACCCCAAATATGGCGATCAGCTAAATCCTGAGCATGTGGGAAAGACTCACCAGCCAGACACCCAGGAAAGAATTCTCTGTAGTAACGCAGATCCCACCCCATCTAACATCCCATCACAGGCCATTGGGTATATTCACTGCTAATAGTCAAAAATCAATTAATTGCCAAAATTATGCTATCCCATCATACCATCCCCTCCATAAATTTAAAAAGCTTAGTCCTGAAGCCACATATATCTTTTGTTCCCACAGCTCCCCTTGGAAGGCTGTTCCAGAACTTCACTCCTCTGATGGTTAGAAACCTTCATCTTATTTCAAGTCTAAACTTCCTGATAGCCAGTTTATATCCATTTGTTCTTGTGTCCACATTGGTACTGAGCTTAAATAATTCCTTTGCCTCCCTGGTATTTATTCCTCTGATATATTTGTTGAGAGCAATCGTATCTCCCCTCAGCCTTCTTTTGGTTAGGCTAAACAAGCCAAGCTCTTTGGGTCCTCTTTCATAAGACAGGTTTTCCATTCCTCGGATCATCCTAGTAGTCCTTCTCTGTACCTGTTCCAGTTTGCATTCACCCTTCTTAAACATGGGAGACTAGAACTGCACACAGTATTCCAGATGAGGTCTCACCAGTGCCTTGTATAACGGTACTAACACCTCCTTATCTCTACTGGAAATACCTCGCCTGATGCATCCCAAGACAGCATTAGCTTTTTTGATGGCCATATCACATTGGTAGCTCATAGTCATCCTGTGATAGACCAATACTCCGAAGTCCTTCTCCTCCTCTGTTACTTCTAACTGATGAGTCCCCAGTTTATAAAAAAATTCTTGTTATTAATCCCTAAATGCATGACTTTGCACTTTTTACTATTAAATTTCATCCTATTACTATTACTCCAGTTTACAAGGTCATCCAGATCTTCCTCTATGATATCCTGGTCCTTCTCTGTATTGGCAATACCTCCCAGCTTTGTGTCATCTGCAAACTTTATTAGCACACTCCCACTTTTTGTGCCAAAGTCAGTAATAAAAAGATTAAATGAGTTTGGTCCCCAAACTGATCCCTAAGGAACTCCACTAGTAACCTTTATACAGCCTGATAGTTCACCTTTCAGTACGACCCATTGCAGTCTCCCCTTTAATCAGTTCCTTATCCACCTTTCAATTTTCATGTTGATCCCCATATTTTCCAATTTAGCTAATAATCCCCATGTGGAACCGTATCAAATGCCTTACTGGAGTCGAGGTAAATTAAATCCACCGTGTTTCCGTTGTCTAAAAAATCTTTTACTTTCTCAAAGAAGGAGATCAGGAAGGAGATCTACCTTTTGTAAAACCATGTTGTATTTTGTCCTAATTACCATTGACCTCAATGTCCTTAACTACTTGCTCCTTCGAAAATTTTTCCAAGACCTTGCATACTACAGATGTCAAACTGACAGGCCTGTGGTTACCTAGATCACATTTTTCCCCTTTCTTAAAAATAGAAGCTATGTTAGCAATTCTCCAGTCATACGGTACAACCCTTGAGTTTACAGATTCATTAAAAATCCTTGCTAATGGGCTTGCAATTTCATGTGCCAGTTCCTTTAATATTCTTGGATGAAGATTATCTGGGCCCCCTCAATTTAGTCCCATTAAGCTGTTCAAGTTTGGCTTCTACCTCGGATGTGATAATATCTACTTCTATATCCTTATTTCCATTTGTCATCCTGCCATTATCCCTAAACTCCTTATTAGCTTCATTAAAGACTGAGGCAAAGTATTTGTTTAGATATTCGGCCATGCCTGGATTATTCTTAACCTCCACTCCATCCTCAGTGTGTAGCGGTCCCACTTCTTCTTTCTTTGTTTTCTTCTTATTTAAATGGCTATAGAACCTTTTACTATTGGTTTTAATTCCCTTTGCAAGTTCCAAGTCTACACGGCTTTTGGCCTCTCTCACTTTATCACTACATGTTCTGACCTCAATAAGGTAGCTTTCCTTGCTGATCCTTCCCATCTTCCACTCCTTGTAGGCTTTCTGCTTTTTCTTAATCACCTCTCTGAGATGCTTGCTTATCCAGCTTGGTCTACAACTCCTGCCTATGAATTTTTTTCCCCTTTCTTGGGATGCAGGCTTCTTATAGTTTCTGCAACTTTGACTTGAAGTAATTCTAGGCCTCCTCCTCTTTCAGATCTGTACGTCCTTCAGTCCAATCCACTTCCCTAACTAATTTCCTTTTTTTTTTGTTAGCCCTTTTGAAATCAAAAACCCTAGTCACAGATCTATTTTCGTTTATCCTTCCATTTAGTTTGAACTGAATTAGCTCATGATCGCTTGAACCAAGGTTGTCCCTGTCATAAACAGATAGCTAAGGGTTAATGTCTCTTTCACCTGAAGCACCTGACCAGAGGACCAATCAGGAAACCGGATTTTTTCAACTTTGGGTGGAGGGAATTGTGTGTCTGAGTCTTTTGTCGCCTGCCTGCTTTCTCTGAGCTTTGGAGAAGTAGTTCTACTTTCTAATCTTCTGTTTCTAAGTGTAAGGACAAAGAGATCAGATAGTAAGTTATATGGTTTCTTTTCTTTGGTATTTGCATGAATATAAGTGCTGGAGTGCTTTGATTTGTATTCTTTTTGAATAAGGCTGTTTATTCAATATTCTTTTAAGCAATTGACCCTGTGTTGTATCATCTTAATACAGAGAGAACATTTGTATGTAATTTTCTTTCTTTTTATATAAAGCTTTCTTTTAAGACCTGTTGAAGTTTTTCTTTACTTCAGGGAAATTGAGTCTGTACTCACCAGGGAATTGGTGGGAGGAAGGAATCGGGGAGATCTGTGTGTTGGATTGCTAGCCTGATTTTGCATTCCCTCTGGGGGAATAGGAAAGTACTTTTTGTTTCCAGGATTGGGAACAGAGAGGGAGATTCACTCTGTTTGGATTCACAGAGCTTGTGTCTGTGTATCTCTCCAGGAGCACCTGGAGGGGGGAAGGGAAAAAGGATTATTTCCCTTTGTTGTGAGACTCAAGGGATTTGGGTCTTGGGGTCCCCAGGGAAGGTTTTTCAGGGGGACCAGAGTGCCCCAAAACACTCTAATTTTTTGGGTGGTGGCAGCAGGTACCAGGTCCAAGCAGGTAACTAAGCTTGAAGGATTTCATGCTAACCCCCATATTTTGGACGCTAAGGTCCAAATCTGGGACTAAGGTTATGACAGTCCCCTACAACTATTTCTTCTATGATGTCCTCACTGCTCACCAAAACCAAATCTAAAATGCCATTCCCTCTTGTTGGTTCAGCAACTACATAGTGAAGGAATCCATCAGCTATCACATCCAGGAAAATCTGAGCCCTATTATTATTACTAGCACTTGTCCTCCAGTCTATATCTGAGAAGTTTAAGTCTCCCGTGGTCACAAAATTCCCATTAGTATTTACTTCTTGAAAAACATTAAAGAGGTCTCTATCCATATCCAAATCAGATCCCAGTGGTCTATAGCACACCCCAAGCACTGTCCCAGCGGAGGCTCTAGTAGCTTTCTTCCCCAATGTGATTTTTGCCCAGATAGAGTCTGTCTTATCCATTCCATTACTTCTTATTTCTTTACAGTCTACCTCTTCACTGATATACAATGCTAATCCACCACCTTTGCACATAGGCTTCAATACCTGTACTCCAATCATGACTACTATTCCACCATGTTTCCATTATCCCTATAATATCTGGTTTCACTTCCTGCACCAGTAACTCTAGTTCCTCCATTTTGTTACCTAGGCTCCTCGCATTGGTGTACAAACATCTTAATTTTTGCTGTTTGTCTTCGCTCACATTCTTTACCCGATTAGGCCCAGACATTCTACAGCCAGTATCACCTATCAGATTGCTATCTACACTACCCTTCCTCTTTATGTCCATTCTCCTACCCATGGCTGTATCCTTTCTTATTTCGTTTTCTTCCCTCTCAATGTTAAAATCCGGTGTGGAGATTACCTGAACATCTCCCAACTATCTCCCTCAAATTCCTAGTTTAAAGCTCTCTTTATCAGTTCTGTCAGCCTCCATCCTAGAAGTCTATTTCCCTCTCTACTCAGGTGAAGTCCATTCCGAGAGAACAGTCCTCTGTCCATGAATGCCTCCCAGTGGCCATACATCCTAAAGTCCTCCTTATAGCACCACTGCCTGAGCCGTCTATTGATCATCATAATCTTGTCACATCTTTGTTGCATTTCTCTAGGAACAGGCAGAATCCCACTGAAGATCAGCTGAGCCTTGATTTCCTTGAGTGTCTTCCCCAGCCTGGCATAGTCTCCCTTGATATGTTACAGTGAGAATCTAGCCGTATCATTTGTTCCCACATAAAGGACAATCAGTGGATTCTTTCCCTCTCCCGTTAGGATCCTCTTCAGCCTCAGGTCCACATCCCGTATCTTAACACCTGGCAGACAGCACACCCTTCTGTTCTCTGGATCAGCTGTGGTTACAGGCCTGTCTATTTTTCTCAGTAAGGAGTTCCTAATCACTTAGACCTGTCTTTTCCTGATGATGGTGTGATTCTCCGGTCTATCCCCTGTTCCCTCTGGCTGCAAGTCCTCTTGATTACTATTCACCCTTGCAGTCCTCTGCAACCCATCCTGTATCCCCCTGGGGCTCATATTTGGTGTTGTTATCTCCATTGACGCTTCCCCTCTTCCTATAGAACTAGCTGCTCTTCTCTTCTTCCTTGCCCTCCCACCTTCAGCGACCACTTGCTGTGCCCCTTCTTCATTTTCCAACTCTGCAAACCTGTTCCTGAGCTCTATTTCTCCTCCACTAGACCGTGTTTTCCTCTGCCTGGTTCTTTTAGTCATATGCTTCCACTGTCCACTTTCCTCACCCAGCAGTCTCCCCTCAGAGTTCTTTCCTCTTGCTTCCATCTGCAAGTCTGAGCTTTTCCCTTCAGCCTCCTCATGTCTTTGCTCTATCATATGGCCTGAACCCCCTTCTAAACTCAAGCAGAGTTTCCACCTGCATCTCTAATCCTCAGATCTTTTCTTCCATTAGCTCTATCAGGCGACACTGCATGTAGACGAAACTCTTTTCAGGTACCCCCTCCAGGATCACGTACATGCCGCAGCTTCCACATTCAGTCATCTTCATTGTGTCTTCCACTGCTTGGGTCACTACCACTGCTGCCTTTGTATCTGTCATAACCTTCCCACCTAAGTCCAGCCTCTATAAATGCCTTCTCCTCCAACAAAACTCCCACTCAAACTCCTCTGTTTACAGCTCTGTTTGCTGGCTCCTCTGTCACTGCAGCTGTCTTAGAGTTAGCATTAGGCAAAGGATGAGGGAGAGGTTTAGGGTCAGTGGCAAGGGTAAGAACAGGGTTAAGGCCAAGGCTGGGACACAATTGCAGCTTTACATCAGAATAGGTATAGTGAGTCTCTGAGACACTCCTGAGGACAGTATTTTACCAGCCATGGGATATGGGGTATGAGCATGGGGTAAAATAGGGTCCAATGTGAATGGTAGGAAGGCAAAGCCCTATTTCACACTCTCCTTTAATTTAGTTTAAAGAGATCACTTTGGCTATGTCTTCGCTGCAGAGTTAAGTTGGGAGATGAACATGTGGGTTAGCATAGGCCAGGTGTGAATTGCCACGCTTCAAAGTCATATTTGAGTTACTGCACTCCCTATATGTGTTGATAGGATTTCTGGGGGCATAGTCCTTGGTTCTTTGTGTGGCAGTAAGCTGAGCTGCTCTGTGAATCTTTCCTGGTGGATTGTGGGAGAGCTTGTCAGTCCTTTTGGGTACATGAGGAATTGTGCGGCTTTGAAGGTCCATCAGTACTCAAATGGTTTAACCTGTGTCCTTACTGCAAAGTGGACAGGTTACCAGCCCGAGTGAAAGCAGCACTTGGGTTTTAGCCTCTCGCCCTAATCTGCGCTGAAATCACCAGTTAGAGTGACCAGATGTCCCGATTTTATAGGGACAGTCCCGATTTTTGGGTCTTTTTCTTATATAGGCTCCTATTACCCCCAACCCCCATCTCAATTTTTCACACTTGCTGTCTGATCACCTTATCACCAGTACACTTGACTGAGAGGGTGTGGTGTGTGGATGGGTGGCATGTTGGGGCAATGCTTGAGTTACAGCCTGAGCTAACCCTGCAGTTGAGACATACCCTCAGTAGAAGGGGAGGGGGACGTCTCCAGAGATGCACCTCTTAGTTGCAGTGGAATGTCTGAACTGGAGAGTCATTTATCCAAGGTGAGATTGAAGCTAACCTGCTGTGTTTCAGGAGAGTTTGCTCATTGGAAGTCCATTTGGATTTCCTTCTGGAAAGGAGCAAAAGGCAAAATGGATCCCGAATGAATTCACACCGGCACCCCTACCATACTTTTAACTACAGATCTAGAAAAAAAGGAACCTGCTTGGTGCACATGTGCCTCACTAAAGCTGTGTCTTTACTTCTAACGACAGTAGCATAAGGGAGCCCAAACTGACTGTCTCTCCCAGCTCCCGAGAGCCTGGAGACCTTGCACTTTCCATTGCTGGATGCTGTGATACCAGACACCTCTGTGTTCTTGGGGAACCAGGGTGCAGTATCCAGCTTGACTCATGAAAGACTCCCCCTCCCATCCCCCAGCCTCTGCTTAAACCAAAACCCATCAGAGAAAAGAACTTGCAGAGAGCAGTGAAGGGTGTTGGGAGACACACCTAGACCCCTCCTGACAAAGGTGACAAGATTAAGACATCTCCATTAGCATACAGAATGGAGAGCAGAGACGACTCCTCTAGCCTCATCTGCATGAAAGATGGGACAGGAAGACATCTCAATTTGCATACAGAATGGAGAACCAAGAACCACACTGAATTCTGGGACTAGAAAAAGCAGGGAAGTACTGCATCATGGGAATCTCTGCTCCAGATGCTAATGAACCTAGGTCTGCACACACCCAGCTCAGCTATTATCAGACCAATTATAGTAAAGAATCCTTAACTGATATCCAAATAGTAAAGCTGCCTAGTTGCATTGTGAGCTCCCTGGAAGAAAACACCACCCATAGCCAAGAGTGATCAGCTCCTTTTGTCTAGGCTAAAGAAAACCCTTGAGTTATCAGCTTTACCTATAAACAAATCTATTGTTCTCCCTTGAACAATTGTATTTTCTCTACAAAAATCCCTACTCACTCTCCAGTTAGGGTTCTGATGCTCATATCCAAACTCTGCATCAGTTCCACTAGGACTCCATACTCTCCTGACTGATCGTGCTGGGGACTCTGCCTGCCTCCTGCCCTCAAGACCCTCAGCTACCAGTACCATCTGGGAACCCCGACCAGTCCAAGCTTCAGGGAGTGGTGAGATCCCCTTCTATCTCTCTTTTCATTTTTCCTTTCTACCTTAGGTATTAACCTTTAATAACACTGGTCTACAATTTTTGAGAAGTCGTCTGCTTCAGAGATAAAATGTGATATTTATTATGTATTTTGATGTGCTGAATTCAAATATGACAATTAAAACAACTGATTGGCTACTGTTTCTAAGATGTTTAAGTTTTTACATTTTATGTCTATGTATATTGTGTAGATAGTAGAGTTTTAATCATAAATCGTAAACCTAGGTCTTTTCATGTGTTTATGGTTGCTTTACATGATAATATTTCACCTGTCCTGTTTATGTAACACTTTAAAAATCAGCAAAAGGGTTATGTAAATAAAATTTATTATGAAACAAAAGGCAAAAAATTACTATGTACATAATTTAGTCCTATTCAGTGTCTACTCGGCGCTTCTTGGCTTGTCTCTTGTATTCATTAAATGGAGCATCTCTTGTCACTGTCCAGCAATAGTCTGCAAGCATTGATGGGCTCCATTTGCCCTGATAGCCTGCCAGGAGATTCCACTGCTGTAGTCTGGAGCCCAACAGCTCTGCCTTACTCTTGGGTAGTTCCAAATCCCTGACAAGGTCATTCAGTTCACCTTGTGTTATGAGGTGTGGTTCAGAGGAGGAGGATGGGAGAAAATGTGGGTCCTGTGACATTGATGGTTCAGGACCAGAAGTTTCATCCTCTTCCTCTTCCTCATCTGACTCAAGTGAGAATGATTCTGGTGCATCAGGAACCGGCAGTCCTTCTCCGTGGGGTACTGGGCATATAGCTGATGGAATGTTTGGATAATGCACAGTCCACTTTTTCTTCTTTGACACACCTTTCCCAACTGGAGGCACCATGCAGAAGTTACAGTTGCTGGTATGATCTGTTGGCTCTCTCCAAATCATTGGCACTGCAAAAGGCATAGATTTCCTTTTCCTGTTCAACCATTGGCGAAGATTTGTTGCACAAGTGTTGCAGCATATGTGTGGGGCCCACCTCTTGTCCTGATCTCCAATTTTGCAGCCAAAATAAAGGTGATAGGCTTTCTTAACCATAGTGGTTATACTGCACTGTTGTGATGCAAAAGTCACTTCACCACAAACATAGCAGAAGTTATCTGCACTGTTCACACAAGTATGAGGCATCTCTGCTCACTTTGGCTAAACAGAAATGTGTCCTTTGCAAAATCAAACACTGACAAATAAGAGAGCATGACACTGTATGATTTCTAGAGCTGATATAGGGCAATTTGTTCAGCAGAGTGATGTAAGCTTCGTTATGATTGCGTCATCCATGACTTCTAGGAATAACATGATGCAATTCATATCATGTATGATGCAATACCAGCTTCGGATTGCATCATTCATTGTTTTGCCTAAAAAGCAAGTATTGTCCAAACCCAGTCATAGATTTATTCATAGACCCAGTCAAAGATGTATTTTAATCATTTCTGGTTTAAATTGAGATCCCTTCCCTTTATAACTCACTTACCCTCCACCATTCCCAAGTCAAGGGTCGTATATACTGACCCAATAGCATATCTTGAAAACTAGAACCAATCAACAATTTTAAGCATCATTTTCGTTCTCAGTGACCCAGAATTAGTAAAATTGGACTACATTTATTTCAGAAGCATTTTGGCTGTAGAGCAGTGTAAAGTATGTTATGTTGGTTTAGCCCTCGTTGTGTAGTTATCACCAGTATTCAATAAATAACTTGTATGGTTAAGTTGGTTGCTTCTCTCTCTCTGGCTGAACCTTACTCTTTTGTGTTTTTAGCTTCCCCCATTCACTCTGCAGCAACGCTTCTTTTACCTAAGCTAAAGATCCCTGCAGCACCCAAAAATACTGTGGGGTTTGCTCATCAAGTAGGTTACTGCCAGTACAATTGTGTTGTGAGAGTGGGGATTGGGAGGTGCTGAATCTGGGACACATAAAGGTAACAGCTTGAAAGTGCTGCTTGACCCAGTCCATGGAGCCCAGGAGCATATAAGGATAGTCAGCTTGAAAGTGCTGCTTCGTCCAGCCCAGTGAGTCCAGGGACATATAAGGGGTCAGCTTGACAGTGCTGATTGACCCGATCTGCTCAGACTTGCTCTGTTAATGTATGTGTGGGTGGGTGTGTGCTCAACTGGTTTTGGAGCTGGAGAAACCCAGCCCTAGGGAACCTAGGTCCTGCAGGATAGCTCCATTGGGAGGGGACTTGCAGAAAGGGACAAGTAGAGCTCCATATGAACACACAAGTGACACAAGCAGTACATTGATAGAATTACAGAATCCTCTTCCCCAGAAAAGTAACCCGAATAAATGAGCATACCCCAAAGTAATGGGTAAATCTGGTAACAGCTGTGAATGGACACAGAGATTGGATTCACTTAGAAGCTCAGGAGAGAGAAACCTCCAGGTTAGAGCTGACGCATCCCTAGGTAAAGCAGCGTGGAAAGAAGCTAGGACTGAATTCCGCTCTCCTGGGGTCCTCTCCAGGGCGAGGGGCAGGTTTCATCATCCTGCCTCCACTCTTTTTGCTCTCTAGAGGAGGTGGCTGATGTTGACCCCCCTCCTCCACACTAGCCATGCTTCCCTCTCCAGACTCATCAATGTCTCAGTGAAGAAGGAAAACGTCATCTCCGCAGAAAGGTCTCACACCTCTTTGCTGCTACTGTTGCCTTTATCTGTGAATTCTTGGCTGTCTCAGCAGCGGCAGCCAGCTGCTAGTGTTCCGGTTTCCATGGTGATTCTAACATGATGTAAAATGGGGGGAGATTGTGGGAGGAAAGACCAGAGGGGGGAGATATTTGTATTTAAATAAGGGATAGTGGGGGAGGGAGGAAATGGAGAGAGGGAAGGAGAGAGGAAAAGGCAGAGAGAGGCAGAGGGAGTTAACCCTTTGCTAGGTAAATGCTTAGATTCTTAAATCCTGTCACAAGCCCAGGAAAAAAAATCAAAGGAAGGCAGCAGGGGGTGTGTTTGTTTCATGCCTGAGAAACATATTGTAGAAAATGTGCTTTATTCCAGGGTGACACAAACAAGTGGATCCTTTCCAGGATCCTTTCCCATCCTCCCTTCCCCTCAGGATGTGCTTTTATGTTTGTCCCAGTGCACCACATTTCCATCAAGTGCCAATAGGTGCAAGGGGGCAAGACAGCCGTGCCAATGCACCATGGCCATCACAAATCCAAAGAGCGGTTTTCCTAACACTCTACCCCCGGAGAGCATAATTGGCTAGTTTCTGGATCTCAGTTCATTGATTGGCAGAGCCTTTAGTGAGGTGGCTGGCCGTGCGGAGAGGAGGAGGAGGAAGAAGAGAGTGCTGGGATTCCACTGCAGCAGGCTGCAGATTACATTAGCTCTAATAAAGGTCTGGCCCAGTGAATGTTAAATGCATCTCGGCAGCTGCACCCTCCAAGGAGCTCCGTGTCAGGAATATTGTTAGAGGCACCTGCCATTCTCCTTTAGAACATGTAGCAGGTTGGCCCAGTTGAATCCCACAGCTGCAGCCCCAGCAGCTCTTGAGGGAGGGTTAGTTCATCCCAGCACTTCTGTTGTGTTAGATTACAGGATGGAAAAAGGTGTTTTGCGAAGGTATAAGTCTCACAGATTTAGAAAAGCCAGGATAATGTGCAAAGCGGTCCACACTCCACAGGTGTACCTCCTTGTGGCTGGGGCTGGGAATTAGCTCTTGCCCCAGCTGCCAGCCCCTGCCAGCAGTTAATTACTGTGTGACCCCACTCTCTCTTCACAACTTGGAATGCTCTCTGTTCACGATTCTGCCCTCCAGCCACTTCACTATGTTCTCTGTCCCTCCAGGGCCTGTGCCACTTTCCCAGTGCCTGGTAGGGGAACCCAGGCCCTAGCTGGTACTCAGGGTTCCAGCCCTTGGACCCTATGATTAACAACCTAGGTATGCTGAGCCTCAAACCCTGTTGCTGTTTCCCAGGGCTCCTGGCTACCCCATCCCTCTATCTCAATGGTTCTCAAACTTCATTGCTCTGTGACCCCCCCTTCTGACAACAAAATTACTACACGACCCCATGCCACTGGGGACCCGTGAAGCTAAGTTGTCAGGGCATGAGCTTCAGCCCCATGTGACAAGGCTCAGGGTTTGGCAAAGCTGGCAGTAGACTCACTGGGGACCTGGGCAGAAAGCCCATGCCCGAGCCCCGCCATGCAGCGCTGAAGCCAAAACCTGAGGGCTTCATCCCCACGGGGCTTGGGATCAGGCTCAGGCTTCAGTCCTGTGCTTAGGGCCAGGCTTTGGCTTTTTGCCCTGGGTTCCAGTGAGTCTAACACCGGCCCTGGTGACCCCATTAAAATGAACTCACATCCCACTTTGGGGTCCTGACCCAAAGTTTGAGAACCACTGCTCTAGCTCCATGCCTATCTCTGGGTTTACTGCTGGAGATTCCTCCACTCCCCATGGCTGCTTCACTCCTCTAGGCAAAACTTTCTACAGTCTCTGGATCTCCTCCCTGTCCCTAACCATCTCCCTTTCTCTCTAGAGAGTGACTGCAGATCTCCCCCTTACAGCATCGTCCTGCTCTCACTTCCTGGCTTTATTATTATCTTATTCTAGCCTTTCCCCCACCTGCAGCTGGGCTTCATCGGCAATTAGTAGTTATCAGTCCTTGGTTCCCCTCGAGGACAGCATGCAAGGCTAATTGGCCCCTTCTGGCCCACATTAACTCGTTCAGGGCTTGTGTGGGGTGGACATCCCATCATGTAGGGATTCACACCCAGACAAAACAAGCCACAGACTAATATGTGGAGTTCGTCCTCACTGCAGATTTAGAATGATTTCTAGTGTGGGGATGTAGAAAAGCAGTGCCCTCCATGAACTGTAAAGTGGCAATTCCAGGTGTCTACTGCAGGTTAATGCACCAGCCTTTCAGCCCTGGAGTCCCTGGGATGACAGTCTGTGTTACAGTACTGTATGTTAAAAGTGAATTGAACTGGTTGATCAGGGCCTAGTCTCCATTTGATAGCCATAGAGACCAAAACCACAGCATAGATTGGCAAGGTAGTTAGTTTCTTCTCAAGAGAGGGACTGGAACAGCAGCAGGAAGCTCATGAGTGAGGGACATGGGCTGAGGTGTGCGTGGGAAGTGAAGGGCTGACTAGCAGCAGGGCTGTGGGGCAGGAGTGAGGGGCATTGGCAGAGCTGTGTGAGGGGAGCTCAGGACTGGAATGGCAGCTGGCAGCAGGTCAGAGTGAGGTGCATCAGCAGAGCTAGTGGAGTACTGGAATGATAGATAGTATTGCATGTCAGGATTGTTTGGGGATGGGGGAACAAATCTCAAAATCCTCAAGGTCCTTGCACGTTGTGTAGAAATTTATGCTTGCAAACTGGATGGAAAATGTTATCATATCACAATGCTAACACTGTACACCCATTTTATGCAAGTGTAAATGACAACACAAGGCTGAAGGCAGTGTGAATCAGGCCTGAAGCATCCATGCCAGCCTGTTGTTTGCCTGACGCAATATACTTGCTCACTCACTTTAACAAGCCTAAGGATTCACTCAAATATCCAGGTTTCAGAGTGGTAGCCGTGTTAATCTGTATCAGCCCACGAAAGCTTATGCTCAAATACATTTGTTGGTCTCTAAGGTGCCACACGTACTCCTCATTTAAATATCCTGGACATTCTTGTTGAAAATTCGAATCCTGTGTGACTGCCAAGAATGATGCCAACAAATGATCCAGAGTTAGAGGCAAAATGGGATGACCTCCATGACCCAGGAGACAGTGCTAGAAGACACAGGCTAGAGGTTTCTCTCTAGTTCTTAGACTTGGGGGTGCCAAATAATGTGAAACTCCAGAAAAAGCGAAGTGGATTAAGGCCCCGTCCCCATGCACATTAAAGTCAGGGGGAGTCATTCTATTGACTCTAATGGGAGTTGGGGCAAAGCCTTAAGGAGGAAACAGGGGCTCTTAGCAAACATGGGTGGGCCCAAAAATCCTGGACAATAAAACTAGTTCATATTGCAAAAGCTAATGCCTGTTGGGAAATGAGAACATCCCGGGAGCAGGTTGTATGACTGACACACCTTGCTCTGAGGTCTGAGCCATAGCTAGCCTATTAGAATGTCCCCTTCCTGATCTCTCCTGAGACAGTGTAGAAATAGCAGCAGCAGTGGGATTGCCTGGCAGAAGCATCGGTTCCAAAGCAAAGAACAGCAGTAGCCTCAACCGCATTAATTTGACTCAGTGTAATTAAACGCAAGCAGCGAGTTTTACTTTCTGTGCTGTGGCAGGCTCAGCAGCTATTATCACTCATTTCAAGGGATGCAAGGCTGTATTTTGCAAAGGATTTTTCACAGAAGTTGTGTCCTAGCATGCTTGACTGAAAGAAATAGAGTCACAGAGTTAATAGCAGAAGGAGAGAGGAATTACAAAGGAGAAAAGATACCATATATACCCAGACGTCACTGAGACATTTCCACCAGCATTTCAAATCAGCTTCTGTGAAAGTCATCGTATGCACAAGTCAATATGAAAATGGTTTTCTCCATTCCATCCTGCCTTGGCTTTCCAGGCGGGACCTGCTGCTCTCTCTCTCCTCTTCCTGCCTGGTAGAGGGATTTGTTAGATGGGAAACACATCTTCTCCCTACTGGCCAGAGGGAGAAGGCGTCAATCTATATGCCCATCGCTGTTTGTGTATGATGATGGTGAAACAAAAGAATCAGCTGATATACAAGTCCGCTTATAGGCAAGAACACCAAGTACACTTTCGGCCAGGAAAAGAGAAGGATCCATGATATGGGGATGTGCAGTGAAGCTGTTCTGGAGAGGAGAAGGCACTTGCAACAATAGTAGCCAAACTGAGGGCAGGGACAGAGAAAATGGTGTTGCTGAATAAACAGAGAGAGACAGAAATAAAGGGTAGGTGTGAAAAAGAAGGAAAGACAAGTGGAGGAGGTCTCATGCACCAGGATGGCAGATGCCTATGCTGTGCAAGCCTCATTCACCATAAGAATCATTGTCCAGGCTGCATGTGTTACTCCACAGCTGGTCTGATGTATTTGCTTTCAGCATGGGGTATGGGGAAGTGGATGAATGATCTCACTTGTAGGCCTTCACCTGGGACTCAGTACACAAGTTCCAGATGGTGCAAAGCCTCTCTGACTTGGCTATGTCCATAAACCTCCTCTTCCTCAATCAATTTCACTCACACTTGGCTCTCTGCACTGGCTGCCTGTTTCTGTGAATAAAACCGTGCTGTTAGGAACATTTGCAAACAATGCAGAACAAAGTTGGATGAACAGGCCAAAGCAAAATCTGATTGCTAGTTCGGTGAAATGCTCACAGATGCTTACACTATTTGACCAATTCTAACCTGTATATGACACACACACTCATTCACCCATCTCTCTGTCCACCAAATTCGCCTCTTGCAAAGTCATTCACCCTCCTTTTTCTTTCTCTCTTTCAAACATACAGACCGACTCTTTCACACGACAAACACTTATATCCGCTCCTGAAACACTTGTTCATTCCCCCCAAGCAAACCCACTGTCACATAAACACGCACACCTCTGGGATCTACGCACAATTTTTGGAGGTAGCACACGTATTGTGAGATCACATCTGTTTCTGGGGGAGGGGGGATCGCTGGCAGTGGTGAGTGGAAAGCCCTGAGCTCCCTCCCTGGCTGCCCCTAACATGAGATAAGGTTGGCACAATTCATGGTGCCAGCTGTTTCCATCCCACACAGCCCCTCATCTTGAATATCCCCCATGAAACCTTTCTTCTTGTTCTTCCTGCTTTCATCAAATCCCACTGCTCTCATCATTTTTTCTCCTCCTTCCCCACCCTCAGGCTGTTCTCTCAGTGTTAAAGATAACAGAGCAGTGGGCCTTCACAGAGAGGGTAGTAGCGGCCTGTGACCTCTCATGCCGACCTAATGCTGACCTCTGTTTTCTCACTAGGAGAGTTAGCCAGGATGACTGATGGGTCTGCCACAGCATGACAGGGAGTGGGGTGGGAAATCGTGCAGGTTATGGCAAGCCGGTGAGAATGCAGGCAGAGCCGGTAAGTGGCAGGATGACTTCGATCAGCACTGCCATCCCGGCACTGCTGACTCCACTTGGCATCAAGCCTGCCTCTAATGGAATGTGACCCACAGCTGGGAATGAGCTCATCTGTAATCCACTTAATTGAGTTTGAGGAGCAGGACGCTCAATCAGAGAGCTAGCCTGGCTCCTTCCTAGCAATTGCCCTCTGCATTTTCCTGGCTGTGGGGAGAACATGTTCTGGGGAAAGCTTCATTGTGCCGCCTGCTGGCTGGCCTTTGAGCTTCTGCCCACCTTGGGGAAGGTGAGGGGGCTGCCCTGCCATCCCCTGTAGAGAGCCTGAGTCTGGAACTCCCTAACATAGTTGTATAATTTCCTTTTGTAGTAATAAGTGACACTTGAGCTCCCATAAGGCAGTAATGATGGCATGACGCTGGGCCCTTTCGTCTTTTGTTTGTGTCCCAGGGACTCAGGATCCATAGGAGACGCAGAGACATTCCCCATGAGAAACACCTGGGGAATGCACATGTAGCACACTGGTCTGTGTGTGTTTTGGGTCCCCCTCCAAGCAATCCACAGAGGATATGAGTCTATTACAGCCCGGCACACTCCAGAGTGTTGAATTTTTAGCTCAATAAGTAACATGTCATGTTTTCAAGTCTGGAGGTCCCCAGTTCCATGGCTGGTATGTCAGCCAAGATGGTGCTGTCACATGCAAACTTGCCACGCAACCTCATTCTCTAGAAGCAGTGGGGTGGGGATGAGAGGCATTTTGTCCATGGCCTTGTGGTTCTCCAACTCTCAAAGCTGTTAGGCTTACCCTAGTTTTATACCCTGTACTTTCTTTCTCATCTTCAAGCCACCTGCATCAGGCAACAGCCCACTGCACTTACTTGAGTGTTGTTCCTGAAACAGCCAGAGGGGCCACTGGTGAAAGATCAGAGGCCAATAGGGGTGGAGTGTATGGCCCCTAGTGCACTGATAGCCTTGCTAGCCTGAGTCTGAAGACTTGGAGAAGGATGTAATCTCCTGCCTCTCAGTAAAGATGAAGGGAGAAAGACAGACCCTTAGAGACTGGGGGGCAGCACTCAGTCCCCTTGGTAAGATCTGGGGGAGACAAACGAGGACTCCATGATGTGCATTACTGGGAACCACTTCCCTCTGAGTATTCCAATGAGATATGGACTCTACATTAGCAGAAAGTGTTGGCTTGGATAAAGACCCCAGTGTGAGCTCTACAGTGGGTGCAGCTCCCATTGCTTTCCCGATCCACTAGGCCAGTGGTTCTGAACCGGGGGTATGTGTACCCCTGAGGGTAGGCAGAGGTCTTCTGGGGTTACATCGACTCATCTAGATATTTGCCTAGTTTTACAACAGGCTACGTAAAAAGCACTAGCAAAGTCAGTACAAACTAAAATTTCATACAGACAATGACTTGTTTATACTGCTCTATATATTATACACTGGAATGTAAATACAATATTTATATTCCAATTGCTTTATTCTATAATTATATGATAAAAAATGAGAAAGTAAGCAATGTTTCAGTAATAATGTGCTGTGCCACTTTTGTATTTTTAATGTCTGATTTTGTAAGCAAGTAATTTTTAAAGTGAGGTGAAACTTGGTGGTATGCAAGACAAATCAGATTCCTGAAAGAGGCACAATAGTCTGGAAAGGTTGAGAGTCACTGTGATAGGTTGCCTTGTGGTGAAGAAGTCTTGCTACCAGTTTAGGTCTGACTTACCACATAATACATGGGGCCTTGATCATGGTGTCATGGCTCAGAAGCAGGGCCGCCCAGAGGATTCAGGGAGCCTGGGGTCGGCCCCCACAGCCAAATTGCCGCTGAAGACCCGGCACTTCGGCGGCGGGTCCTGGGGCGGAAGGACCCCCTGCTACCGAATTGCTGACTAGGACCCGGAGTGAAAGAAGCTCCGGAGGCCTGGGCCCCAAGAGAATTTTCCGGGGCCCCTGGAGTGAGTGAAGGACCCTGCTCCAGGGGCCCTGAAAAACTCTCATGGGGGCCCCTGTGGAACCCGGGGCTTGGGGCAAATTGCCCCTCTTGCCCCAACCCCCTGGCGGCCCTGCTCAGAAGTTCCACAAACCCATAGGCATAAAAACAATTGTTAGTCATGTGTGTGTGGATGATTTAACATAGGGACAGCAAGACAACATGCCTCTCTTAGGGACATGTTGCCAACTTTCATCAGTCAATCATGAGTCTAGCAATGTTGGATAGTTCTCTTAAAACTCCAGCTCTTGGAGTCATGATAAGAGAAGAATCTGAGCTTTCATTTAACACCCTCCCTCCCCCGGTTTGTTTGCAAACAAAAGGTTGATAACATGAGCCAAGCACACACAAAGTCTCAAAAGCCAGAAGGAAAATAAAAAGAACCCACCATGTATTATATTAAAAATCTTATGCTTTTTTGAGGGCCTGAGTCATCAATTTTGAATGGTTGGGATTGGCAATACTGCAATAATGTTACAGCTGAAATGCACATTCTTCGCTTGACAGCCAAGGGATGGCCTTCTGAAGCATAACACTCCTTTGAACCAGCTGCTTTCTTGTGCATCCAGCCCTTGTCTTTTCCCAAATGTCTAGAATTGGCTCCAGGTTCACAGGGCCTTCTTGGCCATGTGCTTCCCAATGTGGCCAGCTTTTTCCTTCTTCCTGAGCTTTGGAAAGGGCTCCTGGAAAACACACACAGCAAGACCAGATGCTTCTTTTCACAGCCAGCTCCTGTTTCCCTTTCCCCTCATTCTCCAGGGAAAGTACGGCTCTTGGAGCATGGACTTTGAGTCTGGCAACATAACACTCAGGTCTGACCAATTCAGCCCAGAATGTTGGGATTTAGTTGGGCAAACTTAAAAAAGGTCTGTCCTGCAATTAAGTATGTCCTTGTTTTTTTTCCCCTCCAAACATTTCATGCTGAGATCTGAAAGCAACTGTCCCAGCATTATAGCAAGCTCCAAATTGATCACATATACTGCTCATGGGGAACATCCCTCCAGTGTATCCCGTGCTGGAAATCACCATTTCCTTGCACACACCTCCCCACTGCCATGCCTCACAATGGGAAATTCCTTGACATGTTTGATACTAGTTCTTCAGTAGGATGGCTATTGATCCTAAACCTATCTCCTGACTGCAACTTGGTAACTGACCAGTGCACAGCCTGGCCCTGGCAGTTTGCTCAGCCCTCCATCCAGCCTCTCCACAGAAGAAAGAAGGGGCAGGTTGCCCTCTAAACAGTGGTTCCTCCAGGAACTGAGACCTACAGGACCAAATCACCCACCTGCAGGCAAAGAACTTCATGCTACAGACCCAAGCTATGCAGCTTGCAACTGAAGCACAAACCCTGCAGGAGCAGTTTGCCTGGTTGCAGGCCCAGGTGATGCAGCTTGCTGCTGAGGCACAGAACCTACATGTGGCTGATGTCAAATGGAATGAGGTGGCCCAGCTATACCAGTTCTGGTGGGGACTCAGTGAGGAGGCAAAAGATGAGCTATCTTGCATTGAAAATCCCACCTGCCCAGAGATCTTTATTGATCTCACCCTGCATATTGACTCAGCTGCGCAAGCAGGAGGAAAGAAGGGACAACCTGATGCCCCCACATCTGCCTGCTATGCCAAAGAAATAGAACTGAGTCCAGAACCCATGCAGGTCACCCTGGGTCAACACCACCTGACCCTGGAGGAGAAAGATCGTCAATGGCAACTGAACCTCTGTTTTCACTGGGGTCTCCAGGACATGCCTTTGTCGCCTGTCCAGTTCAAAAGAGCTCAGGAAAAGGACCAGACCAGGCCTAATGGGGGGAGGGAGGAAGTACATCCTCGGCTTCACCAGTGCTCTATGTTCTGGAGCCAGCCCCAATCCTTGAGTAGAACCCACTCTGGAAACCTCAGGGCCTCTCCACATTTCCAGTTGCGGCTGCGGTTGCATGTCTTGGGAGAGGCAAGACTGATTCCCCTGCAACTGGTTATGGAAGACTCTGGAGCCACTGCCAACTTTGTAGACTCTAAGGCAGCCCAAACCATCTGGCTCCCTCTCCAGCCAAACCCAGTCCGGATGTGGTGGAGATGATTGATGGGTCACTCCTATCTTTGGCACCAGCGACCCAAAAGACTATCCCCCTAGAAACTGCAGTGGAAGGGCACTGGGAAATAATATGTTTTGATGTTATCCCCTCTTTGTTCTTCCTGATAATTCTTGGCATTCCTTGGTTGGAGCAGCATGACCTATGGATATCCTGGTGACAGAGGAGCATTGCCATCTCCTCCAAATATTGCCAGACAGCTTGCCTCCAACAAATCAACCAACCCCCAGGTGACCTGCACCCTGGGCCCCAGGATTGGATAAGACCCTCGGAAGAGAGCCCCCAGATGACAGGGGCTAGCCAGAAGGAGGAGGCTCTAGACCAAGCCCTGGCCTCCCTAACAAATGTGGAGACTCTCTGAATATGTTTGAAGGGAAAAAAAACATGGATTCATTACTCCCCAGAAGGGCCTCAGCTATCCATTAGACCTACAACCTGGGGCAAAAGTACCCTACAAATGGATATACACCATGTTTGAACCAAACTTGAGGCCCTATCTGTGTAAATCCAAAAAGTTCCATTCAATGATTCGCCTCTTCATCGGGGGCACCAGTCCTCTTGTGCAAAAAAGGAAGGGTCACAGCACATATGTATAGACTACTGCACACTAAATCAGATGACTATTCATAACTGGTATTCTCTGCCCCTCATCCTGGAATTGTTGGACTGCCTGAGGACCACCAGGATCTTCACTAAACTAGATCTTCAGAGGACATACAATCTAGTGCACATTATGTCTGGGGACAAATGGAAGACCACTTTTCATGCCCAATATGGGCATTTTGAATACTAAGTAATGCCGTTTAGCTTAATCAACTCCCCCACAATGTTCCAACATTTTGTAAATAATGTGTCTAGGGACGCCTTGCACTAATATGTGTTAATCTACCTTGATGATATACTGGTGTTTTCTGAGAGCCCTGAAGAGCACCACCATCATGTCTGGTCCATCCTGGAGAGTCTACAGAAGTATGGTTTGTATGCCAAACTAGAGAAGTGCACTTTCAACCAGGCAACCATTGAATGTTTGAGTTACATGTTTTCTCTGGAGGGCATTCAGATGAACCCACAGAAGGTGGAGGCCATCCACAAATGGGCGGCATCTCTAGGGTGACCAGATGTCCTGATTTTATAGGGACAGTCCCAATTTTGAGAGCTTTTTCTTATAATGGCACCTATTACCCCCCACCCTATCCCGTTTTTTCACACTTGCCCTCTGGTCACCCTAAGCAGCTCAGATCCTCTGAGAACACAACACTTCCTGGGCTTTGTGAATTTTTATAGGTGATTCATCAGCAACTTATCTGAACAAATTCCCCCCTGACTTCCCTCCTTCGTAAAGCTGTTTGGTTCACTTGGCTGCCTGAAGCCCAACGTGCTTTTGACCAGCTCAAGTCTGCCTTCACCATCGCCTTCCTGTGCGATTCTGCAAATCTCAACCTGACTTGTCCATTTATACTGGAGGTGGATGTGTCCAACATGGCCCTCTGGGCGGTACTCTAACAGTGACTCGGACCCCAGTCAGTTTTTCATCCTTGTGCATATTACTCCTGAAAATTCACCCCTGCAGAAATGAACTATGAAATACTGGACAAAACTCATTTACAAGAATGACATCAACAACTCAGGGGAACTTGGCATCCAGTACAGGTTTTTACTGACCATAGGAACCTTGTGTACTGCTGTAAGGCCCAAGCTTTGAACCAGTGGCAGTTAAGGTGGGCCTTGTTCTTCTCTTGATTCAAGTTTACTATCACCTACCACCCAGGAAACTGAAATGGGAAAGCTGATGCTCTGTCATGGAAGGGGGAATACTACAAGGAAAATGAGGAACCTACCTCTGAGCCATCCTACCTCTTCAAGCCTAGTAACTTTATCACTGCCCCAGTCTATCAACACCTAGTTTCCCTCATTCGATCTACCTCAGAAGAAGACCTCTTCACCCAAGAAACACAGTCTAATCCATTAGGGGCTAAGATGCACTGCTACATGCGGGATGGGGTAACATATTTCAAGGGCTCCTCCGACTTAAGGTGCTACAGCTGTGCCAAGGCACTCCATTGGTGGGTCACTTTGGCTGCCTTAATATCTCCTGCATGGTTGTCTGGTTTTTTTTCTGGTGGCCCCACATGCAGGCCAAAGTCAATGCTTACGTGGACTAGGTCCCAGACTAGACCCCTCAAAATCTTAGTGCCCCTGGAGACTCCATTCAGGCCTTGGTCCACCATCACTCTGGACTTCATTGTGGAACTTTCAGCATCTGATGGCCACACGGTAGTCTTAATGGTTGTGGACTGATTAAAATGTCCTACTTCATCTCCTACTACTACGTGCCCACTGATGAGACCACTGCCCTACTCCCGGTGCAAACTATGGTTTGTCTTCACGGACTTTCAGGCCACATAGTTTCACACCAAAACCAACAGTTTATCTCTCGCTTTTGACATGAAATGCTCCTGTTATTGGACATCTGCATATCCATCTCTAGCGAGTACCACCCCCAAACAGATGGACAAACCAAAAGAGTGAACCAAGTACTAGAACAATATTTGAGGTGTTTTGTAAACTATCACCAGAATAACTGGTCCACACTTCTACCAGAGACAGAGTTTTCATATAACAGCACTGACCATGTCTCTACAGGTCAGAGCCCTGCCTTTGCGAATTACAGGTTCTACCCCCATTTTCACCCGAATCTACCAGCTGCCACCAACTGGATCCAACAAATCCATCTCATCCAGGAGGAGCTCAAGAGCCACTTAGAAGAGGTGAAGAATGCTTACAAGAGGCATGCGGACACTGATGACAGGAAGCTCTGGAGCATCCCTCATAGGTCAATCTCATTAGAGCTAAAAAAGGAAGCGCTGTAGAAGTCCAGAGGCTGAACTCAACGTGGGAAACTTTGACAGCAGGGCCTGGGTTATGGCCGGTAAGACAACAACAAAGTTGAGAGGCAGCTGAGACAAAGATGGTGGTGACAGTGGCATCCACAGAAAGTGTTTCTCTGCTGTTGACTGTATGGGATTGCTTGTGCAGCATATACCTGCCACTGGAGGAAAGGATGTGCTTGTTTCCAGTAGCACATGTGTGGCCCAGACACTGCCAGGAAGTGATGCAGACTGCCAACAACTATTCAAGGGAACCAACTGTGTGTTGATTCTGTGATGACCAGCAGCACAATCCCACTGGAGGCTTGGCTAACTGTGGGAGGCCACTGTGTGTTACCTGCCAGGCTTTCCCCTCAGATATCTGCAGAGACTGACTATGATGGGGATTGAGGGACTGGAAGGCACCTTCAAAATACAATTATAGTTCTCTCATATGCACAAGTGAAATAAGGTCTGAAGGTCAGAAACCGTTCATTGGCAGAATAGAGGGAAGAGAGAGACACTTCCTCCCTGCCCCAAATACTCCTCAGGAGTCATAGAATCATAGAACCATAAAATATCGGGGTTGGAAGGGACCTCGGGAGGTCATCTAGTCCAACCCCCTGCTCAAAACAGGACCAATTCCCAACTAAATCATCCCAGCCAAGGCTTTGTCAAGTCTCACCTTAAAAACCTCTAAAGAAGGAGATTCCACCACCTCCCTAGGTAACCCATTCCAGTGCTTCACCACACTCTGAGCGAAAAAGTTTTTCCTAATATCCAACCTAAATCTCCCCCACTGCAACTTGAGATCATTACTCCTTGTTCTGTCACAGTCTAGATCCATCCTCTTTGGATTCCCCTTTCAGGTAGTTGAAAGCAGCTATCAAATCCCCCCTCATTCTTCTCTTCTGCAGACTAAACAATCCCAGTTCCTTCAGCCTCTCCTCATAAGTCATGTGCTCCAGCCCCCTAATCATTTTTGTTGCCTTCTGCTGGACTCTTTCCAATTTTTCCATATCCTTCTTGTAGTGTGGACACAGTACTCCAGATGAGGCCTCACCAATGTTGAATAGAGGGGAATGATCACATCCCTCGATCTGCTGGCAATGCCCCTACTTATACAGCCCAAAATGCCATTAGCCTTCTTGGCAACAAGGGCACACTGTTGACTCATATCCAGCTTCTCGTCCACTGTAACCCCTAGGTCCTTTTCTGCAGAACTGCTTCCTAGCCATTTGGTCTCTAGTCTGTAACAGTGAATGGGATTCTTCCGTCCTAAGTGCAGGACTCTGCACTTGTCCTTGTTGAACCTCATCAGGTTTCTTTTGGCCCAGTCTTATAGTTTGTCTAGGTCCCTCTGTAACCTATCCCTACCCTCCAGCTTATCTACCACTCCTCAAAGTTTAGTGTCATCTGCAAACTTGCTGAGAGTGCAGTCCACTCCATCCTCCAGATCATTAATGAAGATATTGAACAAAACTGGCCCCAGGACCAACCCTTGGGGCACTCCACTTGAAACCAGCTGCCAATTAGACATGGAGCCGTTGATCACTATCCGTTGAGCCAGATGATCTAGCCAGCTTTCTATCCACCTTACTGTCCAATCATCCAACCCATACTTCTTTAACTTGCTGGCAAGAATACTGTGGGAGACCGTATCAAAAGCTTTGCTAAAGTCAAGGAATAACACATCCACTGTTTTCCCCTCATCCACAGACCCAGTTATCTCCTCTTAGAAGGCAATTAGGTTAGTCAAGCATGACTTGCCCTTGGTGAATCCATGCTGACTGTTCCTGATCACTTTCCTCTCCTCCAAGTGCTTTCAAGTCCCCAGGTAGAGGATGGTATGTATAAGTGTTATCTTATTATTGAATAGGCCATGAGATGCAACTTCTCTTTCACAAGGTCAGGGGAGAGGAGGCATATTGGGGATGTGGTGTGAGGGAGAAGCGTATAACTCCGCAGCGGCTCCTGCGGTATCAATTCTGTGGAGAAATAGAGGTCAATGCTAGGATAGATCCTAGGGATTTCTCACGGTCTGTGGTAATGCGCTTTTCCTACTGTAGAATTTTAGTAAATTTTTCTCTTGTAAAAAATGGCCTGAAAGATTCTTGTTTTGTCACATGCCTGGTTTTATTGACTTATTTAGTGTCTGCGGTAGCCAGATTGACATCTCTGGAGAGCAGTCCCTTCAGTGTCACAACAGAAGAGGTATTGTCCTGGCAGGGGCCAATGTACCTAAAGTCTGACCTAGAAGCACCATTTTTAGGCAAGAAAGGATAGTTTTGGCTCCATGGTCCATACAGTGCTACTGAGACTGCTCAGGAGAGAACATCTGAGATGCTTGGGTGTGGGGTGGGGAAGGGAGTTGGTGGGGATGCTACAAATTGAACTGAGGCCATTAACTTACTTTCAGCCTGGACCATATTTAAACAAGTGACCCAGAGGTGAAATGTTCTGTACCCCATTCCCCGAGGTATTCCAACCCCCTTTATGTTATGGACCTGTGCTTCCAAAAGCAGTGGTTCTATTATTCCAGTTAGAGAACTAGAAAAATTTACATCATCCTATTAATACAGTCAAGCTAACCATAGACTTTTGTTGTGGAAATAATAGCTTAAGTGGAGGTGGAACCTCCTCTATACATTTTTCTCTTCTGCTTTTGAATTCTCAGGGTTTATGGCACATTATATGTCACAGGAGATACTGGTGTAACTGCATATTGTAATTTGCTTGTAGTACATATCCTGAAACATATCAATACAATGTTTGACAATGATAATAATATAGCCAATATTCTATTTTTGTATAAACTTTCACATTTGTATCAAGCATTTGAGTCTTATTATTTATGAGTTATCAGTGTATGAAGGGCATTCAGAAAGTTTCTAGCCTGACAAAGACAAAAAACCCATGATTTGCGTCCTATAGTTTATTTTTCAATATAATCCCCCTTTACTTTGATACACTTGGTCGGCACAGGAGCAGTTTTGCTATACCCAGCATGTAGAAATTCTTATCTGGTATGTCCAGAAACTCCTTGATATGGTGCTGAAACAATTTTTTTAGAGGGGTTGCTGAAAACCATTGAACCAAACTGTAAACTCTCTATATGAGGGGAACCACTTCAAGCCACGGCTGCTCTGCACCACAGCACCCCTATTTCCAGTATTCCTGCTGCAATCACCTCATCCTATTTGAAACTCTTCCCACTAAGGTCTTCCTTCAACTTGGGGAACAGTCTGAGGGAGTCAAATCTGGTAAATACTCATAAACAGTTTTTTAACTTTTCCTCACAGATCAGGGTTTCTAAACCTTTTGTCATTTTTGTTGCTGTCCACTGAACTCCCTCAATTTTTCCACATTTCTCTTAAAGTGTGCTGCCCAGAACAGGAGAGAACACCCATCTGAAGCCTGACTAGTGCTGGGGAGAGTGGGACAATTACATATGACACTGTTTTTAATACACCCCAAAATGACATTAGCTTCTTTCACAACTGTATCACACTGGTGACTCATATTCAATTTTTGATCCACTATAACCCCCTAGTCCTTTTCTGCTGTACTACCAGCTAGCCAGTTATTCCCCGTTTTGTAGTTGTGTGTTTGATTTTTTTTCTTCCTATATGTAGCATTTTGCACATTGGTATTGAATTTCATCTTACTGATTTCAGACCAATTCTCCAATTTGTCAAGTTCGTTTTGAATTCTAATCCCCTCCTGCAGAGTGCTTGCAACACCTACCAGTTTGGTGTCATCTGCATATTTTGTAAGCATATTCTCTACTACATTGGTTCTCAAACTTGGGCCACCTCTTGTTCAGGGAAAGCCCCTGGCAGGCCATGCCGGTTTGTTTACTTGCCATGTCCGCAGGTTTGGCCGATCACTTGAAATGCTGGTGGAAATGTCTCAGTAATGTCTGGGCATATGCAGTGAAACCCCTCTATAACACGATGATTAGGGTCCAAAAAATTGGGTCGTGATAAATGTGGGGTCGGGGTATAGCGAGGTTTACCATGTCAAGCTGGTCCGTTTCAAGCTGGTCAATTTCTCTTGGGCAGAAAATGACTTGTGTTTGCAAACTGCCCATAACAGTAACTGAAAGGGTGCAGCTCCAGCAGTGGGGGCTCTCAGCCATGCAGTGAGAGAGGGAAACACTTGGGGAGAGTAGGGGAGATGTGCAAGGGGCAGAGGAAGAGTGAGGAGCAGCTGGGGAAGAGAACGGCTCTTCTCACCAAAAGAGTAAGCGGTGCAGCTCCAGCAGTGGGGGCTCTCAGCCATGCAGCGGGAGAGGGAAACACTTGGGGAGAGCAGAGGAGACGTGCAAGGGGCAGAGGAAGAGTGAGGAGCAGCTGGGGAGGAG
The DNA here is from genome assembly GCF_025201925.1 of Gopherus flavomarginatus. Taxonomy (NCBI): domain Eukaryota; kingdom Metazoa; phylum Chordata; order Testudines; family Testudinidae; genus Gopherus; species Gopherus flavomarginatus. The sequence continues at coordinate 162,779,975 of NC_066617.1, read as the reverse complement.
AATGACTATTCTTACCAAAAGAAGAAGCAGGGATAGGGGGAAAGAGGCAGTGAGGAAGGCACTTTCCATGTTTTGTTTTGTTTTCTTTGGCGGCACTCCAGCCTCTTTTTTTTTCTTTTTTCTTTTTTCCTTTTTTGCACTTTGGCAGCGCTCTGGTGTTTTTTCTTTTATTTTTTTTTCTTTTTTGTGCTTCCGCGGTGCTCTGGCTGTTCTTTTCTTTTCTTTCTTTTTTGTGCTTCTTTGGTGCTCCAGCCGCTTTTTTTTTTTTTTTTTGCTTGGACGGCTGGAGCCACCTTATGATCGCCTTATATCCGAATTCGCATTATAGCAGGGTTTCCTGTATGACGTGCTGGCTGTTGGCCTGGAGTGGCAAACCACGGCCAGTGGGAGCTGCGATCGGACAAACCTGTGGACACGGCAGGTAAACAAACCTGAACAAGCGACGGTCCAAGTTTGAGAAACACTGCTCTACTCATTATCCAAGGCATTAATAAAAACATTGACTAGTGCCAGATCCAGGACTAATGCCCAGGAGAGTCCACTACGTATCTCCTCACCACCAAATTTGATAGTGAACCATTGATAACTACTCTTGAGTACCTTTCAACCAGTTTTGCACCCATTTTATAGAAATTTAATCTAGACTACTTTTCCCTAAATTCGTTTACTAAAATTAAGATATATCACATCTACAGCTTCTCTCATCCATTAGGCCAATAACTTTGTCAAAGAAGAAAATTAGGTTGGTTTTGCATAATTTATTCTTGACAATTCCGTGTTGGCTGTTACTTATCACCCTGTTATCTCTAGTTGCTTACAAATTGATTATTTAATCATTTGTTCTAGTCTTTTTCTAGGTATTGAAGTTAGGCTGACTGGTCTATAATTCCCCAGGTCCTCTTTGTTCCTCTTTTTAATACTAGGTACTATGTTTGCCCTTCTCCAGTCTCTTGGACTTCACCCATCCTTCATGGGTTCTCAGAGATAATAACTAACAGTTCTGACATTGCTTCAGCTAGTTCCTTAAGTACCTAGAGTGACTTTCATCAGGTTCTGTTGACTTGAATACATTTAACTTATCTAAATATTCTTTAACCTGTTCTTTCTCTGTTTTGGCTTGTGTTCCATCCCTCTTGCTGTTAGTGTTAATTGGAATAAGTATCTTGTCACAATTTACTTTGTTTTTTTTTTACTGAAAACTGATGCAGAATAAGCATTAAACATCCGAATCTTTTTAATGTTGCCCATTAGTAGCCCTCCTTTCCTGCCAAGTAGAAGTACTCACTTTCCTCTATCTTTTTCTTGCTACTACTATAGATACCATAGTTATGTGAATGAGTGAGACTGTGCACGTATGTGAGTGTGTTTTAAAATTACTTTGTGGGTGCGCGCTTGTGTGTGTTTGAGAGAGAGACATTACATTGTGTTAGAAAGAGCGATTACTATGTGAGTGTTAGAGAGAGAACATTGTGTTTCTGTGCATCCGTGTTAGAGAGAATACAGTGTGTGCGTGTTAGAGAGAGATTACATTGTGCATGTGTGTGCGTTTGTATGTATTAGAGAGAGAAAGATTACACCATGTGTGTGCTAAAGGGAGGGAGATTACATTGTGTGTGTTTGAGAGTCCCAGCAAGGAACCCCAACATTTGAAATGTCCATTGTTTTTATTGATGAAACTTAAAAAAAATGGAATACTTGAAAAAAAATACTTGAAAAAAAATGTTTGTTCAAGATGCTCTGCAACACCTAGTGAAATGTGCTCTGCATTTACCAGTCCAGTGTGATGAACAGTGGTTGGAGTGAAGAGAAAAGTCAAATGGGTGTAGACACAATCAAAGCTGTTGCCCAAAGTGAATGTCCATGATACCTGTTAGAGATTCATGATAAACTCATTCAGAGTACCTACATTACTGGAAAACATTCTCAACTCTGAGAAATATGCGTGTGTCACTGTTGAGTCAGACGCTGGCAGCAGTGACACCAAGCACAGGTTTTCGAAAAGGGTGTACTTTTTGCTTTTGTACGCATTTTTTAGTACCCTAAAATTGTTGGCATAAAAACATCTTGCTTTTTTATTTTGCAAATATGGTCACCTTAATGGGGGGTGTGTGTGTGTGGTTTGAGGGAAAGTGTTAAGATTTTGCACACGGGGGGGCATGGTAGGGTTGTGTGCATGTTTTACAGAGAGAGCTATAAGATTACACTGTATACATTTAGAGAGAGGAAGAGAAATATATGCTCGCTCACTGACTCAGACCTCCCCTGTATCATTACAGCAGCTCCTGTTCTCCCATCTCCCACCAGTGTTTTACTCCCAAATTCAGGCATCAGATGACATCATGCCTCTTCTGGAGTGGTGTCTGCAGTGGCCCCACCAATATTTCTACTTGGGTGGGTGAATACTGAGTCTTCTTGGATGGACCCCAACTCTCCTGAAGATAGGGAGCTGTATTCCTAGGAGGAAGGAAGTCCTAGCCTACCCCAAAAGGAGTTGTGGTGGCCCCCACACCAGTCCAACAGAGGGTTTTTGTGTTGGTGGTCTCTATTATTACCACCCCAAGCAGAGGCTGGGTCACAGCATGTGAGTGGGTCTATGGAGGGCTCTATGTAGGGATGCGTGTACAGTCTCAGATGGTCTTAATCTGGTTTTGGCTGCATTGGTCAGGCTATTTGTTCCCAATGTTTTCATCCTGCTGTGTATGTGTGAGAGAAGATCCCCCAAAATAATGGAGCTCGGAGGCAGGTATGTACTATGACTTGCAATCCTGCATCAAGCAATGCAGAACCGGCAGGTCAGGAATTGCTTATTCTTACATAAGTACAGTGTCTGCATCTAGCCTGGCATTCTCCACAACAACACCTGCACAGTTTTAATGGTCACTGCTCTGATGCCATTCCCATGTAGCTTGGGATTAATTTAGGGTCACAAATAACAGGTTTCTTGTTCAGGCAGCTACTTAGAGTTAATTAAAAAGATGACATTGGTGAAGCACACTCAGAAACTTTGAGCTTTACTTAATACAGACACTTATTATTGAAATAATAGAAAAAGCAATATACATAAGTATAAGAATGAGATAAGTACATTAAAGTGGTTTCCTGAATTGTCCATATTTACAATGTGACATTGTGCATACTTACAACCTTATAGAGACCATTTAGAAACAGTTGCCCCATGTTGTCCCCCACTGTCCTGATTCAGGATGGGTTTGACAACCTTTTGTGCACCGTTTTCCATTCCACCACAGATGGCTGAGACCACATCTGTTTAAGTCTCAGCCTCCATTCATATTTGGTATTCTGGGAGACCAAATTTTATGGGTATGATTGTCCATATGTGGTATTCCAGTTGCCCATAATTACATTTCCAACAATTAACCCAACCAGTCGCATCATTCTCTTTTCCAATAGTTTTGATATGTCAATGCAGTTAGCTCTTATTGCAAAAAGCTCCTAAGATGCTACTAACTGTTTGTTTGTGGTTTACCTGTCCCTATCACAAGATGTATTGCTGAACTATCACAAGATACATATTGCTTAATTTTATAACCTTAGGTTAAGCACATATCATTTCATAAACTTTGGTCAAGCACATAATACTCAGGCCAAATGCCAGCTTCTACTGGGCTTCACTCTAAGCCCTTAACACTTAATGCTTAAGATCTATAGCCAAGGAAATTTATAATATATATATTTTGGTTCTTCTAATTGCTATTACAGCTTCAGTAACTTCCATTATGATTTCTAAAAGCATGCTTAGCAGATAGATTATATTTTACCCACAACTATAGAACCTCCAAGATCAGGTCAAGGGTCTATGGTCAACACCTGTAATGGCTTCCTCTGGGACATGGCAACCCTGGGACAGGTTGTCACCCTGCCAACACTGATGGTGCTGCATAGTATTCATGGAAAGATGTTGGAAAAGCATGCTTGTTACCCTTCTCCACAACTGCCACCAACAGACATGAGTGGGGAAAAGGGAAGTCATCAGGTCCTGTTATTCATTCAGGGAATACCCATGGGACAGAGGAGAAGGGACACAGTGACATTCTTATCTGGATACCTATGGTTCTTCTCCATCCAGGATAGGCCGGCAGCTTTTTACTATCAATGACATGAAATCATGAACTGAGCCAAGATTCAGCCTGGATGAACTCTTTTAGCTTCAGTGTGGATGCCCTGGGGTCATTCTATAGGACCCTTGTTGCAATTTAGTGGTAATTACTATTGGTCTGTATGTCTGACTCTCTGGCCTACAGCTGTACCACCACCACTGACTGCCAGACTGATGGAGTCCATAAGATTAAGCAGGGTTAGATCTGGTGAACTCTACGATAGGGAGATCTTCAAGGAAAACCCAGGTGATCTTTGTGAGTCAGAATACAGAGTTCTTCCCTCTCGGTCAGGACTGACCTTAATGGCCCTCCTCAGTGTTGCTGGAGGTGTTGTCTTTCAGATGAAACAAAGGCTTTTACCACTTCTGGTCATCAAGCAGCCAGCCAATGGCATATTACACACAAGCAACCTCAGCCTTGTTTTTCCCCAGTACCACTTGTGTGATCGGGTATGAAAGGCTTCTGTGATGGGGTGTTCGCTCCACACCAGCATGGATGAGGTTACAGTGACAAGAGAGGCCAATTAGCCTTAGGCTGCACCGGCTGGGGAACTAAGGGCCAAGGATACTGGTTGAGAATGAAGCTCACCTGGGCAGGAAGAGATGGGACTTCTATAAAGCCTAGAAGCTGAGGCTAGCGCAGAGGCTGCAGTGAGGTGAGGCTGCAGTCACATTCCCTGATACAGGGGGAGAGCAGGAGCCTGAGAAAGGCAGGACTGGAAGCAGTCTAGGGAAGGAGCAGTAGGGCCTGAGAGGGATAGATCTGAACTGCTGGTTTGAGGGTCCCTGAAATGGAATCTGGTATAGAGGGCAGGCTTGGGTTCCCCTACCAGACACTGCAGGAGTGTTACAGTCAGCACAATGCAGATGGAGACTGCCTGAGACTTTGAGGAAGGAGACTTTGCTAATACCCCAGAAGGGGAGGATGATGGTGATTTGGCCAGAAGGCTATGCTGCGAAGGGGAGGTGCAGCAGTTCTGGACCAGCAAGAGGAGGGCCGCAGAGCGAGTGACCTAGGTAACAGGCTGAGTGACTGCCAGATGGGGAGTTGACAGTAGCAAGCTGATTCCCCATATACACCAGCTATTAGGCAGGTGTGAGTGAGTGAGCAATATTGCCTTCTGGAAGCTAGTCCCCAGAGCTTATGACAGATTTAGTACCAATGCAATCTAATGATGATCTTCTTTAGTTCAAGCGGTACAGGGCTGTAATTTTTGGAGATGAAGGATTAGTTGCTAGTCCCAGTTTTGGAGGGTGTGTGGGTGATAGAGAGAGATTGATTTAGGCAGTAATTGCATCTATTGTTTGCAGCTGGTGGATTTAAACAAATGCACATTCTCTGGTAGATGTACATTTGTCCACACACTCAAATGCTCACTCCTCTCCATGCTCATGCAAACCCCAAAAGATGCATGCATGTAGCCCTATGCTGGGTAGATGGTAAATATCTCTGACAGATCCACTTTGGCAGCATTTGTATAGTGTGTAATGCCAATACAATCTCATTGAATTGAACTGAAATTGCCTGCAAGTACTCACATGTGCATTCATTCACACCTGTTGGCACTGATACACATGGCTATACATACACTCCCATTCACACACATGCAGCGTTTCAATCTCTCATTATTTTGAGTCTCACAATATTTGGTGGGTTTTTTTTTAAATGGTTCAGCTCCTGGAGTCAGGTGATTATATGAGAATCTCAGCTTTCATTTAAAAAACAACATGGGGAATTCATGCGGAAGCAAGTGCAAAATAGTTAGGGTGTGAATTTAAAATGAAAACTATTCCATACCAGCTCCCCATGTGGACATTCTTATTCCGTATCAGGAGTGCTTTTTTGTGGTTTAGGTTAATCCACTTCCAAAGTGGATTAAGCTAAACTGCACAAACACACTCTTAATAGCTATTCTGGGCTTTTTCCCGTGTAGTCAAGCCCTAAGTTTCTAGGCCTTGTGGTTGAGGAGAAAAGCATGAAAATATGACCCCTAATGGCTCTAAAATCAGAAGCCAAATAAAAAGAACCCTGCAATTTTTAGTATTATTATTTGAAAATCCCATGATTTTTAAGCCAACCTTGTGATTTCTTACAGGCCCAACTCATTTTTTGACCACCTGGGGTTGCCAATACTGCATTCCCTCATTCATGCACTTCTGGTTATATTCACATATGTTCACTGCACTGATACACCCTTGGGTACATAGCCAAATATTCACCAGTCCACATGCAAATATCAGAGCATTATGCTTTCTTGCTTTCTTTCTCTCTCTCACACACACACACCTGCATACAGAAATGCACGCACATACACACTTCTTACAACATCATTCACCTCACTTTGTGTTGTTTCCACACGCCCTTCTTTCTGAAAATTATGCCCATGTCCTTTATTATGCTATGGGAGCTCGACTTCTACTTTTGCTTGTACTGAGTAACCACCTCCCCATATCTCCCTATCCTGTCTTCCCTCACTCCAGGAAAGCTCTTCCTCATTCTCTTTTCACGGATGTCTGGTGTTTGTGCCTTGGAAGACAGAGAAAGGCAGGAAGACAGTGACGTGAGCAGACAAAATAACCAGGGAATAAAAAGGAGTTGGTTGAGAATCTGTAATTAGAAGCCCAATTTCCGCTTCATATCCAGACGCCTTTTAAATCCCTGTCAGGGGTTTCTTGACTGTCACAAAATTGAATGTCATTGAGTTTTTTTTTGCATCCTCCTGTTTCCCTGGCAACAAGTTGGTGATGCAAGAGCTAGCAATGTGCTGTGTCTCCGTGGAGATGTTGGCGTGGGTGTGCCGTGGTGACAGCCGCGATGGACGCATGGCTCTGCCAATCCCACCTCACCACCCTATGGGCCCAACCTCAGAGGTCACACTTTTATTTTTAGCTAGATAGATGTTAATTTGGCTGGTTTTCATCACACTTATACCATGACACTGAGTGGTAAAATCCAGAAGCCTTGTTAACTATTTCAGCCCAAAGTGACAGAGCTGCAAGGGCTATGAAAGGCTTTTAGGGCCAAATCCCAAGACCTTTACTCAGCGACATCTAAGGCCTTGGCTACAGTGGCACTTTACAGCTCTGCAACTTTCTCGCCCAGGGGTGTGAAAAAACACCCCTCTGAGCACTGCAAGATACAGTGCTGTAAAGCCTCAGTATAATCAGTGCTGCAGCGCTGGGAGCGCGGCTCCCAGCACTGCAAGCTACGCCCGTAGAGGATGTGGTTTACGTGCAGCGCTGGGAGAGCTCTCTCCCAGCGCTGGCGCTTCGACCACACTCACACTTCAAAGTGCTGCCGCGGCAGCTCTCCCACAGTGCTGCCATGGCAGCGCTTTGAAATTTCAAGTGTAGCCATACCCTTAGTGAAGACTGGATCCTGCACATTACCTCATCCCCCGACTCAATCAGGTGTGCTGCATTAGTGTTCCAGGTCTAGCTGAGTGTTTCCCCAGTGGCTCATCTTCAAAGAGGAATACTTATCTAGGGGGGTAGGGATAGCTCAGTGGTTTGAATATTGGCCTGCTAAATCCAGCATTGTGAGTTCAGCCCTTAATGGAACCACTTAGGGAGCTGGGGCAAGAATCTGTCAGTGACAGTACTTGATCCTGCTGTGAAGGCAGGGGACTTGACTCAATGACCTTTCAAGGTCCCTTCCAATTTTATGAGATAGATATATCTCCATATAATACAGGCAATGCACAGGACTCATGGGTGCTTGTCCATTCTTGACAAGTCATTTCTCCTTTTAGTGCTTCAGTTTCCTCATCCATAAAATGCAGATGATACTATGCTTCTCTAGGGGGATGGAGGGGAGGAGGCTAAATTTGTTGATCTATGAAATGTTTGGCTGTTGAGTACTACAGAGTTATTTGTCAAGCTGTCTGGAGTGGCTCATGAGTGCGAGTACTAACCTCAGGGTAGACTGTGAAGAAGCAGGGCCCAACCCCCAAACTGGTTGTGAGCTCTATACTTAGATTTCACCATCCAAGTACCAAGTGTGAACTCCTCAAGCATTATACCAGCAGTAATGTGGAGTCACAAACAGTCCCCTTGGGTACTCCCATCTCTTGCTTCTCTGGTAAGCTTGCCTTTGTGATAGATGGTCCTTTACACCATAAATCACAATAATGTTCAGATTACTCCCTGTACCAAAGAACCAGTCACTTACCCCAGGACAATAGCACCTTAGATGCTATATCAAAGACCACATGTGTTGTCAATCCTATAATAAATTAACTAAAGAAGTATGAACTAGGAAAAAGAAATGAGGGTTATTTACAAGGTTAAAGCAGGTAAACATACACACACAAATGAGTTAGTCTTAGGTTCCAAAGGGTGATAGAAGCTGCCCTAATATGCAATCTCTGTGTGTCCTTGAGGCCCAGCCCAGGCCAAGCACCATAAAGACCCAGTTCCTTCTCATCAGGGATTTTTATTGCCTTTCCCCAGAGTTCAAGCTGATGAGATCAGTCCATCTGCACATCTCCTTTTCAAGGGTGCGGAAGGAGCAATCAACAGAGTCTTTGGTCCTCTGATGTTCCCCAATGGCTTGTCTGGTGTCTATGGGCCTTCTTTGGCTGGGGAGGACATGACATCACTTGTGGAAAACTAGTGAGTGTGTGTGTGTGTGTGTGTGTGTGGGTGTGGTGGGGAGGGTCTTACAGCTTCAGAGCAAACACCTAAAAACTACCTTATAGCATGGGATACAGATAATACAAGTGAGATAAAGGCATTCAGCAATTCATAAGTATTTGGTTGTCTAAATACTAAACATACTATTAGAAATCTAATACCTATTTAACAGTACTAACACAGATGAGCCAAACTGGTTTCCAGTTTTGCATTTGTCCATGTTCAGTGAGGCCTAGGGGCGTTGGCATGAGCTGATACCTGGCCTGCCAGTGTCACAGTACAGTATTGTCATCGTTTCGATAAGAGGGGTTTGTCTCCTTTTTCAAAGAGTCTTTTAACTCTGTTCTCCCAGCCTGAGGCCCAGTCCCTTCCAACAGCATGCAAAGTGTCCACAGGGATTTCCAAAAAGGAACAGTTTCTTCTTAGGCAAGGGATGATGAATTTAAGACTAGGCCTCCCAAAACATCTCAATATAGAAAGCCCTTTTCCCTTTCTTGTCCCACAAGCTGGCTGGAATACATTGAAATATTTTATAGGGTCATTAATACCCCCTCTGCATGGCTGTGCTGACCTGCACTCTCTAGTTATTTGCATATATACTAAAGACTCAAAGTCCCCTTTGACGTAGCTCTAACTAGAAGCAGTGGCAGAGTAAGGGCTCCTGTGCCAGGAAGCGGTCACTGAGTGTCTGGGTGCAAGCTTATCATTGGGCTCTATGTGCACCACGGGGCTCCCCAAGTGTCTGAGAATGGGGGCTGCAGGGAGATCTATGGGGCCTATGTGCCTTAAAGGAGACCAATTTTTTTTTTTGGGGGGGGGGGAGAGGGATGACACAGGACTGTAAGCCAGTTCAAGAGTTCCAATTGCTCTGAAGAGGCCTCCAAGTATCTGAAAATGGGACTTTTGAGCTGATCAAGAGATCACCACATACTTCAGTTGAGTGGTACAGGGTGATACACAAGCCTCAGTACCACAAAGGGACTCACAAGAACCTGCAGGTGGGATATTTGTGGCATTCTGGTGTCAGTAATGCTATAAAGAGGGATCCTCAGCCCTTTTCCTCACAGCAACCAAGTCTCTGTGACATCATACAGTAAGCAGCATTGTCACTGGAATACCCTCTGCCACTCCTTCTCATACCCAATATGCATCTGTGACATCCACTGTGACATCATTGCAAACGTCAGTTCCCTCTTTATGATGCAAAACATATGATGCTATCTGTGAACACCTGGCCTCTCATCCTCCTACACAAGAATCTTCTGTGACATTGTACGGAACACTGCAATATCATCAAGGAACCATGGGCCCTTTCACCTCCTCATTTCTGAGGTGCCTCTGTGACATTGCACATACACTGAGGTCAATGAGGAACTCTCTGGGAAAGCTTGGCAGATGCTTTCCCAGGATCTGCTTTTTTCCAAATGAGTGTGACCTAGTCCCAGTGAGATCTGCATAAAGCTCATCCACGAAGCAGTAAAACTAAGCATCAAATTCTCCTCTTCAGAAAGATCAATTAAAGGATTACATGAAGAAAGCTGAATCCCATAACATCCATGGGGCAAAAGTTTTCTTTTCCTTTTTTAAACTGGAACTATTTTTGTAGAGTGTTGTTCTGGGATCACCTGATCACTAAGGAGACACCTGGGAACAAGTAGATGCTTGCCCTATAAAGAGCAGAATACAGCTGCAGCAAAAGAGGGAAAGCTTTAGGTGAGAGTGAGAGAGAGTGGTGTCTGTCTGTCTGTCTGTCTGTCTGAGATCAGGGTCTAGCAGAGAATCAGGCCTGAGATGCCAGCCGGGTAGGGACTGCCAAAGGGAGGCCTGGGATGAGGAAAACAAACCTTTGTTGTGTATGGACTTTGTTTTGAGGATTTTGAGTTTTATTTAGAGTTTATTTTACATTAATGAACTTGATCCTCAAGGAAAGGTATTTTTGATCACAAAAAAAGCCTGGGTGAAGTTTTATTTCAACAGTCCAAGAGGGGAAACTGAGGCAGGCTGCCTGTGGTATGACTCTAGGCAACAATGGGGTTCACGGGAGGCATCAAGCCCATTTCCAGAAACAAAAATGATTAATTTAGTCTTCAGAGCAAGCAGGATATTTGGACAATGTGTTTTATTGTGTGGAGCTACAGGGCACACTAAGCAATTAGGCCATGGAATTAACTAAAGGAGAAGAGTCACACACATGCATGCATACACACACTGACTCCAGTGCTCATCTCCACTAACAGCTATGGTTGGTTTTGATATAGCTAATCATGTTGTTTAGTACTGCCTATAGAAGACTCCAAGCATGCCCCCTCCTGTGTCTGGAACAGGAAACAGGCTATTCTAAGTGTTTTCTGTGGTGCACATACAGTATAGAATATATCTGGAATGCTGGAGTGCAATACCCAAGTACACTATATGGGGGAAAGGAAGCTGTAGACTATTCCATTTCAAATGGGGAATATATATATTCTTATCCCATTCTTCCACTTCCAGGGGATGTAAGGAAGACTACATTCTAAAAGGGCAGCGAAATCTATTTCAGGTTCCTTTCCTCTCAAGAGCCCCACTGATGGCCAGTTTCAGGTGGACAAAGAAATCCAGTTCAGGTTCTTCTTTTAGGAGCAGCACCATCCAAAGTGGGTACAGAAATCTGATTCAAGTTCTATTCCTTGTACAGGGCACAGAAATCCAGTCAGACTTCTTCCTCTTTATTTCTCTCTTGTGTTAACAGACTAACAGGGCTAATGTTATTTGTCATGCCCCAGATGTTTGCTCAGCATTGTACTAGGCTCTCACAAGACAAGTCCCCTGCCTCCATGAACTTACCACGTAAGGGCCTGTTTCAGCAAGATGCAGCTGCTGAACTCATTCAACTTCCAATGGCCTCAGTGGGAATAGAGGATGCTTGGGTAGTACTCCTAGGAGGCACTCAGCACAAACTGTGTGTGAGCCCTACCACAGGCACTAATAATACCATGCACATATGGCACAAGTCACTGGGGGCTGTGCTAACTGGAAGCAATGGTAATGTCTAGAGGAGGTTGTTGCTGTAAGGTGTGGTGGAAGCAAGGTATTTTACAGTCTGAAAACTGGATTGAGGAAAGGAATTAAGGATAGGGCTGGTTGAAAATTTTCCATCAAAATTATTTATAGATGGAAAATCTTTTTTTCACTGAACAATTATTTTTTCCATAAAGTGTCTCCTAATTATCATCATAATAGTTAATGTAGTAAATAGTAAATGTTAAACTGAATATGTGGGTTTGGGCCAAAAAATTTCAATTTTTTAATAAAAAGTCAAAGTTTTCTGAGCAACACCTTCCTTCATCTGCTCCCCTGTTTTCTGACTGACCTTCTCCCTGCTGGACACATAACAAAGCAGACACAAGGGCAGCTCACAAGCTCCTCCATCAGTGACAGGGAAAACTCAGGCATGATTTCATCTTGCCCAGCAGGAATGACTTCCCCTTTATCATTTGAGAAGCCAGGACCAACCTGAAAATAAAATCTAGTGATAATTCTTAGCATCAGTCCTATTATTAATTATTATTACAATAGCGCCTACAGTCCTCTTCCAGGGTGAGCTCCAATGTGCTTGGTTCAGTGCAAACAAAATAAATGACAGTCCATGCCCCAAAACCTCCTGCCACTGGAAGATTAGAATGAAACTCATCACGCAAGCTGCTGCTAATAACCCACAAAGTGAGATTTAGCAGCTCATGCAGTGTCACAAGTCCAGCCAGCTGTCATAGGACTAAAATACAATCTTTATCTCATCCCCCTTCCCCAACTTTCAAAGTTGGTTTTAAGTAAAATGCACGTCAGCAGCCACTTGTGCCCCATGCCCCTCCAAACTTACTAGATGCTAATTCTGCAATAGCAGGACCACAGTAGGGTGGCAACTCTGATTCCCACCCCGCCCTGTCAGCATGCCCCCTCACCCCAGATCATAACCTCTGTTCTTCCTACCTCTCTTTTTTATCCTGCAAGACCATAAAAGCACAAGCCAGTGTGCTAGGTCTACGCTGGTTTGTGAAAATCTTGCTAATTCTATTACACCAAAGCAGGGTTATGTTTGACTGTAGAAATAGCCCAGGGCCAAGGATTGTAAATCGAGCTGAAACCATTCACCATGCTGTTGGGGAGGGGGAGGATCTTCCTTCTGGGAGAGAGAGAACTTTATACACACACACACACACACACACACACACACACACCACATCACCACCAAGCCAGCTTATACCACAAGTATAATTCCAAACTAATATTTATAAGATGTGGTTTGCAAGGGAGGGGGCCGATGTATCACTTAGCTGCCCTTTGTAATAAGCTTTGTGCAGTTGCTTCTTCGGCTGCTCTTTTCCCTGCCAACTGCCTGCCTTATAGTGTCTGTTTGCTGCTTGCTTGTCACTCAAAAGGCACCTGTAGATTGGATGCAACAGTAAAGTTACTACGCCCGAGAAATAAATAAGTGGCAGCTGCAGTCCTATACTAAATGCTCGGCTCAATTCCAACACTGGGATCCTAGGACCATGACTCTGCCAGAGAAACATGAAGATTTTCTTGAATGGCTGCTATGGGAGCTTGGCTCTAGACTTGGCATTTGCCCAAAGTGGAGGGCATGACTCTGACATTCTAGTCAGGAATGATCAACCTGAACCTTCTAGCTAGTGGGCGCATGTACTGCTGTATCCTACGGGGTGGAATCAGCCTTATCCAAAAGTGTGTGTTTAGCCTTAATACCGCTACAGCTCAAGGACATTCTCCTTGAGCTCAGGTGGCAGGGGGCTTGTGCTTTTGTATTAAACTGTTCCATGCTCATGGTGTGCAAAATATTGGTAACTGAAAAGTCCTAGCTTTCATTTAAAAACAAAAAAAACCTGGAAAAAGCGACGATGTAAACCACTGCAGTCTTGCCTTCCTGAGTCTGCAGACCCTTGTAATAATAACAGAGATGTGAACTGCCTCATTCATCTCAATGGGGTGTTAACTCTGAAACATAACAAGGACTTATTAACATTAACGATTTCACTGACAATTATTTTAGCAGAAATATCCAGCCAATAGCCTTAGCCCACAAACTCCACCTGCCTCCCATAGCACTTTAAGTGTCAAAAGCCACAGCTGCCAAAACCTACAGATTTGCACCCTGACAATTTCTATTTTATAATTATATCTGATAAAGATTAAAATTTATGGCACACTGAAAACTGAATATATGAGGAAAATTAAAACCAGCTGAATTTAATATCAAAATCAATAACAGAGACCATTGGACTGATTGTATTATTCAGTTTTCATATTTAATTTGAATTTTTTAACGTAAATGAAGTTGCCACAGAATCCAAGATTTTTTCTGTAGAACTTAGGTCCAGCTTGTCTCGAAGTATACAGGTGCTTGACCATAGTTGTGGTTGAGAGATAGTGTTACCATTCAAAATCCTGATTTTTTTTCCAGTTACTTACAACGTTCTCCCAAAATTCCCTTTCTGGCAGAGATTTTTTTCACATTTGATCTGAGCCCAAAATGAAATTATAGTGGAAAATTTTATTTAAAAAAATCTGTTCAAACTACCTTGGAATTATTTGAATGTGAACAAAATATATGGACGTTCAGCTACTAAGGCATTTTTCAGGGTTTTTTTTTTCTCTTTCGTGCTCAGATAATTTAATAACAGCCCATCCTTAAAACTTCAGACTTGGAATGTACACATCCCTGAATGAGAAACATGAGCTTTGCCTCATATGGTTTCAAAATGACCAAGCTATGGATGGTTTAGAAAGCGCTGTCATCATGTACAGTATATTTGTCTTAAACAAGCAGCAAGATGCAATGTGGATAAGTTGTGATGTATGGAGGGGTGAATGGTGGAAAAAACACACGTAAGTGTGATTATTAATAATGCTGCATTTTATACTTGTTATAGTCCCTTTCAAAGGTAGATAAATATTTCAAAGGTAGATAAATATTATTATCCCATTTTACAGATGGAGGAAGAGGAGAGAAATTAAGCTGCCCAAGGTCATAGAATGAGTCAAAGAGGCAGTCAGGAATGGATCCCAAATTCGAATGTAATAGAATTATTTGAAATGACACTGGAAAAGGGCAGAAATGCTTTCTCAGCTTCGCACAGCACAATTATACACCCTTTAATTAGCAGATACTCCAAGATGAGCCCTGCCATCAAGCCTACAACAATAACCCTCTTTTGTCACCAGTGCTGCAGTATATACAGTTTTAAAGCTAATGGCATAACCATATTAGAGATATATGTGCTTCCTTGAATGAATGGCTGTTTTCACAGACTCTAGAAGACAGTAGCCAGAAGCTTGAACAAGAAAAGCCACGCTGCTCTGTTCAACCTATGCTGTTACAAACTATGTAACCTGTTTGGAGTGTCTTAATACTTAATAATCTGGTGCTCTGTAGGATTGTTTTTTCTTTGTGCTTGGTGTTGTCGTATCACTTGCTATTGTATTCTCTGGTCTCTTTTAAGCAGTTTCTCTTGACAGAGAGGAGGCTAATGTCATCTAAAGATTTTGGCCTTAATTGGGACTACTATTGAATGAAAAGGCCAGTTCCTCCTTAGCTTTGTGATGTATGTAACCCTGAGATGATTAGACACAGATGTGTCTTGTCTTTAAAAAAAAAAAAAAAAAAAAAAAAAGATTTTTCTCATAAAAACATCAAAGAAAACCCAAGGAAATTCTATGTAAAAACCATGTAACAACAACCCTGACCTTGTGACTGGAATAACTCCAAAATGTGGAAAACTCAGAATTATGTTCCTACAGCAGCTATAGCTCTGCTATCTTGCACATATTCATAACAATGGGATCTTTCATTACATGAGCACTCAACACCAGTTAAGCAGATTGTCAAATTCATCATTTTTCACTGAATAATATAATATAATATAATATAATATAATATAATATAATATAATATAATATAATATAATACAAAGACACAGCACTTTTCTCACCAGTGCTTCATTTTCATGACTATCAGTGGGTGGGAGTTGCATAAATTAGGGTGGCAGGACAGGCTCATGCTGTGTATTTTAGTTGACAGTATATGCTTTTTAAAATAAATATCCACCCCTTCCACACCGCGACTGAACACACCAGAGAAAACAGAAAAATGTCAAGACTAAGTGTACTTATCCTCTCTGCTGTATAAGCTAAATAAATTCTCTCCTCCTTCTCTCTCTCTCAAGCTATGGAAGATCCTTCCACCACCCAAATCCCTTCTGCTGAGCACCAGATTCCTCCTGCCATCATCTGAGTAGGTAGAAAACTTCATGTCCTCTCTGCTATTGGGCCTCACTTACCTGCTGCATCCCACTGCCTTTTTCACACTGTCTTTCTCCCTCCCTGACCTCAGTTCAGGTATGATTTACCTCAACTCCTAGACTGAGTGCACCAGCACCGGTGGGCTGAAGGTCATGCCAGGAGGATGGGGGAGGATGGACCTGTGGGAACACAGGTCGGGAGTGATAGAAAGGTTCTTAGTAGGAATATAGCAGGACTGGCTTCTCAGAAGTGTCCCACTACTATGCACATGTGACAGATGCTAGTGCTGTCACTTAATGCAGTTCTGGAAGGTACTGTGACAAAGTTCCTCCTCTACCTTGGTGGATCCTGCGCTTATTGGCAGATTTGCTCACCTCAGTGATCTTTCCCACAGTCTGGGTCAACTTCTTCTGTGTCTGATCAGGAGTTGGGAGGTTTGGGGGGAAACCGGGCCCACCCTCTACTCCGGGTTCCAGCCCAGGGCCCTGTGGATTGCAGCTGTCTATAGTGCCTCCTGTAACAGCTGCATGACAGCTACACTTCCCTGGGCTACTTCCCCATGGTCTCCTCCAAACACCTTCTTTTTTCTCACCACAGAACCTTCCTCTTGGTGTCTGATAATGCTTGTACTCCTTAGTCCTCCAGCAGCACACCCTCTCACTCTCAGCTCCTTGCGCCTCTTGCTCCCAGCTCCTCACACGCACTTCCTCTCCTCTGGCTCCCCCCCGCCTGACTGGAGTGAGCTCCTTTTTAAACCCAGGTGTCCTGATTAGCCTGCCTTGATTGGCTGCAGGTGATCTAATCAGCCTGTCTACCTTAATTGGTTCTAGCAGGTTCCTGATTACTCTAGTGCAGCCCCTGCTCTGGTCACTCAGGGAACAGAAAACTACTCATCCAGTGACCAGTATATTTGCCCTCTACCAAACTCCTGTAGCCCACTGGTCTCGGTCTGTCACATATATCTCTCCCCCCTGCTCAACACCAAGGGGTTGGGCAGCTTGGGAAGTCAGACAGTGCACATGTGACAAGCCATCAGCATTGCCATGATGACTCCTGCTCTGTGTTGCACACGGAACTGGAAAGGTTGGAGGAATAAGAACAACCTGTTTACCCTTGTGTTCTTCTCCTTATTCCGCTGCATTCATTGAAGAGGGGCATGGTCGGTCACGAGAACAAATCTGCGCCCGAGCAAGTAGTAGTGCAATGCTTCCATGGCCCATTTTACGGCAAGGCACTCTCTCTCCACCACTGCATATTTTTGTTCCCTCAGAAGGAGTTTCCTACTGAGGTAGAGAATTGGGTGTTCCTCCTCCCCGACCATCTGTGACAGAACGGCCTCCAACCCTCCTTCTGATGCCTCTGTCTGCAGGATAAATTCCTTGGTGAAATCAGGGGCTATCAGTACGGGGTTACTGCAGAGGGCAGTCCGTAGGTCCGTGAATGTTTCCTCTGCTGCATCAGACCATCTCACCAGATCAGGTCCAGGGGCTTTCACTAGGTCTGTCAGGGGACTTGCCCTTGTGGCAAAGTAGGGGATAAATCATCGGTAATACCCTACTACATCTAGGAATGCCCGGACTTGTTTCTTGTGACGTGGTTGGGGCCAATTTTGGATGTCCTCCAACTTGTTCACTTGGGGTTTTACCAGACCTTTTCCCACAATGTAGCCAAGATATTTGGCCTCTGTAAACCCTACAGCACACTTGACAGGGTTTGCTGTTAGGCCAGCTCGCCTGAAGGCATCAAGGACTGCCTCCATCTTCTCTAGGTGGGTTTCCCAGTCTGGGGTATGAATGACCACATCGTCCAAGTAGGCAGCAGCATAACTGTTATGCGCGCGTAATAGCTTGTCCATAAGGCGCTGGAAAGTAGCTGGGGCCCCATGTAGTCCAAAAGGGAGGACAGTATATTGAAGAAGACCCTCTGGTTTAGAGAACGCAGTCTTTTCCTTTGCGTCTTCTGCAAGGGGAATCTGCCAGTACCCCTTTGCCAAGTCTAGAGTAGTCAAATACCAGGCATTACCCAGACGGTCCACTAGCTCATCTATGCGAGGTATGGGGTATGCATCAAACTGGGATACTTTGTGTAGCTGCTGGAAGTCATTGCAAAACCTTGTGGTGCCATCAGGTTTGGGCACCAGCACGATTGGGCTGGACTACTGACTGTGGGATTCTTCGATGATCCCCAACTCCAGCATTTTTTACACTTCTGCTTTTATTTCCTCCCTTTTGGCTGCTGGCACCCGATAGGGCCTCATTGTTATTCTGGCCCCAGGGTTCGTGACGATGTGGTGATATGTCTCGGCTGTTCAACCCGGTTTTGTCGAGAACACATCTTGGTTCCGGAAGATCATCTCAGACACCTCATTCTTCTGGTCTGTTGTTAAATCGGGAGACACTCTCACCTGTTTGGAAGGCTTGTTTTCCTAGGTTAGGTCTTTTTGGACAGTTATGCATGCCTCTTGTGCATGCCAGGGTTTCAGAAGGTTGATGTGATAAATCTGTTCTTGTTTTTGGAGTCCTGGCTGCCGCACCTTGTAGGTTACTTCCCCCACAGTTTCAACCACGTCATAGGGTCCCTGACATTGGGCCAGAAGCTTGCTTTCTGCCGTGGGTACCAACACCATCACCCGATCCCCTGGTTGGAACTGTTGGACTTTTTCCTGGCAATTGTAATGGGTTCTCTGGGCCTCCTGTGCCTTTTCCAAATGTTCCCGTACAATAGGGGTGACCCAGTCTCGCATCTGTAATACTTGTTCTATTATATTTCTCCCCTCATTGGGTTCCTCTTCCCAGATCTCTTTGGCGAAATCTAGTATGCCACGAGGGTGACGCCTGTATAATAACTCGAAGGGGGAAAACCCAGTTGAGGCGTGAGGTACCTCCCGGATAACGAACATAAGATAGGGTAGTAGGGTGTCCCAATCCTTCCCGTCCCGACTTACCACCTTCCGTATCATAGCCTTGAGGGTTCGGTTAAACCTTTCTACCAACCCATCAGTCTGCGGATGGTAGATTGAATTCTCAGGGTATGTATATGCAGCAGAGTACAGAGGTCCTTCATTAGCTTTGACATAAATGGGGTTCCTTGGTCTGTTAATATCTCCTTCGGTAGCCCCACTCGGGCAAAGATCCCTACCAGCTCTTCGGCTATCGTTTTAGAGGCTGTGTTCTGCAAGGGGACGGCTTCTGGGTAGCGAGTAGCATAGTCCAAAACAACAAGTATATATTGGTGGCCCCTAGCCGTCTTCTCCAGGGGTCCCACTAGGTCCATGGCTATTTGCTCAAAGGGGACTTCTATGATGGGAAGGGGTACTAAAGGTGCCCTCAGGTTGGGACGGGGACTGTGCAGCTGACACTCCGGGCAGGACGCACAGTACCTCCCCACTTCTTCATGTACTCTGGGCCAGAAGAACCGTCATAGGACTCGTGCCAGGGTCTTCTCTATCCCCAAATGCCCCCCAAAAAGATGACTATGAGCAAGACTTAATACAGCGTTTTGGTGTTTTTGAGGTACTAGGATCTGCTGTACCTTCTGCCCCTGTACTGGTACAACCCGGTATAAGAGATTCTTCTTCATTATGAAGTAGGATCCTGGTCCCTGGGTTTTCCCTTCCATGGGGACCCCATCTATTTCAGTCACCTCCTTCCTAATGTTGTTGTACCTTGGGTCTTCAGCCTGGTCTTGTCCAAAACTTCTTCTCCTGGGGTTAATCTGCCCAGAGAACTATGGGCCCAGTCTCTGTTGCCTCTACTGGTTCAGAAGCGTTAGGGTGGGGGTCATACTCGGGTGCTTCTCCCTCCTGGGTGGCCTCCTTTTCAGCTGCTCGGGTCTGCCTACCTACGAGAGCGACCCTCTGGCTTTGAGTCAGTATTCGGGTTCCCAAGGCCTTAGCTGCCCTCCTTTCCCTTTTTGACTTTCTACCCTGTCTGGGAATGGAAAATAAATCTGGGGATATTTCAAAGAAGACTGGGGGTTGACAGTCTACTGTGGAGGCCTCACTAACTTCAGGGTTCCCCTTTTCCTCCAATCCTCCTACTGGGAGTAAGTTTCCAAACCCTGGGAAGTCCTTCTCTATGAGCACCGGGTATGGGAGTTTAGAGACTACACCTGGTGCTACCTCAGTAGTGTTTCCCTGAATCTCGAGTTTTACTGGGATGGTGGGGTAATAACCAACTGTCCCATGGATGCATGTTATCCCTGTACGCTTAGCCCACAGCAGCTGACTACACTTGACGAGCTTCCCCGAGACAAGCGTGATAGCACTCCCTGAATCAACCAGTGCTGTGGTCTTTACCCCATTTAGTTTCACTGGTCTGGTGTACATATGTGGGGTTAGTGAGACCCCCACAAGATGGATTAGGGAGCATGACTCTGCCCAGTTCCCCAGGTTACACTGCATCGGCTCCTCAGCATTGGGACACTGTGCAGCTATATATTCCCACTCCCCACAGGCATAACATCTGTATGGAGCCCTAGGCATTCCCCGGTCTCTTAGTTTGGGCAATCTAACATCATGATCCTCTTCTTCCTCCATGCTCTGACTCTTTGTGGCCTCTGGTGAGCCTTCAACCCCTCTCTTTTTCCACCTGGACCCTCCTGGTGGCCTAGTCACCCGAGCTCTAGGACTTGGTGCTGCTAGTTTAATCTGGGATGCCTCTTCCTTAACTGGTCGGGTCAGCTCCCTCGCTGTCCTTCGCCTTTCTACCAGTGCAACAACCTCATCATAGGTGGAGGGTTCGTTCTGGCTTACCCAGGCATGAAGGTCTGGCGGTAGTTCCCTCATGTATCAGTCAATGACCAGAACCTCTAGTATCTCTTCCGGACTCCGTTTGCAACCACTTTTGTGCGAGATGGATGAGGTCATACAGTTGAGACCCCAGGGTTTTGTATTCCTGGTACCTCCACTCGTGATACCGCTGGGCCCGCACTGTGGTCATTACCCCAGATCTGGCCAGGATCTCTGCTTTCAGCTGGGGATAGTCTGCTGCAGCCTCTTCAGGCAGATCTTAGTAGGCCTTCTGGGCCTCCCCACACAGGAATGGGGCAAGGATGCCAGACCACTGATCTTGAGGCCAGGCCTCCCGTAGGGCTGTCCTCTCAAAGGCCAGAAGGTATGACTCTACATCATCCTCACGTGTCATTTTCTGCAGCCAATGGCTGTCCCGTACGATCTGCATCCCATCATGGCCGCGGTTCAGCTCTGTAAGAGTCTTAACCTGGTTTACCAGTTCCTGCAACATAGCTCGGTCTTGAGAAGCCTGGTCCATCAGCAGGCAATTAGTCTCTTGCTGCAGCCGCACTGCCTCCTGTTGGGCGGCTGCCTGGACACGGGTAGTGTCCTGCTGGGCCACCATAGCTTGTATGAATGCCCACACTAAGTCATCCATTGTGGTGAAAAAAAAAAAATCCTCTACCTATTTTTTTTAAATCAGCCTCCTTCTTCTGCAGCGCTGTGCACACCAGATCCCACCCCGACACCAGTTGTGACAAAGTCCCTCCTCTACCTAGGTGGATCCCGCACTTATTGGCAGATTTGCTCACTTCAGTGATCTTCCCCACAGTCTGAGTCAACTTCTCCTGTGTCTGATCAGGAGTTGGGAGGATTGGGGGGAACCCAGGCCCACCCACTGCTCCGGGTTCCAGCCCAGGGCCCTGTGGATTGCAGCTGTCTATAGTGCCTCCTGTAACAGCTGCATGACAGCTACTCTTCCCTGGGCTACTTCCCCATGGCCTCCTCCAAACACCTTCTTTTTCCTCACCACAGGACCTTCCTCCTGGTGTCTGATAATGCTTGTACTCCTTAGTCCTCCAGCAGCACACCCTCTCACTCTCAGCTCCTTGCGCCTCTTGCTCCCAGCTCCTCACACGCACTTCCTCTCCTCTGGCTCCCCACCTGCCTGACTGGAGTAAGCTCCTTTTTAAACCCAGGTGTCCTGATTAGCCTGCCTTGATTGGCTGCAGGTGATCTAATCAGCCTGTCTACCTTAATTGGTTCTAGCAGGTTCCTGATTACTCTAGTGCAGCCCCTGCTCTGGTCCCTCAGGGAGCAGAAGCCTGCTTCTCCTGGGGCCAGAGATCTCTCTTTTGCCACTCTGCTGTAGAGGAAGGAGGGAGAGGGCTGCTGCTGCTGCTGCTGCTGCTGTTCCTGCTGGGCGCTGGGCCCTCGCTGCTGCTGTTTCTGCTGCTGTTCCTGCTCCTGCTGCTTCCCTGGCTGGGCTAGACACCACCACCTACCCCTCTCTCTGCTGTCTGTTTGCTGGCTGGCTGGTGGTTCCCCCCCACCTCAGTTACTGCTGTTATTCCACCTACAGCCCCTTGGGGGGGGTGCTGGCCTGCTTCCCAGAGAGGAGGGGAGTGAGGGACCCCAGCTCTTGTTACTAAGGACACCACCCTCTGAGCGGGGTCCCTCCTGCCTGGACGCCAGACCACCACCACCTGGAGCTGCTGGGCCTACTGTGGCTGTTGCTGGGGAGCTGTTGGTGCCCGGAGAAGGAGAGGAAGGAGAAGAGGACCGCCCGCTGATGGAGACAGTATGAAGACCACTGTGGAGGGGGCTTTTCTGGACTGAGTCTTTTTCAAACTGTGCTCTTGTGGTGGGGGTTTGGACTGTGTCTGCTGGGGCACCGGGGGTGTGGCGTGGAGCCTGCCCCCAGTCCATCCGTGTCCCCCTTTGCCCCCACCACCATCGTTGCCCCCTCCACCACCCCCGCTGGCTGTTTTCCTTCTGCTTTGGACTCCTGCCTCTGGGTCTGAGCTGCTCGCCTGGCTCAGCACGCCCACTTCCACCATTTGGGCCTGCAGCAGCAGCAGCCAACCATTGACTTTTTTGGCACAAGTGCCTGTGGGTGCACCACCTCCCCCCTCATACTGGACTGACCCCCTCCCCTCTGCCACATTTGTCCACCCCACCTATTTCCCTCTGCTGCCTGATAGTTCTGCCCCAGCCCTGTAGCTGTCCCCGTGGTCCCTCTACCCCAGTCTCAGCTCGCCCTTTCCCCCCACCCTGTGCTACCCCAGCCCTGATCGGTTCCCCCCCATGCGACACGCCCCCTCTCAGGCGCTTGTGCCCTTCCCCATTTGGTTTCCCCTTGTTCACTGCACTCCCCCCTCTGCCGTTGCCCCCCCCGCTACCCTAGTGCAACTGGAGGAGCCGGAACCCCCCTCTGCGTTGGTGCCCTGCACCAATCCCACCTGTAGTCCTTGGTTGCTCCCTACGCCCCTTTAGCCTTCCCCTTCTGTCGCCCTCCTCCCCTGCCTGCAGCCTAGCGGGGAAGGGTGGCCGCCTGCTCTCCTTCCCCTCCACTCGCTGTTTGTCCCCCTCCCCGCTCTCGTTATGGCAGGGGATGCGGCGGGGGAGACCCCTCGCGATGCTCCCACTACCCCTCCTCCACCTGCCCCCGTGTCCACTGCCCAAGCCTCTACCTCGACCGCCGCTGCTGATCCACCTACCACCGCCCCTGCTGGGGCACTGGCAGCAGCGAGTACTGGGGAGACCTCCGTTGCTGCCACATCTCTCGCCCCTTCTGATTCGGGGGGAGCCCCCTCAGCCGGTGGGAAGGGTCGGGGTGGGAAGAAGGGTAAGGGCCCCGCTAGAAAGGCCAGGCCCTCCATGGCGGAGACTGCCCCCGTTGCCGCAGCCCCGCTACTGGCTGCGGCGTCCCTCCCCGCTGTTCCCTCCACCAGCTCTGCAGGTGTCCCTCCCCCGGCCCCCAGGGCGTACGCCCAGGTGGCGGCGGCCCCCCCGCCTGCCGCTGCTCCTCCGCCCGCTGCTTCCGCCAACATCTACAGCGGCCGGGGCCCCTTTCCCACTTTGACCAGGAAGCACGGCGTCCGTTGCCTCCTGGTGCCCGCCTCGCCCCACGTGGAGACCTACGTGCGGGCGTTGGCCAGGGTAGTGGGGCCCACGGCCATCGTGGCGGCCTCCAAAATGTACGGGAAGGTGGTCTTCTTCCTGGCATCGGAGGCTGCCGCCCAGGAGGCGGTAGAGACGGGCCTGGCGGTGGGGGGCGTGTTCGTCCCCCTGGAGCCGTTAGAAGACCTGGGGGTCCGCTTGATCTTGACCTCCGTCCCTCCCTTCTTGCCCAATGCCGCCCTGCTGCCCGCCCTTTCTGCCCTGGGACGCCCCATCTCTGTCATCAGCCCTCTCCCCTTGGGCTGCAAGGACCCCGCCCTCCGTCATGTTCTCTCATTCCGCCGGCAAGTGCAGCTTCAACTGCCGCCGGCGGCGCGTGGCGGAGAGGCGCTCGAGGGGTCCTTTCTGGTCCCTTACCAGGGAGCCCACTACCGGGTGCATTACTCCACGGGGGAGGCCCGGTGCTACCTCTGCCGGGCGATGGGGCACATCCGGAGGGACTGTCCCTTGGCCCAGCACGGAGGAGCGTCCGGGACCCCCGAGCCCCGGCACGGCGCCGGCCCTGTCATCGCCGGTTCCCCTAGCTGCCCGGCACCCGAAGCTGCCCCTCCTCCTCCTTCTCGGTCCATCTCTGTGGAGGAGGGTATGGCGGGGCTACCGCCGGCCGTGGGAGAGGGCTCGTCCCAGGGGGAATCCTCCCCGGTTTCTGCTGTCCCACCACTGCCTCCTCGAGTCCCTGAGCCATTGCCCTTGCCCCCCGAGCCGACCCCTGTTAGCCAGCCCCCGGATGATGCCATGGAGGGCTGGTCCTTAGTGCAGGGGAAGCGGGGCAAACGGAAGGCTCGAGTTTCTTTACATACTTCGGATTCGGAGGCCCCCCGGAAGAGCAGGAAGGGGGGCGCCGATGTCGAGTCTTCCGCCTTGTCCCCTGATGACTCCCAGTTTGTGGTGCCGGCTGGGGATGCCGTGGCAGCACTGGAAGGTGACACCGCCCCTCCTCCGGGGTCCCTTCCCGTGGATGCCCCCGAGGGAGCCTCTCTCGCCCCCTTCCCACTTGGCGCCTCTGAGAGCGCCGCGGTGGGTATCGCCTCGGGTGCTGGCGGGGAGGGCCCTGGGGTGGTGGACTGTGATCTCCCTCCCATCTATGCAGAAATCGAGGCCCTGGGTTTGACCCCGGTCACGCAGGGGGAGGACGACCCTCTGCCGGCGGGCCTCGATCTGGGCGACCTCACTACATCCCCCCTGTCCCTGGGTTCCCTTCCCCTACCCGCTGTTTCTGCTCCCACCTCTGAGGGTCCCCTGGAATCTTCCCTCGACTCGGCTGCGGGTGGCACTCTGTTGGCAGCTGCCGAGCCCCTTGGGGCGACGGCCAGTGCCCCGCTGCCGAGACCCGCTTCCCAGGGGGTGTCCCTCTTGGA
Organism: Gopherus flavomarginatus; assembly: GCF_025201925.1. Classification (NCBI taxonomy): domain Eukaryota; kingdom Metazoa; phylum Chordata; order Testudines; family Testudinidae; genus Gopherus; species Gopherus flavomarginatus. The sequence continues at coordinate 162,754,657 of NC_066617.1, read as the reverse complement.
TGTGGAGGACCCGCCCTCCTTCCTCAGCGGGGACCCCATTGACCACCATCTCTCTCTGGATGCCGAGGCTGCCGCACGTGCCACGGTGGCTGAGCCCGGCATCGTTAGGGGTCCCCTGCCCCCTTCCCAGATCCTTGAGCCTGGCCAGGAGGAGCCACCTTCTGGCGTCTCACCTATGGAGGCTCCGGATCCTGCCTCTACCTCCTTCCCGGATTCTCTCCCTGATCCCCGCCCTACTCCTGTTGGCTCTGTCCTTGTCCCCCCCACTTCCTGTGATGCCAGTGCCGCCCCTGGCAATACCTCCCAGGGAGCGGGTTCACTAGTTCTTTCCTGTCCCGACCCCCCAAGGGCTGCTGTTCTCCTTCCACCGCCCCTTCTTGAATCTGAGAGCGGGGCGGGTCGTGTGGCGTCGGTCCATCTGCTGCCACGTTGGGGATCTGCCCCCTGCCTACCCACCTTGGTGGGCCACGGGGCTGTGACGGGGGCCCCACTGGGGGCCAGTCATCGATCAGTGACCCCACCCCCCCATGCGCTGAGGGAGGAGCTGCGGGAGTTCCTTGAGGATGTCCGTGGCTCCCGGAACAAAGTCCATCTTGCGCTCCAGCGGTGGGGGGATTTCCATCAGGTCCTCCGGGCCGCGAGGGCCCTCATGGGGGAGGGTAGGAGGACCGGGAAGCAGGCCGCCGCGGCCTACCGGCGGGTCCGTGTCTTCCGTGACTCCTTACTCACCTTCGGGGTTGGTCACGGATTGCTGCGCGGCCTGCCGGAGGCCGTGGGCGTGTCTGCCAGCGAGGATCCCCCCCAGCCCTCCTCATGGCGCCGATCATCCTTGCCACCTTAAACACCCGAGGCTGTAGGATGGGTCTCCGTAGGAGCCAGGTGCTCTCCTTCCTCCGGGAGGGGGGGTACTCTGTGGTTTTCCTGCAGGAGACCCATACGGATCCGGCCGCTGAAGCTAGCTGGCGGCTGGAGTGGGGGGATGGGGCCTACTTTAGCCACTTCTCTGTCTGCGCGGCTGGAGTGGCGACCCTGTTCTCCCCCGACCTACGGCACGAGGTGCTAGGGGTCGCCGAGGCTGTGCCGGGTCGCCTGCTGCACCTCTGGGTCCGCATGGAGGGGCTTGTGGTTCATCTCGTCAACGTTTACGCCCCGACATCGGCCCCGGAGAGGCTACGTTTTTATCAGCAGGCATCCGCCTTCCTTGGCTCCCTGGACCCTCGTGAGTGCCTGGTCCTGGGAGGGGATTTTAACACCACCCTCGAGGAACGGGACCGCTCGGGGACCGAGCAGTGCCCGGCAGCTGCGGACGTCCTCCGGGAGATTGTCGACCGCCACTCCCTGGTGGACGTCTGGCGCGACCACCACCCAGACGACGTCTCGACGTTCACCTTCGTCCGGGTGGAGGCCCATCGGTCGTGCCACTCCCGGCTGGACCGTATTTACCTGTCACGTTTCCACCTTTCACGGGCCCACTCCTCCAGCGTTCGGCCGGCCCCCTTTTCGGATCACCACCTTGCCACCGTGACGGCCTCTCTCTGCGCGGAGAGGCCGGGGCCGGCCTATTGGCACTTTAATAATAGTTTGCTGGAGGATGCGGGCTTCGTGGCGTCCTTCTGGGAGTTCTGGCTGGCCTGGCGAGGGCAGAGGCGTGCCTTTTCCTCGGCGCGGCGGTGGTGGGATCTGGGGAAGGTGCGCGCCCGGCTCTTCTGCCGTGACTACACTCGGGGTGCCAGCCGACGGAGGGATGCGGCGATAGGGCAGTTGGAGCGGGAGGTCTTGGAGCTGGAGAGGCGTCTGGCCGTCAACCCCGTGGATCCATCCCTCTGCGGAGCGTGCCGGGAGAAGCGGGAGGAGCTCCGGGCCATCGAAGACCATCGGGCCCGGGGTGCTTTTGTTCGATCCCGCATCCACCTCCTTCAGGAGATGGATCGCGGCTCCCGCTTCTTCTACGCCCTGGAGAAACGGAGGGGGGCCAAGAAGCACGTCACCTGCCTCCTGGCGGAGGACGGCACCCCCCTCACGGATCCGGCGGAGATGTGCCAGAGGGCCAGGGCCTTCTACGCCGCTCTTTTCTCCCCGGATCCGACCGATCCTAACGCTTGCAGAGTGCTCTGGGACGGGCTCCCGACGGTCAGCACGGGCGACCGGGACTGGCTAGAGCTGCCTCTCACTCTGGCCGAGTTCTCGGAGGCCCTCCGTCACATGCCCACCAATAAATCTCCGGGCTTGGACGGGCTGACCGTGGAGTTCTACCGCGTGTTCTGGGACGTCCTCGGCCCAGACCTGGTCACCGTCTGGGCCGAGGCTTTGCAGAGCGGGGTCCTCCCTCTCTCGTGCAGGCGAGCCGTGCTGGCCTTATTGCCGAAGAGGGGGGACCTCCGCGACTTACGGAATTGGCGTCCCGTCTCGCTCCTCAGCACGGACTACAAAATTGTTGCGAAGGCCATCTCGATGCGGCTAGGGTCCGTGCTGGCGGACGTGGTCCATCCAGACCAGACCTACACCGTCCCGGGCCGCACCATCTTTGATAACTTGTATCTGGTCCGGGACCTTCTGGAATTGGGGTCTAGGGATGGTCTGTCGTTCGCCCTCTTGTCCCTGGATCAGGAGAAGGCGTTCGACCGGATGGATCACGGGTATCTCCTGGGCACTCTGCGAGCGTTCGGCTTCGGACCCCTGTTTGTGGGTTTTCTGCAGGTGCTGTACGCTTCTGCGGAGTGTCTGGTCAGGCTCAACTGGACCCTGACCGAGCCGGTCAGCTTCGGGCGGGGAGTGCGGCAGGGGTGCCCCCTCTCGGGCCAGCTGTACGCTCTGGCGATCGAGCCCTTCCTCTGTCTCCTCCGCAAGAGGTTGACGGGGTTGGTGCTTCGGGAGCTGGGGCTGCGGCTGGTCCTGTCGGCATACGCTGACGATGTACTCCTCGTGGTCCAGGACCCGGGCGACTTGGCGCGGGTGGAGGCTTGCCAGGCTGTGTACTCGGCAGCCTCCTCCGCCCGGGTCAACTGGGTCAAGAGCTCTGGCCTGGTGGTCGGGGACGGGTGGCAGGCGAGCTCCCTCCCACCTGCGCTTCAGGCCATCCGGTGGAGCGCGGGTCTGCTGCTCTATCTCGGCGTTTACCTTTCTGCCACGCATCCGTCTCCGCCAGAGAACTGGCAGGATTTGCAGGGCAGGGCCTCGGGACCCTTCGGGGGAGGGCACTGGTGCTTAATCAACTGGTCCTGTCCATGCTCTGGTACCGACTCAACACCCTGGTCCCGGCCCAGGGTTTCCTGGCCAACCTCCGGACGGTGATTCTGGAGTTCTTTTGGCCAGGGACGCACTGGGTCTCTGCAGGGGTCCTCCACCTGCCCCTGGAGGAGGGGGGGCAGGGCCTGAAGTGCTTACGCGCTCAGGTCCATGTCTTCCGCCTCCAGGCCCTGCAGAGGCTCCTGTTTGGTGCGGGTAGTCCGGCGTGGAGCGTATTGGCGCACGCCTTCCTCCGCCGCTTCCGAGGGCTCCGATACGACCGGCAGCTCTTTTACCTCCATCCGAGAGGTCTTCCGCGAGACCTCTCCGGGCTGCCGGTCTTCTACCAAGACCTCCTCCGGACCTGGAAGCTCTTTTCAACGACCAGGTCCGTGGCGGCCACCGTGGGGGTTGACCTCCTCGCGGAGCACCTGCTACACAATCCCCAGCTTCGTGTGCAGGTGGCGGAGTCCCCCACGGTGTGCCAGAGGTTGGTCTCGGCAGGAGTCACCAGGGTCGGAGACCTCCTGGACTACGACCGGGGAGACTGGCTGGATCCCCTGACGCTCGCTCAGCGCATGGGGCTCTCCAGACCTCGTACTCCCCAGCGCGTACTTCAGGAGGTGAAGGCCGCTTTACTGCCCGCTGCTCGGGCTTACCTCGACCGGGTCCTGCGAGAGGGCACGCCCCGCCCACCCTCCACCCCAGGCCCCGTGGACATTTTTATCGGGCCCCTGCCCCGTGGACCCGATCGGCCCCCTCACCCTTTCACTGCCAGCCGGCTGCATGATCTGCAGCCGGTTTTGTTCCAGACCGCGCCACAGAAACATCTGTACTCGCTCGTGCTCCATACCCTTCACTACCTCACCCTCGCGTCCCGCCCCGATACCAAATGGCGGGACCTCCTGCCGCCTCTCGAGGGTGAGGAGCTCCGGTGGGCTAGCTCGTACTCTGCCCTGGTCCCGAGGCCCGCCGGGGATATCAGTTGGCGGCTCCTTCACGGAGCCGTGAGCACGGGCGTGTACTTGGCGCGGTTCACATCTGTCCCTAGCACCTGCCCTTTCTGTGGTGAGAAGGAGACCTTGGCGCACGTTTATTTGGAGTGCACCAGGTTGCAGCCCCTGTTCCGGCTCCTCCTGGATATTTTCCTGCGTTTTTGGTTGCACTTTTCCCCTCACCTTTTTATCTACACGCTCCCCATCCGTGGCCCCACGAAGTCGCGGGATCTCCTTCTCAACCTCCTCTTGGCCCTGGCCAAACTGACCATCTACAACACCAGGGAGAGGAGGTTGGCCAACGGGATTTCCTGCGACTGTAGGGCCTATTTCCGTTCCTCCGTCTGCTCACGCATCCGGGCAGAGTTCCTCTGGGCGGCGTCCACTGGCTCCCTTGATGCCTTCGAGGAACAGTGGGCGTTGTCCGGGGTTCTCTGCTCGGTGTCACCATCGGGTTCCCTTCGTTTAGCCCTATGACCTCACTCCCGATCCTGTTTTTTTCATTAGTTGTCCCCCGTAATTATTTGGTGTCCCAGACCTGTGGGTCCTCCCCTTAGGCTGGGGGCAGGCCCTTTAGAAGTGGGCGGGCTTTGCCCGCCCACCCCCACTGGATGCCAATAGGACCAGTATATTTGCCCTCTACCAGACTCCTGTACCCCACTGGTCTGGGTCTGTCACAAAATCCAAATGCTATAGTGATATGGGCTGTATAAGAACCTGAATAGAATAGAACCTACTCCAAGTCCAGTCACTCAGAAACCATCCCTGCTCCCCAGTGCCTTCACAAACACTTTTGAAACTAGCCAGTCTCCCAGGTATTAAATGTTGCACTATCCAAAGGGCTAATACTGATCAGTAAGAAACTCATTACAGATAAACTGTAGATCTGGGTCAAACCTGGCCCTTCTTCTGTAACTTTAGATAAACGAACTGGATATTTCTGCATATACACTGTCTCAGACCCTTAAAATTCCATCTGTCCTGCAGGGTTTTTCCAGACCACTATAGTGACTTTCATCGAATAGCAGCATGTTCCTGAAAGAACATTGTAGGATCAGTGTATTATCTCCAGAACCATGAGCTATCATGCCCCAGTAAATACAAGGGCACAGTTATAATGGTGAGGGGGAAGGGGAGGTTTACGGTTCCCAGGATTAATTTCCAGACTGAATGCAATAACATTAATGGGCCAAATCCAGACCCATTCATATTTCAAGGGAGTTGCAGTTTGATTCTTCAGAGCCCCTACAGTTCTGTTTCTGGGCTGGATCCAAAGCCACAATGAGCCCATTTTCTGCTTCATCTTGGGATTCATCCAAAAAAAAAGGAAATAAATTGAACGAGATTTTAGCTATATCAAGCCTAAGCCCTAGCCATGGTCCATCTTGAGATCTGAGCCTGGATCTTGGGCTGAGCAGCCCTTCTTGGGCTGGGTAGCTCACCCCATCCTTTCTTTGATCCTCCACCACTGTGCCCAAATCTGGAGGACAATGGGTATTCTAAAGGCTATGACAGGATGTTTGAAGATTCCACTAGGGGGGAGTTTCTCCCTTTTCCAAGGAGAAATCTCAACTATCAATGAAGTCAATGGAAAACAAATGCCATATTTGTCTGACTGATTGACGAACATGGTGCTTCCACTCTCTTCTAACCTAAAATAGATCAGAAGCAGGACAGCTGTTTTCCACAGCAAGAAAGAGTTTATAAAAAGCCCCAACCTCTAATTCTTTCAGAGCTACAGATTTGGCTTGTGCAAACATTCAAGATCTGCTTGTGAACTTCTTGCTAGCCCTCAACAGCCATGACTTACCTACAGCACCATACATTTCAAAGGCTGCTGCTGCTGCTGCCACCACACCCCATCAATGCTACCTGCTTTCTGCCCCAGCCTCAATCATTCCTCTTGATTCACTGGATGGTCACCAAACTTATTAAGATACATTTAACACATAAATGTTAAAAACATTGAGTACTCATTGCATGAGCTGTTTGGTCAGCAAATCTCAATACCATTCCTTGAGAAGGGAAGGGGAAGGAGGCCTACAGAAAGGCTGCAGGCTTTAAAGAGGGCAGGACTGTATTAAAGCTTTGCTGGAACCCAAACTCTGATCCATTGCTTCAGTGGAGCTCCACACAGACTCAGAGATCAGCTTGCAAGATTGCAGGAATAAGACCATAGATCGCAAGGTCCGTGGAGCAGGAACCTATATCAAACGTGCATTGTATAGTGCCATGCACCCAATTGTACTAACTAGATACACTAATAATAATAGCTACTGTGACATCTGCAGTCTGGTGTCTGTTGTGACGTTTAACTTCATTTTAGACAAGCAGACAAGATTTTAATTTTATTGAAGGATTATGGTTTCTAAGCACTACACTAAGCTGGAAATTAATTGTAGTAAACATTTGCATTGTTGAGAATGCTGTGGCTGAATAATAATAAATAATGACCTGTGAGTTATGAAGGCCACCCCCCATGAGTGCTAAAATCTTTCTTGCACATGCACTATCATGTGTTCCATGCCACAGGAATGCCACACATGTTACAGGAATGTTTTTGAGAATGTTTAAAAATATTATTGGGAACTTTTCTTGTATCTCTATCCCTGGCACCAGGTGCCTTAGTTACCAAGAGTCAACTTGGGCTGTATAGGGCTCAGAAGAAGAGAAAAATGATAGTGAATAAATGTAAAACACCTGTAAAAAATTACCTGGACTAGTGTAATGGCAACAGTTGTATATTGAGTTGCTGAGTATAAGCAGCCAGCCAGTCATTAATATCATGGTGGTGGGTTAGAGCACTCTCCAAATGGACAGTTAAATCCTTTGCTTAAATGAAAAAGTTCCCTGGTTTATTGAAAGGTGTGATTTAAAGCCATTTAGGGTTCGTCTACACAGCAGCTGGGAGGAGTAACTCCCTGTGCATGTACCTCCCAGCTGCTGTGTAGACAAACCCTGCTTTAAACTGGTGCAAAACCCCACATGGACACTCTTAGTGTTTTGTATTTTTCAGTTTAAACCAGGATTATTTTAGTTTATTTTAAACCAATCAGGAATAAATTAAAGCTAAACTGCAATAAGTCACTTTCCCATTGAAATAATGAAGTTCATGCAAGGATTTGCACTGGTTTAACTACATTGGTTTTTAAACTAATTTAAGGTTGTGACACTCCACAGAGGTACGGAGGGCACCTCACCACTACCTGCCCTTAGCAAGAGGCAGACATGTCTGTTCCTGCTGTGGGTCGGCTCCCTGAATCCATCAGCCTCTGGCAACACAAGCACTGCCTTCTAGGTCTCTGCACGCTCTCTGTGTAGGTGGCAATAGGTACACACAAACCCCCAGATCCTTCGAACATTCCCTGCAGTGTCAAGCCTGTGATCCACTGAATACTCACAGAGTTACCAGTCAGCTGTTCCCAAAGGAGCAGTACACACCAGCTTGTAAGATTCATCTTAGGACCAGCCCTTTGCTAACATCACAGCGCTTAGATGTAATTATAGTGAAAACAAGAATAAGTTTACTATCAAAGATTAAAGTAATAGTAAGAATATTGGAAACAGATAACTACATATAAGCCAAAATCATAACACGTTTTTTAGAGACTAAACTTAACTAACAGGTTAACCTCTTATCTAAAAGAAGTTTCATCTCACTCAAAGTTCTTTTCAGCATTTTCATCCTAAGCTGTCTGAGACCTAGCTTCCATGCAGGGCCGACTTTAAGCCGATTCCTCCCATTCCCCGGAATCAGGCCTCGTGCCCACACCTAAGAGGTCCCCGCACGTTAGGCGTCTTTTAATTTTTTTTTTTTTTTTACTCAGCTGCCGGTGGGGGGTGAGGGGTTGTCTGCTCTGGGTCTTTGGTGACATTTTGACGGTGGACGAGGGGGGTCCGCTCCAGGGCTTCCGCGGAGGAGGGTCCTTCAGTGCTGTGGACTCCCGCCAGGTATTCAAATCGGGCCCCGCCCTTCATAAAGCCGGCTCTGCTTCCATGAATGCAAATGCACTATCTCTTTACTTCCTAGGTGCAAGGGTGTGTTCTTTGCCTTCTAGAAATACCTCCAAAGGTATTTACTCATAGACAGGATAACCCCCTGTGGCTTATTTTTTCCTATATGCCCCTTTCTTGTTGATTTCACATCACTTGGTTAACATTTGACTTGGTATGTGAACAGGCCTCCATTGTGTAAAGGAACAGTGCTTAATTTACATTCCCACAGAGAGAGAGAGAGATGCCTCCTACCTCCAGTCTGGAGGAACCAGTCTAAGACATGTCACCTTTTGGTGACCTGCTTTTAACTTTATATGTTTAAGAACATAACTTTCTGGTACAGATGCACAGCTCCTTACATAATACCCATACATACATTTCACAGTGATATTGATGACCAGTGTGTCACTGGCTTTCATTTGAGACCTCACATGGCATTCTTAGGTGGACCAGAATATACATCCCAGACTCAGGAAATTCCTGTAACTCCTCTGTACCCCTTTGTCAGTTGGCATTAAGAGGTTCTTGGGTCACAAAGTTAAATCATTGCAACTATATTGTGTAGAAAAGATCTATGTGACCTTTGGCAAATCATTTGAACCCTTTCTCCTTCAGTTACCCCAGGTGCAAAATGAACCTAGGTACACTGGGCCAGATTTGCAAAGGTAAAGAGGCAAAGAGATGCCTTGTAGCATTTTCAAAAGCACCTGTGCAGGTTAGGCATCTCCATACCTTTGCAAATCTGGTCCAATCACTTCATCATGGAATATGACTACAACCTTAAAAAAGGAAAGGCTACCACATATGTCCATAATATATAAATCATGAGATGACCCAGTCCTTCTCCCAGCCAATGCAGCATTAATCACTTCAACATTTTTTTCTATTCTAACTTTAGACATCCCAAATGGTGGGGCTTCCAAACCACTTCCCCTGGGAAGACTATTCCACAGCCTAATACACCTCACTATCAGGACATCTTTCCTCTTATTCAGCCTCAGTTTCCCTTTTCTTGGTTTCCTCTAATTTCTCCTAGTTATAGCCCAGTGTACCATGTAACAACAACCAATAGGTGTCATCTCTGGTGGGACTGAACCAGGGTCCTCTAAGGCTAAAAGCATGAGACTCTTCCACTTCATTTAAAGGAGTAACTCTGGGTAGCTACTAAATGTAGTAGACTCATGTACTCTGTGGACTGCTTAGAGGGAGAGATGTAACACACACTGAACAGTGAGTTAGGCATCACATTGAATAATTCCCTCCTTGGGCTTTATGTCTTTATCATGCTCCTTTGCCCCCTTAGCTGTCATTTAGTCAAGCTTCACAGAGTTAGCTTTTAAAATCTTTCTTCATCACCCACCCCATCCTACCAGCCCCACCCCCAGTTTTTGATCCTCTTTCTAAACTCCCTCCATTTTAGCAGAATAGATTTACAGAGTTTAAGGCCAGAAGGGACCATTAGATCATCTAGGCTGACCTGTACCTCACAGGCCCTTAAATTTTATCCAGTCACTCCTGTAGAGAGCGCAATAACTTTTGTTCCTATGTGCCTAAAGGTAAAAATGTTTAGATGTGCCTATGGGACTTAGGAGCCTACACATATTGATTTTAATGAGCCTGTAAATTTTTAAAGTTATTTAAACCCCAATAGGGATTAGGTGTCTAAATACCGTTAAAAATCTGGCCCTATGACTCTTGAAAGTGGAACTTTGACTCCTAAGTCACTTAGGCACTTTTCAAAATGTTACCGTATTCCTTCTCCTTTCCAGGATGTGATGTCTTTGGCATGTGCAGCCACAGTGCAAACTTATATCTAATTTGATACCCTCTATCAACCCTTGGTCATTTTCTGCAGCACCACTTCTCAGGTTTCTTACTTCTCTTAATTACACATATTTTGGATTCTTTTCCCCTGGATGCATTTTTCCATACTGAATCTCATTTTGTTATTTAACCCTTTGGTCTCTATGTACTGTTGCTCTGTGTTAGCTACCGTTTGCAACTCTCCTCAGTTCAGTATTGTCTGTGAATTTCATTGTCATGCTATATTCCCCCCCTTCCAGATCACAGACCCAGACCTAACACTGTACCTGCTGTACCACACAAGGAAGTTCCCCTAAACTACATACATAGACATAGATAGATAGATTATGTTTGCAAGCCTTTCTATTTACTTTTCTTTTACAGTGATGTCATAGCAACTGAATATGACTATGAGGGAATCTGCTCTGAAGCTATACCAGTAACCACATATTGCTTATATTTAAAACGTAAAAGCCTTAATAATTACTTGGGTCTACATTCTGCTCTTAGGCTGGTTTACCATAAATCAGAATTAGATCAATGTAGTAGCTCAGAAGAAGACTTCAGTGATGGTACTCCCTGATTTACACTGATGTAACAGAGTTCAGAACCTGGTTTTTAGTAAAAAAAGGAGGCTTAATCCTAATTTTGTTAGATAGATTATATCTATCTTTTCCTTTCTAGTGTATTCATCACTGTCATATTTTGGCTGAAATCCATGCGTTGCCTAGATTCTCTTTTCCATATTGTCAGACATAGTCACTCTGCTATAAATTCTGAGAAAGCACAACATTATAGCATCTGATACGTGTGTATTTGGGCACACGTGTGTGTATGTTAGTGTTTGTGAGTGTATGATGTGCCTGTGTCCCTTATGGCAAGTTTTACAGAAATTAATAAAGAAAAAAAATCAATGGGATTCTACAGAAATTATTTTAAAAATCAATAGAGAAAGACAATAGAGAACAACATCCTTCCTATAGGTTACTTGTAAAACCACCCTATATAACTCCATGGCAAGAATATAATTTTCTATTAAATTGCACAGAAACCTATATTAAAGTTATGTTCCGTTATATTCTATAGGGCATGTGTGTAGGTATATGTGCATATCTGCCTATGTGTGTATGTGCATATCTGTTTGTGACAATGCATGTGAGGAGGAAAGGAGAAGATCCACAGACATTCATACATATATTGTTATTCCCTACCTACCACAGCTCCCACCTACAGCATCTCACCTGTGCATGAAATGCCATGAAAATAACCCCACTAGCTTTCATAACATACAAATCCTCTCTTGGATGGGGCCCTGTGCTCTCTGCTTTAACTACTTTAGTGCCAATGCGGAAAAAGAGTGGCAGAAAAATGTAAGCCCTCACCCACTTCCCGTTCCCAAGCCCCCACAGACACACCGCACCCCACCCCCTCAACAATCTATAATGTTCCCTTTCCTGCTAGTCTCAGTACAGTGGGAAAGTCGTTGGGTAATTGGGTCCAGATTGGAGATGTTTAAATATTCATGAGGCTGGCAGGGGACTGGGAGGGGGTGGCTGCCTGGATTGTAGTGGGGGGTGGGGTGGGGAGGTGACTAGTCATTGAGAGCTAGTGAACAATTCTGGGAAAGATACAGAGAGGGAGGGAGGGAGGGGAAGAGAGAGACAGCCAGCTTGTGCATGTGTGATGAGCAATAGCTGTGGACCTTACAGTTGCAGCTAACTGCCCTGGTGTGTGTGTGTGTGAGAGAGAGAGAGAGAGTGAGAGAGAGAGAGAGAGGGAGGGAGGGAGTGGAGGGGGTGGAGGGGAGAGATAAGAGAGAGAGGAGGAAAAAGGAGAGAGGAGAAGGAAGGAAGAAGAAGGAAGGAAGGGGACAATACAATCATGCTGTGCTGTATGAGAAGAACAAAACAGGTAGAGCTGACAATTTTATACTTCTTTCTGTGGAGAAATTCCCAGGCTGTTGGATGTGTGTGTATGTGTATAAGGGGCGGGGGGAGGAATTTTTAACTGCTTCTAAGCAGATGTCTTTTTTGCAATTATTTAGCATCTTGCAATTGAAGGCTCTTTTCACACCCTTCCTGATGACTGTTTGTCTTTCTAGTGCTGATGATGTGGGGAGAGGGTGGCCTATCTTCATGTTTGGGGAGAAACAAGGATCCCCCTCCCTTTTTTTTTAAACTGTGGGCAGATGCATTGCATAGGGTTTTCTGTCTCTGATTCTGAGGGTGTGGATGTGGAAGGGGGAGGAGGGAAATGTGATGAGAGGTGGCTCTACCTCAAAGATGGGGGAAGCAATTCTTCATCTTTTGCCACAAAAATAAATAAATAAAAAGATACTTAGTGAACCATGATCCAAGATCAGGATGCTGGCTCTCTGTTGCTTTTTGCTCTGAGAGATGAAAGCTGCTTTATGTGCATATGCTTTGAGATGGCAAGGGGGACAGGTACATTTAGTTAAAATAGTGTGAACAAAAATAAACTGGTAATTTCTTTCTTCTTTTTTTTTTTTTGGTGTTAATAATATCAAGTACAATTAATTAATAGCAAAAGTAATTGGCCATGAAGTCGGGGGGGGGGAAAAACTCAGCCCTCTTTGCAATCCCTTTCTTAGTAAAACCAGTTAGACAACTGTGCACCAGCTGGTAAAGAGACAGAGGACCACGCCTCTATTAGCTCTGAGCTCCGATGGGATGAGAGAGACGAACGGTACAAACCTGTTGGAAACCAGTTCATTCTCTCTACTGGTACCACATGGCTTTCATTGATGAGGGTGGCAAGAGGGGCGAGGAGGCAGCTAATTTTCAACAATAAAACATGGCAAGCCAAAAATAATGAAATAAAAAAGCTAGCTAGCTCATTCCCCCCCCCCCACTTCCATTTCAAACTGTTCACTTGAAAGCCAAAATCTGCTCTCTGTTACCTCAGTTTAACTCCCTTGACTTCAGCTGGAACTATTCCAGATTTGCACCAATGTAGTCAGGGCAGGATTTGGCCCTTGGTGCATTTCAAAGGTATTATGACTACTTTCTCCCTAGGGATCATAACAAAGAGGTGGGATTCCTGCTTTAAGTGTAAATCTTGTCTCACTCTTATAACTATAGAGCGGCAACTGGCACCTTCATTATATATACCTTACAGTGTCTATTACTGCAATACTCTACAGTAATAGCCTAACACACTGCTGGAAGCTGTAGAGATTTGGACAATTATTGTAGAATACTGTATATAATTACAGTGAAGATTAAGGTGCATTTCTGTGCCTCAATCTGTGTGCTCCCAAGCCGAGGAGTCATATTGTAGATAGAATAACTGAAAGGGGCAGGTGAATGGGATAGAAAGAGACCCAGCCTTATATATATTTTCCCTATGCAGGTTTCTGATACTCTGCAATTAATGATACAGTCACTAAAACCTGGAGAAGGGTGGGAGGGGGAACACGTTGCAACCAGCCAGCAGAGCACGTTTAGTTGGCCAATGTAGGATGAAAAGAGAAGAGGAGGAGGAGGAGGAAGGCAGACGGAGAGGCAGAATGACAGGGCAGTGGGTGGAGAGGCACAGCAAATTTTAAAATAAAATAGCGGTCTCTGTAGGGTTTTTTGGAGGCCATAAGCTGGGAAGAGCCACAGGGAGTATTTTTCACCATACTTTAATAGGCTGGGCTTTAGCACACATGGTTCATACCCAGTTTTACCCATTCTTTAAATCTATACATGTTATTCCCATCTTTATTATTATTATTATAATTATTACAAAATATTTATAAACTTACGACACACATATTACTAGATCAGGCATATACACACACCCCTAAATTCAGCCACCCACCCAGACACACCCCTTCATCCTTCCCGTACATTCACACACACATCCAGCCCTTCCAGCCCCAGTACAGTCACACACATCCACACGCAGCCAGACACACCCATTCATACTTCTACGCCCATACATGCATTCATACATATTCACACACACACAATTGCTACATTGACGATGTAAAACTTTGAAAAGCAGAGCTGATGATAATCCAAAAGGAGCTTTAATTTGGAGGGGGAAAAAAGACCTAGGGTTTCAGCTTGCTTTCCTCTCTCCCTGCCTCAACCTTTCGCAAATGGAAAGAAATCAGATCAGGTTCTTCATAAGGAAACAGGAGCTTCCTTCCAAAATAAAGACAGCTTTCCTCTATCGGAGCATTTTTCTGGGGAAGCTCCCATCATCCTGCCTTTCTGATTGAAAAAGAGCGAAGTGCTGAAATTACAAATACAGAGTCAGAGAAATCTCTTTAAATTCATATATAATTACAGGAGTGGGTGTGTATATACACACACACCTCTAGAGAAAGTGTGTGCACATATACATATATATCTGTGGGTGGAGAGGATAGTGGAAAAGAACTAAGTAGCTGACGGACTGCACCTGCAAATGAGAGACCTAGATGTTTAAATTCTATCATCTGTACCAACTGATTGTACCTGCAAATTTATACCCATAAAATCTGGAGCTTAATAGATGCAAAATGAGAGATTGGGTTGAAGAACCTTTGAAATTTTCCCTAAAGTTTATTTAATACTATTTGGAAATAAACTGTGCTATCTACTGTATCTCTTGATAGCATAGCAAGCATAGATAGATAAGCATTCCATATACCTACACTAGAATGGATGGACATTGTCAGGACAAGTGCTCAGTACTAGACTGCATGAATGATTAAATGATAACTCACAAGCCGGTTTCCCACTTGTGGGTGAAATGATTTTCATTCATCGCCAGCCGTGTTTTATGGCTTTCCCTCCAGTACTGTCCTCTCTGTTCATCACACTTGTGTCTGTGAGAGACTGCAAAGGTTTGAACCCTGCCACACCCATGAAATGAAAGGCAGCAGGAGGAGGAGGCGGCAAAGAGAGTCTGCATTTCTTTCCTCTTCCACATGAGCAGCATGAATAAACAGGGCTGTATCTATAAAGATGCAGTTTAATGCAATTGGAGAGGACGCAAGCGTTAGGAGACTGTTCCAGCAATTACAGCCAACCAGCTCGGTGTCTTCTCATACTGGGAGCCACAGAGGTGAAGAGGGAGAGGGGAAAAAGACAGAGAGAGACAGAGAGAGAGAAGGAGAGGGAGGAATGAACATCAACCTGAGATTTTATTGCTTCAGGATATTAAATGTCTCATACCTCATTTAAAATAACTTAATTATGCCGCATGATGCAGATGCTGCAAAACTCGCAAGGCGTGTTCGTACCTTTAAATGCTAGCACAGAAGGAGATGTCTTTTTCCTTCTTAAAAAAGCTTCTGAGACAGGCTGCCAGTTGATGTCAATTGTTGTAGAGCCACTGACTTCAAAGGAGAGATGCTGATTTATACCAGCTGAGGATCTGGCTCGTTTCTTTTGGTAACTGATTTCTGCATATGAGGTTCATTGCTTAAAGTTCTTATGGCTCCTATTTTCCTTCCTTGGATAGTGTCTTTGTGGATTTCTTCTGAAATGAAAGTATCCACAGAAATACCCATCCCACTCTTCCTCACCTCATCCTCTGCTGCCTTCAGTGAGCTCCTTACTGTGAGAGAAATTGATTTCTCCTAAATCATGTAACATAACCACTCTGGATGGCACATGTGAGCTTCCTTGGGGAATTAATTGTAGGCAGTGCTTCCAGAGGGGAAAATACAATGATAATGTTTAGTGGGAGAGACACTAGTCTAACTGCCAATCTAAGTTTCCTGTCACCACTCACAGGTGCATAGAGGCCATAACAGAGGAATGAGCATCCATTCATCCCCCATATTCACAGAGGTCTATAGGAGCCATGTCACCTCCTTGTCCGAGTTTGACAGGGTGTATTCAGCCTGTGGACTCCTGCTCTCTCATACTCAGAGGGTGTATACAACTGAGGGTTCTTTCTGCCTCATGCTGAAACGGCTGAAATCATTTGTGAGCTCCTTCAGCCTCAGAACCCGATGGTGGTGCCTGTCGCATGCTGAGGCAGGCTGTATAACCAGAGGCTTCCCATATCTCCTATAATGAGAAGATGTGAATAACCTGAGGGCAATATCTGCATCACCCTGACAGGGTGTAGTGTGTGTAGGTTACACTCGCATGGCTGCCTCTGTCTCACACTGAGCACATGTGTGCAACTGGAGTCCTTTCTGAGTGAGGGTCTGCGGAACATGATGTGTAAAACATGGTGCGTTTGGCTGAGATGTGCTCAGAAGAGGATCTAAGGAGGCGGGTTAAATGTGGTTTTATACCACCTTATTAGAGTAACCTCGGGGCTGCTCTAATTGCACAGCTGTCCATGGATCCATGGGGCCATTCCAGGACCTGGAAATAGTCAAACTATGGAGGCATTTCAACCACGTTCTCTTTCCCCCAGCCATGCCGTTACATCACCCTGAGATACCCCATGCAGACAGGTTTCCCAGCCGGCCACAGCTGCAACCTGTAGGCTCCGACTGTCCTATATTGTAAGGGTGTGTATAACCTGTAGGCTCTGCCGGCCCTATATTGTGAGGTTATTTGTAACCTGAGGACACTGCCAGCACCATGCTGACTGGTTCTTTTATTACCTAAGGGCTGAGTGCATTTCAAGCTAAGAGACCATGCTGCCAACTTTCACGTGGTAAATAAGCACCCCGACATTCACAATAAGCCAAAAATCAAGCTAATACCATTACAAAACAAGGCCAAAACAAGCCAATCCCTAAGAACCCCAACACTCTATGTGACTAGATTCCCCCAGCGTGCTATCTGGGACTGTAGTGGGCCCGCTGTGCACCCCTGACTCTCTCGCTCTTGCCCCTGCTTGCCCCTCCTTGTCCCTGATTGCTGGGAGCAGATCAAAAAAAAGATGCAACAAGCTACAAGACAAAAACTCACAGGCCAATAAAGCCAAAACCAAGCCCAATTTCTGCGCTTTTTTCGTGGTTTGGCATGTCTGCATTCAAAGCCTGAGGACTTTGCCTTTCCCATGCTGAAATAGTGTATAAACCGATGGTTACTCTGGTCCCAAACTTAGAGAGTGTACGTAACCTGAAGCCTCAGCCTGCTCCGTGCTGGGTGTGCATGACTTGACTAGCAGTCACGTAGTCCATGCTTTCCTCCAGACTGTATCCCTCTTTAACTCTATCACTGTTCCCTCCTCCCAGAGACTCCCTGCACTTTACGTACCTCCTGCTTCTCTTGCATCCCTCTGGGATTTATCTCCACCTCATCTGGATTTCAGAGTGGGTGATGGATCTGGTCATAGGTCCAGGCTGCTGCCACCACCACCTCTGCAGTAGAGCTTGTTTACTCTGTGCTCAGGGATACCTGGGAGTGAGTTGCCTGGTTCTTCCCTTTTCTGTAAGGTTGAGTATCCTCCCCGGGGGATATTTGTCAGACCGTGAACACTTGGGCACCTCTGAGCAGTGAAGTCCTAGTGTGGATATTCTAATGCAACAGCTGTAGCCCACGGCTCAGCATAGAGGATACTGGACCTGCTGAGTCTGGCAACTGGATCCATTGTCCTGAAGCCACAGTAGGCAAGGCCTGTGGAGGGTGCTGTGTCATCTCTGTCAGAATGGAGTGGGGTTTTATTGGAGTACTGTGAAGAAGGATTTGGAAACTAAGGCATATTGCGGGATTAAATTTATGGGAACCAACATCCAACCCCATTCACCAGCTATTGTCTGAACTCTGATCCTGAAACCCATCCACATTCATTTCATGTTTTACCCCAAGAGTCCTCCTGAACAACCTGGGAGATCATCTGCACTCTCAGGACTCCGATGGGCTTATGCTGATAACTGTAGAGCTCAGTGGTCAACATACAGAAATAGGCATCAAGAGAACTGGGTTCAATTCTCAGCTCTGCTGTTTGACTTGAGCCAGGGGCAGGCTATTTGCCTGTCAGTATCTCTCTGAGAGACAGGGGTCATGCTTTCCTACCTTTTAGAAGGCTTCGGAGACTAAATTAGTTAACATTTGTAAAGTGTTCTGAGACCCTTACCTGGAAGGTGCTGTTAATAGACAGAGTTCTATTCTCCATTCTAGATCATTTGTGGAGCCCTAAAATGTTTATCACCTGCTTGCGTTGCCTTACACAACCCATCTATTGCCCTCTTAATTCAAGGTTTATCAGACTTGTTCTTAGTGTGGACCACACCTTAACACAACATTGGCATCATGGAGATTTTCCTTCTATTTGCTGTCACACCAACCACCTTCCTTCCCATCTGTGATCAAGCAACAGCTATGTAGCAACCTACAGCAATTGCTTGCATGGAAAAACAACATTAAGAAAGTAGTGATGTATTTTTAGCTTCTCGTAGCGCACCGAGGAGTTTGTCCTTTTTAAATGAAGTTAAATCACACTGTCTCCTTCTGTTCTTCATTTCGTCTCCTCTTTCCATCTGCTCTGCTCCTTGCTCTCCCCCCGCTCTCTTACACGTGCTTCCCAGATGCTAAGTCCTCCTCCCCATCTTGTGTGCATACTTCACTGTCATGTGATCCTCTCTTTTGCACATGCCTAGTCTTCCTCTATTCTGCTTTCCTTCTCCAGCATTCCCTGGGACTTTCCTATCCTAAGGACAGCTCTGGTCACCGATGGCAACTTCTATTTCCTCTCTTCCTCCACTTTACATCAACAGCCCAGAGAAGATGCAGCTCAGATGGCTTCTCCACCTTGTTTCCAGTTGCTTTTACAGGCCTCAAGGTGTCTCTTTTGCCTGGGTACCTATAGAAGCAATTGGAAACAGTTACCCCTCTATGTCTATATATTCCTGCTGCCAGGCAGGGTGATAGCCTCTCCAACCCCACAATGTCTCAGCAGTTTCCCATGATGATAGAGGAGTAGTAACTGCAGTTTCCCCCCATTATATCCCTGATGTTGGTATGGGCAATATCTGCAGGCTACCACTAGCATTATCCCTGTGCTGGGGGTGGAGAGGGGAGGGGAGGACAAATATTCTGAAGCAGTCCTATGGCAGGCCAGGGTGTGTGATGCAGAGCAATAACTAACCCTCCACACATACCATTTTCCTGCCAAATCTGCTGGGGCCACTTACACTACTCATCTCATTGTGGTGGTTGCAGACAGCTCTCTTACTCTCTTGTTGGCCTGAGAGGGGTTCTCTTAAGTCTGTCCTCCCCTTCTAGGGTTCATTGGGCTAGATTCCTAGAAAGGGAAGTGAGGAGATACTTATCTCATTTCAAATTATAACCAATAAATGTTAGCCCCATTCATTACTCATCTACTTTTGAATTTCCTTGAATTAATTCCAGTGATAATCACTGTACATCTCTATTTATAGAAAGCCGACATGTCTCACAGTATTGAACCGTCCTCTCTATAGGAGCTGCCTTTCTCTAGAGGCACAAGTCTGGTAATTAATAAAAGTTAATAGGGTCTGAGTCAACTCCACCTCTGCTCTGAATACCCCTGGATTTTGGGGAGTTATTGTATCCAGACCTAAACTCTGTAACTGGCTTTGTCCTTACCCCTCCATAATAGGTTTAAACCAAAACTCTAGGATCAAGATCCCCTGTACTTTGTGGTTTGGGCCTATCATTAGTAATCAGTTGTCTCCAGAATTATTTAGAATTTCTTTTATTCAAATACTTAACAAGGTCCTTAGCAATAAGCACCTATCCCTCACTCTGTCTGATGAAATCTAATCCATTTATTGCATGCTCCAGGCACCTTACAAATTCTCAATGCTATAAATACGTGGGTGAGGGAGGGGAGGAGCTCGTTATCCATTGTCCTGCACCACCTGAAGTCATTCACACCAGTGCAATTGGGCATGAAACATTACCATTCAGATCTGACAGCAGATAATTAGGCCCAGGATCTCTGCTCTTCTCACTTGCTCTTCCATTCCTCCAACTTCCTCTTAAGGAGTAAATTATTTTTGAATGATCCACTTATGTCATTTTCCGTATATTATTTTGTTGCTGGAAAGTGGGGACTAAAGAAATAAGCTTTATATTTTGCTCTGGTGGCCATCTGATTAGTAGTTATTTTGATCTCTTGCAGAAGTGAGTTCCACAGTTGTTGTCAGCTTATTGAGAAAGTTCTGTTTTTCTGCACTTGTTAGTTTCACTGGTGAGAATGACTGTTTCTTTGTCCCTGATAAACATGACTCTTGTGGGAGATCATATTCACAGACTGACAGGTGCTGACATAGGTAGCTCAGACCAGTCCAGGACAGGGCTTTGAATAGCTGTGCTGTAACACTGAGCATGCCTTTGTATTCAATAAGGAGACAATGCAGAGTGGAGCACTGGAATGAAGTGCTCTTGGCAACTCGTTTTGTTCAGTAGATGGCCCTCTGTATTCTGAACCAACTGGAGCTTTTTCAGGGTCAGCATTTTCCTTCCTATTTCATTGCACTGCTATGGTCAAGCCATAGGTTACAAATGCATGGGTCACAGTAGCCAAGTTGGAATCTGATGGGATGGGGAAATCTCTAGGCCAGCCAAAGGTGGAAGAGGACGTTTTGTACAGCCATAGCTTGGCGGTGGGGAGTCTAGGAGAACCCCAAGGCTGCATACCAGCTTGAGACTCTGAGAACAGATGTCTAAAGTAGAGGATGATGTTTGGTGGAGGCAAGTCCTTTCAAGGCACCATAACAAACCTATAACAAGATCAAAATCAGTGGTTCTCAAACTAGGGCCTCCGCTTGTTCAGGGAAAGCCCCTGGTGGGCTGGGCCTGTTTGTTTACCTGCTGCGTCCACAGGTTTGGCCAATCACGGCTCCCACTGGCCACGGTTCACTGCTCCAGGCTTTCCCTTGGCCTGCGCCGCTTCCTGCAGCCCCCATTGGCCTGGAGCAGCGAACTGTGGCCAGTGGGAGCCACGATCTGCTGAACCTGCGGACACGGCAGGTAAACAAACCGTCCTGTCCCGCCGGGGGCTTTCTCTGAACAAGTGGCAGCCCTAGTTTTGAGAACCACTGATCTAAATGAAGAAGCAATCGGCCCAACCAGAACCATAGGGTCTGATAAAAGAACATACCTTTATAGACACAGGGCAGCCAGATTAACAACTGGAAGAAAATGATCCCCAATTAACTGAAAGAACATAAAAGAAAGAGTGACTAGGAAAAACAACCTGCCCCACTGCCCCCCAGAACAAAAGAAGAGATGAAAAGTTAAAGAGAATAAGCAGAACATGCATTGTGCCCAAAAGGCAGCCAACAAAGCTTGAATTTGGATAAATAAGAGAGGCAATTCCATTTTATGTGTTAGAACTAGATATATGGCAAAAAGGATCTTCCCATTTCTGAATTGTATGTTAGCAACAGTTAAGCCCAAAAAGATTCAAGGAGTTTTGGATCAGAGAATCTCCCTCAAAAAGTGTAGACATAGTGTCCAGATCTTCCTGAACCCCATGGTTCTCTAAAACTGGGCTGGGTATCACAAAGAGGATGCAAAAAAAACCAGGAGTACCCATACCACTGCCACCTTTTCATGTTCTCTGTATGTATAAACATCTTTTTACTGTATGTTCCATTCTATGCATCCGATGAAGTGGGCTGTAGCTCACGAAAGCTTATGCTCAAATAAATTTGTTAGTCTCTAAGGTGCCACAAGTAGTCCTGTTCTTTTTGCTGATACAGACTAACACGGCTGCTACTCTGAAACAAAGAGGATGCACTTTCTTATATGATTTCTTGTGCTTTAGACTGGTGGCCTAGCTGGAAACCTTGTGAGAGGAGCCTGTAACATGGTAACTCAGGACTTCCTGTCTGGTCAGAACCCAGAAGTGCAGAGACAGTGCGAAAACAAGTCAAACTAAGGTTTTGAAAGTTCTGCCTAAAAAAATTCAGGCTTCAATTTATTGACACACACATGCCTCATCAACACGGTTGGAACCTTGAGGTTCACCACACAAACGTCTGCCACTTGAGCTAATGGAGAAACTGATAGCAGCAATAGGGCCAGCACTAGAGGGAGACGCGACAATTTCAAAGTGGGTTTCATCGATATTGGCTGACACTAGGGGAATAGTGAGATTCGAGGTTCTTGGATTCAATTCCAGACTCTGGAGGGGAGCCTGTTCTAGTAAGCGCAGACTCTTCTCCCCATTCTCCCCAAGTTTGTCCCTTTCCCAGTTCTATATCTACTCCACCACTAGCTCCTTCTCACAGTTCCATTCTCCTCTCCTACCATGGGCGGCGGGTGAACCCCCTCTTTGGGGAGGCCAGGTCCTCAGCCCCGCCCCTTCCTCCTGAGGCCCCACCCCTTTCCCCCTTGCTCTCTGGAGCCCCGAGCCCTCCCGTGGCCAGAGGAGGCCTGCCCAAAACTGTCCCGGGCTGCTGGTCAGCCAGAGCACTGGCCTGAGCCACAGGCTGACTCAAACCACCCCCAGCCACTGGTCAGCTTGAGCTCAAAGCTGGCCAGGCCACTGGCCCAAGCTGAGCCCCTGCTGACTTCAGGGAAGAGGGGGAGTGAGGGTGGTGCCTCGGGGCAGAGCATGGACAGGGCCTCGATTAGGGGAGGGACTATTATACCCGCTGCCCATGTTAGTCACTGCCAGTCTCCACTACTCAGGCTTCTGATCCTTGTCCCTGTCTGACTCCCTGTCTCACTCTGTCCCATTCCCAGTCTCCCCCATACTCCTACTCCCAGTCTCCTTCCCAGCATATCCAGTTCTCCCCCTGCTCCTGGCTCCTCATCCCCAGTACCCTTGTACAGCGAGTCCTAGCTCCATCCTCCACTCCCTAATCTGTCTCTTTCTATCTCTCCCACCCTCTTGTCTCCAGTCATTATCCACACCCATGTTTCCCATCCCAATGGCTTCCAGTCCTAGTCTCTCCCCCTGAGCTCCTCATTCTATCTCATTGTCCTTGCCTTCCCCAACTACTTATCCCAGTTTCTTCGCCCAGCAGGTCACAGTTCTCCCCTTCAACTTCGAGTCAGATCTGTCACCCCTTCCCACACCTTCTTCCTCCTACCCCACTGTCTCCCAGTCCCAGTCTCTTCCTTGTCCTATCATTCCCTGTCTCCCACCTCAGAGCCTCCTCTGATCTCAATTTCCTCCTGACCCACTGGCCAGCTGTCTCCCTGTGCCATTTCCATCCCCAGCTCCCAACCTATTCTCCTTGCTCCCGCAGTCCCAGGCTCTGCCTCTTGCCAACCTCCAGTCCTAGTCTTTGCTTCCCAGACTATTGGCCCTAGGTCTGGCTCTTTTCCTCTATGCCTTTGAATTAGATGGCTTTCTGCTCCATGCTGCCTGGGTGTCAGCAATGGAGGCGGGGTGTCACTGAGACAAGAGAATAGACAGGCCCCCCGTTCTCAGTTCTAGTGCCCTGTCCTACCCTGGGCTAGAGCATCTGGGAGCAATCGTTACAGGGAAAGTCCTCCTGAGTCCCCCCATTCTGGTACCTCTGCCCTGTCACTTGGTGGGGATGTTTTCATGAGCGATTTTGTCACATGTAGGAGCTGTATGCTCACTTGTTCTGTGGGGATGGCACATGTGCAGACTAGACAGTACTCGGAGCTGGGAGATTCTCAAACATGTTCAGTGATGGTAAAATCTTTGAAGATTTTAGCTAGGGTTAAGGAAGTCTCAGCTGAGCTTGTGTGAACTTCTATTTTTCAAAGGCTCATAAGTTGGCCCAATTTGGGCAGTTTGTCACAGGGAAGACAAAGGCACATTCTTGACACCAGGGCCATCTATCTGCCAAATGGCAAGTATCTCCTCAAAAGCATGGGGGCATTAGAGCTTTCCAAAGAAAAGGTCACCAGACTTGGTCACCAGAATTTTGTTCACATTATGAAATAATGTTTTTCCCCTAGCCTTGTTCTCAAAAATGTTTTAGCTGAAATTGTCCAGAATCATTCAGACTGAAACAAAGACTGAGACATGGAAATTGCTGGCAAAACTTCCACTGACTTCAACTGAAATTGGCCAAGTCTCATAATGAAATAAACCTCAGAACGCTCCTGTGGGGTAGGTCACTAGTATTAGCCCCCTTTTAGATGAGGAAATGGAGGCACAGAAAGTTGTGGAATGACTTGCCTAAGGACACTCCCTCTCTTTCTATCTGGCCCCCATCACATTCGTGTCTGAGTGCCTTACAAGAATTAAAATAGAAATGACAATAATAGCAATTTTCTGTCTTCCAAGCCCATAGAAGAAATAGCTTGATTAGTGTAAAGGCTGTTTTTGTTTGTTTTTATTTGTCTGCCTGTTTCTTTGTTTTTATTTGTTTGCCTGTTTCTATTTGTGTGTGTTGGTGCGTGGGTGGCATTTGCGTGAGAGCGTTCATCTGAAGAGCTTACTGGGGGAGGGCTATGTTGGAGAGATGAGACAGTTGAGAGGTCCCTGGCCATTCTTGCCGTAAGGGGAGTGCATTTCACAGTCTGGGTCCTGTGTAAGCTCTGTGTCCCGCACTCAGGAGCCTCCCATTTTTGGCTGACAGTTCTATGATTGCTTCTCCCTGGGTTGGCCTCCAACAATGACTGTGCTCCCAGGCAATCTCTCAGTGACATGGGTCAGTTCCATGGGAGGCTCTGAGGTCAGAGACCTCCAATGGGACTCAAGGGGGAAGCCATTGCAGAGAGGAGAGCATCCGAGTGGTGTATTCACAGTGACTCATGTTACTGAGGAGACTGGATGTTGTGTTTTGTACCAACTAGAGCATTTCTAGATTGTGTTGCTTCCTCCTTAGCTAAAATAAGTTGCAGTAATCAATTGTGGAGGTCATGTATGCCAGTACTGTGGCTCATAAGATGGGGCACGGCCTTCTGGCCAGTCACAAGTGGAGCTAGATGGCTTTACCACCACAGCTATTTGGGCATCCAGTAACACTGAGGAGCACAAAAGGCTTCAAAACAACTTAACTGTCTGAAGCCAGATACCCTCAGTAGTGGGGGATGAGAAGACATGCTCTTTGAAGCACTTCCCACTGCCTACCAGAAGAGCAGGCCGCTTACCATGTATATGCTGATTTCAGCCAGGTATTCAGAAAGCCTTGAGATGGTTTGATGTAAAGGTGGCGTAGAGCTGGGTGTCATCCACAGAAGAACGTGTACTACCCTATAATGGACCATGATGGAATCTCATAGGGGAAGTTTCTTCCTAAGTTTACACTCTTAGTGGTTGTCTTGTGCCGTGAATGAGGGTTTATATCCCTTACAAGTGTATCCTAGCTCTATTTTGCAGAGCTGCCATTGCAGTGGGTTGAAGTTTTGTGTCAAGTTTGTGCCCCCTGCCTAGTAATAGGTTGCAGGCTCCGCCCCCCATCCTCCCATGTCTTGCCTTGGAGACCCCTCCTATTGCCTTTGAGGAGGCAGGAATCACATTAAAATGACGCTCAATGCAAACGCTCCTTTTATCAGTAACAGTCGCCTTGACTGGCAACAGACTGGGTCAGAATCCAAACTGTCCCAGCTGCAGTCTGTGTACGGTGCGAATACGGTGTGCAAAGTCCAGCTCTCTGCTGTGTTTGGCATCTGCTGCCATGGTTCTGGTGGTGGCCTGGACTTCTCTTCAAACATGTCAATGTTGGTCAATGGTGAGATTAGTCACATGGCTGAAGTCACACAACTGAAGTCACATGCTATTGCTTCTGACTCACTGACTGAGCTTAATGCCATGTTTCCCGAAAAGTTCAGCAGAAGCCCTTTGGATTCATTTTCTGAGAGTGGCTGTAGTTCACTCTGATCTACTTAGGGAAAATTTGAGATACTGTTATAACTAGGGGGTCAGACGCACTTCATAGTGTGTGTAGGCTGATACTTATTGCAGCCCTCCACAGTCCCCCCATAGTCTGCCCTTGGTGTGGGCTGTGCCCCCCATTCCCTCCTCTTCCCATACCCAGGCCCCTCCTTCTCTCCCCCCATACCAGTGGCTTTGTGTGCAACTGTCATAAACGGATAGATAAGAGTTAATGGAACAGAAGTACTTCATATCTCTTTTGCCTGTAAAGGGTTAACAAGATCAGTAAGCCAGAGGACCAGAGGATCAATCAGGGGACAGGATACTTTCAAATCTTGAGGGAGGGAAGTTTTGTGTGTGCTGTTAGTTTTTTGGTTGTTGTTCACTCTGGGGGCTCAGAGGGACCAGATGTGCAACCAGGTTTCTCTCCAATCTCTCCGATACAGGCTCTTATAAGGTCAGAATAGCGAGTACTAGGTAGATAAAGTGAGTTAGGCTTATGGTTGTTTTCTTTATTTGCAAATGTGTATTTGGCTGGAAGGAGTTCAAACTGGTATTTGCTGAAAAGATTTTAATTTGTACTTGTATACTTAGGCTGGGAGGGTATTCCCAGTGTCTATAGCTGAAAGACCCTGTAACATATTCCATCTTAAATTTACAAAGATAATTTTTACTGTTTTTTCTTCTTTAATTAAAAGCTTTTCTTGTTTAAGAACCTGATTTTTTTTTATTCTGGTGAGACCTCAGGGGACTGGGTCTGGATGCACCAGGGACTTGGTGGGGAGAAAGGAGGGAAGGGGGAAAGGTTAATTTCTCTCTGTATTAGGATTACTTTCTCTCTCAGGGAGCATCTGGGAGGGGGAGAGAGAAGGAGGGGGGAAGGTAAAATTTCCTTTCTGTTTTAAGATTCAAGGAGTTTGAATCACAGTGATCTTCCAGGGTAACCCAGGGAGGGGAAGCCTGGGAGAGGCAACATTGAGGGAAAGGGTTTACTTTCCTTGTTTTAAGATCCAGAGGGTCTGGGTCTTGGGGGCCCCCGGGCAAGGTTTTAGGGGGACCAGAGTGTACCAGGCACTGGAATTCCTGGTTGGTGGCAGCACTACAGGTTCTAAGCTGGTAATTAAGCTTAGAGGAATTCATGCTGGTACCCCATCTTTTGGACGCTAAGGTTCAGAGTGGGGAATTATACCATGACAGCAACACATTCCCATTTCCCCTCCATTCCTTTCCTTTTCAGGGGCTCTTTGAGGCTCCTCTTCCCCCACACCCGATTTCCCCAAACTCTCCTGCAACCTGAGTTCCACCATTCCAGGGTCCCTCACTCTCCCCTCTGCAGGAGTTCTGTGTGCCTTGTCTCTCATCTCCCCAGTTCCCAAATTCCTACTCCTTGACAGGGGCTCTGTGTGGTTTTCCTTCCAGAGCCTCCCACTCTTCGATCCATGTTAGGGGCTCTGTGTATACCCCTATTTCCTTCTTTCCCCACCCCCCACCAGGTTTCCCAATCTTCCCCATCGCAGGGGCTGTATATGAACCTACCTTACCCCTTACTCCCACTTCTCCTTCCCCTCCCATGCCAGGGGCTCTGTCTGCCACCCATTCTCTTGCTTTTCCCCCATGCTAGAAGATCTGTATGCCCATTTCCCCCTCACCCAATACTAGGATCCCCCAACTTCCCCCACCTACACCAGGGATTCTGTGTGTCCCATTCCCCTGTCCCCTATTCTCCGCCATGTTCCAGGGGCTGTATGCAGACCCCCTTTTCACCATCCTTTCACCAGTATTATTCTTTCTCTCTGGATAATAAATCATTCAGGGTGTCAACATGTTAAACTATTAGGAGGTTGAGCAGAGTTGAGATGGGATGTTGTTATGCTGGAAGCCATTAGTGGGTCCAGTCAAACACTTGTTTGATCTATACACCATTGCAGAAGTGTTTGAAGAAGTGGCTGTGCTAATCAGATGGCTAGGGCTCCATATGCCCCCCATTACCTTCTCTTGGTTTTCCAATTTTTCCCAAATCAATAACCTGTTCTTTGATGCGTAGAACATTCCCTGGAAGTTTGAAATGTATTGGATGCAGCACTCCAAAATTATTGTGTTAGATACCGACATACTTACAAACAGAAAAATACTGTCAAGTTGGGTATAAAGTCTCACAAGCTCTTCAGTCAGAAAGTGTGATCCAGCCTGGGAAAGGATTACATTTCCCCATATTTGAGATTATAACAGAGTATCCCATTACTATTGTTTTATATAGGAAATGCAGTGCTTAGGGAATCTTAAGAATGCTGTTATAGTATCAGATCACAAAATGAAGAGGTCTTGTACCAGCAGCAGTCTGAGAAGCAGAGAGAAAAGTATTTTTCCATATGATTTAATATTATAAAAGGCTGAAGTTGGACAGGCTGGGTCAGGCCCAGGGACTGCAGCATGGCTTCTGAGCAGCTGGTCACCTCCCAGCTCCAGCTCAACAGTTTTGCTCACAGACCTCTGTGCTGCCCCAAACTTAATAAACTTAACTGGTAGGGTAAAATGTTTATTAGAGCCAGAGGTTGGGGTGTAGGTGGCCCAAAGAGAGGATCTACCACCGAGTTTGGAGGGAA
The DNA here is from genome assembly GCF_025201925.1 of Gopherus flavomarginatus. NCBI lineage: Eukaryota > Metazoa > Chordata > Testudines > Testudinidae > Gopherus > Gopherus flavomarginatus. Next base: position 162,726,390 of record NC_066617.1, on the reverse strand, counting down.
AGGCTTTCTGCTGTGCTATTTAAACATAGAAACAGGGAGCCTGTCATTTTAGGATGTGCTGGCCCCATTACAAAGTGAGTCTGAAGTAGGCTGTTTGGGGCAAACCCTACTCCTGTGCACACCACAGGAGGGTTTACTGTGCCTCAGTGTAGGGGGTGATTTGTGGGGAGCACAGATCGCAGCTGAAAGAAGAGTGGGGTTAGGCAATCCACAATTACATGGATTCACTGGCTGTTTTCCCCCACTAATGGGGAGGACACTGACCATCGAGGCTACAGGAGCCCTGAGGCACCAGGAGCATGGCAGTGCAGCTATGTGTCCACTCTACACCCCGGAGGGCCTTCTCAGTGCACTCTCAGTCTTTCCCTGATGCCAAATACTATGCGCTGAGTCTCCTGCTAGGGTTCACTTTGCTGCTCTTCCGGTGCTCTGTGCGATGGTTCGAACCTGTCTCTACTGACAAGGAGACTCACTCTTTGACACTTTCCCTCCCAGGTCTAGTCCCCTAGTCTTCAAAGTGTTGCACATGAGCCTGCCCCTCAGCCTGCACTCAGAGTAGAGGATGGCCATTGAACCACCAGACTGTAGACCCTTTTCTAGGTACTTGGCTCCAAGTGCTTCCTGGTTTCAGGCACAGCCAAGAGCATCTTCCATCCTGAGTACCAGTCCCTTGTTAAGTCACATCTCTGATCAGAGTTCCTCTGGGTGGAGTCCACTGACCCTTACATGCCTTTGAGGAGCTGCGGACATTGTCATGGTTTCTCTGCTTGGGTCCCCTTCTGGTTCCCTGATTTTTAACCTTTGATCTTTCACCTTCACTTGTGTTCCTGCTTTTATCCCCAGATTTCGGTTGTGGCCTTGGTTCACTGGTTCCTCTCCCTTGGTTGAGGGGGCAGAACTTTCATTCTGGGCTATAGCTTTGCCCATCCCATAGTCACAAATATTTCAACTTCTGCAACAAGTGAAGCAAGACGCAACAGACACAAGCCTCCTACAAACCTGATTCATTCCCAGAGCATATCTGTCCTGAGCATTTAATGAGGCAAGAGTCTTGTGGACAAAACAGTATGTGGTCATGTAATTAAAGACTGTACCATAATCAGAGCCAGTTGGAAAAACTTTGATGGAATAGTTTTCTATCAGAAAATGCAGTTCCATCCTATTCTGCCATTTTCTGAATTCCAACATTTTAATTTTTCGTTTCAAAGTAACTTTTCATTTTGATTTTTTAAAAATGTATTATAATATAGACAAAACCAAAATGTAGTGTTTTGATGTCAAAACAAAACATTTTGGTCAATCCAAACTATATATATATTTGAAGGGGGGATATTTTCTTTCAAGGAAAATTTTGAAATGTTCAGGGTTAGTAACTAATCGAGCCAAAACCAAACTTCAAAATCCTGCACATGATGGAATTTCCATTCTCTGCACAGCTCTGAGCATAATCCATATGCACAAGGAACCCAAATTAAAGCCACACAGGCTACCTTAATTGTGGCATTTCCTAACTTCTGACTGCTTCACTTTGCAATCGTAATAATGTTCATTTAACCTAGTTTTTGTGTATGTAATTTCCTAGGTATTAAAAAAAAAAAAAACAGAACCCCCCTCCAAAATTCCATCATGTGGCATCATATTTTCCCACATGAGTCATCAGCGGTGTTGCAACCTTTAAAGCTGTCTACGTGAACATGGTGTCAAGTATCAGGGGGTAGCTGTGTTAGTCTGTATGCACAAAAACAACAATGAGTCTGGTGGCACCTTAAAGACTAACAGATTTATTTGGTCATAAACTGAGGTGAAAAAGCTTTTACCCATGAAAGCTTATGCCCAAATAAATCTGTTAGTCTTTAAGGTGCCACCGGACTCCTTGTTTACGTGAACATGTAGTTTGTGGCAAACTGGGATGAAAATCTACCTCTCACTAGCCTGCCAAGCACTAAGTCTCCATGTGGACACTCTAACAGTTCCCTAGTGTGCTTTGATCCACCTCGCTTTGAAGTGAGAGTAGATTCAAGCACACTTAGAAACTTAGTCCATGTCAGCAGAATCTACATGGACGGCTCGTGAGTGGCAGGCTAGATTTACACCCTAACTTGCCACAAATTAATTCATATAGACAAGCTCTAAAAGCCAACCCCAATCTGCCACTTGAGCTAATAGCATAACTGATAGCAGCAGTATGTTGTCATCCTCTATGAGGACCAGCAGCAATACACCTACTTTGCCAGTGGGTTTCACAGATATTTGCTGACAGCAGAGCAACAGGGAGACTCAGGAATCTGGATTCCATTCATAGGCACCAACTCCATGGGTGCTCCAGGGGTGGAGCACTCACGGAGTTGGTGCCTATGAATGGAAAAATTGGGGAAAAATGGAGAAAAATTGGTAGGTGCTCTGCACCCACTGGCAGCTCCCTGCCCCACCCTCTGCCCCAGCTCACCTCCGCTTCGCCTCCGCCTCCTCCCCTGAGCATGACATGTGACTGATTTTTCCCCCTGGCTCCCAGCACTTGATGCCACGAAACAACCGTTTCATGTGGCAAGCCTGGGAGGGAGGGGGGAGTGTGGCACGCTTAGGGGAGGAGGAAGGGCCAGGATGGGGATTTGGGGAGGGGTCCAATAGGGGCAGGGAGGGGGCAGAATTGGGGTGGGGAATTTGGGGAAGGGGTTGGAATGGGGGGCAGGACAGGGGTGGGGCACGGGTGGAGTCAGGGCAGGGCCAAGGGATGCGAGCACCCACCGGTGCCATGAAAAGTTGGCACCTGTGATTCCATTCCAGGCTCTGGTGGGGAGTGTGTTCTATTGGGCAGATCCTTCTTCCTGTGTCCACAAGCTTGATCTCTTCTACTCCAGCCCCTCCAGTCTGCCCCAGTCCTGTCTCTTCCCCACCACTGGCTCTTCGTTCCAGTCCAATTCTTCTCACTCAGCCAGTCTCAGTCCACAACCAGTGGCAGATTAGTCACTGGACCAGTGAGGTCCATGCCCAGGAACCCTGGCCATTGGGGGACTGGGCGGGGGGAGCAGGGCAGGCCCCCCCACCCTGACCCTGTTCCCTGGCAGGATTGAGGGGAGTGGGGTGAGGACTGCAGGAAGAAGGGGAGGAAGGGCCCCCCCATTTGTCCTGGCCTAGGGCCCCACAAAACCATAATTTGCCTCTGCCTGCAACAGCCCAGAGCTGCAGTTGCAGGGGAAGTCCTGTGTATACCTGGGCTGGAGCATGCCCAGTGCAGATGGAATGTTTGGAGAATTTAGCTTCAGAATTCTAACAGTTCTCTAATGAGCATGCACATGAATGTGTGTGAACTGTGATTTTTCAGCGGCTTATAATTTGACCACTTTTGGATAGATTTTCACAGGAGCTGCAAAAGGCACATCCCTGCCATAAAGGCCACTCCCTCCCATCAAATCTCAAGTCCCTTTTCCAAAGCATGAAGGCACCAGAGCTTCTCAAATAAAAGGTCACCAGAATTTTTTTTAAGATGGGCAAAACATCCCTTAACCTCGTTCTCCTAACCTTGTTCTCAGAAACAGCCCAACACTTTTGGCTGAAAATTTTCCCAATGTATTCAGCCTTGAGTGAGACACCTGGGATGGAAAACTTTAGCCTGACCATTCAGAGTTGGGTAAAGTTATAAGCAACTGATTTATGTTTGTAAAGTGTTTTGAGAATCTCAGTTGGAAGAGGGCATAACAGTGCAGAGGACTGTTACATTTCCTTGTGCCTTCAAATGGCTTCTGTAACCAAAGCAAAAAATAAGTGAAAGCTCGTATTAATTCTACAGAGATCAAATTGTTACTTAACTTAAAATATCAACAGGTTTTTTTCTCCAGGTTTGCTTTAACTCTTTATAGATACCAGTTATGGTTAGTCAATATCCAAAACCACTGAGGAAGGTACTTGTTTGAAAGAATTCTAAAAGAGTTTGTGAACATGTTCCTTGCTCGCACTGGAACTGATCAAGTGATACTTGGTGAATTTAGCCCTTTTTTCTGTTTGCGGATCAACCCTGATTTCATTATTCATAAGTATTCAGGAAATCGTTTATGCAGACAGATGTCAGGCTATGGGTTACTTGCAAATTGTTCACTGTCAGTAATATTCACTGTTACTGGTGCTTGGTTCGTGGCACTCACGTGGCATTATTTCTAATTATTGAGTGGATAGGAGACTCGTGGATAGAGAATGGCTAATAGGAAGTAACAAATGGTGTACTTTCCTGTATGAATTTTCAGACCAATAATCATTTGAGTTAAAATGTATGATACTTATGGGATTGATAAGCATATTCATGGAGAAACTGATAGTTATTGAAATACTGGCATGCAACTAATAATATGTCCAGGCCAAATAATAGTGATGAGGGTGTACATGTTAATTTGCAAGTCACAACTTTTGCATCATTTGATTAGCTCTACCAATTATTTATTCAACTCGGGTTATTTGTCTGGGAACGTATTAGGGATTGTTATTCTCTTGGGTCAAGAAAATTGGGCTGGTAAGAACCAGCCGTGTCCTGATGCTACCTCTGAGAGCAGAAGTTAGAGCAGAAACTCTTCATTTCTGTTTGGAAAGTATCTAGCACATTGTGAGTGCTACCATAAAAATAATAATGATGATGATGATAATACATCAATAAGCCGGGCTGACCTCTGGGGTATGTGAGTGCCTTTTCCTCTGCAAGCTTGTGTCCTGCTCATGCAGTTTGTTTTTGTGTCTCACACCACCCCATTCGCTTTTCCAGTTGCCGTTGCTTGTTTCATTGCTTCATCTCTGGATGTCACCAGGGTAATGTTACCAAGATGTAGTAGTAATAACACCAGTAATAACACCAACATGGTAAATCATCACAAGCTCGGCTTACCTTACAGTAATCTCCTTCCATCTGGACCTGAAAGCTCAGAGCCATGTGAAAATTAAAGATAAGAGGACCCTGATGCAAACAGTTAGTCAGACATATTGGAACCTCAGAAAAGTGGCTGACTTCCTTCCAGATCTTATTTGACCTAGCCTTGTTGAGCCATCCCCACATTTAATGTCCTCAGAGAGCTCCTTAACATTCTGAATACCTTTCAGGAGGCTGGACAGCAAACAAGACACAGGGCAGTCAAACTCAGGACTGTCATGTGACAATGAGGAGGGATGGTCATCCATCTATGGTAGGCTGCTTCACTTATGAATTCTCTGAAATCTTTTCTCTCCAAGTGCTTAGCTAATTTCTTCGCCATCTATGTTCATGGTTGCAGCTTCCCCGGCTGCCTTTGAGAGTCAGTTCCACACATTGGTCTATTTTTAGCGACATGGCTAATTATTATTATTGTTAGTATGGTGTGTTTTGCTATTCATGGAAACTGGGAAGACATTTAGTCATTTCTCAGTAGAACAAAATAGGACTCCAGGAAATGAAATAAGAGCTCTGAGTCGAGGTTAAGGGAGCAGTGTCTGATCAGTTTGGAGGAGAGAGGATTGATGTGAGAGATGAGGGCTACAGATATATGAAGGGATGTTACCAAGAGGTCAGAGACCAATTGTTCTCACTGGGTACCTAGGATAGAAGAAGAAGGAATGGACAGGCTTAAGCTGCAGCTGGGTATATTTAGTTCCATAATGAAATAAGCTGCCACAGGAAGCTGTGGAATCACCATTTCTGGAGAGCCCCAAGACTGAGATGGGATACCCATCTATCAGGGAGGGCTTAAGAGCAATGAAATCAGTCCTGGATGACCCCAAAAAAGAGTCCATTCCAACCCAAAAAATGATCTACAATGGTTGTTCACAGTCTGTGGTGTGTCAATCCTTCACTAGCAGTTGCTCCCAAGTGAATTACTACAGCTTCTAAATAGCGATGTTCTTGTTCACCCCTCTTGGCACTTTCTCTTTGTGGCTGTGTACTGAATGTCAGGTAGCGAACGATCCTATTTCCAAACCCCACACCTTCTGCTTGGTCAAGATGAAAACTTGCCCCCACCTCCAAAGTATACTGGAAAGAAATGGAAAAAGTTTCATGCATCGTACCTCCTACACCGTTCACATATTGCATCCAGAGAACCCCCTCTGCTTGGTTTCTTCTGCTAACTCAGCAAGAGATGCTGGACAAAGCACCCTAAAGAGACTGTTTTGATGGCACCTATCTACTTCAGTGATGGGTGTGTTATAAGTGCATCAGATGGATCTCTGTCTATCTAATCTGTCTGGGAAGAACAAGTGGCAGTAGAACTCACTTTGAAGCTATTATAATGCTTGCTGATTGGAGGCTGGACAAAAGCCAGGAGAATTGAGTTTACGCCTGAGGTGTTCAGAGCCAACTCAAGCCCTGTTTTAATAACAATTTGGAAATGGAAGGCCCGTGAGCAAAGAGCAGAAAAATTAGAAAGCAAAGAGGCACTAAGCAGGGAGCTTAGGCGGGACTTTTGGAAGAGTGTAGCAGTGGTTAGAGGTGGGCTGATGTGCACCAGGCTACTGTGAGCCTTAAATTAATATACTTCAGGTCCTTTCATTAGCTGCTCTATTTAACGCCTCCCTTTAGATCTGACTTTGCAGAGCCATCAAAGTGTCCTGTCCCAGCATACACTGCTGGTCCAGTTAGCATTTCTGGCTGAGCTGTGTGCTCCATGTAGGAACAGAGTGGGAGCGAGGATGGCTTAAAGCCACATTTGCATTTCCCATATTCCAGGGCCAGCCCTGAGGCTGTTCGAACTCCCATTCAACTGCCTGTGGCCACAAAGGGTTGTTCCAGCAGCCAAGAATAGACAGAGCTCTGCTGTACTCGGGCCAACGCCCGCTTTCCTCTGGCCATCCCCTCTACGTAAAGGGCTATGAGAGGGGCATGGCATAACATTGTCACACTGGTTCTCTGCCCTCAGGGATTACCCCTGCAGTAGGTAGCCAGGTTCATCTGTTTCATGGTCCCTTTAAAGCACTAGAGCAGCATAAACTGGCTAAGGGACAACAGAAAATCAAGCCCTGATTCTCTTGGGTAACCTGTGATGGATTCTTTGGAAGAGATAAAATAAAACAATGCCACCTCACTAAAGTCCTTACTAGAGACATAGATCTTACAAACCTGCCTCCTCTCAGTGATTTCATACCCTGATGCACTGATATACAGGAAAGGGGCCAGAGAGTATTGTACTCTGCCTTGCCCTGCTACAGAACCTTCCATTTAAGGATCTCAAAACCCTCCACAAGCATTAAGGAGTCTAGCTTTAGAGTCTCACTGTGAGGTAGGATGAGACAGCAGAGGCAGAGAGGAGCAAAGTGACTCTGTCAAGGTCACTCAGGATATCCATGGCAGAGCCAGGAATTAGAACCTAGATCAGGGGTTCTCAAACTGGGGGTTGGGACCCCTCAGGGGGTCATGAGGTTATTACATGGGGGGTCACAAGCTGTCAGCCTCCACCCCAAACCCCGCTTTGCCTCCAGCATTTATAATGGTATTAAATATATAAAAATGTGTTTTTAATTTATAAGGGCGAGGTTGTACTCAGAGGCTTGCTATGTGAAAGGGGTCACCAGCACAATAGTTTGAGAACCACTGGCCTAGATCTTGTGACTCCAAGTTCTTTACCATAGCTATGAAACCATACTCCATGCATGAAACCAACGCATGCATCTGAAGAAGTGGGTATTCACCCACGAAAGCTCATGCTCCAAAACGTCTGTTAGTCTATAAGGTGCCACAGGATTCTTTGCTGCTTTTATGAAACCATACTCAGTCCTGATTGTTGAATGCTGGGAGGGAGAAACTGGTTGTGTGATCTTCGGGTTTTCAGGTTAAACTGTGGCAGAATGCAGGAAGAGTCAGCAGAATCAGTTTTGTTCTCATCATCCTGACTCGATCTCATCTTGGTTCTTTCAGGAAAGTTCTTGAGAGCATGTAGCCCTGAATTTTTGTCTGAGTTCCTCTAGTGTTAGTGGTGTAAATGCAGACACCTGTGGTTAGATCTCATCGCTCCTTTGCCATTAAGAGGAATATTTAATAAACAGTGTTTGTTTTATTTCCTTTCTTAATTTTAACCAAAAGCCAGCTTCTGTCATGTGGTGTATGTCTATTCTATTCTATTCTATTCTATTCTATTCTATTCTATTCTGATAGCTTCTCTTACTGCACTAACCTCCACGGTATTTGAGTGACTTTTTCTCTACAGGTTTGTCCTCTGCTCAGACGGCTGTTCCTGTTTTCATCCCATTGGCTTCCCTAGTTGCTGTCATTTGCCACATTGCCAGACATCACAAAGGGGAATGCCACAAGGATGCGGTTGGTGGGGATGGGAAGGTGCTGAGAGCAGAGGCCATGGATGCTCCTGTGCTATCTATCTGCTGCTAGTGGAGCCAAGGCCGTGTAGGTGAGGTGTTCATTTAGCTTGTGCTTTGTGTCTCCCCATTAGTAAAGGGATGAGAATTGCCGTGCCCTCTCCAAATTGTGTGGGAGCAACTGGCCACTAGGCATCTACAGGCTCTCCAGTGGAAAAAGAGGGCACTGAAATAAATGGAGCTGCACCCACTTACACCAGCCAATGTTGAATTTGGCCCGGACTCTCCAGTAGCACATGGACACAGCTGCTTCTCAAATTAAAGTCTCCATTTTATTTGGACAACTTTTGGTGCAAAAGGTGCGTGGGCTCCACTCAAAAACCTTTTCAACGTCAGTTCTCCTGTCCGGTGAGCCTTACCAAGCAGATCGCAGTGGTGTGTGTCTGCACATCTTGGGAGCAGGGAGCTAGCAAAAAGCATAGTCTCCTATTCTTGGCTCTCCTAAAGGCTATGCTTTCCAGTGAGAGAATTATTGTGTCACAGCTAGGGACTAGGAACCATTATCACTTAAAAATCTAATATCCTGGATATCTAGAGTAGACTTTACTCCCATCTTTCTCTCACACACTGGTGACCAAGCAGAGAGGCCATTTTGGGTGTACAGCCCTCCTTCACTTCCTGGACAGAGTTGAGGGATGGGAAAGTAATGTGTGTGTGTGTGTGTGCGCACGGGGGGGTGGGGGGGATATTTTCCCTCTATGTGCAATTAAAAACATCAGAAGTGTAGGCCAAGAGTGATTTCACAAAAATGGTGGCATATGGGACTGTGGCATCCAAGACGTGCTGCCGCTGGGGAAAAGTCAGATACACGAGACAGGGTTGTGTCCTGCCTTCCCTGCTCACAGGGACTTCATTCAAGTGCCGTGTTGAGTCAACGCCCTTTCTGCCACCGTGTCTGGACACCTGTAGGGGAAGCCTTCCGTAGCCAGAGTGTCAGGATCTGCTGGGTCAAGCGATATGCATAATAGTATGTGTGAGCATGGAGCCCGTCTCTGTATCAGTCCAGGGCCAGCTGGGCACCAGGAGCCAGAGCATGAACCAGGGATGCCAGCTGCCCTGTCAGTCCCCAGGAATCAGAACCTAAGCTCTTGACGCCACTTTGGCACCAGCATCCTGAGCCTGTACCAACAAGGCCAGCCCCTAGTCCACAGGAGCCAGAACTGGTGACAACTGGGCCAACCAGGCCCCAAGGAGATAGAAGCTGTGCCAGGTAGGCCAGCCCCGACCAGCAGGGAGGCAGAGCTTGTGCTCAAAGGGTATGTCTGCACCGTAGCTGGGAGCGAGCCTCCCAACCCTGGGTTAGCTTCACTCAAGCTAGCGAGCTAAAAATAGCTGTGTGGCGGTTGTGACTCTGGAGGAGACTTGGGCTGGACACCCAAGCTCAGACCCAGGGCGTCAAGCCTGAGCCACAACGTCCACACAGCAATTTTTAGCATGCTAGCTCGAGCCCCAGGAATGCAAGTCTGTTTACCCAGGCTGGGAGGCTTGCTCCCACCTGCAATACCCTGAGGCTGCCAAAAAGAGCCAGGCAGGCCCCGTAGGGATCTGGAGCCTATATCAAGGGTGTGAGCCATGTGCCTCAGGGAGCAGGAATCCATAGGCGCAAGGCCAACAGGATCTGCTGCAGGATCTCTAAGCACAGGCACATCAACTTTTCAGAGAGAAAATGAGGGTGATCTTCTAGTGAATGAAGGGGATCAGATCTGGGGAGGGGCTATCATAAGCTAAGCAGGCTTGGGCCCTGCCTGTATTTGGATGGGAGATGTGCAGGTTGTACCTAGGTGCTGTAGTGTGGGGATGGTGCTTTTCTCTCTGAGTCAGTACAGACACCTGTGTGCCAGAGAGTGCTGGGGCACTGTGCTCTTTCACGGGGTATAACTAAAGATCCCATATAAGAAAAGAGATGGTAACCTTGGTGTCCTGGCCAAATCCCAGTCTGAGTAATTACAGTTTGCCTCTTTCAGTTTCCCCTGCAATTTTAATTGGATGCAGTGGTCTTCTTCACGTCTTGTCTGAAACTGTGGTGTATGGTTGCTATGCACTGTTAAGCAGAAGTGGCTGCATTTCAGGCATGGGTGAGGCAGTTTTAATGTCTGTAAAGCACTTTGGGATGAAAAGTATTACAGAAATGTCACCAAGTCATTATTATAATCCCTTGCCCCGGGAGCAGAAAGGAGGGCAGTTATGGATACCACAGAGTTTCTTCCTGCTTTATTGGTGTGTCAAAATGATGTGGTCTTGTTCAGCAGCGCAGCAATGCACAGGAGACACTTGTGTAACCATGAAATTGCTCTCAACCAGGCTTCAGCTGACACATGAGAAGCATGGTAGAATCATAGATCATTAGGGTTGGAAGGGACCTCAGGAGATCATCTAGTCCAACCCCCTACTTGAAGCAGGATCAATCCCCAAATCCCTAAATGGCCCCCTCAAGGATTGAACTCACAACCCTGGGTTTAGCAGGCCCAATGGTCTGTTTGATGCCCTAGTTGTGTAATAATAATATACTCATGATAATATTTTGCAGTTGCAAAGCACTTTTCACCTATAGGTCTCGAGATGCTTTGTAAAGATATGTATCACTATATCCTTTTTACAAGTGGAGAAACTGAGACACACAGAGGGGAAGTGTCTTGACCAAGCCCCCACCGGGCGTCAGTGGCAGAGCTGGGAATAGGACTCAGGTCTCATGACTCTCACTGCTGCTCTCAATGTGAGGCCACCTTCCTAGTGGTGACTGTCGCTGCAGGGTTCCATGTGTCAGTGTGGCCCATCCTGCTTCAGCCCACCCCACAGTGGTGCTAACAGTCTTCAGCGAGAGGAGGGAGAAAGGCCAAGGATTGAATGGGGAATTTCAGTAGATACCTCCCAAGCAAACAGACCTTGACATTTCCCTTTGCTCCTTTCTGGTATGTTCTCCAAAGATCCCCTGGCACGCTCTGAGCACAGAAAGGGGTTAATAAACCTGCTGCTCTGGCCAGTAGTCCCTCCTCTCCCTTTACAGAGCAAGGTCTAACATCTGAGGCTGTGGCTGCACTAGCCCTCACTGTAAGATCTCTCGTATAACCACTCTGTGCCAGCGGGAGAGAGCTCTTCTGTTGACAGAATGAAACCACCTCCGCGAGCGGCAGTAGCTATGTCGGTGGGAGAAGCTCTCCCATGGACACAGCATTGTCCATACTGGCACTTCTGTCGGTGTAAATTATGTCGCGCTAGGGTGTGTTTTTTCCACACCCCTGAGAGACATAAGTTATACTGACAAAAGTGGTAATGCAGACATGGCCTCAGACTGCGTGAGAGCTACTACTGAGCGTGCAATGGCTGCAACATATTCCTACACTCTTCCGGCATTCCTTGTATCTAGCGCATTGCTGTCCCTTTGGGATAACTTGGAATAGAAAGATTTTATAGATGCTCTAAGTTCGCTTCACTGGACAGCAGGCTGCCTTCTTTTCCTCTCCCCTGTCTTCCAAGAAGAGAGTCCTATGTCTGGCTAGTGCAGTTTGCTACCCATATCTATTGTCTGAAGTGGGGAAGGGAAGGGAGCAACAATGCCCGAAGCTGCCACACATTAACACATCAGTAGCCAAATCAATATCCTTCCTGACAAGGCTAATTCCCTGGAGGGGCACTGCCGCCAGCCACGCTTGCAGGAATAGCCCTGCCGTTGCTGGGGAAATGCTCATCCGGGGGTCCCTGCAACCAGTGCATTGCAGATGGCGTTCAGGGCTCAGTGCAGTGACACTGGGCGTGCCATGGAAAGATCAGCAAGTGGTGCCTGAGTTGCGGCAGCAATAGTCTTCTGTTCACACAGGTCTGCTTCTGCTGAACCTATCCAGCTATTCACTCTCCTTTTTGTGGCATCTCTCCCTCTCATACACGTCAGAGAAGCATCAGTTACTCTTTTGTCTGTCTGTCTCTCACTCTGTGTCTCTCCATGTGCCTTTCTCAACCTATCTCTTTCTCTTCTTTCTTTGTCTGTTTCCCATTCTGGCTCTTGATTTTGGCCAGTTTCTCTCTCTTCATCCCTGCCTCTCCTTTTCTCCTCTAATTATTGTCTCTTATTCCTTTGTTCCTGCCCTTTTCTCTTTTTCCTTCTTCTCTCATCTCATTTCTTATCTTCTTCCCCTGCAGCTCTCCCTTTTCATTTCTCTCCCTCTCTTCCCTGTCTAGCTGTCCCTGGTCCATGCTCTGTCCCTTGCTGTTTTCAGCCTGGGTGACTCTAATCTTCTTTCAGTCTCAGCTTTGCTCATGGTGGTTTCTCCAGACAGAAGGCAGAAAGGGTGTGGCACCTGTCTGTGTCTGTGCTGGAAGGGGAGACTCTCCCCCAGGCAGCGGTGGCGGCTGGTGCTGCGGCAGGAGCGGAGAACCAGCTGCATTGGCGGCGCCTGCTCTCTAGCTGTTTTCCAAACCACTGGGAATTAATCCGCGCTTCGCTTTCCCTAATTGCTTGGGATGTTTGTTTGATTTTCACGAACCTGTAAACGCTTTGTGGGAAGATAATTGCCCCTATTTCCAATGACATAAATTAAAAAAAAATAATAATAGAGCAAATACAGCCCCACGCTCACACTGCCAAGTGTGGAAGATGCTGGGAGCTGCTCAGCTCCCTGTGATCATTAGGCTGAACTGTTTCACCGCAGTGACATCTCACTGTCTGCAGTGGGCATCCGAGTAAGTTCAGGGTTAATGGGCAGTTGAAAAAGAGGATTGAGGAACCAGAGGGTTCGCTGCAGGCCTTTCCTCTCCAGAGCTGTGAATGCAGTGGTACATTCAGAGAGAGGGGAATGGGCGAAAGCAAGTGGGACAGAAATTGCCTCCTTTTTAAAAAGAGTTCTGGAGAGGTCACAACACCTTGGCCTCCGTGGAAGCTCAGCCTCAGTGACTGGCTGCACCATATCTGAAGGAACATTAGTCATAGGTTAGCACCTGTCCTCTGGCCCTTGGTCTTGGCTGAAGCTGGAAGCAGGGATGCCCAGATCTCATGGGAACAGTAGTTCTGAACTGCTGGAAATGAGAATCACCCAATCACGTTTGTGTGGAGCCTCCATAGTGAGACCCAAAACTAGATGAAGTCACTGAATTTTGAGTTTCCTTACAAAAGTAAAATGCAGGCCAGAATTGCCAGAGTCTGCAGGGATTTATGGTTCGGGGTTATTAATAATCATTTATACCGTGATAGCAAAAAAGGGCCTGAATGCGCTAAGAACTATATAAACACATAGAAGAACATGGTCTCTGCTCTGAACCACTGGAAACTCTATAGGCCCAAGCCACAGTGTTTGGATCCGGCTCCTAATTTCCCCAAAGTCTAGTGGTTTTAAAATCCCGGATTTGGTCACAGCCTATCTTCAGCTGAAGTCATCTGAAATTCCACTTATCACTCAGCTTGTGAGGGGAAGGGCACAAAGTACATTTAGGATTCTCGGCATCCAGTGAGCTGGCCTTCCTCAATGCAGGACCATCTGAGGCAATTTAAGGCCTAAACAAGATGCAGGCTGAGAGCGCTGGTGTTTAATCCCTTCCTTATTCTGACACCAAATTGTTTTCAGTTGCATATTGAAAATGCACGAAGGGACAAGATAGGTGAGGTAATATCTTTTATTGAACCAACTTCTGTTGGTGAGAGAGACATGCTTTCAAATGTACACTGAGTTCTTCTTCTGCCCACATGGTCATGCACACTTTCTGATTGGGCATTTTATGCCATTGCACCATGCAATCCATTCTATTCCGTCCTATGTGAGGGTGCAAGTGTCCCATAGTGAGCAACCCACATGTGATTTCTTGGGCATTCTAACAACCACTGTCCTGTGTTTTACCCAACAGGGAACATGCACACAGTCTCTGGTATTGGCAGTACTTTAAATAAGGTCAGGAAAGCCAGGTGGAAAGTGGAAACAAAAACCCAGGAGATTTTGATGAAAATGAAAAGAAAAACAAAAAAACAATGTTTAATTGAAATCAATTTTTTTTGGCTAAAAGCTGCTGAAAATAAAATAAAATAACAAAAAAATCTAGCCAAAAACTGCTGTAAATTGAAATATTTCCACCCCAAAAACTGAAGAGTTCAGGCTTATGGTTTTCCAGCAAAAAATTGAAAATTGTACAGTAAAACAGACACTTTCTATGAAAAGTTTTGTTTATCTGGTAACCCAATTTTCTGTCAAACTGTTTCAAAGAAAAATTTTCATCTAGCCCATATAATCAGTTCAGCTTGGCATATTTAGATGCCTTTCTTCACTTACCCAGCAAGGTGCTAGGGGTCTTGACATGGGAGGATATAACATTTGACCACCATATTACAGAAATACTAACAAACTGAAAGGAGTTCAGAGGAGAGAAAGAAAATGGATGAGGGGGTTGGTGGGACTGATTTGGGAGTGATTAAGAAGATAAATATGTCAAGCTGCAGTAGGTAATGGACAGAGAGAGAACATGATAATCTACAAATATTAAAGGAGTGTGAACACTCCTATCTATCTATCTAATCTAATCAGGGTTGCCCACTTTCCCAGACTGGCCGGGAGTCTCCCAGAATTGGTCTCAATCTCCTGGTGACTATTAAAGGCAATCCAGGAGATTTTAATAGGCCAAAGTATGGTCGGTGGCGCAGTGGAGCTAAGGCAGGCTCCCTATCTGCCCTGGCTCCGTGCAGCTCTCACAAGTAGCCTGCATCTTGGGCTTCTAAGCACAGGGGTGGCCAAGGGGTCTCCATGTGTTGTCCCTGCGCTGAGTGCTGGCTCTGCAGCTCCCATTGGCCAGGAACTGTGGCCAATGGGAGCTGCAGAGGTGGTGCCTGCAGGCAGGGGCAGCACACAGGGCCACCTAGCTATCCCTGAGCCTAGGAGCTGGACATGCTGGTTGCTTCTGGGAGCCACCCAAGGGTAAACACCTTCTAGCTGGAACCTGCACCCTGCACTCTCTCCCACACCCCAATCCCCTGCCCTAGCCCTGAGCCCCCTCCTGCACCCAAACTCCCTCCCAGAGCCCACAACTGCTCCTGTACCCCAGCCCCCCTCAGTTGGCAACCCTACTCTATCTATCTATCTATCTATCTATCACTCATACACTCCATTCTGGGCACCAGAAAAGAGAGGAAGAACGTTCTAACCGTGAGATCCATTAGGCTGTAGAAAAGTCTTCCAGGGGAAGGGATGGAAGCCTCTTTGCTTGGGGCATTTGAAGCTAGGTGGGACACTATCCTGTTCAATATACAATAGAGAACTATCTGTCACTGGCCCGTGGGGAGGTGAGCTAGATGAACTAACAGGTCTTTTCCCTCTTTAAATTATATTTTGACCATAACAGCAATACTCAGTCTGGAAAAAGGAATCATGTTCTTGTTTCCTCACACTGCAGACAGGTTGAGCAGGGAGCGGCAATCCTCTATCCTGGTGTCTTCACACCATTTAACTGGGCTAAGCAAAGCTGTTCTCAGTGCTAAATTGCTTCCTCACTTCAGAAGGTGCGAAAGTCTTCTATCTCTCATGCATTCACGCTTCGCTCCTTCTGCGGAGACAGCTGGTGCAGTCTTTTCTCATGTGCTTCTCTCCTCAGCTGCCAGGTCTCAGACAAACTCTCCTGCTTTTCCCATAATGCAACTCCTTCCTTTCTGCCCTTACACTCAGGCGCCAGCTCATCTACCTTTTGGGGCACCACTAATGCCTCCCCCCCTTGGCCTGCAACTCACTGAGTCCCTTTGTCCTTCAAGTCAGAGGTCAGGAGGAATGTGTTGGGCTCCCAAGAGGAAAGGAAGATGGAGAGTTGGGAAGAAACCAGAGTGAGTAGGTATGGAAGAGTTATGGGCTTATCCCAGTGGCTGGACAAGAATGGGGAGGAAATGAAGGAGAAATGGCTGACTTGACTACAAACAAGAGAGACAAAGGAAAATCACTCACCTTGAGGGAGTGTCTCTAATGGCACCAATGCTTAACTTACTGTGTGCTGTAGTCAGGAGTAGGGCACATGGAAAACTCCGGGGGAGCTGCCCTCAGGAGTCCTCCAAATACCACAGGCAAACAGCTGTCCCTGGACTAGCTTTCTAAATGGCATCCATCCAGGTCAATGAGAGGAGTCCCCAGAATATCCCAGTGCAGAGGAGAGAGAAGGACAGAATGAGGAAGATTCCCCGTTCACATTAGGTCTCTGTACCTTTGGCAAGGGAAAGAGAGTATGGAGGAGGGGAGGGTAAAATGAGGGACATCCTCTCCCAACTTGCAGAAGGGATGCCAGCCATCAGCCTCTTCCAGCCTTTCCATGGGTACAGACTCTGGTCTTTTTAATGTGTGTTGCTTTCTCTTCTGGTAATACTTGAAAGCTAAATAAACCCAGAACTTCTGGGTAATACACCGTGAATCCAGAGACCAGGGAGCTAGGAATCCTAGCTTTAATGCATACAGTCCAAGGACAAAAAGGAAAGGAAAGGGAGAGTAATGCCTCTGGGTGTGTACCAGAGTTGTCTCTGGGAGTGACAAGTAGGGACACAGTCCCTTGCAAGCTAGTGTGGGGTAGAGGGGACTCTGGTGGGAGAGGTAGAGAGGCAGGTCCTCCCAGTGTGCAGCAGAGGGGGTTCTGGAGTGTCTCAAAATGGAGCAGAAGCAAATCAGTCAATGGTCTTAAAAAATGGAGCGATGGGCTCCCTGTCACATGCCTCCTCCGTGACAGGGTATGGGACATTTAAATGGGGCTGGAAGGTCTGGTGGCACCTTCTCCATCCCTAGCAATAATTTGCCCCCCTCTACAAGTTTTTGGTGTTAGTGGCCAAGTCAGCTCTGTGAGTGAGAGGGGAAACCTCACTGGGGTCAAGAGTCAATGTATTTTGCATGCCTGGAATTCTTCATGCTGCTGGCTCTTGCCAGCTGATCGACACTCCTCCTATGTTGGGATAATTTATCTTCTTGCTTCCTGCTCCCCAGCTACCTCTGAGAAGGAAATTCTGACAGGAGCTGCCTGCCTGAAAAGGGAAGCCTATCATGTGAGCTTGGGGTGTGTCAGACAGAGATGCGGAACAAGATCATGTCTCTGTACAGAAGGCAGATTCTGTGCTGTGTAGATAGAGACAAAGCTGCTTAGCTGTGTGCTTCACAAAGAGCTTTCAAAATCCTGTACATCTTATTCGTGCCAAAGTCCCACTGTCTTCAGTTACTGTCAATGGATTGGTCAGTATTACTGACTTTCCATCTCGGTAATGTCTAGGGTTCGACTCACCATGTACAATACAGAGAACATCTACTCTGTGCCGAATGATGATGTCAGTGCATAACTTGCACAGTTGGTTAGTTTCCATATTGTCTATACAGAATTCAATCTGTACGTAAGCATGTGTGCAGCACTATTACTGTTGGACTCTGATTCCTGACTGGAGCGTCTAGGCACTGTCACTATACAAATAATAATTATTATTAATAACAGTAAATAAGAAGCCATTAAAATAGCACTCAAATATCATGAGTGTAGACAGACAGATAGATAGATTTCCCTTTTCCACTGGGATTCCTTGGAACCATGTTCATGTCCTGGAAAGACTGACTCACCTCTTCATTCTTCCAGGGAAGATAAATTGCGTTCTGGGCTGTTCACTGTGTATGGATTATTTCTGACCCAACCATCGTAAGTAAGATATTGTTTGCAGTGTGTGTAAAACTCAATGATGAAGATGCAATGCCTGTTTTCCTGACAGCAGAGGTTTTCCTTGGCCAAAATGCCTCCCTACCCCAGTGATATATGCAGCATGACACGTGCACCGGTTAGCAGCTGTGTTCCACCCCAGAAGTGGCTGCATTCCAACAGTGTGGCACATACATGGTTTGTGAAGTACTTGGGCATGCTCCAGGAGGAAAGCTGGTATGGAAATGTAACATGTTATTCCTCAATGGTTTCTGGGGCAGATGTTATAGAAATGCAACACTTATTATTGAGTGGTTCTAGCTGTGTTTGAATCACTGTACTCCTGAGCTGGAAGTGGTCTAATTATTATTATTATTATTATTGGATTCCCCTCCTCACACACTGACCTGAAATCCTTCCCGTGCTTTACCTCCTCCCACTCTCTGCCAAAGACCTCCTTTCTTTCACATATGAAATGATCCCAAAAGCATGTCTATGTTACACAATGTGTCTGCAAGCAAATCAAGGCAATGGGGAAATGATGTAATCACAGCAGGGCTAAGAGTGTGATGTCATCATGACAGCAGTTTACACTTTAAGTGCTGGTGAGGCAGGCCAGGCTCTGAACTAGAGTTCACTTTTTAGCCAAAGGGCAGATACAGCATGGTCAGCAGCGAGGCAAGCCCTGCAGATAAGGCTCAACCACTGACTTGGAGGGACTGTCCTCTGGGGGGTGAGAGGAGAGGTCAGTCTCCATGACCTTAGCTAGGACTGCTGACAAGCGAGACAGTTAATGTAATTGCATTAGTGGGGGTTGCATATTGTAAATTTCTGGTTAATAGAGCTGGGCAAATACTGAACACATGGCACACGCTACCTTCTGTGTGTGCGATGATGATGGTTGTCTGGGGTGGGAAAGGCTGAGTGGAATGGTGGGAAATGGATTCAGTACTCTATGCAGGGCCCGTGTAATATGTTGGTCAGAGGACAGGAGCACATTAATTAACCCTTTCCTCTGTGTGTGTCCCTTTTATCTAAGGGTTGATGTTTCCATTACCTTCTCTGATGAGTGTGGGAGCAGCTAGATGCTTGGGGCTAGATCCTTAACTGTGTTGTGGTTATGTTCGATGCAGCTGGCCTTAAGCCACCCTCCCATTCCCCTGATACTGGGGCTATCAGGGAGCTGACATGTTTCCTAGTCTTGACACATCCTGGAGTGGTCACACACAGAGACCTCTCCATTGACTGGAACACTGTGTGGTGCCTTTGTGCCTTCCTGCCCCTAGTGCGCCTGTGTGGGGATGAGATGGCTTGACACAGCTGAGGTTTTTCCCAGACTGAGGAAGCTTTAAAACCCCTTTGTGCCCAATGGGAGACTTAAATAGGGCTGAAAGGTATGACCCGAGGTATCTACTAACACATGGATACAGGCAGCTTTGCAAATGCAGGCACTTGTTTGATGCTCACAGTAGCTGGCATAACATGTTAACAGGCTCATAGACTCCATGGTCCTGTTGACACCATGTCAACCGGCAGGCCGGCCTTACTGCTCGCTGAAAGTTTGCAGTGCTGTAGCACTTTGCATCTGAGGCACTTAATGCATTCTGGAAACATTAGTAAACGTAAATTCACCCCCTTTCTATGCAATGGGCATGTTTGCACCCATTCACTAGATTCTTGGGGCATAGTCACACCCCACAGTCACTCTCATATCGATTGGACATGGTGAACCCTCATGCTCACTCTGAGGGATATAGGTGTGATCACGCCTTATGCAAACTCACATATTCACAGGTGTGTCTTCCATCCTCTGGCTCTCTCTCACATATGGATGTGAGCGTGGTCAGTCCCCATGCTCACTCGCACTCACTGATGTGGGCATGGTCACCCTCACACACTGATGTGAGCACAGTCCATCCCCTCATTGACTCTCACATTGATGTGGGCATGGTAAGTCCCCCTGTTCACTCACATGCTGTGGGTGTGGGTTACTCCCCAGGCTCACTCGTTGCTGTGGGTGTGGTCAGACCGTGCTCAGATTAGCGTGCAAGTGGTTATGCCAAATTCTCACTCTTACAGATTGATATGAACATGCTTACTCCTGCTCACAAACTGATGTGGGTGTGGTGAGTCCTCACACTATTCTTACATATGGATAGGGATTGGGGTCAGTCCCCTCACTCACTCTGAGGTATATGTAGTAGTCAGGTAGTCAGTCTGCATGCTCGCTCAATGACTTAGCTCTGGATGTGGTTGCTCCCCATGCTCATTCGCACACACAGATGTGGGTACAGTTGCTCCCAATTTCACCATCATAATGATGTGGCATGATTACTCCCCAGGCACATTCTCACTGGTGTGGGTGTGATCAGTCCCCATTCGCAGTCACCTTGGGTCAGCATGGTTACTCCCCGTGTTCACTCTCATACATTGGCATGGGTCTGGTCACCCAGGGCTTACTATCACACGTTGATGTGGGTGTGGTCATTTCCCACATTCATGTTCACAATTTAGAGTGGGCATGGTCAGTCCCAGCCTCATTTTCACATTGATGTGGACATGGTTAGAGCCTGTACCCATATCCACATCCGCTCTGTGATCTGCAAAAATGGGCTGTGAATATTCACAACTGCATCTGCTCATATTGGTGTGGGTGTGGTCCATCCCCATGCTCACTTGTACACATTGGTGTGGACTGTCCCCATGCTCACCTGCACATGTCCATTTGGGTGTGGTCAGTCCCCATGCTCACTCGCAGACATTGATGTAGGCGTGGTCCATCCCCATGCTCACGTGCACATGTTGGTGCAGGTATGGTTACTTCCCACACTTGCTCTGGCCTGGTTTATACCTAAAACGAAGAGAGACAAGGTGGGTGAGGTATCTCTTTATTGGATCAACTGCTGTTGGTGAGAGAGAAAAGCTATGTGTGACTTGACAGCTTGTTTCTCTCACCATTAGAAGTTGGTCCAATGAAAGATAATATCTAAGTCATGTCAGTTCCAGGCGATCTAAAACTTAGGTCAACCTAGCTGCATTGCTCAGGGCTGTGCAAAATTGCATGTCTGGTGCAATGTAGTTAGGTTGACCTAACGACTTCCTGTCGATGCAGCTAGGTTGATGGAAGAATGTGCAGCTGTAGGGGTTTGTGGTGTGGACAGATGCTGTGACACAGTGATGTTGTATGGGCAGTACCTACACTTAGTCTCTTACATTGATGTGGGTGCGGTCACTTCTCATGCTCATTTTCACATTGATGTGGATGGCATTTATGTACGTGCTCAGCCTTTGCTCACTGTCACATATTCATGTGGGCGTGGCCACTCCCCATACATACTCTCACACATTCGTTTGGGTGCAATCTGTCTGCGTGCTCATTCTTGTGTACTGATGTCCCTTTCTGGTGACCTAGCTCCAGCTACACTGCGGTTTCGGTCGGCACAGGTGGCCCTCATGGATGTGGAATTTTCACACCTCTGAGCTCTGTAGCTATGTTGACCTAAGCTTTAAGTGAAGCCCAGGCCCTGGTGTCTGAAGACATGCATTGACAGCGTAGAAGCCACTGCATTACCAGCTTGCCTCTGCTCTTTAATAGCTCTTTTGATAGCTACTGGATTTGAATATTGATGGAAAAGTATCCCCTTGTCAATATGCAGTTGAACTGCTACCTACTCAAGCTCTGGTAAATTATCAGAAGTACAGTACGTATCATAGAGTGAAAGGAGCCATTAAAGGGTAAAATCTACCTTGATGCATGAGACCAGCATGAGGCCTGTATGGATTGTATTTCTGCTTAAGACTTCAACATAGGGATTACGACGTACATGGTGTATGTGGCCCTCTGCTCATGGGGAATTAATAGAGATGCCAATTATCTGGTAACACTGGATGACTTATCACTATCTACTTAGTTTCCTTTCAATGAACCTGGCTTTGAAAGCACAAGCCGATGAGACTGGGGACAAGAGAGAGTGGTTGTAGATAGGGCATTTGTGAGGCATATATTGTGTGAGTATGTGTGTGAGAGGGAGTATTTGTGTGTCATCCATGGTGGAGCATCCCTTAGTATAACCCTTCAGTGGGATTCCCCCTAGGCAAAAGACACCAGTGACACTGAACTCAACACTACTAGCACCGAGGTCTTACACAAAGCCACCCCGAAAGCAGCGTGGGTTGGGTTTTGTAGGGTGGAGGGGTGGTGGATTTGAAGAATCAGTAAAAATAAATAGAGAACCAACATTTCTAAACTGATAGCAAATACCTGGTAAATATCACAAATTAACGGGGGGGAAAAAATCACATGAAATTAAAGAGAGGCAAACAAGTTAGCTCGGGTCCTCCGCTGCAGCCAAAGAGCACTAGGTACACCTGATTGGCTGAAAAAGTGGCTTTGAATCACCTTTGCATAACTCCAAGGGACACTGTTGTGGCCAGATATTGCCAGGGTATTGGGATATCCCTACACCCCTTTTTTCCTAGCCATGCCCCTATGCTTAGGTCGGGGGGGGGAGGGGTTCTGGAGCCACTGCAGGAGTTGTATATAGGACTGGTCACTTCATTTTTATCAAAAAGGTTTTTCAATGAAAAAATGACTTTTTGAACAATACCTGCAGTTTTACAAACATTTTCATATTGATTTATATTTTCTGATTTTTCAGTGAACTGATTCAAAATAAGAAAAAAATCAGTTTGGATCAAATTGAATATAAACAAAAAGAAAGTTTTTCTTCTCCTTCTGAAAAAACCCAAATAAATAAGTAAGCACTAGAAAAAAGGTGCTTCAAATCAAATCAAAATTATTTTTGATTGGTTTCAAATCCGTTCCAAACGAACGTTCGTTTCAGATCATTCCATCAAACAATGGGGACATTTTGGGGGGAAATGTCAAGGGAAATGCAATTTTATTTCATTGGCTATTTTCCACAGAAAAGAATTCAACATTTTTGCGCAGCTCTAGCTGGATACCGCTGAAGAAACTTCCTATGTAGGGGAGAACCTCGTGAGCCTGAGTCCACGATGTTAAAACAACTTTGTTCTGGGATCTGCTCTGAAGTTGCTAAATTGAAGGACAGGATCTGACTTGCTGTATGAAGTGAATATGCAAAATAACACACACACATGCATATAAACAACAGTGTGGTAGTTTTGCCACATTGCTGCCACATGGAGATAAGGGTGCTGCTCTAGCACATGCTCGACTCTTGACAGGCCTTGCCCAGCTGAGAGAAGCGTGGATGAGATGATATCAATGAAACAAGCTATCACTGCATGTGTAAAATTCTTTATCTGACTCCTTTCTTTCTCCCCCTTTCTCCTTAAAGGTTGAAAAAAACGATGACGTTGACCAAAAGATTGAGCAAGATGGCATCAAACCAGAAGATAAAGCTCATAAGGCAGCCACCAAAATCCAGGCCAGCTTCCGTGGACACATAACAAGGAAAAAGCTCAAGGGGGAGAAGAAGGGAGATGTCCAAGCAGCCGATGCTGAGGCTGCTGAGAAGAAGGATGAGGCCCCGTCTGATGGTGTGGCAGAGAACAAAGAGAGTGACGCTCCTGCTGCCACAGAAGCTGCTCCGTCTGACAGCGCCCCACCTGCAGAGGGCAGCAAAGATGGCAGCGCTCCCTCGGAGGAGAAGCAGGGGGAAGGCACCGCTGATGCTGGCTCAGAGCAGCCAGCTCCGCAAGCAGCCACTCCCGCCTCCTCCTCAGAGGACAAGCCCGCTCCGACTGCCACCGAAACGGAAAGTGCCACTAAAGCTTCCACTGATAACTCGCCGTCCTTGAAGGCTGACGAAGCCCAAGACAAAGAGGAGCCTAAACAAGCCGATGTGCCTGCTGCTGTCACCACCACTGCTGCAGAGGATGCTACTGCCAAGGCAATAGCACAAACGGAGACGGCGGAGAGCAGCCAAACCGAAGAGAAGACAGGTAAGTGGATGTCAAGGAGCAGGGCTCTTTCTAAATGGACTGTGAAATGCCCCTTGCCTCCCTGTGGTTCCCTGGAGTGTCAAAGATAGAGTGGTAAGAAGTTAATAAGTGAGGAAGACAGGTGGGCAATGACCAGTACAGTCATCTTCGTGTTTCAGGAAAAGGTGAGAGAGATTTTCATAATAGCTCCCTGAGCTTGTGGAAATACCTGTGGAAGCTGTATGATATGGGATATGGCTAAATGGGTGGAAGGGAGAAGACAGACTCCAGTGCAGGGAATCTTTTGAGGGTAACAAGAGTCTGAATCCAGATCTACGGTGAAAGCAGATTCTGAAGGGATTTTTTAAACCTCATTTACCTTGCGCCTGTCCAGAGACAACCCCCTGAATTCATGCCCTCAGCTTTGATTCTTTAGGGCCTGATTCTCCACTGTTTTGCCCTCTGTGTCAACCTTTACACCTGTGCAAAGTGGGTGTAAAATGCCATCACTGGAATGAGCAACCAGAGAATCTTGATTTGGTAGAATTTTACACCCACTCTGCACTCCCTTGGCACAGGTGCAACATCCCTTTCATTTGGCTGTTATCATCTCCTTTAATAGTGAGGACGTACATGAACCAGCTCCATTGTAATGACCAGAGCTAAGTAATTTATTACAGCAGATATTGATTTGATTATTTTCATCTATTTTGTTTGCAGGTTGTCAGTGAGCTGTTTACAATATTCTTGCACCTAATCGGTATTCTAAATTATTTGCAAATTTCTTCAGTAAATATTTCTTAGCCGCAGATCACTGGAATTGTGAACACTACAATTGAATATACAATTTGCAGTTCACGCTCTAACATAAGTAAATAGCTTAGCTTGCCATCACAGAGTGAGTTGTAAATTTTACCATTGCATATACACTTTTTAAAATTAGCTTTCAGTGAATATTTGAATATTCAAGCACAACATTTGCCTTTTATTCATATTCATTTGATATTCTTGCTAGCGGAACTCAAGATCTCGAGTGTTTTCAGAAAGCAAATGTAGAAGGTTTGTGACCACAGTCAGATCAAAATTCCCTTTGGAATGTTCATGAATATTGGTAACAAAATCTCATTTCCCACTAGTTGATCAGCTTTTCCAATCACAAATTCACACAGTTGGTGTGTTCTAGGATCACAGAAATTAGAGATGGGGAAAAAAAGATCCAATATGTCTTTTTATCCATTTCCCTGATGTGGGATTGTTCCCTGCAATATGTATTTAGGCGTGGCAGAATTTGATTTTAATTTTTTTATAATTTTGACAGTCAATATCCATGTTTATTTGTAAGCCTTTTTCAATTTTTATTAATTTAAATGTTCACAGTTTGGGGAAATTATGTATGTGTGTGTGTGTGGAGGGGGTCAGATAATTATTTAATGATGGGAGATACTGAGATTCAAAAAGGCTTTACAACCATTAAAACACAAATTGTCAACATCATGTCAAAATATACAAAGCAAACAGCCTTAAATCAAACTCTAAATTCTCAAGTGGCATTTTTTTTATTTTGCCTGTCTGTCATATGTTAAGATTATTGATGGAAATATTTTTTCATCTGTTTGTGTGCATAAGGTGAAATCGACGTTTTTCTAATCCTTCCGAGTCTAAATATGTTCCACAGTACTTTGCCTAGTCTAGTTGTGAAGGGCTTTCACAACAGTAGGGCTACCACAATGGAGCTTCCAGTGTTTCCTACATCTCACGGCTAGGAAATGTTCCCTGATACACAGCCTACATTTTTCTTTTCCTAATTGCATCCTATCACTCCACCGTGTCCCTCTAAACAATGCTTCTCCTTCCTTGGCTTTTACTCCCTTCCTAGACTCATACACAGTGACCATGTCCCCCTAGTCCTCATTTAGTTATGCATTATCCTGCCAACTCCCAGCAGTGCTGTGGTGGCTTGGTCATCCATGAAAGAGCGAGGACTACTAAACATCTGTCACTCCAGCACCCTGCCAGTCCAGGGACTGATCTCTTCAGCTTTTCTCAAAATCTCCTCTTTCAGCTCTATCAGGCTATTTCTCCCTGAAGTCATTCTCTTGGCTTTCAAAGTTCATCTTTTATCATTTTTGTGGTCGAAGACTAGCACCGAACTATGCAGTGTGAGGCTGCCAAAAATAAATAAATCAAATTGGCTACTGGCCAGCCTCGTTGGTTGGCTCATTGCCATGGCACGCTTGGCTGCTACTAACTACTATGAAGAGTAAGTGCAGGTCATTCTACATTTGTGTGGTGTTGTTCATTTGGGTAGAATTTTGCTACATTCATCACCTCATCTACGGGTATGTTCCTGGGGTACCACTGGGAGTGGATGAGGTCATTTGACCTACATGCTTGGGAGGTCTTTTACCTCTGCATCTGAGTAAAAGAAAAAAAAGGAGAGACTGAATGAATGAGTTAATCAATTAACCAAATTGCATTACCTGTAATGCTTAAAATTAAACATGTCTGCAGTGAACAGGAAGTGGGGCAGCTCCTCCAGAACAGTATTTACTCTACTAACACACCCATCATCCCCCAACTGTTCAGCCTGAGATACTCTATTAAGCTTGTCTTTTAGGTAACTGCTTTGGAAACTGGCTTTAACCAAGCAATCCGGTGTCCAGTATTAATTTACTTGGTGCCTCAGGGTTCCCTGAATTTTTATTATAAAGCACCTTCTAAATAATTCTGATTAGGGCTGCTGGACCATGAAGCAAAGATGTGGGGTTCTACCCAGGATAAGGCATGAATGAGACATGGGGCCAAATTCAGAGGCTGAATTAAGTTAGAATCCTTAGACCCCCCTCACATCCCCTTCCCTGTGTGTAGATGTAGGTTGATGCCACGTACAATCTGAGGAGCTGGGAGAAGATGTAAGTTAAACTAGGAGGTGGCCTACTTAAATTTACACTTCCTCACACTCTCCTGTTTGTTGCTTTTCTTGCCACATTCCTGGCTTCTGGCCCCTTAAACTCAGTCCTACTCAGTGGGACAAAGTCAGCAGGGAAGTGTAAGGAGTATCTACATTACATATTGGTAAGGAGGTGCATGTCTAAGGCCTAGTCTATACTACAAAGTTAGGTCAACGTAAGTCGCCTTGCATTCACCTGTATGTGCATGTCTCTGCACTCAGATTTGTCTCCCGGTGATGTAAGTGCCTGTTACAACGACACAGTAAAACCACTTCCCCAGATGGCATGGAACCATTGTCAATCTACTGAGGTCAATGCAGTGCAAGTATAGACACCTGTGTCGACGCTAACAGTCCTCCACAGTGCCCCATTCCCTGAGACAGTGATCACTTTGGTCACGATTTTAAACTCTGCTGTCCAAGGGTCATAGAGACCAGAAGCCACCCACAACCCCCACCCCTTTAAGGCCCCTGCATATTTTTGAAATGTCTTTTCCTGATTGCCCACCTCATAAGCACACCAAGCGGCTCACCTTTGTTGAGTGCAACCGGCACCCCCACCAACCATGCTGGCTCCACGCACACCAAGAGATACTGGATGCGCTCCTGCCTGGACTATACTGGAAGTACTGGATCTCCTGGGGCTGTTGGGAGAAGATGCTGTGAAGCACAACTAGGGACCACCCATAGAAATGTGGAGACCTATGAGCAGAATGCAGGGGGATACAGGGAAAGGGGTACAACAGGGATCAGCAGAAGGATTTTTGCCAGGGATACCACAAGGCCAGGGAATGCAACAGATCTGGTGCTGGACTGCAGACCTCCTGCTTCTACAATGAACTGCATGCCATACTTGGCAGAGACTCCATGGGCACCCAGCAGAACACTGTGGAACCTCGGAGAAGTCCAAGATAGTGACCCCTGCCATGAAGAGTGAGGAGGAGGGAGACGTGGCTGGGAACTCCAGAACCCCTTGGAAATTCTGCCACAGTGTAGCCAGTCCCGCCAAGCAAATGCGGGTGATCCTGATGAAGGGGAAGGGAACTCAGGTAAGTGTGTGCATGCATTTTTCCTTAAAATATTGACATTTAAAGATGGCGCCTGGCCCATCCCCAAGTTACTAAGACACAGGTATCTACTTTTCATTGTTTTACTTCTATGAGAAGAGGTAGTGGTACAATAAACAGAGGTAGAGTTGGCATCTGCTTTTCATACCCCTATTGGACTAGGTGGCAGGGTGAATGTGTTCATGTGGAGTTCTTTGTTTAGGTATATAGTCATGTCCCGGATAGCCTCCTGAGAGGTCTCCATGAAATTTGCACGGAGGTCCTTTGCAATACTCTCCTGAAGGTTTCTAGGGATGGCAGCTTTATTTCTTCCTCCGTGGTAGGACACTTTCCCACACCACTCCACAATGAGTTCAGCTGGCACCACTGCAGTACACAGGTAGCAGCATACAGACCCGGGCGGCTTAAGGATGCCAGCAGCAGCTGTGCTC
This sequence comes from Gopherus flavomarginatus, assembly GCF_025201925.1. Taxonomy (NCBI): domain Eukaryota; kingdom Metazoa; phylum Chordata; order Testudines; family Testudinidae; genus Gopherus; species Gopherus flavomarginatus. The sequence continues at coordinate 162,698,110 of NC_066617.1, read as the reverse complement.
TCTGTGCCTTTGTGACCATCAGGAGTGAGATACCAGCTAAAATCACCACTGACTGTGGGAAATGGTGCCAATATCCAATGCCATTGTCCTATACTCATCCCCTGAAATAGGGACTGGAATAGGGGCTGAAATGTTATAACTTCATGCAACAGATAATCTTTGCCCACTCCCATCGTCCCTGTGGGCCATACTCACCCTGGCTGGGGCTGGAGAGCAGTGCTGCGCAGGGGTGCTCCACAGCTGAAGTGTCAATAAGCATTTCTCATTAAAAGTGTTTGTGGGAATCAGGGAAGGGTGTTGTGAAATTTATCTTTCCCTTTTCCATGTGGCTGTAAATCCAATGGTACATCTGTCTGTTTTTATCAGCAGCTTCTGGTATGGTGGCCTGGAGGGATGCCCCTGCCACGCCCGCTGAATGCCTGGCCCTGATGAGCAGGAAAAAGAAGAGGACTAAGGAGAACAGATTCAGCAAGTTCCTGCAAGCCATGCTGCATCAGCCCATGAACGAAGGGCCTGGGAGGCCAATATGACTGACAATATGGAGAAAGACAGAGAGGAAAGGAGAAGTCCAGGAGTCTCAGCAGGTGTAAGAAAGTGAAATGCACCAGGACATAATGAGTCTTCTCAGGCAGCAAACCCAAATGCTGCAGACCCTGACTGGCCTACAGGTCCAAAAATCGTGGACTCTGCACTTTTGCAGTGCTTGGAGCACTCCGTTGTCGCTGCTCCCTAACTGCCCAACGTACCACAAGGCATCATGGGCCACATCATTATCCCTACCACACTCCACTCCAGGATACAGCAAGGAAACCCACAGCTTCACACACAATGACCTGTGAGCACCACAATTGGTGTATGCGTAGCCACACTGGATTACATTTCTTTCCTCACATGGACATAAACATTTATTTCCTTTATATTTCTAATTTTTCACCCCATTAAGTTATGTTGAAAATGTGTATAACATTGCCTATGGTTTCTTTGCCCACGGATTTTCTGCATTGTGTTTTTTTCTACTCAATAAAGTTCAATTTTGGGACAACCAAATTATCTTTATTAACTCACAATGCACATTGCAGAATGCATAGTGGCACTCAAAGCAAACAGCACTTGTAAATGCACCCCAAGCACCACAGAATTCATGGCTTAAGGAAAAAACTCTGTCACATTTATTAATATACAGCAAACACTACACAATTCTTAGCTGCACGCAAAGCTCCAGGCCCAGAGAACACTCTGGCAGAGAATACTACTGTGGCTGATAGTTAAAGTGCTCTTTCAAAGCCTCCCACAACCGCATAGCTCCAAGTCTGGCTCTTGTAATAGCCCTTAGGTCTGGCTATTCAAAGTCAGCAGGCAGTCTCTCCACCTTTGCCCTCCACACTGGTGGCAGCTTTTCCCCCTTTGATTCACGGCCAGTGTACAGTTTCATGAGCTGAGGAGCAAGGGAGTAGGTGGGCTCCCCAAAATCACTATTGGCATTTCAGTATCCCCAAAGGTAATCTGCCAGTTGGAAAAGAATGTCCCTAATTGCAGCTTTCTGAACAGTCCTGTGTTCTTAAAGATGCGAGTATCATGCACCTTCCCTGACCAGCCCACAATGATGTTGGTGAAGTGTCCCCAGTGATCCGTCAATGCTCGCATAACCATGGAAGTAGCCCTTTCTGTCGATGTACTCTGTAGCAAAGTGCTCTGGTGCCAAAATAGAGACATGCATCTATTGCCCCACCGCAGTTGGAGAACTCTACTGCTGCAAATCCATCCGCTATTTCCTGCACATTGCCGAGAGTCACAGTCCTGCATAGCAGGAGACGAATAATGGGCCCCGCACATTTGCATAACAATGGCATCCACTGTGGATTTTTCAACACCAAAATGATTTGCCATTGACCAGTAACAATCCGGCGTTGCAAGCTTCCAGAGTGCAATCGACACTTGCTTCTCCACTGTCAATGCAGCTCTCATTCTGGTGTCCCTGAGCTGGAGGGTAGGCCACACTCAGCACACAGATCCAGGAATGTGGCTTTTCGCATCTGAAAGTTTGGTAGCCAATGCTCGTCATCCCAAACCTGCATTATGGTGCTATCCCACCAGTGAATGCTCATTTCTCAAGCCCAGAAGCAGTTCTCCACCAGCTGCAGCTGCTCTGTGAACACCAACAACAACCTTGAATGGGGTTTTGCTATGTCCCGCTGCAAACGGTTGTTGAAGAAATCCTCATGTCCCCGGTTGTTGCATTACTTCCTGAGGATCTGCAAATACAGGAGACTCATGCCTTGTGTATTTGCAAGATTCAGGAGAATAGTGCAGAACTCTGTGTGCACCGTGATTCTCTCAGAGATGGCAGAGACTGAAAAGTGCTGCATGGGATTGTTTTAAAAAAGATTAAAAACTAAGGGATATGGATGGCATTATGGGATGGAGAAAATTGCATGCTGCGAATTTGACCTCTATCTCCCAGAGCTCTCTGGGTGAGTTATTACTATCCCACAAAACATTGCAAAAATGGCCCAAAATGTATTGTTCTGGATGGCAGCGCATGGCATGCTGGGATACCTATCAATCGTCTTACCATACTCTGCATCAACACACGCCCTTCTGGTGCGTACACACATCACTGACACAAGCAGCCAAGTATGCTTATGCCCGGGTGATATAAAAACTTTGGCATCTGCATACCAATGTAACGTGTGCCAACCCAAGTTTGTAGTGTGGACATGGACTAATTAAGCGAGCCACATGCTACTCTCAGTTGCATTGGTTTAAGTCTGGAGTGTCTCCACTGAAGTCAGTGGATTTACTCCAGATTTAGATAGGTGTAAAGAGAGATCAGACTCCAGTCTGGTTAATTTGAGGGAGTCTATGCTAGCTGGTGTGGGTGAACATGGTGGGGTGCAGGAGAAGGTGCAATGTGCCTCAGGTGGCATGTGAACAGGATTCACCACTGGATTTGGCTTGCTGGTTGGATCATAGCTTCCCCGGCTTGGCCCGGGCACTATAGTCATTTGCATCAGCACAAAGTGTGTGTAAAATGCTTATGAATGCATTTTGCACTGGGGCAAATGACTACACAAGGTGCAGAGCAAAGGAGCAGCAGACACCACATCTTCAAAAGGTTTGCAGCAGATTTGTGGATAGAAACTTTACAGGATGGAGCATTCTACCTGCTCCAGTATGTACACTAAACTATCACTGAATGAGGTTCTCCTTACATAATGTGTGTTGGAGTTGTACATTTGGAGCAGAAAGACCTGAGTTCAAGCCCTGCTTATATTCATGGTAATAACTGTGTTTAGTAATAATTATATGGGATCTGGCTATGAACAATCTTCCCAATGAGATCAGGTGAAGCAAGAACCTAGCTATTGTTGAGGAAGCCTTTCAACCATGATGCTCACAATACAAGCACCCCCCTTTTATTCCTACCAACCAAAAACAAAACAAAACCCCCTAGCCCATGCAGAGTATTGACCCCAAAAAGGGAAAAATGCCAGAGACTCCACAAAGTCCACAATGCACTTCACTGTTGCTATTGATTTTAAATGGAAGGCACTCATATACTAAGGTGATGGTTGGCAATATAAAATCAATGCTAGACAGCTAGAGTGATCTCTGTGAAATGTAGCTAGCTGCTACATGCCGTACAGTCATAGCCATGCAGGGCATTGCAGCCATGGATTCTCTGTATAGCATGAGCTGCTAGGCTGAACGTTGCAGCTGGGCTCTAAGCATATCAAGTATCAGCTGGGATTTATTAGCCAAAGGATCAAATCCAAGAGAGCCATCAGGGTTAGACAGTTCTGCCTTTTGTGCTGCAATTCCTTTAAGGTGAAAGCACTAATTCATCCATAAAATGATAGGCTTAGGCAAATTCCACCCGGTCAGTGTGATCAGTTTAGATGAACATTTCTTGATCACTTCCAATCCATGCAGCAGATCCATGGACTCAGCTAAGGTGGACCTATGCACTCTGAAATTATGCAGCCATGCAAATGGTTGCATAGGATCATAGGAATTGCCAGGGATAGCTCAGTGGTTTAAGCATTGGCTTGCTAAACCCAGGTTGCAAGCTCAATCCTTGAGGGCCATCTAGGGATCTGAGGCAAAATCAGTACTTGGTCCTGCTAGTGAAGGCAGCGGGCTGAACTTGATGACCTTTCAAGGTCCCTTCCAGTTCTATGTGGTAGGTGTATATGTCTATATAACATTACAGCCAAAATCCATCATGTCCAGTATCCAGCCTTTAACAGTGGCTAGTACCAGATGCTTCAAAGAAAGGTGTAAGAATGCCACAGTAGACAGATGTGGGTTAATCTTCCCCCTATATTAGGGCTCATCCTGATCTATGTTAGCTAGACATTGTCTTAAACTGTGAAGCAGGAGGTTTAATATCCCTTTGAACATTTCTGCTATTATGATAACTGAGGATATTCTTGATAGCCATATAACTATAAATCCCTTTCGAAATCTTGCTAAATTCTTTGCCTCAACACCTTACTTTGGCAGTGAGTTGCACAGTTTAATCACATGTTGTGTGAAATTTGCCACACTTTAATTACATTGAATGTCTCCTTGTTCTTGTATTATAAGACAGGGATAACAGAAGGTCCCAATCTACCTTCTGTAGACCGTTCATTTTTATTATGTCTCCTCTTATCCATCTCCTTTCTATGAGAAGCAATCCCAGTATTTTCATATATGAGCTTTTTCAGGCTCTTGAGCATTCTGGCAATTTTTCTCTAAGCATTCTCCAGTCCAGCCTTTTTGAGATGGGGTGACCAGTACTGCACACAATGTTCCAAGGGAGGCTGCATCACAGATTTATGTAATGGCATTTTCATATCTTCTTTATTGCTCTCCATCCTGTTCCATGTGCATCCTAACATCCTGTTTGCTCTTTTGACTGCATCTGCACATTGTGCTGAGGTCTTTATTGAGCTCTCTATAGCGATCTCCAGGTCCCTTTCCTGACTTGATCATTCTCCCTTTTGTAAAAATGCTGCATAAATCTTGTATTGAAACACATGATTGGCTGTAGAGTGGACCAGTGGCTAAAGAGGCCAAAAATTGTAGACAGGAGCAGGATGCTTTCGGAGCAGTCGGTTGCAATGCTGAGTTCTGCTGGGGCACAGCTCCTGCTCTTGTGGAGAATCAGAGCTCTGCAGGACAAGCATTTCTCTGGCTCTGGAGCTCCCAAGATGCTCAGCAAAGTAGTTCCTTCCTGCATTCCTTAGGAGCTTTGCCAGAGTGAAGCAAAAGCAGGCTGGCGCCAATTGTGTATTCCTTAGGACCTCTACAGCTAGGGACATTCCTGCCCTATGGAATTACAAAACTCCACAAGAACAGGGTCTTGCTCTCCTTCTCTGCATTTTAGAACATCTTCAAGGCAGGCATCTCTTCCAACAAGCTCCACACACCTACCAGTTCAATTTTATCAGCTCTTCAGCCACAGCCCCCTTCTGCGGACTCCCTGTTGTGCCAGGGTCAACTCTGAGAATAAACCTTCCTTGGGTGGCTGCTGTGCATCTCTCAAGGAAGAAGAGGAGCTTCAAGTTAACTTGTGACAATAAGTTGGATGGTGGGGCGTGGTTATAGGCTGTGGTAGGCTGTTCTCTGGAGGCTTGGCTGGTTTGTGGCAACAGGCTGCTGGTGAAGGTGGTCTCTCCACTATGCTGGGACTTTCTACCTAATTCCACGGGTCTTGCTGTATAATTCTGAGGGGCCTTGCCACATAATTTAGATCTAATGCACTGCACAATACAAGGAGTCTTGACTTTAGCCTTTTCTTCCTGTGTCCTTAGACACTTCATTCAATCCATTGGACACTTGGATGGGTTTGAGGATCTCAGCTGAGTTCCTAGCATACAGTAGCCCATATTGTACAGCTGTCACCTGTACAGCTGCATGAAAAGACAGAGAGCTATGGAAGGCTGAACCAGGATAAACCTCTAATGGAAAAGACTGTTTTTTTTTTAACCCTGGCAACAATGAGACTCAAAGCTTTCATGTAAATAGGCTTAAATAGTCATCAGTAATCACACTTAATTACTGGTTATGGTACCACACAGCTTCCATCCATCTTTTTTGCCAATAGCAAATGTCTCCTTTTCATCATGAAGGAGAGCAACAGGAATGAAAAGCAAGAGATGGAGGCGAGGGGATGTTAGTGAGGATGACTGGATGTGACCCTGACCCGGGTGGAGCTATAATACTTGCTGAAGAGATAAGAAGTCACTTTTGCATTTGAAAAATATCTGCTATCTCGTGCTACAGAAGGCCTCATAGACACAGTGCTGAGAAAGGTGTGAGCAGCCAGGACCTGTTGATACTAGAGTTCTCAACATTGCTGACTCTAGGGAAGCTGAGCTGTGGGAACCTAAAGTAGATCCTCTGGGGGAGCTGGAAGAAGGTGTAAGAAGATATAAGTTAAAATAGGGGATGATTACACCTTAAAACCCCATGCTCTTCTTGATGTACTTCTTTCTTCTGACACCTTGGCATGTGGACTTGATGCAATGTGTAAAGAGGGAAGGTGAGGGGTTCAGTGTAAGTGCAAATGGGCTGAGTTCATTACAGCACAGACATAACTGAGTATCTAAATTCATCCCCTTCCTGGAAGTAGGCTTTACTGGTAACTCAAAACCAATAACAAGACATAAACTTCATCCTATGCTTCGTCCTCATTATAATTGCTCCTACAGTTTGGGACCTTCTTTGTCCTAGCTCCTTAGTTCCCTCTAACTACACTTATTTTCTATGTGGAGTTAAGTGGGCCCACCAGCTAGCATGATCAAGTAGTAATGGCTGGATTTGAATGCATGGGGTGAAATCGCGGCCCCCATTGAAGTCAGTGGCAAAACCCCTATTGACTTTAATAGCGCCAGGATTTCACCTATGGTGTTAGCACCTGAGCCTAGGATGATTTGTTTGCAGTGTTGTAGCCATGTTGATCCCAAGATACTAGAGAAACAAGATAATTGAGGTAATATCTTTTATTAGATCAATTCCTGTTGAAGCCCCAAAGAAGAGCTCTGTGTAACTTGTAAGTTGTTCTCTTTCATCAACAGAAGATGGTCGAATAAAATATATTACCTCAACCACCTTGTTTCCGTAGGATGACTTGACAAAAGAGCCATATATCTCGGTACAAGGTCTTAGGATCTGATTCTGGACTCCTGCCTTGTTTAGTCATTTACAGCTGTACAAAGTGGGTGCACAATGCCACTATATCAGAAGGGTGCCATTCCTCCTTTGCAGTAGTGTAAGTAATGACACTAGAGGCAAGCCAACGAAAAATAAGGCCCATGTTACACTTTGCCATCCTGCCACATTAAGTTCCCTTTGATAAGTTCATGTGAGTCTAAGGGAGTCTAGGGGCTTGATTCTCCTACACCCTCTAGTGAAGGATTTGTATGTTTCTTCCCCTATCTAAATGTTGACTGCATGAATTCTAATGTGTGGCATGACATGAGTTAACCCACTTTGGAAGACACTGGCTTTCTACCTTCCCTTTCTGTGGGAGGAGACAAAAGGTCTATTTTAGCTCTTTCAAAGCCCTTCAGACACCTGACTATTTTCTGATGCATGTTCTATTTGGCTTGGTGTTGACCATGTGGGGTATCAGATGTAGAAGAATGAAGGTCAAAGGGGGAGTAAACCACAACTGACCCTATGATAACAACACTGTATGTGTGTGTGTGTGTGTTGGGAGGGGGTTGTTTTGAGAGAGGTGATTTGGGGAGGAGGTTGTGTGTACTGAAGTTTTTCTGTGTTTTGGAACATCGGTGTGGGTTTTTTTGGGTACATGTGCCTACATGAATTGGAGCAGCAGCTGCACAGAGAAACAATTTAGGTGTCACCATGGAATCTGCTAGGTTGAATGGTTTCAAGGATATGCCCCATTCCCATCCTTTTCCATTGGTTCCTCTCCCATTTGGCTACACTTGGGTTCCTGTGTTTCAACTGAAATCTACTACTGCTCCACAGAGATGCCAGGGACTGCAGTGCAACATGGGGAGATGGTCAACATGGATTCCATGAGCTGTTGTAATAGAAATGACTTTCCTTCATTTGAAATCGGTTTTCATTCTCTCAACCTTTATAAACCCCACTACAACATTTTATGGCCCACAACACTGTAGTAACACTTATTGCTAAAGCCTTTTGAACCATTATGGTAACATTTCTTTTATAAACATTGCAGTCATGGGTCATGTTTGGCCACTCACTGTGGCCCTGATCCCAATAGTCATGGTTATTCATGATGACAACACATTACTTACTATTAATTATTATTAATATATCACGTCTTTCACTCTCTCAAAACTATTTACAAACACTCCCTCATTGAAACAAAGCCATGTCTGGGGTGGTACATAGTAGTTGTTCAGTAGTAAACAGCCTCACTACACAACCTTTTGGGAAAAGAAGTAAAGAATATAAGGTCCAGTTTAAACTGCAGAGGAATTTAAGGAAGCAACCAAATTGGAACTTTGCCAGTGTCGACCCCCCCTTGCTGAGAAAAGTGCCATAGGACCTTTAGAGACTACTAATTGTACAGCTTATTGAAAGATATCTCCTGCAGCAGACACATGTGCCTTAGCATGATGGGGGCACATTGGTTAAGTACCAACTCACAGAGAACAGTGTCCCTAACTGAATCAGCTGCAGCACTTAGTTGTTCTTTGGCAAGCTCCATCCAAGTTCTGATATTTAGTGAAATACCATACTATATGGTCTTTCTGGTCAATGAGAAGCTCTTTAACCTGCCACGACCTGAATTTAGACCTATGGTGGGCCATGGAGTTCCTTGAGTTCCTGACACTGTTTTAGGAGCCAGACTGTAGCAGAGTTAAAAAACTGAACTCTGAATTCAGTTCAAGGTAGATAAGTAAGGAGGCAACTGATTTTCAACTATTTTAAAAGGTATTTATTTGTAAATTCTATGGGCCAGGTTCTCAGCTGGAGCTACTCTGACTTAAACCAATTGAGGGGGCTGGCCCTTTGTTTACATGTGTATTCCGTTGATGCTTTGGGATATTAGGGCCCATCCTACATCATTTGCGCACTGCAAGCTCAAATGTCAATATCAAAATAACAATTGTTACCATGTACATAGCACTTCGCAGCTCTAGCTCTCAAAGCACTTATGGAGAAGGGTAAGGATCATTAGCCCCACTTCAGAAAAGGAGACCCTGAGGCACAGAGAAGTGAAATGACTTGTTCACTGCCAAACAGTAATTCAGTGACAGAGCCATGACTACAATCCAGCTCTCCTGATGCTCAGTCCAGTGCTCTGTCCACTGAGACCTGTGGCCTTCCTATATGGAACGCCCATCAATTGTAATAGAAGTTCTGCAAGCATTGCATTTGCAGGACCTAGAGTGCAATCAGAATTTTGGGCGAACAACAGACCCTTAAATCGCTTAAACAGTTTTTAGTACATGCATTTAAATTCATTTTCATTGACAATCCTTTGTGGTAGCAGCAGCTATCCGCTCCACCTTCTCTTCGTATTCTGGCCAATGGACCATTGGGTGGTGATGGCTGGAGAGTGATCAGAGTTCAACTAGGGATGGCAGATGAGAAGAGGTGGCTCCAAAGTTCTCAAACTTAATATATCAATGGTTATGTGAAATGAGTCTGTGTGTGTGTGTGGAGGGAGTATCTCTGTCTAGTTCTCAGTAGACTCGGGTACACATTACAAAACCCACCACCACTGTCACCCTTTGTGGGCAGTCTCAGCAGGGCAGCCAGAGCACATGGGCCATGCAATTTGAACCCCACTCTTGCTGATAGAGGGTGCTCTTCTAGGGCAGGGGTGAGGCCCAGTGCCAGGGCAGCAAGAGGAAACACATATCACTGCTGTAGGGTTGCCAGTTGTCCAGTTTTCGAGCAGAACACTCAGTCGATAAGGGACCCTGGTGGCTACAGTCAGCACTGCTGACCGGGCTATTAAAAGTCTGGTCAGCAGCACAGTGAGGCTAACTGCCTGCAGTGGCTCCAGGCAGCTCCTGGAAGCAGTGGCATGTCCCTCCTCTGGCTCCTATGTGTAGGGGCAGCCAGGGGGCTCCGCACGCTGCTCTTGCCCCAAGCGCTGGCTCTGCAGCTCCCCTTGGCTGGGAATGTCAGCCATTGGGCACTGCGGAGGTGGTGCCTGTGAAAAGGGCAGTGTGCAGAGCTGCCTGGCCGCGCCTCCACATAGGAGCTGGAGGGGGGACATGCTGTTACTTCCAGGAGCTGCTTGAGGTAAGTGCCACCCGGAGCCTGTACCCCTGACCCCCTTCTATACCCCACCCCCCTGCCCCAGTGCTGATCCCTCTCCCACCCTCTGAACCCTTTGGTCTCAGCCTGGAGCATCCTCCTACACCTCAAACCCCTCAACCCCTGCACTCCCAGCCAGAGCCCTCACCTCCTGCACTCCAACCCTCTGCCTCATCCCAGAGCTCCCTGTGCACTCCAAACCCCTCAGCCCCAGCCCAGAGGCCCCTCCTGCACCCTAAATCCCTCAGCCCTGGCCCCAAACCAGAGCCCACATCCCCAACTGGAGCCCTCACCCCATCCCGCACTCCAACTCCCTGAGCCTGCCCAGTGAAAATGAGTGAGCGAGGATGGGGAGAGTGAGCAATGGGGCGAGAGGGGTTGGAGTGAGTGGGAGGGCAAGGCATCAGAGGACGGGAGTGGCAGGGGGCAGGAAAAGTGTCTTCAGTGTTGTGCAAGTAGAAAGTTGGCAACCCTACACTGCTGCCAGTCCAGCAGATGTTCTTTGGATAAACAGCAGACTTCGGTCTCAAGGAGCTTCGGCTCCCCACTTGTCACAGCACTCAACAGATACACAGTGTGAAAGAAAACGTTTCTTTGTGTCTCAAGCTAGAAACCTTCTTCAGGTCTGCAGCCAAATGACTGTGAGAAAGATGGATGGAATCACTGATTTTTACCATAGGCACTAAAGGGAAAGTGCCAGCCAAGCTTGAGTAATGGAGAAGACAACCCTACAACCCTTTTCTCTACCAAATATCCCTTCCACACTTGTGCTTGTAGAAATGAGCAAAGTGGCCAGCCTAGCTGGGGAGTGACAGTTTAATGGGCTACCACACGGAAATTCTGAGTGTGACATTCACCCAGCCTGGCTGGCATGTGATGGAGGCGTGCAGCCTGTATAAAATGCACCTGTCTGTATATTCAGGGACTTACACTACATGGACCTGTTGTATAGTCTTGCCTGCAGTGCCCCTTGTGGAAGACACAGGACTAAGTTGTAATGAATTGAAAGGAGACTTGTTACCAAAGCTGCTGGACACAGAACCTGTGGTTCTGTCTGGCACTGTAGCTCCTTGAATGACTAACACAACCTGTGCTGACCAGTGTCACCACACAGGGTCTACTAAGTCCTAGCCGGGACAAAGCAGTCATGGAAGGAACTGCTAGTGCACTATATTATTCATTGCTAATGGAAAAAAAATACTAGTTTCCTTCACTAGTCTAAAGGACTGGTGCTGTAGTCAGATCCTGGTGTCAGGATGCAGCACTGATAAAACAGATAGATATTCATGGGATCACTACATTTCTGGTCCCTATGTACCTGACAATCCATGGAAGCATACAGGAATCTTGAAAGAGTGAGACGTATGGAAAGATCAGTAGGCAACTGCTCAGGGGATTTCTGGTCAGTTAATCAGCAATCCTGAATTGCTTATTCATGTTTCCATACAATTTGTGGGTCCCAAATGCCTATCAGAAGCCTTTAGGTCATTTCCTGTAAATCACTGCTGTAGCCAGAGTCTGGAACCTAAAGCCACCCACCACACTCTGACCAGTGGAGACAAAGACAGTATTTGTGAGGAGGAAATGACGCCGTAAGTGGCTGAGCTGTGTGGGTTGAAGGAAATAAATGAGCAGGGACCAATTAAGTTAAGACAGTCAATCACACATTTTCCTAGCTGGCTAATGCAATCTAGGGCCAGCCCTGATCTAGTCACTGCTGCAAAGAATGACTGGATTTCTTTAATTGCCTTTTCCTTGACTAGGGAAAGAGGCAGTTTCAAGGTCAACCAGTCAAGGGCAATTGTCATACTATGTGCACATTGTGGGATATTTTTCAATAGAAGAAACAGGGAGACCTTAATCTTCACTACTAACAATCTTCTGGGGCTTGTCGGTCACTCTCCAAGGATAGATCAAGCACTCACCTCTTAAGGATTCTAGGCAGCATAACCCAGACATTATTTCCTGTACTAAGAATACAGGTAGTTTCCATCTGGCCCTTATAGGAGGAGGAGTTTATTATAATGCTACAGGGCTGCCTGTTCCAGTCATGGCTGTGGGAACACACACTCCTTGTCTTGATTTCCCTCTCACACAAGTGTCACAACATCGCAGCTCCCCTGACTTCAGTGCAGTTACTCCTGATTTACCCCAGTGTGAAAGGCAACTCAAACCCAGCATGCATTCTAGGGCCCAGTTTTGCTCACTGATAAAATTAATTTTAGAGTCTGTTCATCAGCTTTAGCAGCAAAGAACTCCTCCATTAGGCCATGTCTGCTTGTTGGAGTCTTTATTTGGGTTGCTTGAGGCATTGGATCCCACACCCTACATAGATAGGGTGACCAGACAGCAAGTGTGAAAAATCGGGACGGGAGTGGGGGGTAATAGGCAGCTATATAAGAAAAAGACCCCAAAATCAGGACTGTCCCTATAAAATTGGGACATCTGGTCACACTACTCAGATCAGGCCTCCCAGTGTTATCAGAGCTCAGTTCAGTTGTTATGCAGACTCATGCCACAGCTAGTAAAAGAATTACATCAGTGCCCTCTGCTGTCCAGAGATCTGCACTGCACTGGGCAACAATGGAGAAGCCTTGTATTTTCCAATGTGTGGGCTGATTGGGTAATTAAAGAGCTGGGCTTGCCACTGCACTCCGGTCATCTAGAGCTGTTTTCACAGCTGCCTAGTTAGGGATGGTCTCTCATTGAGCCTGAATTCATTAACCGAGCAATTGAAATCTTATTGTAAAAAGCTTGTCAGCCAATTAAAACAAGGCAGCTATTGAAAGGCGGCTGCCCCTTATTTGCTGGGTGCAGCATTCAGGAAGTTCAGAGAGTGGAAAGTCCCTCCTGCAGGGCACAAACTGTGAGCGGTAGTTTAAAAAATGCCCAGATTCTAATTAAAATTGGAATTCTTTATGCCACTGGCAGCCATCTTAATGGAAAGGAATGCCTGTGCAAACATTGGTTAGTCCTCATGTGTAAGACTTTTTAGACAGGCCTCCTGCTTTGTCATTCCTACTCTGTTCTATACCCTGGTCAAAAGTCCCAGGTTCCAGGCCCCAAATGCAGTCTTTTACACCAGGTGTAACATGCACTCATAGATTCATAGCACGTGAGACCCAGAAGAGACTATTAGATCAGCTAATCTGACATCCTGCATAACACAGGGCACAGAAAGTCCTTCAGTTACCCTTGTCCTGGGCCCAATACTTTGTGTTGGAGGCATAAAAGATGGACTGATTCTCAGCTGCCTCAGAGGGTACAAACTGGGGATGGTGTCAACCCACTTTTCTGAGACTCCACTCATGTTAAGAGGAGATCTAATTCCTAGAGCATATCTAGGCTGGAGGCTACCCCTGGTTTCCATGGCAATCTGGCTTAGTGGAAGGCTTGCAGGTTTCATGAATCCCCAATTTATCAGCCTTGTAGAGTGTATATTAATGGACACTGGGCAGTGAGGTGGATCATGAACGGTATGCATCTGTTGGACTGTGGGAGGGGAGGTGGGCGTGGGGTTGTATAGTAAGGCTGAAGCAATTTGTTCTTTTGTCAATAAGAGATGAGGGTGGAGTGGGGTGGGGGAGGGCACAGGGATAGAGGCTGTTATCAGTTCAGAAGGCACTGGAAGAATTTCCAAAGCTTTTTGCTGCAAACAGGGAGCACCATTTTCCCCATGTCCAACTGGGGAGAGGAGCACATGCAAGGCCTGCGTCCCATGTTGTGGCGACGAGGCATTTCCATTATGACAAGGAGGAAGTTATATACAGAGCTGGATCAACCCAGTGAGAGCACATGGACCCTACAGTTTTGTGCACTTCCCTCCTGTTCTTAATGCTTTTACCCTGGCAGCTATCAGTGGGTTACAACGCTCCCACTGGTGCTACCGCCTCTTTTTAAAGTCAGCCTTGGCTCTGCTCAGCCAGCCTCTCTCTCACCCACAGCCTGCCTCTTCACCTTTGCACAACTAACACGCAGCTACAAAGCCTCTCGTAGGAGCTGCCGCAGGTAAAAATGCACCTGAGGATCCCACCTGTTTACATAGCTTTCATCACAGCTCCCCTACACTTGCTAGGCCTCGCCAAAACAGTGCCCCTAAAACTGCTGTACCCTCAGCCTTATGAGCTTGTTGGCTAAGATAGACTTGCTTTTACAGCCAATCTCCTTACGCACTTGAGTAATTTCCATGGTAAGCAAGCTGTGGTTTCTTCTGTCTGGGCCTTTCAGTTCCTTATGATATTAAGCCTTCTCTAATTTCTTTACTGCATCTTCTTTCTGGATGACAGGGCTGAAGAAAATTGGACACTTCAGCCACTGATCTGCCTTGACACAAGTTCCCACACACATCTCCCAGAGCATCTTCTAGAGATTGCAAGATCCCCAGAAATAGGGCACAGATATGTTGCACAGAGGGGCACTGCTGCTACATGGGATGGGGACATCTTTTCCAGTCTGCGTGCCAATAGGAGCTTCCTACTACCGTCAAAGGTCACATGCCACATTCCTGCGCATTCAAGCTGTTCACACATCGAAGTATTTCTCAGAAGGAGTAGGATGAGCAGGTTTTACGGTTTGTAGGCTCTTAGGGAAGAGAAAGAGATCAGAAAATAGGTTGTGAATTACCTTTCCTGCAGGTCCCCTGGCTTGGGAGCCAATCAGGTCATGACTTGCCATACCCCCCTGTCCTGGTGCTACTTCTGAAAAAGTGAGCGATTAGCAAGCTTGCCCAGCCTCAGGTTTTGGCCTACGACAGGGCTTTTGTGGAATTTCTCAGGCTCTAAATCCTTCTCCGGACTTTTGGCTCTGCAGCAGCTGTTGCTGTGAAGACCATGGCTAGTAAGTAGAACAGTGAAAGTAACACTGAGGTCAGGATGGAGGGTCTAGTGAGTAAGGTAGTGGACTGACGAGGCATAGGTTTAATTTCTGGTTCTGTCATAAACTTCTTATGTAACCTCGGTCAAGTTACTCAGTGTTATGCCTCGTTCTCCATCTGTTAATGAGGCTAATGGCTCTTGCTCAGACCCCAGGGCTGTTGTTTGGAATAGACCAGAGACATAGGTACTATCTGGGCAGGTCATAATGCAGGCACCACAAAGGTCAGAGTTCATTTTAAGTGTGTGTGTGTGTGTTATATATGTGTATGTTATATAAAACATTCCAGAAAACTATATTAAAATTAAGGTTGCAAAGTTAAGCAGCTGAAAATTAGGAAATGCCAGTATTACAATTGCCTGTGGTACTGTGGAATAACATCCTCAGGGGACTGGCTGGGTCAGGAAAGTGATTAATGGGAGTCTTTACCACTTTAAATCCAGCTCAGAAAGCAGCCTAAAGTTGTTGGCTGCTTTTTTTCACCTAGACGGTGGCTATAGCAGGGGATTGGGAGTTAGATCAGCTTTGTGGATTCTATTCCAGCTTTGCCACTAACACTACGGGTGATCTTGTCAAGTAATTTCTTCTTTCCATTCTTCAATTTCCCCATCTGTAAAATGGGGATAATGATACTTTTCCACCTCACAGAGGTGGCTGTGAGAATTAATGTTTGTAAAATGCTTTGAAATTTTCAAAATGCTGCAGGAGGGAAAATTTCCTCTACCACTCATGCCAAAATCCTCTAATTCAAGATCAGCCTTCATCCGATAAACCTGTTTAAGGATCATCATGCAAATATTTTGGATACAGCACAACATGGCCAGGCCCTCAGGATCTGGAGAACAGGAACACTAGCACCTTCAAAAGATCTCAAACCCTGTGACACTACATCCTCCAAACCCCACTATCACTGCGTTGAGGAAACATCTGTCACAGTTTCGGGCACGATTCCCCCTCCATGGTCCAGCAAGAGCACCCAAGCTAGACTCCTGTCTCCTCAGCCATCACCTCTCTTTGGTGGAGACCTGCCTATCTCTCTTCTGATCAGGGTTTTTTCCAGGCTGCACAGTTCCCTATTTATGCTGTGATGTTCCCAGCAAGCCAGACAGCATAAGTTGGCCTTTGTCTCTGCTGTGCTTTCTCCTCTGAGGCTATGAACAATTGCCCAGCATTTTAAGTTACCACACAACTCTTTCTAAGCAGCACATTTATTCTTAAAGTGAAAGCATTACAGAGAAAACATATTAAAACAATAAAAGAATTTACACACGTGCTAGTAAGCTTACTGGAGATCACCCCAACTCCAGCAAGAACTCTGGTATGTGATCAGTCCTTCACACCCATACAGGGGTTCTTCTGTGATTACAATTTCATAACAGCTTTTGCTCAGAGCAAGAACACACATGAATACGTCAGTATGTCCTTTTAAACTTGGGCTTTTGATCTTCAGATTCCAGGAACTGGTAATCAGCAGACAATGGTTCTCTCCTCAGGGCGTAGCCACAAATGGTTGTGTCCAGAGGTGGAAATTTACATTCACCTTCCTCCAGGTAATTCCTAGGAAACACACTTACCTTTTGTTTATCCCAAAAGTTCCTTCTTGTTTAAAATAATCATTTGAAGCTCAATTCATTCCCAAGTTTTGCATTGGCCATGTCTCCCCCTCCAAGAAGTTAAATCCAGTCCCAGAATAATACATAAACTTTGCATTCAATACAATGGATTCCAAAGATACTTAAACTTAGTTCAATAAAGTTTTTCAAAGATATTGCAGGAAATGACTCAAACTGTCACAACGTGCCCTGAGAACACCATGCACTAGGATAAACTCAAAAACCAGGAAGGAAGCCCACAGGACTCGCCATATGTCAAAAGCTAAGACAGACCCCAGAATGAACCAAGAACAGCAAAGAAGAAGTACAGAACAGTTCTGTTGCCCTCCAGCCTAGGATGCAGAAGACGTTCCAGTCTGGAAACAGAAACATTTGAGTGCACCTATAGGGTCTGTCAGGCAAAGGACAAGAGGAACCTAGGGCTCCTAGTAGGGTTCAGGACTCCAGTTGGAAACTCTTTCAGCTTACTGGAGGAACTTGCAGAGCTGCTGACCAGCAGAGTAGTGGAATCCCCCAGATTCCTTGTCCTCGGTGATCTCATTCTCCACATAGACAAGGCCACTAATACAACTGTATTTGATCTCATGGCCTATGTGGGATTCTGCTAGGCAGCCTCTGGATCCGCACATATTCTGGACATTATCTTCAGCCTAGGAATGGATATTGGAGAGGTCACCAACATACCACTCTCTTGGTCTCATCACTGCCTCCTGCAAGCAAAGATCAGAGCCTTCCCTCCTTTCTGCCAGGACAGTGAGCAACCAAAGCTTGTCCACCTTTTTTCCCCCCTCCCCCCCCCCCAAAAAAAGACTCAGGAACTCCTTTGTTTTTCATCTCACCCTAGGAGAACAAGACACCCAACTACAAGGTCAAGGTGCCAATGAGTTAATACAGCAATACAATCACCTGTTGTCAACTACCACTGGCCACAAGCCATCCACTCCCCCTAACAATGACGTTATGGCCATGGACATAGGTAAAATCTCCATGCTCATACTGATGGATCTCTCTGCAGTTTTGATACAGCATACAACAAGGAATACAGAGGTTATTTTACCTCTATATTTGGCACTGGTATGATCTCTGCTGGAATACTGTGCCCAGTTCTGGTGCCCACAATTGAAGGATATTGATAAATTGGAGAGGGTTCAGAGAAGAGCCACAAGAATGTCTGAAGGATTAAAAAAAGTGCTCCATCTATCTAGCTTAACAAAGAGAGGGTTAATGGGTCACTTGATTACATTTAGCAAGTATCTAAATGAGGAACAAATATTTAATAATGGACTCTTCAATCTAGCAAACAAAGTGACTGGGAGTTGAAGCTAGACAAATTCAGACTGGAAATAAGGCTTCTTATTTTAACAGTGAGAGTAATTAGAACAATTAACCAAGGGTTGTGGTGGATTCTCCATCACTGACAATTTTTAAATCATTTAAAGATTGGATGTTTTTCTAAAAGATCTGCTCTAGGAATTATTTTGGGGAAGTTTTATTGCCTGTGTTCAGAGAGGATAGACTAGGCAATCACAATGGTCCCTTCTGGACTTAGAATCTATTACTCTAGGTACTGCTACAAACAGGGGTAAATGGCCCAGCATTAGAATCACTCCAACAGAACTCAGAATAAAGATGAATAGCTACTTCTCCTCTACAATATCTAGGTGAGTCCACTGGGAGAGATGTGAGATGCCATGGGCTTGGCTGTGAACGACGTGCCAATGCCATTAAGCTGTATCTCTACTGATGCTACTAGAATGTCTACAGGAAATGAGCTACTGGATAAAGACCAGCTGGCTCATGCTGAACCCAGGCAAGACTGAAGAGATGCTGGCTGGAGGGGAAAACACTTTGACGAACTTTTCAATACTTTATCTCTACCTTTCACTGAAGGCACACAGCCCCCATTCGTTGAAGTGGTGTGAAGCCTCTTGGTCTTGTTTGACTCCTCACTAAGTTTGGATGATCAGGTAGCATGAGTATCTCAAAAAGCCTTGGCCCTCTTACAGCTAGCTAGGAAATGTCATCCCTTTTTGTACAAGGACCTGGACACACTGATCCATGCCTTTGTCCCCTCCAGCTGTATTTCTGACTTCTTTGTACCTGAAGCTGAATGTGAAGATGGTGTGCCCTGCACCAGCTGGTTCAGAATGCAGCTGCCTGCCTTCTCCTTGGCTCAGGCCTCAGTGAGCATACCAGGCCTGTGCTCAGGCCCCTCCCCTGGCACCCAGTCATTTTCCAAAGCCACTTTAAGGCCTTGGTCCTAATTTTCAAAGCTTTAATTAATTGATCAAGCCCCAGGTGCATCAAAAATTGAATTCCAATCTATGAGCTACCCCAACAGCTCTTCTCCTTTTGAGAACTGCATTGTCCCAGCGCCCAGAATGAAGCATATGGGAACTGGGACACAGCATCTGGCTATGGAACAGCCTGCAGGAAGCTCACTGGCTGCTCTCCATGCTGCACTTTTTCTATGGATAGGGTCCTTTAGCCTGAACCAGGGCTGCCAGGCTGCCCTCTTGTACAAGCACTATAGTCACCCCCCCACCCCAAAAGAGCAAAGTACTTTATATACACATACCCGCAGAGCATGGCTATGTGGCTGTGTGTGCCACAGGCAAGGGAACCTTTTCGGTGACAATACAGTAAATTGAGCTAATAACCATCCCTTGGCATCTGTAGCCCTTGCCAGGTGATGCACATTTAAAGTACTTTCAGATCTACTGAATGAAGCTCCATGAACCTCCAGTCTGATTCCCTCAGTGAGGTGGTTCAGTATCATTATGCCTGGTCTATGTGGGGTGCAAACTGTACTTGAACCTTGAGCCTTTGTTACCTTGGTCGTGCTCTGTGGGACAAATGCTTCCTCAGTGTGAATGCACTGAAAGCAGCAGTGTTATAGCCAGGTGCCAGTGGCCCACTCTGCAGCTGCACAAGGTTTCTGTTCCTCAATGTATCTTCTTACTTGAAAGATGGTCCCCTACCACTTTCCAAGACAGTGAGCCACCAGGCCTCCCCTTCCAAGTACAATATAAAGCGTCCGTGAAACAAGCCTCATTGCTGATTTTGCTGCCACACGAACTGAGGAAGGTGCTACCTTCCCAGAGGCTGCAGCTGCCTATGGGAAATGGTGTGAGGGGAGACTCCCCATTGACAAGGGAGGCCCTGCTGCCTGTAAAGCCATAATAGGCTCTGTATCCCACTCTCTGGTGGGTTTGAATGGCTCAGTTATGGTACCTGTTCCGGTGTAGAACGCGTTGGTTTGCTGAGGGCGAGCAAACATACTGACACCACAGAGCAGTAGATAGGGGTGGAAAAGCAACCTGCCAGCCATAGCTTAGCCAATGCCCCTCAGCCGTTGGGTGTAGCGCCATATATGTGCATGTGGGAGGGGGGGCGGTGAAGGGAATGACGAGGAGTCAGTTCTTCCCTTTCCCAAGGAAGCAGAGCGTTTGTAAATGTGGTTGTATCAGGGTTAACGCCACACATTCACAAAGAGCATC
This sequence comes from Gopherus flavomarginatus, assembly GCF_025201925.1. Taxonomy (NCBI): domain Eukaryota; kingdom Metazoa; phylum Chordata; order Testudines; family Testudinidae; genus Gopherus; species Gopherus flavomarginatus. The sequence continues at coordinate 162,677,862 of NC_066617.1, read as the reverse complement.
TCTCCTTCCCCTCCTCCCCTTATTTCTCTGGAGACATGCCCATCAGCCAAAGTTGGACGGTTTCCATGGCAACCAGGCAGCTGGTGTCTAGACACTGTGAGAGATGCCTTGCAATTTAGCTGCAATTCTAGGTCCCCTTAACCCTACTCCCCCGCCCACACACACTCCCACCCTTTTCCTTTCCATTTACTGCACACGTGAATGCCCAATGGTGGAATGGAGTTTCCTTTCCACAGGCTGCAGGGTGTGTGGGGGGAATCCCAAAGCCACCTTCTCCTCAGCTTGATGAAGCAAGAAGGCAGCTGTGGCAACAGAGACAGATCTGACTGTCCTCAGAGGATTTAGCTTGGTCAGAAAATGTGAGGCAGCAGACAATTTGGTCTGCTAGGACCAACAGCATTGCTCCTTTCTTCTCCCTGCCCAGCTCTGGGTCTCGGCTGATAATGGGGCTGAACACAACATGGAGAGGAGTATCAGGATTGGGAGACCCAAACTGGAATGAATACTAGTGATATGTGACTGATTGCTACCTTTCCTGAGGACCTGACCTTCCCCCTCCGCCAGCCCTTTCCTGGGACTCCCTCCCGCAGCATGCTCCATGACCCCCTTACCTGAGAAATCTTCTAAGAGTCCATGCAGGGAGCTGCAATTTTCTACTCCCCCATCCACTTCTCTCTGACGTCTTCTGGGCTATCTGGGCACCACTGCCACCTGCTGCTGCATGTGCCAGGGGATTGAGACCCCCTTCTTGTGTGATCACTAAGAACGCTCTGAGCTCACTGGCTCTGTGATGTCACCAGGATCCGTGAGTGGAGGTGAGCTCACAATTCTCCCGAGGGGAGGCTGAGCTAAGATGGAACTGCAGAGTGCCCTGTGGAGAGCTACCAGCCAGAATAGTGTGAGTAAACAGGTAGATTTACACATCATCAAGAATTATACTTTCATACATCTGTTTATAGGAAAGGAGCCCTCTACACAATGGATAGACACGTCCCCCCAAAAAGCTGTTTTATTGTTCCCTTTCAACTGAGAAGGCACTCTAGGTGTGCTGTGGGCCAGCGACTGATCTGACTGTAGTGAGTGACTCATCAGACAATTGTGAAGACTAGCAGGAGATATTCCCCATGGAGGAGAGCCCCATGATAGACTCTGTTTCCCCTCTCTCCAGTATTCAACAGGCCTGCAACGGTCACTCAGTGAAGCAGACTGGGCCTTCAAAGGGACAGTGGTTTCCATGGAACTCTTAACAGCCTACGAGATGCATGAGGCATTTTAGTGGAGGGAGACTGGGGCAAGGATGCATTTTAGAGAGAGATGGGGAAGGGATAATGGTATCTGCAGTGGCTCTGAGCCTGAAATGGATTCCATTTCAACAGTCTCAGGCTTATAATGCTCTGCCTGGAATCAACTTTTGAGTGGCTGGATAGCTAGCTAGCTAGATCCAAGCTGAGAAGTTCAGCTCTGGATCCAAACATCATCACAGCTTGGAGCGGCTGAGATCCGGGGTTTTGACTGGGACCCATCTCTAAACCAGAGCTTCCAAAGTTCTAAAAAAATATAATTTAAATACAGCTGCCTCTGGTGTGGAACATGGCTGCTGATAGCAGTGCAGTAGACCCTGCACAACAAGAGAGCAGTGAAGGACTCCTGGGTTGGGGGGGAGAGGTAGATCACCACTGTGACTCCCTGGGGCTGGGGCCAGAGCAGAGGTCAAGGTGAATGCAGGCTGGGGTTGGATGTGGAATACTGTAATATAAGGAATGAGACAATAATTTCTGAGCGAGGAGCATGAGCAGTAATTCTGAAAATCATGGAAAAGAGACAAAGGCAAAATCCCTGAGTCAGCTGTATTGAACTAAAAATGTTTGTGTAATTTCTTTTCTCTTGGTGTTGACTGTGACAATTTAAAGATCTGTAAGAGAACAGAAAGGAAAAAGAAAACGAAACCAAAGCCACCAGCCACAAAAATATGATCAGTGGAGAGGTTACTACTACTACGGTCACGTGCTGAGGTCTGCTCAAATTTAATTAATCTTGGCAAGTCAAATGGAGCTGGGCAGGTCCCAAAAGGCAACGTTTACCCAGAAATCCACTCAACCTAATTTCACTAATGTAGGGCAGTGGAGGGACTTGGAGCGAGGCCTGCAAGCTCAGCCATTAGAATGTGGCGTAGGTGAAAGCAGCTGGAAGTGCCACCATCCAATGAAACTGCTGCCTGCCTGCCTAGCTCAGCTTTATAGCAACCGTAGCTGCATATGTTCAAGGCACTCACTTGCCAGTGGGGTTCTCAGACACAGTTCTCACCCTTTCCAGGAAATAAATGGAGCACTGAAAGGCAGGAGATTTTTTTCAAGTTCATTTCAGCAAGGCTCTGTAATTCAGTGCCATGCTTTACACTCCCTCGCACAGTACTTGGAGGGCCTAATCCAGAGAGGTGATGAACACTTACCAATGCCAGCTGAAGTTCATAGGGATGTACATTCTCAGCCCCTCTCAGAATCAGGCCCAAAGTCCACTCCAGGAGGACACAGAAATATACTTCAGCTTCAATCTACTAAACTACCCCATAGTTTAATACTGGTGCAAATGCACCATGTCAATTTAAAGCATCACACAAGGGCTCTGAGGTGGCCCAGTGGGTTTCTGAACCAGGTTTTCTCCTCCAAAATCCAGGATTAAAAAGAGAGTGGTTGCATCTCAGCTGAATCTCGAGTCTGACATTTGTCCCTAACCCAGAATCACCACAGATATGGGAAGAATTCAAAAAGCCAATCCTTCTTTGTCCTTTGGCCTCCCTTGCTTTATTTTTTTGCATATCCCAAATCCCTACAGCTTCATGTCACTGCCCTTCCTGTTTCTTCTCAGTCTCCTGGCGCATCCTATTCCATGTTCTGACATACCCCAGGGCCTCTCCTCTCATTTTCTGGGTGCTGGGGCTCCATTTGTTGTCCATACATAACCAGCCTCCCCTGCTCCAGCTGATGGCCTCTCCTGCCACATTTCTAGCTGTCTGAGCTTCTCCAGCTCCACATATCTTAGACCCAATGGCCTGTTTCCAAATAAACCAATGCCTCTTCCTTGTTCCTACTCTGCCCACAAAAATGGAGAGGCGGGGTCATGGGAGAAGGTCTCACAATGTCAATGCACTGAATCTTAGCATGCCTGGCAGGAGCAGGTGTGGCAGCTTCTGTGGGGGTGGAAAGTTGGCCACCCAAAAGGAGCGGCAGCTGGTGCATTTCAATTTTGAAAAAGGGAAGGAAAATTTTGGCTCAATGGGCCTGATTCTCCCTTGCCTTGCATCTTGTGTCACTATTTATGCCTATACAACGAGAGTACAACGTGGGTGTCAAATGCCACCGCCTGTGTTGCTGACAGGCAAATTACACATCCATGCTGCACCAATGTAAATGACATCCCAAGGTGCAAGGGAGGGGAGAATTAGGCCCAATATCAAGAAAAGCCTTCTGACAAGTGACAGCTAATAGATAACTGCCCCTTCGCATAGGACATTTAAAATTAGACTGGAGAAATCCCTGGTCAGAACACATACCCAGGAACAACCATGCACTAGTGAGAGAAGGGGGAGAGAGAGAGAGGCTATTTTACATACTTTTAGGAGTCAGATCTTCAGCTGGTGTAAATTGGTACTGAAATCAAGGGAGCTACATCAAATTATACCAGCTGAGGTCTTTTCCAACTCTGATGTCTAGGATTCTGTGATGTAGCATTTCTGTGCTTTGAACCTGTTTTGCACACAATTGTATATCCTTGTGCTGTCACCTGTGATCAAACCTCGTTGCTGACCAATAGGTTCTGATTTTTCACTGTCCTCAAATTCAGTGAAACACTGCCACAGCTGTTAAGCAAAAACTCATCCCAGCAGCAGCCAGTGCACATGTGCTCAGAACAATTCCCTTCCCAGATGCTCCCTGCTCAGATCCAAGCAAGAGCGAGGCAGATAACTAAATCTTGCTTGCTAACTTTCTTCATGGAGCAGGTTTCTCATTTATTTATGTGAATTCAGTGCTGGTGAAAGGTGCCTGGGACTGCCCTAGTGACTGAAGCCTTGATTCCCTTGTCCAGCCGAGCTGTGCTTGGTGCAGGGCCTGAGTGGGAGACAAAGGTGGCTTTATGTCACTTTTGTGGCTCCCTGATTCCAGACCCAACCAGGGGCCAGGTGAGTCCCAGTATAAGTTAGAGCAGTCATGAGGCCAGGCTGTCAATGAAGTCCATATGGCTCTGCCTATGACCCTGATACTGGGCAAAGTGAAAGGGGATAGTGTTGAGCCACCACACAAATTCCATGCCACCTGAGGATTCCCCTATGCCAGGAGTATGACCTGGGGTGAGATCTGCCACTTTTCAGCCCCTTTGTCCCATTAGAGCAGGGGTGGGAAAACTATGGCCCACGGGCTGGATCTGGCCTGCCTGCCATTTTAAGCTGGCCCTCGAGCTCCTGCTGGGGAGTAGGGTCTGGGGCTTGCCCAGCTCTGGCGCTCTAGCTGGGGTGCAGGGTCAGGGGGACCGCTCCACGCGGCTCCTGGAAGCTGAGGCATGGCCCCCCTCTGGCCCTTATGTGCTCCAATGGCCCCTTCTAGTGCTCCAGTGGGAGCTGCAAGGGCAGTGCCTGCGGACAGTGCAGCGTGCAGATCCGCCTGGTTGCGCCTCCGCATAGGAGCCGGAGAAGGGACATGCCACTGCTTCCAGGAGCCACTTGAGGTAAGCACTACCCGGAGCCTGCACCCCTGAGCCTCTCTCAGTGCCCCAATCTCCTGCCCCAGCCCTGATCCCCCTCCTGCCATCTGAACCCCTCGGTCTGAGCCCAGAGCACCCTCCTATGCCCCAAACTCATCCTAAGCCCCACCCCAGAGCTCACACTCCCAACCAGAGCCTTCACCGACTTCTGCACCCCAGCCCCAATTATGTGAGCATTCTTGGCCCTTGTGCCAAAAAGTTTGCTCACCCCTGCACTAGAGCAATGCAAAGCGGCTGTAGTGTGGCAGAACATTGTGCACTGAAGCCTTCTGTTTATCCACTGAGCATGAACAGCACAAGGCAGCATTAGTGTGAGCTTCCATGCACTGCTCTGAGCCTGCCAGTACCCCCCATTTAGAACCTGGTATTGCATTTCTCGACCACCCACAACTGTCAATCAAATCCATAGGTGTTTTAAGTGATGCCCCAGGCTTCAGGACCAGGACCTTAATTGCTAAAGTACATAGAGAGGTGTTATGACCTAGCGGACTGAGCATGGGGATTGACACAAATTCTAAAGCAGGCTCTGATACTGTGTAGCCTGGACTAGTCATGTGAACCATTCAGTGCCTCAGTTCCCCCATCTCTGTAAAACTGAGTTAATTTTTACCCACCTAACTGGGGAGTTGATTAAGTCAATGTTGGCACAGCACTATATACATTTTCACTGTACATAATGCCAATACAGAACAAAATTCCAGGGGTAGTTCTTATGTTGTTTGAACTGGTTCACCCACCTCTAGCTTTTTGTGTGTGTGTGTGTGTGTGTGCAAGCATTCATGCTTCACCCACCCATCCTGTGTATGCCTGCCTGTAAGAAAATCTGTAGATGGCTTTGTTTCAGAAGGTTCAGATGAGTCCTTGCAGAGTCTGTGCTGCTAGCAGATAAAACAATCTTGTAGCTAAAACTCACCCCTAGTTGTTAGAACTCCTGGGTTCTATTGTCCTTTCCCACTGTGTGACCATGGGCAAATCACATCTTTTTTTCTGTACTGCCATTTCTCCATCATAAAACCCTCAGCTCGCCGGCACTAGAGATGAGTTGTGGGGTGGGGGAGAGACCCAATCAATGTCAAATTGTTGTAGCTGCAAGAAAGTTTAGTAAAACCATTAAGATCACTTGAACTGTTTGGTATCAGAGGAGTAGCCGTGTTAGTCTGGATCTGTAAAAGCAGCAAAGAATCCTGTGGCACCTTATAGACTAACAGACGTTTTGGAGCATGAGCTTTCGTGGGTGAATACCCGCTTCGTCAGATGCATATGTCCCCCCCCCATTTCCTGATCTCTTCTTAGCTGCTTGAACTGTTTGGGCTCCCCAACCCTGCGTGCGTCCCATTTAAATCAACAGCTTATTTCACTCCCTGTTGATGGTTGTAGTTGTACTAATTCATGCAAGGGAGGCCTCGCAAAACTGTCGGATTTTGTTGCTTAAGAGCAGGTGAAAGCAAACATATATATGCTTCTGCTGGCTGGAAGTCTGCAGCCCCAGGGACAAGGGCAGGGTTACTGGGCCACGGTGCTGCACAACAGATTTTTTGGGGGGAACTATTACAGTAGGAGTTCAGTGTGACACCTGGTTTGGGGGTCCAAGCAGCGTCAGTTCAATAAAAGCACTTAATTGGCTCAGGAGGCAGGGGGTTTGCACACATTTTAAAGGCTCTCCTTGGGGACATAGGGTTAGGGTTGGTATATAAAGAGCTAGGTTAAGGGGTCTTGGCTGTTTGCCAAGGTTGGTAGTACATGCATGTCTGCCATCTGATGGCACTGAAAAGCTTCGCAAAATTGAGTTGGTCTCAGTTCAATTCCTTTGACTATCCACGTGCCAAGAGGCAGCCTCACTGATGTTCGGCAAGGAGTCCTAGTCCAGTGCAAGAAGTGAATGGGCTACATATGACCAAACTCCCTTTAACAGGATGGTCACTGCATTTCAGTGCTGAGGCACATCAGTGGGGGCAAGGGAGGGAGAGGAGAGGGTTTGCTCTGCCACTGCCCTTTCTGTGCTGCTCGCATTGCTGAACCAAGCACTTTAGCTTGCAGTGGTGTCAATTCACTACCTTTCACCAGCACTACACTAATATGACTGTTTTTAAAGAAACATAACCAACCCTGTATACACAGAGGGACAGTCCTGCAGTCAGTCATTATGACAAGTGAGTCCTGGAATCTTCTATCCGTGTGCTTGCTATTTATGGTCCTGATTCTCCACTCCGTTGTGTCTTGTATAGTCAGTTACCGTTGTGCAAAGCAGACCAGATTCTCCAGTGCATTACGGCAGCTTTGCGTCACAAACCACAAAAGTGAAAAGTTGGCTTTATAGCCCCAACAATCCCCTAGGCTCAGACAAGATGTGTGGGTGTCAGGGATGCTTCAGCAACAGTTCACTCAGGCCCCCTTACCACAGGAGAATGGTCTGGATGACCCAAAAGCAGGTCCATTCCAACTTAAATCATTCCACTTCCACCTACTTTGTCTCCCTCCAATGTCCCCCCCCTATTTCCTGATCTCTTGTCTAATACATGTCTAGAATGTCACTGTTTAAAGTATTTCACTTTAACATTTCATGTTAACTGAGGGCAGGTGATAGTTGTCTGATGGCCTCTACTCACAGCTCAGGCAGATGTATCCTTACAAGATGTCAGGAACCTCAGGAGGTCATCTAGTCCAACCCCCTGCTCAAAGCAAGACCAATCCCCAGACAAATTTTTTCCCCAGATCCCTAAATAGCCCCCTCAAGAATTAAACTCACAAGCTTGGGTTTAGCAGGCCAATGCTCAAACCACTGAGCTATCCCTCCCCCCAAACTAGTGCATCAGACAAGGTTTGAACTCACAACCTCAGCATCACTCTCAACAACACTGCTTTATAAGTACTGTGCACTAACCCGTTACACCCCTAGAGCTGGCCTGAAGGATGGATTAGAGAATAAGAACCCTTCTATAACTTCTTGTAGCATTTAATAGAAAATTAGCTCCCTGCTATAGACGTCTGTACTTTAAAAAAAAATCTATAGATATAGGTTCCTATTTGCTATTCAGTTCTATAGGGTTCTAGAATAATTTCTGCAGAACTCTGTCATGTGTATAGAGAACCTTGGTCTCATCCCTATCAAAGTCTATATGACTTTTCCGTATGGCTAAGTAACCATTCAAACACTTAGGATCTGGACAATATAAATTCATTTCACACAGTCACCCACACACGTGCCAGATAAGAACTGTCACATTTTGGCCCATTTGGGAACAAGGAGCTGGAGTCATTCAGGCCTCCTGCAACAAGTGTGTGAAAAGTACACTGTAGCTCAGGCAACTAACCCTCACCTCTCTCTTGCCCCACTAGATGCTGTAGAAGAAACCAAACCTACTGAAAGTGCCCAGCAGGAAGAGGTGAAAGAAGATGAGAACAAGGCTGACCAAGAAAATGCCTGAACATTAAGAAATGACTCCCTATTGCCCCTCCCTTCCCCTTTCCTGTATCCTTCTTCCTGTACCCACCCCCAGTCTTGATTCCCACCTCTTGCTCGCCCCTGTGGGCCTGTCCGTCCCTCCTGCATCCTACTTAAACCCTTTTTCTCTCTGTGTGGCAAACATTTAAAGAAAAAAAAGCAAAAAAAAAAAAAAAAAAAAAAGCAGGAAAAATCCCAGTCGACCAGTGTGGCTTAAACATTTCTTTGTTTCTTGGTGTTGTTATGGCGAGTTGTTTGGTAATGATGATGATCCAATCATTTTGGGAAAATTCTTGCACTGTATCAGAGTTCTTTGATCTGGCGCGTGCGTGTGTTTGTCTGCCCGCCGCGAGCGCTCTCTCTCTCTCTTCCCCCTCCCCTCCCTCTCTGTTCCAAGTGTGTGTGCAATGTTCCGTTCATCTGAGGAGTCCAGACTTACCAAGTGAGTTAAAAATGAAAAAAAAAAAAACACATTTTTCTTTTTCTTCCTTTTTCAATGTGATGGAATGAACTAAAGAGAACAAAAAAAAAACCAAACAAACGAAGGAAAATTAATCCCCCCACTCCCCGTTTGTTTTAAAAAATAAAGCAAAATGTGCCAATTAGCGTCACGCGTGGCTCCAGGCTCCTTTTTCAAACTGAACGACGATGATAATAATAAATAAGAATAATGATCATGATACCAGTGTCTTGTGTTTATATAGCGCTGTCCGTCCTGATGGAGCATGTCGGGAGATTCTTGCTTTGGACAACATGTTGGGTGGAGCATCTTCTGCTCCAGCCAACACAACACAGCAGGACAGTGGTGATGCCATCAGAACTACTGAGGGAATTTCAGGGAGACAGGCTGGCATTAGGTTGCATTTTGGCCTGGGCATCAGGGTTAATGTGCTGACTCCTGCATAAAACACACCAAAAAAACCCAACCTACTGTGGGACCCTTAGGGTTTGATCATGACAGTCACTCAACACCGCATGGTGAAGACTCTAGGGTAGCTCAGGCATGGCCACGTGTGGCCTCGAGCCTCTAAGCTGTGACCCTTAATGGTGACTGCATTAAGAAGAAAATCTGTGTTTGATTAGGAATTGACAAGGTGCTCCCTCAGCAGGCCCTGTGCCACTAAAAGGCGGTGTTGCCTTACAGCTCCTCATCCCCAAAGGAGCAGGTCTGGGGGTGAGCGAGCAGCGCTCCTTGGCTGCTCTCCCTTCCTGGTGCAACAGCTCCCCTGCTGCATTGTAGAGGAGCAGGGGGGAGAGTAGCTCCAGCTGCACCATGGTCTTATTCACTGCTGGGCCCCAGGGAGAGCAGCATCAGAGCTCACATAGCTCTGCCTGAGCCCAGGGCAGTAGTTCCAGTATTTATTAGGGCCTCTTGACTTTTCAGAAATAATATGTTTGGAGGACTAGGTTGGACACCACTCAGAGAGACAGGCTGTTTGTGACCATGTGGCTAGGGCTAGAACTGGTGAAATAGCAGTACTGAGAAGGGGAATGGCATCCTAGTTTTCAAATAAAGGGCTGAACTTTTTTAGCCCCAGCTCTAATCAGGGACTAGGTTTATAGTCTCATCTCCAGCTGCACAGTGCATCCTAGCATCCAGCTAGGGCAGTGGGTCTCAAACTTTTTTACTGGCGACCCCTTTCACATAACAAGCCTCTGAGTGTGACATCCCCCCCCCAATAAATTAAATACACTTTTTAATATATTTGTCATGGAGTCCCCGGGTGATGCTCTGGAACTGCTCCCCACAAAGCCAGTCAGGACCTTGGGGAGCCTCCTCTCCCGTGCAGCAGACTTTTTCAGGGCAAGAAGCTACACATCTTCACCTCCTGGGTCTCTCCTTGGAGCATTCAGCATCCTCTGCCCCTCCATGCACTTCCCACAGCGAGCCCGCCCCAGCGGGGTCCTGGGGAAGCCACAGGGTCCTGCACCCCCACTTTGCAGTCAGAAGTGACTCTCAACCAGCCAGTAAAACAGAGGTTTATTCGATGACAGGAACATGGTCTAAAACAGAGCTTGTAGGTACCACGAACCGGACCCCTCGGCTGGGTCCATTCTGGGGGACAGTGAGCCAGACCCCCATGTCTGCACTTCACTCCTCGTCCCCAGTCAGTTCCAGAATGAAAACCTTTCCAGCCCCTCCTCCTCTGCTCAGGTCCTTTCCTCAGGCCAGGAGATCACCTGACCTCTTTGTCTCCAACACCTTCAGTTGGCATCTTTGCAGAGAAGGGGCCCAGGCCATCAGTTGCTAGGAGACAGAGGGTCAGGTATTTAGGTGCACTGGCCCTTTGCTCTGCTAGATACTTAAGCATAGGGGACACTGAGGCACCAACACAATATTCAGAGAAAACATTAAGAACATTCCTAGTTCGTCACAATATTTAACACCATTATAAATGCTGGAGGCAAAGCAGGGTTTAGGGTGGAGGCTGAGAGCTCACGACCACCCATGTAATGACCTCACAACCCCCTGAGGGGTCCCCACCCCCAGTTTGAGAACCCCTGCACTAGGAGATTGATTCAGCACAGACCCAGAAGCAAGAAGCACCACCTCCTGAGTCACTAGTGCCACTTCCTGCCCTGGGTTTTCCTTGGAGATCACCAGCTGAGTACTCCCTAGGGCCAGCCTTTCTTAACGGATGCGATCTGACAGGCTCATCACCCCAAGCAGTGTGGTTGTCAGTATCTGCTATTCTCTTTATTAGCTGTAAGAGAGAACAATTTAAATGTGTTACTGAAACATCTTTTTACAGCCTCTTCTGTAAAAGCTCTCTTACGACTGTAATAACTCCTCAGAGTGGTGTGCTTTCACTATCCTGATTATTGTCACCCGCTCCCCCATCAGCTCTTACTGTGGCTTCTTGGCAACACTAGATAACCAGGGTGCCCCATGCTCTTATTGTGCAATATTGCCCTTGACAGGAGATGGAATAACAGGCCTCACAGCTGTAACACCAAAAGAAACGCTCCATCTGGCTGTGGATATTCTGCTACCCACAATGCATTTGCCACTGGCTGTCTCATGCAGTAACAGAAGCAATGGCTTCAGAAGAATGGCTCACCACTCCTCTTTTGTTTGCCAGAAGCTGGGAATGGGCAACAGGAGATGGATCACTTGATGATTACCTGTTTTGTTTATTCCCTCTGGGGCACCTGGCACTGGGCACTGTCAGTACACAGGATACTGGGCTAGATGGACCTCTGGTCTGAACCAGTGTGGCCATTCTTATTTTCCTCCACTCTTCTCCTCCTCAAAGAGAAAAGTAAAAAATGCATGGTATCGCCTCAGAGATCTTAATCTGAAAGTAAACTGGATTGCTGGAAATGCCACCAAAAAGCAGCTAGTTTCATTTAATGTTCCACTGGTATATAGGTCCTGGCATTGCCATTTACAGTGCTGAGAAATATTTGAGAGAAAGGAAGAGGAGGAGACTATAGAGAGATAGCAACAGAGCTCTTCTGCTCTGTGCAGCTCAAACACTTGTCTCTCAAGAGAAGCTGGTCCAATAAAAGATATTACCTCATCTACCTTGTCTCTCTAAAACAGATTTGTGTCATATGTCATAAACAGCATATAACCTAACTCTCCCACGTCATAATGGGCCATAAACCCTAGAAACCCTTCTGCCCTAGTACCCAGCAAATTTGGCACATCTGGACTAGTTGTCAGACCTCACCCACTTCCACATCTCTGTTGTGGAAGCTGATAGGTCTGGGGGTATGAGGAGAATTGCTATAACAGGGAGACTGAGCACAGGCCCTTCTGGAAAGGCATAGTGCATTTGTGGCTCCTGGTGCACAAAATGTCTGATCTTTCTCAGACACTGCCATCTGAAGTAAATCCTTTCTCAGGCACAGATTCAGAAGAGTTGGAATTCAACTCTTGGTATTTGGGAGAAGGAGGGGTTCATGGGGCGACATCTTTTATTTAGCCTCATCCTCCATCATGGTACTAGGGTGTCTTTTTAGATTTGACTATAACAGAAAGGGTCGAAGAATGACATTAGGGTTTTCCAGCCCCTCAGCCTTTGGATCCCAACATTTTAATCTGCCCTTTCACTGCTTGATGAAGATGAACAGTCTGCTCCTCACTCCTTCCTAGTTGAAAACATTCCTCCCTCCTCAACCTATGGAAACATTTTTCTCTCTCCCTAGGCATTCCTTGTCTTTGAAATAGGGGTCTTTTTCTGCTATCAGGGGAGGTATCAACTGCATCTTAACATTTCTCAGAGTGCTTTGCAGATAAAACAGGGTTTTTTATAAGAGGAGTGGCTTGGAATCATAGAATATCAGGGCTGGAAGGGACCTCAGGAAATCATCTAGTCCAACCCCCTGCTCAAAGCAGGACCAGTCCCCAACTAAATCATCCCAGCCAGGGCTTTGTCAAGCCTGACCTTAAAAACCTCTAAGGAAGGAGATTCCACCACCTCCCTAGGTAACCCATTCCAGTGCTTCACCACCCTCCTAGTGAAAAAGTTTTTCCTAATATCCAACCTAAACCTCCGCTACTGCAACTTGAGACCATTACTCCTTGTTCTGTCATCTGCTACCACTGAGAACAGTCTAGATCCATCCTCTTTGGAACCCCCTTTCAGGTAATTGAAAGCAGCTATCAACCTCCCTCATTCTTCTCTTCTGCAGACTAAACAATCCCAGTTCCCTCCGCCTGTCCTCATAAGTAATGTGCTCCAGCCCCCTAATCATTTTTGTTGCCCTCTGCTGGACTCTTTCCAATTTTTCCACATCCTTCTTGTAGTGTGGGGCCCAAAACTGGACACAGTACTCCAGATGAGGCCTCAACAATGTCGAATAGAGGGGAATGATCACATCCCTCGATCTGCTGGCAATGCCTCTACTTATACAGCCCACAATGCTGTTGGCCTTCTTGGCATCAAGGGCACTCTGTTGACTCATATCCAGCTTCTTGTCCACTGTACCATAGGTCCTTTTCTGTAGAACTGCTGCCTAGCCATTTGGTCCCTAGTCAGTAGCAGTGCATGGGATTATTCTGTCCTAAGTGCATGACTCTGCACTTGTCCTTGTTGAATTTCATCAGATTTCTTTTGACCCAATCCTCTAATTTGTCTAGGTCCCTCTGTGTCCTATCCCTATCCTCCAGTGTATCTACCACTCCTCCCAGTTTAGTGTCATCTGCAAACTTGCTGAGGGTGCAGTCCATGCCATCCTCCAGATCATTAATGAAGATATTGAACAAAACCAGCCCCAAGACTGACCCTTAGGGCACTTCATTTGATACCGGCTGCCAACTAGACATCGATCCATTGATCACTACCTGTTGAGCCTGATGATCTAGCCAGATTTCTATCCACCTTATAGTCCATTCATCCAGTCCGTATTTCTTTAACTTGCTGGCAAGAATACTGTGGGAGACCGTATCAAAAGCTTTGCTAAAGTCAAGGAATAAGACGTCCACTGCTTTCCCCTCATCCACAAAGTGAGTTATTTTGTCATAGAAGGCAATTAGGTTAGTCAGGCGTGACTTGCCCTTAATGAATCCATGCTGACTGTTACTGATCACTTTCCTCTCCTCTAAGTGCTTCAGAATTGATTCCTCGAGGATATGCTCCATGATTTTTCCAGGGACTGAGGTGAGGCTGACTGACCTGTAGTTCCCCGGGTCCTCCTTCTGCCTTTTTTTAAAGATGGGCACTACGTTAGCCTTTTTCCAGTCATCCGGGACCCCCTCCAATGGCCATGAGTTTTCAAAGATAATGGCCAATGGCTCTGCAATCACATCGGCCAACTCCTTTAGCACCCTCGGATGCAGTGCATCCGGCCCCATGGACTTGTGCTCGTCCAGCCTTTCTAAATAGTCCCGAACCACTTCTTTCTCCACAGAGGGCTGGTCACCTCCTCCCCATACCGTGCTGCTCAGTGCAGTAGTCTGGGAGCTGACCTTGTTCGTGAAGACAGAGGCAAAAAAGGCATTGAGTACATCAGCTTTTCCCACATCCTCTGTCAGTAAATTGCCTCCCTCATTCAGTAAGTGGCCCAAACTTTCCTTGACTTTCTTCTTGTTGCTAACATACCTAAAGAAACCCCTCTTGTTACTCTTAATATCTCTTGCTAGCTGCAACTCCAAGTGTGATTTGGCCTTCCTGATTTCACTCCTGCATGCCTGAGCAATATTTTTATACTCCTCCCTGGTCATTTGTCGCACTTACACACAACAATCCCAGTGGTTTAAAGGTATTTCTTGTCTCAAGTTAGTTGCCACTAGGAATTGCTGGCTGTAACCAAGCACACAGCCATTCTCTATTCCACATCATCCTAATTCTGCCACAGAGTTGAGGAACAGTGAGACACATCAAAGCAAAGTGCAGGATAGTTTGGAGTGTAGCACAAACTTTGCAGTCATGGCTTTTATTCTGCTTGTGAAGGGTGTCAAAATGATTTCAACATGGCAACAACTACTGTGGGAATTCAGAGTCAATATGTGGCTTGTCATGTCTCTCTAATTAGATTTGGGACCTAGCTACAACACTACTGCACACACATACTAACTAGAAAAAGGCCATTCATGTTTCACATCAAAACACAAGGCGTGACAAAATTAACAGAGAATTTGCATGAGTTTAGTCCAATTCATGGTATACACTGATGCTCTATACTGAAAGGTAAGAGGACCCAAGCGTTGTCATAGATGCCTTATGCAATCGTTTGAAAGAAAAATAAAATGGAGCCATGTTACAAAGAATGAACGCATGTCCCTTCAGAATCTTTTCCTATAACCCTGAGGTAAACCCAAAGTCTAATACAACTACTTTAAAACAATGAACCCAGGAACAATGCCAATGTAAACAAACCATCACCCAGAGAACTTCTTATAACTCATCATGTGCTTGAAAAAAGGGGTTGGGAAGAGGGATAGACACTTTAAAAAAATGGAAAGGGAAACTTCATTCTCCACTCCTTCCCTATGTACAGAAGACCTGCCTTTCTGCTTTGCCATATTATAGGTCTATCAACATGTAGAGCGGGAAGGTACACCTCCAGGTATCTTTTTCTTAAAGCGAGAGCAGAGCTAGAGGGTTTATGTCTCCTCAAGCTCACACTTACACCTTTGGCTTGAAGTGTAGACATACCCTAAGAGATTTCATGACTTCAGGAAGGATTTCTCCTCTTACGTGCACTGCTGTAAATCAGGAATCACTCGACTGAAATCAGTGGTGTTACACTGGTGTGAGAGATGAATTAAGACTCCTGCCTATACTGTGATTAAAAAAACGACGACAAAACAGTAGCACTGAAGTCCAGAGCTCAGGTCAGCCAACTGAGCCCTACGCAAACTCGCAGGACTCAGGCAGCAGGGCTAAAAATTGCAGTGTAAACATTTGGGTTTGGGCTGGAGCCCGAGCTTTGAGACCCTCCAAGTGAGAGTGCTAATCCAACAAGAGGTGATGCCAGTTTAGATTTGGTACTGGTGAGTAGTGAGGACCTCATGGAAAAATTGGTTGTGGGGGACTTAGTTCGAGTGATCATGAGCAAATTCAGTTCAAACTAACTGGAAGGATAAACAAAAATAGATCTGCAGTTAGGGTCATGATTTCAAAAGGGCTAACTTTAAGGGAATTAGTTAGTGAAGTGGACTGGATTGAAGAACACAAGGATCTGAATGTGGCAGAGGCTTGGAATAACATTAAATCAAGGTTGCATAAACTGTGTGACACCTGCATCCCAACCGGGGAGGGGGGAATTCATAGGGAAATATTGCAGAGCAAGCTGGATGAGCAAGCATCTCAAATAGGTGTCTACAAGAAAACAGAAAGTCTATAAGCAATGGGATTGATCAGCAAGAAAAGCTACTTCTTGGAAGTCAGAAAGTGCAGGGGTAAAGTGAGACTTGCAAAGGGAATTAAAACCAACAGTAAAACCATAAGAAACCAAGGAAAGAAGAAGTGGGACCACTAAGCACTGAGTATGGGGAGGTGATTAAAGATAATGTAGGCATGGTCCAATACCTAAATGAATACTTTCCCTCAGTTTCTAATAAGGCTAATGAACAGCTTACGGGTAGTGGCTGGGTGGCTAATGACGATGAGGATATGGAGGCAGAAATTACCACATCCGAGGTGAAAGTCAAACTCAAACAGCTTAATGGGACTAAATGGAGTGGGGGCAGATAATCGCCATCCAAGAATATTAAAGGAACTGGCATGAAACTGCAAGGCCAAGAGTAAGGATTGTTTAATGAATCTGTAAACTTGTGGGTCAGGGGAAGTCATACCCTGTGACAGGAGAATTGCTAATATAGTTCCTGTTTTTAAGAAAGGGGGGGGAAGTAATCCAGGGAACTACAGGCCTGTTAGTTTGACCTCAAGTGTATGCAAGGTCTTGGAACTAATTTTAAAGAGAACATTGTTAAGGACACAGAGGTAAATGGTACTTAGGATAAAAAAAAGCTGGGGACTTACAGTTGAAAGTGACAGAGGAGGCGAAAAACCCCAGTGTATTGGCTGATCACATTATGACTATGAGCTGCCAATGTGATGTGGCTGTGAAAAAGGCTAATGCAGTCCAAGGATGCATCAGGCAAGGTATTTCCAGTAGAGACAGGGAAGTGTTAGTGTAACCCACAAACCTTCTGGGTGTTGTGTTCTGTTCCATCTAGTGGCACTGAGACCACTTAAAGAGAGAGAGATAAAATGAGTCTGTCCTGGCTGTTAGCTCATGCGCTAGCTAGCAGCTCGTGCACTGAGGTTCCAGGTTCAATCCTGCCTGATGATGACTGGGTCTGTTGGTGTTACATTAGCACTGTTAAACAAGGCATTGGTTAAACCTCTTCTGGAATACTGTGGTGGTTTTGGTCTCCTGTCTTTAATTCAACCTGGAATAGGTGCAGTGAAGGATTACTAGGATGATCAATGGAAAACCTACCTTATGAGAGGAGATCCAAAGAGCTTGGCTTGTTCATTTTAATGAAAAGGTTGAGTGGAGATATGATTGCTCTCTATAAACACATCAGAGGGATAAATAACAGGGAGGGAAACAAGTTATGTAAGCGAAGCGCCAATGTGGACACAAGAACAAATGGATATAAATTGGCTATCAGCAAGTTTAGGCTTGAAATTGGATGAAGGTTTCCAAACACCAGAGGAGTGAAGTTCTGGAACAGCTTACCAAGGAAAGCAGTGGGGGTAAAAAAACCTAACTGACTTCAAGACGGAGCCTGATATGTTTATGGAGGGGATGGTAGGATGAGACTCCCTACACTGGCATGTAGCTAATCTGCGACTGATAGCAGCTAGTACCTCCAACAGCCAGAATGGGACAGTAGATGGGGAGGGTTCTGAGTTACTACAGGGAATTCTTTCCTAGATATCTGGCTGATGAGTCTTGTCCACATGCTCAGGGTCTAACTGATCACTATATTTAGTGTCAGGAAGGAATTTTCTCCCAGGTCAAATTGGCAGGGACCCTGGGGTTTTTCATCTTCCCCTGCAGCATGGAGCATGGATCACTTGCAGGTGTAAATGGTGGATTCTCTGTAACTTGAAATACTTAAATCATGATTTGAGGACTTCAGTAACTCAGCCAGAGGTTAGGGGTCTATTACAGGAGTGAGTGGACTGCAATGTGCAGGAGGTCAGACTAGATGCTCATGATGGTCTCCTCTGATCCTAAAGTGTATGATATGCTATTGACAAATTTCACGCACCCTTACTCCCCATCCATTTTTCAGGTGTTTCTCTGGTCATATGTGAAATCCTCCATTATTACATATTTTATTAAAACTTCTCCATAAAGTGATATGAGGGGGGAAGTGGCTAAGGCCAAGATTTGCAGGAGAGTTTAGTGATCTGGGGAATCTTGATTTTGGAACATCCGAAAGAGGCCCAATTTGCAGAAGTATTTTCTGCAAACCAGGCCCGTTCAAGGTCTCTCAAGTTGGGCATGCAAAACTCACTAGCCTCTTTTGAAAATCCCAGCCTGAGTCTTACTCTTCTTGCTGCAGAAGTCTGTAGCAGGGTACTTGCCCTGCCAATATCTTAGTTTTTATACTCATTCCTATTCCTAAAGAACAAAACTCACCCCTGCACAAAGGTTATGCATCACCAAAGCCTTCTTTTGATCAGTTACACTGACAGTAATGCAGTGGTGCATGCGGGCCTGAAGGAGACGTGTACAGCCTGTATAGGGTATAGAATTGTGATATATCTCGTTGCTACTACAAAAGAACCTGAGTATTAGAATGGCCTCTTTCCAAAGCTCTGAAGTGAGGCTTTGGGCAGAGTGTCTCACCAATTGTGCTTCGTGTTAGGAATTGGTCCTTCCTCAGCGATCCATTGTACACAGATGTCCTGGATAGTGTCTTAAGGCTGAAAGCTTCAGAACTTAACAGAGAATGTTCCAGAGAAGTGAAAATCATACTGATGTCTGTATTTGAAAAATTGGTCCAAATAAAATCTCTCATTGGTAGATATGCAATTATTTGCTCCCAGAGCCCAAAGTTATCCATTGAGGCAATCTCCCCTTCCTTTAAAATAGCTCTCCATTTTATGTAGCCTCAGGAAGTATGTTCTTCTCAGCCTGGATGGAGGTAGTCAAGGTCTTGTGTTGTGGATATAAATCAGATTGCTCTTTTCTGGTTATAGTATCTCTAGACAAGGTCCTGTATTGATGCAGATATCTCTAATAATGGATGCAATCTCAGGCCTCCTGGTATGTATTTTATGAGGTGTTAGAAGCCAATTCTGTATGATGTTGTTTATTTTTTATTTGTGTTACAATAGTGCCTAGAGGACCCAACCTAGATCAGGACCTCACTGTGCTAGGTACTCAACACATGGGTAGTGAGAGACTGCACTGACCCCGAAAGCTAATGGCCTGGGAAGTTAAACATATATGCATGGCCACACAGCCTCTGAAACTTGACTGAGTCAAGAAAACCTGTGCCTGCAGAATCTCCAGAAAAAAAATGTCCTGGCTGGGATGTTCTTTAAAAAAATGACAACCTCAACAGCAGTTTGCTTCGGTCCTTTTAACGACTTCCATCCCTCACACTGACCAGTATTAAAAAAAACAAATACCCCCCCACCCACACACACACATTTTAAGGAAAATGTAAAGTGAACAACTAATTTACACTGCATTAAAGACAAGAAAGCAAAACAAATATCTGGAAAGTTCATTTTTCCCCTTGCGCCCCTAGGCTGAATTCCTAATGTGTACTGAATACAGGTGAAAAGCTCAAAGGTCTTCTGGGAAATCCCTGATGCTTCTGAGCCTGGAAGATATTTTTCATTGCCTGAGAGGTTCCAGAAAGTTCTTTCCTTCAGGCTAATCCTAGTGACCAGGGCAATGAAATGTAAAGACAGAAGAGGTTTCTAAACAACTTGTGCTAGGTAGCTACATTTAACATTGCATCGTGTCTGTCACTGACTTGAGAGTCTATCTGCAATAATATTTTCAGTTCATCTCACATTTTCATCCCAAGGCACTTTACAACCACTTGGCAGGAATCGCTACACGATTCTCTGAAATGCAGCAGCTGTTAACAGGGCCCAGCAATGTTGCACAAAGGTTGGGACAGGAACTGAAGAACATTCTGTGACAGGTTGGATCACAGAAACCCCCTTGGGAACTGCCAATTGATGAGCCAAGACTACTTCTGCCTCTGCTTTCCTGCCCTAGCAGCTTGAGACTTCAGTGCCCTGCCTGGTTTGAGCCAGACACGCCAGTCTGCTCCAACACAGACCCAGGGTCTGAACCACGTGCCCCAAGCTGCAGACTTAACTGAAAGCAACTTAAGAAGTGTTCCTGTGTTTAACACTCAGTTGCCAAACTCCCTATGGGGTCTAAACACAAATAAATCCATTTTACCCTGTATAAAGCTTATGCAGAGTAAACTCATAAATAGTTCACCCTCTATAACACTGATAGAGAGGTATAAGCAGCTGTTTGCCCCCACCCCCAGGTATTAATACATACTCTGGGTTAATTAATAAATAAAAAAGTGATTTTATTAAATACAGAAATTAGGACCTAATTGGTCCAAGTAGTAACAGACAGAACAAAGTGAATTACCAAGTAAAATAAAATAAAACACGCAAGTCTGAGTCTAATACAGAAAAAATCTTACCCTCGGTAGTGTTCCAGTAAGCTTCCTTTTACAGACTAGTCTTCTTCTAGTCTGGGTCCAGCAATCACTCAGACCCCCTGCAGTTACTGTCCTTTGTTCCATTTTCTTTCAGGTATCCTTGGGGGTGGAGAGGCTATCTCTTGAGCGAGCTAAAGAAAAAATGGAGGGGTCTCCCAGGGGTTTAAGTAGACTTTTTCTTGTGGGTGGAGACCCCCTCCTCTCTCCTATGCAAAGTCCAGCTCCAAGATGGAGTTTTGGAGTCACATGGGCTAGTCACACATCCATGCATGACTCAGTTTTTACAGGCAGCAGCCATTGTTTGCATGTTATCCTGAACGTCCTCAGGCAGACTTCTTATGTGGATTGGAGCTTTCCAAGATTCATTGTCCTTTAAGTGTTTCTTGACTGGGCACTTAATTTGCACATTCCTTTCTCAAGAAGCCGACCAAATGCTTTATACTAAGGCTACTTAGAAACCAAGCAAGTACACAGCCAATATTCACAACTTCAAATACAACAATGATACATGCATACAAATAGGATGAATAGATTCAGTAGATCATAAACCTTTACAGAGATATGTTACATGGCATATGTAGCATCAAATATTATTCCAGTTATGTCATATATATACATTCATATGCATATTTCCATGATGCCTTATTGGGTGCACCGTCACACACCCTATCCAGCATGGCACTGTCTGGAGAATGTAGAGAGGGAGAATGGAGCCTCATGTGGAATCTGGCCAAGATGCCAGACTTAAAACTAAAACCAGATTACTAGATCAGCATATTCTTGAACGCAATCATTCTCCCCAAAGAACTTTTGCAAATAATTCATGGTCTGTAGCTTGTTTGCAAACAGTTTGTTTCAAGTATTTGGTACTGAAAATTCAAAGTGGCTTAGCTAAGACTAGATGCAATACAATAGTGGTTTTCAAATTGTGGGTTGGGACCTACTACTAGGTAGCGGAATGTAAGACACTGGGTTGCAGTGGTTCTGGTCAGCATTGCTGACCAGGTCATTAAAAGTCCCATCAGTGGTGCTGCCCAGCTAAGGTAGGCTAGTCCCTACCTGTTCTGACACTGCGCTGCACCCTGGAAGCAGCCAGCAGCAGGTCAGGCTCTTAGGCAGGGGGTCCATGGGGCTCTGCATGCTGCCCCTGCCTGGAGCACTGGCTCCGCACTCCCATTGACCAGGAACCAGCCAGTGGGAGATGGGGGGGCAGTGCTGCAGGCAAGAGCCACTTGCATACTTCCGCCTAGGAGCTGGACCTGCTGCTGCCCGCTTCCGGGGTGCAGCGCCGTTTGTGGTGCCAAGACAGGCAGGAAGCCTGACTTAGCATCCACACTGCACTGCTGACCGGGAGCCACCTGAGGTAAGCCTGCAAGCTAATCCCCTGTCCCAGCCTTGAGCCTCCCCCAAACCCAGAGCCCCTTCCTATACCACAAACTCCTCATCCCTGGCCCCACCCCATAGCCTGCACCCCCAGCTCAGAGCCCCTCCCACAGCCCAAACCCCTCATCCCCAGCTCCATTGGGTGGCAGGTATCAACAATTTTCTTCAACTGGGTCTCCAGAAAATTGTTTGAAAACCACTGGCATGCAGTGCAGCCCCAGCACTACACACATGCCACATGGAAAACTTAAAGGGACAGCCAAGGACTGTTGTTCATCCCCTCCTAGCCTTTCCTCAGATTGATAAAATCATCGCCTAAATGCTTATATGGCTGTGGGCCTATCACACCCTCTTAACCTCTTCAGCTCTCCTCCTGCAGCAGAGTTTGGTTGGTAGCTTTGCAAATTTGACACCATCAGCTCAGGATTAAACAAAGACCGCGAATGGCTAGCCAACTACAAAAGCAGTTTCTCCTCCCTTGGTGTTCACACCTCAACAGCTAGAAGAGGGCCTCATCCTCCCTGATTGAACAAACCTCGTTATCTCTAGCCCGCTTCTTGCCTGCATATTTATACCTGCCTCTGGATATTTCCACCACATGCATCTGACGAAGTGAGTATTCACCCAAGAAAGCTTATGCTCCAATATGTCTGTTACGTCTGTAGGTGCCACAGGACTCTGTGTCACTTTATAGGGAACAGTTCTTCACTGGCTCCTAATCTGCTACACTTTGCTCTGTTGTATTATTTTACGCCTGCAAATGACTTACATCATCATGACATCAAGATTGGCAGAGGCTGCTGCCTTGTAAAGATGAACAGAAATGCCTTTAACAAACATAAATAAAAGGAATACTGCGAAGATCAAAATCACAGATGCAAAGGAAACTACTCCCTTGTGTTACTGATTACACTTTGGTTAATTAGACATGAGGATCCTTTTTCAAACAATTTTTCCTCCCTTTTTGAATTTCATTTTGCACAAACAAGTGAGCCACACAAGTGAGCCAAATAAATCAGCCACAAAGAGAAGAGCAAAGTATGAGATTCTCACAAGCTGCTGGATGATCTTGCATGTTAGGCAGGGGACTTTGAGCTAGATTTGTGTCTTGGCTTGCTCATGGAGTCTGTATGACATCAGAGAAGAACCTTGTCTGTAAAATGGGGGAAATGACGTTTCTTTTCTTCCAGCCGTTAAGCATTTGGGGCGGGGCCTGTCTCTTACTTTTTGTTTGAATGACACTTAGCACAATGGGACCCCAGCTCTAGTTGGGACTTCTAGCTGCTACCATCATGCAAGTATTAATAAGAGCCTTTTAACTTTTCAAACAGGTGGTGCAAGGTTCCATTTTTACACAAAGACTTTCCAGGGCAGAACCAGACCTGAACATGATGTGTTTAATCAGAAAACTCTAGGGCAGATCCCACAGGCCAGTGATACTGCTCTGCCTCCTTTCTTTTTTGTTCAAATATGAAAACATTTTGTCGCAACATTTCATAGGGACGAACTCATAGAATCGTAGACTTTAAGGGCAGAAGGGACCATTATGATCATCTAGTCTGACCTCCTGCACAATGCAGGCCACAGAATCTCACCCACCTGCTCCTGTAACAAACCCCTAACCTATGTCTGAGTTACTGAAGTCCTCAAATTATGGTTTGAAGACCTCAAGCTGCAGAGACTCCTCCAGCAAGTGATCCATGCCCCACGCTGCAGAGGAAGGCGAAAAGCCTCCAGGGCCTCTGCCAATCTGCCCTGGAGGAAAATTCCTTCCCGACCCCAAATATGGCGAACAGCTAAACCCTGAGCATGTGAGCAAGACTCACCAGCCAGCACCCAGCTCGTTTAATACACCCAAGTTTCTCCCCCAGTGTCTCAGGTTCACATCTAGCTGAGGTCAGAAAAGGTCAGTTTGCTAGTCCCTGCCATCTGCCAGCACCAAAACACTATGTGTTACCAGTGGAGGCTAGGCCATGATGGGCGGGGGGTGGGGCCAATTCCAGAGGTAGGGGGGATAGAGCAGGGATGGAGGGCAGGCAGCAGGGCCTGCCCAAGAGGCAGCAGGGGCAGAAGGGCATGGTGGGCAGGGCCTGCTTTCTGTTTCAACGGTCTCTGCACAAACCTCAAAGTGGAGGGAAAAAGACACACAACGGCAAAGTGGTCCTACGGTGCTGGGTTTGCTATCCACACTCAAAAGTTAACAGCCATGTCTACCGACAGTCTCTGCAAGCGAAACACTGTGAATTGAATAGTAGGGGTGCTTGCCAAAGCGCAGGACTGAAACAGCAGAGGTGGCTGCAGGGCAGGATTGAGGAGCCCGGGCAGAGCTGTGTGGGTAACTGAGGACTAGAACAGCAGAGAGCGGGGGCTGTAGATCACAAGTGAGGTGTAGTAGCAGAGCCGTGTAGGGGAAGCAGGACCACTCACAATTTACAACCACCTTTGAAAATTCCACAAAATTTCTTGTCATCATAAAAAGACTTTCCCCTGACAATGGAGCTATTATTCCCCTTAGAGCAATATTGTGAATCCTTGAATCACACAGGAAATCTCACAGCCCAAAGCCCAGGGCTAGATGGCTAAGAGCAGGCCTGAATGAACTCAGACACACACCAGTTCCCTGTAAAACTTCTAAGGGCTTTTTGCTGTGTTTTATGTCTGAGGATGGCAAGAGAGAGTGAGAGGTTGGTGGCTAGATACAGAGGTGGGAAGGAGGCTGATGTGTTGTATGTCAGCAGCGTCCATAACACCATGGGGGTGGGTGATGTTTGCAGATGGGGGTGGGGTGGTTTTGCCAAATAGTCATTAGACAGCAGCAGTGCTGAACTACTTTACACAGTCTGCCTCTGCAGCGCTTGCTGATAGAGAGACCATTAATAAGGCTTTCCAGCTTGTCACTTCCACTCTGAAGCCTTTGAAAGCTGTGCTCCTCTGGGTCCATTAGCGGGAAGAGCTGTATCTGCTGAAACATACGGGTCTGTCAGGCACTGTCCTCTTGCCACTCGGAAAGCCACGGTTTCTGTGGTGGTTTGATGCTGAAAGACATGTCTGAGTGGTTGTGGTGGGGTCGGAGGCATTGCTGAGAAGGGCAGCTGGGGTAGGATGGTTTAAGAGGGCTGGCTATGTGATGAGAAAGGGGTGACAAGGTGGGGTGGCAGGACTGCAGAGAGGCTGTTGGTGTATAGCTTTGGGGAGAGCAGTTGGGGTTGTGGGGAGAAGGTTGAGCAGAGGGTATGGGAAGGGATGTTGGGTGGCTGGGGGCTTTGTACGGGGAGGGGTTGGGAAGTTTTGGGAGGAAGTATAGGGAGGGGTGGGGTGGGGCATTACTGGGAAGAGTATTGGATTTGTTGGGGAGCACAGTCGTTGAGGGGTGATGAGGATAGGATGGCAGGAGGAGTTGGTGGGGTGGGAATGGTGTTAGGGGAAGAGGGAGTTAAGGTGTGGCTGGTGGGGCATGGTGGCTTCTGGGTGGTAACACCACCTGGAGAATCATTTGAGTCCTGTTTTTTGTATTCCTGAAATCTTCTCAATGCCGTTGGAGTTTCTCATTATTCACCCTCCAGCTCCATTGACAGAGACTGAACGAGATTTAATGGAGTCCCCTGACTTTTGCCTTTGAAATATTCATGTGCCTTTCATGGTGCATTTCATGCTCACCACCTCCTCCTCCATTAGAGAAGCATCCGACATGGACAGAGAGGAAAGTGGGCTGGAGAGGAACTGAGGAGACTGATAAAGGGACCTGCTGCTGCTCTGATCAGCTGAATCAGAAACTTCTGGGGAATGGTTCATTCCAGGTGCCACTCCCCATCTGCTTCTTCCCTCTCAGTCTAACAGGGGCTTACATCAGGTCAGGAGGGTGATCAGAAGTTACCCCAGGGAGATGATTAATACAATGAGAAAGGAAGGAAACTAACTGAGCAGAAATGTCTATCTGAACTTACTGCCTGCCCACCCCCTTCTACAATTGTCTGTCTGCCATCACCATTTGCAAGGTTCTGCCATGCTAGTATCTAGGAACAGCACAATGGTTCTAACAGCCACTGGGAACTGCCCTGAGGCAATTAATTTACTTCACTGCTCATTCACCTCAGTCTCCTCCTTGTTGCCACACTAAAGTTTTGGGAGATGCACCGCGAGTGAGGGCAGTGCCTTTTGCAGCACACCAGCCCAAATGCCAGGCTGGAATGATGAGAGAGGGAGCTTGCACAGGTTCTGAATGATAGCACTTTGTACCTCCTCTCTGTCTTAGGCATTATTAATAACACCTAGCTATAATGTAGTGATTTTCATCAGCAGATCTGACAACACTTTACATAGGAGGTCAGTATCATTATTCCCATGTTACAATGGGGGAAACTGAGTCACAGATCAGCAACATGAGTTGCCCAAGGTCACCTGGCTGACTAGTGGCAGAGCTGAGAACTGGACCCAGGTCTGCTGAGTCCCACTCCAGTGCTAGGACGGTATCTAGACACCATGCTTGGCATGCCAGGGCTATGGGAGATGGAGCATTAGAGGAGGAAGACTGTTCAGCAGCTGCTAATGTCATGCATGGGTCTCAGATATAGAATATGCCAATGTCATGAATGACACCATCCATAGCAAGGCAGAATGCCATACTGAGCATGTTGGTAGGTGAAATATCTACAGTACCTTTCACTGCAAAGTGCCTCTGAGGGCCATGCTGGGGTGTCTGGAGACAAGTATATGTCCACATTGAACAAATAGCACCTCCCAGCAGCACACTGCCCCCAACACTATGGTAGGTATGGTTGGAACTGGAGCATATCAGTATCATGATATCAAATGGGCCACTCTGCAATGTGTGATCGTCCACCAAACCCGCCCACTGAACCAGGAATCTATCTGACTAAATAACAGTTAAGCCTGAATCAAAGCTCCAGATCCAAACCCCCAGAACTTTGGAAGAGACTTTCAGAGCTTCAGCCAAACTTTCGCCACCCAACTTGCTCAGTAATAGTGTGACATAAAGACTTGCTCATGACTCCATTGTCTTCTAGGGTTGGATCCAATCCACACTGAAGAACAGTTCCCCACCACTAGACAAATAAAAATGCTTCCTCAGCAAAAATGTCAGGGGCACCTGGAGGTGGATACAAAAGCTACTTGACTTGTTTTACATCAGCACTATGACTAGCTGTCTGAGCAAGATCTTGAAGCTGATCGGCTTGTTCCTATGACTGACAGTGGGGAGACTGAGAGACCAGAGATTACTGACATTTATTTTTCCTTTGGGCCCAGCCCCTTTCGCTCCATATGACATTCCTTTGCTCCACATATTCTTAAAACCCAACTCCTTGCCCTGAGCATGATTCAGGATCTAAAAAAACCCCAAACCCCTATTTATGCTTAATTTGAAAATATTCATCAGGCTGCCCTCCTCCCCACATGCGTGCCCCAGGAGTTAAATGTTTATGAACTAGTTTGCCGAATGTGCAGCATCAATGTGGAATTGTTATAGAGGAGCCCACAATCAGCCTAATTACCAGGGATTCATCACCTGCCCACAGGCTCTTCCAAGGCAGCTCTGTGCAGCATGTCAATGAATTAGTTTGCCTGATTCTATCCTGCTGCCAGCCAGCTTCGAAGATCAAGAGCTCCATCTCTTGCTTTCTATTTTTCAAGTGGAGCGAGAAAAAAGGTTTACAGAGCGGAAGCCGCACAGCAGCAGAGATACCGACTGAGAGCAGCAGGAGTATGATCTCTAATGTCCTGTGAATGCCTCCTCTAAGCAGACACTGATCTCTGTTTGCTTTCTCTGATCTCTGTTCACTTCCCTACTGTGCTCCCAGTGCAGATAAAGAGAACCTCACTTCTAAACAAGCTAGAAGTTTGGAAGGTTTGAAACTCATATTTGAATTTTGCAACTGGCTCCTATCATCATCATGGGCTGAACCAAATCCCTAGATCCAAAACTGGGAGGTGTGTGACTATCAAACCGTGATGCCTTTTGTTTTCTGTGCACTATACCTTCACATGCACAGCAACTCTGCCAGTGTGAGACATGTTGTTCTCAGAGGGGCTGCGGCCTGTTACAGTGCGTTCACATATACTGTGCCCTCTCTTGGAGACCTGACTTTTGTTCTTTCTTGCTTTGCCAGTTCCTTTCTCTCAAATAAAAGTAGTGTTGGATGGAAAACCAATGGGTTGGGTTTTGCTGATGGAAATGCTGCAAAGCACATCAGGGCTAGATCCTGGGCGGGCATAAATTAGCATAGCTTGGCTGCAATTAGTGGAGCTTTGCAAGTTGCATCTGCTGAGGATCTGGTCCACCACTCTCTGGGAAAGTTCAGTTCCGGATCTGTTTCCAGAATATGCAGCCCAGGGTATGCAGCATATAATCACCTGTGTGCCCCTGTAGTGTAGCGTACAGTTCCTTCGGTTAGAACTTAATACAGGACTTGGCACCATATTGAGACAGAGGGTACCAGTTCGCATCCTGTAACCCTTCTCCTTTGCATTTCGTGCAGGTGCTAAGTCTTCCATACAGTCCCTCATCAAGTCTTCTTGTCTGAAACAGCTGGCAGGGGAAATAAGCTGCTTGTGAAAGGGAGCCGCCAATAAGCCTGGCTAATGTTGATCCCACGGCAGTGCATGGTAGGTGCTGCACAAGTTTCCCTTACACAGTCTGTTAACAGCCATGTAGCACCTCAAATTCGAACTCCTTCACTTCTTACTCTTCCAGTCCTGCCCCCTTTTCTCTCTCATATAGCTCTGCCAATGTCCCGCACTCCTGCCCTGCACCCCTTTGCTACTCCAGTCCCGGGCTCCTCACACAGCTCTGCCAATGTCCCGCACTCCTGTCCTGCACCCCTTTGCTACTCCAGTCCCGGGCTCCCCACACAGCTCTGCCAATGTCCCGCACTCCTGCCCTGCACCCCTTTGCTACTCCAGTCCTGGGCTCCCCACACAGCTCTGCCAATGTCCCGCACTCCTGCCCTGTACCCCTTTGCTACTCCAGTCCCGGGCTCCCCACACAGCTCTGCCAATGTCCCGCACTCCTGCCCTGCACCCCTTTGCTACTCCAGTCCCGGGCTCCTCACACAGCTCTGCCAATGTCCCGCACTCCTGCCCTGTACCCCTTTGCTACTCCAGTCCCGGGCTCCCCACACAGCTCTGCCAATGTCCCGCACTCCTGCCCTGTACCCCTTTGCTACTCCAGTCCTGGGCTCCCCACCCAGCTCTGCCAATGCCCCTCACTCCTGCCCTACAGCCTCCTCTGCTATCCCAGTCCTGGGCTCCCTACCCAACTCTGCCAATGTCCCTCACTCCTGCCTTGCATCCCCCACAGCTTCTCCAGTCCTGGGCTCCCCACCCAGCTCTGCCAATGCCCCTCACTCCTGCCCTGCAGCCTCCTCTGCTATCCGAGTCCTGAGCTCCCCACCCAGCTCTGTCAATGTCCCTCACTCCTGCCTTGCAGCATCTTCAGCGATTCCAGGGTCGGGCTGCCCCCACAGCTCTGCTGGTATGTGGTCCTCAACCCAGACAACTAGGTCTATAGCACCATTCGTTACTGCAGGCTTGACCACATCTGGGCAGGTGACTAATCCTGTAAGTGTGTGTGATGGAGTTGTGATGCATGGCCGCCTGTCCCTGGGGAATTGGATGAGACTACCTTGTTTCACTTGTGACCTAGCACCCTTGAAACAACATCTCCAGAGAAGGAATATCCCGTGTACTAATCCACGCTGACATTGAATTCTCTATCCATTTCCCACTCTGACCTGTACTCGAAATTTTGTGCCAAAATCTTCCAGGATGCTGAATATTATCTAAAGTAGTGCTATGTATCCCACAATTTCCGAGGCTCTCCACTGCTCACCAGAACTTCCTGAAACCAGTTTGGTCTAGGATTCACACTGGGATTGGCAAGAGAACACGGTCTTTCATTCAATTCCCATTAATCTGGATGGTGACCCCCCCTACTCAATAGCCCCCTGACACTTTCGAAATGTATTGTGAGGAGGAGGGGGTGTGCACGCTACTCACCAATAGCCCCACTCATGCTTCCCTACTAAGTATATTTGATAAGCCGATTCACACCATTGCCTCCCCTAGTCCTCTCTCCCCGGTATATCTAATATATATGTGTGAGCCTTCAGCTTGATAAGAGGTGGGGGCCTTCACACCAATAGCTCCCCTCATCTCCTTTGGATTATCTAATAGCAGCGTTCAAAGCAATGGTCTTTCAACATGCTGCACAGATCAAAAGCCTTTAAAATGTCCAGGGTTACATTTAGCTCGTCATTGGTTGCCTGGCTGAGCTGTGAGAGCAAGAAGCCCAGGACCAGAAAACCCATTTCTCACTCTACTGTGCTCTGCATTAATGCCATAAAATCCCATTAGTGCACTCTGAGGCTTTATTTTAATACAGACAATAGCACCAGAATCAGCCTGCAATGGCTAATAAGCTTGCAATAGAGAAATGATATGACCAAGAGCGCCATACAAAACCGTGGAAAAAGCTCACAGATATACACACAGAGACTGATTGGTACACAGACAGACACATACATGTGCATCCAGACTGGACTGTACAGAGGACATGCCCTTTTCCTGGTCACATGCTGTATTTTAAAAATGGCCCACACCATTATGCTCAAGCTCCATGGCCCATTTTATTCACTATTCATGAATTTTCACATGAGCAGGTTTGCATGAGTGCTCAGGCAAGAACTAGTTGTGATGCGAAGTAACTCTAGGTTGCCCAAAGACAGACTGGCCAGTTAGCTCAGCCCAATGGCTCAGTTAATCAGAGCATAGTGTTAGTAATACTAAAGTTGTGGCTATGATCTTGGGTCGGACTGAAGGCTCTGGGGGGGGGGGGGTCTCTTCTCACCTTAACGTCGATGAATAGGTATCTCACTATGCATATAGTCTCCCTCACAGTAATATCTGAGTCTCAAAAATGTGAATGTAATTATCCTCACAATATCACTGGGAGGCAGGGCAGTGCTAGTATCTGCGTGTTACACTTGGGAAACTGAGGCACAGAGCTCACAATGGCCAGATTTGTCAAGGCACTTAAGCACCTAAACATATATAGAGATGTCTAAAGGGATCTTCAAAAGCACCTAGGTACCTAACCTCCCTAGGTGCCTCACTTTCCCATTGAAACTAATTGGAACTAGGCACCTAAATCTCTTTGTGGATCTAGCCCCAGTGGAATTTTCAAAATCACATAGACACCTAACTGCCATTTTAGGAGCCCAAGTCTAAAATTAAGATCCTCTCAACCCCCCTGTTCAGCTGGCACCTAATGCTTTCAGTGCGTAGATTCCCTAGGCACTTCAGTTTCCACAAATAATGTCCCCTAGATGCATAAATGTATGTCATTGGGCACGCCCACAGCTGCCTTTCCCTTGCCCCCAAACAAATGAATCTTTTATAATTGCAAACAGAACCCAAATGGCCGACAGGTGAGCTAAGCCCTCTTCTTAGTCTACCCTTCTTAGTCCAGATCCCTTATAAAACAGAGCAGCTGTTCTCTCAGTTCCTTTGACTCATAGAGTAGCTACTTCTTCATAGAAAGACTTCGAACTTCCCCTCAGCATGCCACCCCCTGGGTCAAAGGGAGGCGCTCTAAGGTCCTACAGTCCTTCAGAATTTGGGATGTGTGGCAGCCAGAGCGAACATGGGCTTTGTCTGTGTCCAGCCACCTTAATAAAGGGTTGCCCTTATGTTTGTTACAGGCCAGTTCTGTCTCTTGGCTAGATTGGAAAAAAAATAATTCCCCTTTAGCTCCTTGGTTCATCGAGGCAGAGATCCTCAGCTCAATTTCTTGTAAGAAAAGGGGGTAAATTATTTCACCTAAGTAACTGCTGAGCCACTAGCTGCACATTCCCCTCCCCTAACAAAATCCAGTGAGTTCCCTCCCGCCTCCTGCACAACACACTGGGAAAGTGGCTGGGAGCCCATGGGATGTTCCACACATTGTATGTATATCACTCACTGCTCTGTGTGTACTCTGTCACTCACTCTGTGCCTGGTCCACAGAGGATGCAAGGCTGAGCCCTCACCAGAAGATGGCTCTTTAGCTCAAGCTCTGCAGATTTATGCTTCTAACTCTGGAAGTCCCTGGTTCAGTCCCTTGATTGGCCAACACGGTGGATGACGCACATGTATATGGTTGGCTGTGGACTCTTTTTACATATTTCTTACCTCCTCCTACTTGTCCTCTTTCCCACCCCACCATACAAGCTGATGTAATATAGCTTTACTACATAATATCAGCACTCATGGCAACCTGCAACCATCAAAACTGGTGGGGTTCCCTTTCTATTTTGCCCGACAATAACCACCCTGTATTGTGCATTGGCCACATCAAGGTCTGCTCACTTTAATATACTCTGGCCAGCAAGCACTTACTCATTAGCGGCGTTTTTTTTTATTTTTTCATGTAAATGCTCTACATTAATAAACCAAAGTGTGGCTGTGAAGCTGATCAGATAAGGGGGAGAATGAGAGCTGGCCACCGACATGAATAGAACTATATTGTGCTCTTTAAATAGTATGATTCCATTTTGGTAGTGATATTAATGTGAAGTTTGAGCTAAGATTGCCTGTGTGTAGGCCCTTTGGCTGTATGGGTGCCTCTGCTTGGGACTGTGTGGATTTGCATGGATGGCCTTTGTGTGTAGGTGCACGTGTGCGCCCATGAGAGGGGAGGCATATGTGCCTCTTTGTGACTGTACGTGTGGTTGTGTCCCTCCTGCCATCTGCTTGGTAATCCGAAGGCAATGTGACTAGAGAGGTACTGAAGAAAGGGTGAGAGGAGAGACTAAAGCAGGGATGGCTGGAAAGGAGTGGAGCTCACTCTCTTTTTCCATCCCAAATGGGTCTGAGGCTCACAAGTGAGTACCTTGTCTGGGTTGGCAGAAATCACAGTCGCCGGTCTCACTGGAAGGCTGCCATGCCTCTGCCATTAAGCCTCACTGGGACCTGAAATCAAAATCGCTGTTCTTTTATCTCTGCCTTCTCCACCTTGAAACCTGTTGAGCCAGCATCCCATGAGACACAGGGAAGGGTTGGTCCATCGGACACGGAAAGGAGCGGAGTCCATGCCCCAAAATGTATCCTTTCTCCTTCCCCTTCTTTCAATTTTTAAGAAACAACAGGACTCATTCTCTGTTACCCTCCACTTTGCACCTCTGCATGGTGGGTGTAAAACGATACTGAATCAGAAGGGCAGCGGAGCTAAGTGGGTGTACAAAGACACAAGGTGCCAGGAAACAGAATCAGGTCTGATGTTTCCCTCTCCCTCTTCTTTTGCCATATTGCAGCAGCCCAACCTATTTAGCGGTCTCCCACCTCTGGCATGTCCTACAGCTGCTTTCAAAGGAAATTTTTTTATGGTTCAGCTGCAGCAAGACGGGAGGTCCCTGGCTTCATACATAATGAATGAAAGCCAAACTGCCCACGTGCTCATCAAAGACAGCCTGTGAGAGAGGTGGGAACAGTACAGTATGCTGGAGCAAGGGAGAGAGAACAACAGAAGCCTTCTGAGGATGTTAGGGGGAATGTAGTGTTAATGTCTGTTAAGCAGATAAGAGCATTAAAGCAGCGAGGAGCACGAGGGATGTACACATGTACGTGTGCATGTGCGTGAGAGAAAAAGATGGTCTCATTGCAAACCATTTATTGAATGACCTTAGCTCCTTTTTCAGTTCACATATGAACCGCAACCAGACTTTGATTTTGACTAATTTCCTCATTATTTGAAATTACTAAACAAACTG
Source organism: Gopherus flavomarginatus (assembly GCF_025201925.1). Taxonomy (NCBI): domain Eukaryota; kingdom Metazoa; phylum Chordata; order Testudines; family Testudinidae; genus Gopherus; species Gopherus flavomarginatus. The sequence continues at coordinate 162,644,399 of NC_066617.1, read as the reverse complement.
GTTTCTGTGAGTACATTTCAGCTGTTGGTTAGCCTAGGGGCTAAGGCATGCACCCGAGATCCAATGACTAGGCCCTGCTCCAATGACTATTGAAATATTTATTACAAAGTGGAATTGCTTCAATAGGAGAGACTGAAAGGGATCCAGCCCAACATAGCCTATAGCCCAGCCAGTGCACTCATCCGGAAGGTGGGAGACCTAGATTCCAGTCCCTGCTTTAAATCAGGCACAGGGGGGATCTGAACTGGGACTCCCACATCTTAGATGCGAGCTCGGGCCATGGAGTACGAAGGGGCACCACTATCACAGCTGCTGTCTGTGGGGATTAGGTATGATCTGAGAATGCCCACTTGTTCAGGCCGTATAAATGAGACGGCAGGAGAATGCCTAGTTTGTGAATCTCACTGCAGTTTAGGCATGACTAAGCAATGAGCAACTAGGCGGCATCAGGAACTAGGAGGCGGTGTGCACCCCCACTGGCAGAAATTTAGGCACCTAGGGGACTTTACCAGTGGAAACTCAGGTGCCTAGAGAAAGTGCCTCAGTTCACATGAACACTTGTGCGGTGACAGATTCTGTTCACAAGGGCACCTGGGACTTTCTTTTCCTTTTCTTGCAAACAAGAGTTCTTTCATGCCAATGTGAATAAAAAAGGATTCTGTTAAAGTGAACTCACATGTCACACGTTTGATGTGAGTAAGTGCTTTCCCAGCTGTAGTGATTATGCAAGTGGGGGGTGAGTGAGAGACAGGAGGGTGCACAGAGAGGGACTGTGAGTGTGCATTGGGCTCCATGGGAGATAAAGTTTTGTCTCTTTCAGTGCCTCTTGAATCTAGTTTCCATTTGTCTGTCTCGAGCTGGTTTTATCTCATCGAGCTGATCATTAGAGGCACAAAGTGCCTCAGCTGTAATTTTTCCTCCCTCCGGACAGTCTTCTTAGTGCTCCTTGGTTTGTTAAGTCCATGATCACTCAGCTGCAATCAGCCTCCATTACTCTGATCTGGCTGTCTCAGAATGACCCGTCCCCGCCCCCTTCCCTCCCCATTGGCATGGATGGCAAGGGTTCTGGATCCTGACCCGTGTCTAGGAACAGCAGCAAATGCTTACTCCCAGATGTCTATAGCCCATTCCCAGTTACACTTGATCTCTGTGTTTACCCTTACACCAATATCAATGTCATATCCAGTGGGACACAAAAGCACAGCAGAAAAGACTTCCCACAGTGCTGTGCCTCAACAACAAAGCAAGGATCCCTCCCTGACTCTAATGTCCCCAAAATTTGGGAGTGTCTGGGTTTTGTTATGAGCTGTGAAGTTTGAATTCAGATTCAGGTCCAGATCCTGATGTGAAGTGCCAAGTTTGGAGATGTTTGGAGCCAGACATTAGGTTTGAGCCCTGCTCTGCTTTCCAGAGGTCTGGTGCAGGTTGGACGTGCCTGGCGTAGATATAAAAACAAAAGGTCTGATACAGCGCTGCATCACTCTAGTATGTCTCAGTTACACTGGCATAAAACTGGAGAAACACAGTGGTAACTCAGGTCCAATGTGTTTTGCTGTTTAGAAACAAGGGGCCAAATTCTCATCTTGTGTAAAGTGGCATAGTGTGAGGTTATTGATATAATCGGGGACCATACAGAACATGGTTGCAAACAAGGTCCTGTAGTGGCACCAAATATTATGTAAAGGGGGTCATATAAGGTGTCTAAGACCAGGTTATGGGTTGCTGGTTATGATTATGCTGTCTGTATGCATGTATCATTTTGTAGTTGGAGTTATGAATATTGGCTCTATACTGTCTGTACTTCAAACTTATGCTATGCTTCTGGGAGACATCCCAGACAAGTTGGTGTTAGCTCTGCCTAGTCTGATTGATGGCCCATTAAGGACCATCAGCTATACAATTGATCCATTGAGAGAAGGCAGATACGCCTTGTAACTCAGCAAAGTATGCAGGAACTTGCCCATGTGACTCCAGACTCCATTTTGCTCTAATTTTCCATAGTAAGGACAAAGAGGTTCTTACACCTGGAAAAGACTATAAAAGGCTGATGCCTCATCTCCATCTTGTCTTCAATCCTGCTTCTTACCTCTGGAGGGACTTTGCTACAAACTGAAGCTCTGCACAAAGGACTGAATGACCCATCCCAGCGGGGGATGTATTCCAGAGACTTGATTTGAACTTGTAATTTACTCCATCACGACTACAAGCCTGAACTAAGAACTTTGCCGTTACTGTATGTAATTGATTCCATTTAACCGATTCTAGCTCTCATCTCTATCTTTTTCCTTTTATGAATAAACTTTTAGATTTTAGATTCTAAAGGATTGGCAACAGCATGATTTGTGGGTAAGATCTGATTTATATATTGACCTGGGTCTGGGGCTTGGTTCTTTGGGATCAAGAGAACCTTTTTCTTTTACTGGGGTGTTGGTTTTCATAACCATTCATCCCCAGGACAGGTGGCACTGGTAGTGATACTGGGAGACTGCAGTGTCTAAGGAAATTGCTTGTGTGACTTGTGGTTAGCCAGTGGGGTGAGACCAAAGTCCTCTTTGTCTGGCTGGTTTGGTTTGCCTTAGAGGTGAAGAAAACCCCAGCCTTGGGCTGTAACTGCCCTGTTTTAAGCGATTTGTCCTGAATTGGCACTCTTAGTTGGGTCCCGCCAGAACCGCATCATCACAGCATAGCTCCGCTGACTTCAGTACAGCTGTGCCAATTTACACAGTGTCTCATCCCAGAATTTCTCTTGAGACACGAATAGTCTGATTAGCTTTAACTCCTCCATGCATTGATGTCTACAGCAAATATAGAAGGAATAAGAAAGCATTAGGTGCTGATTTACTCTTCTAATCCTTGTCTTGTAAATCAGCTGTCAAATAGGACAGGAGTTTAGAACAGGTGAATTTAGTCAGCTGTGCTCATGAAGACAAGCCTGGTAAAGCAGATGTAGTCTGGGCAAACAATGTGGTGCTTCAGGGACGGAATGAGGTGCACCGGAAGGGATTTGTGGGGGAGCTTGCACAGACTATAGAAGCTTCTCCACACAGCTGCCACTGCCCCTCAGTCCTGCCCTGCAGCCCCCCTGCTATTCCAGCTCTGGGCTCCCCACCCAGCTCCGCCAATGCCCCTTACTTGCTATTCTAGTACTGGGCTACAGCTCTGCCAATGCCCCTCACTCCTGCCCTGCAGCCCCCCTTGCTATTCCTGTCGTAGGCAGAGCTTTGTGTGTGGATCCCATGCCCCTCAGTCCTTCCCTGTACCCTACCCTTTCTGACAAGGCCTCTCTTGAGCAGAGCATGCCAGTCTTTGCTGAACTGTGAAATGTTTGTGAGGAAAATTTGTTTACAGTGTTCCCAGCATCTTTGGTCATGATCCCCCTGAAACTCATTTATAGCTGTGTTCCTAGAGCTCCAGTGGGAAAATGTTACAGGCATAATCTCCTCAACCATCTTGTCACTTTCCCTACGTTTCTGAAGGTCCTGGGTTACAATGAATACTGCTAATTTAAATACTCATTTGCTGATATTACTACTCCGACGATAATATTGTCCTATGTACTTTTCCCAGTGAGAATAAGATACATCTAGTAAATGTTCTCATAGATACAGGATGCTCTATGTGGTAGTAAACGCATCAATTAATGCTAATGAGTCTGCTGTTAGCAAGTAATATTATTGGTGTTATACTCATGCCTCACCAAATGCAGAGCCTCAGTTTGTTAAACAGATGCCAATGTTAACGGCCAAATTCTCTTCCCATGGATAAGTTAGCATTAGTTAAACGTACTATTAAAAATAACCATTTAAAATGTCAATGAAAACAGAGTCTGCGCCTGCCAGGGTTTTTCTGGCCTCCCTTTTATTACTACTAAACTTTTCAGTGGAAGTGAGGTTGATTTAAAGTGCATTTCGATAATACAACAAAAATGGAGAATTGGCAGCACTAGTGAGACCCAGAGATGGCGCGTGAAAGCCTGCATGTTTCACTCACACAGTTCTGCTTATGCCCCTCGCTCCTGCTCTGCTGCAGGCCCCCCTGCTATTCCAGTGCTGACCTGAAAGTACCATTTCCAGAGTCCGCCCTCACAGCTGTGGCATTGCACCTCAATCTTGACTTGCCATTTTATTGGTTTCATTTAGGCCTTTCCCCTTTTTCTCCAGGGATTAATCACAAAATGATTATGAGTCTCCCCAATTTGTTCATTAAGTCTGGTTTCCTGCTGTGTTAACTGAAGCTGTGTCCCACTCTTAGCCGCCATTCCAGCGCCTCACGCACAGACCTGGACCCACTCATACCGAGTCGGAGAAGTGCTCAGGGCTCCAGTGGACGAGGTTGTCAAAAAGACTTATTTCTGACCACAGTAGGTGATGACAAAGGCTGCCGTTCCCTAGAGATCATCATGCCCCTGGTTTAGCACCACAGCCAAGCAATATGCAAACGGACTGTAATTATATGCTGCAAAGGAACAGTTGTCTTTTTGGGACTCGTTCCTGGGCAGGAACATGAGTACACAGGGTGTGCTGTGGTCACTTGGCTAGTCACCAGAGCAGGATGCAGAAGTTTTCACTGTCGGGTTCCTGTCTGGGTAACTCATTGTGGCAGGGGGTCTACAAACGAAAGAGTTGCTGCTACCGATGTTGATGACCAAAGTAACATGGGACAAGGTACTCCTGAGCGTAAAGAGGGGGAATATACCCCAAAAGAGAATATACCTACCACCAGGGATGATGGGGGAGAAGACGACACTGCTTCTAGCAGAATAAGAGGCCACTGGGGGCAATATGGGTGCTAGAGATTCATCCAGTGCTGTGTTTAGCAACCTCAATGGCAGCACAGAGTACAATACCTGCTAAACAGCATAAGCTGAAATCACGTGTAGGGAAATATTTTCCGCTTAACAGCTTTGGGGAAATCCATGTGGCTTGCCTGTTATGTTGGCAGATGTTAGCTATAGATTTTGGCCTGGCTGGGTGGGTTCCACATCTCTGCAGAATCACATCCAGCAGCACGTTCATAAGGATGGGCATATTCAGACAAACCAGGGTGAGCAGCAGCCTGGTGGGGGGAAGGAACCAGCACCACATCCATTCTAGGGCACGCTTTGCTGAGTAAGCAGCATGCCCACCATTTCCCACCAGAGGACCGATTTACCCACCAGAGGTTCAGACTGACCCTGCAGTTCCTTTCTGAGAGCTCTGAGACGGGTTCACAGTATCTCCCTGTACCCGCACCCCCAGCAACCCATACCTGAATGCTGCCTGTGCAGATACTAGTGCACCCCATCAGGGTGGAAGGTCAGGGCTTTTGGGAGCTCATAGTTGCTGCTGATCCACGGTGACAACTGCCAAACTCTTCTCTGAGTCCCCTCCCCTGGCTGCAAAATTTGCCAAGCAGTGAACAGTTCAGTAGAGCACGCCCCTGAGAGCTGTGTGTGGGAAGGGTAGGACTATACACCTGACTGCATGTTCTGGAGCAGCAATCAAACCACTCAGGATGTCGGCTAGGACAAGCTTTAACCACAGCTGCAGAGAGCATCTTTGAGAAACTACATGTTTCCCTCACTATAATGGATGAGTGATGTGCTAGCCAGGAAGGGAGGTATCCTGCTTTGCAACTCAAGCTGCAGCAGTTTCTCTGCGCTGATAGTAAAGTGGCCAGTGCTCTGCAGCCAGAAAAACCATCCTTACATTGTACATTGTGTTCTCTGAGAGCCTTGGTTACAGGAGGAACCTCCCTGCCACCTGGGAAAGTGAGAGGTGGGAAAGCTCCTATCTCCACAGGCTGTATGAGCAGCTGGCTGCTCTACAGGGTTTCTGTCTGCATGGCTCAGGCCCAGATAGACAGCAGCCTGTGCCCTGCAACAGCAGAATGGCCACTAATCAGGATTTCGTGTCTCCCTGATGCCCTCTGGTGATACCATCAGGATTATGAGTGTTTCCCAGCCTCTCCTGCTCCATTTCTCTTAGCCTGTGGTAGGCCTGTTGACAGAACTTTGGGGCCTCAGCACCTCATGTTTTCTGGGGCCTCACCCCAGTTACAGAAGTTTTGGGCCCATCCCATGCTCAGGGCCCCGGTACAATTCTCCCCACTTCCCTCCATCCTCTCATCAGCCCTGTCCTGGCCCTACCTGCTCTTCCTTCCCAGGTCCTGGACCACATGGCCTGTTCTAGGGGAGGGCAAGCAGGGCTGTTGCTCTGGACACCAACTTCCAGGGGGGCGTTGTTCTGGTGCACCACTTCGCTTTTTTCTGACTCTTCGCCACTCTGATTGGCTGGCCTTTTTGGGGGGTGGGAGTAGCGTATCGGTCCCTCGTGGGGGCTGTATGCCAAAAATTTTTTCCATCCTGGCTGGCAAAATAGCTAGAGCTGTTCCTGATGGGTCCCCACCTTCTAGGTCCATTTATTTCCTAGCATCATGGGCTCTCTTTTTCCAGCTCCCCCTCTTTCTGGTCCATATCCTATACGATCCTACGCCCATTCCCCAGCACCAGACCCCTTCTCCTTCAAGTTCTAGGCCCCTATCCTCAGATTTCCCATGTGCTAATTTTTCCTTCCCTACTGACCAGTTTCCCTCCTGCCCTGTTTCAAATTTCTCTGTTTCCTGGCCCATCCTGCTCTATTTTCCTGAATCCCAGCCCAATCCTTCTTATTCCGCTTCTCACCAACCTAGGGTGACCAGATAGCAAGTGTGAACAATAGGGACAGGAGTGGGGGGTAATAGGAACTTATATAAGAAAACGACTCAAAAATCAGGACTGTCCCTATAAAATCAGGACATCTGGTCACCCTACTCCACCCCTGCTGTGTTCCTATCTCCTCCCTTCTGCTCTGTTTCCGTGTAGGCCTTGGGTCTTCTGGCCATATTTTCAGGACACATCTCTGTGTGTCACCCAGTCCTGGCTCCTTGTACTCCACTGGCCTTTCTCACCAGGGGCGGCTCTAGACATTTTGCTGCCCCAAGCACGGAGGGTCCGCTGGTCCCATGGCTTTAGCGGACCTCCCGCAGGCACGCCGCCGAAGGCAACGTGCCTGCCACCCTTGCAGCGCCGGCAGAGCACCCCCCTGCGGCTTGCCACCCCAGGCACATGCTTGGAGCGCTGGTGCCTGGAGCCGCCTGTTTCTCACAGCCCCTCCTGTTTTCTCCCTAGGTCCTGACCTATCATGCACCATCTGCTTGTTTCCATGCTTCTCCCCCTCTTGTTCCGTTGCCTGTTGTCCCATTATTTCCTGCGCTGTTCCTGTTCCCAGCTCCTGTTTTTTCTATGTATAACCTGACCCCCCTCTCACGTGTACCTTTCTGCTCTCTTTTGCCATGTCCTGACCCCTATCTCCCCATACCCTAGACTCTTCTGATCCAGGTCTCTTTGGCCTGGTCCCCCCAGCCTCCCTTCTTTTTACCAGCCCACCCAGCTGCTTTTTTGCTTTCACTTCCAGGCTCCTCCTGCACTGCTGCACCCATCCTTCCCCTATCCCAGTGGCTCCCAAACTGGAGTTCGTGAAATGTTATAGGGGTTCTTGGGGAAAAATTCCCTAATGGTGGACAGAGCTGTCCCTAGAAACTCTGGGCAGCAAGAGTCAGCAGCCCAGAGCTCCTGGACTTCCAAGATCTAAGCAGATCAAAGCAAACATCTCTCTCACACTGAGATTTAAACTTCAAGACTCCTTATAAGAAATGGAAAAGGAGGTGGATATTTTTTGCTGTTTTTAATATTAAATAGGCAGCTAGTATTATTTTTAAAATTATTATGAAGAACAAGTTTAAGCTTTGTTGTAACGTGCGTTGTTTGCCTGGACTGCTCAAGACCTGAATGCTTGTGTAGGAGGAACTCTTTGAGTTGGCTTCTTAAATACCTTCATGCTGTTTCACATCTGATACTCCTTGATGAAACCTAGGAGCCTTGTCTTATAACAGGCTTATTCAAAGTGACACAAGCTATGAAAGTGAGAGCTTGGACATGTGCGGCCATTTTCATAATGTAATAAAAATACTGTCACAATAAATGATAATTAATAATAAATAGTGTGTAATAAGCATGTCATAAAAACAAGTTTTATGTTTCCAAGATCGCTGCTTTTATAATTTATACTTAGGTCTAGGAGACTATCCCTAGTCATTTTTAGGAGGGGGTTCACAGGACATTTTAGTGAAAGGGGTTCACAGGTTGCCAAAGTTTGGGAACCACTGCTCTACCCTCTTGTCCCCCTTCCTCTGTAGGCCCCTGCTGCTGTGTTTCTGTGTTCAGACCTCTCTTGCTCCAAGCCCTTTGTCTGACCCCATCCAGCTCCATTTTCCTTTGTCCTGGGGATGAGGAGGGGGATGAGATTAGCTCTAAAATCATGAGTTTGGTTTTTTTTAAATAATGTTTTTCTGTGTGTGTGTGTGAGAGAGAGAGAGAATTAGTGTTGCTGACTTACAGCGAGAAATGAGATTTTGGCCGCACTGCCCAGACATCAATGAACCTGGGGCTTCAGGTCCCACAGCCACAACTCTGTACCCCAGCACCAAATCAGTCAATGTTATGTCTCCAATTCTCATATGTGCCCCAGCCACAGAATTCTGCACCTCCTCTTACTCTCCCCACATATGCAGCCTCTGCTGCTCCTGAGGTTCTTCACTCACCTTGCCCAGGGCCTGGAGGAGCAGTGGCAACCGGGGGACACACCCTCCCCCTTTCCTGGTGTTTCACAACTTGCAAGGATGGGAGGAGCACAGAGCAGACTGACCCATTGCACACAAGAGGAATGGGGGGAAGTGCACAGACTGACCCATTGTTCATTGAGGTGAGGGGGAGGAGCACAGAGCAGACTGGTCCATTGTACAAGGGGTGAGGGAAAGCGCAGAGACTGACCCATTGCTCACTGGAGGGGTGGGGAAGAGCATAAACTGACCCATTGTTACAGGGGAGGGAGGAAGAACACAGACTGACCCATTGTTCACAGATAGGGTTGCCAATGCTCCAGGATTGGCCTGGAGTCTCCAGGAATGAAAGATTAAGCTTTAACTAAAGACTATGTCATGGGATGGAACCTCCAGGAATTCCTCCAACCAAAACTGGCAACCCTATTCACAAGAGGGAAGGGGGAGGAGCACAGCCTGACCCTTTGTGGAGGGGAATACACGTACCCCTGCTAGCTCTGATGAGCAAGGAGGTCAAAAATAGAAGTGATGGTGCGATGGGCTGGCTGCCCCAAGCATAAGTCTATCTGAACCCCTAGGGCCAGACTTGAGGGGGACAAGCCCATCCCACTAATCAAAGCGCTGGGGCTACCCGGCTATTTTTAGACTAGTTTGATCAGAGGCCGCACTGGTATGACTACCCAAGCCGGAAATTACTTCTCCAGGTGCAATGCAGCCACACCGTTAGTGTGCTTTTCATTCTGCTCCAGCCCTGTTTACGCTGGATTCCTCTGTGTCTATTAGTAACTTCCCCACATGACGTCTTCCCCATGCCTCCCTGGAGGTTGCTGTTCTGTGTTGAGTCGCTAGGGTGACCAAGTGACCAGTTTTAGACCGGAAAAGGATCCTGGCGGCTCCGGTTAGCACCGCTGACTGGGCTGTTGACTGTAGCTGCCATTGTCCGGGAACTGCAGCCAATGGGAGCTGTGGGAGTGGCACTTGGCCGTGGATCCACATGGGAGCTGGAGGGGGGACATGCCGCTGCTTCCAGGAGCTGCTTGAGGTAAGCGCCACACAGAGCTTGCACCCCTGAGCCCCCACCCCATGCCCCAACCTCCTGCCCCAGCCCTGATCCCCATCCCACCCTCTGAAAGCCTCAATCCCAGCCCAGAGCACCCTCTTGCACCCCAAACTCCTCATCCCCAGCCCCACCGCAGAGCCCACTCCTCCGCCAGAGCCCTCACACCCACTGCACCCCAACCCTCTGCCCCAGCCCTGATCCCCTTCCAGCCCTCCAAACCCCTTGGTCCCAGCCTGGATCACCCTCCTGCTCCCCAAAGCCCTCATCCCAGCCTCACACCAGATCCCACACCCCCAGCCACAGTCCTCACCCCCTCTCACATCCCAACCCACTGCCTCAGCCTGGAGCCCCATCCCACATTCTGGACTCCTTATTTCTGGCCCCACCCCGGAACCCGCACCCCCAGCCAGAACCCTCACCCCATCCCGCACCACAGCCCCCTGAGCCAGCCTGGTGAAAAGGAGCGAGTGAGGGTGGGGCGAGTGACAGAGGAAGGGGAGGATGGAGTGAGTGGGGGTGGGGCCTCAGACAAGGGGTGGGGCAGGCTGGGATCTCAGAGGAGGGTGGGGAAGGAGTGGGGTAAGAGTGTTTGGTTTTGTGCAAGTAGAAAGTTGGCACCCCTATGAGTCGCATGTCACAAGGGGCCATTTGAAAGAGGGGAACGTTGGCATCCTGAATCCCATTTGGGACAAAATGCTGGATGGAAAGTCTTAAGAACCGGTTGAGACAGTGTACATACCCGTCATTGTGGTTAACACAGGATATTATCCTGATCTCAGCGGAGGTTTTGTCATCTGCATCAGTGGGAACAAGATCTAGCCCTGCATATCCTTATGAGTATAGGCTTTGGACACAGCTCTCTCTCTGCTCCACAACAGCACGTTGAAAAATCCCTGGATAGTTTGCCTAGGGGATCCCACACATTCCCTGTGACTTTCACTGCAAATCAATGGCCATTAAGGACTTCATAGTTATCACAGTGCTGCAAGCCATAGCCATATGGAACTTCAGTGCAACAGCTGGCATAGAATTCAGTTGCTTCGGCAGAGGCTGTTCTTACAGCTTGAGCTAGAGGATAATCTCATCTCTCTTTGTACAGCAGACTTCTCAAACATATGCTGCATCCCTCTCTAGTGGCTTTTTCGCATAGAGAATAATCTGCTACTGCTACCACCCACTGGAGTTATTCCTTTAGTTCATGGGGTCTGTGCCAGGCTGAAAGCTTGCTGCCGACCCTGTGGCAGTGGCAGTGTCGGTGGCGGGGGGGGGGTGGTCATCACATCAGGGTCAAAGATGCATGAATTAACAGTTATCATTCCATCCAATAGAGGGCACTAGTGGAGTAGCGGTGCATATTCACCAGCCATTTCAGTACAAAAGCATTGCACCAGATGAGCCAAAACTGTGTATGAGGGGAAGGGAAATTAAGATGCATTTCTTCCTTTTCACGTTTATTTCATTTTTGTTTTTTTTTTTTGTTCTCTTTTTTTTAAGATCACAGAAGAGCAGAGCATTCATACATGTAAAGAAAGAGAAACAAGATAACAGAAGTTAAATACATTGAGGAAAGAAAAAAAGAAAAAGCTTTTTGTTGGTGTCAGGTTTGGGGTTTTTTTTTCCCTTCCTTTTTTTTTCACACACACATACTTGCGCATTTAAAATTTTCTTCCACAGAGCTAGTATCCGAAAACAAACCAATGGCAAAAAATAAAATGGCCGTGTTCTTGTTTCATTAAAGAGAAGTTCAGCTCATGTCTACGGTGCTGGGGAAAAATATATATAAAGATATATATATATATATATATTTATATGTATATAACACTGTTAATGAGAAAAGTTCTAACCACCCCACTGTGTAGCAAGAAGGGACACTGGACCTCCTCCCTAAGGCCTGGAGGATGAAACTTAGCTCCAGCTGAGGAAATGGAACGGTTTGGAGCTGGTGTGAAGGCAATTTTTACTCTCCCCTCCCCCCATGCCCTTTCCTTGTTTGTAGAAATTCACCACAAACCATGCAGCTGATGGCTTTCTATAGACAAACTGCTAAAAGCAAATTGAGACGTATGTGTCATTTTGCATGTGTCACTGGGGGGCGGGGTCTAGGAAAGGAGAGTGGTGTGATGGCTGTGTGAGGGATTTGTGGAGGAGAGTGGCATGTGTGTATTGTAGGGGTATCGGGAGGGATAAGTATCTGTGTGACTGAAAGAGGGAGCAAATGAAATAACTTCAGAGCTGGAAGACACTCCCCAGCTGGGAAGTTCTCTCCTTGTTGATAGTTTCCTTGTGGCCTGCGAGTACTATATCTATATGTAGACACATGCACATACTCACATTCCATAGGAGGTACTAGACATTCTGAGCAGGAAGTAAAGGGGTTGACCGAGGATAGATAGCAGGGCTCAGTTCAATCCCTCTGTTCTCACAGATACGCTGAGATGTTGATGGATGGGGCCCCAGTTAGGGTATCACAACGCACGTTCCCCACGGGGCTCACAAAGTGAGCTGAAGATATACACAAATCGGGGAGAGGTAGTTCCCTGCCCCGCCTGGAGACTTCCTTTGTTGGATAGGATCTTTGCCCACTAATGTGCTCCCCAAACAACCTTGCCATGAAGTCAGCCCTACCACCAGCTCTGCAAGCCTATCCTCCTGACTGGTGAGACACTCTCCCTTCCTCTACTGTCTCATGTACTCCTTAAAGGTTTGCAGGACCTTTTGGTGGCACTAGCTAAGCTGAACCTGCAGTGAGGTAAGAGCCCTTTACCTTCCATTTCCTGGGCTTATTTAGAGGAGCTGTCCTCTTTTCCTTGCTCTTCTCAGGGTGGCTGGCTTACTATACATGGGCCTCCCCAAGCCATGCCTGGATAGAGGAACTTGCTGGCATCCTTACCAAGCTGATTTCCTCCCTGCTGAGATAGGGAGATTGGAAAACAAGTGAACACCTGAGGTTTGGTCTTTGGGGAAACAACCCCCATAGAAACCATGCTGAGGTGTCACACTGTAAGATGTAGGTGGGAAAGGGGCATGTTACATAGAGGGGAACAAGAGGATGGTTCAACAGTTGGACACATCCCTTAATGTCGAACTCCCTAACTTTCCCAGGCACCACACTGGAAATATACCCACTTTGAGACCATACTGAGAGCCAATAGTCTTCCTCGTTGATGTGGCTGGGAATTCTGTGCATGGATTGCGAACAGCATATGGCCCTAACTTTTTTATCAATGACATAGCCTGGGAGACCATCTCCTAGTTTAATTCTCTCTTCCCGCCCCCTCCACTCTGCTCCTCATGTGAGGGGCCTCTTTTCACAGTCTTTTCTGTGCACTTGTCAAAAATGAAATAAGCTTTTGCCACCTTCAGGAGGAAGACTTAGAACTTCCAGCTCTGCCTCACCTCCCCAAGACTGTATTCCATGGCACCATTTGATGCGATTTGCTGTGTGATGTCAAGCACCATGAAGATTTTGGCCATGGATCAGTGGGGTCAGAGCAGAGGACATGGATTGTACTATTAGACTTGGGAGAGGAAACACTTCCTCACTACACACCTGGATTCCCTCATAAGATGAAGTGAAGGCAATAAGCAATATGTGAAGACCTGACCGAAATGTCTTCTTGTGGAAAGGCTGAGAGTGAGGTTAAATGCTCCCAAGCTCCACTCCCCCAAATTCCCATGAATCCTCGGTCGTTGCCCCAAATTTCCTTCCAGACATGCTACTTCTACATGGCCTGGAAAATGTGTGAAAGATGAAGTTTACAAAGTTAATGCCATGGGCTCAATTTTGAAACAATGGCACCTTAATTGGATGCTCAGAAAGGTACCTAGGTTCATTGAATAGATGCACCTGTATCTGAAGTCCAATCTGAGCACTGAAATAGGGGTGGGTGGACTTCTGAGCATAGTGTGATTGACTCTTGGTCTGGCATGGGAGAAAATTGGAGATTTGTCCATGGTTCCTGAACAGTAAATGCTATGTAAAGGGGTGTAAACTGAGGCTGTAAATCAGTTTACACAAAGCATGTAAACAACAACAAAAAAAACCTTGTTAATGTCACTGTTAACATGACCCTGATGATAACCATGGTCTACACAACTTTGCTGGTGGAGAAAGCAAGGGTTTGCATTGCTGCTCTACGTGTCCGCAAGTCGTGGTCTAGAAAAGGATCATAATGCTGAGATACATGCGTTACCTGGGGATTTTGATACCCACCTTCCCAGCATTTCACAGCCATGCATCGCTTCATTTTTCACCCAGCCAGACACATACAAACAACACGCTGCAATCATGTATGGCATTCAGGTCGTCCTAGAGGGCTACGTTCACACGGTTCATTTCCTTTCAGAAAGTTGCCCCCCACCCCACCCACTAGTAACCTGAAAAGGGTTAAATATCTGCTAGCAAGTAAGGGGCCACATATTAAATCTAAGTGTTTGTTTCTTTGCTTGGACATTATTGGACATCTCATGTCACTATCGTATATTTACAAACTTGTAGAAGAAATACAATCTTTTTTTTTAATAACACTAAATGTTAAACCTCCATCAATCAAACACAATTACACCTACACTCTCAAGGAACTGGTGTCCCATTCCAAATCCCACTGAGGGGTAGAGCAGCAAACGAGTGAATTTTGAAGAGGGGGAGAGGGGGGGCCAAAGAAGCAGGACCATTGTGGATGCCTAAGAACAAAGGCTCTGCACTGGAGGATATGTCTTTTCAATGTAATTATCCACAGGGATGAAGAAATGATCAAGGAAAATGCCTTTTCCCATCTTCATTATGGCCCTGGTCTTGGGAGGTGATGTGCAACCCTCATTGACTTCAATGGAAATGGAGGGTGCTCAGGACCTCTCAGGAGATGCTCAGTAGCTCACAGGATTGGGTCCATTAAAAACATTAAATAAATATTTCCCCACCCCAGCTCTCAAGTTAAAGGAACAGACACTGCCAAGAATGGAGATCCCAGAACAGAATAACTGTAATACTGTGCACTTGCATCATGCCCAGGGGTGCTGGGGGTACAGTGGTATCCCCCAGACTTGAAGTAGTTTCCATCATATCCAGGGTTTACAGTTTGGTTCAATGGCTCTCAGCACCCCCACTATACACACTGTTCTAATGCCACTGTCATGCCTTTCAGCAGCTGTATTGGTGAGTGAATCTCATTATCCACATTTTACAGAGGAGAAACTGAGGCACAGACTTGCTCGAAGAGTCAGGGGCACAGTCAGGAGTAGAACCCAGGAGTCCTAACTGGTAGACCTCAGCCCTAACCACTAGACAGAATGGGTCCTCCCACCCATCTTTGTCTTTTTCTGTTCCAAAAGTCTGGGATTGTTGTTGTAGTTGGTGGTGGTGAGGGGGGGGTTCCCCGCCAAACAAAAGCTTCAGTGCTCTTTTTTCTAAAAATATTTAAAACAATTCACTGCCAGTAGCTCACTACTTGTGAGGAATCATACGATAACAAACCACTGTGTGCCGCCTAGTGCTCATGAACAACCCTACAATAACACAGCGATATGTACTGCTCCGCACTCATCAGTGACCCTACAAAAACAAACCAGTGTGTACAGCTCAGCACCCCTGAGCTAACCTACACTGATGAAACAATGCGTTCAGCCCAGTCCTCATAAACAACCCTTGACAGGCTCCCTGCAGTAATGAATCAGTGCAGGCAGCCCACCACCTCTGAGCAACCCTACAATAACAAACCTATGAACCAGTATGTGGGAGAGGGTGCACAGTCCATCCCCCAAGTGCAATATCTGCTACTGGACTTGTACACTCACTCTCCTCCCTACAGCAAGACCCATCAGACTCAGAAAGAATCACCAGCAGAGGCTAGAGGGCTCCTGTCCTAAGAGACTCTGCAGGGCTCATGGTCAGTAGGTCACCTACAGGCTAAGGCCCAGATTCTCAAAGGTATTTAGGTGCCTAATGCCCAGTGTGTTCAACAAGAGCCCAGCACCTACATACTTCTGAAGGTCTGTGCCTCATTTTCTGGCCTCACTGGATCTAGTCCCACCGAGAGAGGTTTCAATGCCCAATTGCCAACCCCTCCCAAGCAGTGATGATGTCATATCTGTTATCAAGGCGCGCACACACACACACACATTCTGGGGTGTGATTTTTGTGGGGATTATTCTCCAACATCCCAAAACACTGAGGGAAAATTACAGAAGAGCCCACCTTGAGCTAAGCATGTACTTTGAGGGATGGGGGAAAATCCCCTTCCCTTGACTGGTGACATCCTGCAGGCCTGTTTCTCTGCTCTCCTCCCTTAAAAGACACTCAAAGACTAATATTTATCTGCAAGTCCTGGTGGGCTGTGAGAAGCCTTGCTGCCTCTTTAATTGATTGCCTGTCTCTGCCCCAAAACTGCCTTGCTCAGCAGAAAAGAGGCAGTGCTGTTGAGCTGCTTGATCAAGGCGAGCGCTGCCGCTGAGCCGGCACTGAATTATAAGGAGCCTCCTCTTACAAATTTCATCTTAGCTGAGTAAAGGGAAGGATTGAAACACATAACAGAATTAACTCATTGCTTTCTGGTGATCAGTCTCCCCTTTCTTAAGCCTGCTCAAGCCAGAGAGATTTCCGCCCTACTTCCCATAAGTTTTTACAGCAAATTCCAGGCAGAGCTAAATTGTACTTATTTGTGGAGGGATGGGGTGGAAAGAAGGGAATTTTTACTGCTTAGGAAACTGCTTAGGAGTAGGACACAGTGAAGGCCCGTGCGTAGCTCCTAAATCCTGACCCACAGCACCACTGCTAAGCCAGTTCCAGAGGCTCTGCTGAGAAAGAGAAGGGACTGGCAGTCCCAACATCTCCTCTGCTGTGGACACCCAGATCATGGCACTTGTGACCCTAGGTGCATTTAGACACAGGTTGCCAGAGACAAAACACTGGTGCATAACCCAGCTGTCCCCTTTCACGGATGACCAGCACAGTCAATGGGATATGTGAGGCTCTTCAGATTTGCATGTGTCCCATTGCTTACATCATATCCTGCAGGACCTGTTGCTGAAATGGCAGATTCCAGCAGATAGGCAGCATTTCAGTAACTCTTGTTTCAAATGATCTACTCTGAGACTCACCACATCTTCTCCACCAGGTGTCACTAGAATTTCTTTCATCAACTACCTCCTCCTCTGACCATCCAGAGGGCAAAGATTTCTAGAAGCAAGCTTAGCAACCTTGATGTGTTACATATTGGTGAACAAAATAGCCCCCCACTGCATACCCCCTTGTACCTCTCTTCAATGTACCACCCAAATCTTCTTTCCTGTATGTCAAGAATTTTGGCCCCAGCTTTTTTACAATACAGTCCCAGGTTCTGGCCACTTTCTGAACCAGTTTGAGTTTTCTTTAAAGTACAAAATTAAAGAAGCTCCATCTAGGTATTTTCATAGTGGCTGAGTGAGATATTTACAGGTTTGCTTTGATTGTAACAAGGAGGTCAGAGGGACAAAAAATTCATTTCTATAGCAATACTGAATGGTTATGAATTACCACTTGGAGGCTTTTCTGGTAAGAGAGATTTACTGGCCACGCCATACCTACAGGGGCAGAAGATCAGTGAAGCCCAGGTTATCTCACTGATAACCTCTCTTCCCAACGCCCCCCCCCAGGAGTGGGTACTGGAACAGTGCTCTTGAAATGCTGCCATCTATGGTCCTACGGGTCAGTCACATTGATTTTCTACCTGTTTGGACATACACACAAGCACAGAGGTAAAGCAGGAGCCACTATTCTGATGCATTACAATTGAGTGCCAGCCGGGTGGGGTTGATCAGGGACGGGTTAAAAAAGTATGGAGATTGACGCTTCCAAGCAATACGGCCAGGAGGCTGTCAAGGCAAAAGCCAGCTGTGGGACAGGAGCCCATCTGAACCAGTGCCACAACTGATGCACTCCCCACCCCCCCACATCTGCCCAAGTGATCTCTCAGCACCATGTCTCACACTTACAATGCAGAACTTTATCTACAGCATGATGAGCTTATGTACATATGGACCATTCTGTTCGCATGCTTTAGAGAGAGAGAGACATACACACAGACACACACACACACGGGAGACAGAGACACCCAGCCAAATACAGGGGGAGAAGAAGAGAATAAAAACAGTGTGTTTGTAGCATAGTCAACATAGCTTGAGCTCAGGGCAGAGAGGGAGGTAGTAGAGGAGAAGGGGCGTAAGAGAGGGGGTCAATGAGGGTGCAAGGGATGGGGGGGGAGGTGTGAGGTTTCTTCATGGGACACCAGTATGCGAAAGGGTCTGGATTACTGCTTTCCAAAAGTCTGAACTGGCAGAGAGTCAGCTCACCAAATGGCTAAGGAAATCAAGGGGTTAAGTGGCTATAAACATCACAGCAAAGACCTTCTCTTTCAGAAGATGAAAGAAAGAGGACTAAGGAAAGAAGGGGGAAACAAGAAATCTAATTGGTTGGGGGTTTTTTTTACACCTTGGCGTCTTTGGCACAACGCGGTCCCCACCCAGTGCCTCCTTCTCTCCTGCGCTCCTCGTCGCATCTTGGGTGGTCGATGGCTTGACAGATGTCTTGTCGTAATTCGGAATAAATGTTGCTGATTCGTCTTCGCTGTAATTCCCCCCCTTTGCTCCTGAACACACAAAAGTTGTGAAAGAACCAGTCCTCTCTCTCTCCCCTTCTTTTTCTCGCTCTGTCTCCTGTATGACGCGCTTTGTTTTGTGTGTTGTTATTGTTGCTGCTGTTGTTGGGTTTTTTAATTTGATTTTATTCTGATTTTATTAACATTTGCTAAGTAGGCAGAGCAGGGACACTGCCAGCAGCCACAGTGGTACGGCCAAACTCACTGAACCGTTGTCTACTCTCCCTGTGCCAGGTCCTGTAGGGAGAGAGTGGGAAGGAAGAGAGAAGAGGAAAGGGTTACATACAGCAAGGAAGAAACAGAGTCAGCAAGAAACATGTTGAGGGCCTTCAAAAGCACTGACTCACAGCTACTGTGAGCTTCTCACCCTCAGTGCTCCTGTGCCATTTCCTACAGCGCCTCCTGCTGGGAGAGGCTAGGACTGCAGGTGAGCTTCCTCACAGAGAGCTTGTTTGTCAGCGTGTCCTGCTGAGAAAAGCTGGGACTGTAGTGTCTGTGAGCTCCTCAGAGCCAGTGCCCCTGCCCCATTCCCTCCTGCACTTCCTGCTGGGAGAGGCTGATACTGGAGTAGCTGTGAGGCTTCCCACATCCAGCACCATTCCTTACAATGCCACCTGCCGGGAGAGGTTGGGCCCGTTGGAGAGCTGCTGTGAGCTCCTCAGTAAACAAGCTGTTATATCCTGCTCTAGATTTTGCTAGCGATGGCAACATGGCTGTTCTTTTCACCTCCCTCCTTGTGATGGCCCTTGAATGCCAGGACCTGTTATAATTCTGCATGTTGATGATGTCTGTTTGCAGCCAGATGCCTGCTCCTCAGGGGCCAATTCATCACAGCGTGCCAATCAATGAAACATGGAACCAATCAGCAAATGCCTTCAGGCCCAGGGGAGGTGCTGTAATAATTTGTTTGTTAATCAGGAGGAGGAACAATTTCCATGTAACTGTTATGACCCTGTGGTGCTGCACCTATAGGGAAGGGAGAAGGGAGGCCCAGCAAAGCTTTGATTTTCACAGGGGTGGGGAATGAAGTCGACAAGCTTGGCACTGCAGCAAGAAATAATGCAGACTTGCTACAGGAATATTATGTCCCAACACACGTGACATCTCATTCATCCTCCCATTTGTGGCTCTCCTTCCTGGACTGTTTTTAAGGCAGAGATTCGGCTTGACATTCTCCCTGTAGCCCCAGACAGTGGTAACTTGTTATACCATGGTGTGTGTGATACGCGTACATCTTGTACATGTCAGCACCTGCCCATGCTCGTGTGTGGTTGTGCAGGAACAGTGTGATGTATATATGGGGTGTGTGTTTGTATGGACAGGTGTATGGTGCATGGGAGAGAATCAGGCTGTCTAAGAAGACATGTTCATTTCAGCAGGAAGGAAGAACCATTTATTGTGAAAAATATCCTTTACAGGACACTCTGAGTATTTAATAGGGGAAAACCTATAAAATGTAATAGAGAATGAGAATCTATAGGGGTTTTTTAGCCATGCTACAGAATTGTATAGCAGGGATATAATTCTCTATTCAAGTCTATATGGTGCTTAAGCGAAACAAACCCGATAGAGAGGTTCTCATTATTCATGCAGTTCTGTAGCCTTTTCCCAGATGAGATTTGTTACTATCATAGCTCTTTGTTTAGTCAGCCAGCTGTTAGTGATCTGATCCCATTTTTTTCATTATTAGGAAGTTTATGTCGAATCACATGGACTGTATCATTTTCAGCCTATGGGCTGCTGCTTCAGCTATTCACCGTGCATCTAGTGAAGCTGGTTACCTGAGTCACATGGTACTGTTTCTGCGCTCTGGCTGGGTGCCAGAAACTTTTTAAACAAGGGAAGGCTGAAGAGTGAATTGTGCACTTACCCCATACAAATCCTGAGACCAATCATTGCTGAACTTTTGAGAGCATTTGCAGCCAGCGGTTGACTGAACAGTCATGAATAATGAATAATCTGACCCCACAAATCACAGTGAACGCACCAGGGGGCTTTTATTCACAAAAATGTCTGTGAGGAAGGCTTTTTATAATTCAGCTGTAATATGCATGTATGTGATTATGGGCACAGAGATGTGCATTTGTGCATGCATATTATAGATGTATAGTATGCATGTGTGAGGCTATGCAGGGGTGTGTGTGTGTGTTCATGAAGGTGTGTGTTGTGGAGATGTCACACATACCAGTGCATAGATTTGTGCTAGTGTTCCATGCACTGTGGATTGATGTGCAGTATTTATAAGTAGTCCTATACAGCTATATGTGTGTGTTCCTGCTTGCGTGTGTGTGTGTGTGTGTGTGTGTGTGTGTGTGTGTGTGTGTGTGTGTGTGTGTGTGTGTGTGTGTGTGTGTACTGGTGATTGCACACATACCAGTGTATGAAGGTGTGTGTACCTCCATGGATTGATATACGTTATGTGCCTGTGAAGATGTGTGTTTTCTGGTGACTTCATTCGTGTCAGGACATAGATATATGTGTGTGTGTGTGTGTGTGTGTGTGTGTGTGTGTGTGTGTGTGTGTGTGTGTGTGTGTGTGCATGCAACACCCCCCCCCCATGGAATGGTGTACAGTATGCATTGTGAGTCTCTAGTGGTTGGGGTGTCTGTGTGTGTGTGCGTCTGTGTGTGTGTGTGTGTGTGTGTGTGTGACTGCTCAGAACATAGTGTCTGTGTAAGTACCAATGGGTCAATATGGAACACGTGCATGTCATGATATGAGTCTCCATGCAGGCATGAGTGGATCTGTAAGAGCGTGTGTGATGTGCTTTCCAATGGCATCATCTGTAACCACGTTAGAGTAGTAGCTGCCTGTCCAAGAGTGGTACTGGACCTCCAGGAGCAGGGTTCACAGTATCACATCTCAGGTGTGTCAGACAGACTGGCCTGCTCCATCTTCACAGTCTCCCATCCAGGGCTCTGTTACAAGCCTCATCCCCAAAACAGGTCAGGGAGGGATGAGATGGGGGACTACAGAAAGAAAACATGAGCCTGGGAGGATGCACCCAGGCCTAGGAGTCTCTAGGAGGGGATGCAGGGTGGTAAGGCTAGCAGGGGATATGGTTGTGCAAGCTCACGCTCATGCTCAGAAGCATCAGTGAGTATGTGGTTGTGTGATGAAGACAGTGTATTCCAGTGTGCATGTAAGGCCACCTCTGTGGATGAACAACGGTGTGAAGTTGTGAGAGTCCTGTGAAGTGGTGTGCAACTACTAGAGTCTTTGTAGGTGATAGTGGATTGTGTGTGTAGTCATGTCAGTCCGTCCATGTGTAGCTGTAGTGCAGTCGTCCTATGTAGTCTTATCAGTGTTTGTGTGCAGCAATGAATCTGTATGCAGTTGTGTTCATGTCTGCAGTGGGTCCGTGTATAGTTGTGCAGCTGTCTGTGCAGTGGGTCTGTGTGTAGTTGTCTGGATGTCTGCAGTGGGTCCATGTGTAGTTGCGTGGATGTCTGCAATGGGTTTGTGCACAGCTGTATTGGTCTGAAGTGGGTCTGTGTGGATATATATAGTAGATCTGTGTGGAGTTGTGTGGATGTCTGCTGTGAGTCTATGTGTAGCTATGTTGGTTTGCAGTGGGGCCGTGTGTAGCTATGCTGTTGTCTGCTGTGATCTGTGTGTAGCTGCAGTAGGGCTGTGTGTAGTTGTATGGCTATCTGCGCCCTTCCACAGCAAGGATCACTGGAGACTAAGTGTAAAGACCATGCCTCCTTTTCCCCAGTCATGGTGCCTACCAGGAGGAGACCCCAGGTAGCTAGTTAAGCTGGCTTCTTGGCTGTTTGGAGCCACTGCAGCAGTTCTAAGCAGCCCCAGCCTGCATGTCGCCACGGGAATCGCTGTGTGTATCTCTAGTTAGTCTCTGTGTGTCACTGATAGCTGTAGTTGAAAATTTTTTGCTGAAGAATTCCTCAACAAAATGTCTTGTTTTGTTGAATTTTTTTTGGATTTCATCAAAAAAATGAAAATGCCAAAACTCAGTGAAAAATTTAGATGACAATGAAACTTTTTTTGCTTTAATTGAAAATTTTGCAGGAAATAAAACAGATTTCCCAACCAGCCCTGGCAGTCGTATAGGCACATGTTGCTGTGACTATGTGGGGTTGTGTCAGTCCCTGTGTAAAGGCACTTGTGTGGTTTTGTATGCATGGGACACAATCACATCTGACGTTACCGAACCTTCCTGGCTCTTTTCAGCCTGGCCAAGTCATTGGGATCCACACGGGGATCCAATTTGGATCTTCAGCTGAACAGATCAGACCAACTGTCTAGCCCCATCCCACCCTTTCTGGCTTGCCACATTTCTCCACTCAACTTTAATGGACTGTACTTGTCTGAAGAGATCTGATCCATAGAAACAACTCTTCCCCCTCCAGTCCCTCTTTTACAGGACAGCTGCCAACCTTCTATAAGGTGTCCCTTCACCTCCTATCCCCTTTGAGACCTGATGAACTCCAAGCTGAGGAAGCTGGTGGTAATTCATCATTCCTGACCGTGTGTAGAGGCGAGGCCCAACACAAACCCACAAATCTGAGTAGCCCCCAAACTTTGTGGGGGACTGAGAGTCAATTCCAGAGCCCAGTTTTGCAGGTGACCCCAGCTGCAAGAAAGGGCTTGAGCTATGGGGTGTTCACTATCTGGATCTAGATCCAGATTTTACTGCTCTACTCTTAACCCCTCATCCATGCTCCCTGAATGCCGCCAGCGCCTACCATGCCCATGTGACTTCATTCTAGGAAAATAGACGGCAAAGTCCCTGGGAAGGGAGAGGCAGGGAAGGAAGGCCAGTGGCAGTTGCTGCATGTTCTTGTGGGGTGGAGGAACCACACCCAGGCATGAAGCAAATATGAGCCATTTATATGAGGGCTCCATTTCAAGCTGATGCTATAGTCTTTGGCGCCACCTGCTGCCCATTGTTACCCACTACAGCAAGACCCAGCTGAGTATAAAAATTATACCTCTGTCAATTTAGGCTATTCCAAACACTTTTGTGAGTATATTTGTTGGCTTCCTCTGCTCATCATTAAATCCCTCGTTATTTTAGATCCACACCTCTTGCTGCTACAGTATGTACAGTTTCATCTTGTTTCCGAGTAAACTCACCTTCTCAAGAAGCTGAAGAACTGCTAGCACTGGCTACATCCAAATATCAAGTAGCTAGGTTTTATGCAAATTTATGCTCTGTCCTTCAGCCCACCAATGATTCTCCATTATGCCAATGAGCCTCAGTTTTACACCCAAGCACCACCTTGTATCCCTGGGCTCCCCACACAGCTCTGCCAAGGCCTCTCACTCCTGACCTACAGTATCTCTCTGCTATTCAAATCCTGAGACGATAGACAGGTGCTGAAATGTGCAAAGGGTCTTTTTTATGGGAATACATGCACAAAATGCATGCTTAGAGCTGATCACCTGACTCCTACCACTTGTATCACCTCAAATAGATTTTAGTGAAGGGCTCCAGAAGCGAAAAGCCATTGCACTAATCAACTTCCATCTTATATCTCTTCAGGGGTCAGTGTACACTCATTTGTCTGTCTGAGACCAGAGATTAGCTCATGCTACCAAAATTGGATTATGAACCAAATCTTAAAATACCTGAGTTCACAGATGAGATTTGAGTTCATCCTTTCTACCCAACTCAGAAGTGTCAGCTTTAAATTTCTACAGAGGTGCTTGGTTTACAGTAACCAGTACCTCTTTCATTTCCCACTCCGGGTCTAGAACCTGTGTTCTGTGACAGTGGCTTGCACGCTGATAACCTGCTTTACACTTTCTCCCTTGTTATTTGGTAGCACAGTTAAGTTCATGACCATTCACCATATGTGAAAGGTGTTTCTTTCAATTTAGCCAGGGAAGGAAACTGAGTTTCAGATGAAAGATGAATGGGAACATTTGAGGAATCTGCCAAATAACCTTGAAATTTCACCCAAGGGTCTGAAAAGCTTGAGAGAATAGGTGCAAATGAACTGGAAGTGGGAGAAACAGAGTGGAAAAGGGCCACAATGTTTGCACATCTCCTCAACCATACCTATATTTGCAACGTTGCACCTGGTTCTCCTCTGGAAAATGACTCTGTTAAAATGCATCAACAGGTTCCATGTTTCCTATCACTCAGTGACTCCAAAGCAAATGGGTTTCTTTACAAATTAAAAACTGGTTTAGCTAACTTCACCCTCAGCTAGAGTGATCAGATGTCCCAACTTTATAGGGACAGTCCTGATATTCAGGGCTTTGTTTTATGTAGGCGCCTATTACCTCCTACTCCTGTCCTGATTTTTCACACTTGCTATCTGGTCACCCTACCCTCAGTGTGGGATTTGAGAATCTAGCTTGGCTCTTTCCTTCTCATGCATCAGTAGTGATAAAGGGTCTGCTGGCTAGATTCTGCCTTTCAGAACACCTGTGTGATGCCATTGTTTTCAGAGGGTTTGCACAGACAGAATTGATTAACACCCAGGCCCAGATTCTCAAAGATATTTAGGCTCCTAGCTGCATCTCTAGGTGTCTAAATCTATCATTTTTGGCACCACTGACATGTTCAAAATCTGCTCCCAAACTCTGTAGGTGCCTAAGTCCTCTAGGCACTTTGGTTTCCATTGGCTGGCCTATTCAATGCATTCTAGGCACAGCTGCCACCCCGCAACCAATGAGCAACTCAGAAATATCGCTCCAGCCAAAGCCCCAGCATCTCCAAAGCAGGCTTCTCAAACTAGGTGGGGGACCCCAATCTCACCAGTGGGGCCTGAGCCCCCTGCCTAACACCTGATACCTATCAGCCCTGCAGCTGGAGAGCTTGAGCCAGACCGCTGGTGGGGAGCAGGGGCAGCATAACGCCCCCACAAAAGACAGCCAGGGGGTCACAGAAAAATGTCTGGTGAGCATCACAATAGTGTTGCGTGTGTGCAGTAGAATGAGTGTTTGGGCTGCTGGGGCATGGGCAACCTAAGCAGCTGACCTGGCGCAGGTGCCTCATTCCAGGACAGGGTTCTTGGTTGAGATGCCTGCACAGACGGAGGTGCCTATGTCTGGCCTGTCAGTCAGGTGCACCAGGTCAACTATTTAAGGGCCTCTACCTAGCTCCTCTCTCTGCCCCACCCCTCAGCATTTCCTGCTGGCTGTCTTACGCAGCTCACCACTCAGCCTGCTGGCTTCTGAGATCTCTTAGCAATCTGACACTCCCCATTCTTTGCCTGAGGCCCAGATCCTCAAGTGCACTTAGGCATCGACCTCCCACTGAAGTGAGTGGGAGTTTGTGACCCCAGGCACCTCTGTATTTGTCTCCACCCACCATTGTAATAAATCTTTGTACGACAGACACCTTGCAGGATATCATTTTAAAACTAACAACGCCTGGACCAATTTCTGGTGTGCTGTATGTACGCAATGTCTAATCAGAGTTATGGATGCATGCTGGAATGATAACTTAAATGTATTCAATCCAGGCTCGTCGGGGGGATTTGGTAAACAGGCCTTCTTGGACAAAGGAATGTGTATTTGAGTCAGGCAAAGACAATGAAGGGCCATTTTTACACGTTAGGTAAACTAAGCTAATTAGCAACCAAGTGGGGGAGCAAAGAGCATGGAGCTTCCTTCACCACCAGACTCCATGTCACCTTCCTCACAGTTTGAATAAACTTTACTTTGAGTGGCACCCCTCAGGAGAATCCATTGCAAAGGTTCATTGGACTATAAATGAGAGGGGCAAGGAATCCCCATGCCCCGCAATTATTTATCTTTCACCTAAGAAGACAAAGGTACCAGCCCTTTGACTTTGGGGTACAGCGCCTGACCCAGGGGTTTGGTCAGCCATCTAGATGGAAGCATGTGGTGAGGATTTTACCTTGACCCAAGTCTAGCTTGTTACATTTTAGGTATTAGAAAGCATTTTTATCTTTATTTCTCTTGTAACCATTTCTGACTTTAAGCCTTATAGTTGTACTCACTTAAAATCTTTCTCTTTGTCATTAAATAGACTTGTTTTATTTTAACTGAACTGTTTTGTAACTCCAGTTAAAGTAACAAACTGTTCACTATTGATTCCTTAAAGGAGTAATAGCCTTTAACATTCCTCTGCTAGTTCCAGAACAGGGCTGAACATTTTAAAACATGTTTTTTGGGAAAATGTGGGGCTGGGGAAGAGTATGGAGTCACCTTACCAGTCATTAGCCAAGGCTGGTGGAGGCCAGTGGAAGGCTGTGGTATTGCAGGAATGCGCCAGGATCCAAAGTGTTGCACCAGGGCTGCCCAGTACATAGCCGTAGAGGGCATGCTTGGGGCTGACTGTGGGCATCCTAGGCAGACAGTCACAGCAGCAAGGCATTGTGAGGCACTCACAGTTACAGGGTAAGAGGGGACACAATTCTTTATTGCATCTCAGAATGTCATAGGGTTAGGCATCTAAATATCTTGGAGGATCAGGTCCTGCACACCTGACTCAGGGCTGTGGATTCCAGAAGGCAGCAGCCCACCTAGGGATTAGGCATTGCAATGCTGAGTGCCTAAGTTGGAGCTGGACCTTAGTGAAAAATTCTGTTGATGATGCACACGGAATAGACCCTCAGCTCCTTTTCACTGAGCTGTGCTGGCTTTCCAGGGTTAACAATCAAAATATTCAAAGCACCACCAATGTACTTCAGCTTGCTCTGCAGCATCACTTTGCTATTCCAGTTTGGGGCTCCCCACACAATTCTGCCAATGCCCTTCACTCCTGCCCCACAGCCCACCCCTCCGCTATTCCAGTGCTGAGCTCCCCACACAGCTGTGCCAATGCCCTTGATCCTGATCTGTAGCAGCCCGAGTTATTCCAAACAGGGGCCGCGCCACAACAGAAATGACCAGCTGGTGCCAAAATTCATGACATATTTTTGATGTGTATCACCAAACTCATGTCACTTGTGACTTAGAAACAATCTGTTCCCATGCTTTCCCCCATGTATTTGTGAAGGGCCACTATGTCCTGTGGCCTGGTTTAGCTAGAGGCATGGCATGGCATGGCAAAGCGAGACATTAGTCCTTTATGTTGCTGGGCCAGCTACGTTTCTTTGGGCCTAGCTTTTGACAAGACACTATATACAGTCTGTCCTTCAGGCATTGCTCTTGGCAGCCCAATCGCTGGAGAGAGTAACTGTCTGAGAAAGGCCTTTGCCCAGGTTGGGGAGTTTTCTGGCATCTACTCAGTTCTGCATAGGGAGGTGCTGGGATGCTGTGGTCTGTCAAGGAATGAGTTGCGTGAGAAGCTACACATTCAGCTGATCTGAGGCCACCACATATTGAGCACCAAGCTACTGGGCTACAAGTCGCCACCCAGACACCATCTGAGTTAGTGAGTGGTCACGGGCTGAGACAAAGAGAAAGTCAGATCAGCTGAGGGATTGGCTGACACATAAGCTATGCAATGACATATCTTTCTAAAAAATAGGCTCAAGAGCCAGAATGGGCTAGATGCAGGAATCACAGCGTTACATTCTCTGGCCTGTGTTACACAGGTGGTCAGACAAGATGATCACAGTGGTCCCTTCTGGCCATAAAAGGTAGGCATGGGTGACACTGTCACCAGGTGGAGCTCTGAAATGGTTTTCCAGCCAGCCAGTGACTGAATCCAGAAGGCAATCCCTGAAGTGTTACATTGGCCAATTATTGCCCACGGAAGGGGATCAGTGTCCATATGAAGAGTGAGGCCAGCAGAGATAGGTATGGGAAGCTGGTGATGTCAACTCAGAGATGTGATGTCTCTGGAAAGGGGCAACACCAGCCCGCTGATATGTTGGTTACAGTACAGGGGTGGTGCCTGCTCAGCTCTGTGATAAGTACAGGCTGATGCTGGCTAAAAGTTCTGATGGGTATGGGCAGGGAGATGACGCCTGCTCACAGATGGGTTGATGTGGTGGGAAAGGTATGAGAGTAACGGTAGCTAAGGGCTGGCTATGATATGAGGATGAGGCAAGAATAGGCATGTTATGGCTAGGGACTGTGATGGGTAGGAGACGGGGCTGATGGGAGTTAGGGGGCTGATGGTATGGAAAGGAAGCTCTGGGATCTGATTAATATAAGATGGGGACAATGCTGGCTCAGGTGTGCGAGAGAGGTGTCAGAGAAGGCATGCTATGAACTCTGGGATGGGATAGTCATCAGTCAGTGGGACCTCTCCTCCTTTCTTCTCAGTGTGATTGCAATCCCCTGCCACTGTACACTGCCTTGTCCACATCTTGATGGATCCTGTGCATCTTTTTTGGGGGGGGCGGGTTGATTTTTTTTTTTAGTGCCACCTTTCTCTAAGCCTTGGGGTGGTGGAAATGGGGACACCTTGGGACAGATTCCCCAAATTGCTTGGGCCAGGCCATTGGTGTTATATGCTGATCTACTTCATCCTATCTCAGCCACACGTAATGCTCTCAGAGAAAACAAAGAGGGCAATATTAGCTGGAATTCTGGCATTCTCTCCCCCGACCCACCAAATTCCGCCTCAGAGCTTAGCTAGATCCTGCCACGAAGTGGCAAAGCAGGGTTAAAAATGGTTAATAGCAAGGGCGCTACACCACGTTTCCCCACAAGGTGGCATCCGAAGGCAAAAATGAGGACAAACAGAGCTAACCTATGCACAGCGCAGCAAACTGGAGACAAAAAAGCCCATGTGCAGATCTTATCCCAACGTTTCGGGGATGATTGCATTTGGGGATCTGGATCAGATGCACCCAGAAATGTCCCCACTTCCTCCAAATGAGACAGCTGGGCACCAGGAGAGGAGCCCAGAGTCCACATGAAATGATTCCAGCAACTGGCCCAAGCAGACTTCTGCTATCTACTTACCTAACAATCACTCCATCCCTCCCTCCCTAGTTCCCAGGTGATTGCTGTCTCACCCCCTCAGCTGGGAAGCAGAAGTTAAATCCGGCCTGTTCCAACCAGCAGCTCTATATGTCATTATCATCTGTGGACTGTGGTCTAACTCTGCAATGGAAGACCTGGAGAGGAGTGGACCTGACGTCCAACTTCACTGAGCTACTGACACTTCGTCGGCAACCCTGAAAAAACAGAATGTGCAGTACAGATGCTTCTGGCCACACAGCCTTATGGATGTTTGAATGTTGTGACCTGAGGCGAATGTGGTGTTAGTCAGAAACCTCTCCATCCCACATCACCCCCTGCAACACGGACTCCAGTTCTTTCCTATAACCGGGATGGGGAACAAAGAGCCCCAGTGGGGCCTGTAAGCAGAGTGGGGCCGTCTCTTGCCTTCAGGGGTGTAGGCAGCAATTTGTAATTAGCAGGTCCATGCACAGAGACTAATCTATTGTCCCCAGGCCTTGGACTGACCTGCCACTCCACACAATCCCACTACTCACTCAATGGCTGCAGGATCTAGCCTGGGCTGAGTGAACCCCCTCCAAGGCCCTTCAACTGCACAGAGCACAGCACTCAAATGGCACAGACACCACAGATGGATCCCCAGGAACTGAACCTATGGTCACTCGTATCACACTACAGAGGAGTCCCTTCAACTGCACACACATAACAGATTCATTCCCAAAGGGCAATCACAGCCTCTCATCTGCAGAGGGGCTCGCTGTAGCCCCTCCCCACGCCTTCTCATCTGTCCACTGGTAAAGCGACTCCCCATGGCCTCACATGCCAGGTTCCCGGGCTCAGTGATCTGAGGGAGCAAATATGCAGCTGAGACTTCCGAAACCTGAGTGTGATTCTCTTTTCATGTACATTGGTGTAAGTCAGCCAGGTGTCACTCCACTGAATTTAATGTCAAACCAGTGTGAGACAAGAACTGGGCCCTATGACTCTTTTTTTGAGGAGAGAGGAGAGGAGAGACGTGTGTGTGTGTCTGTCTGTCTGTAGTTGAGAAATTAAGGGAGGAAAAAAATCTAGCAGGCCTGGAAGACTGTATTTCAGGGAGCACCAAAGATTTTTGTGACTCCACAGCATCAGAGGCCAATTCTGTTTACAAAGAAATTCACTGATGCTTATCTCGCAAGTTCTCTTGGGCATGTCTTGGGACAGGAGAGGTTGCAGAGAAAGAACAAAACCATCCACTAAAGAAAAAGGAGCAGGGGCCGGAAAAAGCTGGGTCTCTCTCTCTCTTTCCTCCCCGCCCTCTCCCGCCACAGCCTGAGGGGGCCAGGTTTTTACACATGTCAGTTCCTCTGCAGGAAGTCATTTTTCTAGTCTGTTGACTCTCTTTGCCAGGGCTTCCAAAGATGAAATCTTTATTATCATGGAGGCTTAAAAGGGAGGAATACTCTTAATTCCATTTTCAAGGTCATACTTTGAAAGTTATTAATTTCTTTCTTCCAAGGCTCTGCACTCTACTTTGAAGCTTTAGGGATTAGCAGTTTCTACTTACTAGGGCTTGCTTGGTTGTGGGTTGTTTTTTTTTCTTTCCAACCTGCCTTTGAGCTTTGGGGAAAAAAGACACAATTCACACACCACTCTGGTTGCAGCACTGTCTGTTAATACCTATGGACCTGCTGTTGCTGCTTATATTCCCTGGTGGGGGAGGGTCTTATGATTAAATCTTGAGCTGGGGCATTGGGTGGGCCTCATGTCTACACAGTCAATGTGCTGGCTTTTCTGGAGGCAGCCAGGTCCTCTGCATGAGCTAGCGATGACCCCAATCTAAAGCCCATCCACAGTGGGCTAGCAACCGTTCATGATGTTCTAGAGATGGCCCATTTTCTCCTGGCTTGCTAGAGCCTGTCCATATTGCCATAGCTGCTGTAGAAGGGGACCGCTGTCCTAGCTAACAAAGCCTATGACTAGAAGACCAAATACGGTTCCAAGCCAGGTAGATGAGTTTCTCTCACAGCTAACCTATTTTTTTCCTGTAGATTTCAGGAAGTTCTGGGGTTTTACCACTGCTGAGAAAATCCCCTCTACCCCTCTCCTCGTTCATTCTCCAAGCAACTAATGTTGCTTTATCAAGAACCTGGCATATTGCCTCTCTCAAATGCATTACTGAGCCCTTGATCCCTCCAGCTAAAGATCTGATTCTACAAGCAAAACAGCTGGGGACCATGTTACCCAGGTTGCACCCGTGGGCCATTCCTGGGTTGGGTCTGAGTTCTCTCCTCCCCCACCACCCCACAAGCTTCTAGGAGAGAATGAATCCCTTCCCTATTCAGATTTCCAGCTGATTGCACATGTGTGCACCAGTGTGTCCCATCCCCTCAGCAGTCAGCCAGTGCTGAACATAGTCTGGCTTCTCAGTGCAGAGCTAACTGCCTGGATCCCACAGCACTGGGCGTGCAGTGTCAGCTAAATAGATGCCCAGTCTGTGTTTACCCCACCACCCATCTCCATGCATAGCTGCACTAGGCATCAAATTAAATCCTTTGGTGTGCCAGGTTTTCATGGGCATGAATGGTGTGCATGTGTCCAGGGGGTGGAGGATGGGGGGTATGGGCATGGAGACAGGGTAGGGGATAGGTGTAGGGAGTGAGATATAGTGGCTGGAAGGTCGTGGGGCAGGAAAGTGGGCAGAGATGGGACTTAAGCGGAGAGAGAGAGTGGGAAACAGAGAGTGGGGCAGAATGAGAAGCTGAGGAGTGGGGGTGGGGAGTAGTCTTAGTGACAAGGGTACTGAGTGAGACAGAGGCCGGTGTAGAGAGAGCTAGAAAGGAAGTGATGGAGGATATGTCTGCACTTTGATCGGGGGTTGATTCCCGGCTTGAGGAGACACATCTGCACTAGCTATGACCAAGCTAGAATGCTAAAAATAGCCATCACACCACAAACAGTGGGAGAGGCTAGCTACCCCAAGTACAATCCCATCCATGATGCTAGGCACATGTTTGGGATATCTCCTTCTGCAACTTGTGCTGCCATGGTGACATGTTTAGCATGCTAGCTGGATCGGAACCAGCATGGGTATGTCTCCTTGAGCTGGGATTTACACCTCTGGGTCTTGTGTAGGTGTGCACAGAGGCAGATAGGGAGAGCGGCCAGAGAAAGAAAATGGAACATGAATGAGAGAAGTCTGAAGGGAGATAGAAGAGGACAAGAGGTTGGCACAGAGAGATGTAGAGAAGGAAAAAAGGAGAGCGGGACAGAGGTTAATAGAACAGGACAGAAGGATAGTAGGGAGAGGACAGAAATGGGCAGGGAGATAGACTGACAGAAAACTGATCTGTTTTTCCCTATGGTGAAGGCTTCTTTTGTGCCTTGCTCTCCCCTGGGCTGGGGTGTGGCCACCTGACATGGCAAAGCCGCTGTTTTGTGAACAGGCCTTTGTTAGTGTCTCTGCGAGCACGTGCGTGTAGCAATGTGCAGGCTGTAGATGGCGTATGAGCTGGTTAGTGTCTATGTGCCGGCACTTGCAGGAGTAGGTGCACATCTACTTTTCGTGTTGTGTGATCAGGGTTGGGTGTAAAGTGTGCGTATGGATCGTGGGATGTCTCCGTTATGGTCACAGCTATCTGTTTACTTCAGGGGCCTGACCCTCAGTCACACTAAGGCCTCTTTACTTTCCTCTTGTTGGCAGAAATGGCCTGCAGAGAATGCCCTCTGATGTAGCGCTGACACAGGGATTCTACATAGGTGCTGCTCTCCTTTCCCTGAGGCTGCTCCAACTTATACCAAGGGCCAGGTAAGGCCCTGCACAGTCCCTGGATGAGGTGGGGGCTAGATTCTGTACTATGCCTCTCAGGAACCGCAGCCCAGAAGCTGCAGCCCAGAAGGAGAGGGGCAAAGGTAGCTTTAAGCCAGCTCTGCATCTCCTGGACTCTGCGTCTGGCTGGGGCCAGAACAGTCCCCGACAAATATTAGTGGCTTTGGGGGCTGCTCTAACTTATGGCAGCCTCCTTGTAACTGTCATTGGGCTTTTCCCCAGCTCAGAAGCACTCTACTTCCTGCTTCCAGCATGTGCCCATGCCATGGACTGCAAGAGGAGCACAGCAGTGCTGGGTATATCAGACCTAACCTGCTTCTGGGGAAGCCTCCTCCTAGCCACTGTGGCCCCTTTTTGGCCCCTTTATGTTACTGAAGCAGAATCTGGCCTGGAGCTTGAAACTCCATTTGTCCACCCCACCTCCATCTCTACCCCAGGAGGCAGGAATGGAGTAACTGAGAATGAGGCCCTAGACATGGGAGTGGGGTGCGTGTGTGCGTGTGTGTGAGAAAGAGAGAGAGAGAGAATAACTAACGCTATAGATGTCATGTGAGTTGTGCGAACACAACCCTGTATGTTTTCATGTTTGAGTTGGCGTGGGTGTGGATGAATTATAACTCCCACGTGAGTCAGATTGTATGTCTCCCTGTGTGAGTAGATAGGTGCGTCCTATAGCTGTTGGGTGAGTATGTGTGCGTGTAAATATGGGTGTGAGAGTGGCTCTGTGTGCACTCTAGAGCTCAAATGCTGGCAACTTCTAAAGCCCCTTATTGGTACTCCAGCGGTGCAAAGTGGTCTTAAAGCTACCCGAAACAGCCCTTGTTTGGGGGATTGCTTGAGTGGATCTCAGCTAGCTATGGTGGCTTTCTGCTAGCCTAGCCCAGCCCCCCGGTGGAGCAGGTTGTGCACTTGTGATCCCTGATGGGACACAGCCCCTATAGAACTGTTATAATCCATTATGACTTAGAGCAACCCTGAGGGTATTCTGAGTTTCACAGTGGGTGGGGGTGCCTTTTAGGTGTTCCTAAGAACCTGAGGAACAAGCCCTAGGTGGTGTGTGCATTGAATAAGCCTACATGTGTATCTCCACGTCAGCAAGTAGGTGTGTCCACTATAGGTGTTGGAAAAGTTGGTTTGTGTGAGTGTGTGTGTTTGTGTCAACTCCCACAACACCTACCGTATACGATGCCTGACTGGGACAGAACAAAGCTGCACTGGTTATGTCGCATCCTCTTCAACGCAGGAACCACTTGCAATGATTCCCTGCCTGCTCCCTGCTCCTGCTGCCACCCCGACACCTCCATTCCCAAAAGTGTGAAGGGCAGACTAAGCCCCATTTCCCCTTCCAAACAGACCCTCCCTCTTTTGTTAGGTCCTTTGATGGGCACAGCAATTCCTGTGTGCGCGCCAGGAGGACTCTGCTTTTCTGCAAGTCTGATTTGCTTGCGAAAAGGTTCTTTTTTTTCCCCCTGGTTGTTTTTGTTTTCTGAGAGAGCGCTGAGACAGCTGTATTAATCATGTAAGCCCAGCCATGTGTAATGTGCTTTATCAACCACAGCGCAAGCACTGAATGGCAACCAGTTCACGAATAGGCCCAGCGCAGTGCCTGAGCCTAGAAGATAAACCCGACGCTTCCCAAACTGACTTACCATCCTGGGTTAGTGAATGGAGAGGCTGTTCGCTCGGGACAATAACCAGATGGGAGGCCAATTTGTTAGGCAAATTCCTTAGTGGTTTGCAAAGTGGAAATGGGGAAGGAGAGTGAGGATAGGGAAGGGGGGGGGAACAGTTCTATTTGAGGATTTAAAAAAGAAGTGATGTCTGTTCTCTCCCCACCCTACTTTAATTTCAGTGCAGCTTTTCACAACAGGTCTCTGCTACTGGGAAGGCAACTAAAAAAGGACGTGGAGAGAGAGTGAGAGAGAGCAGGGTCTTCATGTGTATTTGTTATAAACTTGATATAAGATTTATATTCCCCCACCACACTTTTCCAAGTAAAAAGCTTAGGGAAATGGTTTAAGAGACAATATTGTTATTCCCTGAATGCTCACATGGAGGCATCAGGAGCTGGTTTAAAACCATACCAAGCTGTGTGTTTCACAGCTGGATCTGTAGTCCTGCCAAGCTCTGGATTCTTTGGGTCTGGAGGGGTATATTCTGCCTGAGTGCTGGTCTAAACTGAACCCATCCACACTACAGGTCAAACTCTGTTATCAGCGATCACACCTGCCAATGTATTACCTGAACTGATTATCGTAGGGGTGGGGGTGATTTCTAATCCATTCAGTGAAGACGGGGATTTTTCCAATATTCTGACCCAGAACACCCTCTAGGGCACTAAGGCATGAATGCAGTTTTGCAGCTATGCTCTGTGTGCAGCAAACCGTGCTACAACCAGGTTAGGCTCTAACTGGGGCTAAAAAGGGCTTCGAGTGTGTGTGCCACTCCATGGCAAGGGCAAAGGTCGAACTGAAGAGCATTTCCCTAGTCCTAGCTCTCAGCCTCCTCCTCCCTCTCACTCAGCTCATTGGATTCTCCGCAGCACTGCAGCTGGAGAGGGTTATGCAAATATATGCAATCCAGGGCTCATTTTGGAATAAATCAATCTAAATTAAAATTAATGAACAAAAAGTACAGAAACAGAGCAAGCAATACAACTATTTCTCTCTCTCTCTCTCTCTTTTAGGGAAGGGAGGGAGGAAGCTGACTTTTTTTTTATGGGGAACAGAGTTTTTTGAGCAGTCTTGACAAATGTTAGCCCAAGCTAATGTTAATTGTTATAATATTAATACTAAGACTTGGAGTTGCTCAAGCTCCCAATCCAAGGTGCTGTTTCTAGATTGAATTAATTCTCTCACCTCCCTCTGAGGTCAGTATTATTATCCCCATTTTACACACGGGGAAAGTGAGGATGAGACAGGACATGCAACTTGCACAAGGTCATATGAATCATAGATTCACAGGTGTTAAGGCCAGATGGGACCATTGTCAGGGCCAGCTCCAGGCCCCAGCGCACCAAGCATGTGCTTGGGCGGCATGCCGCAGAGGGCGCTCTGCCGGTTGCTGGGAGAGCGGCAGGTGGCTCCAGTGGACCTTCCGTAGGCGTGCCTGTGGAGGGTCCCACGGCTCCGGTGGAGCATCCGCAGGCACACCTGCGGGAGGTCCACCAGAGCCGCGGGACCAGCGGACCCTCTGCAGGGATGCCTGCAGGAGGTCCACTGGAGCCGCGGGACCGGCGAGCAGCAGAGCGCCCCCTGCGGCGTGCTGGCCGTGCTTGGGGCGGCGAAATGGCTAGAGCCGGCCCTGACCATTGTGATCATCGAGTCTGACCTTCTGCATAACGCAGGCCACAGGACTTCCCCGAATTAATTCCTATTCAGCATAGAATGTATCTTTTAGTACAACTTCCAATTTGCAGTAAACATTGCCAGCGATGGAGAATGCCCCATACCCATTCGTCGGTTGTTCCAGTGGTTAATTACCCTCACTGTTATATATGTGCATATTATTCCCAGTTTGAATTTGTCTAGCTTCAACTTTCACAATGATGAGTCTGTCTATGGTAGACCAGGAACAGAATCCAGGTGTCCCAATGGCCTGGCTTGTGCTGTAGTCACCTCTGCTCCTTTCTGCTTCATTGGCCAGATTTTCAAAAGAGCTCAGCATCCCACATGATCATGCCCTTACGTGCCACAGGGTATGTCTTCACCACAGAGTTAGATCAGGTGATTGGCACGGGGGTCTGAGACCTGAGCTAGCCTAGCCCAGTTTGAGCATCCACACTGCAGAGCCATACCTAAGCCACAACCATGTTGCTGCACCATACACTGGTGCTATACTCACCAAATTGGAGCTGGGCTTGTTTGAAAATCTGGCTCAATAACATTGGACGGAAGCCTTTTGAGTTATTGAGCCCTACTTTCTGCTCAGGGTGGCAGGATTTAAACAAGAGAGCTTCTGCTGAGATGCAGATAACTGAAGCCAACCAGCAATCCAGTTAAGTGACAGAGGTGCACCCTGGTCATACACAAATATATCATTATATACTGATAAGTCCAACCTGAATTGTGAACCCCAACACCCCGTGACCTTTGGGAAAGTTCTGATCCAGAGATGGATCAAAATGTTGCATCTCACGCTTGTCACATCTTTTAATTATTTCTATTTCCTGGCTGCTCCGGTGTCAGGAACAGAGATCAAAAAAGACGGTTACTCACCTTTGTAACTGTTGTTCTTCGAGATGTGTTGCTCATATCCATTCCAGTTAGGTGTGTGCGCCGCGCGTGCACATTCGTCGGAAAACTTTTACCCTAGCAACTCAGTGGGCCGGCAGGTCGCCCCCTAGAGTGGCGCCATCATGGCGCTTGATATATCCCCCTGCCGGCCCACCCGCTCCTCAGTTCCTTCTTGCCGGCTACTCCGACAGTGGGGAAGGAGGGCGGGTGTGGAATGGATATGAGCAACACATCTCGAAGAACAACAGTTACAAAGGTGAGTAACCATCTTTTCTTCTTCGAGTGATTGCTCATATCCATTCCAGTTAGATGAATCCCAAGCCTTACATAGGCGGTGGGGTCGGAGTGAAATGTGGCAGAATGAAACTGCTGAGCCAGAGGCTACAGCATCTCTTGACTGTTGAACCAGGGCATACTGCGAAGCAAAGGTATGGACCGAGGACCAATGGAGCTGCGCGACAGATCTCGTGGGTAGGAACACGAGCCAGCAAGGCGGCAGATGAAGCCTGAGCCCTGGTAGACTGTACGATGATGTGGCTTGGGGAAATATGAGCCAAATCATAACAAGTGCGGAAGTCCGCCATCACCCAAGATGAGATCCTCTGAGAGGAAAACAAGCAAGCCCTCCCTTTGGCCCGCTACCATGACAGAGCTGGGGCACCTTACGAAATGGTTCTGGCAGCGCAATATAAATGCGAGCACTCCACAGATGTCCAAGGAGTGCAATGGTTGTGCCCATTGCGTTGAGCTGTGGGTAACATGAAAGGCCGAAACCACCTTAGGGAGGAAAGCCGGGTGCGGTCATAACTGCACCTTGTCTTTGTGAAACCTAGTGTACGGCGGAACCACCGTAAGAGCTCTGAGCTCAGAGACCCGTCTGGCCGATGTAACAGCTATGAGGAAAGTTGTCGTCCAAGACAGGTATAGCAGAGGGCCAGTCGTGAACGGCTCGACTGGGGAGACATAAGTCTGGTTAAAACTAGGTTGAGGTCCCAGGTTGGGGCTGGGCGGCGCATCCGAGGGTGCAAGCTCTCCAAGCCCTTGAGGGATCTCGAACCCATAGAGCGTGAGAACACGGAACGTCCACCTTAGCCTGGCTGGAAGGTAGAGATGGCTGCTGAGTGTATCCTCAGCGATAATACCGCCAGGTCCTGCCGCTGAAGGCCAGAGGCAGACCAAATAGAGGGGATCGAGACCTCAGCAGGAGCAAGATCGAGCGTATTGCAGCTGTAGAAAAAACGCTTCCACCTGGCCCGGTACGTTGACCAGGTGGAAGGCTTCCTGTCACCCCGGCTCCGTTACGCAGCAGCCACACCGTGAGGCGAAGAGGCTGCAGGTCCGAGTGACGAAGCCTGTCGTTGCCCTGAGTGATGAGGTCTGGGTGGGGTGGCAGGGTAATTGGGTCTGTTATTGACAGGCCGAGCAACGTGGTATATCAGTGCTTCCTGGACCACTCTGGAGTGATCATGATGATGCGCGCTCTGCCCCTGCAGAGTTTGAGCAGGACCTAATGAACCAGTGGGAACAGTGGGAAGGCATAATGGAGTTGGCCTTTCCACGGCATCAGGAATGCGTCCAAGATCGATCCCGAGGAGAGACCTTGGAAGGAGCAGAACATCTGGCATTTTCTGCTCTCGCGGTGAGCGAACAGGTCTATGTGAGGAAACATCTCCGCTTCTGGAAAGCAGAACGCCTCACATGGGGCAGAGTGATCACCCATAAGACAGGAAAGACCTGCTGAGTCAAAGCGCCAAGACGTTCCGAACGCCTGGGAGAAAGGACGTCACCAGCTCCATCGAGTGGGCCATGCAAAAGTCCCGGAAATGAATGGCCTCCTGACAAAAGGGGGGAGTACCATGTCCCTCCCTGGATATTTATGAAGCACATGGCCGCTGTGTTGGCTGTAAATACCGAGATACAACGGCCTCGCAGCTGCCGCTGGAACCCCTGGCACACCAGGCGGACTACTCTCATTTTTAGGGCATTGATGTGGAATGCCAGCTCCCGAGAAGACCAAAGGCCTTAAGCTCGGAGGTGACCATGAGCACTTGAGCAGAGAGATGACGCGTCCGTCGTCAGGGGCAGTGAGGGCTGGGGCGGATGAAACCGCATCCCTGCCCACACCAAGGAGGGAGTTAGCCACCACTCTAGGGAGCCTAAGGTGCTCGAGGGAACGGTGACTACCATGACCATTGGCTCCCTGTCTGGGTGGTACGCCGAGGTGAGCCAGACTTGGAGAAGACGGAGGCGGAGCTTGGCGTGTTTGGTTACCAACTTGCGGGCAACCATGGACCCAGGAGACTGAGACAAGTACTAGTGGAGGTCGTTGGGAAAGCCTGCAGACCTCAGATGATTGTTGCCATCGCCTAAAACCGCAGTTGTGATAAGCAGGCTTCGGCTAGGTAGGAGACCAGGATAGCCCCTAGGAAGTCCAACCTCTGCGTGGGAACCAGAGTGGATTGCTCTATAGTAATCATCAGGCCTTGACCTGTGAATAAGACCGTGACGATGCCCACGCGCTGAGTGGTTTGTGTCTCAGAGTCTCCTCGGATAAGCGAATCGTCCAGATACGGAAAAACGCATATCCGACATCAGCGAAGGTAGGCGGCGACTATGGCCGTAAACCAGAAGTACTGACAGTTGGCTAGAAAGCAGAGGTATCTCCTGTGCGGAGGGAAGATGGCGTTGCGAAAGTACGCGTCCTTCATATCCAGGGCGGCATAGTAGCCCTCAGGAGGCAAGGATGGAATAATGGTTCCCAGGGATACCGTGCGGAACTTCAACCTTATCCTAAACCGGTTGAGTCCGTGCAGGATTAGGAAGGTCTGAGACCTGCGTTCGAGTGGGGGACTAGGGCATAACGGGAGTAAGACCCCTTGCCCCTTTCGTCCATCGGCGTCTGCACCTCTTGTACAAGGAATTGCTCGTGAGAGGGGTCCCTGAAGGGGGACAGGGCTGGAACAAATTAGAGGTGGTACCTATGCTCCACCGTGCGCAGGATCCAGCGATCTGAAATTAACTGGGGCCACGCCAGGAGAAAGCGGGATTGGGATCCCGGCCTGTGACTGGTACACCGCCCTCAGGCGCACCTTGGAAGGTTCGTCTTTGGTCCCAGTGGTAATTGTGAGGGACCTTGACCTTGGCTCTTTAGGGGTCCTGACGTTCGTCTGCGACCACGTTGGCCTCGCCGTTTGCCAAAGTCCTGTCTCTGGCTAGGCACAGAGTATGGCGGCTGGGGACAGAAAGGCCTGCGTTTGGTCGCTGGCATATGCATGCTGAGAGAGCGCATTAGGACCCTATTGTCCATCAGGCTTGGCAGCCTGGGGCTGTCTTTGCCGCGAAAGGCCTTTACCAACAAAGGGTAAATCCTGAATGGCATACTGCAGCTCCGGCCGGAGGTTTGAAACCTGAAGCCATGAGATGCACCTCATGGCGACACCAAAGGCCAGAGTCCTGGCTGCAGAGTCTGCTGCGTCCAACGAGGCCTGGAGGGACGCTCTGGGTACCTTTTTTTTTTTTTTTTTTTTCCCCCGTCCTCCAAGACGGCAGCGAACTCTTGGCGGGAGTTTTGAGGGAGAAACTCCATAAACTAAACTACCTTCACTCAGGTGCTATAATTATCGCAGCTAAGCATGGCTTGTTGCTTTGCTACCCAGAGCTGCAGGGCCTCTGCAGAGTACACCTGGCGGCCAAACAGGTTCATTCGCCAAGCCTCTTTCGGTTTCAGGGCTGGCGCCCGCTGGCCATCATATCAGAATCGTGGTCCTGAGCATAAGATCTGCGCATGTGGGATGACACGGATGCGTGTCCGGATGGCCATGGAGGTACTAAAAGAAGGCACAGGCAGAGTCTCTGACTCTATCGGACCTTGCCCAACTCGGCACCGGGAACTGGCACCGGGAGGCGTACCGGTACCTGGAACGAGATCCAGACCCGCAACCAGAATGGTGCCTGGAGGTCGACCGAGATCTCGAGGCTCGGGGAGAGGCTACAGGAGTCAAGGTACCTGTCGCGGTGCCGGGAGTCGGAACGGTGCCGATAGCGGGTCGGCGAACGGGATACCGACCGGTGCAGCGAGTGCGACCAGTACCGATGAGGAAACAGCACCGGGACTGCAAGTGGTGTCGGGCGTGCCGACAGGATCTGGAGTGTCTGCGGGACCATGATCATGAACGGTGCCGCTCTGCTGTGCTGACAGAGGACGGTCACATGAAGAGACTGT
Organism: Gopherus flavomarginatus; assembly: GCF_025201925.1. Taxonomy (NCBI): domain Eukaryota; kingdom Metazoa; phylum Chordata; order Testudines; family Testudinidae; genus Gopherus; species Gopherus flavomarginatus. The sequence continues at coordinate 162,603,004 of NC_066617.1, read as the reverse complement.
ATTACCCGCACCAGCGGTGCCGGGGTCAGGCAGCATCGACTCTGTCATGGCAATGAGATCCCTCGCCGTTGGTAATGTCTCCGGCGTGGAGGGAACAGCAGGCTCAACCACAGTGCATACTGGGGAGCTGTCAGGCACCGGATTCGACGGCCCTCGTGGGACCGGGATCGACGGTACCAAGGTCGTCAGAGCTTCGGTAGGTGTCGGTGCCGGGCGATCCGAGTTAGATGAGCTGTCTGGCTGCAGTGCCGTCGGCACGGAAGCAGCAGGAGCAATAAGCTCAACCACGGCGCGCGCCGGGGAGCCGTCAGGCACCAGATTCTACGACCCTTGTGGGACTGGAATCGACGGTGCCGACGTCGTGGGTGCCGCAGCAGGTGTCGGTGCCAGGCGATCCGACTTAGACGAGCTCTCTGGCTGCGGTGCCGTTGGCACGGAAGCAGCAGGAGCAGTAGCTCAACCACGGTGCGTGCCGGGGAGCCGTCAGGCACCGGATTCTACGGCCCTTGTAGGACCGGGATCGACGGTGCCGACGTCGTCGGTGCCTCAGCAGGTGTCGGTGCCGGGCGATCCGACTTAGACGAGCTCTCTGGCTGCGGTGCAGTTGGCACGGAAGCAGCAGGAGCAGTAAGCTCTACCACGGCGCGTGCCGGGGAGCTGTCAGGCACCGGATTCAGTGGCCCTGGGGGACTGGAATCGACGGTGCCGATGTCATCGGTGCCTCTGCAGGTGTCGGTGCCGGGCAATCCGACTTAGACGAGCTCTCTGGCTGCGATGCAGGTGGCACGGAAGCAGCAGGAGCAGGGGGCTCAACCACGGCGCGTGCCGGGGAGCCGTCAGGCACCAGCAGGAATCGTAGGCTCTCTCGACCTCGGAGGAAGGGAGCGGTGCTGAGTCGACTTCGGTGCCGGCGGGGTCCGGTGCCGAGGAGGCGCTTCTGCCAGCCGCTTGATCATCGCTCGGCGCCAAAGGTGGAGGGGTAAGTAAAAGTCCCGCTCCTTTTTGTTCTCGGCTTAAAAGCCTTGCAAATGGGGCACTTAGCTGTCAAGTGTGATTCCCTGAGGCACTTCAAACAGGAGTCGTGGGGATCTCCCTTCGGCATCGGCTTCTGGCAGGCCGAGCCCATTTTAAAACCCGGTGAGCCGTGCATGGGCTCCGGCAGCGGTTCATGGAAGGGGCTACTTCCTGAACCCCGCTAACAATTACTAAACTAACTATGTTAGCAAAGAAAAAACGTATAACTATACAAATATATATATAAAAGGATTATAACTGCATAACTATATACGAGAACTACGAGTAGCTAGGGAAGTGGAGGTCAGCTAAGCCGCGCTCCACTGTTCCAACGACCGACACGGGCGGTAAGAAGGAACTGAGGAGCGGGTGGGCCGGCAGGGGGATATATCAAGCGTCATGATGGCGCCACTCTATGGGGCGACCTGCCGGCCCACTGAGTTGCTAGGGTAAAAGTTTTCTGACGAATGTGCACGCGTGGCGCACACACCTAACTGGAATGGATATGAGCAATCACTCGAAGAAGAACAAGCATTTAGGTCTGTTTGTGCTACGAGCAGGGCCGGCTTTAGGCCTATTCCACCAATTCCCCTGAATCGGCCCTCGTGCCTAAGAGGGCCCCACACCCAGTGAGAATCTCTTCCAGGGCTAGAGGTGCCTTTTTAATTTTTACCTACCTGGTGGCGCTTTGGGTCTTCAGCGGCACTGTGGCGGCGGGTCCTTCGCTCACTCCAGGTCTTCGGCGGCGGGTCCTTCAGTGCTGCCGAAGACCTGGAGCGAGTGAAGAACCCGCCGCCAAAGTGTCCCCGAAGACTTGGAGCACCACCCGGTGAGTACAAGCCCCACGTGGTTTTTTTACATGTGTGGTTTTTTGTTTTTTTTTTAGTCATCCCTGCCGGGCCCCGTCGAAACTGTTCGAATTGGGCCCTGCACTTCCTAAAGCTGGCCCTGGCTACGAGTTCTCAACCATGCTAAAGAATTAACATGTTTTAAAAGCAGTGTATGTGATTTGGGATTTCACTCTTCCTTCCTTTGAGCCATGCTAGAGAGGTGAGTTCAAATCCTAAAGAATGGCTGGGGATGGGGAGGGACTTTGAACATGGTTTAAACTGGTTTCATTATGGGGACCAAATAATGAGTGTAAAGATCAAATTCAGACCTGGTGTTAGCAGAATTTGGCCCTAAGAACACTGTGGTGCCTGCCAAGCAATTCCCTCTTCTTGGGCATGAATAGGGGGCATGGCGGGGCCTGACCCCCTTGCAAGCACCCAAGGACTTAACAAAGGATTTTTTATTGTCTTATTGGGACTGGCTGGATCAAGGGAAGGCAGTTCTTCCTGCTCAGCAGGCAAGCCCTGTACCATGTTGGATCCTCAGAGTCTGTGCTGCTCAAAAGGTCCTATTTCCCCATGGTTTTCTCCTGCAGAGACATCCTGTTTAAAACCAACCAGACCACCTAGTTTTTGCCAAATGCAGAGTCACTGTCCATGAGAAAAGTGTTCACTCACTGGAATTGCTTTGGTGCTAAGGCCCATGTGTTGGAGGGAGTGTGCTGGGAGAGAACAGGTGACCACATTAACAGGAGAAGCCTCTGTGCTTCCCAGAAGGGAGCCCAATCCCTGGGCAGGAGGGAGAAGAATGGGAGGCCGTTAAAGAGAAAGCTGCTCTTTGGGCCTCTTAGGAAGCTCCAACCTCTGGTCATTAGACACAAATGAACAGCTCTCTTCTCCCTCCCTCCCACTTCAGTCAAGGCATTAGTAACAATACAAGCTACAAGGACTACAGCTAAAAGGAGACTAGCTACAATCTACAGTCCATCCAGGGTCATTCTCCAATCTGCGTCTGTTTGGTGGAAAGACAGGCCTGCCCCCGAACAGTCACCTCACCACTATCTTTATCCTGTTGACGAGCAATGGAACTGGATTTTGTTTGATGTGGCCCAACTGAGTGGCTTCTGCACTTGATTCCTTCTCATGTTAAAATATGCAGCCCAGGACAGCGCCACTCACTGCCCTGACACTTGGCAAGCTCTGTCAGAGATCCCAGGGCAGGCACGGTGAAGGAGATGGGGCTGATCTGTAATCATTTGCGAATACTCTAGGTGACCTGGTTGGTGGGATAGTTACTCTATGGCTCTCCTGGGGTTACTGGAATGTTTACTGTATTCATGTGTTGGTTCAGTTTAATAGCAGGACTGTTAGGAAAGTGGCAGGAAGGTAACACAATGACTCCAGATAAGCAACCTCCCAGTAAACAAGGAGGGCACAGAAGGGATAATGCCTGAGCTGTTTTCTGGGAAAATGCAAGGTAAAGGCTCCAGTCAAGACTGCTTTTGCCACAGCTGGCTGCCAAAAGACCAAAGGAAAGCTAAAGAGTTTAAAAGTCCAGAGATAAGTCCAGGGATGAGGTAGCTGTCCAAGAGCTGCTCATGGAGAACAGATTGACACCGAGACAGATGCCGCTGGAGGTTCTGAAGAAGCAAAATGTACCTGGCCCACTACTATAGGGTGGTGGGGTTTAGGAGTAAGATTGTTAAGATTGGGTTGACAAAGCTGTCTGGTCACCTGTATGAAACACTGGTCTTGAGCTCCCAAAGGGAAGAACTGCAGGGGCCAAATCCAGTGGGACCTGTAAGTAATCATGGCTGATACACAGGGTTATTACAGCCCAAAGCCCAATATAAGAGTGGCAGCCAGACCTGTGACTATGGCAGACAGCACAGAATAAAACATCCTTAGAACTTAACAGAGATCCCACTAGCCTTATCCTCGGAAGGAGAGGGGCCTCCTTGAAAACTTTCTTCCACAAAAGAACTCTGAGCTCTTTTGAAAATCTGGCTCTGTTGATGATGGAGTGATACAACGGCCAGATGCAGTGACATCACAGCACAAATAGAGCAATGTTACAAAATGATGATGTGACATCAGCCCAGATGACATTTAAGGCACTTTGGATGCCTTGCCTCAACAATCAGGATGGCTAGAAATTTTACCAGGGGATTTGGTGCTATAATGGTGGTCACAGGCCCCATTTTTAACAGCTGAAATAAGGACCAGTTGGGTTTCACTTATGCTCTAGGAAAGTCTTTCTCATCAAATTCAAGCCCCGTGTATTGTTAAATAGCTCCCTTTGGAATCTCTGATCTCTTTTAAACAGCAGCTAGCAGATAATAACTATACTTAGAATGTACACAGCCCTTTCCATGTCAACTCACCTTCCCAATTAATTCATTAATTAATTAATCATCAGAAATGCCAGGAGGTAGGAAAGTGTCAGCTATACTTTATAGATAGGGAAACTGGGGTACAAAGAGGACACGTGACATGACTTAGGTCACAGAGGAGATTGATGGCAAAGAGAATGGAACCCATAAACCTATATAGTGATGGAGTCCCCGTCATGCAAGGAAACTTTTTTGCCTGGTGTTTCTCTAAAGGTGAACTGCAAAGGACAAGTGAAGATTGATTTAAGCACTAATGTCTGTGCTGAATGCCCACATGAAAGAAGCAGCTGGGAGCTTTCAGCAAAAGAAATGAGGTGCAGAGTATTAAAATTATATTTTCCTCCTGTGAAATCCTCTTAGCACTTCCTGGTTCACTGAAGATATCGCAGAATGCAACAAATTCCTAAAGACTCACTGCAACTGTGATGTCACAGTATGATGTCCACTGAGACATTATTACTGAGACAGGAAGCAGCAAGAAAATATCAAAGGCAGTGAGAAAGAATTTTCATAGGTTGATTAAAACTGTGCTGGATGGCGCAGCCAGCGTGGTTAGAACTTAGACGGGGCATTTGGCATAGAAATCTTGCCTTAGCTCAGCTGTAATTTTTAGCATTTGCCTTAATGGGCCACTAATGCACGATAGGAGACAATACAGTTGGGAGAAAAATTAGCAAAACCTTTGTCTGTCTGTGGAATTAAAAAAAAAAAGACAAAAATGTCTTTTCAGTTTGGACAGAAATATTTGCCATTAAAAACCCCACATCTTAAAAAATTAAAAGAACCAAAATCTTAAACAGCCATTGCGACTATAATATCTGAGCCCATGTTTCATTTACAGTGTGTTCAATAATTGCACTTAATTGGATTTATTTTTCCATGCTAGATTCCCAATGGCCTGCTTTATTCCTTTTCCCAGCTTCTTCAATGTTATTTGCAAATCACTCCCTGGGATTTAATTTTAATGGTGGCTTGATTTCAATTTTTCTTTTTCCGGGGTACTTTTCATTAATTGTAATTGCAAATTTGCCATTAAATATAATAAGCGTAGCCCCATCCTGGCCCTGAAGAAGTTGTTTGCAGCAGAGCTTGATTTGAAACTGCGGGGTGGTTAAGTGAAGCTGACGTGAAACTCCCACCATCCATTGCTCACTTCCTCTAAAGAAATGCAGGTGTTCCCTTTGGGCACACTGAATTGCTTTCCAAAAGAAAATGGACTCCTGGCAAGCCCTGGCACAAATTAAGCACTTTAAGCCAGAGTTTTCAAAGTGACTAGTGATTTTGGGTGCCTCCATTTTTGGGTGTCCAACTTGAAACACCTCACAAGGGCCTGATTTCAGAAAGGACTGAGCACACATCCTCTGAAAATCAGGCCCTTCTCAATTGGGACATCTAATAATGGAGACACGGCCATACTGATTTGACCAAAACAAGTGTGAGGCAGATCTGGGAATAATATTCAGGTCTCCTGATTCCCTGCCCTGTGTTCACGCTCGCTCCTTGTGAACTGAGTTAAATCAGAGGTGCCTCATATCTGCTTTAATGACTGCACTATGCTTCTTTTCACAGTTAGTGCCCCAACTGCCCTACCATGCGAACAGCAAAAGACATTTTCACTGGGACAGATGAATCACAAAGGTGAGGTGGTTTGTTAGGAATCAGCACTCAAAAGTTTGGATGCTTCTCTGGACATTCCATACCCTGAGATGGAAATCTGAGAGTAGCAGTTTTATGGCTTTTTCCCCTCTTACAGGATTTCAAGATGCTTCTGCTTCTGGTCAGATTGGGAGCACCAAGAGATGAACCTCTTTTTGAGTTACTGTGGCACATATGCTTCTGGTCGGAATGTATACAATAATTAGAAATGGGCCTGACGACAAACTGAACACTGGGAACATTTGGATCTGGATCCAAACACAACAGCTCAGGCTCATCTCTACAAAGTTGGTAAGAAAAGAAGTTGAGCAAAGTCACTTGAACCTAAGGTTTTAATTCAATCTGAGATTCTGGCAACAGTTTTTTTTGGGGAGGAGGAGGGAAGGGGCAACTGGGATGCAAAGCAAAAGGGGATATCCTTATTTTCCTGTCATTCTGCTCTGCCCACCCTCGGCTTTTAGCATTTGTTGAGATGATGGAGAATGACCCGGCTAGAGAGATACTTTGACATAAAGCATATACTGACCTGGAAAAGGGTTGGGGAGTGTGGGTAAAACTCGCTCTAAGGGGGGAAAAAACAACAATAAGCAACATGCAGGAGAAAAGGAAATGCCACTTTCCACACCCAGAAAGCAGCCGTTACAAACCTGACAGCTCCCCCATCCTGCAGTTGGATTGACTAAGACGGTTTCACATACAGAGCATTATGCTACCAACATATCACAGTACATGTTTCCATGGATTGGGATTGGGAGTTGAGGAGAAACCATCTCAATGGCACACAGAACTGAATAATCAATGTCCATACAGCAGGAGGAATAAAAGACCTGCAGTGATGCTATTTGTAGTGGATGGGTCACATGGCCTCTTCCTGCTTCCAAATGGCACTGAGTCACCAGACCGTGGGCCACCTTAGCGGCATTTCCCGCTTGGACCTAGTCTTTGTCAGAGAAGTGAATTGTTCAGGTAGGCGTGCCAGGTCATCTACGTGGATTTATTGCTGCCACAGAACCTATCTTAATGGACACACCCACAGGGACCTGAGCGCATGGTCATAGAATCATAGACTATTAGGGTTGGAAGGGACCTCAGGAGGTCATCTAGTCCAACCCCCTGCTCCAAGCAGGACCAATCCCCAGATTTTTACCCCAGTTCCCCTTAATGGCCCCCTCAGGGATTGAACTCACAACCCTGGGTTTAGTAGGCCAATGCTCAAACCCCTGAGCTATCCCTCCCCCCAAGCATTCGCCATGCTGCAACCTAATTGGTCACACATTCCTTAAGTGCCCTCACCTCCCCATGGTGCAATATTTGGGGAAAAGTTTTCACACTCCCATCAACATCTCCTTGTTTATACAGCCTGCTGGGTTGGGGGATTTAGGTATAGATTTTGAAGATTCATCTTTGGTACACTGTTATGTCATGATGCTGCTGGCACCATACTTTGCACTTCGATAGCACTCTCCTTTCCAGGATCTCAAAGCACTTAAGACAGACGTTAAAGAATTAAGACTCACATACCCATTCTGAGGGGGCAGATTATCCCCACTTTACAGATTGTGCCCAGATGCATTGAGAGGGGAAATGATTTACCCACGGTCACACAGTGAATCAGTGGCATAGCCAGGAACAGAACTGGACCCTGCCGGCACATGTTCTGACCAGTAGACCATTCTCCCTCCATTATATTGAATGGAATTTGTTCCGGCCAATTCTGATTGCTCGATGGTATGTGTCACCCAAATGGTGAATATAAGGACTGAACCAGCTAGAGGAGTTCCCAGTCCCCACTGATGCCAGGCGTGTGGCTGGGGGCATATGAGTGTGTGAACATACCATAGATCCTGATAGAGTTGAGAAGCAGCAGCTCCTCTAGATGAGCTAATAGACACTGTCTCTGTCTGACTGAACCTGTGGGAGCTGCACTAAGATCATCGCTGATGGAAGTTGTATTTGGCAGGTTATACAGGTAGTCAACCATTATTCACTTCTAAGCTGAACTTCAGCTATTCAGAGATGGGTGCTCTTTCTAAAACACCCTGTGCTCATATAAACTGATCTCTGAATAGCTGAAGGTTCTCCAAGCCAATCAGGATGTAACAGGTCAATTACATCCCAGTGAAAGTGACAGATCTCTTGCATTAACAGTCCCAGCAGAAGTGTCTGAATCCACAGCAGGAATTGGGGAAATTGCCTCTTGTTTGGAAAACACACAGCTAGGCTGGGTCTCTGTTTATGTAGCAACAGGGGATTCTTGTTCTGTGAAAACAGGTTATTGTGCTGACATGATTTCCGTGTTATTTAGTTAGTTAAATAATAAATCAGACCCGTTTCCTTCTTGTCCTGTAGATGGCAAGAGATTGCGCATTGCAAGCAGTTAGAGTGCAACAGCCTCATTATCACACTCTTTTCTATTAAATGACTAGCTCTCCATTCCCCTTGCCTGCTGAGCCTTTCTACTCCACCAAAAGTGTAATAGCTGCTTCTCAGCCTCACCCCACCCCATTATCACTATAAGAACTTTACCTCAGCACATTATTCTCCCTGCTTTTGCAGCTCCAGATACAATGCAGTGTTTTCAGGGAGGTTGTTGGGTGAAGTGCATGGTATTAACTGTGCTATTCAGTTACAAGGATATATCCCAAACTCCATCTGCTAGAAGAGCACCACTGATTATCTGAAACTAATGTGTGCATCAAATAAGGTATGGGCTAGCAGGTGAGATAAAAGTGTGTGTGTATGAGCCTGTGTATGTCCACGCATAAAACTGGGGCACTGATAGATAATGACATTTTGGAAACATGCTCTGATTCTTCTAAGAAATGTGCTCATAGCTGGAAATCTGCTGTGTCTGATTAACATGATAACCTATACCTGAAATTTCTTGGGGATTCTGTGGTCAGGACCTGCCTTCTGCTGTTTCTAACTGAAACATGCGTTGCCAGCTGCCTCTCCTTCTCCAGATCTACTCATTCAAGGGTGAAAACAGGAGAGGGGACAGGACCACTGTGGTGACTGTCCCACTGTAAATCAGACTATACAACCAGCAGGAGAGCAAGGTGCTGCCAGTGCCTATGGATTCCTGCTTTATCCCCATCAGTGGGCTAGACCTTAAGAAGGTGCAGATTATGATTTGCACCAGCTGAGGGTCTAGTCCAGGGTGTGAGGCGACAACTTCCATTTTGTTTCCATTATGCCTTGGAATGTCTTTGAAAGAATGATGTGCATGCATATGTATGTGTGCAAACGTGTGTGTATGCGTGTGCTTGTGTACATTGGTGGGCATACCTGTGTGTGTATGTGTGCCTACATACCTTTATGTGTGTTCAGGTGTGGATACACATCTTGTATATGTATGCCTGTGCGTGCCTGCAGAATGGACTTAGCTATAACTATGGTCTTGCTCAGACACTTTCCCAAAGCACTCTGTTAATTCAGGAGATGGAAGGAAAACAAAATCTTTCCTTCACAGTGTATACAGGAAAAATGTTCCTGACACTGATTCTCCATCACCAGATTCTGTGATGATACCACTTGTACCTCTCTGATCATTTTCACAGAAATCCTTTCTATCCCAGACACAGAGGGACAGGATGTGTTTTGTCATTCTTTGCTGTAAACTCAGTCTCCTTTTTCTCTCTCTTGGCTCTTGTTTCATTTCATGGGATAAATCCTTCTGTCTCTGAAAGACTCCAGGAGTAAGGGGCATAAATCTCTCTGTCCATAGCAGACAATGATGCTTCCAGGACCCTTGTACCAGGTCACTCTTTATCTATTCATCTCTCTTTTTTTTAATGTAGCATCTCTCATTACAGTACCTAAATCTAAGGAACTCAGCACTCTCTGACTTTATGGTACCTGGTATTTCCTGGAACATCCCCCTCTTTTCCCTCTCACTGTCAAATCATTTTGTGGGTCCCTTTTACCCCTCTGCCATAGGCAAAGTTACACATATCTTAGCACTACCCTATTGCGCTATTTCTGTCTCACCAGCTGTCTGTCATTTTTCAACCACTACAGAACCTTCAGGCACCAACACTCCATCTGCCTCTCAAAAGAGACGTTGTCCTAGAGTGAGTTTATTCTCTATTAAAAATATATAAAATCTTTCTCTGCTATTTCAATCAATCTGATTCCAGAGAAGAAAATCACTCAAAAGCTGTAGCTTGAAAACCTTACATTTTTTCACGCCTGGGCATGGGACTGAGAATGTTCAGTGGCTGCTGTTCTAGTTGCTATGTGATCTGTAAAAGATTTAAAAAAAAAGTGGGGTTGTGTTCTTTGCTTCCTTATGATGGATGCTTAATCATTTATTATTATTATTTTTTACTTCTCCAGCCCTCTTAAGAATGGCAATTCTGGTCTCCTCATGCTTTGATTCTCATCTCTCCCACCTTAACTGAAAGTTGGGGAAGGGTTTGTAGAAGTGTTAACAAATAATTTTCACCAAGACTCCTTCTCCTAAATTAGTCACTGAAGTTATTATATAGGTGTTTAGTAAACAAACAGTTACAAGGAGTCTAACAAAAAAATCTCTTCCCCTCTCAGCTGCTTTCTTGGCTCTCGTATTGTCTTTGTGTCACAATTTCTCCAGTCCTCAGAGAGTTTTCTAGCCTAGACAGGACCTGAATTTCTAACGTAAAAAAACCCCACCAAAACAAACCAATAAACAACCCCCAAGAATGCAGGCCCTCTTTATAAATCATGAAAAAACCAAAAGATGGCACAAACTCAATTTATGTCCTCTCTGCAGGTTATCTTTAATGGTTTCCATGTTTTCCCTGATATGGTAGATGACATCACTAACAAGCTTATTCAGGGAATGCAGCTATCTGATTGGGCTCTGAGAACTGGGACTCCTGGGATCTATTCCCAGCTATGCCTGTGACTATGTGACCTTTGGTAAGCCCCTTCCCCAATTTGTCCCTCAGTTTTCCCTCAGCTGCTAATATGGCTCATCTATCTCCCAGCAGCTTGTGAGGTTAAAATATTCACTGTCTGTAAATGCTTCGAGATCCTCAGAAGCAAGATGTGATAGGCATGCAAAGTGCTTCTATTTTTCTGTATGAGTTCTGATCTTAGATTTTGTTTCAATTAAGCATTACAGTTCATCTGCAGAAGGGCAGCCATGAGTGAGGGGAAAACTTATTTTGTCACATTTAGAATTTAGCCCCAAATCATGGGTTCTACTTTTAGCATTGTCAGTAGTAAAAGTACTGAGAACAAAACTTGTAGCATTTGAGGTTCATGTTCCAGGCTACAGCCCTGAGATTTTTATTTGAAACCCCTGGCAGTCCCCCAAGAGTAGGGCAAAAAAGACTTTCAGAGTAGAAACTTACCTTGTTTGTGTACCACAAGTTTCCATTTAGTCAAAGATATGCTAATCTCTTATTACCGTTGGAACCAGTGGTTTACATGAAGTGTTCCATGGAATGCACTTTAATTTTGCAAAACTTCAAATTAAAATATAAGAAATCCAGTTGTCTTGTGAATGCAAAAATGCCAGCGGGTTCTCCCATCCCTGCTACATCAATTTTTTTTTCATTTAAAAACTATTTTCCTTATCTTTTGATCAGGCTGGCTCCAGAAAGCATAAACAAACCTATCACTCAAAGTGAGACTCCCTTATAGACCTTATCTCCCACCCTGCCTAGAGAGATCACAACTCTATATACCCTAATACAAACCTGTATTTCCAGAGGAAGGAAGGGCTCATTTATTTATTACCTGAGGTGCAGTATTCATATCAAGAACTAGATTTCAAATACTCCAAAGTTTGGATGGGGTGAGGTGTTGAATTCAGATCCAGGCTTGATCTATTATAGACCAGGTGGGGACCAGCTGTAAAGTTTGGATTCTGTAAGCCCTCAAGGGCTTGTGGGGTTTGGGTCTGAACCCCTCTAGTTTTGGGACCCAAGCTTGTGGCTGTTGAGATCTATGGCAATACCTTCATCGACTTCAAAGACAACAGGATCAAAATCTGGGAGTTTGATTTCATATTTCCTTTAACCTGCTCTATATTTCCCTACATTCTAATCATCCCACTATCAGTGTAAGACCTTCATTTTCCCACACGTGGTTCTTGCAAAATGTAGCATGTCTCTTCAAATAATTCTGGTCTCTGTTTCTCATATAATCACTCTTGGCTATCTTGCATCACTTCCTTCTATTTTCAGATCCATTTCTTCTCTTTTCTCTGGCTCTCCCCTCCCCAGGCTCACTGGCTACTTCTCTCCATCTCTTTCAATGTTTGACATTTTTCAGCCTCCATGGAACTTTCAGGCCCCAATATTCCATCTCTCTCTTAAAGGGGCTGTCACTCTGCTCCCTGCTTAACAATATATATTTTTGTTTTACCAGATTGCAGCAAAGACATTACTCAAAGGATCAAGGGGGGCTTGAACATAACCTTTTACTCACGGTGTTTGTGTTTGCTGTTGGAGTTTGGCAGGCTAATGTCTTCCAAGTACCTGAATTCAGGGCCCCTCTTCTAAAGCACACTTACTGTAGTGTAAAGGTACAGGCTGACCTTTGTGAAAGCCGCCTCGAATCCCCCTCCCCTCTTCAATACTTACTGTAAAGGTATAGGCTGGCATTTGTGACTCCCAGCTTGTTGGCAGCCACACAGGTGTAGTTGCCATAATGTTCTTCAGTGACATTGGCCACCATCAGAAGGGACTGGCTCCCCATGCTCTTGATCTCCAGGCCATTGGCACTGTTTATCCTGAGAAGCAAAGAAAAGAGATGTACAGTGCACTAACAAGTAGTCCCCATCAGACAGGGCCGCCCAGAGGATTCAGGGGGCCTGGGGCAAAGCAATTTTGGGGGCCCCTTCCATAAAAAAAATTTGCAATACTATAGAATACAGGATTCTCATGGGGGCCCCTGTGGGGCCCTGGGAAAAATAAACATTTAAAAACCTTCCGTATCTCAGCACAAACACAGTTTTGAGAAAACTTCTTTTCAAATCACCTTTACAAGGTATCACTGGTTCTCAGCATCAGCTAGTGCTAAAAGGCACTAAAGCTCATTAAAAGGGTTGGATAAATATTTTCCGTCAAAACTTTTTCTGGATCAAAAACTAGGGGTTTTTAAAAAGCAGAAAAAAATCACAGACAATGTCTGCTTTCCTTCAAAATTTGTTGCACTTTTTTTAGTTGAAAAGCTGAAATTTGTCTGCCAAAATCTGAACATGATTTGGGGTTTCAGAAGCGTGTGGCCAAATATTTGCTGCTTGCTGTGTTTGATTTGTTTAAAGAAACAATACAAAAATTCTGCTTACAAAAAATCTAAAACTTTTGAACCACCTCAGCTTGTGACCAAATGCCTGAGCCCATCCAGTCAGAGATTTTTCCAGGTTTCTGATACTCTTCTGGCTTCCTTGACTCATATCTGTCTCCATAACTTTGGGTTCATTTAGGTTAGAACATAAGAACATACCGACAGTGGCCAATGCCAAGTACCCCAGAGGGCGTGAACCTAACAGGTAATGATCAAGTGATCTCTCTCCTGCCATCCATCTCCACCCTCTGACAAACAGAGACTAGGGACACCATTCCTTACCCATCCAAGCTAATAGCCATTAATGGACTTAACCAGCATGCATTTATCTGTTTCCTAGAGACTGGCTCCATGGGGTCCCTCACAAACAGACAGACCCCCAAATGCCCACGATCCAACCCCCCATTCTCCATCCCCTGACCACCACCCCAGAACCTCTGCCCCCTCCCTGTCCCCTGACTGTCCCCAGGACTCCCTGCCGATTATCCAACCACCCCGGTCCCTTGTTGAGCTGTGTGGAGAAGGAAATTCTATTTTGCAGAGGATTTCAATAGAGAGGATGGAGCCCTAGATTCTTAGCCAGTCTGGCAGGTGGGTTGTTAGGAAAGCAGGTGACCTGATAGAAAACCAGTCAGGTTTAACTGAAACCAAACCAACTCCACAAAATACTTGTATTTCAACAAATGCTAAACTTCAAAGAAACACTTCACCGAAATATTTCTGACCAGCTCTAGGTCCTACGAATGGGTGGGTTGCTGTGTTTAAACTCCAAATGCTTAGTCCAATCTGCTTCATTCCACAAGCAAAGTATTTGATCTTGAGAAGTATTTTATGAGCCCCAGGGCTGAGTCATCTCTGGCAGTGATGCTTTATCACATGCAGAAAGAGAATAAATGTCTGCAGTGGCAGGGAAAAGCACCTCAGCTTTGTTTCGGATTTGGAATATTAACAGAGAGCCCCCAGAAAGAAAGCATGATTTTGTGGTTAAGGAGCTGGTTTGGAGTTTGCGCAATGTGTGCTCAATACTGGCTGTCACAGACTTTCTGTCTCACCTGAGGCAAGTCATTTTATAGCCCAGGCCTCAGTTCCCCATCTCTAAAATAGAAATAAATCTTTCTCTGTTGGTCTTGTCCATTCAGATAAGAAGTGCTGTGGGGCAGGGTGTCTGTACAGTGCCTAGCATCATGGGGCTGTGATTTTACCTGAGCTCTCTAGGTTTTGTTGCAGCATTAATAATCCTCCAAGAATGCACTCCTGCACACCAGCTGGCCCTGGATCTCAAGAGATGAAAAGGCAAGTCCAGAAACCTCCATGGCTATCTAGTCCCTATATCTTTTCATACCAAATTTCAAGGCAGAGAAATTCTATTAACACCCTCCTTAAAACCTTGATTGTGATGGAAACACTGACTGGGCATTAGCTACATTGGTGCAAACCTCAACAGCGTAACTATAGTACAGAGGTAAAAGGACTCTTCAGTCCCCGGGACTCCCTGCCCATTATCAAACTCCCCCAGGTCCCGGCCGCTTACCCCCTCTCTCAGAGCCTCAGCACGCGCGTCCAGGCCGAGCGGCGGGAGCTCTGGTCCTGCTGGAGCTCACAGCCCCACCCCCCTACCACGCAGCTCTGAGTGGGGAGGAGCTCAGGCCCTGCCTGAGGCACGTGGCTGCAGCGCTGTCAAGGATGCTCCTGGATGCGCGCTGAGGTGCCGGGGGGATGGCAGGGGCGGGGGGTAGCCTCTGCCCTTCTCGTGGGGGCCCCTGTGGGGCCCGGGACAAATTGCCCCACTTGCCCCCCCCCGGGAGGCCCTGCCATCAGAAGGAAGGAGGGATGGCAAGAGCAGGGGAGAAAGACACATTGAAGATAGGTAGGCAGAAGCAGGTGGTGAAAGGCAGGAAGATAAGAGAGAAGGGAAAGAAGAAATGGGTTGGAGAAGTGGGCAGTCAGAGCATGAAAGAAAGAATGAAAGTAGTGGAGAAAGGGAGGGGGGAAATTGACAGAAAGAAAAGAGAGGATGATTAAAATGATGGTGAAGGTAGAATGACAGCAGTGGGGAAGGAAAGGAAGGGGAAAGAATGAGTCAAAAGAAGAGATGCTACACCCAGCTGACATCCTTGGGTGCAAACACCGCATTTATTATGTGCTTCCCTGGAATAAAGGGGAGGGGCTCTGCCAACGATCAAAGCCAATTTCAAGCAGGAGTTTATTGGACTGAGATAAAAGGTTTTTTAGAATGTTAGCTGGCATGTTGTAATGAACATGTTTTAAAATGCCAGTGTAGACAAGGCAAGCTGAACTTTAGCATGTGCTAAGTGGTTGAGTTGAAACCCAGTATAGTAAAACTCCTCTTTTAACAAATGCTCAGGTGTAAAGGGTGACCCAAGGCAGAGGGAATATTGGGTGTCGTTCCTCTGGCTGTTATTTATTTTCTCTTTCCCATGCTGACAGAGAGCTGCAGTGGCTCAGGGCCGGGAAAGCTAGATCCCACCAATGGACCAAATTTGGTGATGAATCCTGGTCATATGCCACCAGAGGCACATTGCACATGCGCTAAGAAGGAGGTCATACTGGTGCAGAGAATGTTACATATAAACAACCTCTTCCCTCAGAGTTCAGGGAGCCAAGTCCTAATGACCTTGGTTGGAATTTGGCCACAGCACCAGAACTAATACACTCTACTCTTGTGAAAAGGTCATGAGATCTTTAATGAACATAGATGGTCAGTAGATTATCAGAAAGATGGCACCTGTGGTGCCTTAATCCCACACCAGCATGCTGGTGCAGTGTTGAGGCAAAGGCAAGAGCACCATCTACTGAATCACCCACAGCACTTCTTTCAGCACACACAGTTTACAAGCAGGGTTTTTACTCAAGTCCTGACCAGGCCTGCCCTGCTTAGCTTGTATGAAGGAATGAGATAAGAGAGGATCTTGAGCTTATATAGCTTGTGGAGGATTTTTTGTATGGCATTAGGGGGCTTAGTGGGGAATCTACTAAACATTTGAAGGAGGTAGAATAAGGAAGAAGATAGACAATATATTTACCTGGTGTCATCTCTGTACCACTCAAAATCAGGCGTGGGCACTGCCGATGCCTCACACTTGAGTAAGGCTTGCCGTCCCGTGGCAGCTTCATTGCTCTTCGATTCAGTGATAGTGGGAGGGTCTGCAGAAAAGAAGCACATGCTCATTTCCCAATCTTTCGGGTGCAGAGAAGGAATGAATTTATTTTGGGGTTGGCTGGCAAACAGAGGCCTTTTGGTGGGTGGAGACCCACAGATACCAGTTATGTCAAAACAGATGCACAATCTCTTTCCTGACATGTTCATGCAGGGATTTAAGGATATTATATGATGTCTGATAATGCGACACATATTGATAAGTATTTGTAAATTGGAACTTGCTATGAAGGGCTGTGGGGTTCACTTAAGTAATTTAACTGGTGGGAAAAAGGACCCCACAAGGGAGATTTTTAAAAAAATATCCTGCTTGTATTTTTCTGCTCCAGCAGTATATCTCTCTGCCATGTGCATTGAGACAAACCATTTCCAGTCCATTGGACCCAGTGCATGAGATGAGTCATGAAATTAACAAATATCTTTCTATGGCCCTGAAAGCTATACTGCTAGGCTAGCTGCGGCTCTAAATGTTCCGTACTCCTGTTCTCTGCCAAAGAGCCGAATCCCTCACTTTCAGCATTCTTCATATTAGCCACGCTCTGCGGCTCTTTAAGAAAAACATTCCAGGCAGGTTGACAGCCCATTCTTTTGGCTCTAATCCTGATTTGCCATGTTTCCAACTGAGGCGTAACTAGCCAACCAATCCTGATCACTGAACAAAGAGCAGGCCCCTCACTAAGACGTAATCATGAGAAAAGATGCGGAGACCTAAGTATGTCCTGAATAGGTCCCTATATTATTCTTATATTATACTTCACAAACAATTGCCCTGTATTTGTTAAATGCATTGGGAGTGGAATCATGAGAGTGGGTTCTGTTCTGGGTTCTGCTCCCAGCTAGTTCCTTCCCTGTGATGCAGTTTTCATATCTGTAAAATGGAGATAATTATAATGACCCACCTCAGAGGGGGCATCATTACGTGAGGCATAATTCATTAATATTTGTAAAGTGCTTTGAGATCTGCAGATGGAAGGGGTTAGTGAAGAGGAACCTAAAGGATTACTGTACTTCACTGAATATGTGTCCACCTTTCAAAGCACTAAGGTGTTGCACAAAAACTAATGTAATGGCTCAGGTGCTAAAAGCCAGCTCCAGAACTCTCCTACCATCACTGTTGGCATATCCTGGGGTCAATGGGCAAAGAGAAAAGATAAGAAGTAAATTTAGAAAACAGCCACAAGAGAGGGATAATAGGGCACCATTATAGCGAGTTCTGTAATGTACTGCCTTCCTGGGTACCCAGGAGTGAGCAATGCCATCCTCTGGTGGCTGGGTCCACAGAGAGGCTATAGTATCTACTGCTAGTACCAGCCCTCTGTTAGCTTACATGAAAGAGGGAAGTGCTTTTGGAGTTGCAGGACAAGGATTCTAAGCCCAGCTCCCCAAGTGAGCGTGTAATTTATAGACTAAATTATGGCTATCTGCTCCATAGCACATGGATTTGTCACAGCTCCCCAGCCAGTCCTATCGCTAAGAAAGCCTTGCTTCCGCCAGCATGATGCAGATTGAACTCTGGGACAGAAATACAGACAACTCAGCAGATCTCAGTTGCTCTCCTGAAACCCAGGACAGAAGGTCATCCTACCAGTACTTCAGACTTGGATTATTAGGTATTATTACTGCAAATAGCACTTGCCTAAAAATAGCAACTTTCCAAGAAATATAACCCCCAAGAAGAAAGTTCTCATCAGCCTGCACGGCAGCTCTCCCCCCAGGATTGGGGGCAGATGCTAAACATTGCACCAATCCCATGCAACTCCCAATAATATCAATAGCAAGTCTTACTGTCTTTGAAGGAGTTCAGCACTGTTGTGTTTGAGCATGGTATTGTGTGCGCAGTGGATCCATAGCGTGGATTGGGGAAGAGAATTTTGTCCTGAATCATATTGACTAGGAATTGCCAGCTGGTTCAGGTAAATTCATGATGGGCCTGAGTGGCAAAAGTAGGATCCATATCTAACCTTCCCATAAGTTTGAGGTGTTTGCACCCTGGGTTTTGGTTTGGCCCCTTTATACAGCCAGATCCAGATTCAAAGTTTGGAGGCAGTTAGATCCAGGGATTTTGATTCAGGCCCATCCCTAAATAAAATAAGAACTGACCTGAAACATCAACCAAAATGGGAGATAAACAAGAGCATTTTTTGAGGTTCAAAGATTGTTTTTTTCCTTTTGGTTATGGTTTGAATTGCCCTTGCTCCCTGCACTTTCAGGTTCTGTAGGGGTATAGAAGAGTCAGCATCCTGTGAGGAGGATTCTTCCCATGGCATTTCCAACCTCAAATGAAATGGAAATCTCTACAAGAAAAGTCTATTCTTGGGACATTTCTGGCCTGACCTGAAGACTCAAGACCTGTGGATAAGAATCCATGCTTTTGGATAATTATCCAAATAACTCCTGGAGGCTTTTGGAGGTTTGGCCATCACTTAAGAGCAGGTTCTCATAAGAGTCCTCTTTGTAAAACTGACAGCCCTCTTGATGTTGTTGGGGCTGCTTGTGCTTATGATAATGTTATGAAGCCCCGAAGCTTTGATCTGGGGAACAAACTATAACCCCTGCTGCTTTGCTCTCTCACACAATAGAAGGTAAACGTTTTCTGCACACATGAAGAGTGAGTCTTTAGGTGGTAATCTCATTATGATTGATGCTATTTAATAGAAAAGGGCACTTCATTTTAGAAACCAGAGGTGGGGATGGCAAGCCAGGACAATAAGAGAAGATAAGACCCATAATGTCACATGCATTTGCATGCAGATATGGGCACTCAGAGAAAATGATTATAAAATATCACATATACTTATGGTGATGCCTTTCCAATACTTTGTCCCCGACACTCTCCCTTCCTGCCTCCCCCGCCCCATCCTGTTCAGGCCACACATTTAGTCCGGTCCTACTACTCTGTGTTTATGAATACTGTGGTGAATCAGAAAAGGTGCTTCCTGGATATAAATTCAGGCTGGCTTGAGAAAGTTCATTTTGCAGATAATTAAGGAATTCTAGCCTGTATAGGAAGGGATTCTATTCTTGCCACTTAGCAGGGATGTCAATATTATTTTTGCATCAGCTGGGATACTTAGGGACCCTTGGCTGGCCTGGCTGAGGAAGCCATACTCTGATTACGAGGTTGACACATGGTGATTTAACTATTTGGCCCAGTCATGCCAGAACCGTAAGCTCCTAGGGGGAGGGGCTGTCATTTTGTTCTGTTTATACAATGCTAATCAAAAAGGGCCCTTGGTTCGTGACTGCAGCTCCAAGGTACCACTATAACAACAACAACAACAGAATGATTTGTGGGTATGCTTTGTTTGGCCTGGTCTCAGTTAGGCTGAGGTAAACTGCCTTGCATCGACCTAGCTGTGCATGTTTCTACATTCAAATTTGTCTCCAGCCAAGGTAGGCGCCTCGTTACAGTGATGCAGTGACCCTACCTTCCCATAAGGTGCAGAGCCATTGTTGACCTACTGTGGTCAACACAATGCTAGTGTAGACACTGCATGACCTATGTGGACTGTACCAGTCCTCCAGGAACTGTCCCACAATGCCTGACACTGACTGCTCTGGTCTCAGTTGTGAACTCCATGGGTCACAGAGCCTGGGAGCCACCCCTCCTCTAAAAACCCTGTGTATTTTTGAAATGCCCTTTCCTGACTGCCCAGCTTAGTGAGCACACCTAACAGCTCTCCCTTGTTGTGTGCAACCACCCAACGACCACCTTGATTTTCAACACGTCTTGGAGCACTGGAGAAGTTCCAGAAGACTGTATGAAAGCTAATATTATGCAGTTTTTAAAAAGGTAAACTGGATGACCTGAATAATTATAGGCTTGTCATCCTCACATTGATTCCAGGCAAGATAATGGAATGATTGATATGGGACTTGATTAATAAAGAACTTAAAGGAGGGTAATATAATTAATGCAAATCAACATGGATTTATGTAAAATTAATCCTGTCAAACTAACTTGAAATTTTTGTAGTTGAGATTACAAATTTAGTTGATAAAGGTGACAGTGTTGACATAATATACATAGACTTCAGTAACACATTTCACTTTCTATCACACATTCTGATTACATAATTAGAATATAGCATTAACATGGCACACATTAAATAGACTAAAACCTGGCTAACTGATAGGTCTCTAAATGTAACAGTAAATAAGGAATGGGTCTGTTTTGAGTGGGGTCCTGCAGGGATCAATTCTTGGCCCTACACTATTTCACATTTTTATCAAAGACCTGGAAAGAAACAAAATCATCACCAATAAAGTTAGCAGCTGACACAAAAATTCGAGGAATGCTAAATAACAAAGAGAACAGGTTACTGATTCAGAGTGATCTGGATTGCTTGGTAAAATGTATGCATGCAAATATATGCATGTAATATGTGATTTAATATGGCTAAATGTAAATGTATATATCTAGGAACAAAGAATGTAGGTCATACTTATAGGATGAGGGACTCCATCTTGGGCAGCCATAAGTCCGAAAAAGATTTAGGGGTAGTGGTCGATAATCAGCTGAATATGATGCTGTGACCAAAAGAGCTTATGCAATCCTTGGATGCATAAACAGGGGAGTCTTGATTAGGAATAGAGGTTACTTTACCTCTGCATTTGGCAGTGGTGTGACTGCTGCTGGAATACCATGTCCAGTTCTGCTGACCACAGTTCAAGAAGGATGTTGATAAATTGGAGAGGGTTCAGCGAAGAGGCATGAGCATGAGTAAGGATTAGAAAACATCCCATATAGTGATAGATGCAAGGAGTTCAACCTATTTAGCTTAACAAAGAGATTGTTAAGATGTGTCTTGGTTACAGTACCTACATGGAGAACAAATATTTAATAATGGGGCCTTCAGTCTAGCAGAGATGGGTATAATATGATCCAATGGCTGAAAGTAGAAGCTAGACAGGACTGAATTCAGACCGGAAATAAGGTGTACATTTTTAATGGTGAGAGTAATTAGCCATTGGAACAATTTACCAAGGGTTGTGGTGGATTCGCCAATTTTTAAATCAAGGCTTTGTGAATTATTCTGGAGAAGTTCTGTGGTCTGTATTATGCAGGAAGTCAGACTAGATGATCATAATGATCCCTTCTGGCCTTAGAATCTATGCCAGCTATATGCTCCAAATGCACTCCTACCTAAGGTAGACACAAGGTATTGGATTCTTGGGGCTGTGGGGAGAAAAGGCTGTCCAAGCATGGCTACAGAACAGTTGTAGAAACATGGACATCTATGAGCTAAGTGCACATGGGATGCAGGAGAAGGGGATACAACAGGGACCAGCAGTGCCACGTAAAAGCAAAGGACCAGCAGCAGTGCCACGTAAAAGCAAAGGAACTGCACCAGGCATACCAGAAGGCTAGAGAGGCCAACAGATTATCTGTTGCTGAGCCATAGACTTCCTGCTTTACAATGAGCTGAATGTCATAGTTGGCAGACACCCCACCAGCACTCCGCAGAGCACTCTGTATAACTTGGTAGAATCTGAGAGACAGACCTCTGCTGTGAACAGGAAGAGAACGGGGCATGTGTGATGGGGGAGAGGCCAGCCATGCTGTGAGTTGGGATCTGTTTGAGACTATGCCGCAGTCTACTCTGTCCTGGCAGCTGAGCAGAGGTGAGCATGATGCAAGGGAAGGAACTCTGGGTAAGTGTGTGAATCCGTTTTCCATTACAATGTTTAAACGTACAGATGGTGTCTGATCCCAACATAGCAGGACACAGGTACTGACTCTTCTTTAATTTACTTATACTAGAAGAGGTAGTGGTACAACTAAGATAGATAGCACCATAATCTGCTTTTCATTCCCCTATAGGCTTAGGCAGAGGGGTTTATGCATAGGGATGTCCCTTGAATCCTCCTGAGAGGTCTTAATGAAACTTCCATGGAGGTACTCCACCATTCTCTCCTGAAGGTTTCTGGGGATTGCATATTTCTTCCTCCATGGTAGGATACTTTCCCATGCCTGGCCACGATGACTTTGGCAGGCAGCATTACAGTAAACAGGCTAGTGGTATATAGGCTCAGGTGGCATCAGGATGCCAGCAGCAGCCCTGTGTGCTCTCTGTGCTTTTGTTACCCACAAGAATGAGATACCAGCTAAAATCACCACTGCCTGTGGAAAATAGGGTGAGTGCTCCGTGGCACTGCCCTGCACTCAGACTCATGGAAATAGGTCAAAATTGTATTGTTTCATGCAACTGAACCATTCTCTCCTCATTCCACCCTGCCATGGGCCATACTCACCATGACTGGGGCTGCAGAGTACTGCTGTGCACAGGTGCTTCAAGACTGAAGTGACAATAAACATTTCTTGTTTAAAACTTTAGGGGAGCAAGGGAAGGGAGTTCTGAAACTTAACTTTCATTTTCCGTTGTGACTACACTGACAATGGCACCTCTGTGTATTTCCTGTGAAGCTGTTGCCAATGCAGCCTTGAGCAGTTCCCCCTCCATGCCCACGGAATGTTGGACCAAGATAAGGAGGAGAAAAAAGAGGACTTGGGATGACAACTTCAGGGAGATCCTTCAAGCCAGTGCTGCATCAGACAGAGGTCCTGGAGGATGAATATTGCAGACAGTATGGAGAGGGAAAGAGTGGACAGGAGAAAGACCCAGGAATTGGAGAGGGAGATGCACCAGGACATAATGGGGCTTCTCCAGCAGCAAACACAGATGCTGCACTCTCCTTTTGACCTAGAGGTTCAACAATCATGGGCTTGTCTCCCTTTGCAGTCAATAAAGAACTCCATTTTAGCACCTCATTGTACCCCCTCCACCCCAACATTCCAAGTGGCATCAGGAGCCACATCCCTACCCCTAACACTTCACACTGGGGGACAGTTAGCACAGCCACAGCTTCATATAGATTGATCTGAGAGAGCCATGGCTGGTGTATGTTTGGCAGAATTGGACTGAAATGGATGTGAATGTTCTTTCCCCTTGTTACTTTCTGTTAATTTATTTCAGAAGTTTTTACTGAATGTCTTTTTAACCGCACATTGCTTTTTTGCACTGGTTCTGTTATGTGAAGGGCCATAATGCATTTAATGTGGATGTAAAATATTAACTGCAGTTTCTGTTAAGAAGTTTCCATATAGGCCCAGAGTCCACAGATTGGCCTGGAGCATGAGGGCTAGCTAACAAACAACAATACATGGCTACTTTCCGTTCCTTCAGATGGGGGCTCATCCAGAATGCAAGTTTGAGAACTGACTAGGAGCTGAGACTGACATCCAAAGAGAGGTGAGTATGTTTAATTTACCACCTCATTAGGCTAGGGATAGAAGTCTCTCATCCCCTACAAACACATCTTGTTCCCACTTTTTAAAATTTAAGTGAGAAGGAACCTAGACACATGTAGTCCAAGCATAGGGTTGAATAAGGGTACCAACTGAGAGGAGAGGCAAGTACAAGAGGGTTATGTACTGTTTAAACTAAGGGATGTGTTATGGAGGACTTGGACAAAGAGGGCCGGCTCCTGGCACCAGCGCAGCAAGCAGGTGGTTGGGGTGGCCAACAGAAAGGGGCGGCACTTCCAGCTCTTCGGTGGCAATTTGGCAGCGGGTCCCTCAGTCTCTCAGGACCTGCCGCCCAATTGTTGGTGAATGAAGCAGCGTCGGTAGAGCTGCCGCCGGCTTTTTTTTCCTTTTTTTCGTCGCTTGGGGTGGCAAAAATGCTGGAGCCGGCCCTGTGGACTAACCACTAGCAAGGGATTGGCCTTGAGTTAAGCCCAGAACTGGCTGGGTATGCGAGCGGTAGGCAGTCCGAACCGGTGGTCCCACTTCCTCATTGCATGTAACATTGCAAGTCCTGATGCAGTCCCCGCATCAGGCATGTGACGTATATGCCCTCAGATGGTACAAGTCTTCAAACAGGGCCAGTAATTGTGTGTAACTTGAGACCACAGTGTTCCAGGGGAGTGCAGGGGGAGACGTACATCCCCATCAAGGCTGACAGCCATGGAGACTGAGATCATGGTGTTAAGGGGGAGACGTACATTCCCAATATGGTCAGCAGTCAGGATGATTAAAAGCCATGGAATCGGGCAGTGGAGGTTAAATCAGTAATTATGGGCAATACCATCTCAGGTGACAAGATCTGAGTGCTATTCTGCCAAATTATGTGGGGAGTGTCCATCCTGACATTCTTGATGGTGTTAATACTTTACCGGCGACTCCGAAGTAAGTTGGAAATGTTAAAATTGTTATATTTGACCTGGCGGGTTAGGGAACTCTAGGGTCAAGAGGAGGGACTGAAGGGCCATAATGCATTTAATGTGGATGTAAAAACTTAACCACAGCTTCTGTTAAGAACTTTTCATATAGGCCCAGAGTCCACAGCTTGGCCTGGGGCATGAGGGCTAGCTAACAAAGAACAACACATGGCTAAGGGAAAGCTGGGGTAGACAGACAACCTTGTGTGTTTCAAGTTGATGAGTGGAGTCACCAGATGGTGAGCTGTAATTGAGTGTCCTTATTGCAAGTTATAGACACACAAAGTGCTGAGAAGGGCCTCAAAGTTAACTCCCTGGTACAGATGCCAGAACAGAGCTCTGGGAGAGGCCTAACATTACTGATGCAAGTAATGACACCCTCCCCTCAGGAATGTATGCCAATCCCAGTTCACAAAAATGCAAGCGTAAAACTATAAACAATTGTTATTGTTAAATACTAATTGCTGCTTTTTTGCTTTAAATATCCAGGAATGTACCTGTTGGTCAACCAGGAGAGTTGCTACCTCATTCTCCTGGACCCCAAAATTAAGATTTAACCTACATATTTTAATAGAAACAGTTTAACGGTAATTACCTGTGTGTTAACAATATGTTACTTTGAGCCATGGGTGGAGCCTGTATGTAATCTTTTACACCATTGGCTTATTTTGCTTATCTTGTCTTGCTGCTAGAACCTATCCAGGGGCTTGGGAACTCCCTCTCTGTCGCTTCTCTCCAGCCTTGGTATCCTATATAATCTATTGTAATTAATTGCTGGGAAGTGTCTCTGATCCTAATAAGCAAAGTGACACTCCAACAGTGCTGTGTGTAATAAACTCCTGTGCTTGACTCTACATGGTGTCCATTCCTGTTCCTTCAGTATGCAATCAAAATCTATATTTTGGTAAATAATTAATCTGTAATACTTTACAAACACGTACTGCAGAAGGCATAGCGCTACTGAATGCACCCACTACTACTTATCATTGCAGAGGATGACAGAACTTGTAGGATCAGTAACAAACACAGTGTAATAATCATGAATGCATAGCAAGTGCTGCAAAATTAATAGGTGCATTACCAGTTTTATATTCATAGATGTACATCAAGCACCACACAATTCCTAATTGCCCCAAAACTTCAGAGCCAGGTGAAGCCCAATCTACCACATCACATTACTCTGGCTGACTGTTAAAGTGCTCTTTCAAAGTCTCCTTCGGGTGCATAGCTCCATATTGAGCTCTTCTGATAGCCCCTGTGTCTGGTTGTTCAAAGTCTGCAGACAGCCGCTCCACCTCCACTCTGTCAGCAACTTTTCCCCCTTTGCCTCACAGATATTATGCAGGATGCAGCAGGCAGCTATAACCATTGGGATATTTTTCTCACTGAGAACCAATCTTGTACGTAAACAGTGCCAGAATCTGTTCAATCTACCAAAAGCACAGTCAACTGTCAATCTGCTCCTGCTGAGCTGGTAGTTGAATCTTTCCTTGGTACTATCAAGGTGGCTGGTCTATGGCATCAGGAGCCAGTGGAGCAAGGAGTAGGCTGGGTTCCAAAGGATCATTATTGGCATTTCAACTCACCAGTGGTAATGTGCCAGTTGGGAAAGAAAGTGCCTGCTTGTAGCTTTCTGAACAGTCTTGTGTTCTTAAAGATGTGAGCATCATGCACCTTCTCTGACCAGCCAACATAGAAGGATACCTGGTGATCCACTAAGGTTTGTATAACCTTAGAAAAGTAGCCCTTTCTGTTGATGTAGTCTGTGGCAAGATGGTCTGGTGCCAAAATAGGGACATGCATGCCATATATCACCCTACCACAGTTTGGGAACCCCATTGCTGCAAATTCATCCACTGTATCCTGCACACTGCTGAGGTTCGCAGTCCTGCATAGCAGGGGACCATTAATGGCCCTGCATGCTTGCATGACAATAGCTGCCACTGTGGATTTTCCAACTGCAAAATTATTTCTCACTGACTGGTAGCAATCTTGCATTGCAAACTTCCACAGAGTGATCGCCACCTACTTCTCTACTATCGGTGCAGCTGCCATTCTGGTGCCCATGTGCTGGAGGGCTGGGACGAGCTCCAGGAATGTGGCCTTTTCATCCAAAAGTTCTGC
The DNA here is from genome assembly GCF_025201925.1 of Gopherus flavomarginatus. Classification (NCBI taxonomy): domain Eukaryota; kingdom Metazoa; phylum Chordata; order Testudines; family Testudinidae; genus Gopherus; species Gopherus flavomarginatus. The sequence continues at coordinate 162,576,305 of NC_066617.1, read as the reverse complement.
AGCCACTGCGTGTCGTCCCAAACAGGGCCGGCTTTAGGCCGATTCGCCCAATTCCTGGGAATCGGGCCCCGCACCTAAGAGGGCCCCGTGCTTTAGGCACCTTTTAAGTTTTTTTACTTACCCCGGCTGCGGTCTGCTCCGGGGTCTTCCATGGCCCCACTCCCCTGACCAAAGCGCCGGCGGGAGCGCGGCTGCCCCACAGCCCCGCTCCCTCAGCTGGAGCTCTGACCAGAGCGCCGCAAGCCCCGCGGCCCCGCTCTTCTGGCTGGAGCTCTGGCCGGAGTGTGACAAGCCCCACAGCCTCGGCTGGAGCTTCGGCCGGAGCGCGACAAGCCCTGCGGCCCCGGCTGGAACTCTGGCTGGAGTGCGACAAGCCCCGCGGCCCCAGTTGGAGCTCTGGCCGGAACGTGGTAAGTCCTGTGGCTCCGGCTAGAGCTCCGGCCGGAGCGCCGCAAGCCCTGCGGCCCCGCTCTCCTGGCTGGAGCTCCGGCTGGAGCACAGCAAGCCCTGTGCCCCCGGCTGGAGCTCCGGGCCCTTTAAATAGCCCCCAGAGCCCTGGGGTAGCGAGGGGCTCTGGGGGCTATTTAAAGGGCCAGGGCTCCAGCTGCCTCTGCCACCCCGGTCCTTTAAACAGCCGCCGGAGCCCCGCCACCCCCATGCATTCCCCAGGGCTCCCATGGCTATTTAAAAGGTCTGGGGCGGGGTAGAAGCAGGGGAGTCCTGGGCCCTTTAAATAGCCCCCAGAGCCCTGGGATAGCAGGGGGTTTGGGGCCTTTTTAAAGGGCTGGGGCTCCAGCTGCCTCTGCTGCACCCCGTGCCCTGCCCGCAACAGCCCCGCCCCCTGCTGCCTGCAGCCAGCTCTGCACCCCCTGCCCACAGCCAGCCCCTACCAAACCCCCTGCCCTGTCTCCAGCCAACCCCTGCCACACACGGCTGCCTGCATCAGCCCTGCACTGCCCGCCCTGCCCTGTCTCCAGCCAACCCCTGCTGCACCCCCCTGCGTGAAGCCAGCCAGTCCCATACTCCTGTCTCCAGCCCTGCCAACCACTGCTGCACCCCCCTGTGGCCCTGCCTGAAGCCAGCCCAATCCACACTCCCCTGTCTCCAGCCAGCCCCGCACCCCTTGCCCTGCCTGCAGCCAGACCCTACCTCCAGTCAGCTCCTGCCCTGCCTCCAACCAGCCCCATGTCCACTGCTGCCCTGCAGTTCCCAGGCCAGTAACCTGCACACCTGCTTCAATGAGGGGGGCAGGAAGCAGCGGGAACCCAAACATGTGAAACGGCAGTCATTAATAACCAATCAACAGCATATATGATGCAATGTACATAATATACAATTTTATTATTTATATAGTTATGGAAAGTAAATAATACACGGAAGAAATGGAAGGCTTTTTTTTTTTACACTTTTTTCTTTTTAAGTCATCCCTGCCAGGGCCCCGCCGAAAGTGTTCAAATTGGGCCCTGCACTTCCTAAAGCCGGCCCTGGTCCCAAACCTGTATTATGATGCAATCCCACCAGTCAGTGTTTGTTTATTGAGCCCAGGGTGGCACTCCATCATATGCAGCTGTCCCATGAACATCATCAACCACCTTGAATTATTTTTGCTATGTCCCATAGCAATCTGTCCTCTATGAAATTGTCATGTCCCCTGCTGCTGTGATTCTTCCTGAGGCTCTGCAGATATTGCAGGATTTTCATCTCATGTCAGCAACATTCATGACAGGGCAGAGATATGCGGGCTCTGTGCTTCTGTCAGAAAACATGGACAGTGAGGAGGGCTGTGCAGGTTTGTGGAATTTTAAAAAAGGAGTGAAAATTATTGGAGATGGATGGCAGTAGGGGATGTGAAAGTTGCATGATGGAATCTAGACCCCTTGCTCCCAGTGACCCCAGGGTGACTTGTTTCTGCCCCAGCATGCATTGCCAAATTTTCCAAAAAGACAGTCTGCTGGATGATGCATGTTTCACATTGGGATGCCTACCTGTGGTGCATCACACAGAGCATCAACACAAGCACTCCTGGTGACTATGCACAGTGCCGACACAAGGAGCCAAATATGCACCTGCATGCGCAATATTCAAACCTTGGCAGCTGTATGCCAAGGTAAGTTGCGTCAACCGAAGTCTGTAGTGTAGCCAGGCCAAAGACAGAAGGGGAGATGGTGATGAAGCAAAGTTACACTGATCTGTAGTTGTGGATGCATACTGTGTGTTCCATAACATCTTTGACCTGCGTTGTAAGGACACAGGAGATTCTGAGCCTGGATATTTCCCATTTTCCTAGCACACCTTGTGCTGATGTTTGGAAAGTGAAGTTCAGAGAGGAATGAGATGGTTCCTGGGCATATGCTGCATGTCCTTTTATTGTTTTATTGTTTCTGTGGGAATTCTGAAAAGTTGATTTTTTTTATTTCAAATTAGAACATAATAATAATAATAATAATAATTAATGATGATATTAAGAGATGTCATGTATTACATTATAATTTGACTTGACATAACAGTTGAAATACTTCAACTATTATATTAAACATAAAAGTCAAAACAATATAGTTGAAATGTTTTGACTTTATCAAACAAAGCATTTTAAACTTTATCGAAACAAAATATTTTGACCATACCATCTTGAAAAGAATCACTTTGATAATTTTTTGTCAAAAGGTTGAATAAATCAATACATTTCTGTGGAATGTTTTGATTTTTCCAAAGAGCATTTTCCTACTTAAAAACATTTCTCAGAAAATTTTCTATCAGCTCTAATTGTTTTCATTTGTGTAAAATAGATTCATTCAGTGTTATACATTTATTTATGCAGTGTAAGCAACTATTTGAACTGACATGCTTGTTTGGGTTCTATGCCTACAACATACATATATATAATATATTACTTATTGTTTAACAAAGAAAATATAAAAAATAAATATAAGCATTATCAGGGTTGCAGGTCTGCATAACAAAGAAAGAACTTAAGAACATAAGAATGGCCATACTGGGTCAAACAAGTGGTCCATCTAGCCAGTATACTGTCTTCTGATAATGGCCAGTGCCAGATGCTTTAGAAGGAATGAACAGAACAAGGCAATTATCGAGTGAGCCATCCAGCCATCCAATCTCAGCTTCTGGCAGTCAGAGGCTGAGGAACACCCAGAGCATGGGGTTGTATCCCTGACCAGCTTGGCCAATAGCCATTGATGGACATGTCTGCCATTAACTTATCTAATTCTTTTTAGAACCCAGTTAAAGTTTTGGCCTTCTTAACATCCCCTGGCAACCAACTCCACAGGTTAACTGTGAGTTGTGTGAAGAAGTACTTCCTTATGTCTGTTTGAAACCTACTGCCTATTAATTTTATTAGGTGACTGCTAGTTCTTGTGTTATGTGAAGGGACAAATACTTTCCTATTCACTTTCTCCATACCATTCATAATTTTATAGACCTCTATTCTAACCCCCTTTAGTCGTCTCTTTTCCAAGCTGAAAAGTCCTATTCTTATTAATCACTGCAGATTGAACATACATTTTCAGAGAACTATCCACAATGACTCTAAGATCTCTTTCTTGAGTAGTAACAGCTCACTTAGGCCCCATGATTTTGTATGAATAGTTGGGATAATGTTTTCCACGATACATTACTTTGCATTTACCAACACTGAATTTCATCTGTCATTTTGTTGCCCAGTCACCCTGTTTTGTGAGATCCCTTTGTAACTCTTTGCAGTCAGTTTTGACTTTAACCATCTTAAATAATTTTGTGTCATCTGCAAACTTTGCCACTTCAGTGTTTACCCTCTTTTCCAAATCATTTATGAATATGTTGAACAGCACTAGTCCTAATACATATCCTTAAGGGACTTCGCTATCTACCTCTCTACATTATGAAAACTGACCATTTATTTCTACCCTTTGTTTCCTGTCTTTTACCAGTTTCTCATCCATGAAAGGAGCTTTCCTCTTATCCCATGACTGCCTATTTTGCTTACAAGACTTTGATGATGGACCTTGTCACAGGCTTTCTGAAAGTCTAAGTATACTGTATCACCCTTGTCCACATGTTTGTTGATCCCCTGAAAGAATTCTAAGAGATAAGTGAGGCATGATTTCCCTTTACAAAAGTTGTGTTGACCCTTCATCAATAAACTGTGTTAATCTATGTTTCTGATAATTATTTTCTTTAGTATAGTTCCAAACAATTTGCTTGCTACTGAATTTAGGCTTACCAGCCTGTGATTGCCAGGATCGCCTCTGAAGTATTTTTTAAAAAATGGGTATTACATTAGCTACCCTCCAGTCCTCTGGTATAGAGGCTGATTTGAGTGATAGGTTACATACCACAGTTAGCAGTTCTGCAATTTCATATTTGAGTTCCTTCTGAACCCTTGGTTGAATACCGTCTGGTCGTGATGTCTCACTGCTATTTAATTCATCATTTTGTTCCAAAAGCTCTGCTACTGATACCTCAATCTGGAACTGTTCCTCAGATATGTCACCTAAAAAGAATGGCTAAGGTGTGGTAATCTCCCTCACACGCTCTGCACTGAAAACTGATGCAAAGAATTCATTTAGCTTCTCTGCAATAGCTTTGTCTTCCTTAAGTGCTCCTTTAGCACCTTGATTGTCCAGTGGCCCCACTGATTGTTTGGCAGGCTTCCTACTTCTGGTGTACTTTTTTTTTTCCTGTTAGTTTGTTGTGTCTTTTACTAGTTGCTTTTCAAATTCTTTTTTGGCCTAACTAATTACACTTTTTACACATGACTTGCCAGATGGTCCTCTCGATTATTCTCAGTAGGATCTGACTTCCAATTTTCAAAGGATGTCTTTTTGCCTCTAATCATCTCTTTTACTCCTTTGTTTAGCCACGGTGGCATTTTTTTGGTCTTCTTACCATTTCTTTTTATCTCTGGCATACATTTAATTTAAGTAACCGCACGCCTAACCATGCACTGGGGCTAATCATGTGTCGGACAAGCTTGCTAGAAAGGGCAACACATGGCTAGGACTCACCAGTTATGAACTGTGTGGTGTGTGGGCAGGAAGTGAGGTTTAGCTAACCATGCCCCACAGCTGTTAAAGGCAGTAAAAGTCACTGTGGAGAGGCCCTTACCTATGCTCTGTAGATCTACAGGGAGCCTATGTTAGTATAGTTTACATGCTGAGGATCTGGAAGAAGATGCAAGTTAAAGTGGTCCCACGCAACATTAAAGGACCTCTCTTATACACATTCTCCCAGCTCCCTGGTGTGTTTGTCACACCCACTTACACCCACTCTACTGCTGAGTGAGGAAGCATAAATAGATTGGAGGGAGTCCAGTGTCAATGAGTCTGAGTGAATGTTACTGGAGTCTAATTTACACCTCTTTACACATCACTCTTAAATTTGGCCTTTAGACTCTTATCTACCCCTGTCACATTGTGGAAGTTTCTGTTTATGATACTGTTCTCCTGAATGTCAGTGGCTAAACATGGACTGTGCTGGCCCTTCTAGGGGGAAGGAAAGGGGAAACTCACAGATACTTTTTCTACATCATTCACCAAGTCTAAGGCATAAGCTCTGCCCTCAGGTGAGTCTCTCTGATTTCAGGGTATGCATGTCCAACAATAGCACATGCCCCACATATTTCCTTTGAAAAGAAATAGGGCGCAGGTTATGGGGATGTCAGGATGTTCTCCTCCTCCTGCCATCACCATGGTATGGGAGCCCACCCCCATCTGGTTTAAATATACTCACAGTTCACAGTGACCCGGACTTGCTTGACATCTGCCGAGGAAACCTCATTGGCGGCTTTGCACTCGTACTTGCCAGATTGCTCCCGCGTGATCCCTAGGATCTCCAGGTACTCTTCCTCGCCTTCAAATTCTCTGCCTAGGAGGAGAAAAATACACAGCAGGATGTCGTTAGGTGGTGTGGACTTGAGAAGCCCTCACTTTGATTGTAACATGTGAATGATCATGGCACAAGTATCCATGAAACAATGACAGATGGGAGCTACTTTGAGGCTATCTCAGCAACCACAACAGATAGAGACTTTTTAAAAAAATGAAAGCTTAGATTCTGGAGAACCAAAAGGATGCATGAAAGGAGTGCCAAATGCCAAAAACCACACACCAGCCGAAACTAAGCCTTGTGGCCAGAATCAGACACATTCATAGAAGCAAAATCTCCAACTTGCAAGGATAGAATTAGTTTAATGACTAGATATTTGAAAACCAAGGAAGGATAAACAGATTATAATTGGTTCTATGGTAGTTATGACCACCATAAATTGGGACATATTTTACCTGTAGCCCCCTGACCATGAAAAGTCATGGAATTGTTTTCTGTCTCAGAAAATGCAAACTTCCAACCCAGACCACTATTGACATGATTAAGTTTCCTGGAAATACCTCCACACTGAGAAGTACGGGCTTTTGAAAAGTAAAATTGAGCCACAATAATCACTGCAAACCCTAGCTCTCCAGTCTTCAGTTTATGCATCTGCAAACTGTGGCTAAAAATACCCCCCTCCAAGGAGGGTTGTGAGGTTAACCTATGGAAAGCACATTGAGATCCTTGGATGGAGGTGCAACAGAAGTGTAAAGTGTTAGGATTAGCATATCTAGACTATCACTCTGGAACCCAAGCATGGACTCTCCCTAAAAGGATTATGAGCAATGTTGTGCAAAACCATGATGGGAGAGTATTTTCCTGTCTTAACAGGGTATAAACACCACTCTGGAGCATGGCTGCAGTAGTGTTTGCAAACTGGATAGCACAGGCAAACAAATCCAAACAAAAAACCCAATTCTGATCTCACTTTTAAATCATACTTTCATACAATCATATTTTCAGAATAGCTCAGTGCCCAGATGATTTCATTGTTGTCAATGGGGACTAATGGGGGCTGAGATCTTTTGAAAATTGGCCTTTTCATTGAAGTGACTGAATGAGATCTAAGCTCTTTTCATAGTTTGCTCCCATCTGTGGGTGGGCAGCTCCTCTGAAAATCCATCCGAGTTGCTGGATGTGCTTCAAATACTGTCTGTGTGGACTGGGCATTAGTCCCTGGCTCACAAAGTCATGAGTGGCAGTAGCAGCTAAGCCCACCCTCAGGGGCTCCAGTTCCAATGATAGTGCCTAGAGTGGCAGAACTGTCCCAGTGCACAGACATATGTTTTCTGTGGCATATTAGCCAAAGCAAGTTAGCCAGATCAGATTAGCCAAGCACACTGGAGGATGAACACAGGGCATCAGCCAGATTCTCTTTGCTTCGCATCAGGGATAGGGACTTTGGGGACTGATAAAACTCTGCTCAGGATTCTGTCCCTTGCACTACCACTCAGTTCTTGTTTTTCCTGCACTCATCAAAATCCCCCTATGGGTAAAATCATCCCCAGACTTGGCAACTCAGTATTCAAAGATGAGCTGCCAATCCACATATGGTGAATGAAAGCTTCCAAAGCGAATAAGCTTTCCTCTTCTATTCAGAGATGGGCAGACCCAAACCCCAGATCCAAACGCTCCCATATTTCCAATGAATTTGAATCTAACCACTGTGTCCCAAACCATTATCTGCTTTTGTGTAAGTCTGCATTTTACCTTCAGGACCTACTAGCACAGATGCAGAGAGGCCTAGTGCTCTGCTGCACGACCTGCTTTTGTAGGGGTAGTGTACACTATTAGACAAAGAGGGAATATGGTCCACCCTACTGCACTGCAGGAGTCACCATGACACCGCTCCCAATAGTGCACAAGTGAAGAAGTTAGGAACAATATTCTGGTGGCAAGGCCCTTTGGGTAGGATTTTCAGAAGTGCTCACCATTGACCTAAGTCTGCTCCCATTGACATGAATGGGAGAAGCATTACGCCAATGCTAAGGTGCTCCTGAAAATCCCATCTAGAGTCAGAATGCACTCCGTTTATCACAGCATTGGCAGCTCCTGACTACTAGATGCTGAGCAGGGGACATTAATCTGCCACCACAGCAAATCTTAATAAACCAAAGACTACAAAATAATTTGCCAGGGCACAGTTGCTCTGCTCTCATCTTGTTAACATAATGGGTTGGACCCACTGTTCACACAAGGTGTCGGAGGGGGCACTGAGCAGGTGCTTCTCAAAATGCTGCCACCAAACTGAAGGGACAGTTGGGGGAAGATTTCCTAGCCTCTGATGGAATCGCCACCTCTTTGGGTGCTCCTAAACCTGCCTGCTGGAAACAGCATATCTTTGGAGCTCTGAAAAATATTCTGGAAGAGAAAATATTTTGCCAGGTTTCCCAGAGGAAGAACCTTCTGGGCTCCTCAGAACATTTCTCTCTCTCTCTCTCTCTCTCTCTCTCACACACACACACACACACACACACACACACACACACACACACACACACACACACACACATAAACAGAAGGAACACTGAGCCATCAACAGGCCCAGGAGCACTTTCAGGAACAACGCATAATCCTTTCCAGCAAAGTGGGGATGAAAAGCAATTGGTTTGCGGTACTCAGCCCCTCAGTCTTCCTTCCTGTAGCCTATGCATCCCTGGGTCATGGAGTTTAGCACACTGTTTGGGGGAACATTTTCTGGGAACTCCTTGCTAAAATGTTGTCAGTTCTATCACTGCCCTCTCCTTCTATGCCAGTTTGGTCTCTGAGCGGCAGTGTTTTGCTCCATAAACTTAATTACTCTGAACTGCAATCTCAACCCCTCCCTTGTGCTGCAGCCATGTCTCCTACCAGGGTAGAAAGTTTTTAAAAAGAGCATTTCCGTTAAGTGTGATGTCAAATGACAGGAATGAGAGATAGCAAAGACAAAACACAGCACCGTAACAGGAGGTCAGGTTCTAGTCTCTTGAACACAGCGACCTTGGCAGCCTGACAAAGAGGACCTATCCTCTTAACTCCAACCTATAAAAGTTGTTGGAGAGTCTCTCTTTGAGGAAGAGGCAACTAAAGTCAGTGACAGGGAGAAAATCTAGAAACGGTCTAGCTCAGGAGCAAGCACTGGCAGGATGTTTAGGTTTGTTACAGTCTACATTAAGCCTAGAGGCAGGGGGTAAGTGTGGACACTATCCAGTGGTGTGGTTTACTGATGTGTGTGCTGTGTTAGGAGAATGGCAGAAATGCCATCTGCTCACAGGAATCTAGTCCACTCTCATTAGGACAAGAGTTTTCCCTGCAGTGTATTCTCCCAGGAGTAAAATCACAACCCCATTAAAGTCAAAGGCAAAACTTACCCATCTCACCACAGATTTTTGTTTGGTTCAGGTTTAAATGTTCCCAGTGATGAGGTTTCCACCACTTCCCCTGGGGAGGCTATTCCAAAGACAAACAAGGTTTAGTCCTGCCATCCCATAAGACCTAGTTACATCGCCTTGTCTGATCCTAAGCAACTCTTCTCCCCCTGGGGATTATTGTCCCCCTCAGAAATTCACAGGTAGCTGGTTTCTTCTCACAGCCCCCTTAGACACTGCCTAGCTAAGCTATGCATATGTTGTCACACTTTTAATCTGTCCTCAGAAATCTGAAGCAGGAGCCCCTCCTGTTGGCCAGCTCCACGATAAGGCTTTCTATTCTGGAGACTGGAGAGAGAGAGAGTGGAGGGCTGTCAGGCTTAACAATCAAACTAACAGTGAAAGAATCGGAGAGTGACAGGTGCCTGCAGTAGCTGGGAGCTCTTGGAGGCCCTTCTGCACAGGTATGTGCTGCAGATAGCCTTGATGTGTGAACGTGGAAGCCTTTGAAAGTGCTCTCAACACAGCCATGTCTGCTCTCCCCTTGCTTGCTAGCCACACCTGATAAAACAGCTGGAAAAAAAATCTTACACAATAGTCTGCTTACAAACACCACCACACTTGTGAGGGCACATATGCACACACACCAAACAGAGTGTACAATCCTGCACTCAAAAGCACACTCACACTCTTCATGCCAACACACACAGACACTCACATCTTCTGACCCTCAGACCTCCCCTCTTAAGCCTATTTAAATACACAGAAGCACAAATACACATATACATCCCCCACATTCATATATGCACTCTTCCGGCCCCGACTGCCACCCCCCCGCATATACCTACATATATTCACTGGCACATAGCCTACTTATGCACACACAAAAGCTTCTTTTCCTTTCCACACACTTCACCAGCCATTTCATAAATCCCCCCCCCCTTCTCTCACACACATTCTATGACTATACAAAGTATTCAGACAACATTGAAAATGGTGTCATTTTTAGCTGTGTACTGTAACAGGTATGTCTTGGTTTACCATGTACTGGATCCTCAAGTTTCTAAAGACTAAGCAGCCATTTTGCGCTTTGTTCAATGCAGATGGTACAAGAGAAGGCACATACACTGTGCTCTCTCTCAGCCAGACCTGACGTCAGTTCTTTTGTAGTATTGTGTTCTTAAACTAAAAGAAAGTTCATTCTCGCTGAAAGTATCTGTTTGCATTTTGTGTATGGAGAAACACAACAGGGATTCTGCTGCTTTGTTTATTTTTTCAAACCCCTTTTGTAGTTGTGCGGCATGGAGAGCAGAAGGGGCTCTGGGATGAAGTTGGGCGCCTTCTACCTAAAACAAGATGCATAGAGGATAAAAAGATTTCACATCAAAAGATGCCATTTGAAGATTTTTTGCGGTGACTTCCAATGCTGAATTGAGGTTTCTTTTCTCTCTGCACTTTTCATTTATTGTCTAAGGTCTCACTCACCTAACTCCCTTCTCCCCTCTGCACCTTACATTCCCCAGGAGAATACTTCTGAAAAACAAAAATAGCTAAGGGAGCTTTGACATTGTTTTCTTGTTTTACCTCCAGCTGGGATTTTTTTTATTTGAAACTTTGAAGCTTTTGTTTATCAGCCTTCGCCTCCTCACCCACTGCAGATTCCTCTGAGGATGCCATTTTTATCTGTCCCCTAGCTGAAGAGACTTGTTTTCGGTAAAGAGATCAGTGGAGAGTGGCAGATGGTGTATGAGTAAAGGGACAGCCTGTGCTGCAATGCTACTGAGAGAAGGGAAGATAGAAAGTTACCATGGCATGGGAGGTAGGGAACGTGAGGAAACTGGGAGAATGAGAGAGAGAGAGGAGAGCAAAGGATGGAGATAGGAAGGGGAAAGAGGAAGATGAAGAGATGGAGAGAAGCTGGGAGAAAGAAATGTAGACAAAGTGAGATTTGGAAAGTGAGATGTTCAGAGACAGAGAGAAAAATGTAGACAGATTGCTGAGAAAGAAAGAGATGTACAGCGACGGTGAGTAAGATGGACGGCAGTGGAGAGAGACAGTGAAAGAGAGATACAGTACAGTACAGAGATACAGAGAGCTCCTTTGTGCAAAGGGAGCAGTGAAGTATCAACTGTTGTAGGGATAGGAACAGAAGAGTCAAATGTACTGTGGAAATAATCACTCTGTTTACACACCCTGTTGTGCCCCATTGCTTACTGTATAAATTGGCCTCATGCCTCCAATGCCCTTAGATCTGTCATTACTACACAAAAAACAGAGGCTAGCATGGTGCCAATGAAGACTCAGGCCTGGCTCTGGCTTTGTGAATGAGGATGAGCCAAACCAGGAGGAAAGACCCTGGCATGGTTTCCCCTGGTGTTCACAGGGACCTAGTTTATCATTCATCTCATTTCCTTTTGTGTATCCATAGAGTGAGCTGGCCTTGTCTGAGACACTTTCTGGCTTGCCCAGGGTTAAGAATGTCTGGAGTTCTCTCTAGAGATGCTCTCCCCTGCCCAAACACCTTTTGTTAAGCAGAACCCTCTTGGCTGAAAGTGACAGTTCCAGACTGAATTATACTATGTCTTGTCCACTCACCATTGGAATTAGCGGTGATGACATGGTGCACAGGAGAAGCAGGACTCACTGAGTGCGACCTGTTAGTGTATCAGCTGGAGTTGAATTTCAACAGGATAAGGGTGTCAGACATATCTGACTGGATTCAGACTACTTGCTAATACAACAATATCCTGTGAGACAGGATATCCCCTGATGTGTGCCCAGGTAAAAAAACTCACCCAGCAGTGCTCCAAAGTCTTTGGAGGATGGGCACAACAGGCAATACCCCTTCTAGCTACTTCCAAAGGGTGGTAGGACTGAGTAATTCCTTTGCTATGATGCCAATCAATATTCACTACATTCTGGGGCATCCCTGGCAACTGTGCCCCAGGCTGAATGGAAACTCTGAACTGTCAGAGAAGCAGTGTCCTTTGGTGTCTGACGACATGGCAAGCTTCAGTTTGTCCCACACCAGCTCATAACTCTGCAGCTTTGGAGAATAGACACTGCCAGCTGAGTACCAGACGTATAGCTACAGAGAATTATAGCCTCTTTATTTTGGAACACATTGGCCTCTATCTCCTGAGGCAAAGGAGAAGCTATATTAGTGTAGCAGTGGTAGGACTCACAGCTTCTCCGAATAACCAGCCTTACTTTTTTCAGATCTTCAAATGTCCTCTACAGAGCACTACAGTCACACACACACACACACCTGCGCAGGTCTGGCATTCCAGCCAGCAGAGGGAAGAAATGCCACGTGCCCCCCTCAGTATGTCACACAAGGGGCACCGTGTCACACCATACACATCCCAATATTGGGCCCCCAAACATTACCTCAAGCAACACACGTTTCATCCCAGCAACACCACCAAACATCACAACGTCGCAATGGAAATGTCATGGCATCACGACACGAGTCTCATGACATTAACATAAAAACTTCAACACACCCACAAAATTTGTGCACTCTGGTTCCTTTTTGTGTATGTGGGGGTACTTTAACCTGATGTGTGGGAGCCCTCATCAGCCACAAGAATCATCATGGCAGCACAAGGCCTTTGCGGTAAAGGGTGGGAGATAGGAAGGGGGAAATTGGGAAGTTCCTTAGGGCTCTTGGGAGCAGCAATAGAAAAGGAGGTTACAAACTTGCAGGTCTGACAAAGGATCCTAAAGCTTTTCCCACCTGCCTGAGGGTGGGGATGATTAGCTGTGTTGAATGCAACACATTTCTTTCTCTGTGGTGTGACCAGCTCTGCAGGGAGAGGTGCCCTCTCTCTCTTGTTAGTGACACCTCCATCCAGGTGGAGGGGAAGGACCAGCGGTAGCCTTCTGCAGTAGGAATAGAAAAAAAATCAATTGGTGTTTGCTACCAATGATGTTAAGCAGAGAAGGTAATAGAATCTGAGACTGCTTGGGGAACAGGGGTTTGTTGCATGACGGAGAGGCCTTTGAAAGGCAATTAAAATATAACAACCCAGCCGGTCATTTTGATCCCAGGTGACTCTGTCAAGCTCAGTCACTCTCGCTCAGCCTCATACACTCCTTTCCCTCTGAGTAGTACCATTCTAGACAAAGCACTCACTCTACTGTCATTTTGTAGTTTAAAGGCATGTTCTTCCTACCGAACAAGGCTCTGGGATGTGCAGCTCTGAGAAGGCACAGGGCACAGTGAGTTTGAAAGGAGCCAACGTGATTTGTCCCAGAAGAGGAATTATGGGGTTGCACTCCTACACGGGGCAAGTGGAGAGGGGAAGTGGGCTCTTCCTTATTTTTAGTTAAGCTTGTCTGAATGCTGAGTTCACATCAGAAACCAGAAGCCCCGTGATTTCCATTTTGCTTCAGCTGTTTCTATGGACCTTTTGCAAAGCTCTAGTTTTAAACAGTGGAAGTATGGTCAAGCTATTCCTCAGCTACTGTTGCCTCTCAAAAGTTTGTCAACTTCTGTGGCATGGTGGTGATATTTATGGGGTATATGTGTAGAAAGATTAACTTCCTGAATGCTGCTTTAGTCTTCATTTCTGCTGACCAAAATCTATGATGCAGTATTTCTCAGTTATGTCCAATATGGGTGTCAGACATCTTCCTCTGTATCTGGTACTGGCCAGTGTTGGAGATGGGACAGAGGTCTAGACAGGCCATTTTGATGTGGTCCAGTGTGATTAATTCCGCTGCTCTTAGAATCCTTTTGTTTTCAAAGAACAAGGAAGCTTCCAAATTTGCCTTGCACCGCTTGTCCAGGGGGAACTTGTCCTTTAAGCAGCAAATGGGATGTTTTGGGTTGACGCCCTTTTACATAATCCCACTTGGCAAGTAAATAACATAAGGGTTTCTTGCAGGCTGGGTGTGGTAGCTTGTTGCTTGAAAAATAGTAGAGGGAAGACAAGCACTGAAGAACAAGTGGTCCTGATTTTGAGTGGTACTGAGCATGTTGTTCCCACTGACTCCAAGTGGAGTTCTCAGCACTTCTGAAAATCAGGGCCATGGGGACATTGACAAGACTTTCCTGAAGAGCAGAGAAAGAGGAGTAGTCAATGCGTTAGAAAGGGAGGACAAGTGAGAGCACAGAAGAAAAAGTGTGTGGCATAGGGACACAGATAGACACACAAATACAGAATGTATCAGCAAGAAGAGGTGAGGGAATAAAAGAGTATTTCTGAAAGCAAAGGCATGTAGGAGGTAATAGAGTGAGAGAAGATATTAAGGGACTTGAAAGAGGCAAATCAAAACCAGAAAGGGGATGCAGATCAGACTAGAAGGCAGAGGAATCGAGGAAAAATAATAAAAAACAAAGAAAGAAGAAGAAGAAGAGAGAGGGAGAGGCAGAAAAAATGAAGAAGTTCAGGGAGAGGTAAAAGAGAAGGGAAACGACAAAAATCATTCAGTCAGGTGATCCCAGAGACTGACAGAAAAAAAACGTTGTGCCTGGAATGAGCAGGTGTCTCTACTGAGAAGACAAGCAACTTGTTCTGGCGTGAGCTAGTTATCACGCTGGATACAGAAGCTCTAGACAACCCAGAGGAACTGGCCTGAGAAACAGTTAAAAGATCAGTTTGGAAGAAACTATTGTCCTTGTTATGAAGTTCCTATGAGAGTTGGGAGTTTTGTTAAGTTTTTTTCCTGGTGAAGCGGTGGAAGTTTTGCTAGTGCTAATATACCAGTGGCACAAAATAGGGCAGCACAGATCAGGCTCTATTCATGCTTAGTATGATTTCATTTTCTTGAGGAGTGGGGAGATGGAGGGAACAGAACTAATGAGAGATATGGGAAAGGGGAAGAAGAGGAATGGGGTTAGTCTGATTGTCCCCACTGCCTCAGTAAAGAACTCTAATGGGGAGGGGTCCCATGCTCGCTGCTCTAAGGGTTAACAAAACCTCCAGAGACACATTTTATTAAGCAGTTAAATAACAATTAGGGCTTTAGAGTGGGATTTTCAAGAGCATCTACGTGACTTGGGATCACAACTTCTGATGACTTTCAATAAGATTTTATGTTCTTAAATCACTTAGGTGCTTTTGAAAATCCCTTAATTCCTTTATTAAAGTGAATGGTTGGTATAGTGCTTTAATGTGACCTGGCAGGGCATGACAGTGGGAGCTGGAGAAGAAGTGAAGGCTAGCACATCTAAATGAGAAGGGGAAAGATCCTGCTTCTCCCACTTTGTTGAGAGGAAGGAGGGGCCAGGCGGCAACAGCTCTAGGGTGGAAATCCGTCATCTAATGAACAGTTCCAAGAGACCAAGGACACTTGAGGAAATAATAGCACAATAATTCCCTTCCTTCTTCTCCCTTAGCCGATGTAGGGGAGGCACATCCATCCCTAAGATGAGGAACGCCAGCAGGCTGGGTAGAAATGTTGCTTGCAAGCCAGGACGCCAGTGGGGCAAAGCTTAATAAGAAAACAGCAGTGATTTGTCTCCACTGCTATTTATATTTCAAGTGCATGACAGGCTGTCAGGGGAAGTGAGAGCTGCTAAATTTACTGCCTCTCAGATCCCTGCCACAGTCACTCACTTGACAAGTCACTTCATTTAAAAGGCCCTGTGTTGGGATGGGCTTTCCCTCACATGACTGTTAAATACAAACAACAAACCAGCAACCATGGCTGACTTTACACTTCAAACTAGTCCCTGGGTTACTGTATTATCAGGATGTGAGAGAGGTTACAGAATAGGGAGGTTCCTACTGTCTTTGTTAATGGCCTTGATGCATTCCAGTTCTGTTCTGGACATCTTGATTGCAGCTGTGTGTTTGAGAGAACAAAGAAGGAAGTGAGATGAACCAGAAAAGGTCTCATTATAGAGATTGGACACCAAGAAAGCAAGAGAGAGAGAGAGAGAATGTAAGAGAACAAGCACATGTGTAAGTAAGTGAGAGCAGATGTATGGGTGAATACAGTTTGGAGGTGAGCGTGAAGTTTGGGTGGATATGTGAGAAAATGCACATAAGAGCGCTAGAGTGTATGTGTTTGAGTGAGGGGCTGTGTGTATAAGTTTGTGGTGAGGAAGTGAGTGTAGATGCAGGTGTGTATGTGTGAAAGAGAACATATATGAACACAAGAATGGCTATACTGGGTTACACCAATGGTCCATCTAGCCCAGTATCTTGTCTTCCTACAGGAGCTGGTGCCAGATGCTTCAGAGGGAATGAACAGAAGAGGACAATTTATCAAGTGATCCGTTCCCTCTCGTCCAGTCCCAGCTTCTGGCAGTCAGAGGTTTAGGGACACCTGGAGTATGGTGTTGTGTCCCTGACAATCTTGGCTAATAACCACTGATGGACCTGTCCTCCAGAAATGTATCTAATTTTTTTTAGCCCAGTTATACTTTTGGCCTTCACAACATCCCCTGGCAACCAACTTCACAGGTTGACCGTGTGTTGTGTGAAGAAATACTTCCTTATTGTTTTAAATCCACTGCCTATTAATTTAATTAATGGTTCCTATGGAAGGGTATTTCCCCCTGGGTAACTAACAATTCCCTATTCACTTTCCTCACACCATTCATGATTTTATACACTTTCACCATATCCCCCCTTAGCTGTCTGTTTTCTAAGATGAACCGTCCCAGTCTTTTTTCACTCTTCTCATATGGAAGCTGTTGTATAGTCCTGTTCCTTTTGGTCACCTCTCTCTGGACAGTTTCCAATTCTAATATATCTTTTTTGATATGGGGTGACCAGATCTGCATGTAGCATTTATGGTGTGGGTGTAGCATTGATTCATATAGTGGCATTATGACATTTTCAGTTTTATTATCTACTCTCTCCTAATGGTTCCTAACATTGTTAGCTTTTTTGACTGCTGCTTCTCAGTGAGTGGATGTTTTCAAAGAACTATCCACAATAACACCAAAATCTCTTTCTTAACTGGTAACAGCTAATTTAGACCACAACATCTTGTATGTATAGTGGGGATTATTTTTCTAATGTGCATTACTTTGCATTTATCAACATTGAGTTTCATCTGCCATTTTGTTGCCCAGTCACTTAGTTTTGTAAGATCTCTTTGTTACTCTTCACAGTCAGCTTTGGACTTAACTATCTTAAATAATTTTGCATCATCTGCAAATGTTGCCATCTGTAGCGAGGCGGTGGGATATCCCACAGTCCCGCTGCGGGACAAACCTTTCCCAACCCCGCTGCGGGCGGGGCTACTGGGGCCTGCGCCCGCCCCTCAGCGGTCACAGTGCAGACCCGGAAGTACAAAAGCTGACCCGCAGAACTCAGTGGGCCCCCAGCTCCCGCAATAGCCAGAGGCCTGTGGCCCCTGCTCGCCGATGTTCACGCCCGGCCAGCTGAGCCTGCCCCGCACTCGCTACCCTGAGGAGGACTGGCCGAGCTTGCCCCCCACCAGCCAATCTTCGAGGGAGGGTGTGTAGTGAGGCGGTGGGATATCCCACAGCCCCTCTGCGGAACAAACCTTTTTCCCCTGCTCTGAGGAGGCTGAAAGCCACCTAGTGACTTACTGTGTTTGCTGCCCCGCACTGTCCTAAGGGCCGGGCCTAGAACTGTTACTGCTCAGCCCTGCCTAAGGGCCTGAGCCTATTGACTTACTGTGCTTGCTGCTCAGCCCTGCCTAAGGGCCCGAGCGTAGTAACTCACATTGGTTGTTGCCCCACCCTGACCAGGGCCCGGGCTTAAGGCTACTGACAGCGAGGCGGTGGGATATCCCACAGCCCCGCTGCGGGACAAACCGTGGCCGCGCCGCATCACACGTGGTACCAGAAGTGGGGACTTCTGCCCAGAATGTGGGCACGAGCCCTCGACCCCTGTGAGAAAGGGGTTGGGGGGGAGCGGACCATCCCCCGAGACATGGACCCGCAGACCCCCAGCCAGGAGGCCCAGAGGGGACCCATCGGCTAAACCTGCCTGTAAGGCTAACCAAGATAGGCCCACTAGAAAACCCCGAGGCCTTCCTCGTGACGTTCGAAAGGGTGGCCCAGGTTGCCGGGTGGGCCCCTGACCAGTGGGCCACCCTCCTGGCCCCTTACTTGACCGGAACGGCACAATCCGCATATCGGGGTTTATCGATAGAGGAGGCCAGGAACTATACCCGGGTGAAGTCGGCAATTTTGGACGCTCTGGACGTCAGCCCTGAAACCTTTCATCAGCGGTTTCAGAGTCTCGCCTACAACGCCGGCGCCCGGCCCCAGCTGGTGGCGCAGCAGCTGAGAGACCTATGCAAGAGATGGCTACAGCCGGACCAGCGGAGCCCCAAAGACCTTCTGGAACAGGTTATTTTGGAGCAGTTCCTCCACATCCTCCCGCCGCGGGGAAGGGCCTGGGTCCTCCAGCACCGGCCCCCGACGGTGGCCGCCACCGTCGCCCTCATGGAAAACTTCCTTGCGGGGGAAAACCCACTCGAACCGGTGACGCGGGACCATCCTCCACGGATCGAGCACCACAACCCGAGCGACGGGCGAACACCCGCGCCGACCCGCAGACACCCCTGCGGAGTCAGGAACCCCGGGCTCGGCGGCCTAATGGGCCCCCTCGGCAAACTCCTACAGGCACCGGACGCGGGACCAGCCGTGACCCGCAGAGCCCTGCTGCGAGCCCGAAAAGTGGTGCGAACCGACTGAGATGACCCGAAATTGGGCCCTGTTTCTCCTGCAGGAGGCAGGGGCACCTTCAGCGGGACTGCCCAGAGATGGATTGCAGCTTTGGGCACGTCTCCACTGGCGAGAACTGCGCCCGAGGGCCGCAGGCCACTAAAATCACCGTGCACGTAACCGTCGGGGACTGCCAGACGCAAGCCCTGATTGACTCGGGCTGCGGACAGATGCTTGTCTGCCAGAACCTCGGCGTCCCCAAAGACCCTCGCCTAGGAACTATACGCTTGTAGTGTATTCATGGCAACGTCCGACCGTATGCGAGCGCCTGAGTTCCCCTTATGGTGGGGGGAGTTACATGAACCCTCATGGTCGGTCTGGCCCCATGGCTCACTTACCCCGTGATCCTCGGGTGGGACTGGCCAGAGTTTGTGGGCGTCCTGCAGGCCCACACCCGGAAAAACCCTGAGGTCACCCCCATCTTTGAAGGGGACCACCCCGAGGATTCGGCTGAGGAGACTGAGGAGGCAAGGCCAGAGAGCCAGGACGTCTCGTCAGGGGACGTCCTGCCGATGCCCGTTGATAACCCCGTGATCGACACAGATTTCTGCCGGGACCAGCGGGAGGACCCTACCGTGGGCCGGGTATGTGAGCAGCTCGCGGTGGTCGACGGCACCCTGCTTGATCCTGCCCGGGCCAAAATCTGGCCCCACTTCGAGCTGCGGCACGACCATCTCTATCAGGTGGATAGGGACTCCCACACTGAGGAACTACAGACTCAACTGTTGGTGCCTCGGTGCCACCGACGGGCAGTAATGAGGCTTGCCCACGATGTCCCAGTGGCCGGGCACCTAGGCCAGGGAAAGACCCTCGCCCGGATCTTGTCCCGGTTTTTCTGGCCCGGGATGCATCAGGAGGTGCGGAACTATTGCAACTCCTGTCTGGCGTGCCAGCTGGTGGCCCCCTCCTGGACAGCCCCAACTCCCCTCATACCCATGCCCATCGTGGAGATGCCATTTGAGCGGGTGGCGATGGACTTGGTGGGACCCCTCCCAAGAAGCCGGGCCGGGTTTCTCTACATCTTAGTCATCGTGGACTATGCCACTCACTTCTCCGAAGCTGTCCCGCTCCAGAGCACCACAGCGAGGACCACTGCCGAAGAACTGGTCAAGGTCTTTGCCCGCGTAGGCCTGCCCCGGGAAATCCTTACTGACCAGGGTACCTACTTTACTTCCCGGCTGCTGCGGCAGGTCTGTGGACTCCGCGGGATCAAGCAGCTACACACCTCAGTGTACCATCCACAAACCAATGGCCTGGTGGAGCGGTTTAACCGCACCCTGCAAGACATGATGTGCAAGTTCTTGCCCAAGGACCTGCGCCGGTGGGACCAGTTGATCCCACCGCTGCTCCTGGCCATCCGGGTGGTACCCCAAGCCTCCACCAAATTCTCCCCCTTCGAGTTGTTGTATGGTTGGCGACCGAGGGGGCTCCTGGACCTCATGAGGGAGACCTGGGAGCAGACCCCATCACCCACGCAAGGCTTTCTCCAATATGTTCTTCAGCTTCAGGGTCGCCTGGCCCGAGCTGGAACCCTCACTCAGGAAAACTTGAAGGCGGCGCATGAAGCCCAGGCCCAGACCTATAACCGAGGGGCCCAGACTCGCGAGTTTCAACCGAGGGACCGGGTGTTGCTCCTCCTGCCCGCCAACGAGTCCAAGCTACTGGTCCGGTGGCAGGAGCCCTACAAGATAGTTTGGAGGGTCAGGCCGGTCACCTACGAGATTAACCAGCCCGACCATCGGAGGAAGACCCAGAGGTATCATATTAACCTCTTGAAACCCTGGCGGGAGCGCAAAGGCCTCTTGATCGACCCCTGCCCACCCGAGCCAGAATTAGGATCCTGGGCTGCCCCACCCGAGGACCCCACAACAACGCAGCTCAGGGAGTCACTCACGGACGAGCAATGGAAACAGACCGGATGCCTCCCACATGCCTTCCATAAGACATTTATCGCCCAGCCAGGCTACACAACCCTGGAATATCATACCATCCAGACTGAACCGGGAGTCGTAATCCGAGAGGTGACTAGACCCTTACCTTATCGGATGCGCCAGGTCATCGAGGAGGAAGTTTGGGCGATGCTAGAGCTGGGTGTTATTGAGTGGTCATAGAGTGAGTGGCGCAGCCCTGGAGTCCTGGTTCCTAAATCAGATGGCACCCAGCGCTTCTGCTTCTACTTCTTCCGCGTCAACTCTATCTCGAAGTTTGATGCGTACCCGATGCCCTGTGTAGATGAGCTGCTAGATCTCTTAGGCAAGGCCCGCTTCCTTACGCCCCTCGACCTAAGCAAGGGATACTGGCAAATCCCCCTTGAGCCCGCATCCCAGGAAAAGACGGCCTTTGCTACAGCCTCAGGCCTCTATCAGTTCACTCGGATGCTCTTCGGCCTCCATGGGGCCCTGGCCATGTTTCAGTGACTCATGGATCGCCTCCTTCGCCCCCATCACAAGAACGCGGCCGCGTATCTGGACGATGTTGTCATCTACAGCGACTGCTGGGAGAACCACCTGGAGTGAGTGATGGTGGTCCTGTGGTCCCTACGAACCGCAGGGTTGACCGCCAAACTGAAGAAGTGCCATATCGGGTGGCAGGAGACGACCTACTTAGGATATACTATTGGGAACGGACAGGTGAGGCTGCTCATGGGGAAGGTCCAAACCTTAGCCACCTGCCCACCCCCCACTATGAAGCGTCAGGTGCGCCAATTCCTAGGACTGGCAGGCTGCTACCAGAGGTTTATCCCTGCCTTTGCCTCTATCGCGGCCCCATTAATGGGACTCCTGACTAAGAACAGCCCCCAACAGGTGGAGTGGACCCCGGAGTGCGACCGAGCCTTCTGGGCCCTCAAGGATTGCCTTTGCCATGAACCTGTCTTATACAGCCCGGACTTTTCCCGAGGGTTCGTCCTCCAAACGGATGCCTCATAAGTAGGCCTGGGAGCGATCCTGTCCCAGGAGGTGGACGGGGAGGAGCACCCTGTTGTATACCTTAGCCGGAAATTGTTTCCGCGTGAACGACACTATGCCGTGATCGAGAAGGAAGCCTTGGCGGTAAAGTGGGCCTGTGATGCCCTGCGTTATTACTTACTAGGGGCCCCCTCCTACTTAACACAGACCACGCCGCGCTTCGATGGTTGGCTCAAATGAAGAATAATAATATGCGGCTCACACGATGGTATCTGGCCCTACAGCCATATGCGTTTACCGTCCACCACAGGGCCGGAAAGGAACATGCTAACGCGGACTTCCTGTCCTGCCTGGGGGACATGGATGGGGCTGGCCCCGACGACCGGGAGCCACTCTTGAGGGGGAGGGTGTGTAGTGAGGTGGTGGGATATCCCACAGCCCCGCTGCGGGACAAACCTTTCCCAACCCCGCTGCGGGCAGGGCTACTGGGGCCTGCGCCCGCCCCTCAGTGGTCACAGCGCAGACCTGGAAGTACAAAAGCTGACCCGCAGAACTCAGTGGGCCCCCAGCTCCCGCAGCGGCCAGAGGCCTGGGGCCCGTGCTCGCCGATGCTCACGCCTGGCCAGCTGAGCCTGCCCCGCACTCGCTACCCTGAGGAGGACTGGCCAAGCCTGCCCTGCACCAGCCAGTCTTCGGGGGAGGGTGTGTAGTGAGGCGGTGGGATATCCCACAGCCCCTCTGTGGGACAAACCTTTTTCCCCTGCTCTGAGGAGGCTGAAAGCCACCTAGTGACTTACTGTGTTTGCTGCCCCGCACTGACCTAAGGGCCAGGCCTAGAACTGTTACTGCTCAGCCCTGCCTAAGGGCCTGAGCCTATTGACCTGCTGTGCTCGCTGCTCAGCCCTGCCTAAGGGCCCGAGCGTAGTAACTCACGTTGATTGTTGCCCCACCCTGACCAGGGCCCGGTCTTAAGGCTACTGACAGTGAGGCGGTGGGATATCCCACAGCCCCGCTGCAGGACAAACCGTGGCTGCGCCGCGTCACACCATCTCACTGTACATCCCCTTTTCCCCAATCATTTATGAATATGTTCAACAGCACATCTTCCAAAACAGAATCTTGGGAAACACCATCATTTACCTCTCCCCATTGTTCAAACAAATTAACAATTTGTTCCTACCCTTTGTTGTGTGACAGTGAATGTTAAAGTGTGTACGTGACAGTGAGCATGGGAAGATGAATGTGAGTGGCAACATGTGTACAAATGAGGGTGGAGGCGGGAGGTGAGAGGGTGAGTATGAAAGCATAAAGGCATGTATCTATAAGAAACTGCATGCATGCGAGTTCTAGTAGTCAGGTGTGACAGTCTGAGCATGTATGAGAAATTATGTACATGAATAAAAGGGAGGGTGAGTGAATGAAGGAAGAAGGAGGTGAGTTTTCATGCTGCAATTTAAAGTACCAGGTTAATCCAATATTCCCAAGAGTCCCATTGCCCCACATTCACACAATACCACAGGCATGAAGAGAAAGATGCATGAGCTGCATTTTGATGTGCAATGCAGTACAGAGGGCACACACAGAGGCAGCCAGAGTAAGCCCAGTTTCCAGGTGTGAAGAAAAAAGGTTCAAAGGATAGATTCAAGGTTCAAAGATCTCTGGATAGCAAGCGAAGGGTAGTGCATTAGAGCCAGCCCAGTGGCCCCTAAAAAAGTTTGCTATCATTATGGCCTCAAAAGGCTCCAGTGTGCAGATTACTCATTTCCAAAAGGACCACCGGGTAAGCATTGGCTTTAGCCTATAAAATGGATTGAACAGAAAGAAAACCAATCAGGAAATTGTTGCTCTACAGGAAAAAATCAACTTGTTGCTCCTTTCGTAGTAAAGTTTGTACTAAAATGTGGGGAGAAGAGGAAAGCCACTTTTACCACCAATGTCAGAGCCAGATACATGAGGATCTACTTAGTCACATGAAGGCAGGGGCACAATACCCCTCCGCCAGCTGAATTTTCTGCAGTGCTTTCACTCAGAGAACACTGACAGCCAGGCTACTGGCTGGACCCTTCCTTCACAAGAATGCTGAGGCCTTGCTGTTCTTCAGGAACTGGGGAAAAGACAATAGAATAGTGTGTGTATGATAACACCCATTGTTTCATGTTCTCTGTGTATATATACATCTTCCTACTGTATTTTCCACTGCCTGCATGCGATGAAGAGGGATGTAGCCCACGAAAGCTTATGCTCAAATAAATTTGTTAGTCTCTAAGGTGCCACAAGTACTCCTGTTCTTTTTGTGGATACAGACTATCACGGCTGCTACTCTGAACCAGTAGTTTAGTTATATATTATAGACTTAGAGAAAGAGACCTTCTAAAAACATTAAAATGTATTACTGGCATGCAAAACCTTAAATTAGAGTGAATAAATGAAGACTCGGCACAGCACTTCTGAAAGGTTGCTGACCCCTGCAATAGACTGCTGCAGCCATTCTCACCCAGCTGGTAAAGCTGGGTTATCATTTGTTCAGCACCATGGACAGCACCAAAGGGTCCCAGATGAACTGGTTGATCTAATTCTATTTGTTCTCTGGCTGCCATGGCACGCCTCATGTGGTTTCACTGGGTCCAATCAGATGAGAGGAAATCCTCAAAGATGAACAAGCACTGCCCCATACTCTACCTCCACTACACTCTCTCTCTCTCTGAATCACACATGAACACTGGATCATTCCCAATCCTCCCCCTCCCCCACAAGCTGGCTCTGTGTGTGTGTCTATCTCTTTCACACACACAGGATCTCCCCTACACACACTGAATCTTAGATACAGTGAATTCCTACCTTGCTCTCTCACATACATACACACACAACAGATTCCATTTCTTCCTCCTCCTCCTCCTCCTGAAGAATCTGCTCCAATTGCTTCCCCAATGCTGTAGGCCAGGGGGCCTTGTTCTGCAACTGTACTGTGTAGTTTATATGATTAAATGTAGCATCTGCAGCTATATTAGCTGGCCTAATAGTGACAAGGGCTATCAATCCTCACGCTTCAGAGCATAATCTCATCAGCAGCTGGAGACAGAAATCTTCCCTTGCCCCTCATGGTATCGTATGGCACAATAGGTGTTTTATAAGCGTTTTACATCATCCTTTGATGCATCAAATATCAGCTACTGTTGTAGGCAGGATATTGGGCTAGATGGGCCACCTCTCAGTCCTGGCAGAACAGAGAATTTAGGTCTATCTGCCACTGTGCTGTGTAGATTCTAGTTATCTTTCCCTTCCTTCAGTTTCTTCTCCTTTTCATCAGCATCATTCCTAGAAGTAGCTATGATGACTTGCCAATACTTTGCTCCTATGTGGATACTAATCAGACTCTGGCAAAGACTATGACACTGGATCCAGAACTGTGGAAACTGTCCTGGGGAGAGGATGGGAGAGGGGGATGCATACGCTGATGATTGGCAAATAGTTCACACCTGTGGTGGTGTATGCACTCCACATGCCTTCTTTTACTTCCATGTTTCATTGTTCTCCAAGCCACATAATGGACATTCCTGTGAGCCCCTAACCTGGGATGCTTTAATAAGGTCCACACTGGTCTCCCAGCTGGTCCTAGGATCAGTGAGCCACCACCAACTCTCCCCCTCAGCTGTGCCCAGGGGATTGAGGACATGATATCCCACACTTCCCTCCTATTAATCCTTCTTAGTACATGACTCATCAGATCAAGTGACCTTTTAACCCTTTGTCACCCATAAGCCCAATATTGCTTCTGCTGAGCACCTTCTTTTGATAAGGACTTCAGGGAAAAAACTGCAACTCATGCCCCTAAGGCATGGACATAACTTTAAAAAAAGTGTGTTTTTCACCTCTCTTTTCCACAACCACTTATTTCTCAGTTGCTCTCAGAACTGCTGGCCTTGTAATTCTGAGTCCAACATCCAAATAGGATGCTAGGTTTGATTAAAACAACTTCCTGTTTCATAGGTGATGTCAATACCCTGCTGGGATTTTATGCCACTAATCTCAGCAGTTTGCAATTTCAGAAGGGGTGAGTAGGGGAGCATTAGCTGTATTAAAATGGCAAATTCACCTGCAGTCTGTATTTTTCACTGAGTATCGGTGGCATATGTTGAGAAAATTTCAGGCAATGAAGACTTGCTCACACAGGGGGCTGCAAAGAGAGGGAGTGAAAGACAGGGAGGAATAAAGGGAGGGAAAGAGTGGAGAAGGAAGGAAGGAAGAAAAGACACAGAAAAAGGGAATGAAAAAAGGAGACATGAGAATGAGTATGAGAGACAAAGGACCACGGGAGAATAAGAAAGAGGGAAAATATAAGGGAATGAGAAAAGCAGCATGAGAGAGACGAGGGAGCTGCTGACAAAGAATAAGAGGAGGAGCAACAGAGATGAAGCAAGCAAGCAAGAGTGTGTAAGATAATACAATGAGATATTGAGAGAAATAGGTCAAGTGAGGAGTTGGTGTTGATTGGGAAAACTACTCAGAAGAGCTTGTTGTGTCCTGACTCTTTCAGATAAATCCCTCTGGAAACTGTAGTTTAGTAGCAAATAGCCTCATCAAGGGCTGGTATATGAGACTGAGGCTGTTAGTGGGATTACTGAGGCACTCAGACAGACAGACAGACAGATATAGTTCGGAGATTCTCAGATTATGAACCATGGAACACTAGTACATGGAACACATCTAAATAGTGATGTGCAGAGAATAGGCTGGTCATGTGGTGCTGGCTCCTTGTCCTCCATATACAGTTGTCACATCACATGGGCCACTTCACTTTGAGTGGTCCCTTGAAATGTGTGTTAACTACTTATGCTAAACAATTGTTTGATCCTTGTATTTAGCAATTACATTTTGAGTTAGTTTTCCAGACCTGAAGAAGAGCTAGGTTTAAGCTTGAAAGCTTGTCTCTCTCACCAACAGAAGCTGGTCCAATACAAGATATTACCTCCCCCCAACATGTCTCCTAACATCACATCAAAGGCAGTCACAATACATTAGTCCTTGCCTAGTGTCACTTTTCCAAGGGAGGAATTGTTGTTGTTGCCATGTTATACAATGGGAAAGTGTAGGGAGCTGTCCATTGTATTAAAACGCACTCCACCGTATGACAAAGCTTGAGGATCCCTGGATCAGATAGATAGACAAGGTAGAAAATCTCAACCCTTGAATTTATTTTAGTGCTGCAGAAACCCTGTGAGATCATCTCCTGCCTTTCTGTACAACCCATGTGAGGTCTTCTTGAGCATTTCTATTTATCTTCTCCCCCTAGGCTCCTGCTGTGAACAAGCCCTGGTTCTCACGCAAGCCAGTCTGACTATCACAAGGCTCAGGAACCACAGAAACACAGGGGAGCCTCTCTAGCTGCATGTTACTGGGCCATTTGTGGTTCCACTGCTCTCACTCACTAATCTGTTATGGCAGGCGAAGGCTCCCCTAATCACCCAGTCCCATCAGCTTGTCACGCAGTGAAACAAGGCCAGCAAATAAGGGACTTTGTGTGACCTCCGATACCATATGAAGCTCCTGGAACAGGGAAATGCAATAAACCCCAACCTGCAGGGGGCCAAGACTTCCATAATGACTCTCACATCTGCCAGGCAGATGACAAACATCGAGATGCCTGTATTTCTGAGAGGGGCGAAGCTCTCCATTCAGATCCACATTGTCTCCTGCCTCTTCTGTACCCCAGCCTTTCCTGTCAGGAGGCGCAGTAGGGAATGGAACTGGCTGTGAGCAGCTCCACACTACTCCAGCACTGGCCTCTGGCAGCAGAAGACACTAGAGAATGACCTTGGGGTTGTGACTGTGGAGAGTGAACAGGTACTCTAATCCCAACCTTTTCCTGGAGGAGGTGCTCTCAAGAGAGGTGTGGGGGTGTTGGCTGTGGTGGAAATCACAACTAAATCAGTCACGACCTCTCCCACTCCTGGACTACCTGCTGCACGAGAACAGGCTGCAGGGAATGGCTGAAGGGAATGGGGAATCCTGATCAGTGATGTGCTGCCAATATATGAACAAGAGGAAAAAAAAAACAAAAAACTCTCTCTTTATAATTGCAATAATTCCCAGGACCCAAGGAGGATGGGTGAGAGGTTGAGGAATCTGCTAATTCGTTACCCCATGTACACAAAAAAAATCTCACTGAGAGCCATACCCAAGGTGGGAGGCAGCAGCAGGTGGCAAATAACCCTCTTATTGGCCAGAGATCAATATTGCACCTGAGCAATATCCTGCTGAGAGTGACCATGCTAGCTCAAAAATGTTCAACCTATCTAAGGGGGTGGGGACTAACAATCTTGTCTTGGGAAACTTGTCTCTTCCCTCTCAATTTTTCATTTGTTGACGAAAATACATGAAACCAGGTACATTCTGCTCAACCCCAAAGGCAAACATTTGCTCTTCAGAAGTGTTTCTAGGAGCCCCAGAGTTGTGCTCATTCTGACAGACAGGATTCAGCATCAGGGGGTGGATGACTCTACCATAAGGAGGGAAATTCCCCCAACTCTCCCTTCAGTTTGGCTGCTGAGTTTAACAAGGAGCTGTAGAAGCCTCTGGGAATTCCCTCCATTGCCTCACCTTACAGCCCCAGCAGGTGATACTGTAGGGAATGGGACAGGAGCTCTGGCTCGGGGAATGTTCACATACATTCTATTCTCCACCTTTCCCCTGCTGTGTAGGGTACAGTGTAGAAGTGCTACCAGTTTCACTCTAGTCCAGTCAGATGCACTGCAGTGAATGGTACAGGAGTCCTGGCTGTAGATTTGATCCCAGTCTCAGGCAGGAGCCTTTCTAGGCAATGGTTCTGCAGTGCTTGCTGTGAAGCTGTTCCCGGGAGAAATGTAGGCAGGGTTAGATTCAGACTAATAGCCTAACACTTGTTCTTCTCTAAAAGCAGAAAAGGCCCAAGGCATTTTTCTTTTGCCTTTGCAAAGGCACTGATCACAAACCTGTACACTGCACAGCTCTCTGGGTCCCTTCTGCAGGGAAAAGCCATTAAAGAAAATCACACACATATGCCCAACAACAAAAAGACGAAGAAAAACAACACACGGAGCGAGAACAGCCACAGCTGTTTCAATTTATGAGATGAGAAAATCGTTATTTCAAAGAGGGGGGAAGTTTTCCTCTTTGAGAGAGTTAACCAGAATTCACAATAAAACCTTTCTCCCTTCATGAGCTGCTTCTTTTGCTGGCAGATTGAGGGGCCCTAGAAGAGGGTCTGTTGCATTCCCCAAGGCTCTGCCTTGCTGGGATTAGCTCACAAAGAGAATGGGGAGAAATTTTTGTCTGAAACTGACACAGAAATGGAGAGTATTGGTTCTGCCAAACTGTTCATGTCTAAATTCCTGTTTCCCCAATCTCCTCCCCTCCACCCAATTTTTTTTTCTGGAAAAGTTGAAGGATTTTGTTTTGACAATTTCAAAATGAAACTTTTTGGTTCAAAGTAACTTTTTATTTAGAAATGCTCTTTAATTTTATTTTTAAAAATTGAAAGCATTAAAAAACCCAACTAACCAACCAAAACAAAAAAACATTCAAAATCAAAATGAAACATTGTATTTGACCCTAAACCACTTTTTCAAACATTTTGATTAATCAAAATGTTTGAAAAAATTACTTTTTTGGTTCCACCCAAAATAATTTGCCCCCTGATTTTTTGGAATTACCTGTGAACTGAAAAAAGTCAGTTACTTGTCACAACCCTTACTCTGACATCCCAAAGACCTGACTTACATCTCCTTATTTCCCCATCACTTTTCTTTCTCCTTCTCCCTGTGTTTCACTTTTTCTCCCCTCATTCTCTCCCTCCCCAGCTCTCTTCCCTTATATTTCTTCACCTCTTGTACTCACCTCTCTCTCACACTCTTCCCCCCCAACTCTCTTTTCTTTATTTTTCCCCTCCCCCCCGTTTTCTTCTCTTGCTCCACTATACTCCACCTGTGCTACTCACACTTTGGCCAAAACAGCTTAATCCTGCTGTTAATGGGGGCTTCTATGCATTGCGTTCCACCTTGGGCATACATCTAGCAAACACATGGACCAGTCCCTTCCAGGAGAGAAGAGGCTGTGTGAAATCACCCCACATGGATGGAAAAAACTTGCTTCTCCTACATCAGAACATGAGAGAATCAAGCTATAGGAAAACCAAACCCCAGGAGATGGGTTGTGCAACTGGGGAGAAAATTAATGATGGGTGTGTGTAGCTAATAGCAACATATACAGAAGAGCACAGATGAAAAAGAGTTCCTCTGATATGAAACATTGAAAGGCTTCAAAAAGAGACTAGGACATTTTAGACTCTGATTTCGCAAGCAGCTGAAGATGGACAGATGTCTGCACCTTTGTGGAGCCCAACTGAAGTCCATGGGACTCTGTGCTGGCACTAGGGTCTTTCTATACACAGTGACTTGAAGGATTGAAGTCTTTGGAAAGGAGAAGAGCAAGAGAAGATCTGACAGCCTAGGTAAAAAATAGTGAAAGACAGAGGAGGTCCACCAGGCATTCCCATTTTTCCTTTACTGTTCCTCAAAAGATAGCAAATTTCACACGGGGCACGGAGAAGTAATCTTTGTTTGTTTGTTTTGAACAGCATAAAATTAACCTGAGGAATTCAGAGTTATGGGATTTTTACTGAAGCAAGCATCTTAAGCAGATTGTAAGTTTCCCCATAAAGGAAAAATACAACATTTTTGGTATTTATATGAGTAAGAATGGTATCTGCAGTTACACTAGCAAGCACAGAAATGATCAAGGCCTAATATGATCATCAGCTGGTGTCAGGAAGAAATCTCTCTCAGGGATTAATACTGCAGTTTTAAACTTTGCTCTGAAACATCTGTCATTGCCAGAGACAGGATACTGGATTGGATGGAACATTTGTCTTGTCTGGGAAGGCAATTCCTATATGTTCTCTGCATCCTTTTCTAGCACTTGATCTCAAAGCACATGGTTTTCTATAGGGAATATGTACACAGGGCCAACTTTATATGGCACAATTTGTATGCAGCTGTCTGGGAATGAAATCTTAAGCAGTGCAGACAGCACATTTATATTCTCCTCATTAAAAGGAAAAATTATCCGTAACCAGTTATTACTTAATGTCTGTGTCTCTTTCTGACATATATGCTGGGGTTAACATAAAAAAAAAAAAGCAATATTTAAACAATCATGTAAAAGAAAAAGAGGCTTCCTAATGGGACAGAGAATCTTTCATATCCCAGTTGTTGGTACATTTATTGCTCCAGGTGGTGATGACTGGAACTTGTTACCATCTGGTGACCATTTGGTGGCCCCTATGTAAGTCTCAGTCCAGGTCCCAGAAAGCAAGTTACCCATCCCCAAATCGTACACGTTTATGTGCGCTAATTGCTCTCCTTGTTGGCAATTTCAGTGGAGGGCCAAAGAATGAATGGCCCATGGACACTGCATTTCATTTTCATCCCAGAGGAGATCCCATCAAGACAGGGCTAAGACACTTTGGTGAGGCAGCATAGGGGAAGATTGGCTCTACATTTCATAAGCTGTATCTATTCTGGGCATAGAGAGAGGCCTTCAGTCTTCAGGGTTTGTCAGTCTGGCATCTTTCGCCAGCTCAATAATCATGCTAAAAACTAAGTGGAATCAGAGTCTTCCATGGCGAACACCCTGCTGAAACTGAAGCTCTTCAGAGCAGAGCTCTAGGCATTGGTTACCAGAGCTCTAAGTGGAATTGCCCAAGCCCTGTGTAAAGTGAGCCTGTTTTTAGTTTGCATGTTATATTCCCAGATCCACTGCTCAGGGAAGACTCATTCTCATGATTAGATGTACACATGCATAAATCTCTCCAGTAACAAACCAAACAAAACTGGACTGGACTGGAAAGAGGTGCTTCATAGCCTACCAGAGATGGTCCTTGGACTGGATGGTCTGGGCGTCACGGACTGCAGAATGGATGGCCTGTTAGCATAGAGGGTATTAGGCATGTTTTTGATTTATCACTTGACTTTTGCTCCTTTGATTCCTCTACTTTTGACATACTGATAGAGATGTAGCATGACTCCTTAGTTCCAGATGCAGTCTTGTGCTGACCTTGTTGCCCATCCCTTGTTATCATCAACTCTTCCTTGGCCTCTGTTTTCCACTGCCTTGAACATGATTGAGAACACCTCTGCAGGAAACTGTTTTACTCATCTGTAATCCCAAGTTATTACTCTGACAAGGCTCCTCTACTCCTCTATCATCTGGAGAATGCCTTTTAATTAAGTTCTACCCCTCCTTTTAATGTCTCCATCTTCTTTTCTCTCTCCACCCTCCTCTCCCCTCCCCTCTGCCTTGCCCTTCCTGTTTTTTGGAAATGTTCCAGCAATAAAGCACAAGGAGGTGCACTGAAAAAGGTTAGGCAAACACAACATTAGCAGCAGAATCAGTAGCATATTGCTCATTAAACATTGAAAATCAACAGTTGCTGTCTTGATCTGTCAATATTGTGAGAAATGGGCATTTTAGCACAAGGTGCCTCTTAGTTTCAAATGGCTTAATTTATGATTTGTGAGCTGACAGTCAGGAGAACAAAACCTTACCACAGTCAGAGCTGTGCTGACAACACCAAAGCTACGAGCAGAGCCATGTAAAGTTTCCCACCGAGTGCCACTCTATCCTGGCCATGTTTCAGAAACAAACGGGGATGTAAAAACAGTGAAATGTGTTCACAGAAGATACATTATTTAGCTGGAATTTATGAGGGCTATGTCAGCCTAACTCGCAAATTCCTGGATATATTTTATTATGCTGACAGAACATTTCAGACTGAAGAGCTTGGGTTTGGCGCTCCTCCCTCTTTTGCAAATATTTGTACATTAATACCATTCCTGGAAAAAAGAGCTAGTGATGCAGCAGATTTGCACTAGGATCATATGCTTATCGTTTAGTGACATGTTCCAGCAAAGTTGCATTAAAATACCAACTGATTTTCGAAAATTCCTTCCTTGTATTTTTTTTCCTCTAGTTTAAAATTTTGGTGAGTTTGGTGGTCATGAAAGATGAGATTGATAGCACACTGGGTATAGTGTGGACAGGGCCTGTGGAACTTGATTCATAGAACTATGTCACTGCCCCTCCCCGCTCCTTACCAGCAGCTCCCTTGCTGTTTCAGACCTGCCCCACACCCACAGAGCTGCCTATGCCCCTCAATCCTGACCTGCAACTCCCCACTGCTATTCCAGTTCCGGGAACCTCACACAGCCTGCCAATGTACCTCAGTGCTGACTTGGACACACTGCACACACTCATATCTCCTTTCTGCACTAGTAGTTGGGGGTCACTTCTGAGTAGAGCAGTCTACTAATTGCAATAGTGTTGCATAGCGATTCTGTCATGTAGTGAAACACCCCCACAAAACATTCCACGGAAAACTATAATTAATGTACATGAGACTGGGACCTAGACTGGGAACCCAGTTCTGCTCCAAATTGAAGATTTGGGACGTTTGCAATTGATTTTCAAAGGGAACAGAATTGGGTCACAAATGTTAGGACTTGTCTACATGGGGACATTCAGAAAAGTTAAACTGAATTAATTAAAGGTACAAATGTAAAGTGTATAGGTTAAACTGCATTAAACCTACATGGACACTCTCATTCAAAATTAAAGTGCCTTTATTCAGTTTAGCTTAATTAACTTCCAATCACACCTTTAGTTCATTCAGATTAATTTTCCTGAGTGTCCCCATGTAGACAAACCCATAATATAAAGGTGATTCATTCTGAATTGTAATAGTTTGAAGTAGAGGAGAAAGGATGGTCCTCTGATTAAGCATGCATATAGAGTACAATTAGGAAACATGATTTGCAAACCAGCCAATCAGCCCACTGCTCTTATGCACTTATACCCACCAATAACCAGTAAGACCCCAATCTTGCAAACACATACATACTTCACTTTAACTATATCAAACCACCGGAGAGAATCTGCCTATGTTTGTTTTGTTTTTCATTCTCCTTGTTGCCAACAGGTGTATTTAAAACAATGAGATCTCAAAAGAGAAACATTTTTGTAATAAACACTTCACTTTGGGCTGTAATAAATGCAAAAGTTAATTAGCAAGGACTGCACTTTTCCAGGCACAAGGGGTGGGAGGGAGTTTGAGAAATAAGGGGATGGGGAGGAGGTCTGACATCGTTGATACAGTTAAGCAGCAAAAGCTGTTCATTACAGCGATTCTACAAGATGGAGCTCTTCACAGCCTCCCCCTGCAGGAAGCCTATTCTCAGCTCCAGTCCTCCGTTAGAACTGCTTTTTAAACAGCTAAAGGAAAAGTCAGCTTTTTTGCTGAAATGTAGTCCAAATACCAAAGATCTTTAAGTGTGCGTGAAGCAAGGAAAGCTGTGTTTCCAAGGAGCTCCTAATCACTTTGCCAGGTAACTAAAAAATTAGTCCAACAAAGCAGGATTAGGTCTCAGTTTGTTTCCAGCCCAGCACGCTTCAAAGGAATCATTCTCTTATCATTGCTCATTCATCATCGACATACTAGTTGTGTCACTACCTCCACTGGGGTTTGCGCAGTGAAAAAAGTCCTTATGGTTTAAGAACAGTTAGTCCTCTCCTTTCCTCTTGCAGGAACATATTCCTCTGTTTGTTAATTCCACTGAACACCAGAAGTATGGCCAGACAAAATGGTGTGAATTTTTCTTGACAGAAGTAAATCTTTACTTTGGATGCAAATGATTATTATAAAATGCAATGCCCACCCTCTCTCCCCAAACACCATCACCACCATCAAATCACCAGACAATGGAGTTCACGGAGTCTCAGGACCTTGTTTAATTTAATTCAGGGATTCCACTTTGTTACTTACATTCTATACTAATTGATGGTAAAGATTATTATTATTATTTAGCTTTTGGATTACAATCATAAACTGAAGGCCCCAGTCAGAGACCAACTGGATTAGTGCGCACACACACACACGACCAAAAAGTGATTCCTTACCCCAGAAAGATTGTGCTCCAAGTAATTGTTTATTTCTATCAACTCTTATCCCCTACTCCTAAGGACACAGCTCCTAACACCATGCTGGGGTCTTGGGAGATGGAACATCTCCTGAGTACGCAGGACAGTAGCATTTCCAGCAGCACTGCTCCCCCTAACACCATGCTGTGGTCTTGGGATATGGAGCAGCTTCAGGGTGTGAAAAACAAGGTCACCGTCAAAAGTATAGTAGACTGTAATGTTTCGCTGCGTTTTTGATTAGTGGAACGTGTACGGGGTCAGAAAACAATCAGCATCTCCACAGTATCCCTTCAGCCCATGATCTTTCAGGCCATGGCTCCTAACAGATCCTATTTGAGGTCTTAACTACATTAGCACGTTACACTGGTTGAACTAAAAGTGTGATTTTAAACCAAGTTAGGATATGTCTACTCTGCCATGCAGTTTGGACTAAAGGGGTGTGAATAGCAATGTGCACTGAAGTGCTGTGCTGTAACTGAAAAGTCCTGAGTTCACAAGACTACATTAGTGTGAATTCAGGACCTTTAAGTTTGCGCCTGCAGCATCCACACAGGGGAGGCTCAGTGCAACACTTTGATGCACGCTGCTATTCATCCAAACTTGTGCAGGGAAGGGGGAAGTGTAGACATGCACCCAGTTAACCTGGTGCAACCCTCCATTTGGGGGCATTCTTATTTTGGTTTAAGACTGGCTTATTTTGGTTCAGCATAAATCATGTCCCGACTTCAGCTAAGCCCAAATAAGAGTGTCCAAACACAGCCAACCTTTTGCACCAATTTAATTAAATTGGTTTTAAAACTTTAGTTAGATTGGTGCTACTTCTTCATGTAGCCAAGCTCTGAATTCCCTATTTAGGATCTGGTAACACACCAAAATCTATTTTGTGAGAAACTACAGAAATAAGCTTCAGGCCATGGAGAGAAGGATTAAATTGCCAGTAATGAAACTGACATGCCGGGAAAATATAAAATCAATCTTGCATTTAAAAGCAGAACAATAGTGGCTACACTTCCATATTTTTCCCTCTCACACACTCTCTTTTCCTTTCTTCCCATAGTGAGCTTGTTACCACAGAGCCCATATTATGGACATTACCCACAAATCTCTGCTCTGTTTAAATTAAAAAAAGAAACAGTGTTTTTAATCAATCTATTTGCACTGCTCTGTCACAACTCACAAAAGCACTTTGATTTCTTTTCATTGTTCTCAAGAGAACTGAATGCAGATGACTAAAAAAATTAAAAGAAGAATAGAGAGGCATAAAGAATTAACAAGCCCCTGCCAAACTGAGGCAATGGTAAAAAAATAAAATAAAATAAAATAAAATAAAATAAAATGGAATCAGAATTGATCTCAATTATCTGTCACATTCTGATCTTGTGATCTCTACCCCATCACAGCTGACTGCCAAAACAATTGTGAAGCAATGCTGACCGTTTTGTTCTTTAAAGAACAGGTTGGTCCTTCTGCTTCATTTCTCAGACTACATAGCACTCTTGACACCTTCACAGTTGCACCCTAGGATGTGAATGCCAATATCCTGAATGCTGCTCCAAGTGATCACTGGAAATTCCCATCTTATCCCATCCTCCTTTGGAACCTGAACATTCAGATCTGGGGTTTTAGTTCAACGCTTGATTAAAAAGTGGGGCTATTTAGTGATTTGCTTCACATGGAATCACAGCCATAAAGAACTCTATAGCTCAGATCTAGCGAGAGTAGATTTTTATTTTTTAGTAAGTTTCTGATTCTGCTCTCATGGGAGTTTTGTCACTGACATCAGTGGGTGCAGAAGCAGGCCATAATGTGGGAAAAGGTTAGGTACAAATGTTATTTAACACGTCTCTTTAGTTTTCCATCTGTTAATCTGTAAGCACTTCTACACAGAAACATGCATATCATTATCTCCATTGCATGGAGAGCGGAAGTGACTTGCCCAAGGTCAAACAGCAAGCCAAAAGCACAGATGGAAATAGAACGTTAGTCTTCTTACTGCCAGGTCTCTGACTTAACCACAGGACCACCCACTGTTACACGAGTCAGGAATGCATAACCCATCCCATCCTACTGTACCCAGCTGTACAGCACCAGCATTACCCACTCTAATATTTGAATTACTCCAGGTATATGCTCTACAAACCAGTCCTACAACAGGCATCCCCAGCTCTGTGCGCTCTGATCCATATCCTCCGGATCTGCTAGTGTACTGGATTATTGCTCTTACAGTTTTGAGTAACTTTCATGCTCTCCCAAATTGCTGAGATGCCTTTCCCTTCCAGCCATGGCACTGAGCTCCCCCTAGGGTCCATAATGAAGGCACCTGTGACACATTAATGGTAACTGTAAACTATTAAAATGTATTAAAGACTTTAGTAAAAGGGAAAAAAAGATAGGGACTATTTGCAATATATTACCCCTGAGTTTGGTTCAAAAGGGAAATATCCACACAGTTGAGGAGTGTCTACATCTGGGGTTTTGCTTCATAACTTTCTTTAACTGAAATCCCATAGTTTTCCCTATCAACTTTAAAAATGAGGGTCCCTAGCTACTCGCTTCTTATGGTGCCTATCACCACAGTAACTCAGACTGTGATTATCAAAGCGGATGCCTTTAGGAATATGTCTTCACTGCAACTCAACATCCATGGCTGGCCTGCATCAGCTGACATAGGCTCATGGGACTCAGGCTGTGGGGCTACAAAATTGCTCCGTAGATGTCTGGGCTCAGAGGGGAGCCTGGGGTCTGGGTCCCTTCCCCCTTGCAAGGACCTAGAGCCCAGGCTTCAGCCTGAGCCCAGATGTCTACTCTGCAGTTTTATGGCCCTGCAGCCTAAGCCCTGTGAGCCTGAGCCAGCTGATACAGGCCAGCCATGGGTGTTTGATTGGACTGGAGCGTAGACATACCCTAAGTGTTACCAGGTGCTTTTTGAACAGGAAGATGAGGAGGTACCAGGCTGAATGCACTGCAAGGTGAGGATGGGGAGATGACCACACGTTCCCATTTGATATCTCCCACTTTGGTAAAAGCAGCAAGGCAAATGGACAGAGGGGTAGGAGCAACACAAACATGACACAGCATTTCTTCACCTTTTCTGGTCTAACTGACCCAGCTGGGCCTCCAAGCACACAATGCCAGGCAGCTATGAAGAACAGAAGGACACAACGGAGAAAATTCAGAGCCTGGGTTTTGTTTGGACAAACATCTGCGCCACTGTGTAAGGGACACTGGGTTCCACTGTTCTCCAACCAGCTAATCCATCCCTATGACTGATGCATAAAACTCTGGTATTTTCCAGTTAAACAAATTAAAGTATCATTGCAGCAGAATTTCTTTTTGATGAAGACCCCTAGACTGCAGAAGTCTCTACTGGCAATCAGGCTGAGGATGATCCTTCCACACTGCAAAACTCATCTTTTCACGTAGTCTTTCCTCACCAGCTGGAACTGAAGCAAGCCCTGCCTGTGTTCACCTGGGAGACAACAACCAACAGTTAACACAGGGGAATGGGGAGAGCTGAGATCCTGCCTTCATCATGAATGTTAACCACATGATAACATAAACAAGTCAGATACTATGATGCTGGAATTTTAGAAATGCAGGACAGATCTCCAGTGGGTTAAGGCAAGTTACAGATCTAATTCCAGGTGAGTTTGCTAACACCCTTGGAGATGCTCAGATGAATTACTTACATAAGGAAGTTCATGGCTTTATAGCAGGAACCTTATTCTCACCAAGAAGCCGTTCTTTTAAGAAATCTGTTCCTCCCAATGGGAGTTAGTTTCAGTGGGCCCAGTTACTATATGAAATATGCTGCAATGCATTCAGCTAGATGGTATATAAGGTTCATGATTTAAGCTGGTTGACTTTGTAATTATCTGTGATCGGAGGGGAGAATTCAGAAGTGGTGTCTCTGCTCCACCTGGGCAACTTTACTCCTATGATTATCTGCGTAAAGATTACTTCTGTCCACAGGGTCCTGATTTCCTGACATTGGATATTCTCAGCATAATGCATCTCACGGACTAAAGATTGGCATATTTATTAAAGACTGGTGCATTACCAATAAAGTCTATTTTTGGACAGTATGACATTTATGAACAGCATGACTCCATCTTTCCGAACACACCAAGTCCAAGGATTTCATCAGCACAGCATACCATCACCCTTTGCATCAGGAACTCCATTCCAACTCCTTTCTAAAACCTGACTGTAGCCAGGAGAGTGACTCTGTAAAAATGACATGGGAGGGGGCATATATATATTCTCCTGGTGATTCCACAGCAGATTTACTCGTTTTTCAAGTCAAAGTCTGCTTTTTCCAAATGCCAGCAACACACATTTCCCCTTGTGAACTGAGAATTCAGCAGGTTCTTTGTCCCTCATCCCTCATTCCTAGCAATAAGGATTTTCCCATTGGAATTTAGCTGACAATACTATTGATAACGCACAAGGCAGAACAGAATCTACCTCATTCTCCCATAGCTCTAGTGACATTGCAGGGCTAACAGAGATACAAACACGTGTTTGTTTCAGTAAAAGAAGGAGACAAGGATTCAAAGACACAAAGAGGTGTGTGTCACCGTGTGTGCACACCACTGTGTGTGTGCGCATGCACTGGAGGGAGAGAGAGAAAATGCGTGTGCGAAACATGGTTGATTTAAGCTTAAACAGAGACCAGATTAACCAATACTATATTTTGGAAACTCCTGAAAAATGGAACTTCTCTAGATTCCTGTAATCAGAGACAGACATTTCCCAATGGCTTTTTTAAACTTGCCTCCCAAAACACCTTGATTAATCACTGACTCACTTTTTGGCACCCTTAGTCCACCATGGTCTGATCCCAACAGCCTTAATCTATCCCGGTTTGCAACTGACACGAGACAGCAGATGAAGGTAGTTGGGAGTTTGCCCTCTGCTCCAGGAGCCGTAGATGGTTTGGAATCCACTCCCTCCTGGATAATGAAAGCTTCAGGGGAAAAAGACTTCAATAGCAAAAAAGCTCCAGCTTCTTTTTCTGTAGATATACAGTGAGGCAGGTCAAAATCTGCTCTCATCCGAAGTGCCAAAGGCATCAAGGTTTGAACAAGAGAAAAAAAGGCTCTTCAGCATATAGACACATTAAATCTTTTGAAATCCACGCAGTATTCTTCTCTCATGCTGGCCTTCATTTCACAACACAGAGCTTTTCCATCCATGACCCACACTAGCACCAATTTTGATGGCAAACGTTTGGAGGGGAGATTGGGGGGAGTGTTCCCCTTCTGAGGTTTTTGCTCTTTGACCTAGGTTATAAATTGATCCTGAGACTGTTACTGCATCTGATACACAGAACGGGCAAGAGTTTTCCAATGCGACATCTCAGAAGGGAAGGGGAACGCATAGGAGGGTCTCCCTTAAGATTTTGTGACTTCAAGACAACATCTCTGACTCACCAAAGCCTCTTACATAAATTACATTATTATAGGATAAGAGGGAAGATCCTTTCATGGATTGAGAACTGGTTAAAAGACAGGGAACAAAGGGTAGGAATAAATGGGAAATTTTCAGAATGGAGAGGGGTAACTAGTGGTGTTCCCCACGGGTCACTCCTAGGACCAATCCTATTCAACTTATTCATAAATGATCTGAAGAAAGGTGTAAACAATGAGGTGGCAAATATTGCAGATGATACTAAACTGCTCAAGATACTTAAGACCAAAGCAGATGGTGAAGAACCTCAAAAAAACTCAGAAAACTAAGTGACTGGGCAACAAAATGGCAAATGAAATGCAATGTGGATAAATGTAAAGTAATGCGCATTGGAAAAAATAACTCCAACTATACATACAATATGATGGGGGATCATTTAGCTACAACTAATCAGGAAAGAGATCTTGGAGTCATCGTGGATAGTTCCCTGAAGACGTCCACGCAATGTGCAGCGGCAGTCAAAAAAGTAAACAGGATGTTAGTAATCATTAAAAAAAGGATAGAGAATAAGAGAGAGAATATCTTATTGTCCTTATATAAATTCATGGTACGCTCACATCTTGAATGCTGCATACAGATGTGGTCTCCTCATCTCATAAAAGATATATTGGCATTAGAAAAAGTTCAGAGAAGGGCAACTAAAATGATTAGGGGTTTGGAATGGGTCCCATATGAGGAGAGATTAAAGAGGCTAGGACTTTTCAGCTTGAAAAAGAACAGACTAAGTGGGGGGAGGTGGGGATATGATAGATGTATATAAAATCATGAGTGGTGTGGAGAAAGTGAATAAGGAAAAGTTATTTAATTGTTGCCATAATATAAGAACTAGGGGGCACCAAATGAAATCAGTGGCAGCAGGTTTAAAATAAATAAAAGGAAGTTCTTCTTCACACAGCGCACAGTCAACTTGTGGAACTCCTTGCCTGAGGAAGTTATAACAGGGTTTAAAAGAGAACTGGATAAATTCATGGTGGTTAAGTCCATTAATGGCTATTTGCCAGGATGAGTAGGAATGGTGTCCCTAGCCTCTGTTTGTCAGAGGGTGGAGATGTATGGAAGGAGAGAGATCACTTGATCATTACCTGTTAGGTTCACTCCCTCTGGGGCACCTGGCATTGGCCATTGTTGGCAGACAGGATACTGGGCTTTGGTCTGACCCAGTATGGCCATTCTTATGTTCTCATGCCTGTATTGCTGCCTGATGAGCAACAGCAGTGTGCACGCAAGACTGAGTTTCTTGCACTGCAGGTGAGACCACCAGGGGCCATAGTCATCTGAGGTGTAAATTAGCTGCTTCCAGTGAAGCAAGAAAAAGGTGAATGCGAGATGTTGACTTCATTGGAGTGGTACCAGGGATGAATTTGGCCCTCTATCACAAGGACATCCATCATGCTCTCCCTACTAGTGGTGTGGGAGAGGCTTGCACTGCCTGTGCTATCCCTCTTCTCTGAATCGACATGGGACCTCCGGCTTCTATTGCTGTCAGTTGGGGCACTTCCAACAGCATTAAAATAATAGCACAAGACAATATTTAAGAGAAGAAAAAGACAACCCACCTAAACATGAAGGAGTCACATTCTGCACTCAGTTACCCCAGTGTCAAATCCAGAACAACCAGTGGAGCCATTCATTCGTGCTGAAGTAACAGATCAGAATTTCGCATTTGAGTGTCACTTATTGCCTTCCCACTGATCCTGAAACTCTTCCAAGAACTTATATAGGCACTATGTGTGCTTCGCCTGGATATGAAGTTTATACCACCACTTTCTCCTTCCCAGTGGACAGCAATCTGCGTGGTTGTATTTGCATTTGCTTTGAGGTTTGTTTGTTTGTTAAAGCATTTTGGAGCCCATGAAAGCAAAGGACAGAAAATACAGGATGGAATGGACTGGACAGCTTGCACAGCTGTCCTTACCCAGCTCTGCCAATGCTTCTCATTCCTGACCTGCAGCACTTTCTGCTAGCTCAGTCTTGGCCCCAGAGGGCACCTCTACACAGCCCATGGCAGCGAGTCTCAGAGCCCAGGCTGACAGACTGAGGCTCACTCTATGGCACTAAAAAGAACTGGGTAGATGTTATGGCTCAGGCTGGAGCTCAGGCTCTAAAGCCCACAACTCCTCCCTAGGCTTCAGAGCCCGAGCCCTAAAATCTACACAGCTATTTTTAGTGCCTAGCCTGAGCCCAAGTCTGTAGACCAAGGACCTGAATCTCGCTGCTGCAGGCTGCTGCTTGCTTTGTGGCTGTACCCTTTCCGTTCTGGCAATGCACCTGACTCCTCACACACACAGTACTCCCTGCTATTCCAGCGTTGGGCTCCCCACACAGCTCTGCCAGTGCCCCTGAATCCTGCCCAACAGCACCCTTGCTATTCCAGGCCTAACCTCTCTTTAGCAGAGCAGAGCATTGCTATTGATCTGGGTGCTGGTCTTGTGATGGAGAGCGCCCAGAGGAAGCCTGCTGCAACAGTGCAGTGCTGAAGCAGCCAGGAAATGATTTTTTCCCCCCCTTTAAAAGACCAAGTTTAAAGCTGTTTCTTCAGTGGTGATTTGAGCCAGGGAATAACACTAAGGGTTTGCTCATGCCATTTAGCCACAGCCCAGAGGGATGAGCAATGCGCAGTTGCACCACTGCAAGAGAAGCTGGGGGAGGGACTATCCTGGGCAGACCCACCTCTTCTAAGATGATATACACTGCGTCCCTGGTGTGTACAGCCTGCCCGACAAGCTGACGGAGGGGAGATCCCCATCTTCTTTGGGCTGCTGTTCAAGCCCAGGGGTGCATTGAGGGAAGAAATCCTATAGTCTCTTGAATTTAGGGACTGGAATTGTGACTGGCACATGCTTGAGGGAAAGGTTCCTCTCACCGCATCCTGTGCACCTACAAAAGGGCTGGGAACTATCTGGCCTCAATGCAGTAATATAGAAGCCCTCTTTTTCCCCCCAGGTACACAGGGATTTCTTTTCCAGTCTGAGTCTCTGGTTAACAGCCTGAGGCATCTACAGCTACTGCATCTCCCCTCATTCCTGCTTACTGGCATACCTCAGCCAACATAACATCATTCGCAGGGAATGATTAGAGGAACAGAGAGACCATATGGGGCAGGCAGAAAGGGTTGCTTGAGAGGAGTGTGAGAGATGACCAGACAAGAAAGTGGGAAGGAGAGAATGAGTGCAAAGAAAGAATGAAGACAGGAGTGCAAGGGCAGAGAGAGAGACAGAGCTGCACTAAGGTGAGATGCAGTAGCTAGGCAGAGAGATGCAATAACAGAATAGCTCAAAGCCATAGGATGCTGGAAGGGGGCGCTCAAACCCCACATGAAAGCTGATCAGCTCTTGGCACTTGTGCTTCAGACAGAGCTCACTGCTAGCTGCCTCCTCTCGATATTCCCTTCTCTGCCAGCTGCCACATTAAAACCCAGCTCTCCGCTGCATCAGGCCTGGGGTGCATTGATATTTCCCTGCCTTGGCTGTCACCCATGCTGCTCCAAAAGCCTTCGCCAGTGCCCCTTCCTCCAGTGGAGGCTGCTGGGGAGTTCAGAGCTGGAAAGCAAGCACTTTTGAAGTTGTAAATACCACCAGGTGGCAGGAGAACAATCAGCTCGGAAGGAGTGGGAGGCCTGTTTTGTTTTGTTATTTAATTGGACGCTACAAGGCAATAACAAGCTGTGGTAAGAGCATCTCCTGTTAATAACTATTTCTCATCACTTTGGAAGATGACAACTGTATCTCAGCTCGGAGGAGTTTTTTTCCTGACAAGATGCAGGAGTTCGCCAATGGCCTGCTATCTTGGCACACAGGAATTAGCATGCTGGGCCAATCAAGTCCTATATCCTGCCTCCAGCTGGGCCCAGTGGCTGATGCTTCAGCAGAAGGTGAAAATCCCTGGTAATGCACTTGGGTCAAGTGAGAAATGCAGTTCATGGGGATTATGGGGGAGAGAGTGA
Organism: Gopherus flavomarginatus; assembly: GCF_025201925.1. NCBI lineage: Eukaryota > Metazoa > Chordata > Testudines > Testudinidae > Gopherus > Gopherus flavomarginatus. Next base: position 162,532,100 of record NC_066617.1, on the reverse strand, counting down.
ATCTTTCCTGACCACATTGCTACCCAAAACCAAATAGCTGATGTCCTGATGACTCAGATGGCACAGAGATGAGATCAGCACAAATGCTTTGAGAGATTAGCCATCAGGTGTTTGCCATCTTAAAAGTACTTTTCAAACATTAACCAGTTAATCCCCATAACATTCCTGTGAGGTAGGTCAGTATTATCCCCATTTTCCAGATGGGGAAACTGAGGCACAGAGCGGGCATGTGACTTGCCCCAAATTCACACAGCTAGTCAGTGTCAGGTTTAAATTTTCCTGTCTCAGAACACTTTTAATCCAAGAGAACAACCCTGTCACAGATGTGATTCCAAGGAGGCCCAGGAGTGGGCAATGAAAGAAGAAGATCCAGAAAGTAAACTGATAACATTCAGAACAGTTACCTCTTTAAAGCTGCCTTTAGCCAAGGTTCACTGGTGCAGCTGGCATAGCAGCTGAAAGTCAATTCATTAGATGCTTATCCCACCCACCCTGGGGCTGATAGACTGTCTGTACCAAAACCAAAACCGTGTGGGGCTCTGGCTGAAATATCTAGGACGCAGCAGGGGGCTGACAGGGAAGTGGAAGGAGGAATTATGTGGAGACAATGGGGTGAGAGAGTTGTGTTTGACCTGCAATATAGCTAACAACAAAATCAATCTACTAGCTGTAGCTATCTAGTCCTCCATCCCCGCTGTCTGTTCATCTTTTCACTGTAGCAACTGTTATTTCTTCGTCCATCCACTCTACCTATCTATCTTCCTTGCTTTATCTATCCCTTTGTCCCTCTACTGTATCTCTCTCTCCATCTTTCTGTATCTTTTTTCTCCTCCATCCCCTTACTGTAGTTATTTGTGTTTCCATTTTATCTATTGCTTCACTCTTCTATTGTATCTTTCTGTCCATCTTTCAATTGCGTCCACTATCTCTCTGTCCCTCTATGATATTGATCATTACCGCCAACTTGTATTGATCTCTCCCTGCGTCCCTCTATTGTAGTATTTAGCTACCCGCAGTATCTATTTATCAATCTACCATAAAGTAAGTGTCTGCAGTTTGTTGGCCTGCCTCCTTCTCCCCATCTGTATGTGAAATAATAAGAAGGTTGCCTTATTATGGGGGAAGGGGTGTGCTAGTGAACAAGCTGCCCTGAGTTCTCAGCTGGGGAAGTTCTCATCTTCTCCCCACACCAGCTGTGGCCTCATTTATTTGAGGGTGTGGCTGCTTTTAGTGTATATTATTAAAAAGCATAAGAAACGAACCGGCCTGCAAAAGGCAAGGTAGAGAAACCATTAAGAACAGACAGGCACTCTGCTAATGATTACCTGAGACATGTCCGGGGCAGGCAGCTAGGAAGCAGGTTTATGATTGCATCCCATGGCTCACAGTGTCCTACATGGGGATTTTTCAAATATTTTCCTGCTTTTGGACATTCAGAGGAAAATAAAGCATTACGTCAATGGTTTAACTAGGACAGGGGGTCTCAAACTTCATTGCATCTCGACCCTCTTCTGACAACAAAAATTACAACATAACCCCAGAAGGGGGGACCGAAGCCTGAGCCTGCCTGTGCCCCGTTGCCCTTGCCCGTGCCCCGTTGCCCGTGCCCAGGGCTGAAACTGACGCCTGGGATTCGGCCCTGGGTGGTGTGGCTCAAGCTTCGGCCCCAAACCCCAGCAAGTCTAACGTCAGCCCTCACAACCTCATTAAAACAGGGCGGCAATCCAATCTGGGGTCCCAACCCCCAGTTTGAGAACTGCTGAACTAGGACATTAAAAAGAAGTGTTTAGTGCCAGTATTAAATCCCCCAGCACCTACTGCCTCCTATCCAACCCTGCAGTCCCATTACTTCAGCTGATTGTTTAGTGCCAGCACAGTCTGCTAGATTCCTGTAGCCTTGTCCTCTCTCCTGCATTTCTACCTTACTGCCTTCTCCATCCTGCACACAGGCTTTGTCCCTGTTCCTGGATCCTTTCCAACAGCTGTGATGGGGCAAAGCCAGATGGCTACAGTAAAGTACTGAGGAACAGGTATGTTAGCCCCAGGCTAAACAAATCCCTAGGACCCTGGTAACCAAATGGCAGTTGCTCAAGGTTAATCAAGGCACCTGGGGCCAATTAAGATCTTTCTAGAAGGCAGTAGAGATAGCTACTTTAATTAGAACACCTACAGCCAATCAAGGCAGGCTAATCAGGGCACCTGGGTTTAAAAAGGAGCTCACTCCAGTCAGGCAGGGAGGAGCCAGAGGAGAAGGAGCATGTGTGTGTGTGTGAGGAGCTGGGAGCAAGAAGGCAAGGAGCTGAGAGTGAGAGAGTGTACTGCTGGAGGACTGAGGAGGACAAGTGTTATCAGACACCAGGAGGAAGGTCCTGTGGTGAGGATAAAGAAGGTGTTTGGAGGAGGCCATGGGGAAGTAGCTCAGGGAGTTGTAGCTGTCATGCAGCTGGTACAGGAGGCACTATAGACAGCTGCGATCCACAGGGCCCTGGGCTGGAACCTGGAGTAGAGGGTGGGCCCGGGTTCCCCCCAAACCTCCAAACTCCTGGTCAGACACAGGAGGAGCTGACCCAGACTGTGGGTTCCACAAGAGGGAAAGATCACTGAGGTGAACAAATCCGCCAATAGGTGCAGGACCCACTAAGGTAGAGGAGGAACTTTGTCACACAGCACATTCCTGTTCATGCTATTTCCAACATTCTTTCCATCTATCAATGTGTAGTAACTGAGCACCTACTTCAACCCTCACCCATGCCTTCAGGGCCATGGCAGCCTCATTTAACCCTTGATGCATATTAAGGTGCATCTTCCGAGAAGAAAAGTAGATGACGTCCTAAAACCCAGTGGCAGCTCAGCAGTTAACTTTAAGTTGACTAGACAAAATCTTAGATATTAGGCTACATTTTTTTTATTTAGTTTCCACCCATTGAAATTTGCCTGAAAGATCATGACAAGCTTTATTTATCTTATTAAGTATACTACATTAACCTTGCCAGTGTGCTAATGGGCAAAAAGTGCTGTCTCAGCAACGTACTACAATAGGAAATTAACCATGTTCATCAGAGAGATTTTAATTATTGTTCTTTCTTAAAAGTACTACGTAATGCAACAATGCCCTTTTCCTCACAGGGCAGCAGATGAAGAGGAGGACATGTGCCTTCTACCTCACGGTTGTTCCTAGAGAGGCAGAGTTGGTTTTCCTCCCTGAGAGGTGGGGCTTCTCTCTCCCTCAGATGCATGAGTGAATAGGCAGAAATTGTAACTGGCACAGAAAATTGAAGACCAATATACCAAACACTGGGGTATTGGTTCAGTGGTAGATGGTCTGTGTCACGTGAGCCCGGTTGCTGCACATAGAGAAAGCAGTGCAAGCGAAAAGGAAGTGTGGTAGATGAAAATGTTGCTGAAACTGCACCCCGGGGATCCCCTCCCAGAGTATATATAAAAACATGCCTGGAAAGTCTCCTGGAAAGTTGTCCCAATCTCTCCTTCTGGGGGACAACAGGAGTACGCATAAGTCCTGTGTCAACCTCTGTTCACAATGGTGATTATGATCATGATAGTAGGATGTGCTCTTATGTTTTCTGACCTCTGTGGCGAGCTGGTGGCTAAAGGTCTAGGTAGTGCCAGGCTCATCTGGTCATATGTCTGCACATATCACGGCTCTTGTGCTGCACAGGTGCTGGGCCACCTGCTGGTTCATGTACAGACTTTGTACAGTCATTCTCTGCTTGACAGTGCTGTGGTTATGGGTCACATGGTTTGTGGTGGGTGGCTGATCTGAGTGATGAGCCCACAATGTCTCCACGGCACTTAGCAGGCATTGCTGACGCACAGCCCCTATTCCTGTGACTTGCTTTCCATGTGAGGCTAGTTATTCCTTTCACATCAGCGTGCTGTGTGTCACCATGCTAGTGATTATTCTGTGCTGCACTGTGCAACCAGCCACTCAAGCATCAACTGGATGCTTGCTGAATGCGTGATTTCTCATCCCCATGACCTTCCTAGGAGCAGGAATAGGATATCCAGGAAAGCCCTGGATATGGTATTTGCAGTGGACTGGACTGCAGTGGGCTCTACAGACATACAGGATCACAGGGTGATTCCCTTCTATGTGGCTATCACACACATTGTGATAAAATGTCAAGGATGGTTTGCCTTGCCCTCTATCACAGGATCTCCATGTACTTCTGCTACGAAGCACATCATTGCTAAACCCAGCCTACTCTCTCATTTTACTGCCATTGCCCCTACCCATTCGAGTTCCACCTGTCAACCACCATCTCTGTTGCCTTACCTAGACTACAGTAGCACTTGCAGTGGTTGTCTCTCTGTGCTATCTAGTTTAGGGGTTGCATCCCTGCCCCTTCCTTGTTTTTGTGGGGATCTAATGAGACATTTATGCAGCTCTCATCAATTTGTTGCACATGGGGTTGGCTCCACTGCTACTGGCTACACCCAAGCCAGTATGAGCTCAGCTGTAGCAGGCAGTACACTTGCACTTGACTGCATGCCACAATTTTGTCACTTTTTTTGTGTGGCATCAGTATTGTACAATCTGTGATGATGGGTCTCACAGACTTTTACAGCTTGCTAATGTATTGCTGTCAGATGAAGTTTAGGAGATAAGGCCAATGAGCAGGGACCAATCCAGTTTTACCTGACATCTCTGAGAAGCCTTTAAGACCCTTTTTTCTGTTGGTAAATTCTTAAGTGGGGAGATTTAGCGCATCATCCAATGTCTTTTGGAAGTCTGTCCCTGATAAAACCGTATTATCCAAGCAGGGCAGAGGTTAGGGAGCTTATCCCAGGCCACTGTGAAGATGGTGTCAAAGGAAATCAAATGCTCAGAGATTTATCCAGACACAGAGAAATGGATGATGTTATCCAATATGACAATCTATTTTCTTTCACTAGCACAAATCGGATTCTATCAGTCAAACAATGCTCCTTCAGAACATGAGAGCCTTTTGGAACAGAGTGTGTGTGCAGTGCTGTAGAAGTTTTGTGGTTTTATTTTCTCTGTTGCTGCCACTCTTAGACCAGCTTCCTGTTGGGAGAGACAGAGACAGGAGTGATCGTGAGCAATGCCACAGACTGCTTTCCTCCAGTACTTTGCATCAGCAGATGGTGGAATTGGAGTAGGGGAGATCTATGATGCACTGTTCCCTATAGTGCCTCCTGCTGGGTAAGGGTAGAGCTGGAGTAGTCCTGAGCTTTCTCACAGCCAAAATCCAGGTGTTATTCCTTACAGTGCCTGCTACTGGCCAAGACTGGGATTGCAGTCCTTGTGAGCTCCACTTTGGCCAGTGTTACGCACTGTGGTAAGCAGGGCCACACAGCTGCAAAAGCTCCACCTCTATCAAGGAGGTGAACAGAGTGGCTGCTCTATGATAGCCAGTCGTGGGCTGCCTTAGACCTCAGCTTAGTCCTCAGCATTCTTCAGAGACACAGGACAATACACTGTCAGCTCTTTCTTCAGAGAAGTAGGGAGCAGAGGCTGTTTGTAAACAGGAATCACTCAAATGCGTCTCTCTGTAATCTGAAAATGTCACAGTCCACTCCACTGCTGACTATTTATTCTGCTTTCTTCACACGCCTGAACTTTCACTCAGCCCTGAGGCAGCACTAAAGGAGCTGGTGACCTGTCAGCCACCTTGCTGTTCAATAGCGACAAGGCAGCACAGAGGTGAGGAAAAGAGGGCCATTTCCATTGGGGCTGCCTGTGAAGAATACCAGCCGGAGCTCTTGTGCCTCTGTCTAAACAGTATCTGATAAGCTCCCAACTGGCCGCTCCTCCCTGCCTTGTACTGGCCTTGGCGAGTTCCTTGATGGAACATAAACAGTCATTTCCTCCCTCCCTAGCCACATGTGCTGCTCAGCGTGCTCCGTTATGTGTTCTGAGCACACCAAGCAGATGATCGGCTTGGAGATGCTGTTTCATCAGTGGATGTGTGACTAACAGATGGGCTCCTAATGAGGGGGGATTTTGGCACGGCACCTGCATGCCTGGGACCAAGATTAAAAACAGTGACAATACATGAGTTTATTCACATGGACAGCCATCATGAAAGAAAGCTTCCTGCACCAAAGAGAAGTGCTGAGGACAAAGGCAACACTTTTTTTTTTTTTTTTTTTGGCCAGATATGGCTCCTTCATACTCAGAGGAACTTGCCAGCATTTCAACCATCATGGAGGCGGGAGAGATGGTGGTGGTGGAGCTGCTAGCATTTCCCCTTCTGCACAAGCTAGCAAAGGTCACCCACGGACATCTGCCTTTCATGTGATTGGGCACAAACCACAGCCATATGTGTCTGTATCTGCTCAGGACGTTTGATATTAAATATTAATAGTTGTAGTGAGTATGCATGACCCCGATATTGGCACTATTATGTCATTATGGGCAGAGTTCAATAGAGGAAAAAGGGCAGGATAGTCCCCCTTAAGATGCAAAGCTACTTGATAATAGTTATGGAGAGCAGGAGACTGAAACTGGGATGTGGGAGAGAGGCACACACAATGGAGTGGATCCTCAAACTGACAGCTAAACGTGAGGGGACAGATTCTGTTCTCACCCATGCACCCTCATGGAAGGTATTGGACAGGTGTACACGAAAGGACAATTTGACCCAAAGTCTGGTAACTGAGCAGAGAAGTGCACCAAGAGAAATGGATCAAGAGAAAGAGACAGCCCTAATCGGGGTGGGTGTGGGGGTGAGAGAGAGAGCGAAAGCAAGCAACACACAGAAGCAAAATGTGGAGCCAGGAGGCTGAGCAGTGTGGCTGACGTGTTCCTCTGCAGCCTGCATTGCCTTCCCATTCAATTCTGGGTGCAGTTCAAAGGGTCAGCTTCGAGCTTTGCATTTTTTATTAGTATGGATCCGTGGTAGCCTAGGGATTGCCTCTCCCCTTGTACTCTTACTCCATGGATGAGATCAACCAGCAGCAGCCACTAGATCTGCAGGCAAGGGCAGGCTCCTCACTTGGCCTGATAGACCACTGCCTGGTTGACTTTTAGGGCACACGGGCAAGCCTATTCGCTCAGGCTGTTGCTCAATGGGAGGGCTCACTTCTTCCTTTGGAGTTTAGTGGCCATCATTTTATTTCAGTCTGAGTTGATGATGGTAAGTGGGTTTATATCTTTAATATATCTGCTGATTCTAGCTTATTCTAAGGTCCCTGCCACGGTGAAGGTAATTCAATATCCCTGTGTGTTGCCCTAGAGATCTGGAGCTATATGCAGTTATGGTGTTCTATGGAAACTGATTAGAATAAACAAGACTGTCTGAAGCCCACCTCCCCAATTCCACCCAGGCTGGCTCCAGGCACCAGCCGAGCAAGCTGGTGCTTGGGATGGCAGATTCCAAGGAGCGGCATTCCGCTCAAACTTTTTTTTTTGCGCTTTGCCGCTTCTGCCGCCCCTGCATGTTTTTTTTCTTTTGGTTTGCTGCTCCTGCCACCCTGTAGGGGGTGGCAGCGCGGAGGAGGGGAGCTGCTGGGAGCAGTGCCAGGTCTGCAGCAAGCCTGGCACGGTAGCCCATGTCCTTCCCTGCCCACCCACTGGAGCGGTGCGGAGCCCTCCCAGCAGGCGGTGCGGCAGGAGGGGCCGCATGGCGAGCGCCCCGCTTAAGGAAGCCCTGGCTGCCCCACTTCTCTCCACCTGCACTCCACTGCCTGGGGTCTGGAGGGCTGGGAGTCCCCGTGCACCCACGCTCCTGCTGCCCTGCAGGTATTTTTTCTTCTTTTTTGTTTTTTGTTTTTTTCTTCCCTTCGCTGCTCCGGCCAGCTGGGTGGTTTGTTTTGCACCCCCCTCCCCCCTTCACTGCTCCAGCTGGCAGATTTGTTTCACGTGCCCTCCCCCCTCTTCGTTGCTCCGACCAGCCGGCAGGCTTCCCGGAATTCCCGCCCCCCCCTTTGCTGCTCCAGCCGGGTGGCAGGTTGGTTTCCCGCCCCCTTTGCTGTTTCAGCCACTGCGCAGGGTTTTTTTTTTGTTTTGTTTTGTTTTGCGCTTGGGGTGGCAAAAAAGCCAGAGCTGGCCCTGATTCCACCCTGCTCCTTCATCAATGGCTCTGGCTTGGAACATCTTGGCTAACAGCCTGGAAGGTGGCGTGGGGGCTACTAGGAAAAAGTGTGGGGAAAACTCCATCAAGATCTACTCATTCAACTATTCAATTCAAAGAGGGAGGCCAGGAAGCTTCCTAAAGGAGACCTGCATAATAACCCCAGAATGACTGTGAACAAGGGACAGGAGCGTGACAGGAGCTGGAGCATGATCCTGGAACAGCACAAGAGAAGGGGGAAAGGATTTGATGAATAAAATATTAAATCATCCATTTTTTATGTGGAAACATGGAATGCTGTGGATTGCTGTTTCCTGTTGGTTTAACATGCTAACTGGCCTGGTTCCCCTGTGAGATTCTCCTCCATCCCCTGCTTGCAATAATTATGTCAGGCACTTGACTGCATGCAGGAGCAATTAGGCTGGGTGAAGGAGAGAAGGGAGGAAGAAGAGGATGGGAGGTGGAGGATGGAGAAAACCAGGCAGAAGACCCTCCCCAGCTACAACACTTACATGCAGGGCTGTCCAGAGGCTCCACAGCAAGGAACTAGGGACTGGGGTGCAGGTGGGAAACACTGGCCTCTGGCTTCTGCGTGATAAAGAGAAATCCCAGACGGACAGAAAGAGACAGTCAGACAGCTGGAAATTAACCACAAAAGAGCTGCAATTGATGCCTCCATAGTCTACGGGGAGAAGAGTTGCCAGATGAAGTGTTTAATGGTTGGGCTGCTGCTGGTCCTTGTTAGGAACAGTCTGCTCTGTTGTCATCTATCTATCCATCTCCTTAGCTCCCTTCGCTACAGCCTCTGGGAAATGATTTCAAGCATCCTACTTTATTGCTAGTTGATTGGACACTTATCTAGCTGTTCCTCTTCGTTTTAGACACATACTGTAACTCTACACTGGCTTTTATATTGTCTTCCATCTATCTTAGACATTTCAATAGTGCCCATTACTGTAAGACGTGCGCATTGAGAGACAGCCTGTTTCACTATTACATTCCCTCCGTACCCTTAACCCCCAATGGGACAGACAAATCCCTAAATCTGGAGAGAGACACTTATCTGCACAGTGCAGAATTGCTTCCTTCAAAATATTTAGAAGTGTTTTATCTTCCTCAAGGGGAAGGATTGACTATGGCCAGATGGCACGGGGTGTGCTGTGCAACCTGTTCGTGTGCACCTCCCTGCTGACCTAGAGAGCTGCAAGCTATGTCCCTGCACCTGAATGCCATTGTCTGCTAATGCACCCCAGTTCTCTGTCACCCTCTGGATTGGAAATTGCCAATTACACAGCATAATTTGGTGACACAGGGCCAGAGTTTCAGAAGAGCTTGGCTCTCATTTAGGCAGTTAAATAAGGGCCATATTTTCAGTACTGCTCAGCATGCAACAGCTTCTCTTGTGACTCTCACAGCTAGATTTTTCAGAGTAGCTCAACACATCGTGTGCTGAAAATCTGGCTACTTATTTTGTGCTGTGATGGAGCATCTGCCCCACACAAGGTTGAAAGGGGTTAAGGTGGCCAGGCAGGCCAATTAACTCCACTGGGTGCACCTGGAGGAGGAACCAGGGAGCAAGCCACTAATTAGAAGTAGGTTTAGCTGGGCAGGAACAGGCAGGACCAGTATAAAGCCCAGAAGCAGTGAGCAGCAAGAGAGTTGCAGCTATTCTCTGTGTGGAGACTGGCAAACCTGGGGAGGGAAGCCAGATGAGCAGGAAGAAGCCCAGGGAAATGGCAACAAGGGGTCAGACTGTGCAGAAACCTTGGCTGCTTGTTATAGGGTCCCTGGGCTGGAACTCAGGGTAGAGGCTGGGCCTGGGTTCACCTACCAGCCAGGCGAAGTGGCAAGGGTGTTGGAGACACCAGCCAGCTAGCAGGTCTGGAAAGACTGCGAATTTCCCAGAAGGGGAGGACATTAGTGAGCTGGATGGAGGGCCCTGCCACAGAGAAGAAACTGCAAACCCAGGAGTGAGTGGGGCAGCAGAGCAAGACAGGACAGGGGAAGACACCACCGCAGGGAGGGTGCAAGCCTGGCAGAGGCACTACTAGGGGTGAGTGAACCCCATGACAGGTGCCTCGATGGAAACTGAGCCCTTTTGAAGATTCTGACCCTAGTGATCGAATGTCCACTAGAAATTAGGTTGAGAACAACAAGCTTCTTTCACCTGTCCAAAGACATTGGATTTGAAACTAAGTCTCCAGATGAAACCAACTTGACAGCAGTAGCCTGCAGCACCAATGAAGGCCTAACCCCCTGTCATAAACAGATAGCTAAGGGTTAATGTCTCTTTAACCTGAAGCACCTGACCAGAGGACCAATCAGGAAACCGGATTTTTTCAACTTTGGGTGGAGGGAATTGTGTGTCTGAGTCTTTGTCTGTCTGCCTGCTTTCTCTGAGCTTTGGAGAAGCAGTTTCTACTTTCTAATCTTCTGTTTCTAAGTGTAAGGACAAAGAGATCAGATAGTAAGTTCTATGGTTTCTTTTCTTTGGTATTTGCATGAATATAAGTGCTGGAGTGTTTTGATTTGTATTCTTTTTGAATAAGGCTGTTTATTCAATATTCTTTTAAGCAATTGACCCTGTGTTGTATCATCTTAATACAGAGAGCCCATTTGTATGTATTTTTCTTTCTTTTTATATAAAGCTTTCTTTTAAGACCTGTTGAAGTTTTTCTTTACTTCAGGGAAATTGAGTCTGTACTCACCAGGGAATTGGTGGGAGGAAGAAATCAAGGGGAGATCTGTGTGTTGGATTGCTAGCCTGATTTTGCATTCCCTCTGGGGGAATAGGAAAGTACTTTTTGTTTCCAGGACTGGAAACAGAGAGGAGGAGTCCCTCTGTGTAGTTTCACAGAGCTTGTGTCTGTGTATCTCTTCAGGAGCACCTGGAGGGGGGAAGGGAAAAAGGATTATTTCCCTTTGTTGTGAGACTCAAGGGATTTGGGTCTTGGGGTCCCAGGGAAGGTTTTTCAGAGGGACCAGAGTGCCCCAAAACACTCTAATTTTTTGGGTGGTGGCAGCAGGTACCAGGTCCAAGCTGGTAACTAAGCTTGGAGGTTTTTCATGCTAACCCCCATATTTTGGACGCTAAGGTCCAAATCTGGGACTAAGGTTATGATACCCCCTACCTATCGCGCCCCTGCAACAAATACATGAAACTTTTCCCAAGTCAACTATTCACTTACTGTCCTTTTTGAAAATGTATCTCAGTGCCTGTGTCAAAAGCAGCAGTCAAAATAAGACCTAGATGATAACAAATGTACTGTTAATGACGAGATTACTGTTAACTTTTTAATAAGCTCTTTATAGACAATTGATTTAGTAAAGCAAAACTCTATTTGCAACCATTCGGCTCCCAAACAATTGCACAACATGCAAGATGCTCTCGAGAAAGGTTCCAGAGACCTGGGCCAGATCCTAGTACTGAAGCTCTTCTGCATGCTTTCATTACCACAATGCTGCCTTGGGTAGCTACTGTCCAGCTCTGCACCACTGAAGAGCAGCACCGAGATACTAGCCAATATGGGAGAGATATAATAAATAGAGACAAATAGGGATACACATTTTAACTCCACTGAATACATCCTGGCCCTAATTTAGTCTTATACTTGGTGTCCAGAAATCAGAGTGATGGGTGCAATAGCAAAACTGATTGGATAGAATGGACAAGAACAGACTGAGTGATAAGGATGGATAGAGCGAGCACACAGGACCAGTGCAAGAAAGTTTCGCACCCTAGGCGAAACTTCCACCTTGCGTCCCCTGCAACCCTGAGGCAGCTCCACCCTGAGGTGCCCCCCCGTGGCAGCTCCCCCCATCTTCCCTGAGGCTCCCCCCTCCGGGGAGCTGTGCAGCACCTCCCCACCCCAGCTCAGCTCTGCTCCGCCTCCTCCCCGAGCATACCGGCCCCGCTCTAATTCTCCTCCCAGGCTTGCAGCTCCAAACAGCTGATTGGCGCTGCAAGCCTGGGAGGCAGGAGAAGTGGAGCAGCAACCGCACGCTCGGGGAGGAACGCTGTAAAAAAAATTGGGGCACCGCTTTTTGGCACCCCCAAATCTTGGCACCCTAGGCAATCGGCTAGTTTGCCTTAAGGGTAGCACCGGCCCTGAGAGCACACTGGGATTTAGGGAGATTAGACAGACAAGGATTGAGTAATGGATAGTTCACCTACTGAATTATTCCTTAAGTGACCATTAAGAAATAGAGTGATTAGTCTCAAATCTCACCAGCTGAAGAACAGGGGAAGCAAACCTTGAGGAACAGAAAGCCCAGCAATAGAGAGCTTCCAGGACTCAAAACTTAGTGCAAAAGAGGGAGCATGACTTTCCCAAGAGGAAGGGAAAATCTGGGATCACTCTCAGGTCCTTTAAATCACTTTGCTGAGAATGGATGTAGATCATGCAAGTGCAAATTGACTTGTCTACTGAGATCTCAGAAGAAACATTGCCCAGAAGTAGCTAACACCTGCAGCCAGGACACTGGGTTGTTTTCATGCTCTGATAGCGCGCACATTCCAGTTTCATATATCACAAAACCAGTTAGTAATAAGCCAATGCCAAAGCAATGGCCCTAATAAGTCTATGGGTTCTACTGTCCTATCTCAGGAGGCAAGACCAACACTTTCAAATGGCAATTTAAAACTGAATCTTCCGGAGGATGCACAAGGGACTAATGAGGGATTGAGTCCACAAAGACTGAAAGATTCTACCCAGTGTGGATACATAAGTCTCCCACCACAATGTATTTATAGCTAGCCTAGTTAACGCACATTCTTTGTCATGAGGGAGAATAAGACCCTGAATGTGAACGTGTTCACAAACTCAGAGCAGTCTGCCTCTACTCAGAGAGAACAAGGAGGTTTGGAACAGTTGTCAATGTTTTACTAGGGACACTGTATGGGCCAGATTTTGATCTCATAGAAGTGTAAATCCAAAGTAATTCCATTGGAGTTACTTTGGATTTACTGTAGTCTGAAAACAGAATCTGGCCCCATATCCCTAATCTCCCCTGTTATAAATCTCAGAGCCATGCAATAGATGAATGTATTATGTATCAGTGCCTATATCACCTGTGCTCTTCCCACTGATCTACCCCTAGGTTTTATCTTAATATCACAAAACCTGAGCAGCTTCAAACATCCACCTTTAAAAAAAAAAAATCAGCATGCCAGAGACTTAATTCCTCTTTCCTCCACAAAAACCGGGATTTTACCTGCATATCCTCCTGGTACAAGGCCAGGCTAGACAAGTCTTTGTATTTATGTGTTGCAGCTTTAAAGTCTGACACCTCACAACCCTGAAAAAGGGCTAAAAATGGAAACTTTATACGTAGGGTGACCAGACAGCAAATGTGAAAAATCAGGACAGGGGGTCTGGGGTAATAGGTACCTATATAAGAAAAAGCCCCAAATAATGGGACTGTCCCTCAGGGCCGGCACTACCATTTAGGCAACTTAGGCAATGGCCTAGGGCGCCAGAATTTGGGGGGGGCGCTATTTTGCCAGGGGGGCGGCACGTGGGTCCGGTGGACCTACCGCAGTCGTGCCGGCGGACGGTCCGCTGCTGGAAAGGCTCCGGTGGAGCTGCCACAGTCATTTCGGCGGACAGTGCGCTGGTCTAAAGGCTCCGGCGGACCTACAGCAGTCATGCCTGCGGCAGGTCCACCGGAGCCTTTAGACCAGCGGACCGCCCGCCGGCATCACTGCGGCAGCTCCACCGGAGCCTTTCCAGCAGCGGACCGTCCGCCGGCATGACTGCGATAGGTCCACAGGACCCACGGGGGGCGGCGAAATGGCTGTCCGCCTAGGGCGTCAGAAACCCTGGCGCCGCTCCTGCTGTCCCTATAAAATCAGGACATCTGGTCACCCTATTTATACCATTGGGAAGGAGAAATCTGCTGCATTCATTTGTAGCCCCAGAGGAGCCCAAGATAATGGACTTTTAAAGCAGTCAAGATTTTATACCTAGAAAGGCTATTCCAGGTCAGTTTTGGAGGATTCCCTCTCAGCCCTGTAAAATCAGACCCATGGTAATGAAAGCACCTGGTTTTACAGTTGGAGGCATGCAAAAATAGGACCAGTCCATTTATTTAAAATGCTTTAACACCATTTCATAACACCAGACAAGATCATGTATTTTATGGGAACATATGGTGGTGGTGTGTAGCCTAAAGGTTTTGCTGGCATGAGATTGGGTTGCATTACTCATGAATGGCAAACCCACAAGTGGGTTACCACATGGAGCTCATCCCAAATAAATGAAACTGATACAACCAACATGCCATCCTGTCATACACGTCATATATCTGGGGTAACTTGATCCTCCACAGGGATGAGCAGGGTGGGGAAGAATTCTCCCTCCAAGGCACAGATTGGAAGCAGAGATACTTTATAGCAGCAGCTTCAGCCTAAGGGCTAGAGCAGCCTTGGCAACATTTGTGCGCACATAGGTGGAGGTAAATGGGCAGGAAGGAACAGAGGATCCGCAGTCCTTGTCTCTCTAGCCATGTCCCCAAATAGCAGCTTGGTGGGATCACAATAGAAGCTCCCATGGAGCTGTGCTCCACGTTGCAGAGTGGGTATGGATCCTGTCCTGCTCTTGATATCTGGGCTTGAAAGAGAACACTAAATTTAAGTTTAAATTCATATCCAAGTCTTGCAACTTGGACCCACTCTTATGGGGGTTCACGCACTCTTATGGACCTACACAACTAATATGTAATGCCCTGTGACCCCCATCCAGCTCCTCAAGGGGAGATGGAACCAATCCAGGGCCCAACCCAGCAATCTTTATTCATACAAAGACTCCCCTGAAGTGAGCTGGAGTTTGTGAGAGTGTTTGGCCAGAATAGGATCTCTGACTAAGAAGGGACAGAAAAAGATCTGTCTATAAGTATACATCTTGATTTTTTCTTGTATTTTTTCAGATATCTGCTATTTCAGTGTTTCTCAAACTGGAGTTGCCGCTTGTGTAGGGAAAGCCCCTGCCAGGCCAGGCCAGTTTGTTTACCTGCCCCGTCCACAGGTCCAGCCAATCACGGCTCCCACTGGCTGTGATTCGTTGCTCCAGGCCAATGGGAGCTGCTGGAAGCGGCGCGGGCCAGGGGACTTACTGGTCACCGCTTCCAGCAGCCCCTAGTGGCCTGCAGCGGGCCCTACTGATAAGAACACCACGTCCCTCAGACTGAAGGCCAGCGTATCGCTAATGCAAGGGGAAGCTAATTGCCTAAGAACTAGAACACTCAGTGAATCCAGAGGTATTTTTCCATCCTACAATTACAGATAACAATCCTGGGAATATCTGCATGTTCCCGTTTAAAATAGCGGCTAAGATAGAAGCCTGTGAATTAGGAAAGCTCCACCTACCCAGACAGCCCCTTCGGATCAATACTGCTGCATGAGACAGTATCTTTAAAAGGGAGGAGGGGAGGCACTGGGAAGGTGAAAGCTGGGGGAGAAGTCTACCTGGTGCTGCAAAAGAAGAAATTGCCCAGCAACTCATGGTTTACTTCCAGGCTTTATCCTGAGCCTCAGTACACACAGGAAAGGGACTCAACCGTTGAATCAGACACAGCCCATCTCAGGCTATAGCCCAGCCTTCTAGCAACTGGGCAGGGAGCTCTGCCTCCTCAGATGTCTCTCTCCTCTCTGATTATCAGGGAGATACTCTTATGGGGTCAGATTCCGTGCCGGTATAAGTCGCGGTAGCCCCATTGAATTCAATGGAGCTATGCCAGTTTGTGCCAGCTGGGAATGTAATCTGTGTTCCCCCTGAAATATTGCTTGGATCGCAGGTTCCCATCCAGCCATGATGTTCTACCCCGCATGAGAGCTCAGCAGCGAGTTAGTTCCCGGCTTGCAGGTGAACAGGTAGGGCCTCTGCATTGACTGAGCTTCCTGGCTGACTCACTGATCACCCTGGGGGCATGCTCACTCATTATTATCCCCTACCACCTGATGAAACAGGCTGTTTATATTTACCAGTCTCCTGGCTGGCTTGTCTGTCTTTCTGCCTGTGTTCGTATTTCCTAGACACGTCGCTCTTGCCCATCCATCTGTGGCTTCTGCTACTGGCTGGACAGCAGCACAGCACAGTGGACAGCGCATCTCTGCCCCCAACTTGCTTCTGCTGCTGAAGGAGAGCTCCCCTCCTCGCCCCTGGGGCTTTAATGTGCTAAACTATGTGCGATCACACTGACTGGATGAAAATGATCAGCCAGCTCCTCCAGATAGACCCGTGTTTCTCAAACTGGGGTTGCCTCTTGTGTAGGGAACGCCCCTGGCGGGCCAGGACGGTTTCTTTATCTGCCTTGTCTGCAGATCTGGCCGATCGCTGCTCCCACTGGGCACGGTTCACTGCTCCAGGCCAATGGGAGCTGCTAGAAGCAACGCAGGCCAAGGGACGTACTGGCCGCTGCTTCCAGCAACCCCCATTGGCCTGCAGCGGCAAACTTTGGCCAGATCTGCGGACAGAGCAGGTAAACAAACCGTCCTGGCCCGCCAGGGGCTTTCCCTACACAAGCGGCGACCTCAGTTTGAGAAACACTGCTAATTTTTGCAAAACGTTAACATATACCCACCATGCTCTGCAAATGAAACCATCAGCAATAATCTGGGGAGTTCTGAAACGACAGACTGAGAATCTGATGTGAAAAGGAGAAAGCAAATGAAGGAAAGAAACTGTAAGGTGAAAAATCAGCCCAGCAAACAGAATTTAGTCTGTTTTCCTCATTCCCTTGTTCAGCTTCTGCTGTCCAGCTCTGAGTGCATCATTTTTATCTCCTTCTCTCTCATATAAAAGCCCAGCTCCCCTAGTGAGAGTGCAGATGATGATTTGGCATTGTCCAGGACCATTATGCTGTCAGTTCTCAAAGGAAAGAAGGGCTTGTAAAAATCCTGTAGTCAGACAAAGGCAGAGCATGCAGTGCAGGACAGTTTGTACTGCAGCCTGCTAATAACTGTTCTGAACAATGGCTTATATGGAATGATCCACAGCAGAACATGAAATTCCTCTTCCAGCTTCATCTCTACTTACAATGCCTGTTCCAGCTTCAGCTGTACACACTTTACATATTCAATTCCTGTTCCAAACTCTTCTATACAGAAGTACGTGCGCACCACTCATACACATGGGTCATTGCTGGCCCAGCCCCGCCTCTCCTTCATTACTACATAAGCAATTTCTGTTCCAACACACACATTCCTATTCCAACCATTTACACACACACACACACACACACACACACACACACCCCTCCACCATTCACACCAATTCATATCTCACTCAACCCACATCCACATTGAGCCGTGGAACACCCCAGCCTAGCACATCACATGGCTGTTATTGTTGCTTCTGGGAAAGAGGTTGACCCTTTTGAAAAGAAAAGGAAAAACCAGTGAGGAAGGCTACTTGTTCTGTGCATCTAAGATATGAACATTAGCTCTCTCTTAAAGGGACCAAAAGTCAATATATTTGGGATCACAAAAAAGCTAAAGTGAGAGTGTGCTTCTACACAAAGAGGAGCTAGTGCATAACCCACTGGTCAGTGTGCCCGTTCTATGTCCCCGTGTGCCTGATCCACGTAAGAAGTGAGTCTGTTCCATTTCCAGCTACAGAACCTAACTCTTTAATTCAAGCTGAAGAGACTCATGCTTTCAGCTCTAGAGATCCGTTTCAATCCCTGATGTCAGCCGTCATACCTGCAACTGCATTTAATGTTGGAACATGACCTGTTAGCCTTTAAGGTGGCAAGGGGCAGGACAACTGACAAATCAACCTCAGTCTTGTTCATCAACTTGGCATTCAGTAGGTGTGCAGAAAGAGTGCAACTTGTACACAGAGGCTCTGATTCCGGGCTCTGCTGCAGCTACTTTATAACTGCACAGGCAGCTTAACCAGCCCCCAAGTGGAGCAGGGCTGGTGTAATGGCTCTAACTCCCTTCCCTCATGGGCACATGTGGCTGCAGCACTTTGTGCTTGAGCGACGCTGGGCTGTTGGCGTGGCCCATGGTTGGCTGTGGGCAAATGCTATACATCAGAGCCTCCTCTGGGGCTGATTTAACTTACAATGGGGGCTGAGTCAGTTCCAGTCCAGAACCCCAAAAGGTGCAAATATGGCATATAGATGCCTTTCCTCCTATCCCAGGCTACACCTGCACATCCTGTGCTCTGCTCTCTCAGAGGCACAGTGCAGAATCTGGCCAGGCTAGGGAGAAAAGTGCAGCAGGAAACCCAACTAACGAGAGTACAAGATCAGAGGTGAGGGATTGCTGTATCCTGCATGCCCTTCTGATAGCTGCTTTTCCTGCTACAGCTCTTGCCCCCGCCCTCAGTGCATAAGCACATTCATGTGATGCACCAATGGAACCCCAGATCAGTGCAAGGTACATTACACCACTTCTTGCCCGAACACACCCACTGTGTCATTTCATATCATCACTGAGTATGAGCCATTGTATTTAGATTTTCATTATTTTCCTCTCCTCTTTTTCGTCCTTCTTCCAGGCCCCAGGATACGATGAGCAGAACGCAAATCCAATAACATTTGAGTCAAACTTTCCAGCCAGCAACATTGAATGGGTCTGAAATTACATGTAACAGGTTTGCCCAACCCCAGCAAAATCTCCCTGCACCTCTTTAGAGCTAAGGTGGACTTCAGTGCTATGCATGGAATCTAAGACATCCCTTCTGCAATGTTGTTAATGGGAGCAGGTGCCTTCAAGGCACCGCTTCCCCTAAGTATGTACATTACAGCTGTTGGAATTAGGGTGCAGACCAGTCTGTTAATCTGCTAAATCAATCTCTCTCACTGCTAGTAGAAGTCATTCAGATGTTGTCAGCTACAAACACCCCACTGCCCACTCAGGAGTTCCTGGTCATACTCAGCAGTGCTAGAAATGGCCACTTCATGGACTATGAAATGCATTTTCCTCCCAGCCTTAGTTTGGACTATGACAAGATGTGATAGTTAGGACCACAGCTATATCTGATATGCTAAATATGCTCTATGATATGATACAGCAACTGTATAGAACATTACATCCATGCCACTTATAGACAGATGATCTTAGCAGACTATATGTAGATTTCCCCATCACATCACTGTATATTTGCTGTGTTGCCACCCCTCCAGTCAAAATGTCATGACCTGGATCCTAGATTCCCCCTATAGCTTTCTGTCTGTGCACTACAGGGAAAGAAGTGACAGCAGACCGTGCCAGAGGGTTGAAACTAGCTGGAAGAACATTGCAGTGGGACCTGGGGCTCTGATACGTGTGCAGCTTCAGCAAAACCGAAAGGCAGTAAGCAGGAAGCACTCCTTCAGCTGAGCTGAGAACGTGTGTGTTACTGAACGAGCAGCGCCATGCACAGCTTGGGGTGTGAAAATGCTTCACAAATATAAATGAACTAATTCCAGAGAGGTAGGGAAAGTGCAACAGTGGCACAGGGAGTGATGTGACTGACCTAAGGTCACGTAGAGCCAAGAACAGAAGCCAGGACTCCTGACTCGCAGGGCCCTACTTATAAGAACACCACGTCCCCTCAGACTGAAGGCCAGCGTCTCCCTAATGCAAGGGGAAGCTAATTGCCTAAGAACGAGAACACTCAGTGAATCCGGAGTCATTTTTCCATCCTACAATTACAGATAACAATCCTGCGAATATCTACATATTCCTGTTCAAAATAGAGGCTAAGATAGAAGTCTGTGAATTAGGAAAGCTCCACCTACCCAGACAGCCCCTTTGGATCAATACTGCTGCATGAGACAGTATCTTTAAAAGGGAGGAGGGGAGGCACTGGGAAGGTGAAAGCTGGGGGAGAAGTCTACCTGGCGCTGCAAAAGAAGAAATTGCCCAGCAACTCATGGTTTACTTCCAGGCTTTATCCTGAGCCTCAGTACACACAGGAAAGGGACTCAACCGTTGAATCAGACACAGCCCATCTCAGGCTATAGCCCAGCCTTCTAGCAACTGGGCAGGGAGCTCTGCCTCCTCAGATGTCTCTCTCTCCTCTCTGATTATCAGGGAGATGCTCTTATGGGGTCAGATTCCCAGCTGGTATAAATCGCTGTAGCCCCATTGAATTCAATGGAGCTATGCCAATTCATGCCAGCTGGGAATGTGATCTGTATTTCCCCTGAAATATTGCTTGGATCGCAGGTTCCCATCCAGCCATGCTGTTCTACCCCGCATGAGAGCTCAGCAGCGAGTTAGTTCCCGGCTTGCAGGTGGGTGAACAGGTAGGGCCTTTGCATTGACTGAGCTTCCTGGCTGACTCACTGATCACCGTGGGGGCATGCTCACTCATTATTATCCCCCTACCACCTGATGAAACAGGCTGTTTATATCTACCAGTCTCCTGGCTGGCTTGTCTGTCTTTCTGCCTGTGTTCATATTTCCTAGACACGTCGCTCTTGCCCATCCATCTGTGGCTTCTGCTACTGGCTGGACAGCAGCACAGCACAGTGGACAGTGCATCTCCACCCCCAACTTGCTTCTGCTGCTGAAGGAGAGCTCCCCTCCTCGCCCCCGGGGTTTTAATGTGCTAAACTGTATGTGATCACACTGACTGGATGAAAATGATCAGCCAGCTCCTCCAGATAGACCTGTGTTTCTCAAACGGGGGTTGCCTCTTGTGTAGGGAAAGCCCCTGGCGAGCCAGGACGGTTTGTTTACCTGCCTTGTCTGCAGATCCGGCCGATCGCTGCTCCCACTGGCCATGGTTCGCTGCTCCAGGCCAATGGGAGCTGCTGGAAGTGGCACGGGCCGAGGATGAACTGGCTGCCGCTTCCAGCAGCTCCAATTGGCCTGCAGCGGTGAACCGTGGCCAGTGGGAGCCAAGATTGGCCGGACCTGCAGACAGGGCAGGTAAACAAACCAGCCCGGCCCGCCAGGGGCTTTCCTTACACAAGCAGTGACCCCAGTTTGAGAAAAACTGAGATAGATCAATATGCTGATATTACTGTGTGGACCACGGACACAAAACATGACGGGGACTTTATCCAGTGGCAACAACTGCAGGTTCAGAAAAGTCAAAACAGACATGATAAAAATGCAAGAAAGGCAGTGTAGGGAGGGAAAGAAGCCCTTGTTACTTTCAGTTCATTTAAAAAAAAAAGTCTGAAGCCAGAGCACTGAGCTCGTACAAAGTGCATTAAAATCAAATTATAAAGAAGGAAAAGAAATCCCCATTTTTGGTGGTGTTACTAGGTAAAACTTGGAGTGGGAATTATAGACACTATTCAATCAAATGTCAGGGAACGGAGCAAGAATGAACATTCCCCAGTCACTATTGCTGTTTGCAAGCTCCATAGTCCTTCTACCTTCTTAACCTTAGACTGAGGACACATTGGTTTGAACACAGATCATTCAGTACTAGTCTCCTATGGGGCCAGACTAGGCCCTCATGTAACTCCATGGAGCCATTCAGGAATGAGTGGGACTTGTTGACTTTACTGAAATTGCACCAGGGCTCAATCTGGAAGCTGATGTGTTTGGGGAGGTTGCAGCTACATCAGTTTCCCATGGGCTGGAGTAAGGAGAAGTATGAGACTCTTTTTGTCCCATTCCTTCAAGGATAACTTTGACCTAAAAGGAGATTTTTCTAATAAAACAGTGATAAATGGGCTTGCCAGAAATCTCTGGATCTCCACATCACAGACCCCTTTGTGCTCAGCTGTATCGGGGAACCATCAGACTGCAGCATGGTTTCTGCCATATATTATCATTTCTATCACTTTTTGAGCATGAGGCACCAAAGGAAAATAAGGGCACTATACAAAATGTGTTTCAGTAATGAATGATCATAAACTGGGGCTTGATGGCTCTGCTATAGACCCTACCAGTACGGAACCCCTGCCACAAGCCATGAAGAAGGGTATGTGGGTGCGTGGGAAGTTAAATGCACATGAATTTAATGGAACATGCACACGCCTCCCCTGACTAAAACAAAAAAAAATTTAGCCAGGGAGAGACTAACAGGCAAATTTAGGGTTGCATAGATAACAACCCTACTATTACTGAAAAAGCCTTGCTAGCAGGCCAGATCCAGTTTGAACCTTGGATAGAAAGCCAGGAGAAGTCAGCCGATCTCTACTGGTTCGGTGGAACATAGGGTAAAATATGGCGCTGCAAATACCTTGCTCCTAGATTATTAAAGCCTTGAGTTATATCCAACTGCCATCCAATGCAGTTTTTGGAGAGCAGGCATAATTTATTCCCATGTACCTATCATGGGAAGAGGAAAGTTTGGGTCAGCTTCAAGGGAAGCCAAGGAGAAGGTATTTACAGTGTTCCAGCTGGAGTGATTGTAGACTGTAGGGAGTCACATGAGTGCGCAAAGCTAGTGTCTCAGGGTGTCTAGAGACTCCATCAGGCATTCTTAAGGTTTTATTCACAACCATGTTAGGTGGAGAACAAGATGTCAGCGTTAAAGAGGTAGCGGTACGTGGAATCACCACGTACACCCTGATTCAACCCCTGCTCAGAATATTTCTTCCCCCTGTGTCTTGGCTTCAGACTTGTAGCTCATGGGAACTCCTTGCAGTGAGATAGTGCTGGACAGGTGTGACCAGCAATGCCAAGTGCTAAATGAGAGGATATCTTCCTAGCTAGACAGAAGCTTCTCAACTCTGCAGAAAGTCTCACTCCACATGGTGTTTTACAGGTATGGAGAGGAAGGAGACCGTAAAGTTCATCACTGCTAGGGCTGAGCATCAGACTACTCCAGTTAAAGGGAACAGGGTCATTAATTATAAAAGAGTAGGCCTCTCCTGTTTTGTCCAAAATCTCATTCTCAATATAGGCCATCTTAAATTAAACACAAAGGTATAACAAGGTACAGTCAAAGTCTCATCCTGGATGCCAGGTAGGCTGACACAGCACCTTGATTTGCGTTACGCTCTGATCTCACAAACTAAACAGGTTTAGGCATGATCCATAGGTGAATGGGAGACCTCTAGAAAAAAATCCAGGAAGTGCCTGGTGTCATAAACAGATAGCTAAGGGTTAATGTTCTTTTACCTCTAAAGGGGTAACACCAGTAACCTGAAACACCTGACCAGAGGACCAATCAGGAAACAAGACTTTTTCAAATCTGGGTGGAGGGAAGTTTGTGTGTGAGTTCTTTGTCTTGTGTCTGACCCTCTCGGCTATGAGAGTGATTTTTCTATCTCCTGGCTTTCTAATTTTCTGTTTTCAAGTTGTAAGTACAAGATAGTAAGACAATAAGGTTTATATTGGTTTTTTTTGTATTTACATGTGTGTAGTTGCTGGAATGTTTTGAATTGTATTCTTTTTGGATAAGGCTGTTTATTTATTTTTTTCTTTTAAGCAGATGACCCTGTATTTGTCACCTTAATTATTTATTTTTTTCTTTTAAGCAGATGACCCTGTATTTGTCACCTTAATACAGAGAGACCATTTTTATGTATTTTTTCTTTTTTTATATATAAAGCTTTCTTTTTAAGAGCTGTTGGAGTTTTTCTTTAGTGGGGACTCCAGGGAATTGAGTCTGCAGCTCACCAGGGAATTGGTGGGAGGAAGAAGTCAGGGGGAAAATCTCTTTGTGTTAGATTTACTAAGCCTGACTTTGCATACCCTCTGGGTGAGGGGGGGAAGTACTTGTGTTTTCCAGGACTGGAAACAGGGAGGGTGCAGTCCCTCTGTATATCTCTCCAGGAACCCAGGGAGGGAACACCTGGAGGGGGGAAGGGAAATGGTTTATTCCCCTTTGTTGTGAGACTCAAGGCATCTGAGTCTGGGGGTCCCCCAGGGAAGGTTTTGGGGAGACCACAGTGCGCCACACTGTATAGATTCCTGGCTGGTGGCAGCTTTACCAGGTCCAAGCTGGTAACTAAGCTTGGAGGTTTTCATGCTAACACCCATATTTTGGACGCTAAGGTCCAGATCTGGGAAGAAATGTTATGACACCTGGTGATTCAGATGGTGACACTCGGCTGGAACAGTCATGACTGTGCCAGCATTGCATTAAGGGGTGCTCTGCTGTTAGTATTGCCATCGTTTAGGTGAGAGAAGTGATCACTAGACTTTGATTTTATCTAGAATAGCCCTGAGAGCCCACAGCATTTTTGTAAAGTTTGGGATTTTAATGCTGGTGTCCTGGCCTCATTCCAACTCGGGTAATTACAGTCTGCCTCCTTAAATTCCCCTGACAATTTTATTTGAAAAATGCCTTCTGTGTCAGTCTCCAGAAGTGGGCAAGGCAATCCTTACACATAGAGCTTCTTTGGCATGGAACCAGACAGATACCTGTCTGGACTGGAGCCAGTGGGTCAGATCCTCAGATAATGTAAAATAACAAAGCTCCAACGAAGTCAGTGGGTCTATGCTGATTTACATCAGCTGTTGATCTGGCCCAACAGTCTTTAACTGGTTAAACTTCTTGTACACTATGGAAACTGTTATTACATACCTACCTCTCTGTGCAAAAGTAACTGCATGCTCACATGTGTGTTAACTCATGGATACACACTGATGGTATGGACATGCAGCTTACGGCAATTGTACAGGCTGTAGAACTTGTGATAATGGGATGGAATCCATTGTCTGGTTAGAAGGTTATATACACAGAAGGAGGAGAAGTTGCAAAGGGACAGGGGCCTCTACAGAGCAGGGTTGCCCAGAGGATTCAGGGGGCCTGGGGTCTTCGGGGGCGGGGGGCCCCCACTTAGGCAGTAATTTGGCGGTGGGGGGTCCTTCTGCTCTGGGACCCACCACCGAAGTGCCCCGAAGACCTGCAGCGGGGGCCTCCCACTGCTGAAGACTGGCATTTCGGCTGTCAGTCCCGGGGTGGAAGGACCGAATTGCCACCGAAGACCTGGAGTGGAAGAAGCTCCGGGGGCCCAGGCCCCGCGAGAGTTTTCCGGGGCCCCCAGGGCGAGTGAAGGACCCCACTCCAGGGGCCCCGAAAAACTCTCGTGGGGGCCCCTGCAGGGCCTGGGGCAAATTGCTCCACTTGCCCCCCCCTCAGGGCGGCCCTGCTACAGAGAGGGTACAACTAACTCCTCATTACCTGCTTTTCTTGAATTAGTTTTGATATAATATGCCTGAATTTGAGCAACCTGATTCTCACAGATATGAGAGGCTGACATCACCATTTTGAGCCAGACACAGTCTAGGTAGATGCTGTGAAAGCTTCTCTAAAAGCTCTCAGAAGTGCTTCACTTTTGACCTGCAGCCCCCTCCATGCTGTTCTGTTCCCAGACTCTCCACGCAGGACTGCCAATGAACCTCAGTGCTGATCTGTAGCCCCCTGAAATTCCAGTCCTGGGATCCCCACACAGCGCTGCCAATACACCTCTCACTCCTATTGTTCTACAATACACAGTTGTTTATTCACTACCTGCTGTTTCAGTTCTGCTCATCTGCTCTGTTGAACTGTGAAGGGCTCTACTCAGTGCTAATCCATCCCATGCAAAATCCACTTACAGCTCAAAATTTTCCAATGTAACAGGGGGACAGGCAACATTTTGAACAACTCTGCTTCCAACATCTCCATGTTCTTAATGGATTGTTATATTTTTTCACATTTCTAAACCCCAAATTGGCCTTGCTCCCTGCTCAGCCCTTATATGCTGGATGTGCTTGGTATGGGGCTGCTGAAAGGAAGGAGTTAAAATCAGTTTAATCAAAGGTTTTTATCAGATATGGTTCTGCTGCTGGAATGACCTGGAAGCATCTGTTAATAAAAGGCAATAAATAAATAAATAGCTCAAATAAAACCCCCAAGCCCTTTCAGGTTGAGATTTTTTTTCCCCATCCACCTGCACCCAAAATAAGAGAGCTATCAAAGAAAGCTCCCCCATTAGCCATCAATTCAGAGCAACTTCAATCAGCCAGCTCTGCTGGAGCCTGCAGGAATCTTTCCCCAGCAGCCTCCTACATGCTGCACTTGAGTGCTCTGTCAGAGCCACGTGAAACCTGCCTGCTATCAACCCCCGGGTCTCCTTTGCTGCAATGAGGTGAGGGGGCTGGCGTTACTGACCAGGGACCACCAACTTCAAAAGAAAGGGACAGAGAGCCACAGAGGGTGGAATCTGGATTTGAGTGATTAAGCCACAAGATCTTTCAGTGAAGATTTCCCTAAACTGTTGTCTGATTTGCAAGTATGTGTTTTATCTTGATCCCAGCCAGGACCGCAGGAATATTTGAATAGGTTCCCACGGATCTGGTTTTCTCGAATATAAAAAGATGTTTTCCCTTGAAGCTCCTGAACATAGACAAACTCTGTGGTTCTCCCTGGCTCTTCAATTATCAGACACTCTCTTTGACATTTTGCTGGTTTTGCCTCTTGCCACCACACACAAGCCACAGGATGGGCTAAGCATTTGTGGTAGGGAGTGATGACATTCCCCCCTACATAACTGTGATGTGGTTTCTTCCAAAGCTCACCCAGGGCCAGTGCTTCCATTTAGGCGACCGCCACCAGGATTTGGGAGGGCAGCATTTTGCGGCTCTCGGTGGCAATTCGGCGGCGGGGGGTCCTTCCGCGCTCTGGGTCTTCGGTGGCAATTCTGTGGTGGGTCCTTCACTCACTCCAGGACCTGCCACTGAAGTGCCCCGAAGACCGGGAGCACGGAAGGACCCCCCTGCCGCCGAATTGCCGCTGCCGCCCGGAAGCGTGAAAGGACCCCCGCCTAGGGCGCCAAAAACCCTGGTGCCGCTCCTGAGCTCACCGCCTTGTCCCTGACCACATCTGTTTGTGTTTGGCAGGAGGGGACCACCCTAGCGGTCTGCTGCTACCATGGTTGGTTGGGCAGGTGGCTGCTTCCACAGCTGGCACAAACCCTTCGCCTTCCTCACAGTTTACAGCTGGAGAAGGATTTAAACAAACAAAACAAACACGACTCTTTATTTCATGCACAGAGTCTTAAAAACAAGGGGTACTTGGGATGCCTGGGACTTTGGAAGTCTTGAGTATGGCCTATTACTCCACAACAGTCCCAGTCCCACACACATTGGCAGTGAGAGTGGGTGGGTCCACACTTACACACTGTATCCAAATGCATCCAAACATTTCAAGAGTTTGGATCTGAATCTAATCTATGGGTTGGGCCAATCTATCCATTCTAGGTATTTTTAAGGTACCTTTCTCCATTGGGTCTACACACAAAACAACTACTAGAGAGTAATCTAACTGCCAAAAGGGTCTTAGCTCTCTGTCCCTCTCCATCTTCCAGATGCATTTATTTCTTCCTCTGGTAAGGTCCTCTGTTAATGGCATCTCCTCCCATGCAGTTTCGGGGGAGGAGGAGGAGAAGTAGTAGTGAGTCTTGCATTTAGACTTTAATACAGTCAGGATCAGGGTCTGTCTGGTCTCCACTGGTGAACTGTCCCATATCCAGGAATCCTGCCACCACAAATGCCTGAGTGTAGGGGGGTGATCACCTGCCTCTGCCTGGAAGGGCTTAAAATAGCCCTGGGAGAGGGCTGGGGCAGGGGAAAAGCTGGGCTGATTGGCAGAACAGCCAGAGCTGGGGTCACTTTTATAAAAGGGCTGTGAGCCAGGGGCTGTGAGGAGTCTCTTTTTCCAGTATTGGAGGGAGTAGGGTCTGGCTGCCTGTCGAAAGGGTACTGGGTGTGAAGCAGGGCTGGGGAAAGGCCAGAGGAGCAGGGGAGCCCCAGGCTGGTGACTCCCCAGGCTGCAGAGCCTGGTCCTAGGCACACCCCATAGAGGTATTGGGTTGCAGAGAAAGGCAACAGGTCCAAAACCCCCTTGCCTGTGATGAGTGGCTTATATTGCAGTCTGCCCCAGGGAGTGGGGGCTAGTTGGTGACTGGCAGTAGCCTATGACTGGGGCGAGGTGGGAATAGGGGGTAGGGGTTCCCTGGGGAGGGGAGACTCAGACTGAGGGGTGTACTGCCAGGGGGCAGCTCCCCAGATAACGGGCCACTGGTGTCCAGGGAGGGACATGGGGCCAAGTGGCAGTGGGACACTGGCCTGAAGATGGTGCTCCAGAGGCTGGAAATGCTAATTCCTGGATATGACCAGCAGGAGGCGCTGCAGGGGTGATTCCCAATTTGCTATACTGAGACTCTTATCCTAGATCTGTCCAGCAGCTGTTTCCTTTGAGGAATGTAGCTGTGGGTAATGGATAGATCAGACAGCACAGCTGTACCCTCTTAACGCCCTACAGAGTATGACTAGAACTTTGAATTCATTCTAGAAATGACCACGGCACCAGTGGAAGTCACAGGCTTAGCACAGTGATGTGTTCTCTTGGCCTTTCTTTCTTAGTGGGTGGACTGCTGCATTCTATCTAAGTTGTCCTTTCCATGTGGTCTACATGTTCAGTCCCAGCTAGACTGAGCTGCAGCAGTTTGTGATGAAGGGCTGGAACCCTGTAGCTCTCCTTATCTGAGGGATGGGGCACAGTCTGAAGGCTAGTAGAAGATGGTAGAATTTGTTCCTCTCCACTCTTCTATGCTGTGTGATTGGGAGCCATGAGGAGTCCCGAATTACACTCAAGCTTTGTCCTGTTTGGTGATCAGCATTCGGATGCCCTCAGCTGACCATGAGATCTGTGGTTGGCAAGTCTCTCACGGTGTCTCTCTCTTCCTGTCATCAGCACTTCTGTCTTCCCTGGCTTTGGTCTGAACCAGCTGCTCTTCCTCAATCTGTTTGTTTCCTCCAGGCACTGGAACATCTTGGTGATGACGGCAGAGGCTGCATCAGTGGAGCGGGATATACAGACCTCAGTGCTGTCAGTGTAATACTGACATAGTAGCGCATCGTGTCTTGCATTCTCTCTCCAAGTGCTCTCATTTATGTGCACACATGTTGAGGAGGAAAGGTGACTGTCTTGACCTTGTGATCTGTCCAGTGGGCATGAGTAGAGCCATCAGAGTGCTGTTCCATCCACTCCTGCTAGGTCCTTTAGGTCAGCCAGCAGCACACTTATCAACGGTATCAAAGGCTATTAAGAGGTCAAGCAGTATTACTGCAGCCGTTTGAACTCTGTCCAACCCCAGAAGCAGGTCATCCATCAGGGTCAGAAAAGCCATGTCTCCACCATGGAGCCTGACTGTGAGAGGGCCACACACTGGAGGAGGTTAGGTGCTGTTGGAATTTTCTCACTACCATTTCTTCATTACTTTACTCCAGAAGGGCAGGATGGAAATGGGGCAGTAGTTTGTAAGGAGCATAGAGCCAGCTGGCACAGCCCCAAACTGGGCAGAGATAGCTCACAAGATGACTGGGTCAAGTCAGGAAGATTTGTTGTTTCAGTACCTCTCTCAGGAATCCTCTGCTAGGGTTTATAGGGAGGCTTAAATCTGCCCTTCTCCAGCACAATTGCCACATATGGATTGCTATCTGCTTTCCCCTGGGCTGAACCCCACTTTAGATGCAGCTGCCTATAGGCTGGTAGGATGTTCCACCTACCAAGGACAGGAAGGAAATACCATGTCTGAGTTCTTTTTAAGGCCCCTTCCTCACAGCAGTGCTTATTTACAACAGCAGCCAAAAACAAAGCAAAATAAAACAACTTAACTGAAACGCAAGCTGCTGGGTGTTCTTGGTATGCAGGCCTCACTTACCACATCTTGGGTTCAAATCTCTGATACACCTCATAATGGATTAAATTCTATGAAAATGCTAATCAGGACCCCCAGATGCTTTCCCTACCTCAACCAGCCAGGGGAAAACACCACCTCCTCCCATGGGAGTCTGGACCCAGCTTCCTTATATAACCCACCCAGCCATTTGATTGGCTTAACCCTTTTCAGGCTGCTGCCTTCACTTTGTAACACAGCCCTTGTGGATATAAGGAAGTGGCTAGAGAGTACTAAAAACAAAGCAGTAAGGGAACAGGAATGGAGAAAGGGAGAGAAGCATGAAGAGTAGGAAAGAGGGAGACACTGAGAATGCATATAAGAAATACATTCTAAAGTTCTTTATCTCCTTGCCAGCAGCCTCATTCCTCAGCTTGCAATAGATGCTTCATCTTTTCAGAGGAGTCAGATGAATAAGAAAAGATTATAAAGTAATTTCTCTGCTGCTAAGATGGCACAAAGGAAAAAAGATTTCCACCCTGCACATCTCTCATTGTCTGCGGGATTTTCAAGGTCTTGTAGCCGTGGTAATAATTATACTAACAACGCCTTTCTGGTGCCTTTCACTTGGCATGCATGTGTATGTCCATCAAGGGACTATTTCCATGTTTGAACATTCATTTACACGCATCGGTCTGTTCTGCTCGGAATGCCCATTTGTGCCTGGGCCTTTCAGAGTGTATAGATATCTGACTTGGGTATATAATTCACAGAGGACAGGTGAGGTCTCAGAAGACACAAGAAGGGCAAACATAGTACCTATCATTAAAAAAGGGAACAAAGAGGACCTAGGGAATTATAGACTACTCAGCCTAACTTCGATTCCTGGAAAGACACTGCAACAAATTATTAAGCCGTCAGTTTGTAAGTGTCTAGAGGATAATAGGGTTATAAGGAATAGCTTGCAAGGATTTGTGAAGAACAAAATCATGCCAAACAAACCTAATTTCCTTCTGCAACAGGGTTACTGCTCTAGTGGATGGGAGGAAGCAGTAGGCATTGTATATCTTGATTGTAGTAAGGCTTTTGATGCAGTCCCACCTGACATTCTCATAAGACATCTGAGGAAACATGGTCTAGATTTAATTACGATAAAGTGGGTGCACAACTGATTGAAAGACTGTACTCAAAGAGTAGTTATCAATGGTTTGCTGTCAAAATAGGAGGGCTTATCTAGTGGGGTTCCACAGAGGTTAGTCCTGGGTTCGGGACTACTCAATATTCACTAATGATTTGGATAATGGCGTGGAGCGGGTGCTTATAAAATTTGCAGGTGACATCAAGGTGGAAGGGGTTGCAGGCACTTTGGAGGACAGGATTAGAATTCAAAATGATCCTGACAAGTTGGAGAATTGGTCTGAAATCAACAAGCTTAAATTTTTAAATAAACACGAGTGCAAAGTATTTCACTTAGGAAGGGAAAATCAAATGCCACACTACAAAATGGGCAATAATGGACGAGCTGGTATTATGGCTGAAAACAATCTGGGGATTACAGTTGAACACAAATTGAACATGAGTCAATGTGATGCAGTTGTGGAAAAAAGGCTAATATCATTTTTGGGCTATATTAACAAAAGCGTTGTATATTAGAAACAGGAGGTAATAGTCCCACACTACTTGGCACTGGCTTTTACCTGCATTCAAATGATCGTAGAAGAGATATATATAGAGATGTATTAGGCCTGGCTTACAAGCAATTTTTGTACAATGTAATTACGTTGGCCAGAGGTGTGATTCCCCCTGCCCCCCAAACAGTCACACTGGTACAACCCCTAGTATGGACACAGTTACACTGGCATAAATGTACTACTATAGCTTAGTTCTTTCCTCTATGAGAATAGCTATATTGGTATAACTGCATCCACACTAGGGAAGTTGTACTGCTTGAATTATACTTAGGCCATTATAGCTGTATGACTGGTGTGTGTAAACTGTCAGGACTGGGGTTTTTTGTTCTGTTTGTAGCACAATGGGGTCTTGGTCTATGACTGGGGCTCCAAGGTGCTACTCCAATAACCATAACAACAATACATTATAAAGTTTTACTGGTATAGCTATGTCAGCACCATGGGAAAAAAATCATGTCCCTAATTTATATAGCCAGGTCATCAACATCTCCTTCCCCAGTGGAGACACAGATTATAATGGCAAAAGAGTCTTATTGTTGGTATAGCTTCTATAGTGCTGGGAGGGACACCTATACTGGCAAAGGAGTCTCCTCGAGGGGGCTTGATTGGTGTTTCTCTACCAGTGTGTGTGTGTATTATATATCTCCTGGTAAAGCATTGGCAGCCCTTACTGAGCTTGAGTATGACTGATAGATACTTCTAAAAGTTTGGGTTAGCTGTTTTGTTCCTCTGCAGCAACTTTAATCCTGTGAACCCAAAAGCATTTTACAAATATTAAGCAATTAACCCTCACAAGCCACCATTAACCAGCATGAGGTAAGTCTTAGAATTTGTCTTAGAATTTTTCATTGCAAATAACTTGTATGAGTAATGTATCCCTGTATACCACTCACAAATTATCTGGATCAGGCTCTGGATTTTGTCATTTAAACATCTTTGATGAACATTTAATCTGAACAAATTTCATCATAGTCGATGTTCACAAAACTGTTCGCTTCAGCTCTTTGTGGCATGTGATTGCTGACCTAAGTCATGTGACAGTGCTTTTGCTCCCTGATAGGAAGAATGAAACCTTGCAATACAGGAGAATAGTGAATAATGAATACAGTATTTGTTCACACATGAATACCCTAGTTTGCACACACAAATCTGTGTATTTGTACAAAGAGCAGTCTTGCTCCAATATTAGTGGAAACAAAACCTCATTCACATGAATGCTGCGGACAGTGAATATAAGGAATATGGTGGAAGCACACAGCTGTTCAGAGTGTTTACAAATGTACTCGGACATTGTTCTGTAATATTTCCCCAGCTCTAGCAAGTCTCATTATCCCCATTTTACAGATGGGGCAATTGATTTATAGCGAGATTAAGTGAGTTGCCCAGGTCACAGAGCGTGCCACAATCTTTTTATTACCAGACCTGTGATTTAATCATTAGACCATGCTTCTTCTCCACAGTCTCTTGAGCTAAAAGATCAGATGCTTATCTAAACCACTTAAGTCTGTAAAACTGAGCTAGAAATCTCAGAAGAACCAGGAAATTTCTTGCTTCTGGTTAGAAAGAAATAGATTCATAGATTCTAGGACTGGAAAGGACCTCGAGAGGTCATTGAGTCCAGTTCCCTCCCCTCATGGCAGGACCAAATACTGTCTAGACCATCCCTGGTAGACATTTATCTAACCTACTCTTAAATATCTCCAGAGATGGAGATTCCACAACCTCCCTAGGCAATTTCTTCCAGTGTTTAACCACCCTGACAGTTAGGAACTTTTTCCTAATGTCCAACCTAAACCTCCCTTGCTGCAGTTTAAGCCCATTGCTTCTTGTTCTATCCTTAGAGGCTAAGGTGAACAAGTTTTCTCCTTCCTCCTGATGACACCCTTTTAAATACCTGAAAACTGCTATCATGTCTCCTCTCAGTCTTCTCTTTTCCAAATTAAAAAAACCCAATTCTTTCAGCCTTCCTTCATAGGTCATGTTCTCAAAACCTTTAATCATTCTTATTGCTCTTCTCTGGACCCTCTCCAATTTCTCCACATCTTTCTTGAAATGCGGTGCCCAGAACTGGACACAATACTCCAGTTGAGGCCTGACTAGCGCAGAGTAGAGCGGAAGAATGACTTCTCATGTCTTGCTTATAACACACCTGTTAATGCATCCCAGAATCATGTTTGCTTTTTTAGCAACAGCATCACACTGTTGACTCATATTTAGCTTGTGGTCCACTATAACCCCTAGATCCCTTTCTGCCGTACTCCTTCCTAGACAGTCTCCTCTCATTCTGTAAGTGTTTCCTTCCTAAGTGGAGAACTTTGCATTTGTCTTTGATAAACGTCATCCTGTTTACCTCAGACCATTTCTCCAATTTGTCCAGATCCTTTTGAATTATGACCCTGTCCTCCAAAGCAGTTGCAATCCCTCCCAGTTTGGTATCATCTGCAAACTTAATAAGTGTACTTTCTATGCCAATATCTAAGTCGTTGATGAAGATATTGAACAGAGCCGGTCCCAAAACAGACCCCTGCGGAACCCCACTTGCTATACCTTTCCAGCAGGATTGGGAACTATTAAATACTACTCTCTGAGTACGGTTATCCAGCCAGTTATGCACTCACCTTATAGTAGCCCCATCTAAATTGTATTTGCCTAGTTTATCAATAAGAATATCATGTGAGACCATATCAAATGCCTTACTAAAGTCTAGGTATACCACATCCACCGCTTCTCCCTTATCCACAAGACTCGTTATCCTATCAAAGAAAGCTATCAGATTGGTTTAACATGACTTGTTCTTTACAAATCCATGCTGGCTATTCCCTATCACCTTACCACTTCCAAGTGTTTGCAGATGATTTTGTTAATTACTTGCTCCATTATCTTCCCTGGCACAGAAGTTAAACTAACTGGTCTGTAGTTTCCTGGATTGTTTTTATTTCCTTTTTATAGATGGGCTCAAGCTCAAGCATAGCCCATTTCCTGGTACTTTGCCATGTCTGCTTCTGGTCACATCTGGAATCAGAACATGTGTAGGCATGTAAAATGGAAGAATAATTATTATAGATGTTAACCCAACATTTTCAAATCCCCTGAAAGCTTTGTGTCTCAAACACATTTCTACAGCGGGGGCCATGGTCTAGGTGAGTTCTTGTTCCTACATCAGTTCCCTAATCTCTAAAACATGGAACCCATTGCTGGCTGGATTAACTATTTGCAATCCATGGAAAGAAAAAAAAATTCACTCTCCTCAACTGTGATGTGATATCAGATTCATGAACAACAAGATCAACTCAGCCAAAAATGGAATTTTATCCTGTTCGCATCTAGAGCACCACAGATAAAAGCAGCACAGACTCCTGTGCTTTCACTGAAAATGAGGGAGAGGGCTGGCGGAACACAGTTAATTAGCACCATCTCAGTCAGAAGAAAGCAGAGCCATTTTCTTTTAATCTGCCTTCACCTTTAAAACCATTAAATCATCTCTCTCAATCCACCATTAAATCCATCCACCCTCCTTCAAATCCTTCTCATTCAGAACCAGTCATTTTCTTTAAATTAATACACCAAGCTTCCTCACTGCTACAGGAAACAGCTTTGTTTGTGGGCACAGCCCTCCCTGCAGAGCACACAAAGACAGTGGCAGTCTACTACAAACAATGTGCTCCAGCCTTAGTACTGCATCCTTTGCAACAGAGGGATTCCAAGGCACCTTGGAAGAACTGGAGACACCAGACCTCTGTTTAATTCCTTACCCTAGAAAGGTTTCAGAGTAGCAGCCGTGTTAGTCTGTTTCCGCAAAAACGTCACACAAGAAGCAATAAGTACACACTGACATTCCTTCATGTTGCTTTATTCCAGTTGCAAAGAGCACTAGACAGATGCAAAGGAAATCACAAGCCTGCTTTTGCAGATTTTTGGGACTTGGTTCCAACTGAAAAAAATGCTTGGACAGAACTCAGATCTCGGATTTCTCTTGACATGAAAAGAGACCACCAGGAGAGTATAGGATGCTGCAAGACAAGACGGCTCTCCTTGTCATATTGTACAGCCCCCACTGGCTGCTTTGCCTGCTGCACATCCCTTCTTTTGCCTCCTTAGGGTCACTTTCTCTCTTACTGGTGTTGAGAGATGCAACTTGCAAGTCACACATCTCAGTGTGTCAGAGATTCACCCCCGGGAATGTCACAGGCAGGGGTGTTTGCTATAGGACAAAGGGGGCCATGGACCTTCTCAAACCTTGTTTCCCCCCTCCTCACACTTTCCATATGTATATATGCTCCACTTTTGCCCCCATCAACTTTTCAAGATATATTATAATCACATATAATGTTCTAGATGCTGACACAACTTTGTCCCCTGCAGCCAAATTTTTCTGAAATGTATCCCAAGTCATAGGCTGCATGTCCTTAGCGGTTTCTCCTGAAGCTTTAATTTCCATCAGGGCACCGTGGGATCCCAACTCATATAGTGGGGGTGTGCTGAGTCAGTGCACACCTCTCTCATCATAATTACAACCCTTCCTTGACCAGTTGCTCCAATGACTTGGATCACTCTGACTGCGTGTTGGAACCCTTGCTGCTGTAACATTCTGCTATGAGAATTTCCACCCTGGGGACCCTGCCACTTGGGAGATGCGGCAGAACTTAGTCCATAAAGCAAATCTCACAGTAAATTACTGGCCAAATCCTGGTATACCGACTTCAACAGAACTAGGAACCAATGGCAGTTGCTCCTAGATAACATTAGTTACCCCAGTTTACACCCATACCCATGCAACCATCACATTATCTCGGAGATTGGCCCCGTACACGGAGCGTAATCCAGTTGACAGAAATGCTTCTTCCTATCTTAGATGTCTGATGTTGTTTTTCCTTCATGGTTATTTAAAGCTTGAAGAGCACCAAGTGGGGACTTTATTGTTTCACTTGCATTAGCTGGTTATAAAGTTGTCTTTTCATGGGGGAAGAGTTTCTATCTTGTTATATTCTAGCACAGTTGAGACAATACTTTAAACAGTGAGAGACCCTTGGGTCACTCTAATGTCCCCCATATAGACACCTTGACAGATATACTTCCCTTGGGAAGGTCACTCTGACAACAGTGCAAGGAGAGTAGCCAGATGGAGATACCAGCAAACTTGAAAAGATAGGGGCAATCCTAGGAGCTGTTGTCAAATATGGGAGGGAGAAGAGTGTCAGGGAGATAATAGGGAAGAAGGCAGCAGCATGAAGCAATGGGGCGCTAGAAAGGGATAAGAGAGAGAGAGAGCAGCTGCTTCAAACTCAATGGCTGAGCATGGCAACAAAGGAAAACACTATCAAGGAATGCGCAGGGTCTGGGGCCAGTGGTAGACCTGGGTGCTCTCAGGGAGCAATGATGTATGGTTGTGTTTGTAGAGGTGTTGGGGCCTGCAAATGAAATAGCCAAGTTTATTTTACCCTCTTTTCAATTAGTTACTTACTTGCTGGTGTAATATGCTGGCCTACTCAGGACAGGGAGGGGAAACAGTACCAGGACTTCACTAAGTATAGGGGACAAAAAAGGAACAAACAGGATATGGTTGAAGATCATAGGTACAAAACAAATCAATCAGAAGAGGACATGAAACAGAACTCCAGACTGTTGATTCTCTGACATGGTGCCCAGAGAAACTCTGACGGGACTCATGAACGGACAAAGGACCTGGAAATGATTTTACAGTCACTGAGAACCTCTGTCCACCTTTATTCTCCTGAATGACGCACAGGCATTGTGGCCAGTGCCAGGAGAAGATTGACAAAGAGGTCTTGTGACTTTGTAGGGCCATGGATAGGGAGTGCCTAGTCAACAAAAAGCTATGGTGGAGATGGAGGAGGGACTGAACCCAGCAAACTCCAGAATGAAGTCCTCTAGCCACAGAATGGGTACAGCATCAGCAGGGAAAATATACCTTAATGCTGTGATTTGGCCAGGGCCAGCTCCAGGCACCAGCGAAGGGAGCAGGTGCCTGGGGCGGCCAACAGAAAGGGGCGGCACTCCGTCCCTTATTGGAGCGGCACATCCAAGTCTGTGGCGGCAATTTGCTGGCAGGTCCTTCACTCCTTCTCTTCCTCTTCGGCGGCACTTCAGCAGCAGCTCAAACAGTTTTTTTTCCCCTCACTTCACTGCTTGGGGCAACAAAATAGCTGGAGCTGGCCCTGACTTTGGCCCTGTCCTGGAGACATCTTACCTCCCCAAGGACTGGTTAAAAGGACACTTCAGTCTGTTTGTCCCATTCAGTCATAGGCCTCTCTGCTAAGACTGCCAATAGACTTGTTAGTTAGTGCCAACCGTGGCGGTGATTTTTATGAGTTGAACACAGTCTTCAGGGAACTGGACTGAGACCCACAGAATTCACTGTAAGACATGTTTATTTTAATCCTGTTACGTAGGAGTTTCTCCTTTGTTCAACAGTTAATGTCCTTCACCTCTATTCTTCAGCTGAAAGAAAGTGCACTCAGATTTGTGACCTCACTTGTCCTTGGGTTACCTTGAAATTGCTTCTTAAGTTCAAAATCCCAGCTGAAGTACTGGCTTTCCAAACTCTGAGCACTCAATTTACTTAAAGAAGTGCCTCTCAAAACAAAGAGAAAGGGGGACTGAGAGAGCAATTCTCCTTGAACACAGATAATAAGTGCAATGAAAATGATTCTCTTTTGTCTCTCAGTATATAAACCACAGGGTCTTTCCGTTTCTGGGCTCACTGTTTACTCTGGCAGGAATAATTCTGCATCCTTGTACTCAGCAGGTAGGCAAAGCTATTATAAACTTGGTTTGAGTCAGTACATAGTTATACCAATGTCAGGGTACTGTAATTCCTGTGTCAGAACTCCCACAGAGTGAGCCCCGTAACTGTAATTCACAAATGAAAGAATATCTGCACCCATCTCCTACACCCTGTTAGATGATTCAAACCTCTCCAATCGCCAAGCAATTACTCATGTCATAGTAAATCTGTGCTTTAGCATACTGTGAAAGGTCATCAATACACTGTCTTAAATATAGAAACACTTATTAATACTTGGTGTTACAGTAAGAGTACTTAGGTCTGCTCATTCAGTGAAGACATCAGTTACAGAGCTTTCTAGTCAACAGGAAGGTGTACTTCTGAATGACATGTTACTTAGGCTGTCAGTTCATCCAGGCACAGTACTAATGTGTCTTAACTGTTCCCTAGAATGCCAGAGACATCTGCCATGCAACATTATGGTAACCGAGCAGTATTCTTCTCTTGGAAAGGCTGGTTCTTAGGACAAGGGGCTACATCCTGCTCTCGAACTCATGCAAAAGTCCTGCTTACGTCAATGAGATTTTGGTATGAGTAATGTGGATTTGGACTAAGATTTTATAAGAGCTGCATGGGTAAAATATGATCTGCTATGGGTTATGGAAGGCTGACCTGACTCAATCACTCTTTATGCCTCTCTGTAGCTCCCCCTTCATTTGTTTCCTGTTGTACCTCTGGAACAGAGAGCAGTACAGAGAGCAAAAAAAGTTTGCCCTTTGCAAGTTATTCCCATCTGAGATGATCAGCATCATCTGCTCAGCTTCTCCTTATGTGGACAGAGCAGTGTTTTCAATCGAATGTACTTATATGGCCCCCATTCCTGTAGAATCTGAGTGCCTCACAGTCTTTAGTTCATTTCTCCTCACTCCTGTAAGGTAGTATTATCCCCATTTTACAGATGGGAAATTGAGGCATGGAGAGACTACATGATTTGCCCAAGGTCACACAGGAAGTATGTGGAGGAGCAGACACTTGAACTCAGTTTTCTTAAGCTCTTGGTTAGCATCCTAACCACTGGATCATCCTTTCCCTTCCTCAGGTCCACTGAAACCAATCAGAAAATGCTATTATACACATGAAACCAAAATGTATAAAATGCTGCCAAAGTACACTGCAGAGTCTGAGGGGACTTTCTGTGACTCCATGGTAGGACTTGTATAGTGATTCAGGAGTTCCCATTTGTTACTGGCTTGATGAAATCTATTTATAGAGTGTACCACCAGCTTGGGGAGTCTGCCCTGTTTTCTGAGAGTCTGCCCTGAGACAGGCCCTCACAGTTGTGTTACGCTGTCTGGAGTGTCTCACAAGACATATAGAAATACAGTTGTTATAATTAATGTCAGCCCCCACCCAAAAGACAGACTGATTTATGCCCACCACCGCATATTTGTGAGGCTTTCTGTAGACACATGGGTTAAGAGTCTTGGAACCATGGGTTGAAGATTCAAATAGTGCACCTTGTAATGTAAAAGTTTATTAGCAGCAATGGAGTGTGGTGATATAAAACCAATGCAGATGCGAGCCCTAATGTGGTGGTAATGGGGAGGCAAATGAACATAAATAAGGAAAACAGAGTGAGGAAAGAGGCTAGTATGGAGGACAGTGCACTGTGAACATGGAATGCTGCCACCCAGATAAACAATGCTTAGTCTTAGAGTGCTTTTCATCCATACGATCAAAGCACTTTGCAAAAGTGGGTAAATATAACCATTGCACAGTTGAAGAAACTGAGGCATGAAGAGGGGAAGTAACTTCCCCAAGTTCTACATCCGCTACAGACTGCATGAACTAGAAGCCAGGTCTCTGATCCTTACTCCAGCACTGTACTTTGCCTCCTACATTTTACTTATTTGTGCTACAGCCTTTGATGAATCCTCCCTCCAGACCTGTGATGTCTAACAATTTACTCTGGATCTCAACTTGCTGTTTGATTATGACTTTGCACGGTGAGGGAGGCGGTGTCTGCATCACTGTACCTCTCACTCTTCATATCTAATCTAAAAACTTTATTTTGGCACATCAAGGTAGGCCATCTAATTTAATACATCCTAGGTCTGTGAATAAGATGGGTATCACAGCGGAATGTGAGGTAGGTAGGTTTAAACACTACCTCTCCGGAGTACATAACTGTAGTGCCTTTATTTGCCAGATATGGTCATTTCACATTTCTAGACCATACAGTTGCCGTAGTCTGTAATCTTCTGGAGACTACTTTTGTTCTTTTTTCTAGAGTTTTTTAGCTAACACAATATTGTCTCTAAAAGATGGAGTGTTGGCGAAAAAATACTTTTTGTGGGAAAATGTCATTTTCAACTACATTTTTCAGTTAAAGTTTTGAAACAAAGTGATTTTTTTTGTTTCAAATTGAAGTGTGTGTTTTCAGTTTTCAAAAACCAAGTCTAAATTTCATACTGATTTTTCTCCCTCTCCTGCCCCCTCCTTCCAACTGCATTAGAATGGATAAATGTCTACTTTTTCCATTTATTCCTTTCCTTTCCATTCCCATTTCTTCTGTTTCCACTTTAACTTTTCAAAACGTCATTAACTTCTGAAGTTACAGAATGGCAAAAGTTTAAATGAACCACTAATTTTTCCAAGATTGGAGAAGTTTTGAAAAGTTAGAATGGGAACTAGAAAACAAGGAGAAAAAAAAATGCTAGATATTCATTTTATTGTACTCAGCTGGGGAGAAGGGAAGAAATGAAGAAAGGCGGAAACAGAGTTTGAAATGTCAAAAATAAGACCTTCCTTGAAAAAATATTTTGTAAAATATTTCCAAAAACTGACAAATTGTTCCATTTTGACCCCTGCAAGATGGAAATAAAACAAACAAAATGTTTGTTTTGAAGTTGTTTTTCCATTTTTCAAACAGCAATACTTTTTCCTTAAACTAAAATAAACATTCAAAAAGAAACAAATATGGCTGGTCTGTGCATATGACACAGACAACCTCTACTGTGCATTGTTTACACCTCCAGTTTAGTGGTAGGCTACTACAAATTGTTTCTGGAATGTCTCTTTTCTCAAAAAGAGAGAGAGTTTTCTGCTCCTTGTTTTTAAATACCATTTTTATTTCTGGACTTGAGATTTAAACTTCTCCATGAAGCTCTGTCAAGCATTACTTCTTTTCCAAATCCACTACCCTCCCTTTTCCAATCATGGTCATTCATCACCCAAGCAATCAATCAGTGATGATTATTTTCCCAGAAAGGTAGTGGCATGGGTTAAAGTGACAAGGGAAGACTAGCTACCATTAAACAAAATTCCTTAACAACTATTAACACAAATAGATCCCCCCCGCTGCACCAGTTGTCCAGATTCTCCAGTCTTTGGCAATGAAAGAATTGATGTTCCAGTTTAGTGGCACTTGTCAGACAAAGTTTATAGCCTGCTTGCAGCATACTGAGCTATTGTTTGAACCTGAAGGCAAGGTGACCATTAAAAGGGAATGTTGTGCTTCAGAGACCCCAAAGGAGCTTTTTTTCCTCTCACTGTCCTGTCTTTCCAGCAACTTTTGGTGTCATGATGAGCCTTTGATTTAATACTCACTCCTTTAATTCTCCTGCAGTGACTTAGCTGACACTGAGAAAACTTTAAGTCAGCATTTTCCCCAGGATGGGGCTCGGTGGGGGACATCTTAACAGGCTGGGGGTCCTTCCTATAAGATTGGGCTCTCGTGTTTCTCCAGAATCTTCATATTGTTATCAATGGTGCATATAGCAGGTGAAACCTCATCACTTTTTAGAAATGGTGGCTTTCTTCAATTCAAGTTCTACAGCAGGGGTCCAGCAACCTTTCAGAAGTGGTGTGCCGAGTCGTCATTTATTCACTCTGATTTAAGGTTTCGCGTGCCAGTTATACATTTAAACACTTTTAGAAGGTCTCTTTCTAGAAGTCTATAATATATAACTAAACTATTGTATGCAAAGTAAATAAAGTTTTTAAAATGTTTAAGAAACTTCATTTAAAATTAAATTAAAATGCAGAGTCCCCTGGACTGGTGGCCAGGACCTGGGCAGTGTGAATGCCACTGAAAATCATGCATGCTGCCTTTGGCATGCATGCCATAGATTGCCTACCCCTATTCTACAGAATACTCTCTAGCTAGCCAGGAAGAAATGGAGACTTTCATGCTAGGTTTGCTTCTGCGAAACAGACATTAGACCTTTGTTCTAGGAGCTATAACCCGAATCGTAGCATACATCTCAGGGTGTTGCTCCCTTCTTTCGTGAGCTCTATCATAAGATCTTTTGTGGTTTGTAAAGGATTTATTACTACTTCACAGTTTGGACTTTGTTCCTCCAAAGGCGAGGAGCCTGGGATGTAGGTGTGCCATGCAATCAAATATTACTTTCCTGAGTACCAGCATTCTGACATCTCTCACCCCCAAGTTTCCCCACACTGCTATCCCAGACTTCCAGGGTAACTGATTCAAGAAGTGAAAAACGTAAGCCAAATTCTCTGAAGGCAGAGGCTTCAAAACCAATTAATTGTTGGGTTCGCTCTAGAGATACTAATACACGTATGCCTCCGACTCCTAAGGATTCCAGTTTAGCAGGACCTAAAACATCTCATCAGATTTGTTTTAAAAGTATAAAACATAAAGGTAGCTGTCAAGCCCTGAAAAGATATAAAATGCAGACCTAAAGGCCTGAACCTGCATCACTGAAGTCAACAGGAGCTGTGTGTTAGCGGCACTGGTAGCAGGATTGGGCCCATTAGAACATATTTTCTTTAATGCCCTCATCCTTTGTCATTTTAGAACCCACCAGAGGTGAAGTTGCTAATAGGCTCAATCCTGCAAGCTACAGAGCACTGTGGCCTGATCCAGCAACCCCTGCAAGCACATGCTTAACTGTAAAAACGGGAGTAGTCCCATACTGAGCTTCATGAGACTGCTCCTGTGCTTCAGGCTCAACATGTGCTTACCTGCTTTGCTGGATCAGTCACAGAGCTTTGCAGCTTGCACGATCAACCCCCTGATTGACATTCATGGTTTCCTAAGCCATTCGCTGCTCCTTCATCATTCATTTTAACTCCTAGTCAAAGACATTTAGATGAAAACTCCTGGAGGATGAGTGAGGTCCCAAAAGACGAGAAAAGGGCAAACATAGTATCTGTTTTTAAAACAACAGGAACAAAGAGGACCCAGGGACTTAGACCAATCAGTCTAACTTTGATACCTGAAAAAGATACTGGAACATGTTGTTAAACAATCTCTTTGCAAGCACCTAGAGGAAAATAGGCTTATCAGGAACAGCCAGGATAGACTTATCAAGAACAAATCAAGCCAAACCAACCTAATTTCCTCCTTTGACAGGGTTACTGGCCTAGTGGATGGGGGGAGTGGATAGAAGCAGTAGATGTGGTATATCTTGATTTTAATTAGGCTTTTGACAGTCTCACATCACATTCTCATAAGCAAACTGGGGAAACATGGTCTAGATTAAATTACTATAAAGTGGGTGCACAAGTGGTTGAAAGATCTTACTCAAAACAAGTAGTAATCAATGATTCACTGTCAAATTGGGAAGGAGCATCTAGTGAGGTCCCACAGGGGTCAGTCCTGGGTTCAGCACTAGTCAATATTTTCATTAATTACCTGGATAACTGAGTGGAGAGCATGCTTATAAAATCTGCAGATGATACCAAGGTGGGTGGGGTTGCAGGCACTTTGGAGGACAAGATTAGAATTCAAAATAATGGACAAATTCGAGATTTGGTCTGAATTCCACAAGATGACATTCAATAAAGATAAGTGCAAAGTCTTCATTTAGAAAGGAAAACTCTGCCAGTTATTCCCTATTTTGTAAAGCGGTAGTACTGCTGAAAAGGATGTGGGAATTATAGTGAATCACAAATTGAATAAGTCAACAATGTGATGCAAAAAAGGCTAATATCTTAATGTTGTTAAGAGTAGTGTCATATGTAAGACATGGGAAGTAACTGTCCTGCTCTACTCGGCACTGGTGAGGCCTCAGCTGGAGTACTGTGTCCAAGTTTGGGCACATGCTTTAGGAATGATGTGAACAAATTGTGAAGAGTCCAGAGGAGAGCAACAAAAACAAAAAAAGGGTTAGAAAACCTGACCCATCAGGAAGGTTAAACAAACTGGGCATAATTTAGTCTTGAGAAAAGACTGAGGATGGCGGGAGACAAACAACAGTCTTCAAAGTAGGTTAAGGGCCGATATAAAGAGGACTGATCAATTGTTCTCCATGTCCACTGAAGTTAGGACAAGATGTCATAGGCTTAATCTGCAGCAAGGTTAGATATCAGGGAAAAAAAGCTTTCTAACTAAGCCGATAGTTAAACTCTGGAACAGGATTCCAAGGGAGTTCATGGAATGACCATTGTTGGAGGTCTTAAAAACAGATTGGACAAACATCTGTTAGGGATGGTTTATGTATATTTGGTCCTGTGACAGCACAAGGGGTTGTACCAGATGACTTTGAGGTCCCTTCCAGTCCCCACATTTCCATGATTCTATGCGCAGGTGGGATTTTTAAAAGCACTCAGCAGTGGTTTAAATCTCAGCCCACTGATGTCAATCACCCAGCATATGCACCATTTTTCAGTCTGAAAATGGTATTTCTCACTTTCTAAATGCAGCAAAGCCTCTGGGCCTTTGACACAGGGTCCTAACCTGAATCACAAGTTTCTCATCTAGAGCTGAGGTAACTAGTTTGTATGAAGAACTGACTTCAACTTG
The DNA here is from genome assembly GCF_025201925.1 of Gopherus flavomarginatus. Taxonomy (NCBI): domain Eukaryota; kingdom Metazoa; phylum Chordata; order Testudines; family Testudinidae; genus Gopherus; species Gopherus flavomarginatus. Next base: position 162,487,322 of record NC_066617.1, on the reverse strand, counting down.
CCCCTAGAACTTGATCTCAATCATTTCTGAGATTCAAAGGAAGCTCTAATTACATTTTTTCTTCATTAGTTTTCATTCCTCTGCTTCTCTGCAAATCTCATAGCTGGCTGAGGCTGGAAGTGGAAGTGCTGAAACGTCTTGGGAAGTGAAGATGGGCATGAGCTTTGAATTTCAGATCTAGATCCAATCTCTCCCCAAGTTCAGTGGTGTTCAGACTCTCTCATAAAATTTCTGTCCCATTTTTTCCAGACTCAAGGGGTTGGGAAGGTTTCAGGAAGCATCAGCTGTGGGTACCTATCTGAATGGATTGTCCTGAGATTGGCTAATCACTACTTTCAGTCTTGGAGGACTAGGTGAGGCCCTTCAAAAAGGGCCAAAATAGTCTTCTGTGCACACATACAAAGATATGCAGTAGCTCAAACAGATATTATGGGATTGATGCAGAAATTACTGGGTGAGGTTCTCAGGCCTGTGATATGCAGGGCTCAGCAGGTCAGACTAGATGATCATAAAGGTCTCTTCTGACTCTAAAACGTATGAATCTGATTTCTATTTCTCCTTTCTTCTCTAATGCAAAGTGTTGTCCTCTATCCCCAAGTCCCAGTCACTCTCTTCACAGTCCAAGAAAACTGGCCTTTTCCATTGAGAAAATGCAGAGGTCACACTTCTTTGCTCTGTGATTTACTACTTTTTTGTTACTTAGACTTATGAGCCTTGAGAAAAAGAAGTGGCTTTCTTCGAAGCTATTCTCACTGACTGGAGAACAGCTATTTAGGTGCCTTCCAAGAGTGGTTCCCAGTCCTTTAGGGCAAAAGTACCACTTTGAAAGCCAAATACCTGCAGCCTAGTGCATGGTGTCTCCCATTCAGATGCATGGAATCATGAGGGTGGACTTTGAGCACCTCAGGCGCCATTGTGAGTGAGGAATCACACAACAGAAGAGAAGGAAGGTGTGACAGGGCAATTAAATTTAATAATTTTAGGAGATCTTTGTATTAAATATAAAAATATTTACAAATTTTTGGGGGATTATATGTAAGATCTCCAGGAGGGAGACATGACTAATGTAAACCCTGGGAATTTTATGCACTTGAAAGGATTATTTGAAACAGTGTGAACTTTTAAAGTTAAGTGTAGTGAGTTTCCCAGAAAGTTTCTAAGGGGAGGTATATGCAAATGTAAGCCCTCTGAGTATGCAAGAACTCAACTTTTTGAAGCTTCACCCTGGGGAAGGGACCTTTGCTCTGTCCTCATGACAGATGATTAGCAGACAAAGATTCAAACTGTATAAAGGAGTGAGTCACAGATTCATGGAGGTGCTTTTTCCTGAGCCAAGGCATATTATGAACTTTTAACCACAGGAGAAGCCATTGGTGGGGTTTGAAGGACTTTTCACCTGCCAAAGCCCTTGTTGGAGCTGAGGTAATTTCTGGTAAGCTTATTAGTATGTGTGCAGGTTTGGTTATTGTATTCATGTTTTTCTGTAATGCTTTTCCCTTAAGAATAAATGTGCTTGCTTAAAAAGAGCTGTAACTTATAACTGGGCAATTACACTGTTTATAGCCTCTGAGAACAAAGCAAAGCAGGCCTGCTTAGGCAGTCTCGCTTGCTAGATAATTCACACCAAAGGCAGGGAACTATGCAGCCTGGGAATACTCCAGTCCGGAAGGGGGAAGAGAGGGGGAAAGAGAGAGATATGTGAGTCTCTACCCTAGTGAGGTGATGGCTAGGGAGCCAGAAGCCTGAGAATGGGTGCCCTTGCTGGGCCACAGAGGGGGAAATACAGGTACAGTTGCCCTGAGGTGTGATAGCAGGCATAGAGGCTTGTATTTAAAGTAGAGGTGAGGGAGTCCACACTACTTATCATGTAAGGATTCTGTAGGACCAGTACAAGTGGTTGAGAACATCTACTTCATGAGTTAATGTGAATGATTTATTGATTGGCCATTTCTGTAACCTTCTGAGAGCACATATTTGCATATATTTAAGACAAAACAAATTCAAGCAGTTCTGAACTCATAGTGTGGCATTAATGGTCACTGCCCCATCAACCACCTTGACCCACGAGATGCAAATAACAAATTGTCTTGTCCAAGGGCAAGCAAATGTTGAACTAAGAAAATAGGTCTTGCACTGCACATTGAATGCCATTAAACTCAAATGTATGGCAGGCCAACAGAGAGAGAGATCCATGATGGACCCCTACTTAGATACCATGGTAATAGGAGCCATAGAAATAGGACAGATTGATGGATGGAAAGCCTCCTGTCCTAGTTGTCAAGAGTTCAAATCTAGGGACTGTCAACAGGGGTATCTCAGATATGGGATAGTACAGTAAGACCCATCATCTTGAAGGGAAGGGGACAACATCAAGATCAAACCTCAGTATTCATCTGCCCCATATGAAAGGGGGTCAAATTCTACTCTCATTACACTCAATTAGGGGTTGCATAAGCATAATGGAGAGCAGCAAAATAACTAGCTGTTCAGAGATGCTCTGTATCTCCAGGCTCCTGCAGCAATAACTAGAGGCATGGGAGACATGTTACGTGACTCTTCTATTTATGTTATGTATTTATTTTATGCTGAGGATGCACTAATCTTCAAAATTCTATCTGCTCAGAAGCTACAAAATACATTTTCCAGTCTTGTTGACCCTGTGGTTTTATGGGCTTGCCCACTGATATTATATTATAATCATATTACATAGCTGGATACTGCCTTTCATCAATTTCCCATGGCTGGTTACTATTTCCCATAGCTGGTTACTATTCACATGAAATGAATACTGATTGGCCAGCATCTCCATGCCATGAATTCTGATTGGCTTGTTGCTCAAGAGCATGAAGGTCACTCATTGAATTGTTCTGTGCTTTAGTCAATATTGTCCCATGTGCTCCTGCAGCCCTGTTTTCGGAGAGCATTATCTAATTGAAAACCAAATCCCTGCATCAGAATGCCAACCTTGAGCGCAGCCTGTGTCTCTTCCCTAGAACACCACTCCAGCTTGGAGCCGCTATTACTGCTTCTCATCCTTTTTTTAAAGTTCACAAGATCTTATTAAGAGCACTCTACATGGGATAGATGGTAGTGGGAAATGGTGAAGATGGGAGGGTGTGAGCATCATTTATCAAGGAAGCTGGACAAATGCTGCAACAAAAGTTCTATGAATATTTATTTGAATGTTTTAAAAAAATCACATTGTGTTTGTGCCCCTTTAGTGGCTGCCTTCCACACATATTCTAATAAGTTTCCTGACAGGAATAATCATGGAAACAGCAAATGTTACAGGATATTCCAGAAAGCAAATTCCAAAAAAACAACAAGGAGTCCAGTGACAGAAGTTTTTGTGGGTAAAAAACCCTCACTTTTTCAGATGCATGGAGTCTGAAGAAGTGAGGTTTTTTTCCCCACAAAAGCTTATGCCCAAATAAATCCATTAGTCTTTAAGATGCCACTGGACTCCTTATTGTTTTTATGGATACAGACTAACAGGGTTACCCCTGATACTCAATCACCAAAGCTGCACTCATCCAATCAGGGGCTAAATATAACATCATGTGACTGGTGTGGCCAGTTGAAAGCTCAGTGAACTATTCATTAGCCAGTTATATACAAAGAATGGTTGGCAAACATTTTTTGACTAACAGTTTCAAATAAAAGAGACAAAGAATCCTGTGGCACCTTATAGACTAACAGACATTTTGGAGCATGAGCTTTCGTGGGTGAATACCCACTTCCTCACATGCATCTGAGTAAGTGGGTATTCACCCACGAAAGGTCATGCTCCAAAATGTCTGTTAGTCTATAAGGTGCCACAGGATTCTTTGCTGCTTTTACAGATCCAGACTAACACGGCTACCTCTCTGATAAATAAAAGAGAGTCATTTGGTGAAAATCATTGTCTGTTCACAAGCAGAAAAGGAAGTAATGTTTCTAGAACAAATAAACAATTTGCAACAGATGATTCTCCCAGTTTCATTCTTACCAGTAGTGTGGGGATTTAACAATATCGTCTGATTTACTAACCTCCACCCCATCCATCCCAGGGTTCTTAGCATTTCACTAGTGACTCTACCATTGGCTAACCTCAGAAACAGCCCAGTTCAGAAAACATAAATCGTATTTACCTTCCTCCTTATTCTATGCTATACTTATTTATGTACTGCTTACCACTGATATTTTGTCTTTTTCTACCCACTTCCATCCAAAAATTGCAAAGGCCTTTACAAACATGTATGAATTCAAAATTTCATAATCTCCTTGAGAGCGGTCAGCGTCATTATCCAATTTAATAGAGGGGGAAGCTGAGGCACGGAAAAGTGACATGAACAGCCCAAAGTCACACAGGATGTCAAGGACAGAGCTGGGATTAGAACCTAGGACATCTACATGGCAATCTTGTCCCTTAACCACCTCAGGACCAGTCTTTGTGCCCCTCCCAGATGAAGGATTCAGATGGGAGTGGTATATTGAGTACAGTGTATAGAGCACTTCAATTTGGAGGCACCTAAACAGTGGATGTTTAAGGGGACACCACCACATCAGTGAACTGCCTCGTACAGAGGGTCACTTGCAAAATGGCCCTTAATTAACGAGCATGTGTGTAGTTAAGGAGCATGATAGGACCCTTCCTAAATTCTAAACCTAATACCATTGATCCGCATTCCCTGGTCGGCAGCTTTAATTATGCCAACCTTTCCCTAGTGAGGAAGGTAGCTGTGTCCCACAAAGGGCCACAACTCAGTCTTTTCCAGCTATGGTTGAAAGAAGGAAAGGGTTACAGAGAAGAAACTTAACCATTTTCTTCAATTTTCACTTTGAGGGGGTAAAAATAGTGAGCTGGAAAATCCAGATGCTCTCATAATTGGTTATTGATGAGTGCCAAGGGCAGTGGTGACTGTTTGCACTGATAGAAAAATCTCTCATCGTGCGTGATGCTGGCATTGATCTGCTTTAGCAATATAAAGCAACATCCTTCCTGCCCAGACTCAGGAGAACAGAGGCAATTACCAAGCAAACACAAGGCAGGGAAGCAGCTGATCTGCCTGGCTGAGGGAGCAGAACGCTGGCTTTTGTTGTAGCCCATACATTGCCAGTTGAAATTTTATCTATAGGAACCTCAGCCAGCCAGTGGGTTTCACTTTAAATCAAATGCTTTGTTTATAAGAAGAAAAAAAAAAGATCACTCAAAAGCCCAACACCAGTGTTGATGAGGCTGGTGAAGCAGTACGGATCCAAGAACCATCAGGCACTCAATGGCTCAAAACCCCATTCTTCATGCTCTTCTGATGAGCTTAATAGCAGGTGATGGCCTCTTCCCTGGATTCTTAAACCTGCTTCTCTCCGTCTCTTTTCCTCCATGACTTCTCTCCTCTCTCTCCTTCTGTGCTGTCCATCTGTATCCTCTCTCTATCAGATTTAAGCTCCTCCAGGTAATAGCTTTTATATTTGGCTATAAGCGTCCATGGACACCTATGGCTCTAAAACAAAACGAGTTCCCTTCCTCTCTGCATTCTCTTTCTCCAGTTTCCTTTGTATGTTCCATCTCTCTGACTCTCTTCATTCCCTGCATATCATCCCTCTCTCTCCCTCTGTGTTTCATCTCTCTTTTTCAATCTCTCCCTTCCACCTCTCTCTTCCTCCCTGCACTCTATCTCCAATTATTGATTGATTACACGTTGTCTTTTCTCCCTTTCTCCCTTTTATCTCCCATAGTGACTCAAGCCTTGTCTCGCCCCGTTGGTTTCAGTGATGCTGTTGTTTGGGATTTTTAGGTTGTGGATTTTTTTTTTTAAAAATCATCACATTCCTCTTTGCTGTTTAGCTGCCTGTCGCTTCATTTCCCCATCTCTGCCTCCCTGGTCTGGTGCATCATTATCTTCTTTCTCTGTGTTAGCCCATCGTTTCCCACTGAGGCTGTTATTATTAACCATGCCGAGAAATGTATGAAGTGGCCAGCAAGGTTACTGGGATCCTGCTTCAAAATGATGGGAGTGCAAATGGAAAGTGGACGCAGTAAGTGGACAGGGAGCATCAACACTTCAGTGGCCTGGACCATGGAAGGGAAACTGGCAGCTGAGTTGAAATGATCCCAAACATCTTGCCCCTCACAAAGACACCTTAATTAAAATCCCCCTGGTAAAGGCTGGCTGCAGCCAGCATGTGAACCATTCTTAGTGATCCAAACTCTGCCTGTTGCAGTTTAGATCAAGTCTCATTTTACAGAAACACGTCTCCCTCAGCCTGCTGACATCTTCAGGCCAGACAGAAATTCCTTTCAATTAAAGAGCTTGCAGGAGAATCTCATTACAGTGACAGAAATCTCAAGCATGGGAGGGGGAGGAATGGCAGCCTTCAGCACTGATAGAGGGATACAGGGAGAAGCACAGATTCCAAAAATGATTTGGTCTGATCCCGGGTGGGTAAAGGGTCATGGTCCCTGACACCAGAGGGAAGGAGTAAGGGTGCGTGCGTGTGCATGTCACAGTTTCCAGTAGTGGGGGGGAAGGGGATGATCACACTTTCTGACACTGTTGGGGTGGGGTCTCTGACGGTCTCTAGTACTGATACATACGGAGAATTGTTTCCATTGTCAACTAAAAGAGGGGGCTGTCCAGTATGAAGGGGATGAGATTTGACACTCTGCAGGAGTGAGGGGCCTGGTCTCTGATTCCAGTGGGGTGTGGTCACACCAAGTATTGGGCTCAGTCTATCTACCTGATGTCTCTCTCAAGGAGTAATTCTGTTAGAGTCAGTAACATGGCAGCAACGTGTAAGTGTAACACTGACAGACCCCAGTCGTTGGCAGGTGGGATTGAACCTGGGGCCTCTGGAGCATAGTGCATGAGCCTCTACTGCATGAGCTAAAAACCATATGGCCTTTAGCTAAGGCTGTAGATCAAATTCATTAATCTCTCTGTAAGTGGCCTCAGTGCCATTCAATGGGACAGAGCACCACACCCAGGAGGTGTGCAGGTTACATAAGTAGCATAGGTGAGGAAAGACTGAACCTCATGGTGTGTCCCTAATGAAGGAAGTCTTCAAACTAGAAATCGAGATGATAGTTTCTGAAAGGATTATATGCCGTCATGCAGAGAGATTGCTATTTCTGACAGGCAGCCTGAAGGGTGGTCCCTCTCTGCCCCCCTCCACCGTGAACTGTTGGGGTTTCTGCTCTGCCCTGACCTCTGACTTTTGCCCCCACCTGTCTCCTGCATGTCCTTTGAGACTGCTACCCCCAGTGCAGCTCTGTTTCTTAAGAGAGATGTTCTTTCAAGGCCCTTCATTGTTGCTTTTTGCCAGTTATGAAAATTTCCCCAGGTTTTACTAAAGCTCTTTTCAGGGTGGGGGGGGAAGGTTAAATCAAGTTTTAACCTGATTTTGGACCTCCCCTATACACGAACATACACATTATGTTAAGAAAAGCCAAGCCATTACATTAAGCAGATTTGTTTATGTTAATAATAAATCTGGGTAAGTATGCATATGAGGCTGTCTGTTTAAGTAAGGCAAAGTAGTGGAAGATACACACACATATGCAAAGTGTGGGCACAGCTGGACATTAGTGATCAAGTTCTAAATAAGCACCAGAACTCCCCAGACCTGGCTCCCTACTCTGGAAGAGGAGATGGCAGCTTGGTTACCTGAGCTGCCCAGGTTACAGAGCCACCTACTCTCCTTCAGTAAAGAGGAGACAGCCCAGAAGTACTCTTACTTCTTTCTCTGTGTTGTTTTTATTCTGTCCTCCACTCCATCCCCAATATTTACTCAGAAAACTGTGAAGTTTATTTTTGCACTGATGTTCACCCTTTAGTTTTTGTAATAAACACTGATAAGTTCCCAGGAAATTTTAAACCAAACAAAACAAAGGGCCTTGATGGTTTTACTCCCACCATGGTTAAAGATCAGATGCTTTAGTTTGCATGGATTTTGCAGTACACATCTGGGAAATTAAAGACACTCTAAGAGTTTATTTTTCATAGTCCCAGGCAGAAGACCTCATTAGCAAGCAGTAAAGGGTGCCTTAGTCCTGGTCTACACTATGAGCTTAGGTCAAATTTAGCAGCATTAGATCGATTTAACCCTGCACCAGTCCACATGACGAAGCCATTTTTGTAGACTTAAAGAGCTCTTAAAATCGATTTCTGTACTCCTCCCCAATGAGGGGATTAGCGCTGAAATTGACATCGCCGGGTTGAATTTGGGGCAGTGTGGACACAATTCGACGATATTGGTCTCTAGGAACTATCCCAGAGTGCTCCATTGTGACCACTCTGGACAGCACTTTGAACTCAGATGCACTAGCCAGGTACACAGGAAAAGCCCTGGGAACCTCTGAATTTTATTTCCTGTTAGGCCAGCATGGTGAACTCAGCAGCACAGGTGACGATGCAGTCCCCCCAGAATGTTTGTACGCCCCCTCATCATCTCCGTTCCTGAGGTTAGTGCAGATTAGAAGGCGAAAAAAAATGCACTCACGATGACATGTTTTCTGAGCTCATGCAGTCCTCCCGCACTGATAGGGCATAGCATAATGCATCGAGGCATTCAGTGGCAGAGGCCAGAAAAGAATTGCTGTGTTTGCTTAACGGCCTAAGTATCATGCCTCGCTAGCGATCCAGCCTGAGCCAGGTTGCTGTGTCACATGCACTCCGCGCTATGTCAGCTTTGGGCAGGGGCATGACCGCTTTGTGAGCAGGAAGGCCATAGATATAGACATTCCATTAGCAACAAAGGGTCCTGTGTCACCTTATACACTAACAAATGTATTGGAGCATGAGCTTTCATGGGTGAATACCCACTTCGTCAGACGCATGACATTTTTGAAGTCTATAAGGTGCTACAGGACTCTTTGTTGCTTTTTACAGATCCAGACTAACACAGCTACTCCTCTGATATATTGCATTAGGTAGCTTCTGTAGCTAGTGTGACAGGGTCAGGCCAGATGGCTACAGGAGAGTGTTAGAAGGCAGATCTATTAGTCCCAGATTAAGTAGATCCCGTTTTCCTGGATATGCTAACTGGGGCAGTTCCAGAACAATCAGGAACTTGCTAGAACCAACTAAGGCAGGCAGGCTAATTAGGACACCTGGAGCCAATTAAGAAGAAACTGCTAGAATCAATCAGGACAGGCTGGCTAATCAGGGCACCTGAGTTAAAAAGGCACTTCAGTTTGCAGTGTGCATGTGAGGAGCTGGGAGCAAGAGGCACTAGGAGCTGAGAGTGAGAAGACATATTGCTGGAAGACTGAGTACAAGCATTATCAGACACCAGGAGAAAGATCCTGTGGTGAGGATAAAGAAGGTGTTGGGAGGAGGCCATGGGGAAGTAGCCCAGGGAGTTATAGCTGTCACACAGCTTTACTAGGAGGCACTCTAGATAGCTGCAGTCCACAGGGCCCTGGGCTGGAATCTGGCGTAGAAGGTGGGCCTGGGTTCCTCCTAACTCCTGATCAGACACAGGAGGAATTGACCTGGACTGTGGCTTCTACCAGAGGGAAAGGTGTCTAGGCTGTTTCCTGACCCACATGGTGAATCTCTGAGGCGAACAAATCCGCCAATAAGCGCAGGATTCACCAAGGTAGAGGAGGAACTTTGTCACACTAGAGAAAACATTACTGTGCATTCGGCAAAGTCTGTGGCAAAAAAAGAGAAGCCCATAGTATAATGGTGATCATGTTCACCTAACACACAAAACGTCCCCGGTTCAAAACCAGGCGGAAACAGGTCACTGTTCTTTTTTTCTGTCTTAGAACAGAAATTCTGTGAAATTTTACTTTGAATTATATCAGTTATGAGTTAAATAATATGAAACTCTCTCTAAGTTATAGTCCCCGCGTTCCTTACCTTTTCAGCTGCTCTGATAAATCAACATTTTTGTTAGGGATGGGGGGAAATTTTCATGAAGCCTTTTATAGTGACTAAATGCTGTCTAGGACTCTGAAATAATCTTAATGTGGCCCATAGAGTGCAATCCTTCATTCTGGATTTGTCATTCCACAAGTTGAACTGCTCCTTACCACTGTCCATGCTTTATGAGCCATGGGAGCAAGGGGCAGGCTGGGGTAGGTGTGACCGTGCGGTGCTGCCGGCTAGGAGAGCAGCCTGAGGCAGAAGCCTCCAGCTGGTATGATATTCCAGGCAGGACTGAATCTCCATGAGATGAAAAACTTAAAGAAGAGAATGACCTGAAGTCACTCTCATTCAGTGCTCTAAGAGGAGGATAGCCATGTCTGTACAGGCACCCCTGATCGACCTCACCGAGATCTGCCAGATGAGCGGGACCCTGGCTGTCAGGAGCCCATGGAGGGAGCCCCAGACCGCTGCTGGTCTGGGGCTCTGTCCGCCAGCCCCGCTCAGCCTGCTGCTTGCCTGGGGTTCCGATCATCCAGGCAGGCAGCGGGCTGAGCGGGTTCGGCGGACAGGACCCCGGAAAAAAGGCGTGAAATGATTGTCTACCATTGCTTTCACGGAAGGACGGAGGAAAGGGAGCTTGACGACATGTACCCCAAACCACCCGCGACAAAGTTTTTGCCCCATCAGGCATTAGGAGCTTAACCCAGAATTCCGATGGGCAATGGAGACTGCAGAAATTGTGGGATAGCTACCCACAGTGCACCGCTCTGTAAGTCGATGCTAGCCGCAGTAGTGAGGACACACTCCGCCGACTTAATGTGCTTAGAGTGGACATACACAATAGACTGTATAAAAGTGAATTCTAAAAAAACTCAACTTCTGTAAAATTGACCTAATTTCATAGTGTAGACATACCCTTAGTTACTTTCAAGAGAAAACCCCAAAGGGAACAATGTGGTTTTATAAAAAACACAAACTTCAGCAAGCTTGTAAAAGTTAAAGTGAAGTTACACTTAAACTAAGCAATTTTCTATTCAGTGTTTGAAGGAAATTGTAATGTCACTCTAACAACCTTAATTCTGCCTCCTGTCCTACTGACTTACTATGCTAATCTGCTGTGGCATCTTGCACGTAAAATGGACATACTTTGATTAATAAGCTTTTGATCAGGACTGTAAGATGATGAATAAAATGGATTTGATGTATCTGAGCTGAGGAGCTCTGGAGACTTCAGCAATGAGCATATTTTGTAAATGGTCAGAGGAAGAGGAAAAGGAAATGCAAGCAGGCATGTTGATTTGGCTCTGTTTATACATTCCTGTGTGAGTTCTATACCATCACACTCACTTCCAGACATAAGATACCTGATTTTTAGTCTGGCCCTTTCGTTTGTTGCCCTAATAGCATAGATATGTGCCTATGCTAAGCTTAAGATTTTGACCACACTTCTATACTGAAAGCTCTGTACACTTTTAGAAAACTATCCTGAATAATTGCCCTCAACGGGGTTTCTTTCTGCAACCATAAAACACTGTGTTTTTTCCAGTGACCGTGCATGGATTTAAAGAAGGTAGGTTTGCTTTGCCAGAGTGATGTAAAGACAGGGACAAGTGGTATGCGATACACTCAACTAGTGAGATCATTTCTCAGTTGCACAGTCCCTTATGCAATGAAGATGTACCTTGGCTGAAGACAAGGTTCTCTCTTGGTTTGAGGGTGTTCTTGTTCCCTGGGTGGTGAAACAGAGCTAAGCTTGGCTGGGGGACCTTTATGGTACATTTCCAGATTTTATTTTTTTTTAGGTGTAACCTTCACTTTTGAACATTTGGGAAATATTTACAACATTCTCTTCAGGGTGTATAGATTGTGGCACAGACCATTCTTTGTGTGCATGTACAAAGAGCCAGCAACAGGAGAGACAACATGGGTGAGCAGGGCAGGGAGAAGCAGCGCTGGATTAATGTAACAACACAAGAGCCGTCAAGCCGTTATTCTAGCTGTGCACATTGCCAGTCCGATGCTCATCCCATCCATTCGGTTCCCCACCTGACACTCCACACATTGTGGCCACAACATAAGAGCCATGAGAGCTTTGTAAAGTGTGCAACGGCCTTTTGGGCTCTGTAAGCTATGTGGAGCATATTGTAATAAGTAAATAATGATGGTCTCCCAAGTCCCTAAATAAATAAGTCAAAAAGGTACCTAGCAAGAGTGTCCGATTAAAACAAAGCTGGAGTTCGTAGACCAAATTGTTTTGGAGGTATAAGACTAAAAGTTACATTAGAAAAATATACTAGAAGTGAAGCCCAGCTCAGTTTTTGACCCAGCACATCTTCCAAACCCTTTGTCCACGTTACTCCACAGTAACCAAACTGTACTCTGACCTTAGACTAGGAATGTGACATTTAAGGCATTTTTGGCAATGTTAGGTCTCTGTGTAGGAGTGGGGAAATCAGGCATATAATGAGGAAGCCAGCTTGAATCTTCGCTGTTTAGATACTAATGGCTCAGTATAATGCACCATGAAAATATCGGAGTAGGATGTGTGTCAAAGCATATTCCACTAGAGCCAAACCTATATCACATTTAACTATGTCCGATACCATTCCTTAGCAGAGGTCAGGCCTATATCTTAGGAAGCATATAGTCAGAAGCACTGATTCATTGCTTAAGGAACTCACAGTGGGGTGATATTCATTTCCTAAAGTGCCTACAAGTCACTCTGCAATGTAAGGAACACTACACTGCTCGCAATGCTTGTGGAAGCCAGTAGTAACAAAATAATTCTACATTCCCATATCCCAAAAAACATTAACTCTCATGCAAACCAACTTATTAATGCAAATGGAGCTTCTAGGCCAAAAAAAGTCTGTGAATGATGACAAGCCATAAAAAAGTTAGGAAAATGTCCAAGAAGTGAGATCACTTCATTATTATTGGACTTTCTTAAACACCTTGTGAGACTGAAATGTTCCAGAATGATTCTCATTTGATACAAATTCATACATGATTTTTCAAGCAGACCATTTTTGGATTGGCCAGATTCGGGGACATGTTAAAATTGGGTTTATAATGAAAGACATGTGTCAACCATAACTATGGAATAGACAAGTCTCTCTCCAAAATGCAAGGCTCACTTTACCATTTTTTAATAATGGTGCACACAATTGATTTTGACTCCAATGTGAAGGTCAGCAAAACAAAATACCACATGTGTACACACAGACAAGAGCATGTACATACGTGCACATGAACACATACACAACACTTGATTCATCAGTAAAAGTGGTGAGTTCACCGGGCTGTTATTTCTGTAAATTTTTGGATGACTGGATTGAATTGAGATATGGCTGCGAAGCTGGAAATCATGTCATCCCAAAATTCCAGCAACAAAGTGTTCTAGTGGCTAGTTGAAAACTTCTTTGTAAGGCAGATGATTGCAGGAGGATAGAGAGCAGAAGCAGCGAGAATGAGGATGTGACTGCAGCAGCAAACCAAATACTATCTAGCAGAGTTAGGCACTATTGTTCACAACAGATAATCTGAACTTCTCTCTCTCACACACACACACAGAGTAGCTTGTTAAATATGAATAATGCCATGAGTGGCATGCAGCAATGGTAACCAATGGCCCACCATTTGTAAAAGAGTCTTTTGATTTTAAAAAAGAAATATATAGAATAAGTGTAACAAATCAGATGGCAAATCAGGATGGGGAGAGGAGACAGAGAGACTAGGATGAAATGAACAAAAAAGGAGAAATTGGGAAAAAAGCAAGGAGGGGGGTCTTAGAGGAGAAACTGGTATTCCAGTCACACAGGGAATAAGTGGGGGGAAGTAAATGCCTCTGTGATCTCTCAGTTCTAGTAAGAAAAACAAGGCGTTTGTCTCAGTAAGTCAATTAGAGCACAGCTGGAAAGAAACTCTCTGCAGTCCAGGAAACCAAAGAATCCCCAGAAGCAGTGCACAACTCAGAATTACTGTTTTTCTTTTTAAGGTGGCGGTAAAACTTTATCAGGGTAGGGGAAGCACCAAAGAAAAAGTAAAAAGTCAACTATTTCTGCTGAAAGGCCGCATAGGACTGGCCTCAGGTATTGCCAGTGCTGTTGTCTCTGGCTCAAGAAAGGCACAAACCTGGAACATCAGAGGTTTAGCAAGCTTGAGCTGGCAGAGCTGTGCAGAGGATGTTTCTGCATCAGTTGGCACTGTACTCTGCTCTGTGTCCTGTGCTATCGATCTATGAATAGGAGAGCTGCACATCTGGACTAGTGGGGGTGGGAGGGCATTGGTGGTGAGTCCAGGCGCAGAATAGCAGGGTGGGGGAGACTGCAGGCTAGAATCAAGGGGTACTGACTGGGTGGCATGGGTAATCCAGGAGTGGGAATAACAAGGGGAAGCAAATCAGGACTAAGGTGCATTGACTAGGGTTGTTTTTTGGTCTGCTCTGGATGTACTGCTCAGATGTGGATGAGATCTTATATATAAATCTTCTTTCTACTGAAGAACACCCAGTTTTGGTGGGTATAGGGATCTCAAGCATGCAAATAAAAACCTGTGTCTGATTGTAAAACATTACTGCATTGATTCCTCCTTGAAATACAAAGCAGCCAGAGAGATGGCAATCTTATTTTTCATAATTATGCATCTTTAGGGTTTCATAATGACCAATTTAATCACTTTTGCCGTTTAGAGGGCTATAACAGCCAATCACGGTAATGGGCTTGGTATTTGGTAGGAACCATTTAATGCCCAAGAGCCCTTGTTCTAAGCCACTTGATGCCACTTAAACTTGACAGACAGACTCTTCTTGTGCAAGTTGCAAAACCTCCTGGATGAGGTTCATTTCTTTTAAACAAACTCTATTCACTGATCCCCAAAGTCTCTGACTGAGGAAACCTTCCAGCTTGCACCAGGATATATACAGGTCAGCAGAAGTCAATCAGTGTCAGTCTCCAATGGGTATTCCTTTATATATTATATAAACATAAGTTTCTCCTCCTATACCAATTAAAATCTGAGTTTTAGGAAGAACCCATAGAAATACCAGTAATGCTTCTGTCAGTGCCAAGTCTTCTCTGATCCTGGCCCTTGCTGTAGCCCTATCTTCTCTCAGGACAGGGAGCCATGATCTGTGAAACTCAGCTCTCTCTCTCACACTCTCACACACACACACACACACACACACACACACACACACACACAAAATGTGCTGTACATTTGGGGAAGGTATACTGCATTCTTCATGCCAAACAAAAACTGAATTCCTGCTTTAAATGAAAAACTTGAGGTAGCCTTAACTGTGGAGTTGCAACTAGCAGCTCCATAATCTATACACTCAAAGGCTGAACAGCAATGGCAGTGGTATTGGGAATTTCACCAACACTGAACATCTTGTATGGGATGGACTGCCCTACTAACTCCACGGGACCAGGGAGAACAGGCCTCAAAGTTTGTAAAGCTCCAGCTCAGAACACAATCTCTGTTAACCTTCTTTGTCTTTCCTAGACAACCGACCAGTCCTTTCTTTCCCCCCCATTTCCCACAACACAAGAAGGAGGGGACATGCAGTGAGATCAAAGGACTTGTAAATTTAAAAGCAATAAAGGAAACACACCTACATGCAAACAGTCAACCTGTGGAACTCACAGACACAAACACAGACAGACCAAATTAGTAAAAATCAAAAGGCTCACGGCTATAATTCAAGGACTGCCGTAAGATCATGCCTAGTAAACAAGCACAGCGTGGCACAAGAAATCAGTGAACCAAAATTGGTGTGTTGGGAATTAGGCCTAACTGAAGGACAAAATAATGAAGGGATGGGCTAGTTCACTCCCCACCTCGGTTCCTCAAAGAGAGAATTTGGAGGGTGAAAAATTAGTAGTGGTGGAGTGTCATTGTAACAATTGTTAACTGAAAGAAGGGGAAGGAGCAGGCTTCGTCATCATGGCTGCAACCCTCACCATTTCCCGGGATACTGGGATCCACCATGACATTACGGGCCCTTTTTCCTCTGATCCTGACAGATATCCTGACAGACTGGGCCAAAACATGGACTCAGAAGGCCCCCCCCCCCCACTGGTTCCATGTGAATCCCAACCACCATCCACGATGTGGTCTCCCCCCAACGCAAATGTCCTTTCCATCCCCAGCAACTTATTTCTTCTCTTTCCTACCCCTCTCCTTTTTCTTCTGTCTAATAGGAGTCTGGCGTAGCCGGACAAGACTGTGTATTTTACAACATAGCTACAAGCCTGTGACCAGAAATAGGTAGCTAAAAACAATGCCCCAAACAGAGCCCAATGCTGGTACAAATTTGCCAGATCTCAGAGTGGCATGCCTGTATTTTACCTGCAGTGAGGTTTCAAGTGAGAGTCAACACCAGAGAGAAGCTGCATTTTCTAATCGGTCCCATTTTCTCTCCTTTCCTGTGCATGTTTGTCCTGTCTGTTAGGGAACGGGATCAGACTTGAACAATAACTCCCCCCCGCCCATCTCAGCTAGCCTCTGTTCTTTCCCCCAAAAAGGACAGCTACCACCACTTTTAATACCATCTAGAAGATTGCCAGACATGAGGAGGTTTCCTTCTAAAGGCTCTCTACAGCTAAAGAGAAAGGGAAAAAAGAGAGACTGTTACAATGAAAGCCTTGCTTAATTCTTCAAATGCTTTAGCTGCTCTGTCCCTTTCTGTAATAAAAAGGTTTAAGAAATGTTTAATGATGTGTTTGCCATGGCACTAAGCAGGCTGAGGTCTCTGGATACCAAACCCCAAACCCTGTTTAATGTTGGGCAGCTTCAGGGTCATGTGAACACCTTTGACTCTTTGGGCCCATGTATTCCATCTAAATTTAGTATCTCATGCCCCAACCTAGGGTGGAACACAAAAGCCAGCCCAGTCAGTGGTCCCTGCTCCTCACAGCTGATCTGCACTCAGCCATGCTCCCCACAGTTTCTGCTGCTGCACAGCTTGCTCCCGTGACACAGTGAAGTTGAGGAGGGCACTGACTGGGAGTTCAGAGGGAGTGATCTGTTCCACTCAGTGAATGAAATAATACAGAGAACAGCATCGTGCTGTTTTCCCCTTCATATTTTCCAGGTGCCAGAGGGAAAACAAAAGAAAGAAGGAAACAAACACACCTATTTTAAAGATGCAGTATTTAAAGAAACAAATTTCCAAGCCCCATGCTGTTCACTCTCACCAGATAGGAAGGGGGAGTTTGTTCCATGAGATAAGACTGAAAATGCAAACCAAACCCTTTGCAAAGGTGGGGCACGGAAAATGAGGGGACAGACAGCAACTCTGTGCCAAATTCAGCCCTACTGTATGTGGGGTCCAAACACAGGGCTGCACCCATTTCCACGAGGCCTGTGTTTGGAGCCTAGAGAAAAGCTCCTTGTTGTGGGAGGCTGACTGGCAGCTGAAGTCTCTACAAGTCATCATCCTGAGCAGCATCAGGTTTTCCAGCCCTTACAGCTCATCTTTTCACTCTGTGCCTGTCTGCCTTTTAGAAGAGCATCTTTCAAGTTCTGCTTCCCTCATTTCCTCTCCCAGCACACGCCCACCCACACACCATCCCCCGTCCCAGTGACAGCTGCATGCCAATTTACCAGCCTCCTGTGATCACAGAGCAACATAGTGTTCGTCACTAGCTCCTACTTCAATCAGTTCCTGCTTGCACAGTGATGTAAAGGTAGAGAGCACTCTGTATTACTAATTTGAGTCATCCATAAACCTCAAAGCCTTTTACAACGGTTGGTCTGTATCATTATGATTTTACAAACAGGGAAACTGAGGCAGAGGAAGGCAGTGACTTGCTCAAGGCTCACACAGTGAGTCAATAGCAGAAACAGAAATAAAACCTACATCTTCTGATACCCTACCAAATGGATCATACTTCCTGGGTGAATGAACATACTGAATATGCTATGCCTCATTGTTATAGCATGCCGGACTACAGTTATCCTGATACGTGGATATCGTCACACCGTACATTAAACAGAGGCCCGGTCGGGAAGGGGATGGGGGAACACATAGGATGGGGAGCTTGTGGGTGATAGAGAACATTCTGATTTTCCTTCCTGCAATACAAGAGCATAAATCCATTTTGCCTTCTTCCATGTCCCTTAGAGACTACTGAGTCCAGCTCAAATATTTCTGAAGTCTGTATCTGTTTGACAAACGTAGCTTCCTGGCAGCATATTTTCCAGCTATCACTGGAGCCAGCAGGCATATGCCAAGCAGCTTCATGATTGGTGTTGGTTCAAAGCAGGGGGAGGAGGAGGAGGAGACACTGGCAAAGAGAAGCGAGAGTGTGTCCATCTTCTTACACATGAGAAATGTAAGGCAGTGAGGCTTTAGGGCTGTGTATGAAACAAATACTGTAGCTTCAAGAAAGTGTTCGCTGCAGCACGCATCACACAGCCCAGGACAGAGCTGTCATCAGCCTTCACTGGGCCCCATGTAGGAGAAAGCTGTGGGAAGAATCAGCTCCTGCTCCAGTGAAGAGAGAAGTGATCAGACCCAAAGCGGCAAACGGGGGAGGGGGGTGTCTTCCTTTTAGAAAGTGCCTGGAGAAACTCCTAACTTTTCCTTCTTATTACTGAGGCTCATTTTCCCCTCCCTGCTGCAACAAGAGAGGGAACAGCCTGCTTGCTGCAAGGAAAAGAATATATATATTAGCTATAGAAAAAAAATTCAACCTTTCCATTTTCTTTTTAAGGGAGAACTCTAAAAATGTGCCCATGCTGAAAAATGTTAAACACTGAGGGTCATGAATTCTCTCTCCTTAATGCACCCATCACCTCTTCGCATCTCAGGAGTCGCAAGAACAAGAGCGTTTTAAAACCTGAATAATGAGCCCAGGCCATAAACATGCTGTCACTAGTGGGGATTGTAACATCCAGGTACTGAGAAGACTGAACTCAGGATCTTCAGCCTTAAATATGCAGTCACTGCCACTTGAGTTAAAGGAGTAGCTCCTTTTACTGTGAGTGCATCACAGGCTGATATAATTGCTGAGGTTGGTCACTTGAGGGAGACAAATTACATTCACCTAGCCAGTGTATTATCATTGGTTATATCATCCCCAGTCAACTCCCTGTGGATTAACTGATCACTCTCTATAATACAGCAGTTCTCAACTTCCGGGAGTCCCATTTGGTGTGCAGAAGCCTGCACAGGGGCAGGCAGATGAAAACCAGACAGGCCCCTCTAGCTTACCAAACAGCGTGGGGCAATGTGAGGCATGACGACAGGCAATTATCCTCTTAGTTATCCCAATGCAAATCACTGATGCCAATGAGTGTGTGAGGGTGGAAAATGAGGAGAATGCGGTGAGGTGCAGTGCATTAAGCTGTCGCTGGGATCCCACTAAGCTGTTGTGTGGTATTTCCTTTCCGTCGTTGATGATTATGATCTCTCTCACTCTCTTTCAGCCTCTGCTTGGGTGTTCTGGAATCTTCATGAACTAGTGAATAGAAAAAGCTCAAGTGATGTTCAAGATCAGCCTACAGTTCTATAGCCCTTTTCATCCCAAACTGCTCTACAAAATAATCACATTACTACTGGACCACAGCCACCTCTGGGGGTGGTGGGCAGCAGATTGCACAACAGTGCTAACGGAGGGACATTATGGCCAGAGAACCTAGGGGAAACATTACTCCTATTAACTCTCCCAAGATCCTTTTCAAATATGAGCAGAGCAGCTTCATTTTTAAGATCTCACATAGTGGTCTATCCATTCTCTGCTGACCTAAGTAAAGACACCACAGCTCCCCAGCAAATGCAAGCAAAATCAGAGCTATTGAATGGGAACATGATTAACCAGAAGCTGATGGGTAAACTCACCCCTGGCTGTAACTCACTCCCTGGAATACAGTTGAGGCAGAGAAGAATGTGGCCCGTTTCCTGTATTACTCTAACAGCCAGAAGACTTGCACTGCCAAGAAAGCCCCACTCCCTCTCTGCCACTGAGGCAGAAGAGAGAAATTAAAGCTGCTAAGATAAATGCTTCATGTATCAGCAGGGCTGCCCAGAGAATTCAGGAGGCCTGGGGGTCTTCGGCGGCAGGGGGCCCCCGCTAAGGCGGTAATTTGGCAGCTGGGGGGTCCTTCCACTCCAGGACCTGCCGCCAAAGTGCCCGGAAGACCCGCGGCGGGGGGTCTCTGCCGCTGAAGACCTGGCACTTTGGCGGCGGGTCCTGGAGCGGAAGGACCCCACCGCCGCCAAATTGCCACTGAAGACCTGGAGCGGAAGAAGCTCCAGGGGCCCGGGCCCCGCAAGAGTCTTCCGGGGCTCCCTGAGCAAGTGAAGGACCCCGCTCCAGGGGCCCCGAAAAACTCTCATGGGGGCCCCTGCAGGGCCCAGGGCCTGGGGAAAATTGCCCCACTTGCCCCCCCCCCCCCTCTGGGCAGCCCTGTGTATCAGCAGTGTTCGCACTGGAACATCAGCCCAGGCAGTCGGACTGGATGGAGCATGGCTACAACAGGGGTGATCTGCAAGCAGCACGTGTGTGTCTGGGCATGGATGGAAGAAATCAAAGTCCTCTTGTGTGTGTGTAGAGAGGGCAAGGTTTCAGGATTTAGTTAACACAGTCAGAGGAGAAAGGGTGACGATATTTTCCTGCTCCCGGGCAATGCAGGAAAAGGAGACAATTCTTAGAAGTAAAACAGGGGACGGAGGTTGGGAGACTGGGAAGAGAATAAAGAGGCTGACAGCTATTGATGCCTTCTGAGAAGCCTTGGAACACTTCAGACTTCAGCTTGTATCCCAGCCTCTCTGTGAGCCAGTGTCCATTTTTACACTGTTGGGGAAAATGAAGACAGGCTGAAGAAATTTCACGAGAATCTTAAAAACAAACCAATAGTGACTGCAGACGGCCCAGTGTTGGGAGGGAAAGGTCTCTGAAGAAGAGACCATAATCCTGGCAAAAATTCTAGCTGGAGGAAGTAGAAAAATAAGAGAGAGAGTTAAAATGATCAGTACTCCTCCAAGCCTCCTAAAAAATTAGGGGTCAGTCCAATATTATTGAGTTCTAAAATCCCTGTTTATGCAAAGGCAAGGAAGGGAGGTGGAGTGGAGAACTGGAAGAGATGGTGCAGCAACAACACTCCAGGTGTATGTGCAGTAAGTTTCCTCCTCAAGATTTTGCTCCTGAGTTTTTGAGAATGCACCAGACACAGAGACTAAATCCTAATGGATTTAGATAAGCAGAAAATCCTCTTTTCACTCATCATCACCTAGTGTTTATGGCTTTTGAATGCCCATGCTGGGGGTTTTCTGGTTATCATCTTCTTGTGGAAGCCCATGGTTCCTCCTTTGGGTGTCATGTGCAGCACCTAGCACATTACATCTAGAGACGCATCAAACAACAACAGGGGGAAAATGCTAGACAAGTGCTTGAGAGAGAGTCCTACATGGGTCACACAGCCACCTTTAATCTTGCTCCTTCCCAGAACTCCCTGGTTCCTTGCTATTAGGAGTTGTGTTAAAAAGGGACCTGTACACACTTCACATATCTGGAACAGCAGGGATGTTGGATACTGTTCCTTCCACATTAGGAATTATCCCGATCTCCAACAGTGAAGCACTGAAGCATGAAGCTTAATATCCCTTCCAATACTTTTATCATCAGTTATAACTCTGGATAGCCTTATTATCCATAGAAGTGTCCAATTCCTTTCTGAATCCTGATTAGTTCTTGGGGTTTCAATGATTTCTTGCATCAGTGAGTTCCACAGTCTACTTACAAGTTACAGGAAAAAGTATTATATAATGCTCCTTCCCTATTACATATAGTGCTGGGACAGAGCTACCTCCTGCCCTCTCAAAACATTGTAGGGTATGAGTGATTGCTTTAAGATTCAATGAGATTTGCTCATGCCCCGTGTGGAGAGAATCAGTCCACTATGTTTAATAGGCCTTCTCATTCCTCTTTGTTTCTACCACTAAATGGAACCGGATTTTGTAATAATTTTGCTTCTATTCTGTTCTATTCAGGTTCTTATACCACACATCACCAGAGTATTCTAGCTCCTGATTTGAGCCATATCGCCTAATTTTAGATACAGCCTGGTGATCATAGAGATCTGAGAGGCGTTGTGGTGTTCTTTTCAGAGTCTTATCACCAATCCACATGGTGGTCATGAAGACTACGCCGGCCTACCTGCGTAGGCAGAATGCAGCCAACACCAACAGAAGGGGGTTTCCTGTCAGTGTAGCAATACCATCTCCTCAAATGCCAGTAACTACGTCAACACAAGTCCTCTTCTGTCAGTATAGCCCCATCTACATGGGGGGGTTTGTTGGCATAGCTATGTCCATCAGGGTATGTTTTTTTGCACACCCCTTACCAATATAGCTATGCCTACATAACTTAAAATATAGACCAAGCCTAAAATGTAGTCAGAGTGTATGATCTCCTGCCTAGTTCTGTATCAAATCTCCAAGTATCGTCATTCCCTGTCCATCATGAAGGGTGGACAGGGAATGACGATACTTGGAGATTTGATACAGAACTAGGCAGGAGATCATACACTCTGACTACATTTTAGGCTTGGTCTATACTAAGTTATGTAGGCATAGCTACATTGGTAAGGGGTGTGCAAAAAAACATACCCTGATGGACATAGCTATGCCAACAAACCCCCGCCACGTAGATGGGGCTATACTGACAGAAGAGGGCTTGTGTTGACATAGTTATTGGCATTTGATGAGTGGTATTCCTACACTGACAGGAAACCCCCTTCTGTTGGTGTTGGCTGCATTCTGCCTACGCAGGTAGGCCGGCATAGCTCGGAGACATAGCGATGTCATCATAAGCTCTGTAGTGCAGACATACCCACAGAACTGAGCTGTTTGCAACTGAACTGGTTTGGCAGAAGTCTTTCATGCTGAATGGGTTTAAGGATCGATGCAGGATTTGCCCCACTGCCATACCAGTGCTGTTTAAAACCATATGAAGCTGCAGTACCCTACAGGTACCTCTACCAGAGTTCCAGCCTCAGCACCAAGCAGCAGCACACTCTGGGAGAGTTCAGAAGGCAACTGATGCATTGTGGGATAGCAGTGGAAGGACTAGTTGAACCATTTCAGCTAGCCCATCTCCATACGGACATTAAACCAATTCAGACTGAAGCGATTCTTAAGCCTACTTTCTAGGTGTTAAATCACTTCTTGAAATGGTAAATATTTCTAGTGCAAACAATGCTTTACTGTCCTCAGGATCACCAAGAAAATATTCTTAAAATCAACCAAGCATCAAATATACCTTTGAATAAGACGGATGGGGAATTTAGATTGCATCTCTCTATATAGTAATAAGAAAGCTTTTTCCATGTTCAGTTTTTAAAGTCCCTGAGACTGGGGATCAGGGTGGCATTAAACGGCTCAGGAGGTGGAGTAGAGTGGGTAGGGAGGGGGAGGAAGGAGTGATTCATTAGCCTGAACAAATCCAAGTACAGAAAAATACACAGTAAAAAGGTGCCACTTGCATTCTGCCAGTAACTACGTTACTGGGTTCTTTTCTTGATCATGCACAGAAGGTTGGATCACAGGTCACAGGGCATGATCTGAGCGGAGCTGCTTCAGAGGGGATAGACTGTAATCTAGAGTCACTAACCAAGGCTGGGTGTGCTGTCTGATATAGGCCTGATAGCCTCTTCTTACCACACCTGAATGGCAGCGTGCCAGATGATATAAGGAAGGCCCTGGCATTACTGGCCATGCCTGGGGAGTGGCAAGATAACAGGTGTTAGATGGGTTTGCATCTCATGAGAAAAAGAGGTGTACTTTTAAAAAATATAGTATGGGTTATGTTGCATGTTGCCATGCCCTTAATCTCCCCAAACTGTGTCACAGGGAAGAACAGCTGGGACTTTGCCCCTCATGGAGATGAGAGAGCCAAGATAACTCCAGTGAAAGATTTCCTGCAGTGACAAATTGATAAATGTATCCTCTCTATATAGCAAGTCAGATACTTATCCCCACTCTAGGTAAATGAAGCACAATTTCCTGACAAGTCCAATTCAGGTAGTTCCCATCACATTACCATGGGTTAACTTCACAAGCCACGATGCCAGGTGATATACTGTAGAACAGGCTTAACACCCCCAGGCAAGAGAGATAGCCATAAAATGGTAGGAAAGAGGAAGGTGGTAATAGAATTAGAACCTAGGTCCCAAAAATTCCCAGGTGGAAGCTCTGCCATCTGAGCTAAAAGGAATAGCTCCATTAGTTCCAACTGATAGACAATGACTATTAGACTCTCCATAACTAGATAGCAAGGATGCTTTGGCTTTACAATCCACTAGCCTGAAGAATAAAGAGGAAAATGGTTCTGCTGGGGAACTTTGGTTACTTTCTCTCCACCTATGTGACACTTTCTCGGGTATCCAGGATTCTGAGGCCCCTCACTAGCACATGCCGTTAGCATGAGAAGACCTTGTTTGTGCCTGTCCTCAACTCCACTAGCCACAGCCAACACAAACACTCCCCTCTAGGCCTTGCAGGCCCTGCTGTCTCTCTACAGGTGAGTGATAGACACTCCAACCCCCAAGCTGTCTGAGGTTCTTCCTGGAGCATCTGGAAACTGTTTCACAGATACAGACCACATATATGAAGAACCAGAACCACCCATCTTACCAGTTTCACCTCAAATCACTACTCCATTTAACTTACACCACTTAGACACTTCCCACAACATAGCTTTCAGAATCTATGGCTTCTATATGTCCACTTCATCCAATGCACTAAATGCCCCAACAACTACTAGGTAGCTGAAACTAGCTAATCACTATGCTCTCAAAAGAACTCTCACAGGAAAAGGATAAAGACAAAAAGCACCCAATCACCTGTGAGTGAACACTGTTCAAAGTGATCACTCTATAGCTGACCTCTCAGTCCTCATCCTCAAAACGAAACCTACACAACACCTTCAAAAGACAGGCATGGGAGCCTAAATTCATTACTCTGCTAGACACTAAGATTCATGGAATGAACAGAGACACTGGATATATGGATTATTACAACAATCTCTTACCCACTAACCTACTCTTTTTGTCCTAAGACTGTAAACGTGTTAACGGGCCACTCTACCTTGAATGGTGACAGGTTTCAGAGTGGTAGCCATCTTAATCAGTATCAACAAAAACAACGAGGAGTCCTTGTGGCACCTTAGAGACTAACAAATTTATTTGGGCATAAGCTTTCATGGGCTAAACTCCACTTTATCAGATGCCTTGAATGGTACCTAGAATATGTGCTAACAGCTGATGCTAAACAATCTGTTCCACCTTGCATTTAGCTGTGACACTCTGAGGACCTTTCTCAGACCTCCACCTGGCTCAAAAGCTTGTCTCTCTCATCAACAGAAGTTGGTTCAAATAAAAGAAATTACTTCATTCACTTTGTCTCTCAGCACTTAAATATGTTTATAGTGAAAACAAGTATGTTTATTTAACAAAGTACAGAGATTCGAGTGATAGCAAGTGGTAGTATTATTAACAAATAGCTACATGAAAAATATTCATAAAACAGGCATTCTATAACCTAGACTTACTTTGCTAGATACCTTCATGTCTTATAGAGCAATGCTCACCATAAGTCCTTCCAGCATTTTCCAGTCAGGCTTGGCTGTGCTTTTCCACTCATGAGACAAATCACTGCCAGCTCGCCTCCTCAGTGAAAGAGCCAGCGGATACCTCTGCACTCCTAGATATATCCCAGCAATCCACTGTCTTTATTCAAACAGGATTCCTTCTCTTTGTTTTTTCCTATATACTCCTTTCTTGTAGATTTTGCAGTCTCTTGGGTAGCCTGTGGCTCAGTATTTAAGTAGGGATACACTGTGGAGTATGCAATATGCCTTACCCAAATGGCCAGACAAGAAGATAAGTGTTTGTTACTCCCTACCCAAAAGGAACCTGTTTGAAGCATATCACCTCTTGGTGATCTGCTTTTAGGAACATAATTTCTAGTATAAATGCATAATGTCTCAAATATTATCCTTACATACGTTTCATGATTACGTTGACCAGAAAGCTACTGATTCTTAGTAGAAACTTTACATGCCACCCTTTGGCGCACTACGGTGTGCACACCTGACCCAGGGGATCCCTGTAAAACCCTAGGCATCCCCCAAATGCTTTCTGCCAGTGGTGTTCAGAGGTTCCTGGGTCACAAACTACTCATTCAAAATCCATCTCTGTGCCACCCTGAAAGCAATGAAATGAATTGGGAGCTGATGACATCGCAAGGAATGACATTTCAGTTTTCATTACTAGAGTACCGCCAAGAATTAAAGCTGATTTGCATTGATATTTGCCATCTGAATTATTAAAGGATTATTTTTCCCCTGCTTCAAATGATACAGGCAACAGCAAGTCACAATACAGCAATCTCATGGGGGAGGAAAGTGAGCTTCCTACAGGCAGCTTCTGGGCTTGGAAACTTGGAGCTGATGTGAGAAAAATGTCTGATTTTTCTCCACACCAAGGATGGGAGGGGGAGGGATAAAATGGAATAAAATGTTTTTTATGAAGAACTTTTCTTCCCACATGCACCCATCTATCTTTCTATGCATGGTAGTTCTAGAGAGTCCATCCCCATGGAATCCAAGCATCATGAGAAGCGTCCCTTTCTTCCACTACATGAACAGTGGTCCATCTTTTCCTATCATTTGTTTTCTTTCCTCCACTTTCCAGCTGGTAAGAAATAATTCCATTCTTCCAGAACCAACTCAGGTGATTAGACAAAAAGTGTGCAATGAATAAACTGAATGAAAGGAAGCCGAGAGAAATAAGCCAGCCATATTTTTCGGTTAGTGTACAAAACAAAGGTAATTCTGTCCCCTGAGATTTTTTAAACCTTTCTATCTGTTCATTAGCTCTCATGCGTAGGCATGATAACTAGGGAATGAATTCCTTTTGCTCTGCAAACATGTGTTACACCTTCCAGCCATGTTCTACAGCACTCATTTCGATTGGCCCACTAATTATCTTCTCCGCTAGAACTGTGTTTAATATTCCAAGTCTATTGGCCTTAATGGTCCCCGTTTAGAAAGAAAAAAATAAAGTAATAAAAAAAAAAGAACCTGCCAGAGAAATATGGATAAAGTGAAAGGAGAGAATGAAACATCCACTGGTCTGAGTGAGTTATACCCAGGGACAGTATTAAGGACTGACATGCCATTGCTAGAAACGGGCATTACCTCACTGGAGAGCTGCCTTTCCAGTGATTATCCAAAACCGATTTCTAGATCTGGCATATCATGAGATACGAGATCCTAAAATTATGACACTTTGATTTCTAGGAAAACTAATTTGGATGATTTTTTAGAGATTTCTGTATGTGCTAATACTAACATTTCTGTCACCAGGAGGCCTGCACACTGATATGCATCAGGCAGCCTGGTGACCCAGCCATGAACATATGAAAAACAGATCAGGACTTTTGAATCATCTGAGAAAGCAGCAAACCCTTACTCTCCAAGGCTGCCAATTGCAGCAATAGCAAAGGAATAATTAATAATGGAACAGCTGGCTGAATTCTTGCTTGCTCTGTGCCTTACTGGGTCCTCCTTTTCTGCCATCTCATCCCTTAATGGGGTGCAGAGCTGCTGTCTACAAAGGCTGAAACTAGCATGTGATGACTCATGTCACCACATGCTTCCTCTTTGATGCAAAAGGATTGGAAAGCCAATGTGGCGGTTTTCAGAGGATCCTACTTGACTTATTATTAAATGGGTAAGATTTTCCGCCTCTCTCTCTGCAATTAGTGGATGTGGTCCCTTTGACCCTGCAGTGTGCCTTGCTGGCACCAGAAATTACAGCAGCTAGATGAAGACAACAGCTAAGATGCAAGCAGAAGGTCAAGCATATACAGCTCCTGATGGACACCATTTAAAAGGTTCCCTGAGACAAACTGATTATTATGTCCTGTACAGCCTAATGGGAATTTTTGCGCCCAAGGCAAGGGCCAGCTCCAGGCTCTTTGGCGGCAATTCAGCGGCGGGTCCCTGAGCAGGGGCGGCTCTGTTTTTTACCGCCCCAAGCAAGAGAGTCAGGCAGCCTTCGGCGGCGTTTCTGAGGTCTGCCCTGTTGACGAAGATTCGGCAGCGGCTCTGTGGGAGGTCCGCTGGTCCCGTGCCTACAGCATACCCACTGCCAAATTAGCGCCGAAACCGCGGGACCAGTGGTCCTCCATCAGAAACGCTGCCCAAGGCTTCCTGACTGTTGCCCTCACAGTGACCGGCAGGCTGCCCCCCGTGGCTTGCCATTCCAGGCACGTGCTTGCTGCCTGGAGCTGCCCCTGTCCCTGAGTCCCTGTCGGAGGGAAGAACCTGCCGCTGAATTGCCACGGCTTCATTCATTCTTCGGCGACAATTCAGTGGTGGGTACCTGAGTGGGTACCCGAGTCCTTCCCTCCAAGAGGGACTCAGGGACCCACCACTGAATTGCCACAGAAGAAGCGGCAGTGGTAGAGCTGCCGCCAAAGTGCCCCCGATCACGGTAGAGCTGCGCCCCTCCACTTTGCACACCCGAGGCAAGTGCCTCACTCGCCTCTCCCTTGTTATGGCACTGAAGTACCTTCCATGTATTTAAAGGGTTTCCTGGCATTGCTCATCACATGGACTTACCCCTCTTTGTAGCTGCCAGACTCACTGTTGAAACCACCTCTGGTCACCAGCACAGTGTATGCAGAAGAGCTATGCTGCATGACTTACCTGTCGGGGTGAGGTGTCTCCAGGTGATGACAGGCTCGGGGCGTCCATTTGCCATGCACACCAGGGTCACATTGCTGCCCTCATTCACAGTGACATCCGAGGAGATACTGGAGATCTTTGGTGGAACTGTAAAGACAAAAGAATAATGGAGCAGGTTACCCAGAGTTCTGAGGCCCCATGAGCCTGACTCACCCAGAGTCAGCTATTGAACCCACCCACAGACAGCACTAATTACTACTACTACTACTATTTGTTAAGCTCCACTACAGTCCAAGACACGGAGGAAGTTATAGTCTTAGCCTCAAGAAGCTTGCAGTTTAAATAGAGAGGCAAAACAATTCAGGCACAAAATGCTCTAGATGACCCAGAGGATGTTTCTACCTGACAATGGAGAACCAACCTAAGTGACCACTTTGAGGTACTGACACAAAAAAAAAAAAATCAGCTGCTTACTGGAGGTGAGGCCTCCACTGACACTGGAGCAGAACTGTGCTCAGTAAGTTTATGGATATTTATTAGGGAGTTACTGTAAGGCAGGAAATTACTCAAAAGGAAAATCTCGGGCTCATCGCCTTTTAATTTTTACTTGGTATGTGCATGCCATCATTTCTCACTTACAGAAGGTGTGTGATCACCTGAGGGCTTCCTGGAGTTGGTGTGTTTAAAGAAGGGATTTGAAGGAAGGAAGGGTTAGCCACTTGGAGCACCAGAGAGAGGAGAAAGGTCCGGGGGCAGGCAATGACATGGAAGGATACAGGGAATGGTAGTGTAGGAGGTTTGGGCAGAGAGAAAGGAGCAAGGAAGAGAAAGGGGGAAGTGGAATGGAGATATAGGCAAGGCCAAAGGAAAGCCAGAAAGTACTGAGAAGATCCAAGCTGGACCAGATGCCCTTAAGAAGTTGTTTTCTTTAACTAAGGCTATTGCCTTGCACAATTCCTCGAATGCCAAGGGGATACATTCAGTAGTGATGTAAATAGTGTTGTTGGGGAGTTAAACAGCAGGTGTAAGCCATAAAGCAGCATAGCTTGCGTGGCTGTGGCATTCAGCAACTGTGCCAATGACCGCAACTCTTACACGTGGGGGCGGGGGGGAAGAGGGGACGGAAGGGAGATACAGAATTGGAAAAGTAACCAGCAAAAAACCAAGGGAGTAAGGGAATGTTTAATAATGTACCCTCCTGTTAGCTGCTTTGTGACTACCCAGCTATAAGAATGATCTCCTGGGGATATCACTGCTCCAAATATCTGCCTATGGCAATCACACTGTGTTGCAGTGCACTGCAAACTTCTAGCATCCTGATTACAGGCTATTATCATGCTGCTGTTGCTTTATGTTCGGTAAGGGATGGGTACTCACAGAACTTGCAAGCAACTTGCATGACTGAGCTGGGGAAGCACTAAAGTGTAAGTAGGAGCCACAACTGTCACAGTGCTTCAAACTCATTTCCACATTCAAAACAGCCCAGCTGGGTCCTTCAGCAGTTCTGATTGCCACATTCAAAACAGCCCAGCTGGCTTCTGCAGAGCCAGGCCTAGAGGCACTGTGCAAACTTCCTAACTCACACTGGGCACAGGCCAAAACTATGTATTAGCTATTATTACATCTCCCGAACACAGACAAGGTATCCTACTGAACAAGGCACTGTTTTGTTGGCAATGTAAACAATTGCTCACCAGAGGTTGAGCTTGCCATACCTGGTTTCATTTGTGACTTAAGTGGCCAGATTTAAAACCCAACACAACTAACTAGCTCCTCCAGTTCTTAACTATCTAAAGCAAACCCTGTTGTGGAGTGTTGCAGCTGGCGATAATATTTCTGTTGCAGGTTTCATCCAGAAAGAGCCCAAAAGGCTTCACAACCAATATTCACCCAATCTGGAATGAAGGGCAGCAGCCAGCACATAGGGCAATGCACCACAGTGTGGGGAGAAGGAGAAAGAGGAAATTGTGGCTAAGGACACTGGAATAAACCCTTGCCTCACAAAGTGGGATCTTTAATAGCCAGAAGAGTGGACAAGACTTTCCTTTCGAGGATCCTTAAAATCCTCCATAGAGGTAACATTTTATCTATTGTGGGAATTACAAGGGTTGAGTTGACTTCACTAGGATTTGAACTTGTGACTCCAGGTACCTGAAAGTTAGGCCACTAGGTCTTCCTCTGAGGCAGTACAGATTGTTCCAGTCACCTTTCTCACATTAATGTCTCAGATCCATGCTTCATGCTCAGGGGATGCAGGGGAGCTCAGTAAAAAGACTGTTCTCCCCCCAGCCCGCCATTCTCAGCTTTAGTGTGTGTGTAGTGAGGAATGAAACAAGATCATTTTCTGCTTTGCTTACCACAGAGTAAACAAACAGATGCTCCGTTCCCTCAGCCGAGTTGATTGGAGGCAAAGATGCCCACACAAATTGACTGGGAGGAGGAAAGGCTGCCCACCTGTTCCGCTACATTTTTATGAATGTTCTTAACATCCATGATTGTCCAAAATTACCACTGTCTTCTCTCTCTAGGCTCCAAACTCCTGTCCAGTGTTTCAGAGTCAAGGTGAAAAGTGAAGAGAGAGCACTGAGGACTCCCTTCTGCACAGGACTGCTATGTGTACAATTCCCAGTAGAGCTTAGCTGGGTGACTGGGCAACAAAATGGCAGATGAAATTCATTGTTGATAAGTGCAAAGTAATGCACATTGAAAAACATAATCCCAACTGTACATAAAAATGATAGGGTCTAAATTAGCTGTTACCACTCCTGAAGGATCTTGGAGTCATGAATAGCTCTCTGAAAACATCCAATCAATGTGCAACAGCAGTCAAGGAAACCAACAGAATATTAGGAAAGGAATAGATAATAAGACCAAAAATATCTTAATGCGTCTATATAAATCCATGATATGGCCACATCTTGAATACTGTGTGCAGTTCTGGTAGCCCAATCTCAAAAAAGATACATTGTAATTGGAAAAGGTTCAGAAAAGGGCAACAAAAATGATTAGAGGTACGGAACAGTTTCCATGAGGTGAAATTAAAAAGGCAGACTTTTCAGCTTGGAAAATGGGGGGTGGATATGATAGAGGTCTATAAAATTTAGACTGGTGTGGAGTGTGGCAAATAGCCAGCACTATTATGATGGGTCTCACGCTCTCTCTTCTTTGGGGGGGGGTTCAGGGCACCATTTCTTGCCCCTAAATTGGAATATTAATTGCCCAACTAGTGTCCTAGAGGAGGGGAGTGGAGAGGGAGGGACCTGGGCCTGCTCTCTACTCCAGGTCCCAGCCCAGGGGCCCTGAGGTTTGTGGTGAACCACTTGAACTGATGGTTCCTTCCCCCGGGCTACTTCCCTCTCCTGCCCTTCAGCCTGTGGAGGGCTTCCTGCCCTCCCTCTGCACAAGCCTGGTGTTCCTTACCTAAGGTCTAGGACTTCTTAAGCCACCGCAGCACTTCTCCAAACTGTCCTCTGCTTCCCTTCAAACTGTTCTCTGCTCCAATACCAATCCTTTCTGCTCCAATTCCTCCAAACTGTTCTCTGCTTCAACACCAATCCTTTCTGATCCAGCTCCCACACTGTCTGATTGAAGCAAGGGGAGGGGGTTTATCATGTGACTGACTGCAGGTGCTCTAATTGGCGCCAGGTGCTCTAGTTAATCTATAGCAAACTTTCTTCCCCTTACAAGGAATAAGGCTCCCTTCTAACCCTCTCCTGCTGCCCTCTGGCCATGCTGTATCACAGAAGAAAGTGAATAAAGAAATGTTATTGACTCCTTTACATAACACAAGAACTAGGGGTCACCCAATGAAATTAATAGGCACCTGGTTTAAAACAAACAAAAGGAAGTACTTCTTCACACAACGCACAGCCAACCTGTGGAACTCATTGCCAGAGGAAGCTGTGAAGGCCAAAACTATAATAGGTTAAAAAAGAACCAGACAAATTCATGGAGGATAGATCCATCAATAGCTATCAGCCAGGATGGGCAGCGACACAACGCCAAGCTCCAAGCATCCCTAGCCCCTGTTTGCCAGATGCTGCGAGTGGACGATAAGATGGATCTCTCAACGATTGCCTGTTCTGTTCATTCCCTGTGGCACTGGCCACTGTCAGCAGACAAGATACTGGGCAAGATGGACCATTGGTCTGACCCAGGCTGGCCATTCTTCTGTTCTTAGTTTACCAACATCCCTCCTTATAGCACATTCCTCAAGTGCCTTGAGTTCAGTGTACTTGGTCCCGGAGCAGGGAAGAGGCCAAATTCAATTCTTTGCAGTGACCCCTCTGGCTGGCTCAAGACAGATACTGGACTTCAAAGGGATCTGGACACAGCCTCCCTCTCCTGAAAAAAATGTCAGACATTATATGAGGCCTTTCAGAACATGAAGAAGTAAATAGCAAAAATGGGTAGGACAGAATTTTTGGGGCTAGAAGAAAGTCTCAGACAGCCCCCCAGAGAGGTAATAAGAACCTTTAGCAGGAGTGGGAATTAAAAGTCACGTATGTATCATATATTTTTGGTGCCTGCCCTGCCCCATCAGGAAAGAGCCACACATAAGACAAGCGAAAATCTGCTCTGGACTGAACCAAGGTTGGAATAACAGGTGAGGTGGCAGGACAGTGCTGAGGCACTGGCAAAGCTGTTCAAGGGAAGCTAGAGTGGAATCGCAGGGGGTATTAAAAGCCAATATTGACATTCAACAGTAGAGCTGCAATGAGGAAATATGCTTTGTGCTGCCTTGCTTTTGCCAGAGCTGTCAATTGTCTCAGTTTCCTGAGGACCAAATAAACCCAGAAAATAAAATAGGTCTGATTCACCAGGCAACCTCAATGCCCATGAGGGAGAAAAGGTGATCAGATGGTCACATCTGGCCTGCCACTTCCCATATGAGAAAAAGGGGGCATTCAATGCTGAAAGCCAGTTGGGAATTTAATGGCTAGTTCCTTCCAGCTGCCATCTCAGCCTAGGGGAAGGGATGCGGGAAAAAAAATTTCACAGCAAGTACAGAGTTTAAAATGTGGTTTAGTTTCACATGTTCAGAATCCAAAGCTGTCTAGTGCTAAATGCTATTGGATGCTAGCGGACAGGCTGATAATACACAAATAGAAGTTGGAAGCTTTTAATTTTGTGGGTGTCAAGTCAGTATGTTAAAACACTAAAGGTGTCACCACCAGCCATGGCTTCCTTTGTAGCATTTTCTCTTGGCGCTCATCACTTCTTCATATACATCTATTTAGGACAGTCTTAAAATAAGATGCTTTGAACTTATTTTTTCACATGTGAGTTGTGTTGTGTTTCTTCAGTCACAGGGATGCTGAAAGTAGGGATGCTGAGAAAACAGCTCAGCCCCAAGGACCCTGGGAGACTAAGCCTCCCTCACAAGCCATCCAACAGTGATTCTCACACATACGTATGTCAGGGCCATCACGGAGCAGGCACCAAAATTAATTACATTTGGGTCACTTGGAAGCTACTAACGCTGTCACGGCCACCAGAGTGTGGGGCACCCCCAGCAGAGAGAGAGCGCGCTATTTCTACACTCAGCATTTTGGGGAACCTTAGGGAAAGAGAAGGGGCTTCTTTCATATCCACCTTTCAGGGAGTCCCTTGCGGGATGACAGAGACTGCTCGCAGACTCTTTCTAGCTCAGGGGGATTGCACTGCCAGGCTCTCAGACTCAACCTCTGTGGGGTTTCCAAGAGGAGGCAATTGCAGCAATTAGACTAACAGAGAAATGGAGGTGGTCGTGGTTACGGGGCAAGTCTCCTTTTCCAGTAGTGACAGGGGAGGACTCCTGCCTTCCTTTCAGGATGATCAACTCATGTCACTGCCACTTTCCACCCAGTGCAGCGGTGACGAACAGGCAGAATACTGCAAAAGGGGTCACCATAAAGTTCTGTATTGTACATTGAAACACTGCTTTATACCTACAACTATAACACATGCCAGCAACAGATTCTGGATGCTTTTAAATAATTAACTCAGAGAAGAAAGAGTATGCGAGTTCACAGTCTTCTCTCTCTGATTCATACTCTATGGGGTTCTTGTGATACCAGGTGAACATCTCAGCTTGGCACCACTGGAGAAAAACACCACACACAATTTGGCATGAGTGGAAGTCTGCTCAGGAGAATCCCAGGACTGGAATAGCAGGAAGTGCTGCAGGGCAGGAATGTGGGGCACTGGCAGAGCTGTGTGGGGCCCAGAACTGGAATAGCAGAGAGGTGGGAGCTGCAGGTGAGGAGCATAGGCAGAGCTGTGTAGGAGATGCTTGCACAGAATCTGCTTGCACTGCACCAGCTCTAGTTAATTGCTGTCAATCCCTCACTTTCATGACAACTACAACTCACTGAAATTTAAATAACAAGAAAAAAAACAAAGAGACATGAAAAATAGACTGAACTCCCCCAGTGCAATCACTATTACTCTCAGAATGAAAGCAAGTAATTTGTTTCCACACAAAATATTACTGCGTCTTCCAAGCACCAGCTACAGTTACTTGTAACAAAAGGGATGGGGGGCAGCAGGGAAACCATAGACACTCAAAACATCTGTCTCTGAAATGTGTGTCCTTTACAACTAAAGCCCTCCAAAGCTCCGTAGCCCTCCTTGATACATCCTGGGAAATGTGTGGGAGGGGGCAACCTGTCATACCAGGCAAAACAGCTACCTCAGCCAGCAATGGTGCCAGACCCTTAGATGTCCTAAGGAGGAAACTGGCCCAGTGCTGAGCTAAGGCTCAAGGGACCACGTTCTGTGCATCTTTTAACAGACATAATAGATTACATAATGTGCCAGGAATTGGCCAAGCAGGCCCCACAATGTGTTGGGGTGTCATTGCCCAACAATAGAATGTAACTCAGGCAACATCTACCTGGGCTTCATCCTGGAATACAATGAGTTAAGGTCACCATTCTCCTGATTGGGAGCATCCTCTGGAGGGAGCAGGCCAGATTCATCTTTAGTGGACACTGGCACCCAGGCTGTGGCCCAACCCCATGCTCCACCTGCACTCTGCCCTGAGCCCCGCCCCCACCACCACTCACACAGGGGGAGGGGGCAGAGAGTCCAAGCAGAGGCAGGTCCTGCACAGTCTAGGTGCAGGGGCCCCTTCTGCATGTGGGCCTGGCATCACTGGTACCATTGTAAACTTGTTACTGGGTGCAAGGAGGCAGTTCACACATTTTAACATATGCACATTGTCTTCACACCTTTAGTTGATTTGCTTTCACTTTCCTGAGTGTTCCCACCCCGACAAGCCCTCAGACAGCCCTTAGCTTGTTCTAATAGATTATAGTGACTCTTCCCTGGTGAGTCAGCCATCTCCAAGATACTTCCTTCTTTGGCTGGTTATGCGCAACCTAGTCGATATGATTACCCACTCCTCAAAATTAGCAGCCCAAGGAGACTTGTTCGTCTTACTTTCCACTGCTTATGTCCCTATGGCCTGAGCGGACTGTTCTCAGCTCTATGAAATAACGATAATACGTAGCACTCATGGTTCATCCACAGGTCTCAGAACTCTTTGAAAAGAGTATCATTATCCCCACTCTACTGATAGGGAAGCTGAGGTACGAGAAGGGGAAGTAACTTGCCCAATGCCAAAAGGGAGTCAGTGACAGAAATTGGAAGAGAAGCCAACAGTCAGTAAACCAAGCTTTATGTTCTATTCACTGGCCTCAAGAAGGGCCTTCAAAACAGTCCAGACAGGTACCTCGGGCAAGGTTTTTAGAAGGAGAAAAAAAAGATAAGAGCTCATCACCTTTGTCCCACTCCACACATGTATTCTTCCTTATTACTTGCCTTCCTCTTCCTGATTATCTGCCTCTTCTCTGTTACCTGAGGATGGGGAAAATGAGAACTCCCACCACTACTCCACAGGAGCAAACAGAAAACCATTAAAGCCCTTCTCCAAAATCCAAGGATCTTACAGCCTCAGGCGCTTCCCGATTATGACTTGAGAGTTCTAATTTCCTCCTCCCTGGCTCCTAATTAACAGCATTTTACAACAAATACAAAGAAACTAATCAGCCCTGAGGCTGGGGGGCACACTGGTCACCAAACACCCCTTTGAGCATTTTGGAACTGCCACCGTGCCAGCCACAATTAGGAGTCCTTTCCTGGGGTAACTAATTGGCCTCATTAGCCATTGTAGAGTTAAAGTCTGTGTGAGGAGAGAGGGCTTGAAGAGGCTGGGCATGCTAGTAAATTCAGCCCAACAGCTAATTTCCCTCACCTGCATGCGGCAGGCTAATCACAGTTTTTTACGCTGGTAACAAGAAACAGCTTGATGCAGCTCAGATCCATGTGGGTAACAAGCTGAGGGTTACAAAGCAAAATCCAGCCCTTGGGGGTGCTGCATGCTAATATTTCTGATGCACTCTGAAGATGCAAAACGCAGAACAAATGATATTGTTCTGCCAGGCTACTTCATGCAACAACAGCTTCTGACTTAAGAGACCCACAGACAGAAGCTGCATCAGGGCGAGAGAGCAGAACAGTGGTGTTACTTCACCTGGGTTTTATTAAACTATGTAGACTAAAAAAATGTTCCCCAATCTCTCAATCACTGTCTGTTCTAGGGTGACCAGATGTCCCAATTTTATAGGGATAGTCCTGATTTTGGGGTCTTTTTCTTATATACGCTCCTATTACCCCCAACCTCCATCCCGATTTTTCACATTTGCTGTCTGGTCACCCTAGTCAATTCTTTTGTGTGTTTGTTTTGTTTCACTAACGCCTCTGTTTGCTTCACCAAACTATTCCAAGCAAATTGAAGCTTTTTTAACCTGCTAGAAATCAAACACTTTTCAAAATGTATTGCAGTGTGATTTAAATAGCATGAAAATTAGCTCCATTTTGTCATTGAGACTAATACTGTGCTAGCTTCGGCTCCCTGTAGCCAAGTAAAAGTCTCTGCAGAAACATCTGCACACTGCCAGAGCAAAAGTTATCATTTTGAATGTTCAATAGTTGGTTTAAGTGGTAAGGGGGATTTGTGATTATCCTGCAGTTGATAACAACATAGTGACTACCAGGATGTGGGGAAGTAAGCATATGTATAAGTAAGCTGTCTTGCTGAATGGTGTGGAGTTTCAAAGAACCAACATATTTAAAAGGAACAAGCTGCAAGCTGCTGACAAGCCACACTCCCTCGTCCAAAGTGAGGTTCCATCTCATGGGCTATAGATAGGTGTCCGGCCTATTTGTCTGCATGAGGATGTGTGGCCACATCTTCTTACCAACAGAGAGAGGCCCGAACAACCCCGCTTCAATAATAACACCCTCAAGCCACTGAAAAGGTAGGATCTAGATCTGGAACTCTGTAGTTTATCTCTATGTAATTCATTAATGTCCACATACATAGAACAGTCAACTAGACATTTCTTCAGAGTCCCTTTGAAGTGAAATTATTTTGTTTCCTGATTGGGAGGGAGACTCAAAAGAAGAAATAGTCGAAATCTCAAACCAACCTGAAAACTTCTGTTGGGTGGGGTGAAGCGAGAGGGTCTCTATTTTCACCTTCCAGCCCACCCCTCACTTAGCCTTCAACTCAAACCCCAACCCTGCTCTTCAACTGATTCCAGTTCCAGGACTGAACCCAGCCTTCTTGGCCCATCTGTTGATGATGTTCGTCCATCCACACCCAGCTCTGAAGAGTTTGGTATAAACATGCACATGTTCAGGATGAGGATGTGCTGAAACCATCTTTGTGGCTTTTGATAGCACACAAAGCCTAGATTCTTGGCCACATACTGAATATGGATATGTCAAATCATGGAAGGAAAACGTAATAGGCTAAGCGAATCCTTGCTGAAACTCCCCTGAGGAACTTGGACCACTGTGTAGAAAGTATTGTATCTTTGCTGTGAAACTGATTTTTGACTAAAGTACCAAATTCACAGCATGGCAATAGTGATGTCTTTACTCACAGCACATCTCTCTAAGAGGAGGTTCTCTCTGTTCACAATCCAAACTGTTCTTTTGCTTTCAGACTGCAACATTGACCCCAACTGCTTTTTGACTAAAGTACACAGGCAGACTTCCTGTGAATAAACAGCGTTGTTTGCATGTCACATGTAAACAAGTCACAGAAGTGTTTGCTATGCTAATTCTGAGGGATTAACCCTGGGGACGCT
Source organism: Gopherus flavomarginatus (assembly GCF_025201925.1). Lineage (NCBI taxonomy): Eukaryota > Metazoa > Chordata > Testudines > Testudinidae > Gopherus > Gopherus flavomarginatus. Next base: position 162,448,622 of record NC_066617.1, on the reverse strand, counting down.
GCCTAATCTCCAAATCCTAAATACTTTGAGGACTAGGGATGTACATGGGGTTTAGCATTTGTGATTTAAGTATTTGTATGTATTTTCCATGGACTACATTTCGTGCCAGAGGGAGTTATTTGTGGGACTGAAATAATGCAAGATCTGGTCTTTTCATGGTTCTATTAACCATCCAGAAAAAAAAATGCTGTGAGAAGAGCAGCTCCCTTCATATTTCAGTCCCAAAGACAGATCTTAGAAGACTGTGGAAAACACTCTGCAAATAGAAGTACTAAGAAGGTCAGGTTTACCCGAGTCGTAGCTGAACCAAAATGTACAGCCCTGTTAGGGCTTGATCCAAAGCCCACTGAAGTCAGTGGGAATCTTTCCTCTGATGTTAACGGCCTCTGGATCAGATTCTTAAAGGGCAAGGCTAGAAGGTGGCCTTCAGGAGTTGCTAGACCTAGGAGAGGAAGGTTTCCGGACAGTGCAGAAAGAGCCAAGTCAAAACTCTTGTTTTAAGTGAGCCCTGGCTGGACCTAGCTGCTGGTTCCTAGCCCTTTTTTTGGTAGGATGGTGTAAATGGAGAGAGCAGGCTGGGCATGAAGTGGAGCTGAGATGGAGTCCAAAGGGGTTCCAAGGTTGGAGGTGCAAGGTGAAAGAGGTTTCCTACCTGACGGGAGGAAGGTTGGAGCTTTCTAATAATTAAAGCAGGAGTAGAGAAGAAGAAGTGTGAGAGGCCTTGAATAGAAGCTGGAAGTGGAGATGGAGGAGTGAGATGGGAAGGGAATTTCCTCCACTTACAGTCAGTTGTATTCTTGTGTGCATACTACAGGTACAATTTTGCTAAATCTTTCAGCAGCTGCAGCCTGAATGCTCCTCATTCAGCCCTCATATTATTGACATTACCACCTGGCTACAGGTAAACAGTATTTCCAGAGTAGCAGCCTATCTGCACCAGCTGGCGGAAATCTGCACGTTAGTTAAGAAAAAAATAAAGGAGGTTTCTCATAAATGCCTCTCCACTGGCTCATCTGTTTGAAAACTACCACATTGCCATACTGATAAACATGCCATGAGGCAGTGAGTTCTGATGCTGCAGTGTACAGTAGTGACTTGCATATGGCACAGAACCAAGGATGTGGCTCCATGTCGACACATTCAAATAGCTTTGAAAGGACAAGGCTTGCATACAAATTGAATGCATGTGGCAGATTTAACAATTACTCTCTTCGGAACTTTCACTTCCTAATACGTTCAGGTCTGCAAATTGGGTTGGAGATCTTGTGATAAGCCTCTTTTGTACAAGATGTCTGGTACTTCAGGATTCTGGTGGAACCAAAAGTATTGCATGGTATTTCGGTGTGATCAGTTCCGATCCCATGCCAAAGTAGGAGGTATAGTGGTGCCAGGACTGGAAATAGAATGTAAAAACTATACTCAGACATTTCAGAACCTCAGAAAAAATAATTCTTGGGTTGAGTTCAGGCAAAGCTTTTGAGAGAGGTGTGAGTGTATATCATATTCAGTTATTTAATAACTCTCTAGATCTTTCTAAGTCTTAGTATAGAACAACAGCAAAATAAAAAGTTACTGTTGACTCCCCAGAAAAAGGACTCTTTGTCCTATTTAGTGAATGATGGACAATATAGAAGGCAAGTCACTATGGCTACTCCAGCAAATAGCTAGTTCTGCAATCAAAAGGCTAATAGACAAATTCTTCTTCTGATGGTGAGAGTTCAGTCGAGGGTAGCTGGTAGCTGCTCTTAAGTAGAGAGGTGCTGAACCATATCCCTGATTCCAAATAACCCAAAACTTTGAGAAGGAGATACATTCTAAATCCAGGTCTGAAGTTTTCAGCCCAGACTCATTATTAAATTCTTGTCATTGCTTACATCACAGATGATGGCCCTGCTTGATAGAAATTGGGATACCAGAAGGAAGTTCAGAAATGCCAGCTGTAAACATTCAGACATTATCTGCTATCCAGTTTGGTGACATCTAGAAGCAGCGTGTGTTCTAAGCACTGGGAAGTTACGGCCAGCCACTTGCTGAGGAAGGAGCAGGAAGTACAAGACAAGGAACTCCTTTCATCAGAAATGTTCTCCTGCACAAGTATGATCCAGTGTGAAAAACCTTAGCCTTGCACTACATGAGCAGCTGTGTGGGGAGTGCTATGACTCCCATGATCACATGCTACAGCCCAATACTGAATCATACCCGTGTGTGTACAGTTTCTGCCCATCTGGTTCCTCTGCCAAAAGAGAACTTCTGTTTTGGCTCAACCATGTGCTGCAGCACCTGGAGGTCTTTGGAAGTGCCCCAGCAGCTCTTCTGAACCTTTACCGCATGATGAAGACTTGCTCCATATGTACAGACATTACAAAGGACATTTGGGGTTGAAATCCAGGACTTCTGGCTTCATAAACACGTCTGTGCCTCTTGGGTTACAGGAGAATTTCCCTGATTTTTCAGGAGCGGGGTTTATTTTTTTGGGGCTGCCGCTAGTGGGATTCAATTCTGTTCCCATTGAGGTCAATAGGAATTTTGCCACTGAACTCAACATTAGCAAGATTGGCCAACTAGCCAGTAAATTATATATTAGAACTGCAGTTAGGGATCCAGACCTCAATTACATGTCCTCAAAAACATTTGGGTAGCTTCAACTGACTTGTATATGTCTGAAGGGACATCAAGGTCTCAGGATTTTGTAAGAAATTCAAGAGCACAAAGCACAGAATATAAATGATTGGAAAGAAATGGACAGAGCCTCCTTTGTGGAGATGGAAATTACTCAGACTGGGGACAGTGTGGGTTGCTAAGCTGATTGGGACAAAACCTCTGCAGAAACTCTCCAGCTGAAGTCCTGCAAACAAATACTTGCTGTGCAGAGGGAATCTAGCAACACTGGCCTCAGAGTAGCAATGATGTGGCATCTTCCCCTCCTAATCAATATACAGAAATGAACACTAATCAAACCAGTGTACACTTCCGTCACAGCAGGAGATTAAAACATCTACTGCGCCATCAATTTCTGGTCTCAACATCTCTAATCTACTGACTAGTGGAGCAAAAAACCACAGTCAAAATGGAAGGAGGCATGGTCTTATATTAAAGGCAGTGGAACTGGCACTCTGGCAATCAGGGATCAGTTTCTGGGTCTGCCACAGACTTCTTGTGAGACCTTGGGCAAGTCACTTCGTCTTTCTATAATTCACTTCCCCATCTACAAAATGAAGCTAATAATACTCCCTTACCACATACATTATGAGTATAAGGTTTGTGAGCCACTTAGGTACTACAGTTATGGGTAACTTACAAGTATCTAGATAGAAATGATGCTCAACACCTACAACACTATATCATTTCCTGAGACCAAATAAAATCTAGCAAGATTTGAAAGTGTTAAAGATCTCTGTGTGGAACTAGCAAACTGTCTCACCACAGTGAGATATGCAAAACTAAGGGAGACTCTTACCACAGACAGAATCAATGGGCCTGATTCTCCATTGGCTGCATAAAGTGGGGGTGAAACACTACCAAATTATAATGGTAGTATTTTACGTTCACTTTGCCCAGGAGGAAATGATTACACAAAATGCAGGGCAATGGAGAACGAGCCTCAAGGACTGCAAACTAGAAGAGGAAACTGGGAGTTAGAGTGCACTTCAAGCACAGAGGAACGATCGTAGAACTAATATAGAAGGAAATATTGAGAGAAAGAGACACACACACTTCTGGCTCAGCAGCCAAAATACGAGGGAGTCTGAGAAAGAGATTTCTTCAAGCTATCAGGAGTGATAATGATTTTTCATGAGGATGCAATGAGGAAAACTGTTCCTAACTTCCAGGGGACAGAAGAGAGCCAACAAAGATGGCATCATGCTATTGGATCAAGCTACCACTGGATCTGCAATGGATACTAATGACAAAGGATAAAAAAGCCCAATACAGCATGATGCCATGTCCAGGCTACATGCTTGATGTGCTGGGGATTAAATTCCAAACACACTGTCCTGCGCAGATTGTATCCACTGCTAGAGAAACCGGAGGGACCTGTCTCTTTCCTTAATACTTTGTTCACTCTCATGCCATAGGATTGGGTGGGTTGGTGGAAGCAGGAGAGCACTCACTGCTCTATTTAACAGAGATTTCTACCCAGTGGAGTGGTTTTGTCTGTGACCTGGACCTCTCCATGGTCAGTGGGTGACTCCACCAGTTCTACCGGCCTTGCCAGGCTGTGAAATTCCTTGACTCCTTGAGGGGGTGCCAAGAGTTTACTGCCTTGTTTGGTATCTCTGAAAAAACCTCTGGTTCTTCTGAAGTCATTAGTCAACCTTTAAGCAAACACAGCTTCTTTAAGAGAGTTTAAAGACTGATGTTTGCATGCCCCGTGAAGGAAAGAAAATATCAGACACGCTATACAGACCAATTGCTCTTTCCCCTTGGTGAGTGACAGCTCTGTTTGTCAAGAGAGACAGCTTGTCTTGAGTTTGAGATAGCTAACTATCACCTGGGGAGACTATTAGAGAGAGAAGCTGGGGAGGAGAAAGAGGAAGGAGGAGATGGAAGAGTGTAGGGGAGAGAAAGACATATAACAGTTGATTTATTTACTTGTTAACTTTGGCAACACATGTGTGCCTTGTGATGCCAATACCCTCATTGAAATTGAAGCTGAATTGAAAGTCAAGCACAAGGGAGTGTGGATGGATGGAAGAAATCACAGCCCACTGAAAGACAAAGAACAATATATTAGTTACCTTAGAAAAACACTGGGCACAATGACACTGGGGACCAACCAACTTCCCACCGTCTCGAAGCGGGGAATTAGGATTCATATTCCAACTGGACAGTGTTGACCAAGCCCTCCCACGGAACACAAGACCACCAGGGAGACCCACCTGGAGAAGGTAGGGAGACTTACAAGAACCAAAGAGGTACAGTGGTAGCAGTATTCCCTCAGGTACTTCTTTCTGAACCATATCATAAATTAACATGTCATTGCTAGATGCAAAATCCTGAACCTTAGCGGTCATAACAAGTAGCTAAAACACACGCTGAAGCCAGTGGGTTAAAGAAAGAAAGAGGATTGAGCATGTGCACACTGTGAGGTCAAGGGAAAGGGAGGGCAAGCAGAGAGAAGGGGAGAAAAGCACAGTTTGAGCATGGGCCAGGAAGTTCTGAGTTCTGAACCCAGCTCTGACAATGACTGTCTGTGGTCTTGGGTGAATGTTGTTATTAGAAGCTGTAGGATGTGGTATAAACCTATGTTAGATCGAAGTTTGTTCCACTGAAGCAATCTGCTTAATCACGGGAATACAGTACTGAGATCCCAGCTTGTGAGTGTATATTACCTGACATGATTACAGAGGTCATCAATAGCCTAGCAAAGGGTCCTGGCATCTCCTACAATAAGGAAAGGAGACCAGACCCCATCTCTGTTCCTCAGAACTCCACCCATGACTGAAGAAATGAAAATTAACCATGAGATGCTCTCATTAATGCCCAGCTAGCAGAATACAGAGCCTGAGTCAGGTGAAGCAAGGGACATGCAAGAACTTCCTCTCTCCCGCTTCTGGACCCTGTTGTGCTATCTCATTTACACCTGCATCTCTGAAGGAAATGAACAGTGTCTGTGAATGCTGTCTGAGAAATCCATACCCTTCACTTCCCCCTCCCCCCCGGCTCACCATTTCACACACTCATGCATACACACCACCTGTGTTCAGGAAAGACAATCAATTCCTGCAAAGAGCACTCTCTCTAGCAAACTACAGAGCTGGAACACATCAGAGGACAATTTCCAAAGCAGCCCAAAACTCCCCGCAACCTCATTTGTAGCCATCCAAAGATGTTTGCCTTTATGTGATGAGACCTGTCCGCTGAGCCTTCCTTGTGATTGGGGCCCATTTCAACCAACTGTCAGACTTCACAGCAAGGGAGAGAAATACGGTGCACCCTCTGGGGCCCCTTCCTCTCATGCCCTATCCTGTTGCTGTTTCTGCTGAAGGTCAAGGTTTTCTCGGGTGAAAATAGCCCCTTCATGAGGCAGAACCACTAAACATGCTTCCTTCACACAGGGAGCTGCTACTAAAAGCTGCTTTTTAGTTCAGGTTAAAAACATGGAGACTTCCACCCATTTGCTGCATTGTGAGAGTATGTGGGTGTGTGTGCATGTGTGAGTGTCCCGCCTTTATCTATCATCAATCTTTCATTCTGTTAATCTTAAATAGCCCCTATGGCTAGAGTATCTGAGACTTAATGGCTGCTCTGAAGCTTTCATTTGGCTGACAGTTTGCAAAGTGCCAGGGTGCTAGGATAGAGATGTCCTACGTGCAGTCCCCTGAATTATACGATGAGGCCCTCTAGGCTGCCTTCATGATTATATAAAGTAAGGCCAGAAGTTTCTACCATGTAATGCTCTACTTTGAGCTAAGTGGTTTCCAAATGAGATCAACTGTAGTGTCCTTGAAATGCAATATCTTATTAAAGTTGAGGGCAGCTTCAATCTGCTTTATTGTTTGCACAGTACAATCAGTGCCTCCCTCAGTTGGATGAACTGGATGTGTCTCGTCTAAAAGTTAAGCTAGGAACTTCAGATTTACAAGACCTTTAGTTTAAATGACCAGCACAGAGTGAAGAAATTAAGAGCCAAAAGGAGAAGCTTGTATAAACCACTGCTCACATGAGTCTGCAAAAAGCATGAAACAATGGCTCTGAAAGGTGTGAAACACCCTGTCATCTCACTCAGGGCCCCAGCTGTAGAATGTGGAAATTTTACAGGATATCAGGCGCCAGCATTTTGTTTGCTGTCTCCTTGCCCTGCCTGCAGCTCCTCTTACTGTTAGTTTTCCCCACAATGGGGAGTTAATCAGATTACTGTGGACCGCCCAGAATTATCAGCAATGCCGAAGTTCATAGAGCCAGTTTGCCTGGAGAATACAACCACCATCAAACATAATGATGGCTGTAAATAACCATTGAAGAAATTGACATCAATGAGTATTTTCAACTATGAGTCATAACTGAGTGTGTGGGTTTGAATGTTGGAGGGACTGGAATCAAGGGCATTTCATAGAGGTACAATAAATTAACACTGCTGCTGAATTTAGGGGCTCTTGCTACAGAATTTGGTCCCACTGTGCTATGGAGTGCATTGGCCTCTGCATATAGGTGCCTAGACTGATGGGTATTTATAAAAATTGTCTTGAAAATTCATCTTTACAAACATTATGACAGATTAAGAACAAGTTAGACAAATACCTGTCAAGGATGTTCTAGATAATACGTAGTCCTGCCTCAGTACAAGGGATTGGACTAGTATGACCTATCGAGGCCCCTTCCAGTCATATATTTCTATATTTCTCACCACAGAACCGTCCATGCACACAACATACAGAATATTCTTATATATTACACCATTATTTAGCTACCGATGGTGTTATATGTAATTGCTACATTTTTTCCTTTAAGGTTCTTATTCTCTATGGAAAAAGTAGTCTTGCAGTTTCTCATTCTGTTGTCATAGGGGTGTTGAATTCATCCCAGGCCCTTTAAGAACAGGAGCAGAACTAGGAGGCTCCAGGCATGCACTTTCTTTGCCTTGTTCTCTCGCAGTTGGCTTAGATCAGCTCTGTCAGACAGAAGGGTCAGTGGACACGCCTCGTCACATAATCACAAGCCTCTTCCAATGGCACACATATCACACTGTGTTTCATTGCTCACAAAGGACACCAGGCATCCTCTGTAGTGCCTAGTGCTGGGGGGGTTTGGTGGAACAAGAAAGAAGCCTGTTTAGAGGGACACTTCATCCTCTGAATGCCAGGATGCCGCAGTGGGGAACAAGTTCACACATGCCTTGAATATCAATAGACTCGTAGGATGTATGGCAGCTGTCTGTTAGCTATGCTGAAAGTACTTCTTATGCCTATAAAGAGGTCACATCACTGTTAGTTAAAACAAGGATTTGGGTAGTGTCAGATGGAGAAGCAGTGATACTCAGCCAGGAGGGAAAATTCACTTCACTTATATCAAGTGCTGCTTTGTTGGGGGGAGGTGGTGGTCTGTAGGATAGATACTGAGTGGAACACCTTGGGCTTATGGGAAAACTCATTAAAATAATTAAGTTTACCACAACAGGCTGAGGAAGATTTAGTATAGTGGAAGGGTCCACACAAAATGTCTCATTAGAAATGGGTGGTATAGCACCTTCTCTGCCAAGATCTCAAAGCATTTTACAAACCTCAACTAATTCTACTAATTCACTTGTGAAGTGGGTCAATATCATGATACCCATCTCACATACTAGGAAACTGAGGCGAGTGACCTGCTTAAAGTAATATACTGGGTCAGTAGCTGAGCAGAGAGGCAGTACGGTCCAATAGCTAAGGTACTAAACTGAGATTCAGAACAGTCTTCTCCTGGCTGTGCTGGTGAGCTGCTTTGTGACCATGCACAAACCATTTCACCTCTCCCTGTCTGTTTTTCCAGACTGCAAACTGTTCAGGGCAGGAGCTGCTTCTTACTAGGCATATGTACAGCTGTGACCATGCACAAACCATTTCACCTCTCACCGTCTGTTTCTCCAGACTGCAAACTCTTCAGGTCAGGAGCTGCTTCTTACTAGGCATATGTACAGCATTTAACACACTGATGGCCCAATTTCAGCTGGGTCTTCTAGGCCAGTGGCTCTCAAACTTTCGTACTGGTGACCCCTTTCACATACCAAGCCTCTGAGTGTGACCCTCACCTTATAAATTAGAAACACTTTTTAAAATATATTTAACACTATTATAAATTCTGGAGGCAAAGCAGGGTTTCGGGTGGAGGTTGACAGCTTGCGAATCCCATGTAATAACCTTGCGACCCCCTGAGGGGTTCTGACCCCTAGTTTGAGAACCCCTGTTCTAGGCATTACCTTAGTACACATAATAACAACCCAAGACTCCTGGCTCCCAGTTCTGCACATAGATCCTGTTTTTTCTTTTTCTTCTGCAAAGATCAGATCTATGGCCTAGGACCACCTTAGTGAGGACTTAGATGTCTTGGTTTTAAAATGCCTGGGGACAGTGTATACTGGCAATAGCAAGGGTGGGACATTTTTGGTAAAAACATTATTATAAACACAGCCACGATGGCACTGCTCAAAGATCTTATGTGAAAAATAAACCCTGTATCAGAAATGGAGAAAGAACCAAAGAAGGTACAGAGTCAAAGCGGCTAACAAAGAACTGATAGGGCACCACAAAATAAGAATGGGTTAGTGTTGCCAAAGGGCTATGGAGAAGAAGAAGGGCCTATTATCTTGAAGAAAAAAGAGCACCAGATGGTAAGTGTGCCCACTAATAAATAAAGGAAAAGAGGTGACATTCATGATGATATTTAAATGACCGAGGTGCCAAGCAGCTTATTAAAATATCTCATGGTCTTGAACAAGGAAAACAAAGAACAGTGTTTTGGACAATCAGGAAGCAACAGCAACCTAATAAATAGAACTATTGATAAAATGCAAACAAGGAAATGTTAGCGGAAAATAAATCTCTACAAATAATCAGCTAATGGATTAAATGTATCTGAGGGTGAGAAGGAAATTAGTTGATCAATCCACTCAACAACTGCTAATTATATCTGACAAGTCATGGAGTACGGGGAGGTATCTGAAGACTGGAGAAAAGCAGTTGTGGAACCAGTGTTTAAGACTGCCTTGTGACTGTGTAAGGGATGGGCCCAGTGAAAGGCAAGGTGGCTGACTCAAGGATCCTTTGAAAGGTGCAATCCGCATTCCCCTCTGTGCCATCCAGCTTCATTGGCCAGTGCTCCAGCTCATAGTCCCGTGATCATAGCCCCAATTCTGAAGAACTCCAGCGGCAGCATTAATTTCAGTCATGTTTGAACTCAGGGGAGCACAACCACCACATTGTTCCTGAGTCTTAAGCTTCTTCCAGCCTCTTCCCTTCACTCTGTGCACCCATCTTTGTCCTTAAAATATGGGGGAGTGGGGGTGGGGGAAATCTAACATTCCTGGAAATTAATGTCAATTCAATCCAACTGCTGAACAAGGGATTACTTCCTCCTTCCCTGGCACAAGGCCCTAGGGCAAGGCTATGTGAATGACTGCATGCGAGGAGGAGAAAGACGATGAGTTTGGCAAGGCTGGGTACCACATCCTGGGATGCAGGGCAGAGCTTAACCCTGAGAGGGAGTGGGTGATTTTTTCTTGCCTTTCCTACCTATGCTCCTTTATTTTTCTCTTTTGCTATAAAGCATAACCCCTTGAGGAGAAGACCTTGTATTTATTTATGCTCATTCTTCCAGCTTGCAAACCAATATTAATGATCAGGCTTCCAGGAATGTCCAACACAAATGAATACAAAGAATCATTACTTGAGGGGGAGGTTTTCAAAGACAGAAATGGGAGCTTGACACCTTACTCCCATTGATTTCAAAGGGTTTCCAGTGGGAGATGTGCACCTGCCTCCCTTTTTGTGCCTTTAAAAATCTTGCCCTTAATAACTATGAGCTTAGTACTGTGGTCCTCATGCAAGCAAAAGCCTCATTAACTTTGGTTGGACAAACTTTCTTGAATAAGTACTGCAGGAGTGAACCCTTTCTTAGTTAACTGTAACCCATTTATATCCCTACACAGAAGGTAACATTCCTTGTTCCATAAAATATTGTCAGACATGTACCTAATAAAATGGAAAAGTCTGGGCTTCATCTCCAAGCTCTCACAAAGTAGAGTCAGTCAGAAACTAGAATTCCCATCCCAAGGGAATTGCCCACATTTCATTTCTCTCCCTATGAATTGGAACAAAAAGTCAAAATGTCAAGTTTTTTTTCATGGAACAGAAATTACTGATACTTTCAATTTGGGAACATTCTGTTTTGATTATGTTTAATTGTTTTGTGTCAAAAATGTCAAATTATTTCATTTTGATAATGCCAGCACATAATATAAAATAGTAAATATAATATAATATTAATCTTAATACGACAGTCTAAATTAAATTAAACAAAACTAAATGACACAGCTAAAACAACATTTATTCCTTGTCAAATAGGAAAGTCAAAAAGGTTTGTTTCAAAACTTTCCAGTAGAAAATTTCATTGAGATGGACACACACGCTGAAAATGCTTAGATTTCCATGAACCTGCATTTTCTGAAAGAAAGAGGTTCTGTCTAAAATAGTTTGATCAGCTCTATCAAAAGGCTACTCTGAATATATCGTCTGAAGATATATTTTCCTCAGCATGATTCTGACCAAGAACCTCCTATTGCCATTTGGTAAGGGGGTGCACAGAGTTGCTGGAATTTCCTGATTCTGGAATGTACATTCTGGTTCCCATAGAATGTCATGTGAGGCCTCAAATGAACGCCAGTGACAAACTGGTCATCAATATAATTGTGAAATGTACATACAGATACTATGTAAAGAGATATGTATAAATACTGAAACCATATTCTTAAAGTCTATATCCAATAATTAGTCACCAGAAACAGTAACAAACAAGTTTTCTATCAGATGGGAGATGTCTCTCCATTTATCTGTTTATACATAAACTGAATATTGGCTCATTCACCACGGGTTCCCTATCTCCAGTCTAAACCAAATGAAAATTAAAGATTGAAAGAAAGAACTTCATATAGGAACTAACAGGAAAAGAAACATAGCCGGGGAAGAAAACCTTATCTGGAGGTGTATTTCAAAAGTTTGTCTGAGTGTATTTTGGGTGACAAAGGGGATGCCCAGGTGCCATTCACTGAGGGAGTAAAAAGTTCAGTGCTTTTGCTTCACGAAAATGGGATCTCAGCCAGGCTGGGTTGGAAACACTGGAGATCTTTGGGTGAGATCAGCTTCTTTAGACAAAAGAGTAACATGTTTGTTAAGCTTAGTCTCATGAAAATGTGTTATGATTTTGTTTTACATGTAACCATTTGTTTCCGGTATTCTTACTGATTAGCACTTGAATCTCTATTCTTTAATATTAAACTTATTCTTGTTTCACTATAAATACATCTAAGTGCCTGTGTTTAACAGAGCTGTGTTCTAATGTATAACTAATAACCTGAGGTGTACTGTTGTAGAAATACCAGGCCTGCTATTCCCAAAGAGAATGGATCAGCGGCTGGACACTCCAGGGAACGCACTGAATATTTGGGGTTGGTGTGTATCTGTTGCTACCTGTACAGGGAGAGTGAGGCCTGTAGAGGCCTGGAAGGTAGAGTTCAAGCTGTCTGGGGCTGCTGGATTCAGGGAGCTGACCCACAGCAGGCACAGACAAGACTACTTCATGCTAAGGGCAGGTGGTAGTGAGGTGCCTTTCAACCCTGGGTACCCCAGGGAGTGTCACAACCATTATATTTAGATTTGTATCATTTAATATATGGTCAAGCATTTATCTGTTGTTCCCATTCCCTAGTCTCACTGTCCGCTGTCCTAAGACCATGAGCTCCTCACAGCAGCAATTATCCCTGCTTAAAGATCTAGAAAGAGCTGAACACATTGTGGGAGCTACCGTAGACAATAAATGGTTGTTAATTCATTATTATTGATGAGATTAATATTAGTACCTTTGACATGATGTGAGAAATTTCCCTAGCACTCTGGTAGCTCATTTTGCATTAGATAAGTGCATCCTTCATAGGAAGCAATTTGCATTGGGTCGGCATAATTCTCACCTTCAGTTGTAACAATGAATTTGTTGCACAGCTGGTGCAATGATAATTCTTATAAACATGCAAAAGCTATTTTAAGACAGTTATTAAATTATTAATTCAGGAAAATTAATGTGTGACTTATGAGCTAAATCAAAAGTCAAAATCAGATTGATCATATCTGATGTTATGACACAAAAACGGTGAATTTTTTGAGTATGACCATAATGCATGAGTCAAGTTGCCTTCAGGTTGCTCATTCTTCCAGCACTTATCTGCTCTCCATTCTTATCGCTGTAACTTGTTCGAGTCCAGTATGCTCCATGAAATATCTTATGATGGTATTTTTAGACTGATTTACAAAATTCATGGTTGAAGGGAATTTGGATCACATAATGTTTGATACAGAGCTTCATGAATTCCTACTTGCAAATTTAATTCAATCTGTCTTGGATTAGGAGCACTGTCATGGATTGAAAATTGCCTGATGAACCATAAGCAAAGGATAACAATCAGAGGGATGCATGTGCAAATGTGCGGGGAGGTGTTTTGTGAAGTTCTGCAGGAATCAGGATGAGGTCTGGTTTGATTTAACACCTTCATTAATAAACCAGAAGAAGCAGTACACAGCTCACAAATGAAAGTTGTGGCTAATACTATATTGGGAGGAGTTGCAAGCGCCCATGAAGGCAGAGAAATAACATATAGGGATCTGTAGAGGTTAGCAATATCATGGACAGAAAGGGACAGAATGACAGATAGACACCCAGTTTGGAGAGGAAGGACAAATCAGTGGTTAAGGGGCTAGCCTGAAAAGATGTGAGTTTCTTGCTCTGCCAGTCTTCCTGTGCAATTTTGGGTACATCCCTTAGGGCAAGCTTTTGAAAGGTATTTAGGTGCCTAAAGATGCAGACAGACACCTAGTGGGATTTTCAAAAGTACCAAGATGCCTAACTCCCAGCCCTAGGCACTCTTGAAAAGCCTAGGTGCCTTCCTGCTCCTTTAGGTGCCTAAGTGCCTTTAAAAATCTAAACTTAAGTTTCCCTGTGCCTCACTGGGATGTTGGGAGGATAAATACATTAAAAGATTGAGAGATGCTCAAATACTACGGTAATGGGGGCCATATAAGCACCACAGATCAACTGTGAACCTCTTGTCCTCATTTGGTTAGCAGTTATTCACACAAGTGGTCCCATAGAAGTCAATGGAACTACTTGTGTGAGTAACTGCTCACCACTGTGAATCAGGGAATCACAATCTAGCCTGCTATTTGCAAGCGGAAAAAGCAAGCTAGGGCCCAACTCAGAAAGCATCCATATTCAGGACAGCATGTTTAGCACATGCTCAACTTTGCACATGTGTTTAAGTACTAGTGAAGTCAATGGGATTTAAGCATATGCTTAAAGGCCTTTCTGAATCAGGGCCTAACAGAGTACCCCTGGGGAGAATAACCCAAAACACTGGCAGTCAGCGGGAGGGAAAAACTGCAACAGCTGTAATGCTGAATGAGACCTAGACGTGATGGGATTGGGCAAATTCTGCATGAAGCAGGCACATTATATGCTGGAAGAAATAAGTTTCAGCTGCAGCTACAGAGGCATCATGTCACAGAGCTGGGCTGTATCAGTCTTCATCTACATGGCTCTGGTAAGAATACACACTAGACCACCACCATCAACTCTGGCCTCTGCTTTATCATAAAGATGAAGACAAACTGTAGGAAATTCAAAGACAAGAAAGACTGTATAACATAACTGAATAAGGACAGCATAACAAATTCTACGCAACGTGTTTCACTAAGGCCTCGTTTACACAGATCAGCAATGTGCTCTATAGCGGTGTGATTCCTTGAAGCACACTAACATGTTGTGCATTAAATGGTCATCGCAGACCCTGCTGGTGTGCTTCAGCATAGTGCTGTTTGAAACAGTGCAACATTAGAGTGCACTAAGGAATCTTTAATGCACACCAGCAAGGTGTGCACAGCCACGTCAGTGCACTTTAGAAATCACTCCCCCTCCTGTGTAGAGTGCATTACCCCACTGTGTAGACAAGCCCTTAGAGAATCCTTACCTAGAGGATTAGATTGGATCAAGGTTCATTCCACAGAACAAGATCTGTCCAACATCATACTAGATGAATCAGTGATGAGTTGGTACAAAGGACTCCAGATCTACCACAAACTAATGGCCAGATTTTCAAAACAGCTCAGCATCCAACAAGCTGAGCTCTTTTGAAAAATCTAGAGCCTGAATGGGTCCTGTGTGCTTTAGAAAATGTGGCCCTACAATGTACAATCTTCTTCCAGTTGTAAATGTATAACATGATAGGACCTTGTATGGAAAGCGTTAACTACTTCATGGTTATTAATCCTTCCTTTGTAATGCTTAAATAACCTGCATACCCTTCACAAGATCATAAATTGTAATTATTACTAATCAGCAGTGACAACTATATTTACCTGTGTTTATTTTTTTCTCTGAAGTATTTTACTTGTTTTCCAGGTGGAAAAATAATAAAAAAAGATTATATACAAGAAAGAAATCAGGAATGTTTGGAAAAAGTGAATATATTTAGTCTATCTATCTATCTGTCCAGGTTCTCAAATTAGCACACATCATCATAGTATCTGACAGCCTTCATAGCTTTAGAGAGCTTATTTTAGCTAGTTCACTCTATATTACGCTAGTATACCGTATGCTACCAAGTATTCAAAGAGAGTATACATTGAGAAGTGAGAGGGCTGGAATTGCTGAGGATGGCATAAGGAGAAATGGGATGAGAATGAGTGGTTGGGGAATATTTTTCCTAACGGAGAATATAAGGATACTGTGGAATAGTCTCCTATGAGAATTAGTGGGAGCCCCGTTAGCTGGGGTACTGCTGGGCAAGAAAGTGGAAAGAATATTGTACCTTAATTCTATACTGGCAGACTGTCTCAGGGGAAAGAGAAGATGCGCAAGATGATCTAAGAGAAAGCCAGTTTGTTCTACTGTTCAAAACACTGGACTGGAGACCTGGCTCTGCCACTTACTTGCTATTACTGTGGCTTAGTTTCCCCAGTTGTTGAAATAGGGATAATGAAACTTTCTCCCACACTTTGACTGTCCTGTCTATTTAAATTGTTGGCTCTTCATGGCAGGGACTGTTTCACAGTATTTGTCTATACAGTGCCCTGCACAGTGGGGCGCTGATGTTGCGCCCTTTAGGAGCTATTGTAATGCTAATCATAATAAACAAGGTAACCGCATCCCTCAATGAACACAGTGCATGTACCACCTCGAATGTTAAAATAACCTATTTTTAAGTTATCCAAGAGCTAAAATAGCATCTGAACTATTATTTAACTCAAGAAAAGTGTGTTCTAATTCCACATTCTGGTGGTGTCATAAACAGATAGTTAAGGGTTAATGTCTCTTTCACCTATAAAAGGTGACAAACAGTGACCTGAAACACCTGACCAGAGGACCAATCAGGAGACAAAATACTTTTAAAAACTGGGTGGAGGGAAGTTTGGGTGTGAGTTCTTTGTTCTTTGTCTTGGTTCGGTGGCCCTCTTGGCTCTGAGAGTGATCTCTCTATCTCCAGGCTTTCTAATCTTCTGTTTCCAAGTTGTAAGTACAAGGATAGTAAGACAATAGGTTTATATTGTTTTTTTGTATTTACACATGTGTAGTTGCTGGAATGTTTTAAATTGTATTCTTTTTGGATGAGGCTGTTTATTCATTTTTTCTTTTAAGCAATTGACCCTGTATATTGTCACCTTGATACAGAGACCATTTTTATGTCTTTTTCTTTCTTTTTATATAAAACTTCCTTTTTAAGACCTGTTTGAGTTTTTTCACTGGTTAATGCTAAGAAACGAAGGGAGGGGGAAAATCTCTTTGTGTTAGATTTACTAAGCCTGACTTTGCATACCCTCTGGGTGAGGGGAGGGAGAGATTTGATCTCTCGGTACTTGTGTTTCAAGGACTTGAAGCAGGGAATATCCTAGAG